>NC_141065.1:11043771-12277771 GCF_041138505.1 Cibotium barometz | reverse complement strand
AGTATAAAAAGAGGAATTCCTACCATATTCTAGGAACTATCATCCTAGATTAATTAAAAGAATTTTATTATGCATGGAGATGTGGAGGTTGCATGTAGATGTAGATGTATGGATGTGAGTGTGAATGTGGAGGTGGATGTATGCATGGGACGTGGATGTATGCATGTAGAAATAGATGTGTAGATGAGGATGTAAATGGAGATGTGGATGGATGCATGTAGATGTAGAGGTATAGATGTAGATGTGAATGGAGATGTGGATGTATACATGTAGATGTAGATGTATAGATGTAGATGTGGATGTGGAGGTGGATGGATGCATGTAGATATAGATGTATAGATGTAGATGGGAATGGAGATATGGATGTATGCATGTAGATGTAGTTGTGAATGGAGATGTATATGTATACATGTAGATGTAGATGTATAGATGTAGATGTGGATGTGGATGGGGATGTATGCATGTAGATGTAGGTGTATAGACGTAGATGTGGATGTAGAGGTGGATGTATGCATGTAGATGTAGATGTATAGATGTGGATGTGAATGTGGAGTGGATGTATGCATGTAGATGTAGATGTATGGAGGTGAATGTGAATGTGGATGTGGATGTATGCATAGGGATGTAGATGTATGCATGTAGATGTGAATGTACGCATATAGTTGTGGACGTATGGATGTGAATATACGATTGTGATGTGAGGGAATCTGAAGTGATGAGATGGAAATGATGAGATGTGAATATACGATTGTGATGTGAGGGAATCTGAAGTGATGAGATGGAAATGATGTGATGGGATGAGTATACATATAAATGGAATATGGAATAAGTAATGTAGATTGAGGAGGGATAATGTGGAAAAATGAAAGTTAAAATAGAAATTGTATTGTAAACTGTTTGTCAATGCTGTTTGTAAATGCTGTCTGTAAATGATTGTTTTATGTCAAGAATGCTGGGGGGGCATTTTGACCGTCTTGTGATTAAGGTCGTGATGAGAAAGTTGCAACTGCTGACGGGGAGTCAATGAAGGACGTCTCGCGTAGCAAGGTCGGCCGAGGTCTTGACCAGCCTCGGTGCGATTAAAATGGTGAGCTTCCGGTACGGTGGATGAGGGGCCAAGGAAGCGGCCTATGCGTGAAGCGCTAGGTTACCTGCGAAGGATCCTAGAGGGTGCTGACCATACGGTGCTCGGGCTCTGGGTCGCCTAGGATACCCACGCGTGCGTCGAGGAAGATATTGGAACAGAGTTGGAGTTGTTTTCTGAAATCGAGCATGGATCTGGTTGATTGACCTTGCTGGTCTTCAATGGATGAGTCCATGGCTCCTTATATGGATCTGTTGGTTGATCTTGCTGATCTTCAACGAGAGTCCATCATGTTAAGTGATTATATTGCCAAGTATTATGGGCTAGGAACTATCGAAACAGCTCCTGAGCATTCTAGTTGCCAATGATGCCATAGATACTCTGATGAAGGAATGATGGGAAATTAAGAATCAATTGGATAAATTGGAAGATGGTGATCAATGATACTATGGTTTTATTAAAGGATTGTTTTAAACTGGTTGAATCTGGTTGAAAAAGGCAATTTCATATTGGGTGTGTGAGTGGTGTGACTAGTTTTATTTTGCTTGAACATCCGGCTAGGGGGCCTTGGAACTCTTTTCCTTGGTACCCGGGACAAAACCAAACCAAATTTTTAATTGGATCCCATCACTACAGTGGTTGGGCGGTTGGCTAACCCATGGGATTGGATGGGGTTAGGCTGGACTGATGGATCTGTAAATCGAGACTCAAACTTTTGTTTTTACGATAGAAAAAAAAAATAAATCCCGGACAGAAACTGTTCTATGGATAGGAATCAACGGCTGTGCCTCTTGAATGGGGAAAAAAGAGTTGATTCCAATGATCCAAGTGCAAGTTTCTTCCTTGAACTGACTAAGTATCTTATAGATGTAATCGGATCATCTCGATCAGAAATGATCTTGACTACGTCAGAGTAAAAAGTTATCCTGGTGGAATCGCCCGTGCTTTCCGGTAGAGGAAGTTTTTTCGGGTTCGGTCTTGGAACAACCGACGGATTAGTCTCTTATCCGGATATCCGTGGGCGAGGCCCCGAGTGTGGGACCCCTGTCCCGCGCGAGAAGCGCTACTTCCGCTGCCAGTACCCTGAATCCGCCGTTGCTCGGTGGGAACAGGGATCTTACAACATTCTTCGAGCAAACTAGAATTGCATCAATGAAGACCGAGATAAAATCATCCTAAAGGTTTCTTTTCTTTTTCTTTTTGCATTCAACAATTATAGCTAGAAGGGGAATTATTTAATCCCAACAGCATTATCGTGAACTCGTAATGTGCATACCATGTATTAAAATCTATCTTAGGAATATTATGATACGATAACATCCTAAGTTTAAGTCAATCTTTATAAATATCTGGCCTTTATGCGATCAATCTAACAGCACATTCCAGGAGTAAGATGCTTATTCTTAACAGTAAGCCGTTAAAACCCTGAATATACAATCTCATAGTCCCATCATTCTTCTTCTGAAAGAGAACGAGCACCACATAGCAAGGGGATACAAATGGGCCAAACAAAGCTCTCCTCAAACAGTTATCTCGATTATTCCCCGAGCTCGGTTGCTTTCGGAATGGCCTTCTTATAAGCTCAAGATTCACTATTGTTGGGCTCCGAGAATGAACTCTTTCTCATGATCCACCTCACGAGTCGAGGGTATTGTAGTTAAATCTACGTCACAGTATATACTCACTTAACCAACATGGTTTCCTTGCAACTCTTTATCTGCAGGATGGCTTGCTTCTGCTGGAGTCCCTTCAATAACTTTACTACTTTTACAGGTTACGAGGTGGGAGTTCAACAAACTACTCCAGTTCCTTTCATCTTGTTCACATGAAGATCCATGAAGGAAATGGTGCCTTTGTGATAATATTTGGCTAGGTTCCCATCCAAGAGAAACTGAATTACATCCGTCTTTTGGCAAGTAACTTCCACTACCCAATTCCACTCGCATTGGTCTGCCTTGCTTTTGGTCGATTACTAATTTATGCAACATCCAAGTGAAATGAATGAATGAATGAGCGTTTCTTGAATCTACAAAAAGCTTAAAATTCTTACCTCAAAAATCGGATGGGGTGTAACCTAGTGAGAATCGTTGGTTTCGATCCTGGTGCTCCACTCTATCGAACGAAGTCTACCTCTTCCTTCTTTCTCTGGGGTTAGCTACTATTATAATGGCATTAGAAGTTGCTGAGACTGGGCTAGAACTTGCCTCCTTTGACTTGTCAAGCAAGTTCTATGGTGGAGTTAGAATGGTAACATCAATCGGTGCGTTGGCACAACCATTCATAAAATGTCCCAGTAGCTGCTCGCATCTAAAACACTTCATACTCCTTCCTGAGCTAAAACTGCAAATCCAAAGGCATTCTAGGGAAAGAATCATGTCCACTGTGCCCACTCGCTTTTCATACTTGGCTCCAATCTTGTCCCCTATTTCTCTTTGAATTTGGCATACTAGAATTAGATGGAGCTCTCTTTGGGAGGGGGCAAAAAGGCCTTTTACTACACGGTCTCCTTAGAAAGAAATACATGCACAAAATCCTCAGCCACCACCATCTTAATTGCTTCCCCGCCGCTAACAAAGACAGTTTCGCATTCTTAACCAATCTATCCAAGGGAGGATCCAATCTTCTGACAAACCCATGGAGAAGGGGCTCGTCTTCCATCGGAAGAGCATGTCGGACTAGGCTTACGTAAGATCAATTGATAATACGCCTCCGTAAGTTTGCCTGCTTGAGAAAACTCTATAAACTCATTTATCTTCTCTTCCATGGGGACAAAACCTTTGATGGAGGTAAGCTTTCATGTCCTCCCATCTCAGACTATACCATTAACTTTCAATTTGGCGAGATCCATCTTACTGTACCCCGCACATGTTACACTACTCGTCCATAGAATCTGTCCAATTCAACACTCCCTCTCTCCAAGGTTTTTACCCTTGCCTCGAAATGGCTATGGTGGTTGTGACCCATATACGAAGTGCTTCCTTGACATCCTTATCCAATGCCTTAATTCTAGATATGACATCATCCATCCCTCATGATTATTCTAAAACAAAAGACCGTCGTAGGCTCGGCCAGCAATCGAGATCCTGTATCAAGGAATATAATGCCCCAGAGTCGTACACATCAATCTATGAACACTAAGGTCTCGTTGAGGTGGTGCTTATAGAGAACTATCCCTCTTGTAACAGGCAGTTCACTAAGGATCATGGCAAAGGCAATGTTCTCTGCCAACCGCTCATGCCGACTATAGGTGGTGTGCCATGATCTACTGACTATCCTAAGCACACGTGTACCTCCGCCGATCATTCAGGAGTACTCAGAAAGTAGAGGCTCTCCAATTATCAAGCCGAGACGATGTAATCTGCGTAATGAAGGTGCTTGAAGGCAAAGGCTATCGTGTCATCCTCTAGAGACAGCTCAGCGACTCCAGATAGATAGGGTCTCACCATCCGATTTGCTGCTTTATCTGAAAGCAAAACTGGATAAGATACTGTAAGTTTTGGTTTTAGGCTAGAATAGGCACCGTTAGGGCCTCTTAGAGGTTGGTGGCACGAGAAGAAAGTTTTGAGTAAAAGAAAAAAGGGGAGGAAAATAAAGGAGGTACCTATTCTAGGGTTTGGATCCATTCGCGCTCTTGACAAGGATTTGATTCCCACGCTTTGTGCACTCAAGCCTTCTTTCACTCCACACTCTATGGTCATTTGCCTAGCCCGTTATCTTCACCATTAACCTTATCCTATTTTCTTGCACACATGTACACACCTTCGCTACACTGGTATTGAAAGAGACTGCTTTCGTGCAAATTTTGCATACGCACATTTGGAGAGGATTTGAGGTCTAGAGGATTGATCACACATATTTTTAGTGATTGTTAGGCATGTTACATGGGGGTGAGAGGAGAGCGTGTTTTCAGGGATCTATTGTGGGTCTTGTTCACACGTGATTGCACCCTGTATGAGTCACGTGTGGGGCTTGTGTTGAGCATTGGTTGTGGCGTTTTTTCACACGCTTGTGCACTTTGGGTAGTGTTCACACACGACCATGGGTTATGATTCTTATTACTTTTACCCTTCAGTTGGGCACCATGGTACGACTTTGCATCATCATCGCGCGAGCAAGACGACATCGTTTTGATTGTTTTTCGTTTACGATCGGATCATGGGAGAGCCGCTCATGCACTATTATCGTCGCTCTACGATCGATATTATGAGTTGCCATTTTGTGTCATGGTTCACATATCTTTTGTCAATTTCACACGTACGTTTAGTAGTATTTCAAGGCTTAGGACCTCTATACTCTCATTTACAGACTCCACGCTATGAAGAGATGGCATACTCATGCCATTGTTGGACGTTGGAGCTTGCATGTTTGTTGCCTAGTCATATGAGGTGTTGTTTTGATGAGGAGGATATATGGTCCACATACGGCAACTTTGTTGACCCACTCTGTGCTCGAATGCGTTGACACGGAAGGTTCGGCATTGTTCGCATTCATGGGATGAGTCTTCTTTTGGTGACTTGTACGAGTGTCTGACACTCTTAAGCCGCCATGATTACGTTCTTAATACTGTAGACTACATCGATGCACGGATCTGATGATGATGATGATGATGTATCTTATATAAACCCATACGCATGATGATCTATTACACACACATACGATGATATTGATGTATCACACACACATGTGCACATGATGATACATACACATATATTTGCACATGATGATATGGACACTGATGCTGACGTATGTGATAGCGATGTGTGTGAGCTAGATCATGTGGGCATGATCTGGAGAGGGGGCAGGGATGATGGCATCGAGCATTATGAGTGTTCATATATCTAGGCCTACCTTCTCATCATCCAATACATGACTTGGACCTAGAACATACTTCTTCTTTCTTCAAATGAGCTCGCATGAAAATACATTGTGGATCTTTGAGTACGGAGGAGGGAATAAAAGTTCACGAGCTCAATCTCCAACTTTCCTCGTATTCATGCACAGTCTATAACTTAATCTCCAACTTTCCTCATATTTGTGTAGGGTTTATGTTATATGGGCAAAAACTTCTTGTACTTTTCCCCAAGGAGAGGGATTTGCTGTGGTTGGGTCGTATACCAACAAGGAAGACCATATCACCTTCATCAAATTCTCTAGTAGTCTACTTGAGATCAACACGCTACTTTTTTCTATCGTGAGTAGCTTTGATATCCTTTTTTATAGTCCGCATTGAACAATCCACTTTATCTATTTGCTTCAAGACTTCCACTTTGACCAGTGGGTTGAACTAAATCAATGGTGTTGCACAATCTACTATAAGATGCATCGCAATAAAATTATACCGAATGTGGAGAATTCATCCATTTTTTGGGTTCCCTTCCATGGAATGCTCGAAGAATGTCTTTGATTACCCTCTCTGCCTAATCATCAATTTCTAGATAGTACCAAAATCTATAGAGCTACAGCTTCAAAGCATTTATTCCAAGAGTAGGACACATGAATTCAGCACCCCGATCCCTAACTATCCTTCCAAAGTAAAGTCTAAATATATCCTTTGGAATGACTTTTAGCAAACACCAAGAGCAGTATAAGTCTTTTTCAAAAGAATCGAATGAGCAACCTTCGTCAAGCGATCTACCACACGGCTAAGATGGAATCATGTCCTGCATCGACGACTGAAGAAAAATCTAATGATGGAATCCATGCTTATGTATTCTAATTGTATATGTGAAATAGGATGCACGTGTCTTGGCGTTTTTGTCATTTCACCTTTGCAAGGCTAAAAGAAATGCTTCTTTGTAGCAGCCACCATGACGGTCTTCACTTAGCTGGGGCGTGTCACGAGCTTTCTTTAGAATCCTCTTATTAAGATCTCTATCTTGAAAAATATACAACCGATTATTGAAGTACAAGCATCCACCTCTAACGTGAATCCATGAATTTTCTTTACTTCTAGGGTTGCCTTTACTTTTGCGGTAAGCAATATGATAATAGGGATAAAGAACTTATCTAATCCAATCTCTTCCTTAATCTCAACGTGCAAGTAAGGAGGCCTTCCTGCCTAATATATCTATGACCGCATTCTCCTTGTCTAACCTATACTTGATTTTAAAACCAAACTCTCGAAGTGTTTGTATTTATCTTCTTTGCGTGATGTTAACATCATTCTGGTTGAAAATTTGCTTTAAAATTTTATGATCTATAACCCGAGAAGACAAGCAACTCTACGTCATCACTGTTCCTCTCGTGAGATCTTAGCTATAGCACCAGCGGATTAGTCAAGCAACCCCTCAGCTTATCAAAGTTACTTTGGCACATCGCGCAGACCATTAGAATGGAATGTCCTTCTTGAGAAGCGCCGTCAAAGGAGAAACAATCTTGGCATATGAACATCGGATACCATCTTATCAATCCCAAGAACCATTTGACTTCCTCTATCGTCTTTGGTTCTGGCAAATCGATAGCCGCTTTCGCACCTTGGCGGGATCAGCTAATATACTATCTCTTGACATTATGATCCCGGATATTCAATTTGATGGTAAAGAAGGTACATGCACTCTTCTTAGAGAAAAGTCTGTGCTTCTGGAGGCTTTCGAGGACTTTGAAGAGACACATACTTCACATGCGATCAGCTACATTCTTGGAGCAAACTAGAATTGCATCAATGAAGACCGAGATAAAATCATCCTGAACGTTTCTTTTCTTTTTCTTTTTGCATTCAACAATTATAGCTAGAAGGGGAATTATTTAATCCCAACAGCATTATCGTGAACTCGTAATGTGCATACCATGTATTAAAATCTATCTTAGGAATATTATGATACGATAACATCCTAAGTTTAAGTCAATCTTTATAAATATCTGGCCTTTATGCGATCAATCTAACAGCACATTCCAGGAGTAAGATGCTTATTCTTAACAGTAAGCCGATAAAACCCTGAATATACAATCTCATAGTCCCATCATTCTTCTTCTGAAAGAGAACGAGCACCACATAGGAAGGGGATACAAATGGGCCAAACAAAGCTCTCCTCAAACAGTTATCTCGATTATTCCCCGAGCTCAGTTGCTTTCGGAATGGCCTTCTTATAAGCTCAAGATTCACTATTGTTGGGCTCCGAGAATGAACTCTTTCTCATGATCCACCTCACGAGTCGAGGGTATTGTAGTTAAATCTACGTCACAGTATATACTCACTTAACCAACATGGTTTCCTTGCAACTCTTTATCTGCAGGATGGCTTGCTTCTGCTGGAGTCCCTTCAATAACTTTACTACTTTTACAGGTTACGGGGTGGGAGTTCAACAAACTACTCCAGTTCCTTTCATCTTGTTCACATGAAGATCCATGAAGGAAATGGTGCCTTTGTGATAATATTTGGCTAGGTTCCCATCCAAGAGAAACTGAATTACATCCGTCTTTTGGCAAGTAACTTCCACTACCCAATTCCACTCGCATTGGTCTGCCTTGCTTCTGGTCGATTACTAATTTATGCAACATCCAAGTGAAATGAATGAATGAATGAGCGTTTCTCGAATCTACAAAAAGCTTAAAATTCTTACCTCAAAAATCGGATGGGGTGTAACTTAGTGAGAATCGTTGGTTTCGATCCTGGTGGTCCACTCTATCGAACGAAGTCTACCTCTTCCTTCTTTCTCTGGGGTTAGCTACTATTATAATGGCATTAGAAGTTGCTGAGACTGGGCTAGAACTTGCCTCCTTTGACTTGTCAAGCAAGTTCTATGGTGGAGTTAGAATGGTAACATCAATCGGTGCGTTGGCACAACCATTCATAAAATGTCCCAGTAGCTACTCGCATCTAAAACACTTCATACTCCTTCCTGAGCTAAAACTGCAAATCCAAAGGCATTCTAGGGAAAGAATCATGTCCACTGTGCCCACTCGCTTTTCATACTTGGCTCCAATCTTGTCCCCTATTTCTCTTTGAATTTGGCATACTAGAATTAGATGGAGCTCTCTTTGGGAGGGGGCAAAAAGGCCTTTTACTACACGGTCTCCTTAGAAAGAAATACATGCACAAAATCCTCAGCCACCACCATCTTAATTGCTTCCCCGCCGCTAACAAAGACAGTTTCGCATTCTTAACCAATCTATCCAAGGGAGGATCCAATCTTCTGACAAACCCATGGAGAAGGGGCTCGTCTTCCATCGGAAGAGCATGTCGGACTAGGCTTACGTAAGATCAATTGATAATACGCCTCCGTAAGTTTGCCTGCTTGAGAAAACTCTATAAACTCATTTATCTTCTCTTCCAGTAGTACTCAAAAAGTAGAGGCTCTCCAATTATCGAGCCGAGACGACTTAATCTGCGAAATGAAGGTGCTTGAAGGCAAAGGCTATCGTGTCATCCTCTAGAGACAGCTCAGCGACTCCAGATAGATAGGGTCTCACCATCCGATTTGCTGCTTTATCTGAAAGCGAAACTGGATAAGATACTGTAAGTTTTGGTTTAGGCTAGAATAGGCACCGTTAGGGCCTCTTAGAGGTTGGTGGCACGAGAAGAAAGTTTTGAGTAAAAGAAAAAAAGGGGAGGAAAATAAAGGAGGTACCTATTCTAGGGTTTGGATCCATTCGCACTCTTGACAAGGATTTGATTCCCACGCTTTGTGCACTCAAGCCTTCTTTCACTCCACACTCTATGGTCATTTGCCTAGCCCGTTATCTTCACCATTAACCTTATCCTATTTTCTTGCACACATGTACACACCTTTGCTACACTGGTATTGAAAGAGGCTGCTTTCGTGCAAATTTTGCATACGCACATTTGGAGAGGATTTGAGGTCTAGAGGATTGATCACACATATTTTTAGTGATTGTTAGGCATGTTACATGGGGGTGAGGGGAGAGCGTGTTTTCAGGGATCTATTGTGGGTCTTGTTCACACGTGATTGCACCCTGTATGAGTCACGTGTGGGGCTTGTGTTGAGCATTGGTTGTGGCGTTTTTTCACACGCTTGTGCACTTTGGGTAGTGTTCACACACGACCATGGGTTATGATTCTTATTACTTTTACCCTTCAGTTGGGCACCATGGTACGACTTTGCATCATCATCGCGCGAGCAAGACGACATCGTTTTGATTGTTTTTCCGTTTACGATCGGATCATGGGAGAGCCGCTCATGCACTATTATCGTCGCTCTACGATCGATATTATGAGTTGCCATTTTGTGTCATGGTTCACATATCTTTTGTCAATTTCACACGTATGTTTAGTAGTACTTCAAGGCTTAGGACCTCTATACCCTCATTTACAGACTCCACGCTATGAAGAGATGGCATACTCATGCCATTGTTGGACGTTGGAGCTTGCATGTTTGTTGCCTAGTCATATGAGGTGTTGTTTTGATGAGGAGGATATATGGTCCACATACGGCAACTTTGTTGACCCACTCTGTGCTCAAATGCATCGACACAGAAGGTTCGGCATTGTTCGCATTCATGGGATGAGTCTTCTTTTGGTGACTTGTACGAGTGTCTGACACTCTTAAGCCGCCATGATTACGTTCTTAATACTGTAGACTACATCGATGCACGGATCTGATGATGATGATGATGATGTATCTTATATAAACCCATACGCATGATGATCTATTACACACACATACGATGATATTGATGTATCACACACACATGTGCACATGATGATACATACACATATATTTGCACATGATGATATGGACACTGATGCTGACGTATGTGATAGCGATGTGTGTGAGCTAGATCATGTGGGCATGATCTGGAGAGGGGGCAGGGATGATGGCATCGAGCATTATGAGTGTTCATATATCTAGGCCTACCTTCTCATCATCCAATACATGACTTGGATCTAGAACATACTTCTTCTTTCTTCAAATGAGCTCGCATGAAAATACATTTTGGATCGTCAAGTATGGAGGAGGGAATAAAAGTTCACGAGCTCAATCTCCAACTTTCCTCGTATTCATGCACAGTCTATAACTTAATCTCCAACTTTCCTCATATTTGTGTAGGGTTTATGTTATATGGGCAAAAACTTCTTGTACTTTTCCCCAAGGAGAGGGATTTTCTGTGGTTGGGTCGCATACCAACAAGGAAGACCATATCACCTTCATCAAATTCTCTAGTAGTCTACTTGAGATCAACACGCTACTTTTTTCTATCGTGAGTAGCTTTGATATCCTTTTTTATAGTCGGCATTGAACAATCCACTTTATCTATTTGCTTCAAGACTTCCACTCTGACCAGTGGGTTGAACTAAATCAATGGTGTTGCACAATCTACTATAAGATGCATCGCAATAAAATTATACCGAATGTGGAGAATTCATCCATTTTTTGGGTTCCCTTCCATGGAATGCTCGAAGAATGTCTTTGATTACCCTCTCTGCCTAATCATCAATTTCTAGATAGTACCAAAATCTATAGAGCTACAGCTTCAAAGCATTTATTCCAAGAGCAGGACACATGAATTCAGCACCCCGATCCCTAACTATCCTTCCAAAGTAAAGTCTAAATATATCCTTTGGAATGACTTTTAGCAAACACCAAGAGCAGTATAAGTCTTTTTCAAAAGAATCGAATGAGCAACCTTCGTCAAGCGATCTACCACACGGCTAAGATGGAATCATGTCCTGCATCGACTGAAGAAAAATCTAATGATGGAATCCATGCTTATGTATTCTAATTGTATATGTGAAATAGGATGCACGTGTCTTGGCGTTTTTGTCATTTCACCTTTGCAAGGCTAAAAGAAATGCTTCTTTGTAGCAGCCACCATGACGGTCTTCACTTAGCTGGGGCGTGTCACGAGCTTTCTTTAGAATCCTCTTATTAAGATCTCTATCTTGAAAAATATACAACCGATTATTGAAGTACAAGCATCCACCTCTAACGTGAATCCATGAATTTTCTTTACTTCTAGGGTTGCCTTTACTTTTGCGGTAAGCAATATGATAATAGGGATAAAGAACTTATCTAATCCAATCTCTTAATCTCAACGTGCAAGTAAGGAGGCCTTCCTGCCTAATATATCTATGACCGCATTCTCCTTGTCTAACCTATACTTGATTTTAAAACCAAACTCTCGAAGTGTTTGTATTTATCTTCTTTGCGTGATGTTAACATCATTCTGGTTGAAAATTTGCTTTAAAATTTTATGATCTATAACCCGAGAAGACAAGCAACTCTACGTCATCACTGTTCCTCTCGTGAGATCTTAGCTATAGCACCAGCGGATTAGTCAAGCAACCCCTCAGCTTATCAAAGTTACTTTGGCACATCGCGCAGACCATTAGAATGGAATGTCCTTCTTGAGAAGCGCCGTCAAAGGAGAAACAATCTTGGCATATGAACATCGGATACCATCTTATCAATCCCAAGAACCATTTGACTTCCTCTATCGTCTTTGGTTCTGGCAAATCGATAGCCGCTTTTGCACCTTGGCGGGATTAGCTAATATACTATCTCTTGACATTATGATCCCGGATATTCAATTTGATGGTAAAGAAGGTACATGCACTCTTCTTAGAGAAAAGTCTGTGCTTCTGGAGGCTTTCGAGGACTTTGAAGAGACACATACTTCACATGCGATCAGCTACATTCTTCGAGCAAACTAGAATTGCATCAATGAAGACCGAGATAAAATCATCCTGAAGGTTTCTTTTCTTTTTCTTTTTGCATTCAACAATTATAGCTAGAAGGGGAATTATTTAATCCCAACAGCATTATCGTGAACTCGTAATGTGCATACCATGTATTAAAATCTATCTTAGGAATATTATGATACGATAACATCCTAAGTTTAAGTCAATCTTTATAAATATCTGGCCTTTATGCGATCAATCTAACAGCACATTCCAGGAGTAAGATGCTTATTCTTAACAGTAAGCCGATTTAACCCTGAATATACAATCTCATAGTCCCATCATTCTTCTTCTGAAAGAGAACGAGCACCACATAGCAAGGGGATACAAATGGGCCAAACAAAGCTCTCCTCAAACAGTTATCTCGATTATTCCCCGAGCTCGGTTGCTTTCGGAATGGCCTTCTTATAAGCTCAAGATTCCCTATTGTTGGGCTCCGAGAATGAACTCTTTCTCATGATCCACCTCACGAGTCGAGGGTATTGTAGTTAAATCTACGTCACAGTATATACTCACTTAACCAACATGGTTTCCTTGCAACTCTTTATCTGCAGGATGGCTTGCTTCTGCTGGAGTCCCTTCAATAACTTTACTACTTTTACAGGTTACGGGGTGGGAGTTCAACAAACTACTCCAGTTCCTTTCATCTTGTTCACATGAAGATCCATGAAGGAAATGGTGCCTTTGTGATAATATTTGGCTAGGTTCCCATCCAAGAGAAACTGAATTACATCCGTCTTTTGGCAAGTAACTTCCACTACCCAATTCCACTCGCATTGGTCTGCCTTGCTTCTGGTCGATTACTAATTTATGCAACATCCAAGTGAAATGAATGAATGAATGAGCGTTTCTCGAATCAACAAAAAGCTTAAAATTCTTACCTCAAAAATCGGATGGGGTGTAACTTAGTGAGAATCGTTGGTTTCGATCCTGGTGCTCCACTCTATCGAACGAAGTCTACCTCTTCCTTCTTTCTCTGGGGTTAGCTACTATTATAATGGCATTAGAAGTTGCTGAGACTGGGCTAGAACTTGCCTCCTTTGACTTGTCAAGCAAGTTCTATGGTGGAGTTAGAATGGTAACATCAATCGGTGCATTGGCACAACCATTCATAAAATGTCCAAGTAGCTGCTCGCATCTAAAACACTTCATACTCCTTCCTGAGCTAAAACTGCAAATCCAAAGGCATTCTAGGGAAAGAATCATGTCCACTGTGCCCACTCGCTTTTCATACTTGGCTCCAATCTTGTCCCCTATTTCTCTTTGAATTTGGCATACTAGAATTAGATGGAGCTCTCTTTGGGAGGGGGCAAAAAGGCCTTTTACTACACGGTCTCCTTAGAAAGAAATACATGCACAAAATCCTCAGCCACCACCATCTTAATTGCTTCCCCGCCGCCGCTAACAAAGACAGTTTTGCATTCTTAACCAATCTATCCAAGGGAGGATCCAATCTTCTGACAAACCCATGGAGAAGGGGCTCGGAAGAGCATGTCCGACTAGGCGGGGACTAGGCTTACGTAAGATCAATTGATAATACGCCTCCGTAAGTTTGCCTGCTTGAGAAAACTCTATAAACTCATTTATCTTCTCTTCCATGGGGACAAAACCTTTGATGGAGGTAAGCTTTCATGTCCTCCCATCTCAGACTATACCATTAACTTTCAATTTGGCGAGATCCATCTTACTGTACCCCGCACATGTTACACTACTCGTCCATAGAATCTGTCCAATTCAACACTCCCTCTCTCCAAGGTTTTTACCCTTGCCTCGAAATGGCTATGGTGGTTGTGACCCATATACGAAGTGCTTCCTTGACATCCTTATCCAATGCCTTAATTCTAGATATGACATCATCCATCCCTCATGATTATTCTAAAACAAAAGACCGTCGTAGGCTCGGCCAGCAATCGAGATCCTGTATCAAGGAATATAATGCCCCAGAGTCGTACACATCAATCTATGAACACTAAGGTCTCGTCGAGGTGGTGCTTATAGAGAACTATCCCTCTTGTAACAGGCAGTTCACTAAGGATCATGGCAAAGGCAATGTTCTCTGCCAACCGCTCATGCCGACTATAGGTGGTGTGCCATGATCTACTGACTATCCTAAGCACACGTGTACCTCCGCCGATCATTCAGTAGTACTCAAAAAGTAGAGGCTCTCCAATTATCGAGCCGAGACGACTTAATCTGCGTAATGAAGGTGCTTGAAGGCAAAGGCTATCGTGTCATCCTCTAGAGACAGCTCAGCGACTCCAGATAGATAGGGTCTCACCATCCGATTTGCTGCTTTATCTGAAAGCGAAACTGGATAAGATACTGTAAGTTTTGGTTTTAGGCTAGAATAGGCACCGTTAGGGCCTCTTAGAGGTTGGTGGCACGAGAAGAAAGTTTTGAGTAAAAGAAAAAAAGGGGAGGAAAATAAAGGAGGTACCTATTCTAGGGTTTGGATCCATTCGCACTCTTGACAAGGATTTGATTCCCACGCTTTGTGCACTCAAGCCTTCTTTCACTCCACACTCTATGGTCATTTGCCTAGCCCGTTATCTTCACCATTAACCTTATCCTATTTTCTTGCACACATGTACACACCTTTGCTACACTGGTATTGAAAGAGGCTGCTTTCGTGCAAATTTTGCATACGCACATTTGGAGAGGATTTGAGGTCTAGAGGATTGATCACACATATTTTTAGTGATTGTTAGGCATGTTACATGGGGGTGAGGGGAGAGCGTGTTTTCAGGGATCTATTGTGGGTCTTGTTCACACATGATTGCACCCTGTATGAGTCACGTGTGGAGCTTGTGTTGAGCATTGGTTGTGGCGTTTTTTCACACGCTTGTGCACTTTGGGTAGCACGACCATGGGTTATGATTCTTATTACTTTTACCCTTCAGTTGGGCACCATGGTACGACTTTGCATCATCATCGCGCGAGCAAGACGACATCATTTTGATTGTTTTTCCGTTTACGATCGGATCATGGGAGAGCCGCTCATGCACTATTATCGTCGCTCTACGATCGATATTATGAGTTGCCATTTTGTGTCATGGTTCACATATCTTTTGTCAATTTCACACGTACGTTTAGTAGTACTTCAAGGCTTAGGACCTCTATACTCTCATTTACAGACTCCACGCTATGAAGAGATGGCATACTCATGCCATTGTTGGACGTTGGAGCTTGCATGTTTGTTGCCTAGTCATATGAGGTGTTGTTTTGATGAGGAGGATATATGGTCCACATACGGCAACTTTGTTGACCCACTCTGTGCTCGAATGCGTCGACACGGAAGGTTCGGCATTGTTCGCATTCATGGGATGAGTCTTCTTTTGGTGACTTGTACGAGTGTCTGACACTCTTAAGCCGCCATGATTACGTTCTTAATACTGTAGACTACATCGATGCACGGATCTGATGATGATGATGATGATGTATCTTATATAAACCCATACGCATGATGATCTATTACACACACATACGATGATATTGATGTATCACACACACATGTGCACATGATGATACATACACATATATTTGCACATGATGATATGGACACTGATGCTGACGTATGTGATAGCGATGTGTGTGAGCTAGATCATGTGGGCATGATCTGGAGAGGGGGCAGGGATGATGGCATCGAGCATTATGAGTGTTCATATATCTAGGCCTACCTTCTCATCATCCAATACATGACTTGGACCTAGAACATACTTCTTCTTTCTTCAAATGAGCTCGCATGAAAATACATTGTGGATCTTCGAGTACGGAGGAGGGAATAAAAGTTCACGAGCTCAATCTCCAACTTTCCTCGTATTCATGCACAGTCTATAACTTAATCTCCAACTTTCCTCATATTTGTGTAGGGTTTATGTTATATGGGCAAAAACTTCTTGTACTTTTCCACAAGGAGAGGGATTTTCTGTGGTTGGGTCGTATACCAACAAGGAAGACCATATCACCTTCATCAAATTCTCTAGTAGTCTACTTCAGATCAACACGCTACTTTTTTCTATCGTGAGTAGCTTTGATATCCTTTTTTATAGTCCGCATTGAACAATCCACTTTATCTATTTGCTTCAAGACTTCCACTCTGACCAGTGGGTTGAACTAAATCAATGGTGTTGCACAATCTACTATAAGATGCATCGCAATAAAATTATACCGAATGTGGAGAATTCATCCATTTTTTGGGTTCCCTTCCATGGAATGCTCGAAGAATGTCTTTGATTACCCTCTCTGCCTAATCATCAATTTCTAGATAGTACCAAAATCTATAGAGCTACAGCTTCAAAGCATTTATTCCAAGAGCAGGACACATGAATTCAGCACCCCGATCCCTAACTATCCTTCCAAAGTAAAGTCTAAATATATCCTTTGGAATGACTTTTAGCAAACACCAAGAGCAGTATAAGTCTTTTTCAAAAGAATCGAATGAGCAACCTTCGTCAAGCGATCTACCACACGGCTAAGATGGAATCATGTCCTGCATCGACTGAAGAAAAATCTAATGATGGAATCCATGCTTATGTATTCTAATTGTATATGTGAAATAGGATGCACGTGTCTTGGCGTTTTTGTCATTTCACCTTTGCAAGGCTAAAAGAAATGCTTCTTTGTAGCAGCCACCATGACGGTCTTCACTTAGCTGGGGCGTGTCACGAGCTTTCTTTAGAATCCTCTTATTAAGATCTCTATCTTGAAAAATATACAACCGATTATTGAAGTACAAGCATCCACCTCTAACGTGAATCCATGAATTTTCTTTACTTCTAGGGTTGCCTTTACTTTTGCGGTAAGCAATATGATAATAGGGATAAAGAACTTATCTAATCCAATCTCTTCCTTAATCTCAACGTGCAAGTAAGGAGGCCTTCCTGCCTAATATATCTATGACCGCATTCTCCTTGTCTAACCTATACTTGATTTTAAAACCAAACTCTCGAAGTGTTTGTATTTATCTTCTTTGCGTGATGTTAACATCATTCTGGTTGAAAATTTGCTTTAAAATTTTATGATCTATAACCCGAGAAGACAAGCAACTCTACGTCATCACTGTTCCTCTCGTGAGATCTTAGCTATAGCACCAGCGGATTAGTCAAGCAACCCCTCAGCTTATCAAAGTTACTTTGGCACATCGCGCAGACCATTAGAATGGAATGTCCTTCTTGAGAAGCGCCGTCAAAGGAGAAACAATCTTGGCATATGAACATCGGATAGCATCTTATCAATCCCAAGAACCATTTGACTTCCTCTATCGTCTTTGGTTCTGGCAAATCGATAGCCGCTTTTGCACCTTGGCGGGATCAGCTAATATACTATCTCTTGACATTATGATCCCGGATATTCAATTTGATGGTAAAGAAGGTACATGCACTCTTCTTAGAGAAAAGTCTGTGCTTCTGGAGGCTTTCGAGGACTTTGAAGAGACACATACTTCACATGCGATCAGCTACATTCTTCGAGCAAACTAGAATTGCATCAATGAAGACCGAGATAAAATCATCCTGAAGGTTTCTTTTCTTTTTCTTTTTGCATTCAACAATTATAGCTAGAAGGGGAATTATTTAATCCCAACAGCATTATCGTGAACTCGTAATGTGCATACCATGTATTAAAATCTATCTTAGGAATATTATGATACGATAACATCCTAAGTTTAAGTCAATCTTTATAAATATCTGGCCTTTATGCGATCAATCTAACAGCACATTCCAGGAGTAAGATGCTTATTCTTAACAGTAAGCCGATTTAACCCTGAATATACAATCTCATAGTCCCATCATTCTTCTTCTGAAAGAGAACGAGCACCACATAGCAAGGGGATACAAATGGGCCAAACAAAGCTCTCCTCAAACAGTTATCTCGATTATTCCCCGAGCTCGGTTGCTTTCGGAATGGCCTTCTTATAAGCTCAAGATTCACTATTGTTGGGCTCCGAGAATGAACTCTTTCTCATGATCCACCTCACGAGTCGAGGGTATTGTAGTTAAATCTACGTCACAGTATATACTCACTTAACCAACATGGTTTCCTTGCAACTCTTTATCTGCAGGATGGCTTGCTTCTGCTGGAGTCCCTTCAATAACTTTACTACTTTTACAGGTTACGGGGTGGGAGTTCAACAAACTACTCCAGTTCCTTTCATCTTGTTCACATGAAGATCCATGAAGGAAATGGTGTCTTTGTGATAATATTTGGCTAGGTTCCCATCCAAGAGAAACTGAATTACATCCGTCTTTTGGCAAGTAACTTCCACTACCCAATTCCACTCGCATTGGTCTGCCTTGCTTCTGGTCGATTACTAATTTATGCAACATCCAAGTGAAATGAATGAATGAATGAGCGTTTCTCGAATCAACAAAAAGCTTAAAATTCTTACCTCAAAAATCGGATGGGGTGTAACTTAGTGAGAATCGTTGGTTTCGATCCTGGTGCTCCACTCTATCGAACGAAGTCTACCTCTTCCTTCTTTCTCTGGGGTTAGCTACTATTATAATGGCATTAGAAGTTGCTGAGACTGGGCTAGAACTTGCCTCCTTTGACTTGTCAAGCAAGTTCTATGGTGGAGTTAGAATGGTAACATCAATCGGTGCGTTGTGTAAGATCCCTGTTCCCACCGAGCAACGGATTCGGGGTACTGGCAGCGGAAGTAGCGCTTCTCGCGCGGGACAGGGGTCCCACACTCGGGGCCTCGCCCACGGATATCCGGATAAGAGACTAATCCGTCGGTTGTTCCAAAACCGAACCCGGAAAAACTTCCTTTACCGGAAAACACGGGCGATTCCACCAGGATAACTTTTTACTCTAACGTAGTCAAGATCATTTCTGATCGAGATGATCCGATTACATCTATAAGATACTTAGTCAGTTCAAGGAAGAAACTTGCACTTGGATCATTGGGATCAACGCTTTTTTTCCCATTCAAGAGGCACAGCCGTTGATTCCTATCCATAGAACAGTTTCTGTCCGGGATTTATTATTATTTTTTTCTATCGTAAAAACAAAAGTTTGAGTCTCGATTTACGGATCCATCAGTCCAGCCTAACCCCATCCGATCCCATGGGTTAGCCAACCGCCCAACCACTGTAGTGATGGGATCCAATTTATTCTTTGGTTAGGTTTTGTCCCGGGTACCAAGGAAAAGAGTTCCAAGGCCCCCTAGCCGGATGTTCATGCAAAATAAAACTAGTCACACCACTCACACACCCAATAGGAAATTGCCCTTTTTCAACCAGATTCAACCAGTTTAAAACAATCCTTTAATAAAACCATAGTATCATTGATCACCATCTTCCAATTTATCCAATTGATTCTTAATTTCCCATCATTCCTTCATCAGAGTATCTATGGCATCATTGGCAACTAGAACGCTCAGGAGCCGTTTCGATAGTTCCTAGCCCATAATACTTGGCAATATAATCACTTAACAAGATGGACTCTCGTTGAAGATCAGCAAGATCAACCAACAGATCCATATAAGGAGCCATGGACTCATCCATTGAAGACCAGCAAGGTCAATCAACCAGATCCATGCTCGATTTCAGAAAACAACTCCAACTCTGTTCCAATATCTTCCTCGACGCACGCGTGGGTATCCTAGGCAACCCAGAGCCCGAGCACCGTATGGTCAGCACCCTCTAGGATCCTTCGCAGGTAACCTAGCGCTTCACGCATAGGCCGCTTCCTTGGCCCCTCATCCACCGTACCGGAAGCTCACCATTTTAATCGCACCGAGGCTAGTCAAGACCTCGGCCGACCTTGCTACGCGAGACGTCCTTCATTGACTCCCCGTCAGCAGTTGCAACTTTACCATCACGACTTTAATCACAAGACGGTCAAAATGCTCCCCCCAGCATTCTTGACATAAAACAATCGTTTACAGACAGCATTTACAAACAGCATTTACAAACAGTTTACAATACAATTTCTATTTTAACTTTCATTTTTCCACATTATCCCTCCTCAATCTACATTACTTATTCCATATTCCATTTATATGTATACTCATCCCATCACATCATTTCCATCTCATCACTTCAAATTCCCTCACATCACAATCGTATATTCACATCCATACATCCACAACTATATGCGTACATTCACATCTACATGCATACATCTACATCCCTATGCATACATCCACATCCACATTCACATTCACCTCCATACATCTACATCTACATGCATGCATCCACTCCACATTCACCTCCACATCTATACATCTACATCTACATGCATACATCCCCATCCACATCTACGTCTATACACCTACATCTACATGCATACATCCACCTCTACATCCACATCTATGTCTATACACCTACATCTACATGCATACATCCCCATCCACATCCACATCTACATCTATACATCTATATCTACATGCATACATCCACCTCTACATCCACATCTACGTCTATACACCTACATCTACATGCATACATCCACCTCTACATCCACATCTACGTCTATACACCTACATCTACATGCATACATCCCCATCCACATCCACATCTACATCTATACATCTACATCTACATGCATACATCCACCTCTACATCCACATCTACACATCTATTTCTACATGCATACATCCACGTCCCATGCATACATCCACCTCCACATTCACACTCACATTCATACATCTACATCTACATGCAACATCCACATCTCCATGCATAATAAAATTCTTTTAATTAATCTAGGATGATAGTTCCTAGAATATGGTAGGAATTCCTCTTTTTATACTTTGAATGAATTTATTTTATGCGTAATTTCTATAAAAATTTTGCCATAGCTCCGCTACTATGACTGATAAATCTCAATTTTTTTTTCTAAGGGATAAAGCTCATTATTAAAGAAATAATTAGAATGGTCTCTAATTGGATCATCAATCCATAATGGTCTCTAATTGGATCATTAAGAAAACAATTAGAATGGTCTCTAATTGGATCATCAATCCATAATGGTCTCTAATTGGATCATTAAGAAAACAATTAGAATGGTCTCTAATTGGGTCATCAATCCATAATGGATTGAATCATCAATGTGCATAAACTAAAAGCATAGCAAAAAGCCATTAATTTGGCCTCAAGCATAGCTTAATCTTGGATTAAGGAAAAGCTTTATGAAAAGCTTCATTTGGATTGAGAATGGGTCATGAGTATGACCATTTCTTGAGTGAGAGAGAGAAAAAACCATTAGAATTTAAATATAAGTGGAAATTAACTTCTATAGCATTTATTAAATTATGTAACTCTTCACTACTATTCACCAATTAACTTCAATAGCATTTAAAAAAAAAAAACCATACCAATTAAACTTCTCAAGCTTGAGAGGGGTTGAGAAGAGAGAATCATTGAGAAATCATAGAAAAGATCAAAATTCAATATACTTACCTTATGATTTGCTTGATTCTTTATTCACGGTAGAGGCCCCCAACCAATCAATTGGTTTAGTATGTTGATGGAGCCACCAATGGGGATTGAAGAACGAGGGAAGTATCAAAAACTAGTGAAATATTAAAGAATTCACAGTTCTTGTCTTAGGTAGAGTAGAGTAACAAGGCATAAGACACTATATATTTTAGCTTAGGTGGAGTAGAGTAACAAAGCATAAGACTCTATCTAATTTGGCTTAGGTGGAGTAGAGTAACAAGCACAAGAGACTATATATTTTGGCTTAGGTGGAGTAGAGTAACAAAGCATAAGAGATTATATTTTGGCTTAGGTGGAGTAGAGTAACAAAGCATAAGAGACTATATTTTGGCTTAGGTGGAGTAGAGTAACAATGCATAAGACATTATATTTTTTTCCACAAGGGGAGGCTTCTATTTATAGGAAAATTTGAGCTCCTAACCAAACAAACTGATTCTAGAATTTTCCAAGTCAGTTTGGTTGAATTTGGACTAGATTTGGACCTAGTTTGGTTACTTTTTGATTCGGTTTGGTTCCATTTTGATTTGGTTTGGTTCAAGAGAGATGAGAGATAAAAATATCACATTATTTTTGAGTTTAAAACTCATTCAAGCATGTGAAATATGCACCTCCTTTAAAGAACTCCCCTTCCTTACATATGTGTTTATTTACTAATAAACCTTGTACATTTTCAACTCTTCATCTTATGTGAAATATGCACCTCCTTTAAAGAACTCCCCTTCCTTACATATGTGTTTATTTACTAATAAACCTTGTACATTTTCAACTCTTCATCTTATGTGAAATATGCACCTCCTTTAAAGAACTCCCCTTCCTTACATATGTGTTTGTTTACTAATAAACCTTGTACATTTTCAACTCTTCATCTTATGTGAGCATTTACTCAATTTTTGGGTATCTTCTTTTACAAATTGGATTTATCTCCTCCCTACACATGGATTGATGCTATTGGCCCATAGGAACCTTAATTGGACCATAGTCTAAAGATTTATGAAAATCTAGACCCTTAGGCTAAGGTTCTTTATACCTATTTCCAATTAATTCCAATTGCACATTGGAAAATTCTTTTTTTAAATTTCTGTTTCAGGGGAGCTCATCTGAATTATAAGAGATATTTTTCTATCCAGAATTATTCAGAATCTGAATATTCTCTCTCTAGAATATTTTCTCTCTCTAGATTAAAACAGTCACAAACAAGATCTCTTATATTTCAGAAAAGGAATTGATTACAGGAGAATATACTAGACATCAAAAAGGGGGTTGGGGGAGGAATCTTACATTCTACCCCACTTAAAAAACGCGAGATGTCCTCATCTCGCAACTTGGGATAATTTTGCAAGATGCACGAATATGAGACTTAGAGAAAATTTTTAATCAAGATTAACCACCAAGAAAAGTCTTAAAGAGAGCAAGATTCAAAATAAGAACAAGATTTAAACTTTATTCATTCACGGGACTTATACAGTAAAGATAGAAGAACTCTTTACACTTCCATAAGCCCATCCATCATATGGTCACAAAAGCAGTCCTCACAAGCTGCACAAGTATAGGGTAACTCATCTATGGGAATGATTTTGCTGGTTATTGCCGCACCTATCTCAGTGGTATGAGGTGATCTAACAAAAGGACCTCTGAGAGGCAAGCCAAAAACGGGGTAAAGGCATATCTTCTCATGAGGAAGAAAACATGCCAGTAAAAAGACCCGCTCAGAAAACCCAAGATGCCTTGATCTCATGACACAGTAGTATCGGGGACCCAAACCCAAAGCTTCAATAACCATGGCCAAGCGGACATTGTTACGAAAGTGTTGCTGACCCCAGGGTGTTACCCTAGTTATGTTTTGATAGGTCCGCCATTTGGTCTGCGCTACAGAAGTTCCTAGGTGAGGGAAAAGTGAGCGCTCATACTGTTCTATAAAGTCTTTCTTCACAGACTCTCTTGCGTCTTGAAGGTGAGAAATCATCAGGGATAAAACTAATTCCTGTTGCCAAGCCATGAAGGAGATTAAGAAAGAAAGGAGATTGATGGGAGTAAGATTACTGTGAGCGATAGTTAAAGTTACGACTTATATAAAGGAAGGAGCTAGCGTAACCTAGAAGCCAACGGTAACTTGCCACTGAAGTTTTACCGTCTTTCCATGATCTGAGTTTGACACATTTTTCTATAGAAGGCATTAAGAATTTTGAGATGAGGAGATAAAAGAAGCTTGTAGGTTAAGTCACCTACTTTCATTGAATTCAGATATAAGGGTCACAATATCTGGGGGATAACTTCTTATACTTCCCAAGAGATAAAGAACTTCTTTTGGGCCGTACTCGAATGAAAACCAAAACCTTGGTATCCAAAACACCGATTCTCATTTCTAAACTCATTGTTCTAAATCCTTAAAACAGGTGGGACTCTTGAGAAGTATTCTAGGGAAAGGGTCTTCCTTTTTTAAACAGAAACTTTCTTTTATTTTAGAGAGGGAATAATTATAAGATCAGAAAGGGAGATTCTTACTCCTGTATACCTCTAAGGCTGGGGAGGAATCTTACATTCTACCCCACTTAAAAAAATGCGAGATGTCCTCATCTCGCCAAGTAGAGGACAACTCTTTTTCTTAAGATCCAATTTATTCTGGGGTTCCTTATATTCTGGTCAACCCAACAGAACACTGGGATAAATATCCCTTATATAGAACTCATTATCAAATAACAATTCATTCAGATCATATCATTCATATCTTTAACATGATAATGGTCCATTAGACCGAAAAGTTTCCTTCGAAACATTCCTCCACGGAAATTTCAGTCAAGCAAGTTCTCAATTTGACATCCCTTAACTTGATCTACCGGTCAAATATTAACAG
Source organism: Cibotium barometz (assembly GCF_041138505.1). Taxonomy (NCBI): domain Eukaryota; kingdom Viridiplantae; phylum Streptophyta; class Polypodiopsida; order Cyatheales; family Cibotiaceae; genus Cibotium; species Cibotium barometz. The sequence goes on along the minus strand of NC_141065.1, from coordinate 12,252,755 downwards.
TAGCAATCTAACAGCACACCCATTAACCTCATAGTGATTTGCTGAATTCATTATCATCATTCTAGTTATGAATATCATTACAGGGATTCGTCCCATTCCCCCTCATTGTGGTTTCATTATATTTCAACTAATTTTTTAAAAATCAACATTTTTCAATCAGCATTTTCAATCAGCATTTTCAATCAGAATCCAAATCAATTCATCCATTCTCAAACAGAATTAAAAATCATATCAATCACATGCAAAATCATCATCTGGATAGCATTAACGCTTATAATTTCAAGTCTTAGATTTACTCGTATATACTGTCAGTAAAGAGCTGCAGTATACTCTCGGTATATACGGGTAGTCACGGCCCTTGGAATTATAAGGTAAATACTATCATGTCTAGGCCTCAAGCAAGTCGGGAATTCTATATAATTGCGGTACTTCCATCTGAAGACCCAATTACCAAATTACGAGTTTCAGTTTGAATATCAAATTGTATGAATTATATCACACAATTATAACCTTTTGTGTTTCTTGATAAATTTTTGACCTATTTGTCTTCTCAGGTGATCTTTATTAACCAAAGGCTCTGATACCAACTGTAAGATCCCTGTTCCCACCGAGCAACGGATTCGGGGTACTGGCAGCGGAAGTAGCGCTTCTCGCGCGGGACAGGGGTCCCACACTCGGGGCCTCGCCCACGGATATCCGGATAAGAGACTAATCCGTCGGTTGTTCCAAAACCGAACCCGAAAAAACTTCCTTTACCGGAAAACACGGGCGATTCCACCAGGATAACTTTTTACTCTAACGTAGTCAAGATCATTTCTGATCGAGATGATCCGATTACATCTATAAGATACTTAGTCAGTTCAAGGAAGAAACTTGCACTTGGATCATTGGGATCAACGCTTTTTTCCCCATTCAAGAGGCACAGCCGTTGATTCCTATCCATAGAACAGTTTCTGTCCGGGATTTATTATTATTTTTTTCTATCGTAAAAACAAAAGTTTGAGTCTCGATTTACGGATCCATCAGTCCAGCCTAACCCCATCCGATCCCATGGGTTAGCCAACCGCCCAACCACTGTAGTGATGGGATCCAATTTATTCTTTGGTTAGGTTTTGTCCCGGGTACCAAGGAAAAGAGTTCCAAGGCCCCCTAGCCGGATGTTCATGCAAAATAAAACTAGTCACACCACTCACACACCCAATAGGAAATTGCCCTTTTTCAACCAGATTCAACCAGTTTAAAACAATCCTTTAATAAAACCATAGTATCATTGATCACCATCTTCCAATTTATCCAATTGATTCTTAATTTCCCATCATTCCTTCATCAGAGTATCTATGGCATCATTGGCAACTAGAACGCTCAGGAGCCGTTTCGATAGTTCCTAGCCCATAATACTTGGCAATATAATCACTTAACAAGATGGACTCTCGTTGAAGATCAGCAAGATCAACCAACAGATCCATATAAGGAGCCATGGACTCATCCATTGAAGACCAGCAAGGTCAATCAACCAGATCCATGCTCGATTTCAGAAAACAACTCCAACTCTGTTCCAATATCTTCCTCGACGCACGCGTGGGTATCCTAGGCAACCCAGAGCCCGAGCACCGTATGGTCAGCACCCTCTAGGATCCTTCGCAGGTAACCTAGCGCTTCACGCATAGGCCGCTTCCTTGGCCCCTCATCCACCGTACCGGAAGCTCACCATTTTAATCGCACCGAGGCTGGTCAAGACCTCGGCCGACCTTGCTACGCGAGACGTCCTTCATTGACTCCCCGTCAGCAGTTGCAACTTTACCATCACGACTTTAATCACAAGACGGTCAAAATGCTCCCCCCAGCATTCTTGACATAAAACAATCGTTTACAGACAGCATTTACAAACAGCATTTACAAACAGTTTACAATACAATTTCTATTTTAACTTTCATTTTTCCACATTATCCCTCCTCAATCTACATTACTTATTCCATATTCCATTTATATGTATACTCATCCCATCACATCATTTCCATCTCATCACTTCAAATTCCCTCACATCACAATCGTATATTCACATCCATACATCCACAACTATATGCGTACATTCACATCTACATGCATACATCTACATCCCTATGCATACATCCACATCCACATTCACATTCACCTCCATACATCTACATCTACATGCATGCATCCACTCCACATTCACCTCCACATCTATACATCTACATCTACATGCATACATCCCCATCCACATCTACGTCTATACACCTACATCTACATGCATACATCCACCTCTACATCCACATCTATGTCTATACACCTACATCTACATGCATACATCCCCATCCACATCCACATCTACATCTATACATCTATATCTACATGCATACATCCACCTCTACATCCACATCTACGTCTATACACCTACATCTACATGCATACATCCACCTCTACATCCACATCTACGTCTATACACCTACATCTACATGCATACATCCCCATCCACATCCACATCTACATCTATACATCTACATCTACATGCATACATCCACCTCTACATCCACATCTACACATCTATTTCTACATGCATACATCCACGTCCCATGCATACATCCACCTCCACATTCACACTCACATTCATACATCTACATCTACATGCAACATCCACATCTCCATGCATAATAAAATTCTTTTAATTAATCTAGGATGATAGTTCCTAGAATATGGTAGGAATTCCTCTTTTTATACTTTGAATGAATTTATTTTATGCGTAATTTCTATAAAAATTTTGCCATAGCTCCGCTACTATGACTGATAAATCTCAATTTTTTTTTCTAAGGGATAAAGCTCATTATTAAAGAAATAATTAGAATGGTCTCTAATTGGATCATCAATCCATAATGGTCTCTAATTGGATCATTAAGAAAACAATTAGAATGGTCTCTAATTGGATCATCAATCCATAATGGTCTCTAATTGGATCATTAAGAAAACAATTAGAATGGTCTCTAATTGGGTCATCAATCCATAATGGATTGAATCATCAATGTGCATAAACTAAAAGCATAGCAAAAAGCCATTAATTTGGCCTCAAGCATAGCTTAATCTTGGATTAAGGAAAAGCTTTATGAAAAGCTTCATTTGGATTGAGAATGGGTCATGAGTATGACCATTTCTTGAGTGAGAGAGAGAAAAAACCATTAGAATTTAAATATAAGTGGAAATTAACTTCTATAGCATTTATTAAATTATGTAACTCGTCACTACTATTCACCAATTAACTTCAATAGCATTTAAAAAAAAAAAACCATACCAATTAAACTTCTCAAGCTTGAGAGGGGTTGAGAAGAGAGAATCATTGAGAAATCATAGAAAAGATCAAAATTCAATATACTTACCTTATGATTTGCTTGATTCTTTATTCACGGTAGAGGCCCCCAACCAATCAATTGGTTTAGTATGTTGATGGAGCCACCAATGGGGATTGAAGAACGAGGGAAGTATCAAAAACTAGTGAAATATTAAAGAATTCACAGTTCTTGTCTTAGGTAGAGTAGAGTAACAAGGCATAAGACACTATATATTTTAGCTTAGGTGGAGTAGAGTAACAAAGCATAAGACTCTATCTAATTTGGCTTAGGTGGAGTAGAGTAACAAGCACAAGAGACTATATATTTTGGCTTAGGTGGAGTAGAGTAACAAAGCATAAGAGATTATATTTTGGCTTAGGTGGAGTAGAGTAACAAAGCATAAGAGACTATATTTTGGCTTAGGTGGAGTAGAGTAACAATGCATAAGACATTATATTTTTTTCCACAAGGGGAGGCTTCTATTTATAGGAAAATTTGAGCTCCTAACCAAACAAACTGATTCTAGAATTTTCCAAGTCAGTTTGGTTGAATTTGGACTAGATTTGGACCTAGTTTGGTTACTTTTTGATTCGGTTTGGTTCCATTTTGATTTGGTTTGGTTCAAGAGAGATGAGAGATAAAAATATCACATTATTTTTGAGTTTAAAACTCATTCAAGCATGTGAAATATGCACCTCCTTTAAAGAACTCCCCTTCCTTACATATGTGTTTATTTACTAATAAACCTTGTACATTTTCAACTCTTCATCTTATGTGAAATATGCACCTCCTTTAAAGAACTCCCCTTCCTTACATATGTGTTTATTTACTAATAAACCTTGTACATTTTCAACTCTTCATCTTATGTGAAATATGCACCTCCTTTAAAGAACTCCCCTTCCTTACATATGTGTTTGTTTACTAATAAACCTTGTACATTTTCAACTCTTCATCTTATGTGAGCATTTACTCAATTTTTGGGTATCTTCTTTTACAAATTGGATTTATCTCCTCCCTACACATGGATTGATGCTATTGGCCCATAGGAACCTTAATTGGACCATAGTCTAAAGATTTATGAAAATCTAGACCCTTAGGCTAAGGTTCTTTATACCTATTTCCAATTAATTCCAATTGCACATTGGAAAATTCTTTTTTTAAATTTCTGTTTCAGGGGAGCTCATCTGAATTATAAGAGATATTTTTCTATCCAGAATTATTCAGAATCTGAATATTCTCTCTCTAGAATATTTTCTCTCTCTAGATTAAAACAGTCACAAACAAGATCTCTTATATTTCAGAAAAGGAATTGATTACAGGAGAATATACTAGACATCAAAAAGGGGGTTGGGGGAGGAATCTTACACGTTGGCACAACCATTCATAAAATGTCCCAGTAGCTGCTCGCATCTAAAACACTTCATACTCCTTCCTGAGCTAAAACTGCAAATCCAAAGGCATTCTAGGGAAAGAATCATGTCCACTGTGCCCACTCGCTTTTCATACTTGGCTCCAATCTTGTCCCCTATTTCTCTTTGAATTTGGCATACTAGAATTAGATGGAGCTCTCTTTGGGAGGGGGCAAAAAGGCCTTTTACTACACGGTCTCCTTAGAAAGAAATACATGCACAAAATCCTCAGCCACCACCATCTTAATTGCTTCCCCGCCGCTAACAAAGACAGTTTTGCATTCTTAACCAATCTATCCAAGGGAGGATCCAATCTTCTGACAAACCCATGGAGAAGGGGCTCGGAAGAGCATGTCGGACTAGGCTTACGTAAGATCAATTGATAATACGCCTCCGTAAGTTTGCCTGCTTGAGAAAACTCTATAAACTCATTTATCTTCTCTTCCATGGGGACAAAACCTTTGATGGAGGTAAGCTTTCATGTCCTCCCATCTCAGACTATACCATTAACTTTCAATTTGGCGAGATCCATCTTACTGTACCCCGCACATGTTACACTACTCGTCCATAGAATCTGTCCAATTCAACACTCCCTCTCTCCAAGGTTTTTACCCTTGCCTCGAAATGGCTATGGTGGTTGTGACCCATATACGAAGTGCTTCCTTGACATCCTTATCCAATGCCTTAATTCTAGATATGACATCATCCATCCCTCATGATTATTCTAAAACAAAAGACCGTCGTAGGCTCGGCCAGCAATCGAGATCCTGTATCAAGGAATATAATGCCCCAGAGTCGTACACATCAATCTTTGAACACTAAGGTCTCGTCGAGGTGGTGCTTATAGAGAACTATCCCTCTTGTAACAGGCAGTTCACTAAGGATCATGGCAAAGGCAATGTTCTCTGCCAACCGCTCATGCCGACTATAGGTGGTGTGCCATGATCTACTGACTATCCTAAGCACACGTGTACCTCCGCCGATCATTCAGTAGTACTCAAAAAGTAGAGGCTCTCCAATTATCGAGCCGAGACGACTTAATCTGCGAAATGAAGGTGCTTGAAGGCAAAGGCTATCGTGTCATCCTCTAGAGACAGCTCAGCGACTCCAGATAGATAGGGTCTCACCATCCGATTTGCTGCTTTATCTGAAAGCGAAACTGGATAAGATACTGTAAGTTTTGGTTTAGGCTAGAATAGGCACCGTTAGGGCCTCTTAGAGGTTGGTGGCACGAGAAGAAAGTTTTGAGTAAAAGAAAAAAAGGGGAGGAAAATAAAGGAGGTACCTATTCTAGGGTTTGGATCCATTCGCGCTCTTGACAAGGATTTGATTCCCACGCTTTGTGCACTCAAGCCTTCTTTCACTCCACACTCTATGGTCATTTGCCTAGCCCGTTATCTTCACCATTAACCTTATCCTATTTTCTTGCACACATGTACACACCTTCGCTACACTGGTATTGAAAGAGGCTGCTTTCGTGCAAATTTTGCATACGCACATTTGGAGAGGATTTGAGGTCTAGAGGATTGATCACACATATTTTTAGTGATTGTTAGGCATGTTACATGGGGGTGAGGGGAGAGCGTGTTTTCAGGGATCTATTGTGGGTCTTGTTCACACGTGATTGCACCCTGTATGAGTCACGTGTGGGGCTTGTGTTGAGCATTGGTTGTGGCGTTTTTTCACACGCTTGTGCACTTTGGGTAGTGTTCACACACGACCATGGGTTATGATTCTTATTACTTTTACCCTTCAGTTGGGCACCATGGTACGACTTTGCATCATCATCGCGCGAGCAAGACGACATCGTTTTGATTGTTTTTCCGTTTACGATCGGATCATGGGAGAGCCGCTCATGCACTATTATCGTCGCTCTACGATCGATATTATGAGTTGCCATTTTGTGTCATGGTTCACATATCTTTTGTCAATTTCACACGTACGTTTAGTAGTACTTCAAGGCTTAGGACCTCTATACCCTCATTTACAGACTCCACGCTATGAAGAGATGGCATACTCATGCCATTGTTGGACGTTGGAGCTTGCATGTTTGTTGCCTAGTCATATGAGGTGTTGTTTTGATGAGGAGGATATATGGTCCACATACGGCAACTTTGTTGACCCACTCTGTGCTCGAATGCGTCGACACAGAAGGTTCGGCATTGTTCGCATTCATGGGATGAGTCTTCTTTTGGTGACTTGTACGAGTGTCTGACACTCTTAAGCCGCCATGATTACGTTCTTAATACTGTAGACTACATCGATGCACGGATCTGATGATGATGATGATGATGTATCTTATATAAACCCATACGCATGATGATCTATTACACACACATACGATGATATTGATGTATCACACACACATGTGCACATGATGATACATACACATATATTTGCACATGATGATATGGACACTGATGCTGACGTATGTGATAGCGATGTGTGTGAGCTAGATCATGTGGGCATGATCTGGAGAGGGGGCAGGGATGATGGCATCGAGAATTATGAGTGTTCATATATCTAGGCCTACCTTCTCATCATCCAATACATGACTTGGATCTAGAACATACTTCTTCTTTCTTCAAATGAGCTCGCATGAAAATACATTTTGGATCGTCAAGTATGGAGGAGGGAATAAAAGTTCACGAGCTCAATCTCCAACTTTCCTCGTATTCATGCACAGTCTATAACTTAATCTCCAACTTTCCTCATATTTGTGTAGGGTTTATGTTATATGGGCAAAAACTTCTTGTACTTTTCCCCAAGGAGAGGGATTTTCTGTGGTTGGGTCGCATACCAACAAGGAAGACCATATCACCTTCATCAAATTCTCTAGTAGTCTACTTGAGATCAACACGCTACTTTTTTCTATCGTGAGTAGCTTTGATATCCTTTTTTATAGTCTGCATTGAACAATCCACTTTATCTATTTGCTTCAAGACTTCCACTCTGACCAGTGGGTTGAACTAAATCAATGGTGTTGCACAATCTACTATAAGATGCATCGCAATAAAATTATACCGAATGTGGAGAATTCATCCATTTTTTGGGTTCCCTTCCATGGAATGCTCGAAGAATGTCTTTGATTACCCTCTCTGCCTAATCATCAATTTCTAGATAGTACCAAAATCTATAGAGCTACAGCTTCAAAGCATTTATTCCAAGAGCAGGACACATGAATTCAGCACCCCGATCCCTAACTATCCTTCCAAAGTAAAGTCTAAATATATCCTTTGGAATGACTTTTAGCAAACACCAAGAGCAGTATAAGTCTTTTTCAAAAGAATCGAATGAGCAACCTTCGTCAAGCAATCTACCACACGGCTAAGATGGAATCATGTCCTGCATCGACTGAAGAAAAATCTAATGATGGAATCCATGCTTATGTATTCTAATTGTATATGTGAAATAGGATGCACGTGTCTTGGCGTTTTTGTCATTTCACCTTTGCAAGGCTAAAAGAAATGCTTCTTTGTAGCAGCCACCATGACGGTCTTCACTTAGCTGGGGCGTGTCACGAGCTTTCTTTAGAATCCTCTAATTAAGATCTCTATCTTGAAAAATATACAACCGATTATTGAAGTACAAGCATCCACCTCTAACGTGAATCCATGAATTTTCTTTACTTCTAGGGTTGCCTTTACTTTTGCGGTAAGCAATATGATAATAGGGATAAAGAACTTATCTAATCCAATCTCTTCCTTAATCTCAACGTGCAAGTAAGGAGGCCTTCCTGCCTAATATATCTATGACCGCATTCTCCTTGTCTAACCTATACTTGATTTTAAAACCAAACTCTCGAAGTGTTTGTATTTATCTTCTTTGCGTGATGTTAACATCATTCTGGTTGAAAATTTGCTTTAAAATTTTATGATCTATAACCCGAGAAGACAAGCAACTCTACGTCATCACTGTTCCTCTCGTGAGATCTTAGCTATAGCACCAGCGGATTAGTCAAGCAACCCCTCAGCTTATCAAAGTTACTTTGGCACATCGCGCAGACCATTAGAATGGAATGTCCTTCTTGAGAAGCGCCGTCAAAGGAGAAACAATCTTGGCATATGAACATCGGATAGCATCTTATCAATCCCAAGAACCATTTGACTTCCTCTATCGTCTTTGGTTCTGGCAAATCGATAGCCGCTTTTGCACCTTGGCGGGATCAGCTAATATACTATCTCTTGACATTATGATCCCGGATATTCAATTTGATGGTAAAGAAGGTACATGCACTCTTCTTAGAGAAAAGTCTGTGCTTCTGGAGGCTTTCGAGGACTTTGAAGAGACACATACTTCACATGCGATCAGCTACATTCTTCGAGCAAACTAGAATTGCATCAATGAAGACCGAGATAAAATCATCCTGAAGGTTTCTTTTCTTTTTCTTTTTGCATTCAACAATTATAGCTAGAAGGGGAATTATTTAATCCCAACAGCATTATCGTGAACTCGTAATGTGCATACCATGTATTAAAATCTATCTTAGGAATATTATGATACGATAACATCCTAAGTTTAAGTCAATCTTTATAAATATCTGGCCTTTATGCGATCAATCTAACAGCACATTCCAGGAGTAAGATGCTTATTCTTAACAGTAAGCCGATTTAACCCTGAATATACAATCTCATAGTCCCATCATTCTTCTTCTGAAAGAGAACGAGCACCACATAGCAAGGGGATACAAATGGGCCAAACAAAGCTCTCCTCAAACAGTTATCTCGATTATTCCCCGAGCTCGGTTGCTTTCGGAATGGCCTTCTTATAAGCTCAAGATTCCCTATTGTTGGGCTCCGAGAATGAACTCTTTCTCATGATCCACCTCACGAGTCGAGGGTATTGTAGTTAAATCTATGTCACAGTATATACTCACTTAACCAACATGGTTTCCTTGCAACTCTTTATCTGCAGGATGGCTTGCTTCTGCTGGAGTCCCTTCAATAACTTTACTACTTTTACAGGTTACGGGGTGGGAGTTCAACAAACTACTCCAGTTCCTTTCATCTTGTTCACATGATCCATGAAGGAAATGGTGCCTTTGTGATAATATTTGGCTAGGTTCCCATCCAAGAGAAACTGAATTACATCCGTCTTTTGGCAAGTAACTTCCACTACCCAATTCCACTCGCATTGGTCTGCCTTGCTTCTGGTCGATTACTAATTTATGCAACATCCAAGTGAAATGAATGAATGAATGAGCGTTTCTCGAATCCACAAAAAGCTTAAAATTCTTACCTCAAAAATCGGATGGGGTGTAACTTAGTGAGAATCGTTGGTTTCGATCCTGGTGCTCCACTCTATCGAACGAAGTCTACCTCTTCCTTCTTTCTCTGGGGTTAGCTACTATTATAATGGCATTAGAAGTTGCTGAGACTGGGCTAGAACTTGCCTCCTTTGACTTGTCAAGCAAGTTCTATGGTGGAGTTAGAATGGTAACATCAATCGGTGCGTTGGCACAACCATTCATAAAATGTCCCAGTAGCTGCTCGCATCTAAAACACTTCATACTCCTTCCTGAGCTAAAACTGCAAATCCAAAGGCATTCTAGGGAAAGAATCATGTCCACTGTGCCCACTCGCTTTTCATACTTGGCTCCAATCTTGTCCCCTATTTCTCTTTGAATTTGGCATACTAGAATTAGATGGAGCTCTCTTTGGGAGGGGGCAAAAAGGCCTTTTACTACACGGTCTCCTTAGAAAGAAATACATGCACAAAATCCTCAGCCACCACCATCTTAATTGCTTCCCCGCCGCTGCTAACAAAGACAGTTTTGCATTCTTAACCAATCTATCCAAGGGAGGATCCAATCTTCTGACAAACCCATGGAGAAGGGGCTCGGAAGAGCATGTCCGACTAGGCGGGGACTAGGCTTACGTAAGATCAATTGATAATACGCCTCCGTAAGTTTGCCTGCTTGAGAAAACTCTATAAACTCATTTATCTTCTCTTCCATGGGGACAAAACCTTTGATGGAGGTAAGCTTTCATGTCCTCCCATCTCAGACTATACCATTAACTTTCAATTTGGCGAGATCCATCTTACTGTACCCCGCACATGTTACACTACTCGTCCATAGAATCTGTCCAATTCAACACTCCCTCTCTCCAAGGTTTTTACCCTTGCCTCGAAATGGCTATGGTGGTTGTGACCCATATACGAAGTGCTTCCTTGACATCCTTATCCAATGCCTTAATTCTAGATATGACATCATCCATCCCTCATGATTATTCTAAAACAAAAGACCGTCGTAGGCTCGGCCAGCAATCGAGATCCTGTATCAAGGAATATAATGCCCCAGAGTCGTACACATCAATCTATGAACACTAAGGTCTCGTCGAGGTGGTGCTTATAGAGAACTATCCCTCTTGTAACAGGCAGTTCACTAAGGATCATGGCAAAGGCAATGTTCTCTGCCAACCGCTCATGCCGACTATAGGTGGTGTGCCATGATCTACTGACTATCCTAAGCACACGTGTACCTCCGCCGATCATTCAGTAGTACTCAAAAAGTAGAGGCTCTCCAATTATCGAGCCGAGACGACTTAATCTGCGTAATGAAGGTGCTTGAAGGCAAAGGCTATCGTGTCATCCTCTAGAGACAGCTCAGCGACTCCAGATAGATAGGGTCTCACTATCCGATTTGCTTCCTTTTCTGAAAGCGAAACTGGATAAGATACTGTAAGTTTTGGTTTTAGGCTAGAATAGGCACCGTTAGGGCCTCTTAGAGGTTGGTGGCACGAGAAGAAAGTTTTGAGTAAAAGAAAAAAAGGGGAGGAAAATAAAGGAGGTACCTATTCTAGGGTTTGGATCCATTCGCGCTCTTGACAAGGATTTGATTCCCACGCTTTGTGCACTCAAGCCTTCTTTCACTCCACACTCTATGGTCATTTGCCTAGCCCGTTATCTTCACCATTAACCTTATCCTATTTTCTTGCACACATGTACACACCTTTGCTACACTGGTATTGAAAGAGGCTGCTTTCGTGCAAATTTTGCATACGCACATTTGGAGAGGATTTGAGGTCTAGAGGATTGATCACACATATTTTTAGTGATTGTTAGGCATGTTATATGGGGGTGAGGGGAGAGCGTGTTTTCAGGGATCTATTGTGGGTCTTGTTCACACGTGATTGCACCCTGTATGAGTCACGTGTGGAGCTTGTGTTGAGCATTGGTTGTGGCGTTTTTTCACACGCTTGTGCACTTTGGGTAGCATGACCATGGGTTATGATTCTTATTACTTTTACCCTTCAGTTGGGCACCATGGTACGACTTTGCATCATCATCGCGCGAGCAAGACGACATCGTTTTGATTGTTTTTCCGTTTACGATCGGATCATGGGAGAGCCGCTCATGCACTATTATCGTCGCTCTACGATCGATATTATGAGTTGCCATTTTGTGTCATGGTTCACATATCTTTTGTCAATTTCACACGTACGTTTAGTAGTACTTCAAGGCTTAGGACCTCTATACCCTCATTTACAGACTCCACGCTATGAAGAGATGGCATACTCATGCCATTGTTGGACGTTGGAGCTTGCATGTTTGTTGCCTAGTCATATGAGGTGTTGTTTTGATGAGGAGGATATATGGTCCACATACGGCAACTTTGTTGACCCACTCTATGCTCGAATGCGTCGACACAGAAGGTTCGGCATTGTTCGCATTCATGGGATGAGTCTTCTTTTGGTGACTTGTACGAGTGTCTGACACTCTTAAGCCGCCATGATTACGTTCTTAATACTGTAGACTACATCGATGCACGGATCTGATGATGATGATGATGATGTATCTTATATAAACCCATACGCATGATGATCTATTACACACACATACGATGATATTGATGTATCACACACACATGTGCACATGATGATACATACACATATATTTGCACATGATGATATGGACACTGATGCTGACGTATGTGATAGCGATGTGTGTGAGCTAGATCATGTGGGCATGATCTGGAGAGGGGGCAGGGATGATGGCATCGAGCATTATGAGTGTTCATATATCTAGGCCTACCTTCTCATCATCCAATACATGACTTGGATCTAGAACATACTTCTTCTTTCTTCAAATGAGCTCGCATGAAAATACATTTTGGATCGTCAAGTATGGAGGAGGGAATAAAAGTTCACGAGCTCAATCTCCAACTTTCCTCGTATTCATGCACAGTCTATAACTTAATCTCCAACTTTCCTCATATTTGTGTAGGGTTTATGTTATATGGGAAAAAACTTCTTGTACTTTTCCCCAAGGAGAGGGATTTTCTGTGGTTGGGTCGTATACCAACAAGGAAGACCATATCACCTTCATCAAATTCTCTAGTAGTCTACTTGAGATCAACACGCTACTTTTTTCTATCGTGAGTAGCTTTGATATCCTTTTTTATAGTCCGCATTGAACAATCCACTTTATCTATTTGCTTCAAGACTTCCACTCTGACCAGTGGGTTGAACTAAATCAATGGTGTTGCACAATCTACTATAAGATGCATCGCAATAAAATTATACCGAATGTGGAGAATTCATCCATTTTTTGGGTTCCCTTCCATGGAATGCTCGAAGAATGTCTTTGATTACCCTCTCTGCCTAATCATCAATTTCTAGATAGTACCAAAATCTATAGAGCTACAGCTTCAAAGCATTTATTCCAAGAGCAGGACACATGAATTCAGCACCCCGATCCCTAACTATCCTTCCAAAGTAAAGTCTAAATATATCCTTTGGAATGACTTTTAGCAAACACCAAGAGCAGTATAAGTCTTTTTCAAAAGAATCGAATGAGCAACCTTCGTCAAGCGATCTACCACATGGCTAAGATGGAATCATGTCCTGCATCGACTGAAGAAAAATCTAATGATGGAATCCATGCTTATGTATTCTAATTGTATATGTGAAATAGGATGCACGTGTCTTGGCGTTTTTGTCATTTCACCTTTGCAAGGCTAAAAGAAATGCTTCTTTGTAGCAGCCACCATGACGGTCTTCACTTAGCTGGGGCGTGTCACGAGCTTTCTTTAGAATCCTCTTATTAAGATCTCTATCTTGAAAAATATACAACCGATTATTGAAGTACAAGCATCCACCTCTAACGTGAATCCATGAATTTTCTTTACTTCTAGGGTTGCCTTTACTTTTGCGGTAAGCAATATGATAATAGGGATAAAGAACTTATCTAATCCAATCTCTTCCTTAATCTCAACGTGCAAGTAAGGAGGCCTTCCTGCCTAATATATCTATGACCGCATTCTCCTTGTCTAACCTATACTTGATTTTAAAACCAAACTCTCGAAGTGTTTGTATTTATCTTCTTTGCGTGATGTTAACATCATTCTGGTTGAAAATTTGCTTTAAAATTTTATGATCTATAACCCGAGAAGACAAGCAACTCTACGTCATCACTGTTCCTCTCGTGAGATCTTAGCTATAGCACCAGCGGATTAGTCAAGCAACCCCTCAGCTTATCAAAGTTACTTTGGCACATCGCGCAGACCATTAGAATGGAATGTCCTTCTTGAGAAGCGCCGTCAAAGGAGAAACAATCTTGGCATATGAACATCGGATACCATCTTATCAATCCCAAGAACCATTTGACTTCCTCTATCGTCTTTGGTTCTGGCAAATCGATAGCCGCTTTTGCACCTTGGCGGGATCAGCTAATATACTATCTCTTGACATTATGATCCCGGATATTCAATTTGATGGTAAAGAAGGTACATGCACTCTTCTTAGAGAAAAGTCTGTGCTTCTGGAGGCTTTCGAGGACTTTGAAGAGACACATACTTCACATGCGATCAGCTACATTCTTCGAGCAAACTAGAATTGCATCAATGAAGACCGAGATAAAATCATCCTGAAGGTTTCTTTTCTTTTTCTTTTTGCATTCAACAATTATAGCTAGAAGGGGAATTATTTAATCCCAACAGCATTATCGTGAACTCGTAATGTGCATACCATGTATTAAAATCTATCTTAGGAATATTATGATACGATAGGGTTGTTGCAAGATCAGGGTATCCAGTTTTATCCAGTTTGTGCTGGACTGGGACAATAATTAGAGAGCAAATTTTTGGGGGCAAGGTACTTAAAATGAGATCAAGCAAATAATAGAAAATACGTTTGCCCTTAAATTAACCCAATATAACTTAAATTAATATAAATTAGTCTAATCAATCAAAATTAATCAAAAATATGATGAAATGATAAACAAATGATCTTTCCATACTTAGAGTGATCCAATTTATTTTTCCATAGATGCACCATTACAAGTACACTAGTCCCTATAGGTTTTAGATGATTCACATCAAAAATGTAATTTTACTAATTAGATTATTAATATCTGCAGGCCTTCTGATAGTCTGGAAGAATTTTGAAAAAGAGATCATTAAAAATCCAACCATTGGATTTGCAATTTTTACTAACCACCACATTCTACTAATGTCTCAGTATCTATCCACTCTTTTGATCTACAAGATTGAGGATTTTAAGTGGTAGCTATTGTGGGTACAAAAAGTGGCATATATTATAACACTTTAAAGACCTTGAAATATTTAAAGAAAATAGACAAATATCTTAAAATTTTCTCGAAAAATCAAGTTAAGCTCCATATTATGTGAAGATATAAGGTACAAAGTGGGAATCTCATATGAGTTTATATGTGAAAGATATCAGCATTTTATGGAATCAGTTCAAATTTGGGACACGGTGTATACATTGACTTTGTACCTAAGAAAATGAGAATTTTTTACTGTCTAATGCTTAATCAAATTATGCAACTGTATTTCCAACTTTGAATATGATGTTCCAACAAAATAACTTGAAACGAAATTCCTTCATTTACTAGGAGATATTAGACACTAAAGGTAAACAAATGCCTATTTTTTTACTGTTTACAGGGTGCCTGAGTGGACAAAACTGGGCACCCTGATCTTGCAACCACCCGATAACATCCTAAGTTTAAGTCAATCTTTATAAATATCTGGCCTTTATGCGATCAATCTAACAGCACATTCCAGGAGTAAGATGCTTATTCTTAACAGTAAGCCGATTTAACCCTGAATATACAATCTCATAGTCCCATCATTCTTCTTCTGAAAGAGAACGAGCACCACATAGCAAGGGGATACAAATGGGCCAAACAAAGCTCTCCTCAAACAGTTATCTCGATTATTCCCCGAGCTCGGTTGCTTTCGGAATGGCCTTCTTATAAGCTCAAGATTCACTATTGTTGGGCTCCGAGAATGAACTCTTTCTCATGATCCACCTCACGAGTCGAGGGTATTGTAGTTAAATCTACGTCACAGTATATACTCACTTAACCAACATGGTTTCCTTGCAACTCTTTATCTGCAGGATGGCTTGCTTCTGCTGGAGTCCCTTCAATAACTTTACTACTTTTACAGGTTACGGGGTGGGAGTTCAACAAACTACTCCAGTTCCTTTCATCTTGTTCACATGAAGATCCATGAAGGAAATGGTGCCTTTGTGATAATATTTGGCTAGGTTCCCATCCAAGAGAAACTGAATTACATCCGTCTTTTGGCAAGTAACTTCCACTACCCAATTCCACTCGCATTGGTCTGCCTTGCTTCTGGTCGATTACTAATTTATGCAACATCCAAGTGAAATGAATGAATGAATGAGCGTTTCTCGAATCAACAAAAAGCTTAAAATTCTTACCTCAAAAATCGGATGGGGTGTAACTTAGTGAGAATCGTTGGTTTCGATCCTGGTGCTCCACTCTATCGAACGAAGTCTACCTCTTCCTTCTTTCTCTGGGGTTAGCTACTATTATAATGGCATTAGAAGTTGCTGAGACTGGGCTAGAACTTGCCTCCTTTGACTTGTCAAGCAAGTTCTATGGTGGAGTTAGAATGGTAACATCAATCGGTGCGTTGGCACAACCATTCATAAAATGTCCCAGTAGCTGCTCGCATCTAAAACACTTCATACTCCTTCCTGAGCTAAAACTGCAAATCCAAAGGCATTCTAGGGAAAGAATCATGTCCACTGTGCCCACTCGCTTTTCATACTTGGCTCCAATCTTGTCCCCTATTTCTCTTTGAATTTGGCATACTAGAATTAGATGGAGCTCTCTTTGGGAGGGGGCAAAAAGGCCTTTTACTACACGGTCTCCTTAGAAAGAAATACATGCACAAAATCCTCAGCCACCACCATCTTAATTGCTTCCCCGCCGCTGCTAACAAAGACAGTTTTGCATTCTTAACCAATCTATCCAAGGGAGGATCCAATCTTCTGACAAACCCATGGAGAAGGGGCTCGGAAGAGCATGTCCGACTAGGCGGGGACTAGGCTTACGTAAGATCAATTGATAATACGCCTCCGTAAGTTTGCCTGCTTGAGAAAACTCTATAAACTCATTTATCTTCTCTTCCATGGGGACAAAACCTTTGATGGAGGTAAGCTTTCATGTCCTCCCATCTCAGACTATACCATTAACTTTCAATTTGGCGAGATCCATCTTACTGTACCCCGCACATGTTACACTACTCGTCCATAGAATCTGTCCAATTCAACACTCCCTCTCTCCAAGGTTTTTACCCTTGCCTCGAAATGGCTATGGTGGTTGTGACCCATATACGAAGTGCTTCCTTGACATCCTTATCCAATGCCTTAATTCTAGATATGACATCATCCATCCCTCATGATTATTCTAAAACAAAAGACCGTCGTAGGCTCGGCCAGCAATCGAGATCCTGTATCAAGGAATATAATGCCCCAGAGTCGTACACATCAATCTATGAACACTAAGGTCTCGTCGAGGTGGTGCTTATAGAGAACTATCCCTCTTGTAACAGGCAGTTCACTAAGGATCATGGCAAAGGCAATGTTCTCTGCCAACCGCTCATGCCGACTATAGGTGGTGTGCCATGATCTACTGACTATCCTAAGCACACGTGTACCTCCGCCGATCATTCAGTAGTACTCAAAAAGTAGAGGCTCTCCAATTATCGAGCCGAGACGACTTAATCTGCGTAATGAAGGTGCTTGAAGGCAAAGGCTATCGTGTCATCCTCTAGAGACAGCTCAGCGACTCCAGATAGATAGGGTCTCACTATCCGATTTGCTTCCTTTTCTGAAAGCGAAACTGGATAAGATACTGTAAGTTTTGGTTTTAGGCTAGAATAGGCACCGTTAGGGCCTCTTAGAGGTTGGTGGCACGAGAAGAAAGTTTTGAGTAAAAGAAAAAAAGGGGAGGAAAATAAAGGAGGTACCTATTCTAGGGTTTGGATCCATTCGCGCTCTTGACAAGGATTTGATTCCCACGCTTTGTGCACTCAAGCCTTCTTTCACTCCACACTCTATGGTCATTTGCCTAGCCCGTTATCTTCACCATTAACCTTATCCTATTTTCTTGCACACATGTACACACCTTTGCTACACTGGTATTGAAAGAGGCTGCTTTCGTGCAAATTTTGCATACGCACATTTGGAGAGGATTTGAGGTCTAGAGGATTGATCACACATATTTTTAGTGATTGTTAGGCATGTTACATGGGGGTGAGGGGAGAGCGTGTTTTCAGGGATCTATTGTGGGTCTTGTTCACACGTGATTGCACCCTGTATGAGTCACGTGTGGAGCTTGTGTTGAGCATTGGTTGTGGCGTTTTTTCACACGCTTGTGCACTTTGGGTAGCATGACCATGGGTTATGATTCTTATTACTTTTACCCTTCAGTTGGGCACCATGGTACGACTTTGCATCATCATCGCGCGAGCAAGACGACATCGTTTTGATTGTTTTTCCGTTTACGATCGGATCATGGGAGAGCCGCTCATGCACTATTATCGTCGCTCTACGATCGATATTATGAGTTGCCATTTTGTGTCATGGTTCACATATCTTTTGTCAATTTCACACGTACGTTTAGTAGTACTTCAAGGCTTAGGACCTCTATACCCTCATTTACAGACTCCACGCTATGAAGAGATGGCATACTCATGCCATTGTTGGACGTTGGAGCTTGCATGTTTGTTGCCTAGTCATATGAGGTGTTGTTTTGATGAGGAGGATATATGGTCCACATACGGCAACTTTGTTGACCCACTCTATGCTCGAATGCGTCGACACAGAAGGTTCGGCATTGTTCGCATTCATGGGATGAGTCTTCTTTTGGTGACTTGTACGAGTGTCTGACACTCTTAAGCCGCCATGATTACGTTCTTAATACTGTAGACTACATCGATGCACGGATCTGATGATGATGATGATGATGTATCTTATATAAACCCATACGCATGATGATCTATTACACACACATACGATGATATTGATGTATCACACACACATGTGCACATGATGATACATACACATATATTTGCACATGATGATATGGACACTGATGCTGACGTATGTGATAGCGATGTGTGTGAGCTAGATCATGTGGGCATGATCTGGAGAGGGGGCAGGGATGATGGCATCGAGCATTATGAGTGTTCATATATCTAGGCCTACCTTCTCATCATCCAATACATGACTTGGATCTAGAACATACTTCTTCTTTCTTCAAATGAGCTCGCATGAAAATACATTTTGGATCGTCAAGTATGGAGGAGGGAATAAAAGTTCACGAGCTCAATCTCCAACTTTCCTCGTATTCATGCACAGTCTATAACTTAATCTCCAACTTTCCTCATATTTGTGTAGGGTTTATGTTATATGGGAAAAAACTTCTTGTACTTTTCCCCAAGGAGAGGGATTTTCTGTGGTTGGGTCGTATACCAACAAGGAAGACCATATCACCTTCATCAAATTCTCTAGTAGTCTACTTGAGATCAACACGCTACTTTTTTCTATCGTGAGTAGCTTTGATATCCTTTTTTATAGTCCGCATTGAACAATCCACTTTATCTATTTGCTTCAAGACTTCCACTCTGACCAGTGGGTTGAACTAAATCAATGGTGTTGCACAATCTACTATAAGATGCATCGCAATAAAATTATACCGAATGTGGAGAATTCATCCATTTTTTGGGTTCCCTTCCATGGAATGCTCGAAGAATGTCTTTGATTACCCTCTCTGCCTAATCATCAATTTCTAGATAGTACCAAAATCTATAGAGCTACAGCTTCAAAGCATTTATTCCAAGAGCAGGACACATGAATTCAGCACCCCGATCCCTAACTATCCTTCCAAAGTAAAGTCTAAATATATCCTTTGGAATGACTTTTAGCAAACACCAAGAGCAGTATAAGTCTTTTTCAAAAGAATCGAATGAGCAACCTTCGTCAAGCGATCTACCACATGGCTAAGATGGAATCATGTCCTGCATCGACTGAAGAAAAATCTAATGATGGAATCCATGCTTATGTATTCTAATTGTATATGTGAAATAGGATGCACGTGTCTTGGCGTTTTTGTCATTTCACCTTTGCAAGGCTAAAAGAAATGCTTCTTTGTAGCAGCCACCATGACGGTCTTCACTTAGCTGGGGCGTGTCACGAGCTTTCTTTAGAATCCTCTTATTAAGATCTCTATCTTGAAAAATATACAACCGATTATTGAAGTACAAGCATCCACCTCTAACGTGAATCCATGAATTTTCTTTACTTCTAGGGTTGCCTTTACTTTTGCGGTAAGCAATATGATAATAGGGATAAAGAACTTATCTAATCCAATCTCTTCCTTAATCTCAACGTGCAAGTAAGGAGGCCTTCCTGCCTAATATATCTATGACCGCATTCTCCTTGTCTAACCTATACTTGATTTTAAAACCAAACTCTCGAAGTGTTTGTATTTATCTTCTTTGCGTGATGTTAACATCATTCTGGTTGAAAATTTGCTTTAAAATTTTATGATCTATAACCCGAGAAGACAAGCAACTCTACGTCATCACTGTTCCTCTCGTGAGATCTTAGCTATAGCACCAGCGGATTAGTCAAGCAACCCCTCAGCTTATCAAAGTTACTTTGGCACATCGCGCAGACCATTAGAATGGAATGTCCTTCTTGAGAAGCGCCGTCAAAGGAGAAACAATCTTGGCATATGAACATCGGATACCATCTTATCAATCCCAAGAACCATTTGACTTCCTCTATCGTCTTTGGTTCTGGCAAATCGATAGCCGCTTTTGCACCTTGGCGGGATCAGCTAATATACTATCTCTTGACATTATGATCCCGGATATTCAATTTGATGGTAAAGAAGGTACATGCACTCTTCTTAGAGAAAAGTCTGTGCTTCTGGAGGCTTTCGAGGACTTTGAAGAGACACATACTTCACATGCGATCAGCTACATTCTTCGAGCAAACTAGAATTGCATCAATGAAGACCGAGATAAAATCATCCTGAAGGTTTCTTTTCTTTTTCTTTTTGCATTCAACAATTATAGCTAGAAGGGGAATTATTTAATCCCAACAGCATTATCGTGAACTCGTAATGTGCATACCATGTATTAAAATCTATCTTAGGAATATTATGATACGATAGGGTTGTTGCAAGATCAGGGTATCCAGTTTTATCCAGTTTGTGCTGGACTGGGACAATAATTAGAGAGCAAATTTTTGGGGGCAAGGTACTTAAAATGAGATCAAGCAAATAATAGAAAATACGTTTGCCCTTAAATTAACCCAATATAACTTAAATTAATATAAATTAGTCTAATCAATCAAAATTAATCAAAAATATGATGAAATGATAAACAAATGATCTTTCCATACTTAGAGTGATCCAATTTATTTTTCCATAGATGCACCATTACAAGTACACTAGTCCCTATAGGTTTTAGATGATTCACATCAAAAATGTAATTTTACTAATTAGATTATTAATATCTGCAGGCCTTCTGATAGTCTGGAAGAATTTTGAAAAAGAGATCATTAAAAATCCAACCATTGGATTTGCAATTTTTACTAACCACCACATTCTACTAATGTCTCAGTATCTATCCACTCTTTTGATCTACAAGATTGAGGATTTTAAGTGGTAGCTATTGTGGGTACAAAAAGTGGCATATATTATAACACTTTAAAGACCTTGAAATATTTAAAGAAAATAGACAAATATCTTAAAATTTTCTCGAAAAATCAAGTTAAGCTCCATATTATGTGAAGATATAAGGTACAAAGTGGGAATCTCATATGAGTTTATATGTGAAAGATATCAGCATTTTATGGAATCAGTTCAAATTTGGGACACGGTGTATACATTGACTTTGTACCTAAGAAAATGAGAATTTTTTACTGTCTAATGCTTAATCAAATTATGCAACTGTATTTCCAACTTTGAATATGATGTTCCAACAAAATAACTTGAAACGAAATTCCTTCATTTACTAGGAGATATTAGACACTAAAGGTAAACAAATGCCTATTTTTTTACTGTTTACAGGGTGCCTGAGTGGACAAAACTGGGCACCCTGATCTTGCAACCACCCGATAACATCCTAAGTTTAAGTCAATCTTTATAAATATCTGGCCTTTATGCGATCAATCTAACAGCACATTCCAGGAGTAAGATGCTTATTCTTAACAGTAAGCCGATTTAACCCTGAATATACAATCTCATAGTCCCATCATTCTTCTTCTGAAAGAGAACGAGCACCACATAGCAAGGGGATACAAATGGGCCAAACAAAGCTCTCCTCAAACAGTTATCTCGATTATTCCCCGAGCTCGGTTGCTTTCGGAATGGCCTTCTTATAAGCTCAAGATTCACTATTGTTGGGCTCCGAGAATGAACTCTTTCTCATGATCCACCTCACGAGTCGAGGGTATTGTAGTTAAATCTACGTCACAGTATATACTCACTTAACCAACATGGTTTCCTTGCAACTCTTTATCTGCAGGATGGCTTGCTTCTGCTGGAGTCCCTTCAATAACTTTACTACTTTTACAGGTTACGGGGTGGGAGTTCAACAAACTACTCCAGTTCCTTTCATCTTGTTCACATGAAGATCCATGAAGGAAATGGTGCCTTTGTGATAATATTTGGCTAGGTTCCCATCCAAGAGAAACTGAATTACATCCGTCTTTTGGCAAGTAACTTCCACTACCCAATTCCACTCGCATTGGTCTGCCTTGCTTCTGGTCGATTACTAATTTATGCAACATCCAAGTGAAATGAATGAATGAATGAGCGTTTCTCGAATCAACAAAAAGCTTAAAATTCTTACCTCAAAAATCGGATGGGGTGTAACTTAGTGAGAATCGTTGGTTTCGATCCTGGTGCTCCACTCTATCGAACGAAGTCTACCTCTTCCTTCTTTCTCTGGGGTTAGCTACTATTATAATGGCATTAGAAGTTGCTGAGACTGGGCTAGAACTTGCCTCCTTTGACTTGTCAAGCAAGTTCTATGGTGGAGTTAGAATGGTAACATCAATCGGTGCGTTGGCACAACCATTCATAAAATGTCCCAGTAGCTGCTCGCATCTAAAACACTTCATACTCCTTCCTGAGCTAAAACTGCAAATCCAAAGGCATTCTAGGGAAAGAATCATGTCCACTGTGCCCACTCGCTTTTCATACTTGGCTCCAATCTTGTCCCCTATTTCTCTTTGAATTTGGCATACTAGAATTAGATGGAGCTCTCTTTGGGAGGGGGCAAAAAGGCCTTTTACTACACGGTCTCCTTAGAAAGAAATACATGCACAAAATCCTCAGCCACCACCATCTTAATTGCTTCCCCGCCGCTGCTAACAAAGACAGTTTTGCATTCTTAACCAATCTATCCAAGGGAGGATCCAATCTTCTGACAAACCCATGGAGAAGGGGCTCGGAAGAGCATGTCCGACTAGGCGGGGACTAGGCTTACGTAAGATCAATTGATAATACGCCTCCGTAAGTTTGCCTGCTTGAGAAAACTCTATAAACTCATTTATCTTCTCTTCCATGGGGACAAAACCTTTGATGGAGGTAAGCTTTCATGTCCTCCCATCTCAGACTATACCATTAACTTTCAATTTGGCGAGATCCATCTTACTGTACCCCGCACATGTTACACTACTCGTCCATAGAATCTGTCCAATTCAACACTCCCTCTCTCCAAGGTTTTTACCCTTGCCTCGAAATGGCTATGGTGGTTGTGACCCATATACGAAGTGCTTCCTTGACATCCTTATCCAATGCCTTAATTCTAGATATGACATCATCCATCCCTCATGATTATTCTAAAACAAAAGACCGTCGTAGGCTCGGCCAGCAATCGAGATCCTGTATCAAGGAATATAATGCCCCAGAGTCGTACACATCAATCTATGAACACTAAGGTCTCGTCGAGGTGGTGCTTATAGAGAACTATCCCTCTTGTAACAGGCAGTTCACTAAGGATCATGGCAAAGGCAATGTTCTCTGCCAACCGCTCATGCCGACTATAGGTGGTGTGCCATGATCTACTGACTATCCTAAGCACACGTGTACCTCCGCCGATCATTCAGTAGTACTCAAAAAGTAGAGGCTCTCCAATTATCGAGCCGAGACGACTTAATCTGCGTAATGAAGGTGCTTGAAGGCAAAGGCTATCGTGTCATCCTCTAGAGACAGCTCAGCGACTCCAGATAGATAGGGTCTCACTATCCGATTTGCTTCCTTTTCTGAAAGCGAAACTGGATAAGATACTGTAAGTTTTGGTTTTAGGCTAGAATAGGCACCGTTAGGGCCTCTTAGAGGTTGGTGGCACGAGAAGAAAGTTTTGAGTAAAAGAAAAAAAGGGGAGGAAAATAAAGGAGGTACCTATTCTAGGGTTTGGATCCATTCGCGCTCTTGACAAGGATTTGATTCCCACGCTTTGTGCACTCAAGCCTTCTTTCACTCCACACTCTATGGTCATTTGCCTAGCCCGTTATCTTCACCATTAACCTTATCCTATTTTCTTGCACACATGTACACACCTTTGCTACACTGGTATTGAAAGAGGCTGCTTTCGTGCAAATTTTGCATACGCACATTTGGAGAGGATTTGAGGTCTAGAGGATTGATCACACATATTTTTAGTGATTGTTAGGCATGTTACATGGGGGTGAGGGGAGAGCGTGTTTTCAGGGATCTATTGTGGGTCTTGTTCACACGTGATTGCACCCTGTATGAGTCACGTGTGGAGCTTGTGTTGAGCATTGGTTGTGGCGTTTTTTCACACGCTTGTGCACTTTGGGTAGCATGACCATGGGTTATGATTCTTATTACTTTTACCCTTCAGTTGGGCACCATGGTACGACTTTGCATCATCATCGCGCGAGCAAGACGACATCGTTTTGATTGTTTTTCCGTTTACGATCGGATCATGGGAGAGCCGCTCATGCACTATTATCGTCGCTCTACGATCGATATTATGAGTTGCCATTTTGTGTCATGGTTCACATATCTTTTGTCAATTTCACACGTACGTTTAGTAGTACTTCAAGGCTTAGGACCTCTATACCCTCATTTACAGACTCCACGCTATGAAGAGATGGCATACTCATGCCATTGTTGGACGTTGGAGCTTGCATGTTTGTTGCCTAGTCATATGAGGTGTTGTTTTGATGAGGAGGATATATGGTCCACATACGGCAACTTTGTTGACCCACTCTATGCTCGAATGCGTCGACACAGAAGGTTCGGCATTGTTCGCATTCATGGGATGAGTCTTCTTTTGGTGACTTGTACGAGTGTCTGACACTCTTAAGCCGCCATGATTACGTTCTTAATACTGTAGACTACATCGATGCACGGATCTGATGATGATGATGATGATGTATCTTATATAAACCCATACGCATGATGATCTATTACACACACATACGATGATATTGATGTATCACACACACATGTGCACATGATGATACATACACATATATTTGCACATGATGATATGGACACTGATGCTGACGTATGTGATAGCGATGTGTGTGAGCTAGATCATGTGGGCATGATCTGGAGAGGGGGCAGGGATGATGGCATCGAGCATTATGAGTGTTCATATATCTAGGCCTACCTTCTCATCATCCAATACATGACTTGGATCTAGAACATACTTCTTCTTTCTTCAAATGAGCTCGCATGAAAATACATTTTGGATCGTCAAGTATGGAGGAGGGAATAAAAGTTCACGAGCTCAATCTCCAACTTTCCTCGTATTCATGCACAGTCTATAACTTAATCTCCAACTTTCCTCATATTTGTGTAGGGTTTATGTTATATGGGAAAAAACTTCTTGTACTTTTCCCCAAGGAGAGGGATTTTCTGTGGTTGGGTCGTATACCAACAAGGAAGACCATATCACCTTCATCAAATTCTCTAGTAGTCTACTTGAGATCAACACGCTACTTTTTTCTATCGTGAGTAGCTTTGATATCCTTTTTTATAGTCCGCATTGAACAATCCACTTTATCTATTTGCTTCAAGACTTCCACTCTGACCAGTGGGTTGAACTAAATCAATGGTGTTGCACAATCTACTATAAGATGCATCGCAATAAAATTATACCGAATGTGGAGAATTCATCCATTTTTTGGGTTCCCTTCCATGGAATGCTCGAAGAATGTCTTTGATTACCCTCTCTGCCTAATCATCAATTTCTAGATAGTACCAAAATCTATAGAGCTACAGCTTCAAAGCATTTATTCCAAGAGCAGGACACATGAATTCAGCACCCCGATCCCTAACTATCCTTCCAAAGTAAAGTCTAAATATATCCTTTGGAATGACTTTTAGCAAACACCAAGAGCAGTATAAGTCTTTTTCAAAAGAATCGAATGAGCAACCTTCGTCAAGCGATCTACCACATGGCTAAGATGGAATCATGTCCTGCATCGACTGAAGAAAAATCTAATGATGGAATCCATGCTTATGTATTCTAATTGTATATGTGAAATAGGATGCACGTGTCTTGGCGTTTTTGTCATTTCACCTTTGCAAGGCTAAAAGAAATGCTTCTTTGTAGCAGCCACCATGACGGTCTTCACTTAGCTGGGGCGTGTCACGAGCTTTCTTTAGAATCCTCTTATTAAGATCTCTATCTTGAAAAATATACAACCGATTATTGAAGTACAAGCATCCACCTCTAACGTGAATCCATGAATTTTCTTTACTTCTAGGGTTGCCTTTACTTTTGCGGTAAGCAATATGATAATAGGGATAAAGAACTTATCTAATCCAATCTCTTCCTTAATCTCAACGTGCAAGTAAGGAGGCCTTCCTGCCTAATATATCTATGACCGCATTCTCCTTGTCTAACCTATACTTGATTTTAAAACCAAACTCTCGAAGTGTTTGTATTTATCTTCTTTGCGTGATGTTAACATCATTCTGGTTGAAAATTTGCTTTAAAATTTTATGATCTATAACCCGAGAAGACAAGCAACTCTACGTCATCACTGTTCCTCTCGTGAGATCTTAGCTATAGCACCAGCGGATTAGTCAAGCAACCCCTCAGCTTATCAAAGTTACTTTGGCACATCGCGCAGACCATTAGAATGGAATGTCCTTCTTGAGAAGCGCCGTCAAAGGAGAAACAATCTTGGCATATGAACATCGGATACCATCTTATCAATCCCAAGAACCATTTGACTTCCTCTATCGTCTTTGGTTCTGGCAAATCGATAGCCGCTTTTGCACCTTGGCGGGATCAGCTAATATACTATCTCTTGACATTATGATCCCGGATATTCAATTTGATGGTAAAGAAGGTACATGCACTCTTCTTAGAGAAAAGTCTGTGCTTCTGGAGGCTTTCGAGGACTTTGAAGAGACACATACTTCACATGCGATCAGCTACATTCTTCGAGCAAACTAGAATTGCATCAATGAAGACCGAGATAAAATCATCCTGAAGGTTTCTTTTCTTTTTCTTTTTGCATTCAACAATTATAGCTAGAAGGGGAATTATTTAATCCCAACAGCATTATCGTGAACTCGTAATGTGCATACCATGTATTAAAATCTATCTTAGGAATATTATGATACGATAGGGTTGTTGCAAGATCAGGGTATCCAGTTTTATCCAGTTTGTGCTGGACTGGGACAATAATTAGAGAGCAAATTTTTGGGGGCAAGGTACTTAAAATGAGATCAAGCAAATAATAGAAAATACGTTTGCCCTTAAATTAACCCAATATAACTTAAATTAATATAAATTAGTCTAATCAATCAAAATTAATCAAAAATATGATGAAATGATAAACAAATGATCTTTCCATACTTAGAGTGATCCAATTTATTTTTCCATAGATGCACCATTACAAGTACACTAGTCCCTATAGGTTTTAGATGATTCACATCAAAAATGTAATTTTACTAATTAGATTATTAATATCTGCAGGCCTTCTGATAGTCTGGAAGAATTTTGAAAAAGAGATCATTAAAAATCCAACCATTGGATTTGCAATTTTTACTAACCACCACATTCTACTAATGTCTCAGTATCTATCCACTCTTTTGATCTACAAGATTGAGGATTTTAAGTGGTAGCTATTGTGGGTACAAAAAGTGGCATATATTATAACACTTTAAAGACCTTGAAATATTTAAAGAAAATAGACAAATATCTTAAAATTTTCTCGAAAAATCAAGTTAAGCTCCATATTATGTGAAGATATAAGGTACAAAGTGGGAATCTCATATGAGTTTATATGTGAAAGATATCAGCATTTTATGGAATCAGTTCAAATTTGGGACACGGTGTATACATTGACTTTGTACCTAAGAAAATGAGAATTTTTTACTGTCTAATGCTTAATCAAATTATGCAACTGTATTTCCAACTTTGAATATGATGTTCCAACAAAATAACTTGAAACGAAATTCCTTCATTTACTAGGAGATATTAGACACTAAAGGTAAACAAATGCCTATTTTTTTACTGTTTACAGGGTGCCTGAGTGGACAAAACTGGGCACCCTGATCTTGCAACCACCCGATAACATCCTAAGTTTAAGTCAATCTTTATAAATATCTGGCCTTTATGCGATCAATCTAACAGCACATTCCAGGAGTAAGATGCTTATTCTTAACAGTAAGCCGATTTAACCCTGAATATACAATCTCATAGTCCCATCATTCTTCTTCTGAAAGAGAACGAGCACCACATAGCAAGGGGATACAAATGGGCCAAACAAAGCTCTCCTCAAACAGTTATCTCGATTATTCCCCGAGCTCGGTTGCTTTCGGAATGGCCTTCTTATAAGCTCAAGATTCACTATTGTTGGGCTCCGAGAATGAACTCTTTCTCATGATCCACCTCACGAGTCGAGGGTATTGTAGTTAAATCTACGTCACAGTATATACTCACTTAACCAACATGGTTTCCTTGCAACTCTTTATCTGCAGGATGGCTTGCTTCTGCTGGAGTCCCTTCAATAACTTTACTACTTTTACAGGTTACGGGGTGGGAGTTCAACAAACTACTCCAGTTCCTTTCATCTTGTTCACATGAAGATCCATGAAGGAAATGGTGCCTTTGTGATAATATTTGGCTAGGTTCCCATCCAAGAGAAACTGAATTACATCCGTCTTTTGGCAAGTAACTTCCACTACCCAATTCCACTCGCATTGGTCTGCCTTGCTTCTGGTCGATTACTAATTTATGCAACATCCAAGTGAAATGAATGAATGAATGAGCGTTTCTCGAATCAACAAAAAGCTTAAAATTCTTACCTCAAAAATCGGATGGGGTGTAACTTAGTGAGAATCGTTGGTTTCGATCCTGGTGCTCCACTCTATCGAACGAAGTCTACCTCTTCCTTCTTTCTCTGGGGTTAGCTACTATTATAATGGCATTAGAAGTTGCTGAGACTGGGCTAGAACTTGCCTCCTTTGACTTGTCAAGCAAGTTCTATGGTGGAGTTAGAATGGTAACATCAATCGGTGCGTTGGCACAACCATTCATAAAATGTCCCAGTAGCTGCTCGCATCTAAAACACTTCATACTCCTTCCTGAGCTAAAACTGCAAATCCAAAGGCATTCTAGGGAAAGAATCATGTCCACTGTGCCCACTCGCTTTTCATACTTGGCTCCAATCTTGTCCCCTATTTCTCTTTGAATTTGGCATACTAGAATTAGATGGAGCTCTCTTTGGGAGGGGGCAAAAAGGCCTTTTACTACACGGTCTCCTTAGAAAGAAATACATGCACAAAATCCTCAGCCACCACCATCTTAATTGCTTCCCCGCCGCTAACAAAGACAGTTTCGCATTCTTAACCAATCTATCCAAGGGAGGATCCAATCTTCTGACAAACCCATGGAGAAGGGGCACGGAAGAGCATGTCGGACTAGGCTTACGTAAGATCAATTGATAATACGCCTCCGTAAGTTTGCCTGCTTGAGAAAACTCTATAAACTCATTTATCTTCTCTTCCATGGGGACAAAACCTTTGATGGAGGTAAGCTTTCATGTCCTCCCATCTCAGACTATACCATTAACTTTCAATTTGGCGAGATCCATCTTACTGTACCCCGCACATGTTACACTACTCGTCCATAGAATCTGTCCAATTCAACACTCCCTCTCTCCAAGGTTTTTACCCTTGCCTCGAAATGGCTATGGTGGTTGTGACCCATATACGAAGTGCTTCCTTGACATCCTTATCCAATGCCTTAATTCTAGATATGACATCATCCATCCCTCATGATTATTCTAAAACAAAAGACCGTCGTAGGCTCGGCCAGCAATCGAGATCCTGTATCAAGGAATATAATGCCCCAGAGTCGTACACATCAATCTATGAACACTAAGGTCTCGTCGAGGTGGTGCTTATAGAGAACTATCCCTCTTGTAACAGGCAGTTCACTAAGGATCATGGCAAAGGCAATGTTCTCTGCCAACCGCTCATGCCGACTATAGGTGGTGTGCCATGATCTACTGACTATCCTAAGCACACGTGTACCTCCGCCGATCATTCAGTAGTACTCAGAAAGTAGAGGCTCTCCAATTATCGAGCCGAGACGACTTAATCTGCGTAATGAAGGTGCTTGAAGGCAAAGGCTATCGTGTCATCCTCTAGAGACAGCTCAGGGACTCCAGATAGATAGGGTCTCACCATCCGATTTGCTACTTTATCTGAAAGCGAAACTGGATAAGATACTGTAAGTTTTGGTTTTAGGCTAGAATAGGCACCGTTAGGGCCTCTTAGAGGTTGGTGGCACGAGAAGAAAGTTTTGAGTAAAAGAAAAAAAGGGGAGGAAAATAAAGGAGGTACCTATTCTAGGGTTTGGATCCATTCGCGCTCTTGACAAGGATTTGATTCCCACGCTTTGTGCACTCAAGCCTTCTTTCACTCCACACTCTATGGTCATTTGCCTAGCCCGTTATCTTCACCATTAACCTTATCCTATTTTCTTGCACACATGTACACACCTTCGCTACACTGGTATTGAAAGAGGCTGCTTTCGTGCAAATTTTGCATACGCACATTTGGAGAGGATTTGAGGTCTAGAGGATTGATCACACATATTTTTAGTGATTGTTAGGCATGTTACATGGGGGTGAGGGGAGAGCGTGTTTTCAGGGATCTATTGTGGGTCTTGTTCACACGTGATTGCACCCTGTATGAGTCACGTGTGGGGCTTGTGTTGAGCATTGGTTGTGGCGTTTTTTCACACGCTTGTGCACTTTGGGTAGTGTTCACACACGACCATGGGTTATGATTCTTATTACTTTTACCCTTCAGTTGGGCACCATGGTACGACTTTGCATCATCATCGCGCGAGCAAGACGACATCGTTTTGATTGTTTTTCCGTTTACGATCGGATCATGGGAGAGCCGCTCATGCACTATTATCGTCGCTCTACGATCGATATTATGAGTTGCCATTTTGTGTCATGGTTCACATATCTTTTGTCAATTTCACACGTACGTTTAGTAGTACTTCAAGGCTTAGGACCTCTATACCCTCATTTACAGACTCCACGCTATGAAGAGATGGCATACTCATGCCATTGTTGGACGTTGGAGCTTGCATGTTTGTTGCCTAGTCATATGAGGTGTTGTTTTGATGAGGATATATGGTCCACATACGGCAACTTTGTTGACCCACTCTGTGCTCGAATGCGTCGACACAGAAGGTTCGGCATTGTTCGCATTCATGGGATGAGTCTTCTTTTGGTGACTTGTACGAGTGTCTGACACTCTTAAGCCGCCATGATTACGTTCTTAATACTGTAGACTACATCGATGCACGGATCTGATGATGATGATGATGATGTATCTTATATAAACCCATACGCATGATGATCTATTACACACACATACGATGATATTGATGTATCACACACACATGTGCACATGATGATACATACACATATATTTGCACATGATGATATGGACACTGATGCTGACGTATGTGATAGCTATGTGTGTGAGCTAGATCATGTGGGCATGATCTGGAGAGGGGGCAGGGATGATGGCATCGAGCATTATGAGTGTTCATATATCTAGGCCTACCTTCTCATCATCCAATACATGACTTGGATCTAGAACATACTTCTTCTTTCTTCAAATGAGCTCGCATGAAAATACATTTTGGATCGTCAAGTATGGAGGAGGGAATAAAAGTTCACGAGCTCAATCTCCAACTTTCCTCGTATTCATGCACAGTCTATAACTTAATCTCCAACTTTCCTCATATTTGTGTAGGGTTTATGTTATATGGGCAAAAACTTCTTGTACTTTTCCCCAAGGAGAGGGATTTTTTGTGGTTGGGTCGTATACCAACAAGGAAGACCATATCACCTTCATCAAATTCTCTAGTAGTCTACTTGAGATCAACACGCTACTTTTTTCTATCGTGAGTAGCTTTGATATCCTTTTTTATAGTCCGCATTGAACAATCCACTTTATCTATTTGCTTCAAGACTTCCACTCTGACCAGTGGGTTGAACTAAATCAATGGTGTTGCACAATCTACTATAAGATGCATCGCAATAAAATTATACCGAATGTGGAGAATTCATCCATTTTTTGGGTTCCCTTCCATGGAATGCTCGAAGAATGTCTTTGATTACCCTCTCTGCCTAATCATCAATTTCTAGATAGTACCAAAATCTATAGAGCTACAGCTTCAAAGCATTTATTCCAAGAGCAGGACACATGAATTCAGCACCCCGATCCCTAACTATCCTTCCAAAGTAAAGTCTAAATATATCCTTTGGAATGACTTTTAGCAAACACCAAGAGCAGTATAAGTCTTTTTCAAAAGAATCGAATGAGCAACCTTCGTCAAGCGATCTACCACACGGCTAAGATGGAATCATGTCCTGCATCGACTGAAGAAAAATCTAATGATGGAATCCATGCTTATGTATTCTAATTGTATATGTGAAATAGGATGCACGTGTCTTGGCGTTTTTGTCATTTCACCTTTGCAAGGCTAAAAGAAATGCTTCTTTGTAGCAGCCACCATGACGGTCTTCACTTAGCTGGGGCGTGTCACGAGCTTTCTTTAGAATCCTCTTATTAAGATCTCTATCTTGAAAAATATACAACCGATTATTGAAGTACAAGCATCCACCTCTAACGTGAATCCATGAATTTTCTTTACTTCTAGGGTTGCCTTTACTTTTGCGGTAAGCAATATGATAATAGGGATAAAGAACTTATCTAATCCAATCTCTTCCTTAATCTCAACGTGCAAGTAAGGAGGCCTTCCTGCCTAATATATCTATGACCGCATTCTCCTTGTCTAACCTATACTTGATTTTAAAACCAAACTCTCGAAGTGTTTGTATTTATCTTCTTTGCGTGATGTTAACATCATTCTGGTTGAAAATTTGCTTTAAAATTTTATGATCTATAACCCGAGAAGACAAGCAACTCTACGTCATCACTGTTCCTCTCGTGAGATCTTAGCTATAGCACCAGCGGATTAGTCAAGCAACCCCTCAGCTTATCAAAGTTACTTTGGCACACTCGCGCAGACCATTAGAATGGAATGTCCTTCTTGA
The DNA here is from genome assembly GCF_041138505.1 of Cibotium barometz. Lineage (NCBI taxonomy): Eukaryota > Viridiplantae > Streptophyta > Polypodiopsida > Cyatheales > Cibotiaceae > Cibotium > Cibotium barometz. The sequence continues at coordinate 12,219,116 of NC_141065.1, read as the reverse complement.
GAAGCGCCGTCAAAGGAGAAACAATCTTGGCATATGAACATCGGATAGCATCTTATCAATCCCAAGAACCATTTGACTTCCTCTATCGTCTTTGGTTCTGGCAAATCGATAGCCGCTTTTGCACCTTGGCGGGATCAGCTAATATACTATCTCTTGACATTATGATCCCGGATATTCAATTTGATGGTAAAGAAGGTACATGCACTCTTCTTAGAGAAAAGTCTGTGCTTCTGGAGGCTTTCGAGGACTTTGAAGAGACACATACTTCACATGCGATCAGCTACATTCTTCGAGCAAACTAGAATTGCATCAATGAAGACCGAGATAAAATCATCCTGAAGGTTTCTTTTCTTTTTCATTCAACAATTATAGCTAGAAGGGGAATTATTTAATCCCAACAGCATTATCGTGAACTCGTAATGTGCATACCATGTATTAAAATCTATCTTAGGAATATTATGATACGATAGGGTTGTTGCAAGATCAGGGTATCCAGTTTTATCCAGTTTGTGCTGGACTGGGACAATAATTGGAGAGCAAATTTTTGGGGGCAAGGTACTTAAAATGAGATCAAGCAAATAATAGAAAATACGTTTGCCCTTAAATTAACCCAATATAACTTAAATTAATATAAATTAGTCTAATCAATCAAAATTAATCAAAAATATGATGAAATGATAAACAAATGATCTTTCCATACTTAGAGTGATCCAATTTATTTTTCCATAGATGCACCATTACAAGTACACTAGTCCCTATAGGTTTTAGATGATTCACATCAAAAATGTAATTTTACTAATTAGATTATTAATATCTGCAGGCCTTCTGATAGTCTGGAAGAATTTTGAAAAAGAGATCATTAAAAATCCAACCATTGGATTTGCAATTTTTACTAACCACCACATTCTACTAATGTCTCAGTATCTATCCACTCTTTTGATCTACAAGATTGAGGATTTTAAGTGGTAGCTATTGTGGGTACAAAAAGTGGCATATATTATAACACTTTAAAGACCTTGAAATATTTAAAGAAAATAGACAAATATCTTAAAATTTTCTCGAAAAATCAAGTTAAGCTCCATATTATGTGAAGATATAAGGTACAAAGTGGGAATCTCATATGAGTTTATATGTGAAAGATATCAGCATTTTATGGAATCAATTCAAATTTGGGACACGGTGTATACATTGACTTTGTACCTAAGAAAATGAGAATTTTTTACTGTCTAATGCTTAATCAAATTATGCAACTGTATTTCCAACTTTGAATATGATGTTCCAACAAAATAACTTGAAACGAAATTCCTTCATTTACTAGGATATATTAGACACTAAAGGTAAACAAATGCCTATTTTTTTACTGTTTACAGGGTGCCTGAGTGGACAAAACTGGGCACCCTGATCTTGCAACCACCCGATAACATCCTAAGTTTAAGTCAATCTTTATAAATATCTGGCCTTTATGCGATCAATCTAACAGCACATTCCAGGAGTAAGATGCTTATTCTTAACAGTAAGCCGATTTAACCCTGAATATACAATCTCATAGTCCCATCATTCTTCTTCTGAAAGAGAACGAGCACCACATAGCAAGGGGATACAAATGGGCCAAACAAAGCTCTCCTCAAACAGTTATCTCGATTATTCCCCGAGCTCGGTTGCTTTCGGAATGGCCTTCTTATAAGCTCAAGATTCACTATTGTTGGGCTCCGAGAATGAACTCTTTCTCATGATCCACCTCACGAGTCGAGGGTATTGTAGTTAAATCTACGTCACAGTATATACTCACTTAACCAACATGGTTTCCTTGCAACTCTTTATCTGCAGGATGGCTTGCTTCTGCTGGAGTCCCTTCAATAACTTTACTACTTTTACAGGTTACGGGGTGGGAGTTCAACAAACTACTCCAGTTCCTTTCATCTTGTTCACATGAAGATCCATGAAGGAAATGGTGCCTTTGTGATAATATTTGGCTAGGTTCCCATCCAAGAGAAACTGAATTACATCCGTCTTTTGGCAAGTAACTTCCACTACCCAATTCCACTCGCATTGGTCTGCCTTGCTTCTGGTCGATTACTAATTTATGCAACATCCAAGTGAAATGAATGAATGAATGAGCGTTTCTCGAATCAACAAAAAGCTTAAAATTCTTACCTCAAAAATCGGATGGGGTGTAACTTAGTGAGAATCGTTGGTTTCGATCCTGGTGCTCCACTCTATCGAACGAAGTCTACCTCTTCCTTCTTTCTCTGGGGTTAGCTACTATTATAATGGCATTAGAAGTTGCTGAGACTGGGCTAGAACTTGCCTCCTTTGACTTGTCAAGCAAGTTCTATGGTGGAGTTAGAATGGTAACATCAATCGGTGCGTTGGCACAACCATTCATAAAATGTCCCAGTAGCTGCTCGCATCTAAAACACTTCATACTCCTTCCTGAGCTAAAACTGCAAATCCAAAGGCATTCTAGGGAAAGAATCATGTCCACTGTGCCCACTCGCTTTTCATACTTGGCTCCAATCTTGTCCCCTATTTCTCTTTGAATTTGGCATACTAGAATTAGATGGAGCTCTCTTTGGGAGGGGGCAAAAAGGCCTTTTACTACACGGTCTCCTTAGAAAGAAATACATGCACAAAATCCTCAGCCACCACCATCTTAATTGCTTCCCCGCCGCTAACAAAGACAGTTTCGCATTCTTAACCAATCTATCCAAGGGAGGATCCAATCTTCTGACAAACCCATGGAGAAGGGGCACGGAAGAGCATGTCGGACTAGGCTTACGTAAGATCAATTGATAATACGCCTCCGTAAGTTTGCCTGCTTGAGAAAACTCTATAAACTCATTTATCTTCTCTTCCATGGGGACAAAACCTTTGATGGAGGTAAGCTTTCATGTCCTCCCATCTCAGACTATACCATTAACTTTCAATTTGGCGAGATCCATCTTACTGTACCCCGCACATGTTACACTACTCGTCCATAGAATCTGTCCAATTCAACACTCCCTCTCTCCAAGGTTTTTACCCTTGCCTCGAAATGGCTATGGTGGTTGTGACCCATATACGAAGTGCTTCCTTGACATCCTTATCCAATGCCTTAATTCTAGATATGACATCATCCATCCCTCATGATTATTCTAAAACAAAAGACCGTCGTAGGCTCGGCCAGCAATCGAGATCCTGTATCAAGGAATATAATGCCCCAGAGTCGTACACATCAATCTATGAACACTAAGGTCTCGTCGAGGTGGTGCTTATAGAGAACTATCCCTCTTGTAACAGGCAGTTCACTAAGGATCATGGCAAAGGCAATGTTCTCTGCCAACCGCTCATGCCGACTATAGGTGGTGTGCCATGATCTACTGACTATCCTAAGCACACGTGTACCTCCGCCGATCATTCAGTAGTACTCAGAAAGTAGAGGCTCTCCAATTATCGAGCCGAGACGACTTAATCTGCGTAATGAAGGTGCTTGAAGGCAAAGGCTATCGTGTCATCCTCTAGAGACAGCTCAGGGACTCCAGATAGATAGGGTCTCACCATCCGATTTGCTACTTTATCTGAAAGCGAAACTGGATAAGATACTGTAAGTTTTGGTTTTAGGCTAGAATAGGCACCGTTAGGGCCTCTTAGAGGTTGGTGGCACGAGAAGAAAGTTTTGAGTAAAAGAAAAAAAGGGGAGGAAAATAAAGGAGGTACCTATTCTAGGGTTTGGATCCATTCGCGCTCTTGACAAGGATTTGATTCCCACGCTTTGTGCACTCAAGCCTTCTTTCACTCCACACTCTATGGTCATTTGCCTAGCCCGTTATCTTCACCATTAACCTTATCCTATTTTCTTGCACACATGTACACACCTTCGCTACACTGGTATTGAAAGAGGCTGCTTTCGTGCAAATTTTGCATACGCACATTTGGAGAGGATTTGAGGTCTAGAGGATTGATCACACATATTTTTAGTGATTGTTAGGCATGTTACATGGGGGTGAGGGGAGAGCGTGTTTTCAGGGATCTATTGTGGGTCTTGTTCACACGTGATTGCACCCTGTATGAGTCACGTGTGGGGCTTGTGTTGAGCATTGGTTGTGGCGTTTTTTCACACGCTTGTGCACTTTGGGTAGTGTTATCTCACACGACCATGGGTTATGATTCTTATTACTTTTACCCTTCAGTTGGGCACCATGGTACGACTTTGCATCATCATCGCGCGAGCAAGACGACATCGTTTTGATTGTTTTTCCGTTTACGATCGGATCATGGGAGAGCCGCTCATGCACTATTATCGTCGCTCTACGATCGATATTATGAGTTGCCATTTTGTGTCATGGTTCACATATCTTTTGTCAATTTCACACGTACGTTTAGTAGTACTTCAAGGCTTAGGACCTCTATACCCTCATTTACAGACTCCACGCTATGAAGAGATGGCATACTCATGCCATTGTTGGACGTTGGAGCTTGCATGTTTGTTGCCTAGTCATATGAGGTGTTGTTTTGATGAGGAGGATATATGGTCCACATACGGCAACTTTGTTGACCCACTCTGTGCTCGAATGCGTCGACACAGAAGGTTCGGCATTGTTCGCATTCATGGGATGAGTCTTCTTTTGGTGACTTGTACGAGTGTCTGACACTCTTAAGCCGCCATGATTACGTTCTTAATACTGTAGACTACATCGATGCACAGATCTGATGATGATGATGATGATGTATCTTATATAAACCCATACGCATGATGATCTATTACACACACATACGATGATATTGATGTATCACACACACATGTGCACATGATGATACATACACATATATTTGCACATGATGATATGGACACTGATGCTGACGTATGTGATAGCGATGTGTGTGAGCTAGATCATGTGGGCATGATCTGGAGAGGGGGCAGGGATGATGGCATCGAGCATTATGAGTGTTCATATATCTAGGCCTACCTTCTCATCATCCAATACATGACTTGGATCTAGAACATACTTCTTCTTTCTTCAAATGAGCTCGCATGAAAATACATTTTGGATCGTCAAGTATGGAGGAGGGAATAAAAGTTCACGAGCTCAATCTCCAACTTTCCTCGTATTCATGCACAGTCTATAACTTAATCTCCAACTTTCCTCATATTTGTGTAGGGTTTATGTTATATGGGCAAAAACTTCTTGTACTTTTCCCCAAGGAGAGGGATTTTCTGTGGTTGGGTCGTATACCAACAAGGAAGACCATATCACCTTCATCAAATTCTCTAGTAGTCTACTTGAGATCAACACGCTACTTTTTTCTATCGTGAGTAGCTTTGATATCCTTTTTTATAGTCCGCATTGAACAATCCACTTTATCTATTTGCTTCAAGACTTCCACTCTGACCAGTGGGTTGAACTAAATCAATGGTGTTGCACAAGCTACTATAAGATGCATCGCAATAAAATTATACCGAATGTGGAGAATTCATCCATTTTTTGGGTTCCCTTCCATGGAATGCTCGAAGAATGTCTTTGATTACCCTCTCTGCCTAATCATCAATTTCTAGATAGTACCAAAATCTATAGAGCTACAGCTTCAAAGCATTTATTCCAAGAGCAGGACACATGAATTCAGCACCCCGATCCCTAACTATCCTTCCAAAGTAAAGTCTAAATATATCCTTTGGAATGACTTTTAGCAAACACCAAGAGCAGTATAAGTCTTTTTCAAAAGAATCGAATGAGCAACCTTCGTCAAGCGATCTACCACACGGCTAAGATGGAATCATGTCCTGCATCGACTGAAGAAAAATCTAATGATGGAATCCATGCTTATGTATTCTAATTGTATATGTGAAATAGGATGCACGTGTCTTGGCGTTTTTGTCATTTCACCTTTGCAAGGCTAAAAGAAATGCTTCTTTGTAGCAGCCACCATGACGGTCTTCACTTAGCTGGGGCGTGTCACGAGCTTTCTTTAGAATCCTCTTATTAAGATCTCTATCTTGAAAAATATACAACCGATTATTGAAGTACAAGCATCCACCTCTAACGTGAATCCATGAATTTTCTTTACTTCTAGGGTTGCCTTTACTTTTGCGGTAAGCAATATGATAATAGGGATAAAGAACTTATCTAATCCAATCTCTTCCTTAATCTCAACGTGCAAGTAAGGAGGCCTTCCTGCCTAATATATCTATGACCGCATTCTCCTTGTCTAACCTATACTTGATTTTAAAACCAAACTCTCGAAGTGTTTGTATTTATCTTCTTTGCGTGATGTTAACATCATTCTGGTTGAAAATTTGCTTTAAAATTTTATGATCTATAACCCGAGAAGACAAGCAACTCTACGTCATCACTGTTCCTCTCGTGAGATCTTAGCTATAGCACCAGCGGATTAGTCAAGCAACCCCTCAGCTTATCAAAGTTACTTTGGCACATCGCGCAGACCATTAGAATGGAATGTCCTTCTTGAGAAGCGCCGTCAAAGGAGAAACAATCTTGGCATATGAACATCGGATACCATCTTATCAATCCCAAGAACCATTTGACTTCCTCTATCGTCTTTGGTTCTGGCAAATCGATAGCCGCTTTTGCACCTTGGCGGGATCAGCTAATATACTATCTCTTGACATTATGATCCCGGATATTCAATTTGATGGTAAAGAAGGTACATGCACTCTTCTTAGATAAAAGTCTGTGCTTCTGGAGGCTTTCGAGGACTTTGAAGAGACACATACTTCACATGCGATCAGCTACATTCTTCGAGCAAACTAGAATTACATCAATGAAGACCGAGATAAAATCATCCTGAAGGTTTCTTTTCTTTTTCTTTTTGCATTCAACAATTATAGCTAGAAGGGGAATTATTTAATCCCAACAGCATTATCGTGAACTCGTAATGTGCATACCATGTATTAAAATCTATCTTAGGAATATTATGATACGATAACATCCTAAGTTTAAGTCAATCTTTATAAATATCTGGCCTTTATGCGATCAATCTAACAGCACATTCCAGGAGTAAGATGCTTATTCTTAACAGTAAGCCGATTTAACCCTGAATATACAATCTCATAGTCCCATCATTCTTCTTCTGAAAGAGAACGAGCACCACATAGCAAGGGGATACAAATGGGCCAAACAAAGCTCTCCTCAAACAGTTATCTCGATTATTCCCCGAGCTCGGTTGCTTTCGGAATGGCCTTCTTATAAGCTCAAGATTCACTATTGTTGGGCTCCGAGAATGAACTCTTTCTCATGATCCACCTCACGAGTCGAGGGTATTGTAGTTAAATCTACGTCACAGTATATACTCACTTAACCAACATGGTTTCCTTGCAACTCTTTATCTGCAGGATGGCTTGCTTCTGCTGGAGTCCCTTCAATAACTTTACTACTTTTACAGGTTACGGGGTGGGAGTTCAACAAACTACTCCAGTTCCTTTCATCTTGTTCACATGAAGATCCATGAAGGAAATGGTGCCTTTGTGATAATATTTGGCTAGGTTCCCATCCAAGAGAAACTGAATTACATCCGTCTTTTGGCAAGTAACTTCCACTACCCAATTCCACTCGCATTGGTCTGCCTTGCTTCTGGTCGATTACTAATTTATGCAACATCCAAGTGAAATGAATGAATGAATGAGCGTTTCTCGAATCAACAAAAAGCTTAAAATTCTTACCTCAAAAATCGGATGGGGTGTAACTTAGTGAGAATCGTTGGTTTCGATCCTGGTGCTCCACTCTATCGAACGAAGTCTACCTCTTCCTTCTTTCTCTGGGGTTAGCTACTATTATAATGGCATTAGAAGTTGCTGAGACTGGGCTAGAACTTGCCTCCTTTGACTTGTCAAGCAAGTTCTATGGTGGAGTTAGAATGGTAACATCAATCGGTGCGTTGGCACAACCATTCATAAAATGTCCCAGTAGCTGCTCGCATCTAAAACACTTCATACTCCTTCCTGAGCTAAAACTGCAAATCCAAAGGCATTCTAGGGAAAGAATCATGTCCACTGTGCCCACTCGCTTTTCATACTTGGCTCCAATCTTGTCCCCTATTTCTCTTTGAATTTGGCATACTAGAATTAGATGGAGCTCTCTTTGGGAGGGGGCAAAAAGGCCTTTTACTACACGGTCTCCTTAGAAAGAAATACATGCACAAAATCCTCAGCCACCACCATCTTAATTGCTTCCCCGCCGCTAACAAAGACAGTTTCGCATTCTTAACCAATCTATCCAAGGGAGGATCCAATCTTCTGACAAACCCATGGAGAAGGGGCACGGAAGAGCATGTCGGACTAGGCTTACGTAAGATCAATTGATAATACGCCTCCGTAAGTTTGCCTGCTTGAGAAAACTCTATAAACTCATTTATCTTCTCTTCCATGGGGACAAAACCTTTGATGGAGGTAAGCTTTCATGTCCTCCCATCTCAGACTATACCATTAACTTTCAATTTGGCGAGATCCATCTTACTGTACCCCGCACATGTTACACTACTCGTCCATAGAATCTGTCCAATTCAACACTCCCTCTCTCCAAGGTTTTTACCCTTGCCTCGAAATGGCTATGGTGGTTGTGACCCATATACGAAGTGCTTCCTTGACATCCTTATCCAATGCCTTAATTCTAGATATGACATCATCCATCCCTCATGATTATTCTAAAACAAAAGACCGTCGTAGGCTCGGCCAGCAATCGAGATCCTGTATCAAGGAATATAATGCCCCAGAGTCGTACACATCAATCTATGAACACTAAGGTCTCGTCGAGGTGGTGCTTATAGAGAACTATCCCTCTTGTAACAGGCAGTTCACTAAGGATCATGGCAAAGGCAATGTTCTCTGCCAACCGCTCATGCCGACTATAGGTGGTGTGCCATGATCTACTGACTATCCTAAGCACACGTGTACCTCCGCCGATCATTCAGTAGTACTCAGAAAGTAGAGGCTCTCCAATTATCGAGCCGAGACGACTTAATCTGCGTAATGAAGGTGCTTGAAGGCAAAGGCTATCGTGTCATCCTCTAGAGACAGCTCAGGGACTCCAGATAGATAGGGTCTCACCATCCGATTTGCTGCTTTATCTGAAAGCGAAACTGGATAAGATACTGTAAGTTTTGGTTTAGGCTAGAATAGGCACCGTTAGGGCCTCTTAGAGGTTGGTGGCACGAGAAGAAAGTTTTGAGTAAAAGAAAAAAAGGGGAGGAAAATAAAGGAGGTACCTATTCTAGGGTTTGGATCCATTCGCGCTCTTGACAAGGATTTGATTCCCACGCTTTGTGCACTCAAGCCTTCTTTCACTCCACACTCTATGGTCATTTGCCTAGCCCGTTATCTTCACCATTAACCTTATCCTATTTTCTTGCACACATGTACACACCTTCGCTACACTGGTATTGAAAGAGGCTGCTTTCGTGCAAATTTTGCATACGCACATTTGGAGAGGATTTGAGGTCTAGAGGATTGATCACACATATTTTTAGTGATTGTTAGGCATGTTACATGGGGGTGAGGGGAGAGCGTGTTTTCAGGGATCTATTGTGTGTAAGATTCCTCCCCCAACCCCCTTTTTGATGTCTAGTATCTTCCCCCGTAATCAATCCCTCTTCAGAAATATAAAGACCTTGTTTCTAACTGTTTTAACCTAGAGAGAGAAAATATTCTAGAGAGAGAATATTCAGATTATGAATATTTTTGGATAGAAAAATAACTCATCTTATTAAAATAAGTTCCCCTGAAACACAAATTCAAAAAGAAATTTCCAATGTGCAATTGGAATTAATTGGAAATAGGTATAAAGAACCTTAGTCTAAGGGCCTAGATTTTCAGAAATCTTTAAACTATGGTCCAATTAAGGTTTCTATGGGCCAATAGCATCAATCCATGTGTAGGGAGGAGATAAATCCAAATTGTAAAAGAAGATACCCAAAAATGAGTAAATGCTCACATAAGATAAAGAGTTGAAAATGTACAAGGTTTATTAGTAAATAAACTCATATGTAAGGAAGAGGAGTTCTTTAAAGGAGGTGCATATTTCACATAAGATGAAGAGTTGAAAATGTACAAGGTTTATTAGTAAATAAACACATATGTAAGGAAGGGGAGTTCTTTAAAGGAGGTGCATATTTCACATAAGATGAAGAGTTGAAAATGTACAAGGCTTATTAGTAAAAAAAACTATGACACATATGTAAGGAAGAGGAGTTCTTTAAAGGAGGTGCATATTTCACATAAGATGAAGAGTTGAAAATGTACAAGGTTTATTAGTAAAAAACTATGAGCAATACAATTTTGACACATATGTAAGGAAGGGGAATTCTTTAAAGGAGGTGCATATTTCACATGCTTGAATGAGTTTTAAACTCATAAAAATTGAGATATTTCATCTCTCCTCTCTCCTCATTCAAGTCTAGTTCCAGAAAGTTAGCTTAACTGACCTAAAAATGGTCAAAAAGTGACCAAACTGACTTAGAAAATTCTAGAATCAGTTTGTTTGGTTAGGAGCTCAAATTTTCCTATAAATAGAAGCCTCCCCTTGTTGAAAAAAAACATATAGTGTCTTATGCTTTGTTACTCTACTCCACCTAAGCCAAATTAGATAGAGTCTTATGCTTTGTTACTCTACTCCACCTAAGCTAAAATATATAGTGTCTTATGCTTTGTTACTCTACTCCACCTAAGCCAAATTAGATAGAGTCTTATGCTTTGTTACTCTACTCCACCTAAGCTAAAATATATAGTGTCTTATGCCTTGTTACTCTACTCTACCTAAGCCAAGAACTGTGAATTCTTTAATAATTCACTAGTTTTTGATACCTCTCTCTTTCTTCAATCTCCATTGGTGGCTCCATCAACATACTAAACCAATTGATTGGTTGGGGGCCTCTACCGTGAATAAAGAATCAAGCAAATCATAAGGTAAGTATATTGAATTTCGATCTTTTCTATGATTTCTCAATGATTCTCTCTTCTCAACCCCTCTCAAGCTTGAGAAGTTTAATTGGTATGGTTCTTTTTTAAATGCTAATGAAGTTAATTGGTGAATAGTAGTGAAGAGTTACATAATTTAATAAATGCTATAGAAGTTAATTTCCACTTATATTTAAATTCTAATGGTTTTTATAATTTCTCTCTCTCACTCAAGAAATGGTCATACTCATGACCCATTCTCAATTCAAATGAAGCTTTTCATAAAGCTTTTCCTTAATCCAAGATTAAGCTATTCTTGAGGCCAAATTAATGGCTTTTTGCTATGCTTTTAGTTTATGCACATTGATGATTCAATCCATTATGGATTGATGACCCAATTAGAGACCATTCTAATTGTTTTCTTAATGATCCAATTAGAGACCATTATGGATTAATGATCCAATTAGAGACCATTCTAATTGTTTTCTTAATGATCCAATTAGAGACCATTATGGATTAATGATCCAATTAGAGACCATTCTAATTGTTTTCTTAATGATCCAATTAGAGACCATTATGGATTAATGATCCAATTAGAGACCATTCTAATTGTTTTCTTAATGATCCAATTAGAGACCATTATGGATTGATGATCCAATTAGAGACCATTCTAATTGTTTTCTTAATGATCCAATTAGAGACCATTATGGATTGATGATCCAATTAGAGACCATTCTAATTGTTTTCTTAATGATCCAATTAGAGACCATTATGGATTGATGATCCAATTAGAGACCATTCTAATTGTTTTCTTAATGATCCAATTAGAGACCATTATGGATTGATGATCCAATTAGAGACCATTCTAATTATTTCTTTAATAATGAGCTTTATCCCTTAGAAAAAAATTGAGATTTATCAGTCATAGTAGCGGAGCTATGGCAAAATTTTTATAGAAATTACGCATAAAATAAATTCATTCAAAGCATAAAAAGAGGACTTTCTACCATATTCTAGGAACTATCATCCTAGATTAATTAAAAGAATTTTATCATGCATGGAGATGTGGATGTTTGCATGTAGATGTAGATGTATAGATGTAGATGTGGATATGGAGGTGGATGGATGCATGTAGATGTAGATGTATAGATGTAGATGTGAATGGAGAGGTGGATGTATGCATGTAGATGTAGATGTATAGATACGGATGTGGATATGGAGGTGGATGTATACATGTAGATGTAGATGTATAGATGTAGATGTGGATGTGGAGGTAGATGGATGCATGTAGATGTAGATGTATAGATGTAGATGGGAATGGAGATATGGATGTATGCATGTAGATGTAGATGTATAGATGTAGATGTGGATGTGGAGGTGGATGGATGCATGTAGATGTAGATGTATAGATGTAGATGTGAATGGAGATGTGGATGTATACATGTAGATGTAGATGTATGGAGGTGAATGTGAATGTGGATGTGGATGTATGCATAGAGATGTAGATGTATGCATGTAGATGTGAATGTACGCATATAGATGTGGATGTATGGATGTGAATATACGATATGCGATGTGAGGGAATCTGAAGTGATGAGATAGAAATGATGTGAGGGGATGAGTATACATATAAATGGAATATGGAATAAGTAATGTAGATTGATGAAGGATAATGTGGAAAAATGAAAGTTAAAATAGAAATTGTGTTGTAAACTGTTTGTAAATACTGTTTGTAAATGCTGTTTGTAAATGATTGTTTTATGTCAAGAATGCTGGGGGGAGCATTTTGACCGTCTTGTGATTAAAGTCGTGATGGTAAAGTTGCAACTGCTGACGGGGAGTCAATGAAGGACGTCTCGCGTAGCAAGGTCGGCCGAGGTCTTGACCAGCCTCGGTGCGATTAAAATGGTGAGCTTCCGGTACGGTGGATGAGGGGCCAAGGAAGCGGCCTATGCGTGAAGCGCTAGGTTACCTGCGAAGGATCCTAGAGGGTGCTGACCATACGGTGCTCGGGCTCTGGGTTGCCTAGGATACCCACGCGTGCGTCGAGGAAGATATTGGAACAGAGTTGGAGTTGTTTTCTGAATCGGGCATGGATCTGGTTGATTGACCTTGCTGGTCTTCAATGGATGAGTCCATGGCCCCTTATATGGATCTGTTGGTTGATCTTGCTGATCTTCAACGAGAGTCCATCTTGATAAGTGATTATATTGCCAAGTATTAAAGGCTAGGAACTATCGAAACGGCCCCTGAGCGTTCTAGTTGCCAATGATGCCATATATACTCTGATGAAGGAATGATGGAAAAGTATTAAAGGCTAGGAACTATCGAAACGGCCCCTGAGCGTTCTAGTTGCCAATGATGCCATATATACTCTGATGAAGGAATGATGGAAAGTTAAGAATCAATGGGATAAATTGGAAGATGGTGATCAATGATACTATGGTTTTATTAAAGGATTGTTTTAAACTGGTTGAATCTGGTTGGAAAAAAGGCAATTTCATATTGGGTGTGTGAGTGGTGTGACTAGTTTTATTTTGCATGAACATCCGGCTAGGGGGCCTTGGAACTCTTTTCCTTGGTACCCGGGACAAAACCTAACCAAATTTTTTAATTGGATCCCATCACTACAGTGGTTGGGCGGTTGGCTAACCCATGGGATTGGATGGGGTTAGGCTGGACTGATGGATCCGTAAACCGAGACTCAAACTTTTGTTTTTACGATAGAAAAAAAAATAAATAAATCCCGGACAGTAAAACTGTTCTATGGATAGGAATCAACGGCTGTGCCTCTTGAATGGGGAAAAAAGCGTTGATCCCAATGATCCAAGTGCAAGTTTCTTCCTTGAACTGACTAAGTATCTTATAGATGTAATCGGATCATCTCGATCAGAAATGATCTTGACTACGTTAGAGTAAAAAGTTATCCTGGTGGAATCGCCCGTGCTTTCCGGTAAAGGAAGTTTTTCCGGGTTCGATTTTGGAACAACCGACGGATTAGTCTCTTATCCGGATATCCGTGGGCGAGGCCCCGAGTGTGGGACCCCTGTCCCACGCGAGAAGCGCTACTTCCGCTGCCAGTACCCCGAATCCGTTGCTCGGTGGGAACAGGGATCTTACAGTTGGTATCAGAGCATTTGGTTAATAAAGATCAACTGAGAAGACAAATATGTCAAAAATTTATCAAGAAACACAAAAAAGTTATAATTGTGTGATATAATTCATACAATTTGATATTCAAACTGAAATTCATAATTTGGTAATTGGTTCTTCAGATGGAAGTACCGCAATTATATAGAATCCCTGACTTGCTTGAGGCCTAGACATGATAGTATTTACCTTATAATTCCAAGGGCCGTGACTACGCGTATATACCGAGAGTATACTGCAGCTCTTTACTGACAGTATATACGAGTAAATCTAAGACTTGAAATTATAAGCGTTAATGCTATCTAGATGATGATTTCGAATGTGATTGATATGATTTTTAATTCTGTTTGAGAATGAATGAATTGATTTGGATTCTGATTGAAAATGCTGATTGAAAAATGTTGATTTTTAAAATTAGTTGAAATATAATGAAACCACAATGAGGGGGAACGGGACGAGTCCTTGTGATGATATTCATAACTAGAATGATGATAACGAATTCAGCAAATCACTATGAGATTAGTGGGTTGTGCTGTCAGATTGCTACTGTTAATACTTGACCGGTAGATCAAGTTAAGGGATGTCAAATTGAGAACTTGCTTAACCGAAATTTCCGTGGAGGAATGTTCCGAAGGAAACTTTTCGGTCTAATGGACCTTATCATGTTAAAGATATGAATGATATGATCTGAATGAATTGTTATTTAATGATGAGTTCTATATAAGGGAGAATTATCCCAGTGTTCTGTTGGGTTGACCAGAATATAAGGAACCCCAGAATAAAATTGTATCTTAAGAATAAGAGCTGTCCTCTACCTTGCGAGATGAGGACATCTCGCACTTTTTAAGTGGGATAGGATGTAAGATTCCTCCCCAGCCTTCGAGGTATATAGGAGTAAGAATCTCCCTTTCGAATCTTATAATTATTCCCTCTCTAAAATAAAAGAAAGTTTCTGTTTAAAAAAGGAATACCCTTTTCCTAAAATACTTCTGAGGAGTCACGCCTAATTTAAGGATTTAGAACAATGAGTTTAGAAGTGAGAATCGGTGTTTTGGATACCAAGGTTTTGGTTTTCATTCGAGTATGACCCAAAAGAAGTTCTTTATCTCTTGGGGAGTATAAGAAGTTATTCCCCAGATATTGTGATCCTTATATCTGAATTCAATGAAAGTAGGTGACTTAGCCTACAAGTTTCTTTTATCTCCTCATCTCAAAATTCTTAATGCCTTCTATAGAGAAATGTGTCAAACACAAATCATGGAAAGACGGTAAAACTTCAGTGGCAAGTTACCGTTGGCTTCTAGGTTACGCTAGCTCCTTCCTTTATATAAGTCGTAACTTTTACTTGTCGCTCACAGTAATCTTACTCCCATCAATCTCCTTTCTTTCTTAATCTCCTTCATGGCTTGGCAACAGGAATTAGTTTTATCCCTGATGATTTCTCACCTTCAAGACGCAAGAGAGTCTGTGAAGAAAGACTTTATAGAACAGTATGAGCGCTCACTTTTTCCTCACCTAGGAACTTCTGTAGCGCAGACCAAATGGCGGACCTATCAAAACATAACTAGGGTAACACCCTGGGGTCAGCAACACTTTCGTAACAATGTCCGCTTGGCCATGGTTATTGAAGCTTTGGGTTTGGGTCCCCGATACTACTGTGTCATGAGATCAAGGCATCTTGGGTTTTCTGAGCGGGTCTTTTTACTGGCATGTTTTCTTCCTCATGAGAAGATATGCCTTTACCCCGTTTTTGGCTTGCCTCTCAGAGGTCCTTTTGTTAGATCACCTCATACCACTGAGATAGGTGCGGCAATAACCAGCAGAATCATTCCCATAGATGAGTTACCCTATACTTGTGCAGCTTGTGAGGACTGCTTTTGTGACCATATGATGGATGGGCTTATGGAAGTGTAAAGAGTTCTTCTATCTTTACTGTATAAGTCCCGTGAATGAGTAAAGTTTAAATCTTGTTCTTATTTTGAATCTTGCTCTCTTTAAGACTTTTCTTGGTGGTTAATCTTGATTAAAAATTTTCTCTAAGTCTCATATTCGTGCATTTGCGAAATTATCCCAAGTTGCGAGATGAGGACATCTCGCGTTTTTTAAGTGGGGTAGAATGTAAGATTCCTCCCCCAACCCCCTTTTTGATGTCTAGTATCTTCCCCCGTAATCAATCCCTCTTCAGAAATATAAAGACCTTGTTTCTAACTGTTTTAACCTAGAGAGAGAAAATATTCTAGAGAGAGAATATTCAGATTATGAATATTTTTGGATAGAAAAATAACTCATCTTATTAAAATAAGTTCCCCTGAAACACAAATTCAAAAAGAAATTTCCAATGTGCAATTGGAATTAATTGGAAATAGGTATAAAGAACCTTAGTCTAAGGGCCTAGATTTTCAGAAATCTTTAAACTATGGTCCAATTAAGGTTTCTATGGGCCAATAGCATCAATCCATGTGTAGGGAGGAGATAAATCCAAATTGTAAAAGAAGATACCCAAAAATGAGTAAATGCTCACATAAGATAAAGAGTTGAAAATGTACAAGGTTTATTAGTAAATAAACTCATATGTAAGGAAGAGGAGTTCTTTAAAGGAGGTGCATATTTCACATAAGATGAAGAGTTGAAAATGTACAAGGTTTATTAGTAAATAAACACATATGTAAGGAAGGGGAGTTCTTTAAAGGAGGTGCATATTTCACATAAGATGAAGAGTTGAAAATGTACAAGGCTTATTAGTAAAAAAAACTATGACACATATGTAAGGAAGAGGAGTTCTTTAAAGGAGGTGCATATTTCACATAAGATGAAGAGTTGAAAATGTACAAGGTTTATTAGTAAAAAACTATGAGCAATACAATTTTGACACATATGTAAGGAAGGGGAATTCTTTAAAGGAGGTGCATATTTCACATGCTTGAATGAGTTTTAAACTCATAAAAATTGAGATATTTCATCTCTCCTCTCTCCTCATTCAAGTCTAGTTCCAGAAAGTTAGCTTAACTGACCTAAAAATGGTCAAAAAGTGACCAAACTGACTTAGAAAATTCTAGAATCAGTTTGTTTGGTTAGGAGCTCAAATTTTCCTATAAATAGAAGCCTCCCCTTGTTGAAAAAAAACATATAGTGTCTTATGCTTTGTTACTCTACTCCACCTAAGCCAAATTAGATAGAGTCTTATGCTTTGTTACTCTACTCCACCTAAGCTAAAATATATAGTGTCTTATGCTTTGTTACTCTACTCCACCTAAGCCAAATTAGATAGAGTCTTATGCTTTGTTACTCTACTCCACCTAAGCTAAAATATATAGTGTCTTATGCCTTGTTACTCTACTCTACCTAAGCCAAGAACTGTGAATTCTTTAATAATTCACTAGTTTTTGATACCTCTCTCTTTCTTCAATCTCCATTGGTGGCTCCATCAACATACTAAACCAATTGATTGGTTGGGGGCCTCTACCGTGAATAAAGAATCAAGCAAATCATAAGGTAAGTATATTGAATTTCGATCTTTTCTATGATTTCTCAATGATTCTCTCTTCTCAACCCCTCTCAAGCTTGAGAAGTTTAATTGGTATGGTTCTTTTTTAAATGCTAATGAAGTTAATTGGTGAATAGTAGTGAAGAGTTACATAATTTAATAAATGCTATAGAAGTTAATTTCCACTTATATTTAAATTCTAATGGTTTTTATAATTTCTCTCTCTCACTCAAGAAATGGTCATACTCATGACCCATTCTCAATTCAAATGAAGCTTTTCATAAAGCTTTTCCTTAATCCAAGATTAAGCTATTCTTGAGGCCAAATTAATGGCTTTTTGCTATGCTTTTAGTTTATGCACATTGATGATTCAATCCATTATGGATTGATGACCCAATTAGAGACCATTCTAATTGTTTTCTTAATGATCCAATTAGAGACCATTATGGATTAATGATCCAATTAGAGACCATTCTAATTGTTTTCTTAATGATCCAATTAGAGACCATTATGGATTAATGATCCAATTAGAGACCATTCTAATTGTTTTCTTAATGATCCAATTAGAGACCATTATGGATTAATGATCCAATTAGAGACCATTCTAATTGTTTTCTTAATGATCCAATTAGAGACCATTATGGATTGATGATCCAATTAGAGACCATTCTAATTGTTTTCTTAATGATCCAATTAGAGACCATTATGGATTGATGATCCAATTAGAGACCATTCTAATTGTTTTCTTAATGATCCAATTAGAGACCATTATGGATTGATGATCCAATTAGAGACCATTCTAATTGTTTTCTTAATGATCCAATTAGAGACCATTATGGATTGATGATCCAATTAGAGACCATTCTAATTATTTCTTTAATAATGAGCTTTATCCCTTAGAAAAAAATTGAGATTTATCAGTCATAGTAGCGGAGCTATGGCAAAATTTTTATAGAAATTACGCATAAAATAAATTCATTCAAAGCATAAAAAGAGGACTTTCTACCATATTCTAGGAACTATCATCCTAGATTAATTAAAAGAATTTTATCATGCATGGAGATGTGGATGTTTGCATGTAGATGTAGATGTATAGATGTAGATGTGGATATGGAGGTGGATGGATGCATGTAGATGTAGATGTATAGATGTAGATGTGAATGGAGAGGTGGATGTATGCATGTAGATGTAGATGTATAGATACGGATGTGGATATGGAGGTGGATGTATACATGTAGATGTAGATGTATAGATGTAGATGTGGATGTGGAGGTAGATGGATGCATGTAGATGTAGATGTATAGATGTAGATGGGAATGGAGATATGGATGTATGCATGTAGATGTAGATGTATAGATGTAGATGTGGATGTGGAGGTGGATGGATGCATGTAGATGTAGATGTATAGATGTAGATGTGAATGGAGATGTGGATGTATACATGTAGATGTAGATGTATGGAGGTGAATGTGAATGTGGATGTGGATGTATGCATAGAGATGTAGATGTATGCATGTAGATGTGAATGTACGCATATAGATGTGGATGTATGGATGTGAATATACGATATGCGATGTGAGGGAATCTGAAGTGATGAGATAGAAATGATGTGAGGGGATGAGTATACATATAAATGGAATATGGAATAAGTAATGTAGATTGATGAAGGATAATGTGGAAAAATGAAAGTTAAAATAGAAATTGTGTTGTAAACTGTTTGTAAATACTGTTTGTAAATGCTGTTTGTAAATGATTGTTTTATGTCAAGAATGCTGGGGGGAGCATTTTGACCGTCTTGTGATTAAAGTCGTGATGGTAAAGTTGCAACTGCTGACGGGGAGTCAATGAAGGACGTCTCGCGTAGCAAGGTCGGCCGAGGTCTTGACCAGCCTCGGTGCGATTAAAATGGTGAGCTTCCGGTACGGTGGATGAGGGGCCAAGGAAGCGGCCTATGCGTGAAGCGCTAGGTTACCTGCGAAGGATCCTAGAGGGTGCTGACCATACGGTGCTCGGGCTCTGGGTTGCCTAGGATACCCACGCGTGCGTCGAGGAAGATATTGGAACAGAGTTGGAGTTGTTTTCTGAATCGGGCATGGATCTGGTTGATTGACCTTGCTGGTCTTCAATGGATGAGTCCATGGCCCCTTATATGGATCTGTTGGTTGATCTTGCTGATCTTCAACGAGAGTCCATCTTGATAAGTGATTATATTGCCAAGTATTAAAGGCTAGGAACTATCGAAACGGCCCCTGAGCGTTCTAGTTGCCAATGATGCCATATATACTCTGATGAAGGAATGATGGAAAAGTATTAAAGGCTAGGAACTATCGAAACGGCCCCTGAGCGTTCTAGTTGCCAATGATGCCATATATACTCTGATGAAGGAATGATGGAAAGTTAAGAATCAATGGGATAAATTGGAAGATGGTGATCAATGATACTATGGTTTTATTAAAGGATTGTTTTAAACTGGTTGAATCTGGTTGGAAAAAAGGCAATTTCATATTGGGTGTGTGAGTGGTGTGACTAGTTTTATTTTGCATGAACATCCGGCTAGGGGGCCTTGGAACTCTTTTCCTTGGTACCCGGGACAAAACCTAACCAAATTTTTTAATTGGATCCCATCACTACAGTGGTTGGGCGGTTGGCTAACCCATGGGATTGGATGGGGTTAGGCTGGACTGATGGATCCGTAAACCGAGACTCAAACTTTTGTTTTTACGATAGAAAAAAAAATAAATAAATCCCGGACAGTAAAACTGTTCTATGGATAGGAATCAACGGCTGTGCCTCTTGAATGGGGAAAAAAGCGTTGATCCCAATGATCCAAGTGCAAGTTTCTTCCTTGAACTGACTAAGTATCTTATAGATGTAATCGGATCATCTCGATCAGAAATGATCTTGACTACGTTAGAGTAAAAAGTTATCCTGGTGGAATCGCCCGTGCTTTCCGGTAAAGGAAGTTTTTCCGGGTTCGATTTTGGAACAACCGACGGATTAGTCTCTTATCCGGATATCCGTGGGCGAGGCCCCGAGTGTGGGACCCCTGTCCCACGCGAGAAGCGCTACTTCCGCTGCCAGTACCCCGAATCCGTTGCTCGGTGGGAACAGGGATCTTACAGTTGGTATCAGAGCATTTGGTTAATAAAGATCAACTGAGAAGACAAATATGTCAAAAATTTATCAAGAAACACAAAAAAGTTATAATTGTGTGATATAATTCATACAATTTGATATTCAAACTGAAATTCATAATTTGGTAATTGGTTCTTCAGATGGAAGTACCGCAATTATATAGAATCCCTGACTTGCTTGAGGCCTAGACATGATAGTATTTACCTTATAATTCCAAGGGCCGTGACTACGCGTATATACCGAGAGTATACTGCAGCTCTTTACTGACAGTATATACGAGTAAATCTAAGACTTGAAATTATAAGCGTTAATGCTATCTAGATGATGATTTCGAATGTGATTGATATGATTTTTAATTCTGTTTGAGAATGAATGAATTGATTTGGATTCTGATTGAAAATGCTGATTGAAAAATGTTGATTTTTAAAATTAGTTGAAATATAATGAAACCACAATGAGGGGGAACGGGACGAGTCCTTGTGATGATATTCATAACTAGAATGATGATAACGAATTCAGCAAATCACTATGAGATTAGTGGGTTGTGCTGTCAGATTGCTACTGTTAATACTTGACCGGTAGATCAAGTTAAGGGATGTCAAATTGAGAACTTGCTTAACCGAAATTTCCGTGGAGGAATGTTCCGAAGGAAACTTTTCGGTCTAATGGACCTTATCATGTTAAAGATATGAATGATATGATCTGAATGAATTGTTATTTAATGATGAGTTCTATATAAGGGAGAATTATCCCAGTGTTCTGTTGGGTTGACCAGAATATAAGGAACCCCAGAATAAAATTGTATCTTAAGAATAAGAGCTGTCCTCTACCTTGCGAGATGAGGACATCTCGCACTTTTTAAGTGGGATAGGATGTAAGATTCCTCCCCAGCCTTCGAGGTATATAGGAGTAAGAATCTCCCTTTCGAATCTTATAATTATTCCCTCTCTAAAATAAAAGAAAGTTTCTGTTTAAAAAAGGAATACCCTTTTCCTAAAATACTTCTGAGGAGTCACGCCTAATTTAAGGATTTAGAACAATGAGTTTAGAAGTGAGAATCGGTGTTTTGGATACCAAGGTTTTGGTTTTCATTCGAGTATGACCCAAAAGAAGTTCTTTATCTCTTGGGGAGTATAAGAAGTTATTCCCCAGATATTGTGATCCTTATATCTGAATTCAATGAAAGTAGGTGACTTAGCCTACAAGTTTCTTTTATCTCCTCATCTCAAAATTCTTAATGCCTTCTATAGAGAAATGTGTCAAACACAAATCATGGAAAGACGGTAAAACTTCAGTGGCAAGTTACCGTTGGCTTCTAGGTTACGCTAGCTCCTTCCTTTATATAAGTCGTAACTTTTACTTGTCGCTCACAGTAATCTTACTCCCATCAATCTCCTTTCTTTCTTAATCTCCTTCATGGCTTGGCAACAGGAATTAGTTTTATCCCTGATGATTTCTCACCTTCAAGACGCAAGAGAGTCTGTGAAGAAAGACTTTATAGAACAGTATGAGCGCTCACTTTTTCCTCACCTAGGAACTTCTGTAGCGCAGACCAAATGGCGGACCTATCAAAACATAACTAGGGTAACACCCTGGGGTCAGCAACACTTTCGTAACAATGTCCGCTTGGCCATGGTTATTGAAGCTTTGGGTTTGGGTCCCCGATACTACTGTGTCATGAGATCAAGGCATCTTGGGTTTTCTGAGCGGGTCTTTTTACTGGCATGTTTTCTTCCTCATGAGAAGATATGCCTTTACCCCGTTTTTGGCTTGCCTCTCAGAGGTCCTTTTGTTAGATCACCTCATACCACTGAGATAGGTGCGGCAATAACCAGCAGAATCATTCCCATAGATGAGTTACCCTATACTTGTGCAGCTTGTGAGGACTGCTTTTGTGACCATATGATGGATGGGCTTATGGAAGTGTAAAGAGTTCTTCTATCTTTACTGTATAAGTCCCGTGAATGAGTAAAGTTTAAATCTTGTTCTTATTTTGAATCTTGCTCTCTTTAAGACTTTTCTTGGTGGTTAATCTTGATTAAAAATTTTCTCTAAGTCTCATATTCGTGCATTTGCGAAATTATCCCAAGTTGCGAGATGAGGACATCTCGCGTTTTTTAAGTGGGGTAGAATGTAAGATTCCTCCCCCAACCCCCTTTTTGATGTCTAGTATCTTCCCCCGTAATCAATCCCTCTTCAGAAATATAAAGACCTTGTTTCTAACTGTTTTAACCTAGAGAGAGAAAATATTCTAGAGAGAGAATATTCAGATTATGAATATTTTTGGATAGAAAAATAACTCATCTTATTAAAATAAGTTCCCCTGAAACACAAATTCAAAAAGAAATTTCCAATGTGCAATTGGAATTAATTGGAAATAGGTATAAAGAACCTTAGTCTAAGGGCCTAGATTTTCAGAAATCTTTAAACTATGGTCCAATTAAGGTTTCTATGGGCCAATAGCATCAATCCATGTGTAGGGAGGAGATAAATCCAAATTGTAAAAGAAGATACCCAAAAATGAGTAAATGCTCACATAAGATAAAGAGTTGAAAATGTACAAGGTTTATTAGTAAATAAACTCATATGTAAGGAAGAGGAGTTCTTTAAAGGAGGTGCATATTTCACATAAGATGAAGAGTTGAAAATGTACAAGGTTTATTAGTAAATAAACACATATGTAAGGAAGGGGAGTTCTTTAAAGGAGGTGCATATTTCACATAAGATGAAGAGTTGAAAATGTACAAGGCTTATTAGTAAAAAAAACTATGACACATATGTAAGGAAGAGGAGTTCTTTAAAGGAGGTGCATATTTCACATAAGATGAAGAGTTGAAAATGTACAAGGTTTATTAGTAAAAAACTATGAGCAATACAATTTTGACACATATGTAAGGAAGGGGAATTCTTTAAAGGAGGTGCATATTTCACATGCTTGAATGAGTTTTAAACTCATAAAAATTGAGATATTTCATCTCTCCTCTCTCCTCATTCAAGTCTAGTTCCAGAAAGTTAGCTTAACTGACCTAAAAATGGTCAAAAAGTGACCAAACTGACTTAGAAAATTCTAGAATCAGTTTGTTTGGTTAGGAGCTCAAATTTTCCTATAAATAGAAGCCTCCCCTTGTTGAAAAAAAACATATAGTGTCTTATGCTTTGTTACTCTACTCCACCTAAGCCAAATTAGATAGAGTCTTATGCTTTGTTACTCTACTCCACCTAAGCCAAATTAGATAGAGTCTTATGCTTTGTTACTCTACTCCACCTAAGCTAAAATATATAGTGTCTTATGCTTTGTTACTCTACTCCACCTAAGCCAAATTAGATAGAGTCTTATGCTTTGTTACTCTACTCCACCTAAGCTAAAATATATAGTGTCTTATGCCTTGTTACTCTACTCTACCTAAGCCAAGAACTGTGAATTCTTTAATAATTCACTAGTTTTTGATACCTCTCTCTTTCTTCAATCTCCATTGGTGGCTCCATCAACATACTAAACCAATTGATTGGTTGGGGGCCTCTACCGTGAATAAAGAATCAAGCAAATCATAAGGTAAGTATATTGAATTTCGATCTTTTCTATGATTTCTCAATGATTCTCTCTTCTCAACCCCTCTCAAGCTTGAGAAGTTTAATTGGTATGGTTCTTTTTTAAATGCTAATGAAGTTAATTGGTGAATAGTAGTGAAGAGTTACATAATTTAATAAATGCTATAGAAGTTAATTTCCACTTATATTTAAATTCTAATGGTTTTTATAATTTCTCTCTCTCACTCAAGAAATGGTCATACTCATGACCCATTCTCAATTCAAATGAAGCTTTTCATAAAGCTTTTCCTTAATCCAAGATTAAGCTATTCTTGAGGCCAAATTAATGGCTTTTTGCTATGCTTTTAGTTTATGCACATTGATGATTCAATCCATTATGGATTGATGACCCAATTAGAGACCATTCTAATTGTTTTCTTAATGATCCAATTAGAGACCATTATGGATTAATGATCCAATTAGAGACCATTCTAATTGTTTTCTTAATGATCCAATTAGAGACCATTATGGATTAATGATCCAATTAGAGACCATTCTAATTGTTTTCTTAATGATCCAATTAGAGACCATTATGGATTAATGATCCAATTAGAGACCATTCTAATTGTTTTCTTAATGATCCAATTAGAGACCATTATGGATTGATGATCCAATTAGAGACCATTCTAATTGTTTTCTTAATGATCCAATTAGAGACCATTATGGATTGATGATCCAATTAGAGACCATTCTAATTGTTTTCTTAATGATCCAATTAGAGACCATTATGGATTGATGATCCAATTAGAGACCATTCTAATTGTTTTCTTAATGATCCAATTAGAGACCATTATGGATTGATGATCCAATTAGAGACCATTCTAATTATTTCTTTAATAATGAGCTTTATCCCTTAGAAAAAAATTGAGATTTATCAGTCATAGTAGCGGAGCTATGGCAAAATTTTTATAGAAATTACGCATAAAATAAATTCATTCAAAGCATAAAAAGAGGACTTTCTACCATATTCTAGGAACTATCATCCTAGATTAATTAAAAGAATTTTATCATGCATGGAGATGTGGATGTTTGCATGTAGATGTAGATGTATAGATGTAGATGTGGATATGGAGGTGGATGGATGCATGTAGATGTAGATGTATAGATGTAGATGTGAATGGAGAGGTGGATGTATGCATGTAGATGTAGATGTATAGATACGGATGTGGATATGGAGGTGGATGTATACATGTAGATGTAGATGTATAGATGTAGATGTGGATGTGGAGGTAGATGGATGCATGTAGATGTAGATGTATAGATGTAGATGGGAATGGAGATATGGATGTATGCATGTAGATGTAGATGTATAGATGTAGATGTGGATGTGGAGGTGGATGGATGCATGTAGATGTAGATGTATAGATGTAGATGTGAATGGAGATGTGGATGTATACATGTAGATGTAGATGTATGGAGGTGAATGTGAATGTGGATGTGGATGTATGCATAGAGATGTAGATGTATGCATGTAGATGTGAATGTACGCATATAGATGTGGATGTATGGATGTGAATATACGATATGCGATGTGAGGGAATCTGAAGTGATGAGATAGAAATGATGTGAGGGGATGAGTATACATATAAATGGAATATGGAATAAGTAATGTAGATTGATGAAGGATAATGTGGAAAAATGAAAGTTAAAATAGAAATTGTGTTGTAAACTGTTTGTAAATACTGTTTGTAAATGCTGTTTGTAAATGATTGTTTTATGTCAAGAATGCTGGGGGGAGCATTTTGACCGTCTTGTGATTAAAGTCGTGATGGTAAAGTTGCAACTGCTGACGGGGAGTCAATGAAGGACGTCTCGCGTAGCAAGGTCGGCCGAGGTCTTGACCAGCCTCGGTGCGATTAAAATGGTGAGCTTCCGGTACGGTGGATGAGGGGCCAAGGAAGCGGCCTATGCGTGAAGCGCTAGGTTACCTGCGAAGGATCCTAGAGGGTGCTGACCATACGGTGCTCGGGCTCTGGGTTGCCTAGGATACCCACGCGTGCGTCGAGGAAGATATTGGAACAGAGTTGGAGTTGTTTTCTGAATCGGGCATGGATCTGGTTGATTGACCTTGCTGGTCTTCAATGGATGAGTCCATGGCCCCTTATATGGATCTGTTGGTTGATCTTGCTGATCTTCAACGAGAGTCCATCTTGATAAGTGATTATATTGCCAAGTATTAAAGGCTAGGAACTATCGAAACGGCCCCTGAGCGTTCTAGTTGCCAATGATGCCATATATACTCTGATGAAGGAATGATGGAAAAGTATTAAAGGCTAGGAACTATCGAAACGGCCCCTGAGCGTTCTAGTTGCCAATGATGCCATATATACTCTGATGAAGGAATGATGGAAAGTTAAGAATCAATGGGATAAATTGGAAGATGGTGATCAATGATACTATGGTTTTATTAAAGGATTGTTTTAAACTGGTTGAATCTGGTTGGAAAAAAGGCAATTTCATATTGGGTGTGTGAGTGGTGTGACTAGTTTTATTTTGCATGAACATCCGGCTAGGGGGCCTTGGAACTCTTTTCCTTGGTACCCGGGACAAAACCTAACCAAATTTTTTAATTGGATCCCATCACTACAGTGGTTGGGCGGTTGGCTAACCCATGGGATTGGATGGGGTTAGGCTGGACTGATGGATCCGTAAACCGAGACTCAAACTTTTGTTTTTACGATAGAAAAAAAAATAAATAAATCCCGGACAGTAAAACTGTTCTATGGATAGGAATCAACGGCTGTGCCTCTTGAATGGGGAAAAAAGCGTTGATCCCAATGATCCAAGTGCAAGTTTCTTCCTTGAACTGACTAAGTATCTTATAGATGTAATCGGATCATCTCGATCAGAAATGATCTTGACTACGTTAGAGTAAAAAGTTATCCTGGTGGAATCGCCCGTGCTTTCCGGTAAAGGAAGTTTTTCCGGGTTCGATTTTGGAACAACCGACGGATTAGTCTCTTATCCGGATATCCGTGGGCGAGGCCCCGAGTGTGGGACCCCTGTCCCACGCGAGAAGCGCTACTTCCGCTGCCAGTACCCCGAATCCGTTGCTCGGTGGGAACAGGGATCTTACAGTTGGTATCAGAGCATTTGGTTAATAAAGATCAACTGAGAAGACAAATATGTCAAAAATTTATCAAGAAACACAAAAAAGTTATAATTGTGTGATATAATTCATACAATTTGATATTCAAACTGAAATTCATAATTTGGTAATTGGTTCTTCAGATGGAAGTACCGCAATTATATAGAATCCCTGACTTGCTTGAGGCCTAGACATGATAGTATTTACCTTATAATTCCAAGGGCCGTGACTACGCGTATATACCGAGAGTATACTGCAGCTCTTTACTGACAGTATATACGAGTAAATCTAAGACTTGAAATTATAAGCGTTAATGCTATCTAGATGATGATTTCGAATGTGATTGATATGATTTTTAATTCTGTTTGAGAATGAATGAATTGATTTGGATTCTGATTGAAAATGCTGATTGAAAAATGTTGATTTTTAAAATTAGTTGAAATATAATGAAACCACAATGAGGGGGAACGGGACGAGTCCTTGTGATGATATTCATAACTAGAATGATGATAACGAATTCAGCAAATCACTATGAGATTAGTGGGTTGTGCTGTCAGATTGCTACTGTTAATACTTGACCGGTAGATCAAGTTAAGGGATGTCAAATTGAGAACTTGCTTAACCGAAATTTCCGTGGAGGAATGTTCCGAAGGAAACTTTTCGGTCTAATGGACCTTATCATGTTAAAGATATGAATGATATGATCTGAATGAATTGTTATTTAATGATGAGTTCTATATAAGGGAGAATTATCCCAGTGTTCTGTTGGGTTGACCAGAATATAAGGAACCCCAGAATAAAATTGTATCTTAAGAATAAGAGCTGTCCTCTACCTTGCGAGATGAGGACATCTCGCACTTTTTAAGTGGGATAGGATGTAAGATTCCTCCCCAGCCTTCGAGGTATATAGGAGTAAGAATCTCCCTTTCGAATCTTATAATTATTCCCTCTCTAAAATAAAAGAAAGTTTCTGTTTAAAAAAGGAATACCCTTTTCCTAAAATACTTCTGAGGAGTCACGCCTAATTTAAGGATTTAGAACAATGAGTTTAGAAGTGAGAATCGGTGTTTTGGATACCAAGGTTTTGGTTTTCATTCGAGTATGACCCAAAAGAAGTTCTTTATCTCTTGGGGAGTATAAGAAGTTATTCCCCAGATATTGTGATCCTTATATCTGAATTCAATGAAAGTAGGTGACTTAGCCTACAAGTTTCTTTTATCTCCTCATCTCAAAATTCTTAATGCCTTCTATAGAGAAATGTGTCAAACACAAATCATGGAAAGACGGTAAAACTTCAGTGGCAAGTTACCGTTGGCTTCTAGGTTACGCTAGCTCCTTCCTTTATATAAGTCGTAACTTTTACTTGTCGCTCACAGTAATCTTACTCCCATCAATCTCCTTTCTTTCTTAATCTCCTTCATGGCTTGGCAACAGGAATTAGTTTTATCCCTGATGATTTCTCACCTTCAAGACGCAAGAGAGTCTGTGAAGAAAGACTTTATAGAACAGTATGAGCGCTCACTTTTTCCTCACCTAGGAACTTCTGTAGCGCAGACCAAATGGCGGACCTATCAAAACATAACTAGGGTAACACCCTGGGGTCAGCAACACTTTCGTAACAATGTCCGCTTGGCCATGGTTATTGAAGCTTTGGGTTTGGGTCCCCGATACTACTGTGTCATGAGATCAAGGCATCTTGGGTTTTCTGAGCGGGTCTTTTTACTGGCATGTTTTCTTCCTCATGAGAAGATATGCCTTTACCCCGTTTTTGGCTTGCCTCTCAGAGGTCCTTTTGTTAGATCACCTCATACCACTGAGATAGGTGCGGCAATAACCAGCAGAATCATTCCCATAGATGAGTTACCCTATACTTGTGCAGCTTGTGAGGACTGCTTTTGTGACCATATGATGGATGGGCTTATGGAAGTGTAAAGAGTTCTTCTATCTTTACTGTATAAGTCCCGTGAATGAGTAAAGTTTAAATCTTGTTCTTATTTTGAATCTTGCTCTCTTTAAGACTTTTCTTGGTGGTTAATCTTGATTAAAAATTTTCTCTAAGTCTCATATTCGTGCATTTGCGAAATTATCCCAAGTTGCGAGATGAGGACATCTCGCGTTTTTTAAGTGGGGTAGAATGTAAGATTCCTCCCCCAACCCCCTTTTTGATGTCTAGTATCTTCCCCCGTAATCAATCCCTCTTCAGAAATATAAAGACCTTGTTTCTAACTGTTTTAACCTAGAGAGAGAAAATATTCTAGAGAGAGAATATTCAGATTATGAATATTTTTGGATAGAAAAATAACTCATCTTATTAAAATAAGTTCCCCTGAAACACAAATTCAAAAAGAAATTTCCAATGTGCAATTGGAATTAATTGGAAATAGGTATAAAGAACCTTAGTCTAAGGGCCTAGATTTTCAGAAATCTTTAAACTATGGTCCAATTAAGGTTTCTATGGGCCAATAGCATCAATCCATGTGTAGGGAGGAGATAAATCCAAATTGTAAAAGAAGATACCCAAAAATGAGTAAATGCTCACATAAGATAAAGAGTTGAAAATGTACAAGGTTTATTAGTAAATAAACTCATATGTAAGGAAGAGGAGTTCTTTAAAGGAGGTGCATATTTCACATAAGATGAAGAGTTGAAAATGTACAAGGTTTATTAGTAAATAAACACATATGTAAGGAAGGGGAGTTCTTTAAAGGAGGTGCATATTTCACATAAGATGAAGAGTTGAAAATGTACAAGGCTTATTAGTAAAAAAAACTATGACACATATGTAAGGAAGAGGAGTTCTTTAAAGGAGGTGCATATTTCACATAAGATGAAGAGTTGAAAATGTACAAGGTTTATTAGTAAAAAACTATGAGCAATACAATTTTGACACATATGTAAGGAAGGGGAATTCTTTAAAGGAGGTGCATATTTCACATGCTTGAATGAGTTTTAAACTCATAAAAATTGAGATATTTCATCTCTCCTCTCTCCTCATTCAAGTCTAGTTCCAGAAAGTTAGCTTAACTGACCTAAAAATGGTCAAAAAGTGACCAAACTGACTTAGAAAATTCTAGAATCAGTTTGTTTGGTTAGGAGCTCAAATTTTCCTATAAATAGAAGCCTCCCCTTGTTGAAAAAAAACATATAGTGTCTTATGCTTTGTTACTCTACTCCACCTAAGCCAAATTAGATAGAGTCTTATGCTTTGTTACTCTACTCCACCTAAGCTAAAATATATAGTGTCTTATGCTTTGTTACTCTACTCCACCTAAGCCAAATTAGATAGAGTCTTATGCTTTGTTACTCTACTCCACCTAAGCTAAAATATATAGTGTCTTATGCCTTGTTACTCTACTCTACCTAAGCCAAGAACTGTGAATTCTTTAATAATTCACTAGTTTTTGATACCTCTCTCTTTCTTCAATCTCCATTGGTGGCTCCATCAACATACTAAACCAATTGATTGGTTGGGGGCCTCTACCGTGAATAAAGAATCAAGCAAATCATAAGGTAAGTATATTGAATTTCGATCTTTTCTATGATTTCTCAATGATTCTCTCTTCTCAACCCCTCTCAAGCTTGAGAAGTTTAATTGGTATGGTTCTTTTTTAAATGCTAATGAAGTTAATTGGTGAATAGTAGTGAAGAGTTACATAATTTAATAAATGCTATAGAAGTTAATTTCCACTTATATTTAAATTCTAATGGTTTTTATAATTTCTCTCTCTCACTCAAGAAATGGTCATACTCATGACCCATTCTCAATTCAAATGAAGCTTTTCATAAAGCTTTTCCTTAATCCAAGATTAAGCTATTCTTGAGGCCAAATTAATGGCTTTTTGCTATGCTTTTAGTTTATGCACATTGATGATTCAATCCATTATGGATTGATGACCCAATTAGAGACCATTCTAATTGTTTTCTTAATGATCCAATTAGAGACCATTATGGATTAATGATCCAATTAGAGACCATTCTAATTGTTTTCTTAATGATCCAATTAGAGACCATTATGGATTAATGATCCAATTAGAGACCATTCTAATTGTTTTCTTAATGATCCAATTAGAGACCATTATGGATTAATGATCCAATTAGAGACCATTCTAATTGTTTTCTTAATGATCCAATTAGAGACCATTATGGATTGATGATCCAATTAGAGACCATTCTAATTGTTTTCTTAATGATCCAATTAGAGACCATTATGGATTGATGATCCAATTAGAGACCATTCTAATTGTTTTCTTAATGATCCAATTAGAGACCATTATGGATTGATGATCCAATTAGAGACCATTCTAATTGTTTTCTTAATGATCCAATTAGAGACCATTATGGATTGATGATCCAATTAGAGACCATTCTAATTATTTCTTTAATAATGAGCTTTATCCCTTAGAAAAAAATTGAGATTTATCAGTCATAGTAGCGGAGCTATGGCAAAATTTTTATAGAAATTACGCATAAAATAAATTCATTCAAAGCATAAAAAGAGGACTTTCTACCATATTCTAGGAACTATCATCCTAGATTAATTAAAAGAATTTTATCATGCATGGAGATGTGGATGTTTGCATGTAGATGTAGATGTATAGATGTAGATGTGGATATGGAGGTGGATGGATGCATGTAGATGTAGATGTATAGATGTAGATGTGAATGGAGAGGTGGATGTATGCATGTAGATGTAGATGTATAGATACGGATGTGGATATGGAGGTGGATGTATACATGTAGATGTAGATGTATAGATGTAGATGTGGATGTGGAGGTAGATGGATGCATGTAGATGTAGATGTATAGATGTAGATGGGAATGGAGATATGGATGTATGCATGTAGATGTAGATGTATAGATGTAGATGTGGATGTGGAGGTGGATGGATGCATGTAGATGTAGATGTATAGATGTAGATGTGAATGGAGATGTGGATGTATACATGTAGATGTAGATGTATGGAGGTGAATGTGAATGTGGATGTGGATGTATGCATAGAGATGTAGATGTATGCATGTAGATGTGAATGTACGCATATAGATGTGGATGTATGGATGTGAATATACGATATGCGATGTGAGGGAATCTGAAGTGATGAGATAGAAATGATGTGAGGGGATGAGTATACATATAAATGGAATATGGAATAAGTAATGTAGATTGATGAAGGATAATGTGGAAAAATGAAAGTTAAAATAGAAATTGTGTTGTAAACTGTTTGTAAATACTGTTTGTAAATGCTGTTTGTAAATGATTGTTTTATGTCAAGAATGCTGGGGGGAGCATTTTGACCGTCTTGTGATTAAAGTCGTGATGGTAAAGTTGCAACTGCTGACGGGGAGTCAATGAAGGACGTCTCGCGTAGCAAGGTCGGCCGAGGTCTTGACCAGCCTCGGTGCGATTAAAATGGTGAGCTTCCGGTACGGTGGATGAGGGGCCAAGGAAGCGGCCTATGCGTGAAGCGCTAGGTTACCTGCGAAGGATCCTAGAGGGTGCTGACCATACGGTGCTCGGGCTCTGGGTTGCCTAGGATACCCACGCGTGCGTCGAGGAAGATATTGGAACAGAGTTGGAGTTGTTTTCTGAATCGGGCATGGATCTGGTTGATTGACCTTGCTGGTCTTCAATGGATGAGTCCATGGCCCCTTATATGGATCTGTTGGTTGATCTTGCTGATCTTCAACGAGAGTCCATCTTGATAAGTGATTATATTGCCAAGTATTAAAGGCTAGGAACTATCGAAACGGCCCCTGAGCGTTCTAGTTGCCAATGATGCCATATATACTCTGATGAAGGAATGATGGAAAAGTATTAAAGGCTAGGAACTATCGAAACGGCCCCTGAGCGTTCTAGTTGCCAATGATGCCATATATACTCTGATGAAGGAATGATGGAAAGTTAAGAATCAATGGGATAAATTGGAAGATGGTGATCAATGATACTATGGTTTTATTAAAGGATTGTTTTAAACTGGTTGAATCTGGTTGGAAAAAAGGCAATTTCATATTGGGTGTGTGAGTGGTGTGACTAGTTTTATTTTGCATGAACATCCGGCTAGGGGGCCTTGGAACTCTTTTCCTTGGTACCCGGGACAAAACCTAACCAAATTTTTTAATTGGATCCCATCACTACAGTGGTTGGGCGGTTGGCTAACCCATGGGATTGGATGGGGTTAGGCTGGACTGATGGATCCGTAAACCGAGACTCAAACTTTTGTTTTTACGATAGAAAAAAAAATAAATAAATCCCGGACAGTAAAACTGTTCTATGGATAGGAATCAACGGCTGTGCCTCTTGAATGGGGAAAAAAGCGTTGATCCCAATGATCCAAGTGCAAGTTTCTTCCTTGAACTGACTAAGTATCTTATAGATGTAATCGGATCATCTCGATCAGAAATGATCTTGACTACGTTAGAGTAAAAAGTTATCCTGGTGGAATCGCCCGTGCTTTCCGGTAAAGGAAGTTTTTCCGGGTTCGGTTTTGGAACAACCGACGGATTAGTCTCTTATCCGGATATCCGTGGGCGAGGCCCCGAGTGTGGGACCCCTGTCCCACGCGAGAAGCGCTACTTCCGCTGCCAGTACCCCGAATCCGTTGCTCGGTGGGAACAGGGATCTTACATTGTGGGTCTTGTTCACACGTGATTGCACCCTGTATGAGTCACGTGTGGGGCTTGTGTTGAGCATTGGTTGTGGCGTTTTTTCACACGCTTGTGCACTTTGGGTAGTGTTCACACACGACCATGGGTTATGATTCTTATTACTTTTACCCTTCAGTTGGGCACCATGGTACGACTTTGCATCATCATCGCGCGAGCAAGACGACATCGTTTTGATTGTTTTTCCGTTTACGATCGGATCATGGGAGAGCCGCTCATGCACTATTATCGTCGCTCTACGATCGATATTATGAGTTGCCATTTTGTGTCATGGTTCACATATCTTTTGTCAATTTCACACGTACGTTTAGTAGTACTTCAAGGCTTAGGACCTCTATACCCTCATTTACAGACTCCACGCTATGAAGAGATGGCATACTCATGCCATTGTTGGACGTTGGAGCTTGCATGTTTGTTGCCTAGTCATATGAGGTGTTGTTTTGATGAGGAGGATATATGGTCCACATATGGCAACTTTGTTGACCCACTCTGTGCTCGAATGCGTCGACACAGAAGGTTCGGCATTGTTCGCATTCATGGGATGAGTCTTCTTTTGGTGACTTGTACGAGTGTCTGACACTCTTAAGCCGCCATGATTACGTTCTTAATACTGTAGACTACATCGATGCACGGATCTGATGATGATGATGATGATGTATCTTATATAAACCCATACGCATGATGATCTATTACACACACATACGATGATATTGATGTATCACACACACATGTGCACATGATGATACATACACATATATTTGCACATGATGATATGGACACTGATGCTGACGTATGTGATAGCGATGTGTGTGAGCTAG
Organism: Cibotium barometz; assembly: GCF_041138505.1. Taxonomy (NCBI): domain Eukaryota; kingdom Viridiplantae; phylum Streptophyta; class Polypodiopsida; order Cyatheales; family Cibotiaceae; genus Cibotium; species Cibotium barometz. Next base: position 12,184,313 of record NC_141065.1, on the reverse strand, counting down.
ATCATGTGGGCATGATCTGGAGAGGGGGCAGGGATGATGGCATCGAGCATTATGAGTGTTCATATATCTAGGCCTACCTTCTCATCATCCAATACATGACTTGGATCTAGAACATACTTCTTCTTTCTTCAAATGAGCTCGCATGAAAATACATTTTGGATCGTCAAGTATGGAGGAGGGAATAAAAGTTCACGAGCTCAATCTCCAACTTTCCTCGTATTCATGCACAGTCTATAACTTAATCTCCAACTTTCCTCATATTTGTGTAGGGTTTATGTTATATGGGCAAAAACTTCTTGTACTTTTCCCCAAGGAGAGGGATTTTCTGTGGTTGGGTCGTATACCAACAAGGAAGACCATATCACCTTCATCAAATTCTCTAGTAGTCTACTTGAGATCAACACGCTACTTTTTTCTATCGTGAGTAGCTTTGATATCCTTTTTTATAGTCCGCATTGAACAATCCACTTTATCTATTTGCTTCAAGACTTCCACTCTGACCAGTGGGTTGAACTAAATCAATGGTGTTGCACAAGCTACTATAAGATGCATCGCAATAAAATTATACCGAATGTGGAGAATTCATCCATTTTTTGGGTTCCCTTCCATGGAATGCTCGAAGAATGTCTTTGATTACCCTCTCTGCCTAATCATCAATTTCTAGATAGTACCAAAATCTATAGAGCTACAGCTTCAAAGCATTTATTCCAAGAGCAGGACACATGAATTCAGCACCCCGATCCCTAACTATCCTTCCAAAGTAAAGTCTAAATATATCCTTTGGAATGACTTTTAGCAAACACCAAGAGCAGTATAAGTCTTTTTCAAAAGAATCGAATGAGCAACCTTCGTCAAGCGATCTACCACACGGCTAAGATGGAATCATGTCCTGCATCGACTGAAGAAAAATCTAATGATGGAATCCATGCTTATGTATTCTAATTGTATATGTGAAATAGGATGCACGTGTCTTGGCGTTTTTGTCATTTCACCTTTGCAAGGCTAAAAGAAATGCTTCTTTGTAGCAGCCACCATGACGGTCTTCACTTAGCTGGGGCGTGTCACGAGCTTTCTTTAGAATCCTCTTATTAAGATCTCTATCTTGAAAAATATACAACCGATTATTGAAGTACAAGCATCCACCTCTAACGTGAATCCATGAATTTTCTTTACTTCTAGGGTTGCCTTTACTTTTGCGGTAAGCAATATGATAATAGGGATAAAGAACTTATCTAATCCAATCTCTTCCTTAATCTCAACGTGCAAGTAAGGAGGCCTTCCTGCCTAATATATCTATGACCGCATTCTCCTTGTCTAACCTATACTTGATTTTAAAACCAAACTCTCGAAGTGTTTGTATTTATCTTCTTTGCGTGATGTTAACATCATTCTGGTTGAAAATTTGCTTTAAAATTTTATGATCTATAACCCGAGAAGACAAGCAACTCTACGTCATCACTGTTCCTCTCGTGAGATCTTAGCTATAGCACCAGCGGATTAGTCAAGCAACCCCTCAGCTTATCAAAGTTACTTTGGCACATCGCGCAGACCATTAGAATGGAATGTCCTTCTTGAGAAGCGCCGTCAAAGGAGAAACAATCTTGGCATATGAACATCGGATAGCATCTTATCAATCCCAAGAACCATTTGACTTCCTCTATCGTCTTTGGTTCTGGCAAATCGATAGCCGCTTTTGCACCTTGGCGGGATCAGCTAATATACTATCTCTTGACATTATGATCCCGGATATTCAATTTGATGGTAAAGAAGGTACATGCACTCTTCTTAGAGAAAAGTCTGTGCTTCTGGAGGCTTTCGAGGACTTTGAAGAGACACATACTTCACATGCGATCAGCTACATTCTTCGAGCAAACTAGAATTGCATCAATGAAGACCGAGATAAAATCATCCTGAAGGTTTCTTTTCTTTTTCTTTTTGCATTCAACAATTATAGCTAGAAGGGGAATTATTTAATCCCAACAGCATTATCGTGAACTCGTAATGTGCATACCATGTATTAAAATCTATCTTAGGAATATTATGATACGATAACATCCTAAGTTTAAGTCAATCTTTATAAATATCTGGCCTTTATGCGATCAATCTAACAGCACATTCCAGGAGTAAGATGCTTATTCTTAACAGTAAGCCGATTTAACCCTGAATATACAATCTCATAGTCCCATCATTCTTCTTCTGAAAGAGAACGAGCACCACATAGCAAGGGGATACAAATGGGCCAAACAAAGCTCTCCTCAAACAGTTATCTCGATTATTCCCCGAGCTCGGTTGCTTTCGGAATGGCCTTCTTATAAGCTCAAGATTCACTATTGTTGGGCTCCGAGAATGAACTCTTTCTCATGATCCACCTCACGAGTCGAGGGTATTGTAGTTAAATCTACGTCACAGTATATACTCACTTAACCAACATGGTTTCCTTGCAACTCTTTATCTGCAGGATGGCTTGCTTCTGCTGGAGTCCCTTCAATAACTTTACTACTTTTACAGGTTACGGGGTGGGAGTTCAACAAACTACTCCAGTTCCTTTCATCTTGTTCACATGAAGATCCATGAAGGAAATGGTGCCTTTGTGATAATATTTGGCTAGGTTCCCATCCAAGAGAAACTGAATTACATCCGTCTTTTGGCAAGTAACTTCCACTACCCAATTCCACTCGCATTGGTCTGCCTTGCTTCTGGTCGATTACTAATTTATGCAACATCCAAGTGAAATGAATGAATGAATGAGCGTTTCTCGAATCAACAAAAAGCTTAAAATTCTTACCTCAAAAATCGGATGGGGTGTAACTTAGTGAGAATCGTTGGTTTCGATCCTGGTGCTCCACTCTATCGAACGAAGTCTACCTCTTCCTTCTTTCTCTGGGGTTAGCTACTATTATAATGGCATTAGAAGTTGCTGAGACTGGGCTAGAACTTGCCTCCTTTGACTTGTCAAGCAAGTTCTATGGTGGAGTTAGAATGGTAACATCAATCGGTGCGTTGGCACAACCATTCATAAAATGTCCCAGTAGCTGCTCGCATCTAAAACACTTCATACTCCTTCCTGAGCTAAAACTGCAAATCCAAAGGCATTCTAGGGAAAGAATCATGTCCACTGTGCCCACTCGCTTTTCATACTTGGCTCCAATCTTGTCCCCTATTTCTCTTTGAATTTGGCATACTAGAATTAGATGGAGCTCTCTTTGGGAGGGGGCAAAAAGGCCTTTTACTACACGGTCTCCTTAGAAAGAAATACATGCACAAAATCCTCAGCCACCACCATCTTAATTGCTTCCCCGCCGCTAACAAAGACAGTTTTGCATTCTTAACCAATCTATCCAAGGGAGGATCCAATCTTCTGACAAACCCATGGAGAAGGGGCACGGAAGAGCATGTCGGACTAGGCTTACGTAAGATCAATTGATAATACGCCTCCGTAAGTTTGCCTGCTTGAGAAAACTCTATAAACTCATTTATCTTCTCTTCCATGGGGACAAAACCTTTGATGGAGGTAAGCTTTCATGTCCTCCCATCTCAGACTATACCATTAACTTTCAATTTGGCGAGATCCATCTTACTGTACCCCGCACATGTTACACTACTCGTCCATAGAATCTGTCCAATTCAACACTCCCTCTCTCCAAGGTTTTTACCCTTGCCTCGAAATGGCTATGGTGGTTGTGACCCATATACGAAGTGCTTCCTTGACATCCTTATCCAATGCCTTAATTCTAGATATGACATCATCCATCCCTCATGATTATTCTAAAACAAAAGACCGTCGTAGGCTCGGCCAGCAATCGAGATCCTGTATCAAGGAATATAATGCCCCAGAGTCGTACACATCAATCTATGAACACTAAGGTCTCGTCGAGGTGGTGCTTATAGAGAACTATCCCTCTTGTAACAGGCAGTTCACTAAGGATCATGGCAAAGGCAATGTTCTCTGCCAACCGCTCATGCCGACTATAGGTGGTGTGCCATGATCTACTGACTATCCTAAGCACACGTGTACCTCCGCCGATCATTCAGTAGTACTCAGAAAGTAGAGGCTCTCCAATTATCGAGCCGAGACGACTTAATCTGCGTAATGAAGGTGCTTGAAGGCAAAGGCTATCGTGTCATCCTCTAGAGACAGCTCAGGGACTCCAGATAGATAGGGTCTCACCATCCGATTTGCTACTTTATCTGAAAGCGAAACTGGATAAGATACTGTAAGTTTTGGTTTTAGGCTAGAATAGGCACCGTTAGGGCCTCTTAGAGGTTGGTGGCACGAGAAGAAAGTTTTGAGTAAAAGAAAAAAAGGGGAGGAAAATAAAGGAGGTACCTATTCTAGGGTTTGGATCCATTCGCGCTCTTGACAAGGATTTGATTCCCACGCTTTGTGCACTCAAGCCTTCTTTCACTCCACACTCTATGGTCATTTGCCTAGCCCGTTATCTTCACCATTAACCTTATCCTATTTTCTTGCACACATGTACACACCTTCGCTACACTGGTATTGAAAGAGGCTGCTTTCGTGCAAATTTTGCATACGCACATTTGGAGAGGATTTGAGGTCTAGAGGATTGATCACACATATTTTTAGTGATTGTTAGGCATGTTACATGGGGGTGAGGGGAGAGCGTGTTTTCAGGGATCTATTGTGGGTCTTGTTCACACGTGATTGCACCCTGTATGAGTCACGTGTGGGGCTTGTGTTGAGCATTGGTTGTGGCGTTTTTTCACACGCTTGTGCACTTTGGGTAGTGTTATCTCACACGACCATGGGTTATGATTCTTATTACTTTTACCCTTCAGTTGGGCACCATGGTACGACTTTGCATCATCATCGCGCAAGCAAGACGACATCGTTTTGATTGTTTTTCCGTTTACGATCGGATCATGGGAGAGCCGCTCATGCACTATTATCGTCGCTCTACGATCGATATTATGAGTTGCCATTTTGTGTCATGGTTCACATATCTTTTGTCAATTTCACACGTACGTTTAGTAGTACTTCAAGGCTTAGGACCTCTATACCCTCATTTACAGACTCCACGCTATGAAGAGATGGCATACTCATGCCATTGTTGGACGTTGGAGCTTGCATGTTTGTTGCCTAGTCATATGAGGTGTTGTTTTGATGAGGAGGATATATGGTCCACATACGGCAACTTTGTTGACCCACTCTGTGCTCGAATGCGTCGACACAGAAGGTTCGGCATTGTTCGCATTCATGGGATGAGTCTTCTTTTGGTGACTTGTACGAGTGTCTGACACTCTTAAGCCGCCATGATTACGTTCTTAATACTGTAGACTACATCGATGCACGGATCTGATGATGATGATGATGATGTATCTTATATAAACCCATACGCATGATGATCTATTACACACACATACGATGATATTGATGTATCACACACACATGTGCACATGATGATACATACACATATATTTGCACATGATGATATGGACACTGATGCTGAGACGTATGTGATAGCGATGTGTGTGAGCTAGATCATGTGGGCATGATCTGGAGAGGGGGCAGGGATGATGGCATCGAGCATTATGAGTGTTCATATATCTAGGCCTACCTTCTCATCATCCAATACATGACTTGGATCTAGAACATACTTCTTCTTTCTTCAAATGAGCTCGCATGAAAATACATTTTGGATCGTCAAGTATGGAGGAGGGAATAAAAGTTCACGAGCTCAATCTCCAACTTTCCTCGTATTCATGCACAGTCTATAACTTAATCTCCAACTTTCCTCATATTTGTGTAGGGTTTATGTTATATGGGCAAAAACTTCTTGTACTTTTCCCCAAGGAGAGGGATTTTCTGTGGTTGGGTCGTATACCAACAAGGAAGACCATATCACCTTCATCAAATTCTCTAGTAGTCTACTTGAGATCAACACGCTACTTTTTTCTATCGTGAGTAGCTTTGATATCCTTTTTTATAGTCCGCATTGAACAATCCACTTTATCTATTTGCTTCAAGACTTCCACTCTGACCAGTGGGTTGAACTAAATCAATGGTGTTGCACAATCTACTATAAGATGCATCGCAATAAAATTATACCGAATGTGGAGAATTCATCCATTTTTTGGGTTCCCTTCCATGGAATGCTCGAAGAATGTCTTTGATTACCCTCTCTGCCTAATCATCAATTTCTAGATAGTACCAAAATCTATAGAGCTACAGCTTCAAAGCATTTATTCCAAGAGCAGGACACATGAATTCAGCACCCCGATCCCTAACTATCCTTCCAAAGTAAAGTCTAAATATATCCTTTGGAATGACTTTTAGCAAACACCAAGAGCAGTATAAGTCTTTTTCAAAAGAATCGAATGAGCAACCTTCGTCAAGCGATCTACCACACGGCTAAGATGGAATCATGTCCTGCATCGACTGAAGAAAAATCTAATGATGGAATCCATGCTTATGTATTCTAATTGTATATGTGAAATAGGATGCACGTGTCTTGGCGTTTTTGTCATTTCACCTTTGCAAGGCTAAAAGAAATGCTTCTTTGTAGCAGCCACCATGACGGTCTTCACTTAGCTGGGGCGTGTCACGAGCTTTCTTTAGAATCCTCTTATTAAGATCTCTATCTTGAAAAATATACAACCGATTATTGAAGTACAAGCATCCACCTCTAACGTGAATCCATGAATTTTCTTTACTTCTAGGGTTGCCTTTACTTTTGCGGTAAGCAATATGATAATAGGGATAAAGAACTTATCTAATCCAATCTCTTCCTTAATCTCAACGTGCAAGTAAGGAGGCCTTCCTGCCTAATATATCTATGACCGCATTCTCCTTGTCTAACCTATACTTGATTTTAAAACCAAACTCTCGAAGTGTTTGTATTTATCTTCTTTGCGTGATGTTAACATCATTCTGGTTGAAAATTTGCTTTAAAATTTTATGATCTATAACCCGAGAAGACAAGCAACTCTACGTCATCACTGTTCCTCTCGTGAGATCTTAGCTATAGCACCAGCGGATTAGTCAAGCAACCCCTCAGCTTATCAAAGTTACTTTGGCACATCGCGCAGACCATTAGAATGGAATGTCCTTCTTGAGAAGCGCCGTCAAAGGAGAAACAATCTTGGCATATGAACATCGGATAGCATCTTATCAATCCCAAGAACCATTTGACTTCCTCTATCGTCTTTGGTTCTGGCAAATCGATAGCCGCTTTTGCACCTTGGCGGGATCAGCTAATATACTATCTCTTGACATTATGATCCCGGATATTCAATTTGATGGTAAAGAAGGTACATGCACTCTTCTTAGAGAAAAGTCTGTGCTTCTGGAGGCTTTCGAGGACTTTGAAGAGACACATACTTCACATGCGATCAGCTACATTCTTCGAGCAAACTAGAATTGCATCAATGAAGACCGAGATAAAATCATCCTGAAGGTTTCTTTTCTTTTTCTTTTTGCATTCAACAATTATAGCTAGAAGGGGAATTATTTAATCCCAACAGCATTATCGTGAACTCGTAATGTGCATACCATGTATTAAAATCTATCTTAGGAATATTATGATACGATAACATCCTAAGTTTAAGTCAATCTTTATAAATATCTGGCCTTTATGCGATCAATCTAACAGCACATTCCAGGAGTAAGATGCTTATTCTTAACAGTAAGCCGATTTAACCCTGAATATACAATCTCATAGTCCCATCATTCTTCTTCTGAAAGAGAACGAGCACCACATAGCAAGGGGATACAAATGGGCCAAACAAAGCTCTCCTCAAACAGTTATCTCGATTATTCCCCGAGCTCGGTTGCTTTCGGAATGGCCTTCTTATAAGCTCAAGATTCACTATTGTTGGGCTCCGAGAATGAACTCTTTCTCATGATCCACCTCACGAGTCGAGGGTATTGTAGTTAAATCTACGTCATAGTATATACTCACTTAACCAACATGGTTTCCTTGCAACTCTTTATCTGCAGGATGGCTTGCTTCTGCTGGAGTCCCTTCAATAACTTTACTACTTTTACAGGTTACGGGGTGGGAGTTCAACAAACTACTCCAGTTCCTTTCATCTTGTTCACATGAAGATCCATGAAGGAAATGGTGTCTTTGTGATAATATTTGGCTAGGTTCCCATCCAAGAGAAACTGAATTACATCCGTCTTTTGGCAAGTAACTTCCACTACCCAATTCCACTCGCATTGGTCTGCCTTGCTTCTGGTCGATTACTAATTTATGCAACATCCAAGTGAAATGAATGAATGAATGAGCGTTTCTCGAATCAACAAAAAGCTTAAAATTCTTACCTCAAAAATCGGATGGGGTGTTGTAACTTAGTGAGAATCGTTGGTTTCGATCCTGGTGCTCCACTCTATCGAACGAAGTCTACCTCTTCCTTCTTTCTCTGGGGTTAGCTACTATTATAATGGCATTAGAAGTTGCTGAGACTGGGCTAGAACTTGCCTCCTTTGACTTGTCAAGCAAGTTCTATGGTGGAGTTAGAATGGTAACATCAATCGGTGCGTTGGCACAACCATTCATAAAATGTCCCAGTAGCTGCTCGTCGCATCTAAAACACTTCATACTCCTTCCTGAGCTAAAACTGCAAATCCAAAGGCATTCTAGGGAAAGAATCATGTCCACTGTGCCCACTCGCTTTTCATACTTGGCTCCAATCTTGTCCCCTATTTCTCTTTGAATTTGGCATACTAGAATTAGATGGAGCTCTCTTTGGGAGGGGGCAAAAAGGCCTTTTACTACACGGTCTCCTTAGAAAGAAATACATGCACAAAATCCTCAGCCACCACCATCTTAATTGCTTCCCCGCCGCTAACAAAGACAGTTTCGCATTCTTAACCAATCTATCCAAGGGAGGATCCAATCTTCTGACAAACCCATGGAGAAGGGGCTCGGAAGAGCATGTCGGACTAGGCTTACGTAAGATCAATTGATAATACGCCTCCGTAAGTTTGCCTGCTTGAGAAAACTCTATAAACTCATTTATCTTCTCTTCCATGGGGACAAAACCTTTGATGGAGGTAAGCTTTCATGTCCTCCCATCTCAGACTATACCATTAACTTTCAATTTGGCGAGATCCATCTTACTGTACCCCGCACATGTTACACTACTCGTCCATAGAATCTGTCCAATTCAACACTCCCTCTCTCCAAGGTTTTTACCCTTGCCTCGAAATGGCTATGGTGGTTGTGACCCATATACGAAGTGCTTCCTTGACATCCTTATCCAATGCCTTAATTCTAGATATGACATCATCCATCCCTCATGATTATTCTAAAACAAAAGACCGTCGTAGGCTCGGCCAGCAATCGAGATCCTGTATCAAGGAATATAATGCCCCAGAGTCGTACACATCAATCTTTGAACACTAAGGTCTCGTCGAGGTGGTGCTTATAGAGAACTATCCCTCTTGTAAAACAGGCAGTTCACTAAGGATCATGGCAAAGGCAATGTTCTCTGCCAACCGCTCATGCCGACTATAGGTGGTGTGCCATGATCTACTGACTATCCTAAGCACACGTGTACCTCCGCCGATCATTCAGTAGTACTCAGAAAGTAGAGGCTCTCCAATTATCGAGCCGAGAGGACTTAATCTGCGAAATGAAGGTGCTTGAAGGCAAAGGCTATCGTGTCATCCTCTAGAGACAGCTCAGGGACTCCAGATAGATAGGGTCTCACCATCCGATTTGCTGCTTTATCTGAAAGCGAAACTGGATAAGATACTGTAAGTTTTGGTTTAGGCTAGAATAGGCACCGTTAGGGCCTCTTAGAGGTTGGTGGCACGAGAAGAAAGTTTTGAGTAAAAGAAAAAAAGGGGAGGAAAATAAAGGAGGTACCTATTCTAGGGTTTGGATCCATTCGCGCTCTTGACAAGGATTTGATTCCCACGCTTTGTGCACTCAAGCCTTCTTTCACTCCACACTCTATGGTCATTTGCCTAGCCCGTTATCTTCACCATTAACCTTATCCTATTTTCTTGCACACATGTACACACCTTCGCTACACTGGTATTGAAAGAGGCTGCTTTCGTGCAAATTTTGCATACGCACATTTGGAGAGGATTTGAGGTCTAGAGGATTGATCACACATATTTTTAGTGATTGTTAGGCATGTTACATGGGGGTGAGGGGAGAGCGTGTTTTCAGGGATCTATTGTGGGTCTTGTTCACACGTGATTGCACCCTGTATGAGTCACGTGTGGGGCTTGTGTTGAGCATTGGTTGTGGCGTTTTTTCACACGCTTGTGCACTTTGGGTAGTGTTCACACATGACCATGGGTTATGATTCTTATTACTTTTACCCTTCAGTTGGGCACCATGGTACGACTTTGCATCATCATCGCGCGAGCAAGACGACATCGTTTTGATTGTTTTTCCGTTTACGATCGGATCATGGGAGAGCCGCTCATGCACTATTATCGTCGCTCTACGATCGATATTATGAGTTGCCATTTTGTGTCATGGTTCACATATCTTTTGTCAATTTCACACGTACGTTTAGTAGTACTTCAAGGCTTAGGACCTCTATACCCTCATTTACAGACTCCACGCTATGAAGAGATGGCATACTCATGCCATTGTTGGACGTTGGAGCTTGCATGTTTGTTGCCTAGTCATATGAGGTGTTGTTTTGATGAGGAGGATATATGGTCCACATACGGCAACTTTGTTGACCCACTCTGTGCTCGAATGCGTCGACACAGAAGGTTCGGCATTGTTCGCATTCATGGGATGAGTCTTCTTTTGGTGACTTGTACGAGTGTCTGACACTCTTAAGCCGCCATGATTACGTTCTTAATACTGTAGACTACATCGATGCACGGATCTGATGATGATGATGATGATGTATCTTATATAAACCCATACGCATGATGATCTATTACACACACATACGATGATATTGATGTATCACACACACATGTGCACATGATGATACATACACATATATTTGCACATGATGATATGGACACTGATGCTGACGTATGTGATAGCGATGTGTGTGAGCTAGATCATGTGGGCATGATCTGGAGAGGGGGCAGGGATGATGGCATCGAGCATTATGAGTGTTCATATATCTAGGCCTACCTTCTCATCATCCAATACATGACTTGGATCTAGAACATACTTCTTCTTTCTTCAATGAGCTCGCATGAAAATACATTTTGGATCGTCAAGTATGGAGGAGGGAATAAAAGTTCACGAGCTCAATCTCCAACTTTCCTCGTATTCATGCACAGTCTATAACTTAATCTCCAACTTTCCTCATATTTGTGTAGGGTTTATGTTATATGGGCAAAAACTTCTTGTACTTTTCCCCAAGGAGAGGGATTTTCTGTGGTTGGGTCGTATACCAACAAGGAAGACCATATCACCTTCATCAAATTCTCTAGTAGTCTACTTGAGATCAACACGCTACTTTTTTCTATCGTGAGTAGCTTTGATATCCTTTTTTATAGTCCGCATTGAACAATCCACTTTATCTATTTGCTTCAAGACTTCCACTCTGACCAGTGGGTTGAACTAAATCAATGGTGTTGCACAATCTACTATAAGATGCATCGCAATAAAATTATACCGAATGTGGAGAATTCATCCATTTTTTGGGTTCCCTTCCATGGAATGCTCGAAGAATGTCTTTGATTACCCTCTCTGCCTAATCATCAATTTCTAGATAGTACCAAAATCTATAGAGCTACAGCTTCAAAGCATTTATTCCAAGAGCAGGACACATGAATTCAGCACCCCGATCCCTAACTATCCTTCCAAAGTAAAGTCTAAATATATCCTTTGGAATGACTTTTAGCAAACACCAAGAGCAGTATAAGTCTTTTTCAAAAGAATCGAATGAGCAACCTTCGTCAAGCGATCTACCACACGGCTAAGATGGAATCATGTCCTGCATCGACTGAAGAAAAATCTAATGATGGAATCCATGCTTATGTATTCTAATTGTATATGTGAAATAGGATGCACGTGTCTTGGCGTTTTTGTCATTTCACCTTTGCAAGGCTAAAAGAAATGCTTCTTTGTAGCAGCCACCATGACGGTCTTCACTTAGCTGGGGCGTGTCACGAGCTTTCTTTAGAATCCTCTTATTAAGATCTCTATCTTGAAAAATATACAACCGATTATTGAAGTACAAGCATCCACCTCTAACGTGAATCCATGAATTTTCTTTACTTCTAGGGTTGCCTTTACTTTTGCGGTAAGCAATATGATAATAGGGATAAAGAACTTATCTAATCCAATCTCTTCCTTAATCTCAACGTGCAAGTAAGGAGGCCTTCCTGCCTAATATATCTATGACCGCATTCTCCTTGTCTAACCTATACTTGATTTTAAAACCAAACTCTCGAAGTGTTTGTATTTATCTTCTTTGCGTGATGTTAACATCATTCTGGTTGAAAATTTGCTTTAAAATTTTATGATCTATAACCCGAGAAGACAAGCAACTCTACGTCATCACTGTTCCTCTCGTGAGATCTTAGCTATAGCACCAGCGGATTAGTCAAGCAACCCCTCAGCTTATCAAAGTTACTTTGGCACATCGCGCAGACCATTAGAATGGAATGTCCTTCTTGAGAAGCGCCGTCAAAGGAGAAACAATCTTGGCATATGAACATCGGATAGCATCTTATCAATCCCAAGAACCATTTGACTTCCTCTATCGTCTTTGGTTCTGGCAAATCGATAGCCGCTTTTGCACCTTGGCGGGATCAGCTAATATACTATCTCTTGACATTATGATCCCGGATATTCAATTTGATGGTAAAGAAGGTACATGCACTCTTCTTAGAGAAAAGTCTGTGCTTCTGGAGGCTTTCGAGGACTTTGAAGAGACACATACTTCACATGCGATCAGCTACATTCTTCGAGCAAACTAGAATTGCATCAATGAAGACCGAGATAAAATCATCCTGAAGGTTTCTTTTCTTTTTCTTTTTGCATTCAACAATTATAGCTAGAAGGGGAATTATTTAATCCCAACAGCATTATCGTGAACTCGTAATGTGCATACCATGTATTAAAATCTATCTTAGGAATATTATGATACGATAACATCCTAAGTTTAAGTCAATCTTTATAAATATCTGGCCTTTATGCGATCAATCTAACAGCACATTCCAGGAGTAAGATGCTTATTCTTAACAGTAAGCCGATTTAACCCTGAATATACAATCTCATAGTCCCATCATTCTTCTTCTGAAAGAGAACGAGCACCACATAGCAAGGGGATACAAATGGGCCAAACAAAGCTCTCCTCAAACAGTTATCTCGATTATTCCCCGAGCTCGGTTGCTTTCGGAATGGCCTTCTTATAAGCTCAAGATTCACTATTGTTGGGCTCCGAGAATGAACTCTTTCTCATGATCCACCTCACGAGTCGAGGGTATTGTAGTTAAATCTACGTCATAGTATATACTCACTTAACCAACATGGTTTCCTTGCAACTCTTTATCTGCAGGATGGCTTGCTTCTGCTGGAGTCCCTTCAATAACTTTACTACTTTTACAGGTTACGGGGTGGGAGTTCAACAAACTACTCCAGTTCCTTTCATCTTGTTCACATGAAGATCCATGAAGGAAATGGTGTCTTTGTGATAATATTTGGCTAGGTTCCCATCCAAGAGAAACTGAATTACATCCGTCTTTTGGCAAGTAACTTCCACTACCCAATTCCACTCGCATTGGTCTGCCTTGCTTCTGGTCGATTACTAATTTATGCAACATCCAAGTGAAATGAATGAATGAATGAGCGTTTCTCGAATCAACAAAAAGCTTAAAATTCTTACCTCAAAAATCGGATGGGGTGTTGTAACTTAGTGAGAATCGTTGGTTTCGATCCTGGTGCTCCACTCTATCGAACGAAGTCTACCTCTTCCTTCTTTCTCTGGGGTTAGCTACTATTATAATGGCATTAGAAGTTGCTGAGACTGGGCTAGAACTTGCCTCCTTTGACTTGTCAAGCAAGTTCTATGGTGGAGTTAGAATGGTAACATCAATCGGTGCGTTGGCACAACCATTCATAAAATGTCCCAGTAGCTGCTCGTCGCATCTAAAACACTTCATACTCCTTCCTGAGCTAAAACTGCAAATCCAAAGGCATTCTAGGGAAAGAATCATGTCCACTGTGCCCACTCGCTTTTCATACTTGGCTCCAATCTTGTCCCCTATTTCTCTTTGAATTTGGCATACTAGAATTAGATGGAGCTCTCTTTGGGAGGGGGCAAAAAGGCCTTTTACTACACGGTCTCCTTAGAAAGAAATACATGCACAAAATCCTCAGCCACCACCATCTTAATTGCTTCCCCGCCGCTAACAAAGACAGTTTCGCATTCTTAACCAATCTATCCAAGGGAGGATCCAATCTTCTGACAAACCCATGGAGAAGGGGCTCGGAAGAGCATGTCGGACTAGGCTTACGTAAGATCAATTGATAATACGCCTCCGTAAGTTTGCCTGCTTGAGAAAACTCTATAAACTCATTTATCTTCTCTTCCATGGGGACAAAACCTTTGATGGAGGTAAGCTTTCATGTCCTCCCATCTCAGACTATACCATTAACTTTCAATTTGGCGAGATCCATCTTACTGTACCCCGCACATGTTACACTACTCGTCCATAGAATCTGTCCAATTCAACACTCCCTCTCTCCAAGGTTTTTACCCTTGCCTCGAAATGGCTATGGTGGTTGTGACCCATATACGAAGTGCTTCCTTGACATCCTTATCCAATGCCTTAATTCTAGATATGACATCATCCATCCCTCATGATTATTCTAAAACAAAAGACCGTCGTAGGCTCGGCCAGCAATCGAGATCCTGTATCAAGGAATATAATGCCCCAGAGTCGTACACATCAATCTTTGAACACTAAGGTCTCGTCGAGGTGGTGCTTATAGAGAACTATCCCTCTTGTAAAACAGGCAGTTCACTAAGGATCATGGCAAAGGCAATGTTCTCTGCCAACCGCTCATGCCGACTATAGGTGGTGTGCCATGATCTACTGACTATCCTAAGCACACGTGTACCTCCGCCGATCATTCAGTAGTACTCAGAAAGTAGAGGCTCTCCAATTATCGAGCCGAGAGGACTTAATCTGCGAAATGAAGGTGCTTGAAGGCAAAGGCTATCGTGTCATCCTCTAGAGACAGCTCAGGGACTCCAGATAGATAGGGTCTCACCATCCGATTTGCTGCTTTATCTGAAAGCGAAACTGGATAAGATACTGTAAGTTTTGGTTTAGGCTAGAATAGGCACCGTTAGGGCCTCTTAGAGGTTGGTGGCACGAGAAGAAAGTTTTGAGTAAAAGAAAAAAAGGGGAGGAAAATAAAGGAGGTACCTATTCTAGGGTTTGGATCCATTCGCGCTCTTGACAAGGATTTGATTCCCACGCTTTGTGCACTCAAGCCTTCTTTCACTCCACACTCTATGGTCATTTGCCTAGCCCGTTATCTTCACCATTAACCTTATCCTATTTTCTTGCACACATGTACACACCTTCGCTACACTGGTATTGAAAGAGGCTGCTTTCGTGCAAATTTTGCATACGCACATTTGGAGAGGATTTGAGGTCTAGAGGATTGATCACACATATTTTTAGTGATTGTTAGGCATGTTACATGGGGGTGAGGGGAGAGCGTGTTTTCAGGGATCTATTGTGGGTCTTGTTCACACGTGATTGCACCCTGTATGAGTCACGTGTGGGGCTTGTGTTGAGCATTGGTTGTGGCGTTTTTTCACACGCTTGTGCACTTTGGGTAGTGTTCACACACGACCATGGGTTATGATTCTTATTACTTTTACCCTTCAGTTGGGCACCATGGTACGACTTTGCATCATCATCGCGCGAGCAAGACGACATCGTTTTGATTGTTTTTCCGTTTACGATCGGATCATGGGAGAGCCGCTCATGCACTATTATCGTCGCTCTACGATCGATATTATGAGTTGCCATTTTGTGTCATGGTTCACATATCTTTTGTCAATTTCACACGTACGTTTAGTAGTACTTCAAGGCTTAGGACCTCTATACCCTCATTTACAGACTCCACGCTATGAAGAGATGGCATACTCATGCCATTGTTGGACGTTGGAGCTTGCATGTTTGTTGCCTAGTCATATGAGGTGTTGTTTTGATGAGGAGGATATATGGTCCACATACGGCAACTTTGTTGACCCACTCTGTGCTCGAATGCGTCGACACAGAAGGTTCGGCATTGTTCGCATTCATGGGATGAGTCTTCTTTTGGTGACTTGTACGAGTGTCTGACACTCTTAAGCCGCCATGATTACGTTCTTAATACTGTAGACTACATCGATGCACGGATCTGATGATGATGATGATGATGTATCTTATATAAACCCATACGCATGATGATCTATTACACACACATACGATGATATTGATGTATCACACACACATGTGCACATGATGATACATACACATATATTTGCACATGATGATATGGACACTGATGCTGACATATGTGATAGCGATGTGTGTGAGCTAGATCATGTGGGCATGATCTGGAGAGGGGGTAGGGATGATGGCATCGAGCATTATGAGTGTTCATATATCTAGGCCTACCTTCTCATCATCCAATACATGACTTGGATCTAGAACATACTTCTTCTTTCTTCAAATGAGCTCGCATGAAAATACATTTTGGATCGTCAAGTATGGAGGAGGGAATAAAAGTTCACGAGCTCAATCTCCAACTTTCCTCGTATTCATGCACAGTCTATAACTTAATCTCCAACTTTCCTCATATTTGTGTAGGGTTTATGTTATATGGGCAAAAACTTCTTGTACTTTTCCCCAAGGAGAGGGATTTTCTGTGGTTGGGTCGTATACCAACAAGGAAGACCATATCACCTTCATCAAATTCTCTAGTAGTCTACTTGAGATCAACACGCTACTTTTTTCTATCGTGAGTAGCTTTGATATCCTTTTTTATAGTCCGCATTGAACAATCCACTTTATCTATTTGCTTCAAGACTTCCACTCTGACCAGTGGGTTGAACTAAATCAATGGTGTTGCACAATCTACTATAAGATGCATCGCAATAAAATTATACCGAATGTGGAGAATTCATCCATTTTTTGGGTTCCCTTCCATGGAATGCTCGAAGAATGTCTTTGATTACCCTCTCTGCCTAATCATCAATTTCTAGATAGTACCAAAATCTATAGAGCTACAGCTTCAAAGCATTTATTCCAAGAGCAGGACACATGAATTCAGCACCCCGATCCCTAACTATCCTTCCAAAGTAAAGTCTAAATATATCCTTTGGAATGACTTTTAGCAAACACCAAGAGCAGTATAAGTCTTTTTCAAAAGAATCGAATGAGCAACCTTCGTCAAGCGATCTACCACACGGCTAAGATGGAATCATGTCCTGCATCGACTGAAGAAAAATCTAATGATGGAATCCATGCTTATGTATTCTAATTGTATATGTGAAATAGGATGCACGTGTCTTGGCGTTTTTGTCATTTCACCTTTGCAAGGCTAAAAGAAATGCTTCTTTGTAGCAGCCACCATGACGGTCTTCACTTAGCTGGGGCGTGTCACGAGCTTTCTTTAGAATCCTCTTATTAAGATCTCTATCTTGAAAAATATACAACCGATTATTGAAGTACAAGCATCCACCTCTAACGTGAATCCATGAATTTTCTTTACTTCTAGGGTTGCCTTTACTTTTGCGGTAAGCAATATGATAATAGGGATAAAGAACTTATCTAATCCAATCTCTTCCTTAATCTCAACGTGCAAGTAAGGAGGCCTTCCTGCCTAATATATCTATGACCGCATTCTCCTTGTCTAACCTATACTTGATTTTAAAACCAAACTCTCGAAGTGTTTGTATTTATCTTCTTTGCGTGATGTTAACATCATTCTGGTTGAAAATTTGCTTTAAAATTTTATGATCTATAACCCGAGAAGACAAGCAACTCTACGTCATCACTGTTCCTCTCGTGAGATCTTAGCTATAGCACCAGCGGATTAGTCAAGCAACCCCTCAGCTTATCAAAGTTACTTTGGCACATCGCGCAGACCATTAGAATGGAATGTCCTTCTTGAGAAGCGCCGTCAAAGGAGAAACAATCTTGGCATATGAACATCGGATACCATCTTATCAATCCCAAGAACCATTTGACTTCCTCTATCGTCTTTGGTTCTGGCAAATCGATAGCCGCTTTTGCACCTTGGCGGGATCAGCTAATATACTATCTCTTGACATTATGATCCCGGATATTCAATTTGATGGTAAAGAAGGTACATGCACTCTTCTTAGAGAAAAGTCTGTGCTTCTGGAGGCTTTCGAGGACTTTGAAGAGACACATACTTCACATGCGATCAGCTACATTCTTCGAGCAAACTAGAATTGCATCAATGAAGACCGAGATAAAATCATCCTGAAGGTTTCTTTTCTTTTTCTTTTTGCATTCAACAATTATAGCTAGAAGGGGAATTATTTAATCCCAACAGCATTATCGTGAACTCGTAATGTGCATACCATGTATTAAAATCTATCTTAGGAATATTATGATACGATAACGTCCTAAGTTTAAGTCAATCTTTATAAATATCTGGCCTTTATGCGATCAATCTAACAGCACATTCCAGGAGTAAGATGCTTATTCTTAACAGTAAGCCGATTTAACCCTGAATATACAATCTCATAGTCCCATCATTCTTCTTCTGAAAGAGAACGAGCACCACATAGCAAGGGGATACAAATGGGCCAAACAAAGCTCTCCTCAAACAGTTATCTCGATTATTCCCCGAGCTCGGTTGCTTTCGGAATGGCCTTCTTATAAGCTCAAGATTCACTATTGTTGGGCTCCGAGAATGAACTCTTTCTCATGATCCACCTCACGAGTCGAGGGTATTGTAGTTAAATCTACGTCACAGTATATACTCACTTAACCAACATGGTTTCCTTGCAACTCTTTATCTGCAGGATGGCTTGCTTCTGCTGGAGTCCCTTCAATAACTTTACTACTTTTACAGGTTACGGGGTGGGAGTTCAACAAACTACTCCAGTTCCTTTCATCTTGTTCACATGAAGATCCATGAAGGAAATGGTGTCTTTGTGATAATATTTGGCTAGGTTCCCATCCAAGAGAAACTGAATTACATCCGTCTTTTGGCAAGTAACTTCCACTACCCAATTCCACTCGCATTGGTCTGCCTTGCTTCTGGTCGATTACTAATTTATGCAACATCCAAGTGAAATGAATGAATGAATGAGCGTTTCTCGAATCAACAAAAAGCTTAAAATTCTTACCTCAAAAATCGGATGGGGTGTTGTAACTTAGTGAGAATCGTTGGTTTCGATCCTGGTGCTCCACTCTATCGAACGAAGTCTACCTCTTCCTTCTTTCTCTGGGGTTAGCTACTATTATAATGGCATTAATAGTTGCTGAGACTGGGCTAGAACTTGCCTCCTTTGACTTGTCAAGCAAGTTCTATGGTGGAGTTAGAATGGTAACATCAATCGGTGCGTTGGCACAACCATTCATAAAATGTCCCAGTAGCTGCTCGTCGCATCTAAAACACTTCATACTCCTTCCTGAGCTAAAACTGCAAATCCAAAGGCATTCTAGGGAAAGAATCATGTCCACTGTGCCCACTCGCTTTTCATACTTGGCTCCAATCTTGTCCCCTATTTCTCTTTGAATTTGGCATACTAGAATTAGATGGAGCTCTCTTTGGGAGGGGGCAAAAAGGCCTTTTACTACACGGTCTCCTTAGAAAGAAATACATGCACAAAATCCTCAGCCACCACCATCTTAATTGCTTCCCCGCCGCTAACAAAGACAGTTTCGCATTCTTAACCAATCTATCCAAGGGAGGATCCAATCTTCTGACAAACCCATGGAGAAGGGGCTCGGAAGAGCATGTCGGACTAGGCTTACGTAAGATCAATTGATAATACGCCTCCGTAAGTTTGCCTGCTTGAGAAAACTCTATAAACTCATTTATCTTCTCTTCCATGGGGACAAAACCTTTGATGGAGGTAAGCTTTCATGTCCTCCCATCTCAGACTATACCATTAACTTTCAATTTGGCGAGATCCATCTTACTGTACCCCGCACATGTTACACTACTCGTCCATAGAATCTGTCCAATTCAACACTCCCTCTCTCCAAGGTTTTTACCCTTGCCTCGAAATGGCTATGGTGGTTGTGACCCATATACGAAGTGCTTCCTTGACATCCTTATCCAATGCCTTAATTCTAGATATGACATCATCCATCCCTCATGATTATTCTAAAACAAAAGACCGTCGTAGGCTCGGCCAGCAATCGAGATCCTGTATCAAGGAATATAATGCCCCAGAGTCGTACACATCAATCTTTGAACACTAAGGTCTCGTCGAGGTGGTGCTTATAGAGAACTATCCCTCTTGTAAAACAGGCAGTTCACTAAGGATCATGGCAAAGGCAATGTTCTCTGCCAACCGCTCATGCCGACTATAGGTGGTGTGCCATGATCTACTGACTATCCTAAGCACACGTGTACCTCCGCCGATCATTCAGTAGTACTCAGAAAGTAGAGGCTCTCCAATTATCGAGCCGAGAGGACTTAATCTGCGAAATGAAGGTGCTTGAAGGCAAAGGCTATCGTGTCATCCTCTAGAGACAGCTCAGGGACTCCAGATAGATAGGGTCTCACCATCCGATTTGCTGCTTTATCTGAAAGCGAAACTGGATAAGATACTGTAAGTTTTGGTTTAGGCTAGAATAGGCACCGTTAGGGCCTCTTAGAGGTTGGTGGCACGAGAAGAAAGTTTTGAGTAAAAGAAAAAAAGGGGAGGAAAATAAAGGAGGTACCTATTCTAGGGTTTGGATCCATTCGCGCTCTTGACAAGGATTTGATTCCCACGCTTTGTGCACTCAAGCCTTCTTTCACTCCACACTCTATGGTCATTTGCCTAGCCCGTTATCTTCACCATTAACCTTATCCTATTTTCTTGCACACATGTACACACCTTCGCTACACTGGTATTGAAAGAGGCTGCTTTCGTGCAAATTTTGCATACGCACATTTGGAGAGGATTTGAGGTCTAGAGGATTGATCACACATATTTTTAGTGATTGTTAGGCATGTTACATGGGGGTGAGGGGAGAGCGTGTTTTCAGGGATCTATTGTGGGTCTTGTTCACACGTGATTGCACCCTGTATGAGTCACGTGTGGGGCTTGTGTTGAGCATTGGTTGTGGCGTTTTTTCACACGCTTGTGCACTTTGGGTAGTGTTCACACACGACCATGGGTTATGATTCTTATTACTTTTACCCTTCAGTTGGGCACCATGGTACGACTTTGCATCATCATCGCGCGAGCAAGACGACATCGTTTTGATTGTTTTTCCGTTTACGATCGGATCATGGGAGAGCCGCTCATGCACTATTATCGTCGCTCTACGATCGATATTATGAGTTGCCATTTTGTGTCATGGTTCACATATCTTTTGTCAATTTCACACGTACGTTTAGTAGTACTTCAAGGCTTAGGACCTCTATACCCTCATTTACAGACTCCACGCTATGAAGAGATGGCATACTCATGCCATTGTTGGACGTTGGAGCTTGCATGTTTGTTGCCTAGTCATATGAGGTGTTGTTTTGATGAGGAGGATATATGGTCCACATACGGCAACTTTGTTGACCCACTCTGTGCTCGAATGCGTCGACACAGAAGGTTCGACATTGTTCGCATTCATGGGATGAGTCTTCTTTTGGTGACTTGTACGAGTGTCTGACACTCTTAAGCCGCCATGATTACGTTCTTAATACTGTAGACTACATCGATGCACGGATCTGATGATGATGATGATGATGTATCTTATATAAACCCATACGCATGATGATCTATTACACACACATACGATGATATTGATGTATCACACACACATGTGCACATGATGATACATACACATATATTTGCACATGATGATATGGACACTGATGCTGACGTATGTGATAGCGATGTGTGTGAGCTAGATCATGTGGGCATGATCTGGAGAGGGGGCAGGGATGATGGCATCGAGCATTATGAGTGTTCATATATCTAGGCCTACCTTCTCATCATCCAATACATGACTTGGATCTAGAACATACTTCTTCTTTCTTCAAATGAGCTCGCATGAAAATACATTTTGGATCGTCAAGTATGGAGGAGGGAATAAAAGTTCACGAGCTCAATCTCCAACTTTCCTCGTATTCATGCACAGTCTATAACTTAATCTCCAACTTTCCTCATATTTGTGTAGGGTTTATGTTATATGGGCAAAAACTTCTTGTACTTTTCCCCAAGGAGAGGGATTTTCTGTGGTTGGGTCGTATACCAACAAGGAAGACCATATCACCTTCATCAAATTCTCTAGTAGTCTACTTGAGATCAACACGCTACTTTTTTCTATCGTGAGTAGCTTTGATATCCTTTTTTATAGTCCGCATTGAACAATCCACTTTATCTATTTGCTTCAAGACTTCCACTCTGACCAGTGGGTTGAACTAAATCAATGGTGTTGCACAATCTACTATAAGATGCATCGCAATAAAATTATACCGAATGTGGAGAATTCTTCCATTTTTTGGGTTCCCTTCCATGGAATGCTCGAAGAATGTCTTTGATTACCCTCTCTGCCTAATCATCAATTTCTAGATAGTACCAAAATCTATAGAGCTACAGCTTCAAAGCATTTATTCCAAGAGCAGGACACATGAATTCAGCACCCCGATCCCTAACTATCCTTCCAAAGTAAAGTCTAAATATATCCTTTGGAATGACTTTTAGCAAACACCAAGAGCAGTATAAGTCTTTTTCAAAAGAATCGAATGAGCAACCTTCGTCAAGCGATCTACCACACGGCTAAGATGGAATCATGTCCTGCATCGACTGAAGAAAAATCTAATGATGGAATCCATGCTTATGTATTCTAATTGTATATGTGAAATAGGATGCACGTGTCTTGGCGTTTTTGTCATTTCACCTTTGCAAGGCTAAAAGAAATGCTTCTTTGTAGCAGCCACCATGACGGTCTTCACTTAGCTGGGGCGTGTCACGAGCTTTCTTTAGAATTCTCTTATTAAGATCTCTATCTTGAAAAATATACAACCGATTATTGAAGTACAAGCATCCACCTCTAACGTGAATCCATGAATTTTCTTTACTTCTAGGGTTGCCTTTACTTTTGCGGTAAGCAATATGATAATAGGGATAAAGAACTTATCTAATCCAATCTCTTCCTTAATCTCAACGTGCAAGTAAGGAGGCCTTCCTGCCTAATATATCTATGACCGCATTCTCCTTGTCTAACCTATACTTGATTTTAAAACCAAACTCTCGAAGTGTTTGTATTTATCTTCTTTGCGTGATGTTAACATCATTCTGGTTGAAAATTTGCTTTAAAATTTTATGATCTATAACCCGAGAAGACAAGCAACTCTACGTCATCACTGTTCCTCTCGTGAGATCTTAGCTATAGCACCAGCGGATTAGTCAAGCAACCCCTCAGCTTATCAAAGTTACTTTGGCACATCGCGCAGACCATTAGAATGGAATGTCCTTCTTGAGAAGCGCCGTCAAAGGAGAAACAATCTTGGCATATGAACATCGGATACCATCTTATCAATCCCAAGAACCATTTGACTTCCTCTATCGTCTTTGGTTCTGGCAAATCGATAGCCGCTTTTGCACCTTGGCGGGATCAGCTAATATACTATCTCTTGACATTATGATCCCGGATATTCAATTTGATGGTAAAGAAGGTACATGCACTCTTCTTAGAGAAAAGTCTGTGCTTCTAGAGGCTTTCGAGGACTTTGAAGAGACACATACTTCACATGCGATCAGCTACATTCTTCGAGCAAACTAGAATTGCATCAATGAAGACCGAGATAAAATCATCCTGAAGGTTTCTTTTCTTTTTCTTTTTGCATTCAACAATTATAGCTAGAAGGGGAATTATTTAATCCCAACAGCATTATCGTGAACTCGTAATGTGCATACCATGTATTAAAATCTATCTTAGGAATATTATGATACGATAACATCCTAAGTTTAAGTCAATCTTTATAAATATCTGGCCTTTATGCGATCAATCTAACAGCACATTCCAGGAGTAAGATGCTTATTCTTAACAGTAAGCCGATTTAACCCTGAATATACAATCTCATAGTCCCATCATTCTTCTTCTGAAAGAGAACGAGCACCACATAGCAAGGGGATACAAATGGGCCAAACAAAGCTCTCCTCAAACAGTTATCTCGATTATTCCCCGAGCTCGGTTGCTTTCGGAATGGCCTTCTTATAAGCTCAAGATTCACTATTGTTGGGCTCCGAGAATGAACTCTTTCTCATGATCCACCTCACGAGTCGAGGGTATTGTAGTTAAATCTACGTCACAGTATATACTCACTTAACCAACATGGTTTCCTTGCAACTCTTTATCTGCAGGATGGCTTGCTTCTGTTGGAGTCCCTTCAATAACTTTACTACTTTTACAGGTTACGGGGTGGGAGTTCAACAAACTACTCCAGTTCCTTTCATCTTGTTCACATGAAGATCCATGAAGGAAATGGTGTCTTTGTGATAATATTTGGCTAGGTTCCCATCCAAGAGAAACTGAATTACATCCGTCTTTTGGCAAGTAACTTCCACTACCCAATTCCACTCGCATTGGTCTGCCTTGCTTCTGGTCGATTACTAATTTATGCAACATCCAAGTGAAATGAATGAATGAATGAGCGTTTCTCGAATCAACAAAAAGCTTAAAATTCTTACCTCAAAAATCGGATGGGGTGTTGTAACTTAGTGAGAATCGTTGGTTTCGATCCTGGTGCTCCACTCTATCGAACGAAGTCTACCTCTTCCTTCTTTCTCTGGGGTTAGCTACTATTATAATGGCATTAGAAGTTGCTGAGACTGGGCTAGAACTTGCCTCCTTTGACTTGTCAAGCAAGTTCTATGGTGGAGTTAGAATGGTAACATCAGTCGGTGCGTTGGCACAACCATTCATAAAATGTCCCAGTAGCTGCTCGCATCTAAAACACTTCATACTCCTTCCTGAGCTAAAACTGCAAATCCAAAGGCATTCTAGGGAAAGAATCATGTCCACTGTGCCCACTCGCTTTTCATACTTGGCTCCAATCTTGTCCCCTATTTCTCTTTGAATTTGGCATACTAGAATTAGATGGAGCTCTCTTTGGGAGGGGGCAAAAAGGCCTTTTACTACACGGTCTCCTTAGAAAGAAATACATGCACAAAATCCTCAGCCACCACCATCTTAATTGCTTCCCCGCCGCTAACAAAGACAGTTTCGCATTCTTAACCAATCTATCCAAGGGAGGATCCAATCTTCTGACAAACCCATGGAGAAGGGGCACGGAAGAGCATGTCGGACTAGGCTTACGTAAGATCAATTGATAATACGCCTCTGTAAGTTTGCCTGCTTGAGAAAACTCTATAAACTCATTTATCTTCTCTTCCATGGGGACAAAACCTTTGATGGAGGTAAGCTTTCATGTCCTCCCATCTCAGACTATACCATTAACTTTCAATTTGGCGAGATCCATCTTACTGTACCCCGCACATGTTACACTACTCGTCCATAGAATCTGTCCAATTCAACACTCCCTCTCTCCAAGGTTTTTACCCTTGCCTCGAAATGGCTATGGTGGTTGTGACCCATATACGAAGTGCTTCCTTGACATCCTTATCCAATGCCTTAATTCTAGATATGACATCATCCATCCCTCATGATTATTCTAAAACAAAAGACCGTCGTAGGCTCGGCCAGCAATCGAGATCCTGTATCAAGGAATATAATGCCCCAGAGTCGTACACATCAATCTTTGAACACTAAGGTCTCGTCGAGGTGGTGCTTATAGAGAACTATCCCTCTTGTAAAACAGGCAGTTCACTAAGGATCATGGCAAAGGCAATGTTCTCTGCCAACCGCTCATGCCGACTATAGGTGGTGTGCCATGATCTACTGACTATCCTAAGCACACGTGTACCTCCGCCGATCATTCAGTAGTACTCAGAAAGTAGAGGCTCTCCAATTATCGAGCCGAGAGGACTTAATCTGCGAAATGAAGGTGCTTGAAGGCAAAGGCTATCGTGTCATCCTCTAGAGACAGCTCAGGGACTCCAGATAGATAGGGTCTCACCATCCGATTTGCTGCTTTATCTGAAAGCGAAACTGGATAAGATACTGTAAGTTTTGGTTTAGGCTAGAATAGGCACCGTTAGGGCCTCTTAGAGGTTGGTGGCACGAGAAGAAAGTTTTGAGTAAAAGAAAAAAAGGGGAGGAAAATAAAGGAGGTACCTATTCTAGGGTTTGGATCCATTCGCGCTCTTGACAAGGATTTGATTCCCACGCTTTGTGCACTCAAGCCTTCTTTCACTCCACACTCTATGGTCATTTGCCTAGCCCGTTATCTTCACCATTAACCTTATCCTATTTTCTTGCACACATGTACACACCTTCGCTACACTGGTATTGAAAGAGGCTGCTTTCGTGCAAATTTTGCATACGCACATTTGGAGAGGATTTGAGGTCTAGAGGATTGATCACACATATTTTTAGTGATTGTTAGGCATGTTACATGGGGGTGAGGGGAGAGCGTGTTTTCAGGGATCTATTGTGGGTCTTGTTCACACGTGATTGCACCCTGTATGAGTCACGTGTGGGGCTTGTGTTGAGCATTGGTTGTGGCGTTTTTTCACACGCTTGTGCACTTTGGGTAGTGTTCACACACGACCATGGGTTATGATTCTTATTACTTTTACCCTTCAGTTGGGCACCATGGTACGACTTTGCATCATCATCGCGCGAGCAAGACGACATCGTTTTGATTGTTTTTCCGTTTACGATCGGATCATGGGAGAGCCGCTCATGCACTATTATCGTCGCTCTACGATCGATATTATGAGTTGCCATTTTGTGTCATGGTTCACATATCTTTTGTCAATTTCACACGTACGTTTAGTAGTACTTCAAGGCTTAGGACCTCTATACCCTCATTTACAGACTCCACGCTATGAAGAGATGGCATACTCATGCCATTGTTGGACGTTGGAGCTTGCATGTTTGTTGCCTAGTCATATGAGGTGTTGTTTTGATGAGGAGGATATATGGTCCACATACGGCAACTTTGTTGACCCACTCTGTGCTCGAATGCGTCGACACAGAAGGTTCGGCATTGTTCGCATTCATGGGATGAGTCTTCTTTTGGTGACTTGTACGAGTGTCTGACACTCTTAAGCCGCCATGATTACGTTCTTAATACTGTAGACTACATCGATGCACGGATCTGATGATGATGATGATGATGTATCTTATATAAACCCATACGCATGATGATCTATTACACACACATACGATGATATTGATGTATCACACACACATGTGCACATGATGATACATACACATATATTTGCACATGATGATATGGACACTGATGCTGACGTATGTGATAGCGATGTGTGTGAGCTAGATCATGTGGGCATGATCTGGAGAGGGGGCAGGGATGATGGCATCGAGCATTATGAGTGTTCATATATCTAGGCCTACCTTCTCATCATCCAATACATGACTTGGATCTAGAACATACTTCTTCTTTCTTCAAATGAGCTCGCATGAAAATACATTTTGGATCGTCAAGTATGGAGGAGGGAATAAAAGTTCACGAGCTCAATCTCCAACTTTCCTCGTATTCATGCACAGTCTATAACTTAATCTCCAACTTTCCTCATATTTGTGTAGGGTTTATGTTATGTGGGCAAAAACTTCTTGTACTTTTCCCCAAGGAGAGGGATTTTCTGTGGTTGGGTCATATACCAACAAGGAAGACCATATCACCTTCATCAAATTCTCTAGTAGTCTACTTGAGATCAACACGCTACTTTTTTCTATCGTGAGTAGCTTTGATATCCTTTTTTATAGTCCGCATTGAACAATCCACTTTATCTATTTGCTTCAAGACTTCCACTCTGACCAGTGGGTTGAACTAAATCAATGGTGTTGCACAATCTACTATAAGATGCATCGCAATAAAATTATACCGAATGTGGAGAATTCATCCATTTTTTGGGTTCCCTTCCATGGAATGCTCGAAGAATGTCTTTGATTACCCTCTCTGCCTAATCATCAATTTCTAGATAGTACCAAAATCTATAGAGCTACAGCTTCAAAGCATTTATTCCAAGAGCAGGACACATGAATTCAGCACCCCGATCCCTAACTATCCTTCCAAAGTAAAGTCTAAATATATCCTTTGGAATGACTTTTAGCAAACACCAAGAGCAGTATAAGTCTTTTTCAAAAGAATCGAATGAGCAACCTTCGTCAAGCGATCTACCACACGGCTAAGATGGAATCATGTCCTGCATCGACTGAAGAAAAATCTAATGATGGAATCCATGCTTATGTATTCTAATTGTATATGTGAAATAGGATGCACGTGTCTTGGCGTTTTTGTCATTTCACCTTTGCAAGGCTAAAAGAAATGCTTCTTTGTAGCAGCCACCATGACGGTCTTCACTTAGCTGGGGCGTGTCACGAGCTTTCTTTAGAATCCTCTTATTAAGATCTCTATCTTGAAAAATATACAACCGATTATTGAAGTACAAGCATCCACCTCTAACGTGAATCCATGAATTTTCTTTACTTCTAGGGTTGCCTTTACTTTTGCGGTAAGCAATATGATAATAGGGATAAAGAGCTTATCTAATCCAATCTCTTCCTTAATCTCAACGTGCAAGTAAGGAGGCCTTCCTGCCTAATATATCTATGACCGCATTCTCCTTGTCTAACCTATACTTGATTTTAAAACCAAACTCTCGAAGTGTTTGTATTTATCTTCTTTGCGTGATGTTAACATCATTCTGGTTGAAAATTTGCTTTAAAATTTTATGATCTATAACCCGAGAAGACAAGCAACTCTACGTCATCACTGTTCCTCTCGTGAGATCTTAGCTATAGCACCAGCGGATTAGTCAAGCAACCCCTCAGCTTATCAAAGTTACTTTGGCACATCGCGCAGACCATTAGAATGGAATGTCCTTCTTGAGAAGCGCCGTCAAAGGAGAAACAATCTTGGCATATGAACATCGGATAGCATCTTATCAATCCCAAGAACCATTTGACTTCCTCTATCGTCTTTGGTTCTGGCAAATCGATAGCCGCTTTTGCACCTTGGCGGGATCAGCTAATATACTATCTCTTGACATTATGATCCCGGATATTCAATTTGATGGTAAAGAAGGTACATGCACTCTTCTTAGAGAAAAGTCTGTGCTTCTGGAGGCTTTCGAGGACTTTGAAGAGACACATACTTCACATGCGATCAGCTACATTCTTCGAGCAAACTAGAATTGCATCAATGAAGACCGAGATAAAATCATCCTGAAGGTTTCTTTTCTTTTTCTTTTTGCATTCAACAATTATAGCTAGAAGGGGAATTATTTAATCCCAACAGCATTATCGTGAACTCGTAATGTGCATACCATGTATTAAAATCTATCTTAGGAATATTATGATACGATAACATCCTAAGTTTAAGTCAATCTTTATAAATATCTGGCCTTTATGCGATCAATCTAACAGCACATTCCAGGAGTAAGATGCTTATTCTTAACAGTAAGCCGATTTAACCCTGAATATACAATCTCATAGTCCCATCATTCTTCTTCTGAAAGAGAACGAGCACCACATAGCAAGGGGATACAAATGGGCCAAACAAAGCTCTCCTCAAACAGTTATCTCGATTATTCCCCGAGCTCGGTTGCTTTCGGAATGGCCTTCTTATAAGCTCAAGATTCACTATTGTTGGGCTCCGAGAATGAACTCTTTCTCATGATCCACCTCACGAGTCGAGGGTATTGTAGTTAAATCTACGTCACAGTATATACTCACTTAACCAACATGGTTTCCTTGCAACTCTTTATCTGCAGGATGGCTTGCTTCTGCTGGAGTCCCTTCAATAACTTTACTACTTTTACAGGTTACGGGGTGGGAGTTCAACAAACTACTCCAGTTCCTTTCATCTTGTTCACATGAAGATCCATGAAGGAAATGGTGTCTTTGTGATAATATTTGGCTAGGTTCCCATCCAAGAGAAACTGAATTACATCCGTCTTTTGGCAAGTAACTTCCACTACCCAATTCCACTCGCATTGGTCTGCCTTGCTTCTGGTCGATTACTAATTTATGCAACATCCAAGTGAAATGAATGAATGAATGAGCGTTTCTCGAATCAACAAAAAGCTTAAAATTCTTACCTCAAAAATCGGATGGGGTGTTGTAACTTAGTGAGAATCGTTGGTTTCGATCCTGGTGCTCCACTCTATCGAACGAAGTCTACCTCTTCCTTCTTTCTCTGGGGTTAGCTACTATTATAATGGCATTAGAAGTTGCTGAGACTGGGCTAGAACTTGCCTCCTTTGACTTGTCAAGCAAGTTCTATGGTGGAGTTAGAATGGTAACATCAATCGGTGCGTTGGCACAACCATTCATAAAATGTCCCAGTAGCTGCTCGTCGCATCTAAAACACTTCATACTCCTTCCTGAGCTAAAACTGCAAATCCAAAGGCATTCTAGGGAAAGAATCATGTCCACTGTGCCCACTCGCTTTTCATACTTGGCTCCAATCTTGTCCCCTATTTCTCTTTGAATTTGGCATACTAGAATTAGATGGAGCTCTCTTTGGGAGGGGGCAAAAAGGCCTTTTACTACACGGTCTCCTTAGAAAGAAATACATGCACAAAATCCTCAGCCACCACCATCTTAATTGCTTCCCCGCCGCTAACAAAGACAGTTTCGCATTCTTAACCAATCTATCCAAGGGAGGATCCAATCTTCTGACAAACCCATGGAGAAGGGGCTCGGAAGAGCATGTCGGACTAGGCTTACGTAAGATCAATTGATAATACGCCTCCGTAAGTTTGCCTGCTTGAGAAAACTCTATAAACTCATTTATCTTCTCTTCCATGGGGACAAAACCTTTGATGGAGGTAAGCTTTCATGTCCTCCCATCTCAGACTATACCATTAACTTTCAATTTGGCGAGATCCATCTTACTGTACCCCGCACATGTTACACTACTCGTCCATAGAATCTGTCCAATTCAACACTCCCTCTCTCCAAGGTTTTTACCCTTGCCTCGAAATGGCTATGGTGGTTGTGACCCATATACGAAGTGCTTCCTTGACATCCTTATCCAATGCCTTAATTCTAGATATGACATCATCCATCCCTCATGATTATTCTAAAACAAAAGACCGTCGTAGGCTCGGCCAGCAATCGAGATCCTGTATCAAGGAATATAATGCCCCAGAGTCGTACACATCAATCTTTGAACACTAAGGTCTCGTCGAGGTGGTGCTTATAGAGAACTATCCCTCTTGTAAAACAGGCAGTTCACTAAGGATCATGGCAAAGGCAATGTTCTCTGCCAACCGCTCATGCCGACTATAGGTGGTGTGCCATGATCTACTGACTATCCTAAGCACACGTGTACCTCCGCCGATCATTCAGTAGTACTCAGAAAGTAGAGGCTCTCCAATTATCGAGCCGAGAGGACTTAATCTGCGAAATGAAGGTGCTTGAAGGCAAAGGCTATCGTGTCATCCTCTAGAGACAGCTCAGGGACTCCAGATAGATAGGGTCTCACCATCCGATTTGCTGCTTTATCTGAAAGCGAAACTGGATAAGATACTGTAAGTTTTGGTTTAGGCTAGAATAGGCACCGTTAGGGCCTCTTAGAGGTTGGTGGCACGAGAAGAAAGTTTTGAGTAAAAGAAAAAAAGGGGAGGAAAATAAAGGAGGTACCTATTCTAGGGTTTGGATCCATTCGCGCTCTTGACAAGGATTTGATTCCCACGCTTTGTGCACTCAAGCCTTCTTTCACTCCACACTCTATGGTCATTTGCCTAGCCCGTTATCTTCACCATTAACCTTATCCTATTTTCTTGCACACATGTACACACCTTCGCTACACTGGTATTGAAAGAGGCTGCTTTCGTGCAAATTTTGCATACGCACATTTGGAGAGGATTTGAGGTCTAGAGGATTGATCACACATATTTTTAGTGATTGTTAGGCATGTTACATGGGGGTGAGGGGAGAGCGTGTTTTCAGGGATCTATTGTGGGTCTTGTTCACACGTGATTGCACCCTGTATGAGTCACGTGTGGGGCTTGTGTTGAGCATTGGTTGTGGCGTTTTTTCACACGCTTGTGCACTTTGGGTAGTGTTCACACACGACCATGGGTTATGATTCTTATTACTTTTACCCTTCAGTTGGGCACCATGGTACGACTTTGCATCATCATCGCGCGAGCAAGACGACATCGTTTTGATTGTTTTTCCGTTTACGATCGGATCATGGGAGAGCCGCTCATGCACTATTATCGTCGCTCTACGATCGATATTATGAGTTGCCATTTTGTGTCATGGTTCACATATCTTTTGTCAATTTCACACGTACGTTTAGTAGTACTTCAAGGCTTAGGACCTCTATACCCTCATTTACAGACTCCACGCTATGAAGAGATGGCATACTCATGCCATTGTTGGACGTTGGAGCTTGCATGTTTGTTGCCTAGTCATATGAGGTGTTGTTTTGATGAGGAGGATATATGGTCCACATACGGCAACTTTGTTGACCCACTCTGTGCTCGAATGCGTCGACACAGAAGGTTCGGCATTGTTCGCATTCATGGGATGAGTCTTCTTTTGGTGACTTGTACGAGTGTCTGACACTCTTAAGCCGCCATGATTACGTTCTTAATACTGTAGACTACATCGATGCACGGATCTGATGATGATGATGATGATGTATCTTATATAAACCCATACGCATGATGATCTATTACACACACATACGATGATATTGATGTATCACACACACATGTGCACATGATGATACATACACATATATTTGCACATGATGATATGGACACTGATGCTGACGTATGTGATAGCGATGTGTGTGAGCTAGATCATGTGGGCATGATTTGGAGAGGGGGCAGGGATGATGGCATCGAGCATTATGAGTGTTCATATATCTAGGCCTACCTTCTCATCATCCAATACATGACTTGGATCTAGAACATACTTCTTCTTTCTTCAAATGAGCTCGCATGAAAATACATTTTGGATCGTCAAGTATGGAGGAGGGAATAAAAGTTCACGAGCTCAATCTCCAACTTTCCTCGTATTCATGCACAGTCTATAACTTAATCTCCAACTTTCCTCATATTTGTGTAGGGTTTATGTTATATGGGCAAAAACTTCTTGTACTTTTCCCCAAGGAGAGGGATTTTCTGTGGTTGGGTCGTATACCAACAAGGAAGACCATATCACCTTCATCAAATTCTCTAGTAGTCTACTTGAGATCAACACGCTACTTTTTTCTATCGTGAGTAGCTTTGATATCCTTTTTTATAGTCCGCATTGAACAATCCACTTTATCTATTTGCTTCAAGACTTCCACTCTGACCAGTGGGTTGAACTAAATCAATGGTGTTGCACAAGCTACTATAAGATGCATCGCAATAAAATTATACCGAATGTGGAGAATTCATCCATTTTTTGGGTTCCCTTCCATGGAATGCTCGAAGAATGTCTTTGATTACCCTCTCTGCCTAATCATCAATTTCTAGATAGTACCAAAATCTATAGAGCTACAGCTTCAAAGCATTTATTCCAAGAGCAGGACACATGAATTCAGCACCCCGATCCCTAACTATCCTTCCAAAGTAAAGTCTAAATATATCCTTTGGAATGACTTTTAGCAAACACCAAGAGCAGTATAAGTCTTTTTCAAAAGAATCGAATGAGCAACCTTCGTCAAGCGATCTACCACACGGCTAAGATGGAATCATGTCCTGCATCGACTGAAGAAAAATCTAATGATGGAATCCATGCTTATGTATTCTAATTGTATATGTGAAATAGGATGCACGTGTCTTGGCGTTTTTGTCATTTCACCTTTGCAAGGCTAAAAGAAATGCTTCTTTGTAGCAGCCACCATGACGGTCTTCACTTAGCTGGGGCGTGTCACGAGCTTTCTTTAGAATCCTCTTATTAAGATCTCTATCTTGAAAAATATACAACCGATTATTGAAGTACAAGCATCCACCTCTAACGTGAATCCATGAATTTTCTTTACTTCTAGGGTTGCCTTTACTTTTGCGGTAAGCAATATGATAATAGGGATAAAGAACTTATCTAATCCAATCTCTTCCTTAATCTCAACGTGCAAGTAAGGAGGCCTTCCTGCCTAATATATCTATGACCGCATTCTCCTTGTCTAACCTATACTTGATTTTAAAACCAAACTCTCGAAGTGTTTGTATTTATCTTCTTTGCGTGATGTTAACATCATTCTGGTTGAAAATTTGCTTTAAAATTTTATGATCTATAACCCGAGAAGACAAGCAACTCTACGTCATCACTGTTCCTCTCGTGAGATCTTAGCTATAGCACCAGCGGATTAGTCAAGCAACCCCTCAGCTTATCAAAGTTACTTTGGCACATCGCGCAGACCATTAGAATGGAATGTCCTTCTTGAGAAGCGCCGTCAAAGGAGAAACAATCTTGGCATATGAACATCGGATAGCATCTTATCAATCCCAAGAACCATTTGACTTCCTCTATCGTCTTTGGTTCTGGCAAATCGATAGCCGCTTTTGCACCTTGGCGGGATCAGCTAATATACTATCTCTTGACATTATGATCCCGGATATTCAATTTGATGGTAAAGAAGGTACATGCACTCTTCTTAGAGAAAAGTCTGTGCTTCTGGAGGCTTTCGAGGACTTTGAAGAGACACATACTTCACATGCGATCAGCTACATTCTTCGAGCAAACTAGAATTGCATCAATGAAGACCGAGATAAAATCATCCTGAAGGTTTCTTTTCTTTTTCTTTTTGCATTCAACAATTATAGCTAGAAGGGGAATTATTTAATCCCAACAGCATTATCGTGAACTCGTAATGTGCATACCATGTATTAAAATCTATCTTAGGAATATTATGATACGATAACATCCTAAGTTTAAGTCAATCTTTATAAATATCTGGCCTTTATGCGATCAATCTAACAGCACATTCCAGGAGTAAGATGCTTATTCTTAACAGTAAGCGATTTAACCCTGAATATACAATCTCATAGTCCCATCATTCTTCTTCTGAAAGAGAACGAGCACCACATAGCAAGGGGATACAAATGGGCCAAACAAAGCTCTCCTCAAACAGTTATCTCGATTATTCCCCGAGCTCGGTTGCTTTCGGAATGGCCTTCTTATAAGCTCAAGATTCACTATTGTTGGGCTCCGAGAATGAACTCTTTCTCATGATCCACCTCACGAGTCGAGGGTATTGTAGTTAAATCTACGTCACAGTATATACTCACTTAACCAACATGGTTTCCTTGCAACTCTTTATCTGCAGGATGGCTTGCTTCTGCTGGAGTCCCTTCAATAACTTTACTACTTTTACAGGTTACGGGGTGGGAGTTCAACAAACTACTCCAGTTCCTTTCATCTTGTTCACATGAAGATCCATGAAGGAAGAAATGGTGTCTTTGTGATAATATTTGGCTAGGTTCCCATCCAAGAGAAACTGAATTACATCCGTCTTTTGGCAAGTAACTTCCACTACCCAATTCCACTCGCATTGGTCTGCCTTGCTTCTGGTCGATTACTAATTTATGCAACATCCAAGTGAAATGAATGAATGAATGAGCGTTTCTCGAATCAACAAAAAGCTTAAAATTCTTACCTCAAAAATCGGATGGGGTGTTGTAACTTAGTGAGAATCGTTGGTTTCGATCCTGGTGCTCCACTCTATCGAACGAAGTCTACCTCTTCCTTCTTTCTCTGGGGTTAGCTACTATTATAATGGCATTAGAAGTTGCTGAGACTGGGCTAGAACTTGCCTCCTTTGACTTGTCAAGCAAGTTCTATGGTGGAGTTAGAATGGTAACATCAGTCGGTGCGTTGGCACAACCATTCATAAAATGTCCCAGTAGCTGCTCGCATCTAAAACACTTCATACTCCTTCCTGAGCTAAAACTGCAAATCCAAAGGCATTCTAGGGAAAGAATCATGTCCACTGTGCCCACTCGCTTTTCATACTTGGCTCCAATCTTGTCCCCTATTTCTCTTTGAATTTGGCATACTAGAATTAGATGGAGCTCTCTTTGGGAGGGGGCAAAAAGGCCTTTTACTACACGGTCTCCTTAGAAAGAAATACATGCACAAAATCCTCAGCCACCACCATCTTAATTGCTTCCCCGCCGCTAACAAAGACAGTTTCGCATTCTTAACCAATCTATCCAAGGGAGGATCCAATCTTCTGACAAACCCATGGAGAAGGGGCACGGAAGAGCATGTCGGACTAGGCTTACGTAAGATCAATTGATAATACGCCTCCGTAAGTTTGCCTGCTTGAGAAAACTCTATAAACTCATTTATCTTCTCTTCCATGGGGACAAAACCTTTGATGGAGGTAAGCTTTCATGTCCTCCCATCTCAGACTATACCATTAACTTTCAATTTGGCGAGATCCATCTTACTGTACCCCGCACATGTTACACTACTCGTCCATAGAATCTGTCCAATTCAACACTCCCTCTCTCCAAGGTTTTTACCCTTGCCTCGAAATGGCTATGGTGGTTGTGACCCATATACGAAGTGCTTCCTTGACATCCTTATCCAATGCCTTAATTCTAGATATGACATCATCCATCCCTCATGATTATTCTAAAACAAAAGACCGTCGTAGGCTCGGCCAGCAATCGAGATCCTGTATCAAGGAATATAATGCCCCAGAGTCGTACACATCAATCTTTGAACACTAAGGTCTCGTCGAGGTGGTGCTTATAGAGAACTATCCCTCTTGTAAAACAGGCAGTTCACTAAGGATCATGGCAAAGGCAATGTTCTCTGCCAACCGCTCATGCCGACTATAGGTGGTGTGCCATGATCTACTGACTATCCTAAGCACACGTGTACCTCCGCCGATCATTCAGTAGTACTCAGAAAGTAGAGGCTCTCCAATTATCGAGCCGAGAGGACTTAATCTGCGAAATGAAGGTGCTTGAAGGCAAAGGCTATCGTGTCATCCTCTAGAGACAGCTCAGGGACTCCAGATAGATAGGGTCTCACCATCCGATTTGCTGCTTTATCTGAAAGCGAAACTGGATAAGATACTGTAAGTTTTGGTTTAGGCTAGAATAGGCACCGTTAGGGCCTCTTAGAGGTTGGTGGCACGAGAAGAAATTTTTGAGTAAAAGAAAAAAAGGGGAGGAAAATAAAGGAGGTACCTATTCTAGGGTTTGGATCCATTCGCGCTCTTGACAAGGATTTGATTCCC
The DNA here is from genome assembly GCF_041138505.1 of Cibotium barometz. Taxonomy (NCBI): domain Eukaryota; kingdom Viridiplantae; phylum Streptophyta; class Polypodiopsida; order Cyatheales; family Cibotiaceae; genus Cibotium; species Cibotium barometz. The sequence goes on along the minus strand of NC_141065.1, from coordinate 12,146,907 downwards.
ACGCTTTGTGCACTCAAGCCTTCTTTCACTCCACACTCTATGGTCATTTGCCTAGCCCGTTATCTTCACCATTAACCTTATCCTATTTTCTTGCACACATGTACACACCTTCGCTACACTGGTATTGAAAGAGGCTGCTTTCGTGCAAATTTTGCATACGCACATTTGGAGAGGATTTGAGGTCTAGAGGATTGATCACACATATTTTTAGTGATTGTTAGGCATGTTACATGGGGGTGAGGGGAGAGCGTGTTTTCAGGGATCTATTGTGGGTCTTGTTCACACGTGATTGCACCCTGTATGAGTCACGTGTGGGGCTTGTGTTGAGCATTGGTTGTGGCGTTTTTTCACACGCTTGTGCACTTTGGGTAGTGTTCACACACGACCATGGGTTATGATTCTTATTACTTTTACCCTTCAGTTGGGCACCATGGTACGACTTTGCATCATCATCGCGCGAGCAAGACGACATCGTTTTGATTGTTTTTCCGTTTACGATCGGATCATGGGAGAGCCGCTCATGCACTATTATCGTCGCTCTACGATCGATATTATGAGTTGCCATTTTGTGTCATGGTTCACATATCTTTTGTCAATTTCACACGTACGTTTAGTAGTACTTCAAGGCTTAGGACCTCTATACCCTCATTTACAGACTCCACGCTATGAAGAGATGGCATACTCATGCCATTGTTGGACGTTGGAGCTTGCATGTTTGTTGCCTAGTCATATGAGGTGTTGTTTTGATGAGGAGGATATATGGTCCACATACGGCAACTTTGTTGACCCACTCTGTGCTCGAATGCGTCGACACAGAAGGTTCGGCATTGTTCGCATTCATGGGATGAGTCTTCTTTTGGTGACTTGTACGAGTGTCTGACACTCTTAAGCCGCCATGATTACGTTCTTAATACTGTAGACTACATCGATGCACGGATCTGATGATGATGATGATGATGTATCTTATATAAACCCATACGCATGATGATCTATTACACACACATACGATGATATTGATGTATCACACACACATGTGCACATGATGATACATACACATATATTTGCACATGATGATATGGACACTGATGCTGACGTATGTGATAGCGATGTGTGTGAGCTAGATCATGTGGGCATGATCTGGAGAGGGGGCAGGGATGATGGCATCGAGCATTATGAGTGTTCATATATCTAGGCCTACCTTCTCATCATCCAATACATGACTTGGATCTAGAACATACTTCTTCTTTCTTCAAATGAGCTCGCATGAAAATACATTTTGGATCGTCAAGTATGGAGGAGGGAATAAAAGTTCACGAGCTCAATCTCCAACTTTCCTCGTATTCATGCACAGTCTATAACTTAATCTCCAACTTTCCTCATATTTGTGTAGGGTTTATGTTATATGGGCAAAAACTTCTTGTACTTTTCCCCAAGGAGAGGGATTTTCTGTGGTTGGGTCGTATACCAACAAGGAAGACCATATCACCTTCATCAAATTCTCTAGTAGTCTACTTGAGATCAACACGCTACTTTTTTCTATCGTGAGTAGCTTTGATATCCTTTTTTATAGTCCGCATTGAACAATCCACTTTATCTATTTGCTTCAAGACTTCCACTCTGACCAGTGGGTTGAACTAAATCAATGGTGTTGCACAAGCTACTATAAGATGCATCGCAATAAAATTATACCGAATGTGGAGAATTCATCCATTTTTTGGGTTCCCTTCCATGGAATGCTCGAAGAATGTCTTTGATTACCCTCTCTGCCTAATCATCAATTTCTAGATAGTACCAAAATCTATAGAGCTACAGCTTCAAAGCATTTATTCCAAGAGCAGGACACATGAATTCAGCACCCCGATCCCTAACTATCCTTCCAAAGTAAAGTCTAAATATATCCTTTGGAATGACTTTTAGCAAACACCAAGAGCAGTATAAGTCTTTTTCAAAAGAATCGAATGAGCAACCTTCGTCAAGCGATCTACCACACGGCTAAGATGGAATCATGTCCTGCATCGACTGAAGAAAAATCTAATGATGGAATCCATGCTTATGTATTCTAATTGTATATGTGAAATAGGATGCACGTGTCTTGGCGTTTTTGTCATTTCACCTTTGCAAGGCTAAAAGAAATGCTTCTTTGTAGCAGCCACCATGACGGTCTTCACTTAGCTGGGGCGTGTCACGAGCTTTCTTTAGAATCCTCTTATTAAGATCTCTATCTTGAAAAATATACAACCGATTATTGAAGTACAAGCATCCACCTCTAACGTGAATCCATGAATTTTCTTTACTTCTAGGGTTGCCTTTACTTTTGCGGTAAGCAATATGATAATAGGGATAAAGAACTTATCTAATCCAATCTCTTCCTTAATCTCAACGTGCAAGTAAGGAGGCCTTCCTGCCTAATATATCTATGACCGCATTCTCCTTGTCTAACCTATACTTGATTTTAAAACCAAACTCTCGAAGTGTTTGTATTTATCTTCTTTGCGTGATGTTAACATCATTCTGGTTGAAAATTTGCTTTAAAATTTTATGATCTATAACCCGAGAAGACAAGCAACTCTACGTCATCACTGTTCCTCTCGTGAGATCTTAGCTATAGCACCAGCGGATTAGTCAAGCAACCCCTCAGCTTATCAAAGTTACTTTGGCACATCGCGCAGACCATTAGAATGGAATGTCCTTCTTGAGAAGCGCCGTCAAAGGAGAAACAATCTTGGCATATGAACATCGGATACCATCTTATCAATCCCAAGAACCATTTGACTTCCTCTATCGTCTTTGGTTCTGGCAAATCGATAGCCGCTTTTGCACCTTGGCGGGATCAGCTAATATACTATCTCTTGACATTATGATCCCGGATATTCAATTTGATGGTAAAGAAGGTACATGCACTCTTCTTAGAGAAAAGTCTGTGCTTCTGGAGGCTTTCGAGGACTTTGAAGAGACACATACTTCACATGCGATCAGCTACATTCTTCGAGCAAACTAGAATTGCATCAATGAAGACCGAGATAAAATCATCCTGAAGGTTTCTTTTCTTTTTCTTTTTGCATTCAACAATTATAGCTAGAAGGGGAATTATTTAATCCCAACAGCATTATCGTGAACTCGTAATGTGCATACCATGTATTAAAATCTATCTTAGGAATATTATGATACGATAACATCCTAAGTTTAAGTCAATCTTTATAAATATCTGGCCTTTATGCGATCAATCTAACAGCACATTCCAGGAGTAAGATGCTTATTCTTAACAGTAAGCCGATTTAACCCTGAATATACAATCTCATAGTCCCATCATTCTTCTTCTGAAAGAGAACGAGCACCACATAGCAAGGGGATACAAATGGGCCAAACAAAGCTCTCCTCAAACAGTTATCTCGATTATTCCCCGAGCTCGGTTGCTTTCGGAATGGCCTTCTTATAAGCTCAAGATTCACTATTGTTGGGCTCCGAGAATGAACTCTTTCTCATGATCCACCTCACGAGTCGAGGGTATTGTAGTTAAATCTACGTCACAGTATATACTCACTTAACCAACATGGTTTCCTTGCAACTCTTTATCTGCAGGATGGCTTGCTTCTGCTGGAGTCCCTTCAATAACTTTACTACTTTTACAGGTTACGGGGTGGGAGTTCAACAAACTACTCCAGTTCCTTTCATCTTGTTCACATGAAGATCCATGAGGGAAATGGTGCCTTTGTGATAATATTTGGCTAGGTTCCCATCCAAGAGAAACTGAATTACATCCGTCTTTTGGCAAGTAACTTCCACTACCCAATTCCACTTGCATTGGTCTGCCTTGCTTCTGGTCGATTACTAATTTATGCAACATCCAAGTGAAATGAATGAATGAATGAGCGTTTCTCGAATCAACAAAAAGCTTAAAATTCTTACCTCAAAAATCGGATGGGGTGTAACTTAGTGAGAATCGTTGGTTTCGATCCTGGTGCTCCACTCTATCGAACGAAGTCTACCTCTTCCTTCTTTCTCTGGGGTTAGCTACTATTATAATGGCATTAGAAGTTGCTGAGACTGGGCTAGAACTTGCCTCCTTTGACTTGTCAAGCAAGTTCTATGGTGGAGTTAGAATGGTAACATCAGTCGGTGCGTTGGCACAACCATTCATAAAATGTCCCAGTAGCTGCTCGCATCTAAAACACTTCATACTCCTTCCTGAGCTAAAACTGCAAATCCAAAGGCATTCTAGGGAAAGAATCATGTCCACTGTGCCCACTCGCTTTTCATACTTGGCTCCAATCTTGTCCCCTATTTCTCTTTGAATTTGGCATACTAGAATTAGATGGAGCTCTCTTTGGGAGGGGGCAAAAAGGCCTTTTACTACACGGTCTCCTTAGAAAGAAATACATGCACAAAATCCTCAGCCACCACCATCTTAATTGCTTCCCCACCGCTAACAAAGACAGTTTCGCATTCTTAACCAATCTATCCAAGGGAGGATCCAATCTTCTGACAAACCCATGGAGAAGGGGCACGGAAGAGCATGTCGGACTAGGCTTACGTAAGATCAATTGATAATACGCCTCCGTAAGTTTGCCTGCTTGAGAAAACTCTATAAACTCATTTATCTTCTCTTCCATGGGGACAAAACCTTTGATGGAGGTAAGCTTTCATGTCCTCCCATCTCAGACTATACCATTAACTTTCAATTTGGCGAGATCCATCTTACTGTACCCCGCACATGTTACACTACTCGTCCATAGAATCTGTCCAATTCAACACTCCCTCTCTCTAAGGTTTTTACCCTTGCCTCGAAATGGCTATGGTGGTTGTGACCCATATACGAAGTGCTTCCTTGACATCCTTATCCAATGCCTTAATTCTAGATATGACATCATCCATCCCTCATGATTATTCTAAAACAAAAGACCGTCGTAGGCTCGGCCAGCAATCGAGATCCTGTATCAAGGAATATAATGCCCCAGAGTCGTACACATCAATCTTTGAACACTAAGGTCTCGTCGAGGTGGTGCTTATAGAGAACTATCCCTCTTGTAAAACAGGCAGTTCACTAAGGATCATGGCAAAGGCAATGTTCTCTGCCAACCGCTCATGCCGACTATAGGTGGTGTGCCATGATCTACTGACTATCCTAAGCACACGTGTACCTCCGCCGATCATTCAGTAGTACTCAGAAAGTAGAGGCTCTCCAATTATCGAGCCGAGAGGACTTAATCTGCGAAATGAAGGTGCTTGAAGGCAAAGGCTATCGTGTCATCCTCTAGAGACAGCTCAGGGACTCCAGATAGATAGGGTCTCACCATCCGATTTGCTGCTTTATCTGAAAGCGAAACTGGATAAGATACTGTAAGTTTTGGTTTAGGCTAGAATAGGCACCGTTAGGGCCTCTTAGAGGTTGGTGGCACGAGAAGAAAGTTTTGAGTAAAAGAAAAAAAGGGAAGGAAAATAAAGGAGGTACCTATTCTAGGGTTTGGATCCATTCGCGCTCTTGACAAGGATTTGATTCCCACGCTTTGTGCACTCAAGCCTTCTTTCACTCCACACTCTATGGTCATTTGCCTAGCCCGTTATCTTCACCATTAACCTTATCCTATTTTCTTGCACACATGTACACACCTTCGCTACACTGGTATTGAAAGAGGCTGCTTTCGTGCAAATTTTGCATACGCACATTTGGAGAGGATTTGAGGTCTAGAGGATTGATCACACATATTTTTAGTGATTGTTAGGCATGTTACATGGGGGTGAGGGGAGAGCGTGTTTTCAGGGATCTATTGTGGGTCTTGTTCACACGTGATTGCACCCTGTATGAGTCACGTGTGGGGCTTGTGTTGAGCATTGGTTGTGGCGTTTTTTCACACGCTTGTGCACTTTGGGTAGTGTTCACACACGACCATGGGTTATGATTCTTATTACTTTTACCCTTCAGTTGGGCACCATGGTACGACTTTGCATCATCATCGCGCGAGCAAGACGACATCGTTTTGATTGTTTTTCCGTTTACGATCGGATCATGGGAGAGCCGCTCATGCACTATTATCGTCGCTCTACGATCGATATTATGAGTTGCCATTTTGTGTCATGGTTCACATATCTTTTGTCAATTTCACACGTACGTTTAGTAGTACTTCAAGGCTTAGGACCTCTATACCCTCATTTACAGACTCCACGCTATGAAGAGATGGCATACTCATGCCATTGTTGGACGTTGGAGCTTGCATGTTTGTTGCCTAGTCATATGAGGTGTTGTTTTGATGAGGAGGATATATGGTCCACATACGGCAACTTTGTTGACCCACTCTGTGCTCGAATGCGTCGACACAGAAGGTTCGGCATTGTTCGCATTCATGGGATGAGTCTTCTTTTGGTGACTTGTACGAGTGTCTGACACTCTTAAGCCGCCATGATTACGTTCTTAATACTGTAGACTACATCGATGCACGGATCTGATGATGATGATGATGATGTATCTTATATAAACCCATACGCATGATGATCTCTTACACACACATACGATGATATTGATGTATCACACGCACATGTGCACATGATGATACATACACATATATTTGCACATGATGATATGGACACTGATGCTGACGTATGTGATAGCGATGTGTGTGAGCTAGATCATGTGGGCATGATCTGGAGAGGGGGCAGGGATGATGGCATCGAGCATTATGAGTGTTCATATATCTAGGCCTACCTTCTCATCATCCAATACATGACTTGGATCTAGAACATACTTCTTCTTTCTTCAAATGAGCTCGCATGAAAATACATTTTGGATCGTCAAGTATGGAGGAGGGAATAAAAGTTCACGAGCTCAATCTCCAACTTTCCTCGTATTCATGCACAGTCTATAACTTAATCTCCAACTTTCCTCATATTTGTGTAGGGTTTATGTTATATGGGCAAAAACTTCTTGTACTTTTCCCCAAGGAGAGGGATTTTCTGTGGTTGGGTCGTATACCAACAAGGAAGACCATATCACCTTCATCAAATTCTCTAGTAGTCTACTTGAGATCAACACGCTACTTTTTTCTATCGTGAGTAGCTTTGATATCCTTTTTTATAGTCCGCATTGAACAATCCACTTTATCTATTTGCTTCAAGACTTCCACTCTGACCAGTGGGTTGAACTAAATCAATGGTGTTGCACAAGCTACTATAAGATGCATCGCAATAAAATTATACCGAATGTGGAGAATTCATCCATTTTTTGGGTTCCCTTCCATGGAATGCTCGAAGAATGTCTTTGATTACCCTCTCTGCCTAATCATCAATTTCTAGATAGTACCAAAATCTATAGAGCTACAGCTTCAAAGCATTTATTCCAAGAGCAGGACACATGAATTCAGCACCCCGATCCCTAACTATCCTTCCAAAGTAAAGTCTAAATATATCCTTTGGAATGACTTTTAGCAAACACCAAGAGCAGTATAAGTCTTTTTCAAAAGAATCGAATGAGCAACCTTCGTCAAGCGATCTACCACACGGCTAAGATGGAATCATGTCCTGCATCGACTGAAGAAAAATCTAATGATGGAATCCATGCTTATGTATTCTAATTGTATATGTGAAATAGGATGCACGTGTCTTGGCGTTTTTGTCATTTCACCTTTGCAAGGCTAAAAGAAATGCTTCTTTGTAGCAGCCACCATGACGGTCTTCACTTAGCTGGGGCGTGTCACGAGCTTTCTTTAGAATCCTCTTATTAAGATCTCTATCTTGAAAAATATACAACCGATTATTGAAGTACAAGCATCCACCTCTAACGTGAATCCATGAATTTTCTTTACTTCTAGGGTTGCCTTTACTTTTGCGGTAAGCAATATGATAATAGGGATAAAGAACTTTTCTAATCCAATCTCTTCCTTAATCTCAACGTGCAAGTAAGGAGGCCTTCCTGCCTAATATATCTATGACCGCATTCTCCTTGTCTAACCTATACTTGATTTTAAAACCAAACTCTCGAAGTGTTTGTATTTATCTTCTTTGCGTGATGTTAACATCATTCTGGTTGAAAATTTGCTTTGAAATTTTATGATCTATAACCCGAGAAGACAAGCAACTCTACGTCATCACTGTTCCTCTCGTGAGATCTTAGCTATAGCACCAGCGGATTAGTCAAGCAACCCCTCAGCTTATCAAAGTTACTTTGGCACATCGCGCAGACCATTAGAATGGAATGTCCTTCTTGAGAAGCGCCGTCAAAGGAGAAACAATCTTGGCATATGAACATCGGATACCATCTTATCAATCCCAAGAACCATTTGACTTCCTCTATCGTCTTTGGTTCTGGCAAATCGATAGCCGCTTTTGCACCTTGGCGGGATCAGCTAATATACTATCTCTTGACATTATGATCCCGGATATTCAATTTGATGGTAAAGAAGGTACATGCACTCTTCTTAGAGAAAAGTCTGTGCTTCTGGAGGCTTTCGAGGACTTTGAAGAGACACATACTTCACATGCGATCAGCTACATTCTTCGAGCAAACTAGAATTGCATCAATGAAGACCGAGATAAAATCATCCTGAAGGTTTCTTTTCTTTTTCTTTTTGCATTCAACAATTATAGCTAGAAGGGGAATTATTTAATCCCAACAGCATTATCGTGAACTCGTAATGTGCATACCATGTATTAAAATCTATCTTAGGAATATTATGATACGATAACATCCTAAGTTTAAGTCAATCTTTATAAATATCTGGCCTTTATGCGATCAATCTAACAGCACATTCCAGGAGTAAGATGCTTATTCTTAACAGTAAGCCGATTTAACCCTGAATATACAATCTCATAGTCCCATCATTCTTCTTCTGAAAGAGAACGAGCACCACATAGCAAGGGGATACAAATGGGCCAAACAAAGCTCTCCTCAAACAGTTATCTCGATTATTCCCCGAGCTCGGTTGCTTTCGGAATGGCCTTCTTATAAGCTCAAGATTCACTATTGTTGGGCTCCGAGAATGAACTCTTTCTCATGATCCACCTCACGAGTCGAGGGTATTGTAGTTAAATCTACGTCACAGTATATGCTCACTTAACCAACATGGTTTCCTTGCAACTCTTTATCTGCAGGATGGCTTGCTTCTGCTGGAGTCCCTTCAATAACTTTACTACTTTTACAGGTTACGGGGTGGGAGTTCAACAAACTACTCCAGTTCCTTTCATCTTGTTCACATGAAGATCCATGAAGGAAATGGTGCCTTTGTGATAATATTTGGCTAGGTTCCCATCCAAGAGAAACTGAATTACATCCGTCTTTTGGCAAGTAACTTCCACTACCCAATTCCACTCGCATTGGTCTGCCTTGCTTCTGGTCGATTACTAATTTATGCAACATCCAAGTGAAATGAATGAATGAATGAGCGTTTCTCGAATCAACAAAAAGCTTAAAATTCTTACCTCAAAAATCGGATGGGGTGTTGTAACTTAGTGAGAATCGTTGGTTTCGATCCTGGTGCTCCACTCTATCGAACGAAGTCTACCTCTTCCTTCTTTCTCTGGGGTTAGCTACTATTATAATGGCATTAGAAGTTGCTGAGACTGGGCTAGAACTTGCCTCCTTTGACTTGTCAAGCAAGTTCTATGGTGGAGTTAGAATGGTAACATCAATCGGTGCGTTGGCACAACCATTCATAAAATGTCCCAGTAGCTGCTCGTCGCATCTAAAACACTTCATACTCCTTCCTGAGCTAAAACTGCAAATCCAAAGGCATTCTAGGGAAAGAATCATGTCCACTGTGCCCACTCGCTTTTCATACTTGGCTCCAATCTTGTCCCCTATTTCTCTTTGAATTTGGCATACTAGAATTAGATGGAGCTCTCTTTGGGAGGGGGCAAAAAGGCCTTTTACTACACGGTCTCCTTAGAAAGAAATACATGCACAAAATCCTCAGCCACCACCATCTTAATTGCTTCCCCGCCGCTAACAAAGACAGTTTCGCATTCTTAACCAATCTATCCAAGGGAGGATCCAATCTTCTGACAAACCCATGGAGAAGGGGCTCGGAAGAGCATGTCGGACTAGGCTTACGTAAGATCAATTGATAATACGCCTCCGTAAGTTTGCCTGCTTGAGAAAACTCTATAAACTCATTTATCTTCTCTTCCATGGGGACAAAACCTTTGATGGAGGTAAGCTTTCATGTCCTCCCATCTCAGACTATACCATTAACTTTCAATTTGGCGAGATCCATCTTACTGTACCCCGCACATGTTACACTACTCGTCCATAGAATCTGTCCAATTCAACACTCCCTCTCTCCAAGGTTTTTACCCTTGCCTCGAAATGGCTATGGTGGTTGTGACCCATATACGAAGTGCTTCCTTGACATCCTTATCCAATGCCTTAATTCTAGATATGACATCATCCATCCCTCATGATTATTCTAAAACAAAAGACCGTCGTAGGCTCGGCCAGCAATCGAGATCCTGTATCAAGGAATATAATGCCCCAGAGTCGTACACATCAATCTTTGAACACTAAGGTCTCGTCGAGGTGGTGCTTATAGAGAACTATCCCTCTTGTAAAACAGGCAGTTCACTAAGGATCATGGCAAAGGCAATGTTCTCTGCCAACCGCTCATGCCGACTATAGGTGGTGTGCCATGATCTACTGACTATCCTAAGCACACGTGTACCTCCGCCGATCATTCAGTAGTACTCAGAAAGTAGAGGCTCTCCAATTATCGAGCCGAGAGGACTTAATCTGCGAAATGAAGGTGCTTGAAGGCAAAGGCTATCGTGTCATCCTCTAGAGACAGCTCAGGGACTCCAGATAGATAGGGTCTCACCATCCGATTTGCTGCTTTATCTGAAAGCGAAACTGGATAAGATACTGTAAGTTTTGGTTTAGGCGAGAATAGGCACCGTTAGGGCCTCTTAGAGGTTGGTGGCACGAGAAGAAAGTTTTGAGTAAAAGAAAAAAAGGGGAGGAAAATAAAGGAGGTACCTATTCTAGGGTTTGGATCCATTCGCGCTCTTGACAAGGATTTGATTCCCACGCTTTGTGCACTCAAGCCTTCTTTCACTCCACACTCTATGGTCATTTGCCTAGCCCGTTATCTTCACCATTAACCTTATCCTATTTTCTTGCACACATGTACACACCTTCGCTACACTGGTATTGAAAGAGGCTGCTTTCGTGCAAATTTTGCATACGCACATTTGGAGAGGATTTGAGGTCTAGAGGATTGATCACACATATTTTTAGTGATTGTTAGGCATGTTACATGGGGGTGAGGGGAGAGCGTGTTTTCAGGGATCTATTGTGGGTCTTGTTCACACGTGATTGCACCCTGTATGAGTCACGTGTGGGGCTTGTGTTGAGCATTGGTTGTGGCGTTTTTTCACACGCTTGTGCACTTTGGGTAGTGTTCACACACGACCATGGGTTATGATTCTTATTAACTTTACCCTTCAGTTGGGCACCATGGTACGACTTTGCATCATCATCGCGCGAGCAAGACGACATCGTTTTGATTGTTTTTCCGTTTACGATCGGATCATGGGAGAGCCGCTCATGCACTATTATCGTCGCTCTACGATCGATATTATGAGTTGCCATTTTGTGTCATGGTTCACATATCTTTTGTCAATTTCACACGTACGTTTAGTAGTACTTCAAGGCTTAGGACCTCTATACCCTCATTTACAGACTCCACGCTATGAAGAGATGGCATACTCATGCCATTGTTGGACGTTGGAGCTTGCATGTTTGTTGCCTAGTCATATGAGGTGTTGTTTTGATGAGGAGGATATATGGTCCACATACGGCAACTTTGTTGACCCACTCTGTGCTCGAATGCGTCGACACAGAAGGTTCGGCATTGTTCGCATTCATGGGATGAGTCTTCTTTTGGTGACTTGTACGAGTGTCTGACACTCTTAAGCCGCCATGATTACGTTCTTAATACTGTAGACTACATCGATGCACGGATCTGATGATGATGATGATGATGTATCTTATATAAACCCATACGCATGATGATCTCTTACACACACATACGATGATATTGATGTATCACACGCACATGTGCACATGATGATACATACACATATATTTGCACATGATGATATGGACACTAATGCTGACGTATGTGATAGCGATGTGTGTGAGCTAGATCATGTGGGCATGATCTGGAGAGGGGGCAGGGATGATGGCATCGAGCATTATGAGTGTTCATATATCTAGGCCTACCTTCTCATCATCCAATACATGACTTGGATCTAGAACATACTTCTTCTTTCTTCAAATGAGCTCGCATGAAAATACATTTTGGATCGTCAAGTATGGAGGAGGGAATAAAAGTTCACGAGCTCAATCTCCAACTTTCCTCGTATTCATGCACAGTCTATAACTTAATCTCCAACTTTCCTCATATTTGTGTAGGGTTTATGTTATATGGGCAAAAACTTCTTGTACTTTTCCCCAAGGAGAGGGATTTTCTGTGGTTGGGTCGTATACCAACAAGGAAGACCATATCACCTTCATCAAATTCTCTAGTAGTCTACTTGAGATCAACACGCTACTTTTTTCTATCGTGAGTAGCTTTGATATCCTTTTTTATAGTCCGCATTGAACAATCCACTTTATCTATTTGCTTCAAGACTTCCACTCTGACCAGTGGGTTGAACTAAATCAATGGTGTTGCACAAGCTACTATAAGATGCATCGCAATAAAATTATACCGAATGTGGAGAATTCATCCATTTTTTGGGTTCCCTTCCATGGAATGCTCGAAGAATGTCTTTGATTACCCTCTCTGCCTAATCATCAATTTCTAGATAGTACCAAAATCTATAGAGCTACAGCTTCAAAGCATTTATTCCAAGAGCAGGACACATGAATTCAGCACCCCGATCCCTAACTATCCTTCCAAAGTAAAGTCTAAATATATCCTTTGGAATGACTTTTAGCAAACACCAAGAGCAGTATAAGTCTTTTTCAAAAGAATCGAATGAGCAACCTTCGTCAAGCGATCTACCACACGGCTAAGATGGAATCATGTCCTGCATCGACTGAAGAAAAATCTAATGATGGAAACCATGCTTATGTATTCTAATTGTATATGTGAAATAGGATGCACGTGTCTTGGCGTTTTTGTCATTTCACCTTTGCAAGGCTAAAAGAAATGCTTCTTTGTAGCAGCCACCATGACGGTCTTCACTTAGCTGGGGCGTGTCACGAGCTTTCTTTAGAATCCTCTTATTAAGATCTCTATCTTGAAAAATATACAACCGATTATTGAAGTACAAGCATCCACCTCTAACGTGAATCCATGAATTTTCTTTACTTCTAGGGTTGCCTTTACTTTTGCGGTAAGCAATATGATAATAGGGATAAAGAACTTTTCTAATCCAATCTCTTCCTTAATCTCAACGTGCAAGTAAGGAGGCCTTCCTGCCTAATATATCTATGACCGCATTCTCCTTGTCTAACCTATACTTGATTTTAAAACCAAACTCTCGAAGTGTTTGTATTTATCTTCTTTGCGTGATGTTAACATCATTCTGGTTGAAAATTTGCTTTGAAATTTTATGATCTATAACCCGAGAAGACAAGCAACTCTACGTCATCACTGTTCCTCTCGTGAGATCTTAGCTATAGCACCAGCGGATTAGTCAAGCAACCCCTCAGCTTATCAAAGTTACTTTGGCACATCGCGCAGACCATTAGAATGGAATGTCCTTCTTGAGAAGCGCCGTCAAAGGAGAAACAATCTTGGCATATGAACATCGGATACCATCTTATCAATCCCAAGAACCATTTGACTTCCTCTATCGTCTTTGGTTCTGGCAAATCGATAGCCGCTTTTGCACCTTGGCGGGATCAGCTAATATACTATCTCTTGACATTATGATCCCGGATATTCAATTTGATGGTAAAGAAGGTACATGCACTCTTCTTAGAGAAAAGTCTGTGCTTCTGGAGGCTTTCGAGGACTTTGAAGAGACACATACTTCACATGCGATCAGCTACATTCTTCGAGCAAACTAGAATTGCATCAATGAAGACCGAGATAAAATCATCCTGAAGGTTTCTTTTCTTTTTCTTTTTGCATTCAACAATTATAGCTAGAAGGGGAATTATTTAATCCCAACAGCATTATCGTGAACTCGTAATGTGCATACCATGTATTAAAATCTATCTTAGGAATATTATGATACGATAACATCCTAAGTTTAAGTCAATCTTTATAAATATCTGGCCTTTATGCGATCAATCTAACAGCACATTCCAGGAGTAAGATGCTTATTCTTAACAGTAAGCCGATTTAACCCTGAATATACAATCTCATAGTCCCATCATTCTTCTTCTGAAAGAGAACGAGCACCACATAGCAAGGGGATACAAATGGGCCAAACAAAGCTCTCCTCAAACAGTTATCTCGATTATTCCCCGAGCTCGGTTGCTTTCGGAATGGCCTTCTTATAAGCTCAAGATTCACTATTGTTGGGCTCCGAGAATGAACTCTTTCTCATGATCCACCTCACGAGTCGAGGGTATTGTAGTTAAATCTACGTCACAGTATATGCTCACTTAACCAACATGGTTTCCTTGCAACTCTTTATCTGCAGGATGGCTTGCTTCTGCTGGAGTCCCTTCAATAACTTTACTACTTTTACAGGTTACGGGGTGGGAGTTCAACAAACTACTCCAGTTCCTTTCATCTTGTTCACATGAAGATCCATGAAGGAAATGGTGCCTTTGTGATAATATTTGGCTAGGTTCCCATCCAAGAGAAACTGAATTACATCCGTCTTTTGGCAAGTAACTTCCACTACCCAATTCCACTCGCATTGGTCTGCCTTGCTTCTGGTCGATTACTAATTTATGCAACATCCAAGTGAAATGAATGAATGAATGAGCGTTTCTCGAATCAACAAAAAGCTTAAAATTCTTACCTCAAAAATCGGATGGGGTGTTGTAACTTAGTGAGAATCGTTGGTTTCGATCCTGGTGCTCCACTCTATCGAACGAAGTCTACCTCTTCCTTCTTTCTCTGGGGTTAGCTACTATTATAATGGCATTAGAAGTTGCTGAGACTGGGCTAGAACTTGCCTCCTTTGACTTGTCAAGCAAGTTCTATGGTGGAGTTAGAATGGTAACATCAATCGGTGCGTTGGCACAACCATTCATAAAATGTCCCAGTAGCTGCTCGTCGCATCTAAAACACTTCATACTCCTTCCTGAGCTAAAACTGCAAATCCAAAGGCATTCTAGGGAAAGAATCATGTCCACTGTGCCCACTCGCTTTTCATACTTGGCTCCAATCTTGTCCCCTATTTCTCTTTGAATTTGGCATACTAGAATTAGATGGAGCTCTCTTTGGGAGGGGGCAAAAAGGCCTTTTACTACACGGTCTCCTTAGAAAGAAATACATGCACAAAATCCTCAGCCACCACCATCTTAATTGCTTCCCCGCCGCTAACAAAGACAGTTTCGCATTCTTAACCAATCTATCCAAGGGAGGATCCAATCTTCTGACAAACCCATGGAGAAGGGGCTCGGAAGAGCATGTCGGACTAGGCTTACGTAAGATCAATTGATAATACGCCTCCGTAAGTTTGCCTGCTTGAGAAAACTCTATAAACTCATTTATCTTCTCTTCCATGGGGACAAAACCTTTGATGGAGGTAAGCTTTCATGTCCTCCCATCTCAGACTATACCATTAACTTTCAATTTGGCGAGATCCATCTTACTGTACCCCGCACATGTTACACTACTCGTCCATAGAATCTGTCCAATTCAACACTCCCTCTCTCCAAGGTTTTTACCCTTGCCTCGAAATGGCTATGGTGGTTGTGACCCATATACGAAGTGCTTCCTTGACATCCTTATCCAATGCCTTAATTCTAGATATGACATCATCCATCCCTCATGATTATTCTAAAACAAAAGACCGTCGTAGGCTCGGCCAGCAATCGAGATCCTGTATCAAGGAATATAATGCCCCAGAGTCGTACACATCAATCTTTGAACACTAAGGTCTCGTCGAGGTGGTGCTTATAGAGAACTATCCCTCTTGTAAAACAGGCAGTTCACTAAGGATCATGGCAAAGGCAATGTTCTCTGCCAACCGCTCATGCCGACTATAGGTGGTGTGCCATGATCTACTGACTATCCTAAGCACACGTGTACCTCCGCCGATCATTCAGTAGTACTCAGAAAGTAGAGGCTCTCCAATTATCGAGCCGAGAGGACTTAATCTGCGAAATGAAGGTGCTTGAAGGCAAAGGCTATCGTGTCATCCTCTAGAGACAGCTCAGGGACTCCAGATAGATAGGGTCTCACCATCCGATTTGCTGCTTTATCTGAAAGCGAAACTGGATAAGATACTGTAAGTTTTGGTTTAGGCGAGAATAGGCACCGTTAGGGCCTCTTAGAGGTTGGTGGCACGAGAAGAAAGTTTTGAGTAAAAGAAAAAAAGGGGAGGAAAATAAAGGAGGTACCTATTCTAGGGTTTGGATCCATTCGCGCTCTTGACAAGGATTTGATTCCCACGCTTTGTGCACTCAAGCCTTCTTTCACTCCACACTCTATGGTCATTTGCCTAGCCCGTTATCTTCACCATTAACCTTATCCTATTTTCTTGCACACATGTACACACCTTCGCTACACTGGTATTGAAAGAGGCTGCTTTCGTGCAAATTTTGCATACGCACATTTGGAGAGGATTTGAGGTCTAGAGGATTGATCACACATATTTTTAGTGATTGTTAGGCATGTTACATGGGGGTGAGGGGAGAGCGTGTTTTCAGGGATCTATTGTGGGTCTTGTTCACACGTGATTGCACCCTGTATGAGTCACGTGTGGGGCTTGTGTTGAGCATTGGTTGTGGCGTTTTTTCACACGCTTGTGCACTTTGGGTAGTGTTCACACACGACCATGGGTTATGATTCTTATTACTTTTACCCTTCAGTTGGGCACCATGGTACGACTTTGCATCATCATCGCGCGAGCAAGACGACATCGTTTTGATTGTTTTTCCGTTTACGATCGGATCATGGGAGAGCCGCTCATGCACTATTATCGTCGCTCTACGATCGATATTATGAGTTGCCATTTTGTGTCATGGTTCACATATCTTTTGTCAATTTCACACGTACGTTTAGTAGTACTTCAAGGCTTAGGACCTCTATACCCTCATTTACAGACTCCACGCTATGAAGAGATGGCATACTCATGCCATTGTTGGACGTTGGAGCTTGCATGTTTGTTGCCTAGTCATATGAGGTGTTGTTTTGATGAGGAGGATATATGGTCCACATACGGCAACTTTGTTGACCCACTCTGTGCTCGAATGCGTCGACACAGAAGGTTCGGCATTGTTCGCATTCATGGGATGAGTCTTCTTTTGGTGACTTGTACGAGTGTCTGACACTCTTAAGCCGCCATGATTACGTTCTTAATACTGTAGACTACATCGATGCACGGATCTGATGATGATGATGATGATGTATCTTATATAAACCCATACGCATGATGATCTATTACACACACATACGATGATATTGATGTATCACACGCACATGTGCACATGATGATACATACACATATATTTGCACATGATGATATGGACACTGATGCTGACGTATGTGATAGCGATGTGTGTGAGCTAGATCATGTGGGCATGATCTGGAGAGGGGGCAGGGATGATGGCATCGAGCATTATGAGTGTTCATATATCTAGGCCTACCTTCTCATCATCCAATACATGACTTGGATCTAGAACATACTTCTTCTTTCTTCAAATGAGCTCGCATGAAAATACATTTTGGATCGTCAAGTATGGAGGAGGGAATAAAAGTTCACGAGCTCAATCTCCAACTTTCCTCGTATTCATGCACAGTCTATAACTTAATCTCCAACTTTCCTCATATTTGTGTAGGGTTTATGTTATATGGGCAAAAACTTCTTGTACTTTTCCCCAAGGAGAGGGATTTTCTGTGGTTGGGTCGTATACCAACAAGGAAGACCATATCACCTTCATCAAATTCTCTAGTAGTCTACTTGAGATCAACACGCTACTTTTTTCTATCGTGAGTAGCTTTGATATCCTTTTTTATAGTCCGCATTGAACAATCCACTTTATCTATTTGCTTCAAGACTTCCACTCTGACCAGTGGGTTGAACTAAATCAATGGTGTTGCACAAGCTACTATAAGATGCATCGCAATAAAATTATACCGAATGTGGAGAATTCATCCATTTTTTGGGTTCCCTTCCATGGAATGCTCGAAGAATGTCTTTGATTACCCTCTCTGCCTAATCATCAATTTCTAGATAGTACCAAAATCTATAGAGCTACAGCTTCAAAGCATTTATTCCAAGAGCAGGACACATGAATTCAGCACCCCGATCCCTAACTATCCTTCCAAAGTAAAGTCTAAATATATCCTTTGGAATGACTTTTAGCAAACACCAAGAGCAGTATAAGTCTTTTTCAAAAGAATCGAATGAGCAACCTTCGTCAAGCGATCTACCACACGGCTAAGATGGAATCATGTCCTGCATCGACTGAAGAAAAATCTAATGATGGAATCCATGCTTATGTATTCTAATTGTATATGTGAAATAGGATGCACGTGTCTTGGCGTTTTTGTCATTTCACCTTTGCAAGGCTAAAAGAAATGCTTCTTTGTAGCAGCCACCATGACGGTCTTCACTTAGCTGGGGCGTGTCACGAGCTTTCTTTAGAATCCTCTTATTAAGATCTCTATCTTGAAAAATATACAACCGATTATTGAAGTACAAGCATCCACCTCTAACGTGAATCCATGAATTTTCTTTACTTCTAGGGTTGCCTTTACTTTTGCGGTAAGCAATATGATAATAGGGATAAAGAACTTTTCTAATCCAATCTCTTCCTTAATCTCAACGTGCAAGTAAGGAGGCCTTCCTGCCTAATATATCTATGACCGCATTCTCCTTGTCTAACCTATACTTGATTTTAAAACCAAACTCTCGAAGTGTTTGTATTTATCTTCTTTGCGTGATGTTAACATCATTCTGGTTGAAAATTTGCTTTGAAATTTTATGATCTATAACCCGAGAAGACAAGCAACTCTACGTCATCACTGTTCCTCTCGTGAGATCTTAGCTATAGCACCAGCGGATTAGTCAAGCAACCCCTCAGCTTATCAAAGTTACTTTGGCACATCGCGCAGACCATTAGAATGGAATGTCCTTCTTGAGAAGCGCCGTCAAAGGAGAAACAATCTTGGCATATGAACATCGGATACCATCTTATCAATCCCAAGAACCATTTGACTTCCTCTATCGTCTTTGGTTCTGGCAAATCGATAGCCGCTTTTGCACCTTGGCGGGATCAGCTAATATACTATCTCTTGACATTATGATCCCGGATATTCAATTTGATGGTAAAGAAGGTACATGCACTCTTCTTAGAGAAAAGTCTGTGCTTCTGGAGGCTTTCGAGGACTTTGAAGAGACACATACTTCACATGCGATCAGCTACATTCTTCGAGCAAACTAGAATTGCATCAATGAAGACCGAGATAAAATCATCCTGAAGGTTTCTTTTCTTTTTCTTTTTGCATTCAACAATTATAGCTAGAAGGGGAATTATTTAATCCCAACAGCATTATCGTGAACTCGTAATGTGCATACCATGTATTAAAATCTATCTTAGGAATATTATGATACGATAACATCCTAAGTTTAAGTCAATCTTTATAAATATCTGGCCTTTATGCGATCAATCTAACAGCACATTCCAGGAGTAAGATGCTTATTCTTAACAGTAAGCCGATTTAACCCTGAATATACAATCTCATAGTCCCATCATTCTTCTTCTGAAAGAGAACGAGCACCACATAGCAAGGGGATACAAATGGGCCAAACAAAGCTCTCCTCAAACAGTTATCTCGATTATTCCCCGAGCTCGGTTGCTTTCGGAATGGCCTTCTTATAAGCTCAAGATTCACTATTGTTGGGCTCCGAGAATGAACTCTTTCTCATGATCCACCTCACGAGTCGAGGGTATTGTAGTTAAATCTACGTCACAGTATATGCTCACTTAACCAACATGGTTTCCTTGCAACTCTTTATCTGCAGGATGGCTTGCTTCTGCTGGAGTCCCTTCAATAACTTTACTACTTTTACAGGTTACGGGGTGGGAGTTCAACAAACTACTCCAGTTCCTTTCATCTTGTTCACATGAAGATCCATGAAGGAAATGGTGCCTTTGTGATAATATTTGGCTAGGTTCCCATCCAAGAGAAACTGAATTACATCCGTCTTTTGGCAAGTAACTTCCACTACCCAATTCCACTCGCATTGGTCTGCCTTGCTTCTGGTCGATTACTAATTTATGCAACATCCAAGTGAAATGAATGAATGAATGAGCGTTTCTCGAATCAACAAAAAGCTTAAAATTCTTACCTCAAAAATCGGATGGGGTGTTGTAACTTAGTGAGAATCGTTGGTTTCGATCCTGGTGCTCCACTCTATCGAACGAAGTCTACCTCTTCCTTCTTTCTCTGGGGTTAGCTACTATTATAATGGCATTAGAAGTTGCTGAGACTGGGCTAGAACTTGCCTCCTTTGACTTGTCAAGCAAGTTCTATGGTGGAGTTAGAATGGTAACATCAATCGGTGCGTTGGCACAACCATTCATAAAATGTCCCAGTAGCTGCTCGTCGCATCTAAAACACTTCATACTCCTTCCTGAGCTAAAACTGCAAATCCAAAGGCATTCTAGGGAAAGAATCATGTCCACTGTGCCCACTCGCTTTTCATACTTGGCTCCAATCTTGTCCCCTATTTCTCTTTGAATTTGGCATACTAGAATTAGATGGAGCTCTCTTTGGGAGGGGGCAAAAAGGCCTTTTACTACACGGTCTCCTTAGAAAGAAATACATGCACAAAACCCTCAGCCACCACCATCTTAATTGCTTCCCCGCCGCTAACAAAGACAGTTTCGCATTCTTAACCAATCTATCCAAGGGAGGATCCAATCTTCTGACAAACCCATGGAGAAGGGGCTCGGAAGAGCATGTCGGACTAGGCTTACGTAAGATCAATTGATAATACGCCTCCGTAAGTTTGCCTGCTTGAGAAAACTCTATAAACTCATTTATCTTCTCTTCCATGGGGACAAAACCTTTGATGGAGGTAAGCTTTCATGTCCTCCCATCTCAGACTATACCATTAACTTTCAATTTGGCGAGATCCATCTTACTGTACCCCGCACATGTTACACTACTCGTCCATAGAATCTGTCCAATTCAACACTCCCTCTCTCCAAGGTTTTTACCCTTGCCTCGAAATGGCTATGGTGGTTGTGACCCATATACGAAGTGCTTCCTTGACATCCTTATCCAATGCCTTAATTCTAGATATGACATCATCCATCCCTCATGATTATTCTAAAACAAAAGACCGTCGTAGGCTCGGCCAGCAATCGAGATCCTGTATCAAGGAATATAATGCCCCAGAGTCGTACACATCAATCTTTGAACACTAAGGTCTCGTCGAGGTGGTGCTTATAGAGAACTATCCCTCTTGTAAAACAGGCAGTTCACTAAGGATCATGGCAAAGGCAATGTTCTCTGCCAACCGCTCATGCCGACTATAGGTGGTGTGCCATGATCTACTGACTATCCTAAGCACACGTGTACCTCCGCCGATCATTCAGTAGTACTCAGAAAGTAGAGGCTCTCCAATTATCGAGCCGAGAGGACTTAATCTGCGAAATGAAGGTGCTTGAAGGCAAAGGCTATCGTGTCATCCTCTAGAGACAGCTCAGGGACTCCAGATAGATAGGGTCTCACCATCCGATTTGCTGCTTTATCTGAAAGCGAAACTGGATAAGATACTGTAAGTTTTGGTTTAGGCGAGAATAGGCACCGTTAGGGCCTCTTAGAGGTTGGTGGCACGAGAAGAAAGTTTTGAGTAAAAGAAAAAAAGGGGAGGAAAATAAAGGAGGTACCTATTCTAGGGTTTGGATCCATTCGCGCTCTTGACAAGGATTTGATTCCCACGCTTTGTGCACTCAAGCCTTCTTTCACTCCACACTCTATGGTCATTTGCCTAGCCCGTTATCTTCACCATTAACCTTATCCTATTTTCTTGCACACATGTACACACCTTCGCTACACTGGTATTGAAAGAGGCTGCTTTCGTGCAAATTTTGCATACGCACATTTGGAGAGGATTTGAGGTCTAGAGGATTGATCACACATATTTTTAGTGATTGTTAGGCATGTTACATGGGGGTGAGGGGAGAGCGTGTTTTCAGGGATCTATTGTGGGTCTTGTTCACACGTGATTGCACCCTGTATGAGTCACGTGTGGGGCTTGTGTTGAGCATTGGTTGTGGCGTTTTTTCACACGCTTGTGCACTTTGGGTAGTGTTCACACACGACCATGGGTTATGATTCTTATTACTTTTACCCTTCAGTTGGGCACCATGGTACGACTTTGCATCATCATCGCGCGAGCAAGACGACATCGTTTTGATTGTTTTTCCGTTTACGATCGGATCATGGGAGAGCCGCTCATGCACTATTATCGTCGCTCTACGATCGATATTATGAGTTGCCATTTTGTGTCATGGTTCACATATCTTTTGTCAATTTCACACGTACGTTTAGTAGTACTTCAAGGCTTAGGACCTCTATACCCTCATTTACAGACTCCACGCTATGAAGAGATGGCATACTCATGCCATTGTTGGACGTTGGAGCTTGCATGTTTGTTGCCTAGTCATATGAGGTGTTGTTTTGATGAGGAGGATATATGGTCCACATACGGCAACTTTGTTGACCCACTCTGTGCTCGAATGCGTCGACACAGAAGGTTCGGCATTGTTCGCATTCATGGGATGAGTCTTCTTTTGGTGACTTGTACGAGTGTCTGACACTCTTAAGCCGCCATGATTACGTTCTTAATACTGTAGACTACATCGATGCACGGATCTGATGATGATGATGATGATGTATCTTATATAAACCCATACGCATGATGATCTATTACACACACATACGATGATATTGATGTATCACACGCACATGTGCACATGATGATACATACACATATATTTGCACATGATGATATGGACACTGATGCTGACGTATGTGATAGCGATGTGTGTGAGCTAGATCATGTGGGCATGATCTGGAGAGGGGGCAGGGATGATGGCATCGAGCATTATGAGTGTTCATATATCTAGGCCTACCTTCTCATCATCCAATACATGACTTGGATCTAGAACATACTTCTTCTTTCTTCAAATGAGCTCGCATGAAAATACATTTTGGATCGTCAAGTATGGAGGAGGGAATAAAAGTTCACGAGCTCAATCTCCAACTTTCCTCGTATTCATGCACAGTCTATAACTTAATCTCCAACTTTCCTCATATTTGTGTAGGGTTTATGTTATATGGGCAAAAACTTCTTGTACTTTTCCCCAAGGAGAGGGATTTTCTGTGGTTGGGTCGTATACCAACAAGGAAGACCATATCACCTTCATCAAATTCTCTAGTAGTCTACTTGAGATCAACACGCTACTTTTTTCTATCGTGAGTAGCTTTGATATCCTTTTTTATAGTCCGCATTGAACAATCCACTTTATCTATTTGCTTCAAGACTTCCACTCTGACCAGTGGGTTGAACTAAATCAATGGTGTTGCACAAGCTACTATAAGATGCATCGCAATAAAATTATACCGAATGTGGAGAATTCATCCATTTTTTGGGTTCCCTTCCATGGAATGCTCGAAGAATGTCTTTGATTACCCTCTCTGCCTAATCATCAATTTCTAGATAGTACCAAAATCTATAGAGCTACAGCTTCAAAGCATTTATTCCAAGAGCAGGACACATGAATTCAGCACCCCGATCCCTAACTATCCTTCCAAAGTAAAGTCTAAATATATCCTTTGGAATGACTTTTAGCAAACACCAAGAGCAGTATAAGTCTTTTTCAAAAGAATCGAATGAGCAACCTTCGTCAAGCGATCTACCACACGGCTAAGATGGAATCATGTCCTGCATCGACTGAAGAAAAATCTAATGATGGAATCCATGCTTATGTATTCTAATTGTATATGTGAAATAGGATGCACGTGTCTTGGCGTTTTTGTCATTTCACCTTTGCAAGGCTAAAAGAAATGCTTCTTTGTAGCAGCCACCATGACGGTCTTCACTTAGCTGGGGCGTGTCACGAGCTTTCTTTAGAATCCTCTTATTAAGATCTCTATCTTGAAAAATATACAACCGATTATTGAAGTACAAGCATCCACCTCTAACGTGAATCCATGAATTTTCTTTACTTCTAGGGTTGCCTTTACTTTTGCGGTAAGCAATATGATAATAGGGATAAAGAACTTATCTAATCCAATCTCTTCCTTAATCTCAACGTGCAAGTAAGGAGGCCTTCCTGCCTAATATATCTATGACCGCATTCTCCTTGTCTAACCTATACTTGATTTTAAAACCAAACTCTCGAAGTGTTTGTATTTATCTTCTTTGCGTGATGTTAACATCATTCTGGTTGAAAATTTGCTTTAAAATTTTATGATCTATAACCCGAGAAGACAAGCAACTCTACGTCATCACTGTTCCTCTCGTGAGATCTTAGCTATAGCACCAGCGGATTAGTCAAGCAACCCCTCAGCTTATCAAAGTTACTTTGGCACATCGCGCAGACCATTAGAATGGAATGTCCTTCTTGAGAAGCGCCGTCAAAGGAGAAACAATCTTGGCATATGAACATCGGATACCATCTTATCAATCCCAAGAACCATTTGACTTCCTCTATCGTCTTTGGTTCTGGCAAATCGATAGCCGCTTTTGCACCTTGGCGGGATCAGCTAATATACTATCTCTTGACATTATGATCCCGGATATTCAATTTGATGGTAAAGAAGGTACATGCACTCTTCTTAGAGAAAAGTCTGTGCTTCTGGAGGCTTTCGAGGACTTTGAAGAGACACATACTTCACATGCGATCAGCTACATTCTTCGAGCAAACTAGAATTGCATCAATGAAGACCGAGATAAAATCATCCTGAAGGTTTCTTTTCTTTTTCTTTTTGCATTCAACAATTATAGCTAGAAGGGGAATTATTTAATCCCAACAGCATTATCGTGAACTCGTAATGTGCATACCATGTATTAAAATCTATCTTAGGAATATTATGATACGATAACATCCTAAGTTTAAGTCAATCTTTATAAATATCTGGCCTTTATGCGATCAATCTAACAGCACATTCCAGGAGTAAGATGCTTATTCTTAACAGTAAGCCGATTTAACCCTGAATATACAATCTCATAGTCCCATCATTCTTCTTCTGAAAGAGAACGAGCACCACATAGCAAGGGGATACAAATGGGCCAAACAAAGCTCTCCTCAAACAGTTATCTCGATTATTCCCCGAGCTCGGTTGCTTTCGGAATGGCCTTCTTATAAGCTCAAGATTCACTATTGTTGGGCTCCGAGAATGAACTCTTTCTCATGATCCACCTCACGAGTCGAGGGTATTGTAGTTAAATCTACGTCACAGTATATGCTCACTTAACCAACATGGTTTCCTTGCAACTCTTTATCTGCAGGATGGCTTGCTTCTGCTGGAGTCCCTTCAATAACTTTACTACTTTTACAGGTTACGGGGTGGGAGTTCAACAAACTACTCCAGTTCCTTTCATCTTGTTCACATGAAGATCCATGAAGGAAATGGTGCCTTTGTGATAATATTTGGCTAGGTTCCCATCCAAGAGAAACTGAATTACATCCGTCTTTTGGCAAGTAACTTCCACTACCCAATTCCACTCGCATTGGTCTGCCTTGCTTCTGGTCGATTACTAATTTATGCAACATCCAAGTGAAATGAATGAATGAATGAGCGTTTCTCGAATCAACAAAAAGCTTAAAATTCTTACCTCAAAAATCGGATGGGGTGTTGTAACTTAGTGAGAATCGTTGGTTTCGATCCTGGTGCTCCACTCTATCGAACGAAGTCTACCTCTTCCTTCTTTCTCTGGGGTTAGCTACTATTATAATGGCATTAGAAGTTGCTGAGACTGGGCTAGAACTTGCCTCCTTTGACTTGTCAAGCAAGTTCTATGGTGGAGTTAGAATGGTAACATCAATCGGTGCGTTGGCACAACCATTCATAAAATGTCCCAGTAGCTGCTCGTCGCATCTAAAACACTTCATACTCCTTCCTGAGCTAAAACTGCAAATCCAAAGGCATTCTAGGGAAAGAATCATGTCCACTGTGCCCACTCGCTTTTCATACTTGGCTCCAATCTTGTCCCCTATTTCTCTTTGAATTTGGCATACTAGAATTAGATGGAGCTCTCTTTGGGAGGGGGCAAAAAGGCCTTTTACTACACGGTCTCCTTAGAAAGAAATACATGCACAAAATCCTCAGCCACCACCATCTTAATTGCTTCCCCGCCGCTAACAAAGACAGTTTCGCATTCTTAACCAATCTATCCAAGGGAGGATCCAATCTTCTGACAAACCCATGGAGAAGGGGCTCGGAAGAGCATGTCGGACTAGGCTTACGTAAGATCAATTGATAATACGCCTCCGTAAGTTTGCCTGCTTGAGAAAACTCTATAAACTCATTTATCTTCTCTTCCATGGGGACAAAACCTTTGATGGAGGTAAGCTTTCATGTCCTCCCATCTCAGACTATACCATTAACTTTCAATTTGGCGAGATCCATCTTACTGTACCCCGCACATGTTACACTACTCGTCCATAGAATCTGTCCAATTCAACACTCCCTCTCTCCAAGGTTTTTACCCTTGCCTCGAAATGGCTATGGTGGTTGTGACCCATATACGAAGTGCTTCCTTGACATCCTTATCCAATGCCTTAATTCTAGATATGACATCATCCATCCCTCATGATTATTCTAAAACAAAAGACCGTCGTAGGCTCGGCCAGCAATCGAGATCCTGTATCAAGGAATATAATGCCCCAGAGTCGTACACATCAATCTTTGAACACTAAGGTCTCGTCGAGGTGGTGCTTATAGAGAACTATCCCTCTTGTAAAACAGGCAGTTCACTAAGGATCATGGCAAAGGCAATGTTCTCTGCCAACCGCTCATGCCGACTATAGGTGGTGTGCCATGATCTACTGACTATCCTAAGCACACGTGTACCTCCGCCGATCATTCAGTAGTACTCAGAAAGTAGAGGCTCTCCAATTATCGAGCCGAGAGGACTTAATCTGCGAAATGAAGGTGCTTGAAGGCAAAGGCTATCGTGTCATCCTCTAGAGACAGCTCAGGGACTCCAGATAGATAGGGTCTCACCATCCGATTTGCTGCTTTATCTGAAAGCGAAACTGGATAAGATACTGTAAGTTTTGGTTTAGGCGAGAATAGGCACCGTTAGGGCCTCTTAGAGGTTGGTGGCACGAGAAGAAAGTTTTGAGTAAAAGAAAAAAAGGGGAGGAAAATAAAGGAGGTACCTATTCTAGGGTTTGGATCCATTCGCGCTCTTGACAAGGATTTGATTCCCACGCTTTGTGCACTCAAGCCTTCTTTCACTCCACACTCTATGGTCATTTGCCTAGCCCGTTATCTTCACCATTAACCTTATCCTATTTTCTTGCACACATGTACACACCTTCGCTACACTGGTATTGAAAGAGGCTGCTTTCGTGCAAATTTTGCATACGCACATTTGGAGAGGATTTGAGGTCTAGAGGATTGATCACACATATTTTTAGTGATTGTTAGGCATGTTACATGGGGGTGAGGGGAGAGCGTGTTTTCAGGGATCTATTGTGGGTCTTGTTCACACGTGATTGCACCCTGTATGAGTCACGTGTGGGGCTTGTGTTGAGCATTGGTTGTGGCGTTTTTTCACACGCTTGTGCACTTTGGGTAGTGTTCACACACGACCATGGGTTATGATTCTTATTAACTTTACCCTTCAGTTGGGCACCATGGTACGACTTTGCATCATCATCGCGCGAGCAAGACGACATCGTTTTGATTGTTTTTCCGTTTACGATCGGATCATGGGAGAGCCGCTCATGCACTATTATCGTCGCTCTACGATCGATATTATGAGTTGCCATTTTGTGTCATGGTTCACATATCTTTTGTCAATTTCACACGTACGTTTAGTAGTACTTCAAGGCTTAGGACCTCTATACCCTCATTTACAGACTCCACGCTATGAAGAGATGGCATACTCATGCCATTGTTGGACGTTGGAGCTTGCATGTTTGTTGCCTAGTCATATGAGGTGTTGTTTTGATGAGGAGGATATATGGTCCACATACGGCAACTTTGTTGACCCACTCTGTGCTCGAATGCGTCGACACAGAAGGTTCGGCATTGTTCGCATTCATGGGATGAGTCTTCTTTTGGTGACTTGTACGAGTGTCTGACACTCTTAAGCCGCCATGATTACGTTCTTAATACTGTAGACTACATCGATGCACGGATCTGATGATGATGATGATGATGTATCTTATATAAACCCATACGCATGATGATCTATTACACACACATACGATGATATTGATGTATCACACGCACATGTGCACATGATGATACATACACATATATTTGCACATGATGATATGGACACTGATGCTGACGTATGTGATAGCGATGTGTGTGAGCTAGATCATGTGGGCATGATCTGGAGAGGGGGCAGGGATGATGGCATCGAGCATTATGAGTGTTCATATATCTAGGCCTACCTTCTCATCATCCAATACATGACTTGGATCTAGAACATACTTCTTCTTTCTTCAAATGAGCTCGCATGAAAATACATTTTGGATCGTCAAGTATGGAGGAGGGAATAAAAGTTCACGAGCTCAATCTCCAACTTTCCTCGTATTCATGCACAGTCTATAACTTAATCTCCAACTTTCCTCATATTTGTGTAGGGTTTATGTTATATGGGCAAAAACTTCTTGTACTTTTCCCCAAGGAGAGGGATTTTCTGTGGTTGGGTCGTATACCAACAAGGAAGACCATATCACCTTCATCAAATTCTCTAGTAGTCTACTTGAGATCAACACGCTACTTTTTTCTATCGTGAGTAGCTTTGATATCCTTTTTTATAGTCCGCATTGAACAATCCACTTTATCTATTTGCTTCAAGACTTCCACTCTGACCAGTGGGTTGAACTAAATCAATGGTGTTGCACAAGCTACTATAAGATGCATCGCAATAAAATTATACCGAATGTGGAGAATTCATCCATTTTTTGGGTTCCCTTCCATGGAATGCTCGAAGAATGTCTTTGATTACCCTCTCTGCCTAATCATCAATTTCTAGATAGTACCAAAATCTATAGAGCTACAGCTTCAAAGCATTTATTCCAAGAGCAGGACACATGAATTCAGCACCCCGATCCCTAACTATCCTTCCAAAGTAAAGTCTAAATATATCCTTTGGAATGACTTTTAGCAAACACCAAGAGCAGTATAAGTCTTTTTCAAAAGAATCGAATGAGCAACCTTCGTCAAGCGATCTACCACACGGCTAAGATGGAATCATGTCCTGCATCGACTGAAGAAAAATCTAATGATGGAATCCATGCTTATGTATTCTAATTGTATATGTGAAATAGGATGCACGTGTCTTGGCGTTTTTGTCATTTCACCTTTGCAAGGCTAAAAGAAATGCTTCTTTGTAGCAGCCACCATGACGGTCTTCACTTAGCTGGGGCGTGTCACGAGCTTTCTTTAGAATCCTCTTATTAAGATCTCTATCTTGAAAAATATACAACCGATTATTGAAGTACAAGCATCCACCTCTAACGTGAATCCATGAATTTTCTTTACTTCTAGGGTTGCCTTTACTTTTGCGGTAAGCAATATGATAATAGGGATAAAGAACTTTTCTAATCCAATCTCTTCCTTAATCTCAACGTGCAAGTAAGGAGGCCTTCCTGCCTAATATATCTATGACCGCATTCTCCTTGTCTAACCTATACTTGATTTTAAAACCAAACTCTCGAAGTGTTTGTATTTATCTTCTTTGCGTGATGTTAACATCATTCTGGTTGAAAATTTGCTTTGAAATTTTATGATCTATAACCCGAGAAGACAAGCAACTCTACGTCATCACTGTTCCTCTCGTGAGATCTTAGCTATAGCACCAGCGGATTAGTCAAGCAACCCCTCAGCTTATCAAAGTTACTTTGGCACATCGCGCAGACCATTAGAATGGAATGTCCTTCTTGAGAAGCGCCGTCAAAGGAGAAACAATCTTGGCATATGAACATCGGATACCATCTTATCAATCCCAAGAACCATTTGACTTCCTCTATCGTCTTTGGTTCTGGCAAATCGATAGCCGCTTTTGCACCTTGGCGGGATCAGCTAATATACTATCTCTTGACATTATGATCCCGGATATTCAATTTGATGGCAAAGAAGGTACATGCACTCTTCTTAGAGAAAAGTCTGTGCTTCTGGAGGCTTTCGAGGACTTTGAAGAGACACATACTTCACATGCGATCAGCTACATTCTTCGAGCAAACTAGAATTGCATCAATGAAGACCGAGATAAAATCATCCGAAGGTTTCTTTTCTTTTTCTTTTTGCATTCAACAATTATAGCTAGAAGGGGAATTATTTAATCCCAACAGCATTATCGTGAACTCGTAATGTGCATACCATGTATTAAAATCTATCTTAGGAATATTATGATACGATAACATCCTAAGTTTAAGTCAATCTTTATAAATATCTGGCCTTTATGCGATCAATCTAACAGCACATTCCAGGAGTAAGATGCTTATTCTTAACAGTAAGCCGATTTAACCCTGAATATACAATCTCATAGTCCCATCATTCTTCTTCTGAAAGAGAACGAGCACCACATAGCAAGGGGATACAAATGGGCCAAACAAAGCTCTCCTCAAACAGTTATCTCGATTATTCCCCGAGCTCGGTTGCTTTCGGAATGGCCTTCTTATAAGCTCAAGATTCACTATTGTTGGGCTCCGAGAATGAACTCTTTCTCATGATCCACCTCACGAGTCGAGGGTATTGTAGTTAAATCTACGTCACAGTATATGCTCACTTAACCAACATGGTTTCCTTGCAACTCTTTATCTGCAGGATGGCTTGCTTCTGCTGGAGTCCCTTCAATAACTTTACTACTTTTACAGGTTACGGGGTGGGAGTTCAACAAACTACTCCAGTTCCTTTCATCTTGTTCACATGAAGATCCATGAAGGAAATGGTGCCTTTGTGATAATATTTGGCTAGGTTCCCATCCAAGAGAAACTGAATTACATCCGTCTTTTGGCAAGTAACTTCCACTACCCAATTCCACTCGCATTGGTCTGCCTTGCTTCTGGTCGATTACTAATTTATGCAACATCCAAGTGAAATGAATGAATGAATGAGCGTTTCTCGAATCAACAAAAAGCTTAAAATTCTTACCTCAAAAATCGGATGGGGTGTTGTAACTTAGTGAGAATCGTTGGTTTCGATCCTGGTGCTCCACTCTATCGAACGAAGTCTACCTCTTCCTTCTTTCTCTGGGGTTAGCTACTATTATAATGGCATTAGAAGTTGCTGAGACTGGGCTAGAACTTGCCTCCTTTGACTTGTCAAGCAAGTTCTATGGTGGAGTTAGAATGGTAACATCAATCGGTGCGTTGGCACAACCATTCATAAAATGTCCCAGTAGCTGCTCGTCGCATCTAAAACACTTCATACTCCTTCCTGAGCTAAAATTGCAAATCCAAAGGCATTCTAGGGAAAGAATCATGTCCACTGTGCCCACTCGCTTTTCATACTTGGCTCCAATCTTGTCCCCTATTTCTCTTTGAATTTGGCATACTAGAATTAGATGGAGCTCTCTTTGGGAGGGGGCAAAAAGGCCTTTTACTACACGGTCTCCTTAGAAAGAAATACATGCACAAAATCCTCAGCCACCACCATCTTAATTGCTTCCCCGCCGCTAACAAAGACAGTTTCGCATTCTTAACCAATCTATCCAAGGGAGGATCCAATCTTCTGACAAACCCATGGAGAAGGGGCTCGGAAGAGCATGTCGGACTAGGCTTACGTAAGATCAATTGATAATACGCCTCCGTAAGTTTGCCTGCTTGAGAAAACTCTATAAACTCATTTATCTTCTCTTCCATGGGGACAAAACCTTTGATGGAGGTAAGCTTTCATGTCCTCCCATCTCAGACTATACCATTAACTTTCAATTTGGCGAGATCCATCTTACTGTACCCCGCACATGTTACACTACTCGTCCATAGAATCTGTCCAATTCAACACTCCCTCTCTCCAAGGTTTTTACCCTTGCCTCGAAATGGCTATGGTGGTTGTGACCCATATACGAAGTGCTTCCTTGACATCCTTATCCAATGCCTTAATTCTAGATATGACATCATCCATCCCTCATGATTATTCTAAAACAAAAGACCGTCGTAGGCTCGGCCAGCAATCGAGATCCTGTATCAAGGAATATAATGCCCCAGAGTCGTACACATCAATCTTTGAACACTAAGGTCTCGTCGAGGTGGTGCTTATAGAGAACTATCCCTCTTGTAAAACAGGCAGTTCACTAAGGATCATGGCAAAGGCAATGTTCTCTGCCAACCGCTCATGCCGACTATAGGTGGTGTGCCATGATCTACTGACTATCCTAAGCACACGTGTACCTCCGCCGATCATTCAGTAGTACTCAGAAAGTAGAGGCTCTCCAATTATCGAGCCGAGAGGACTTAATCTGCGAAATGAAGGTGCTTGAAGGCAAAGGCTATCGTGTCATCCTCTAGAGACAGCTCAGGGACTCCAGATAGATAGGGTCTCACCATCCGATTTGCTGCTTTATCTGAAAGCGAAACTGGATAAGATACTGTAAGTTTTGGTTTAGGCGAGAATAGGCACCGTTAGGGCCTCTTAGAGGTTGGTGGCACGAGAAGAAAGTTTTGAGTAAAAGAAAAAAAGGGGAGGAAAATAAAGGAGGTACCTATTCTAGGGTTTGGATCCATTCGCGCTCTTGACAAGGATTTGATTCCCACGCTTTGTGCACTCAAGCCTTCTTTCACTCCACACTCTATGGTCATTTGCCTAGCCCGTTATCTTCACCATTAACCTTATCCTATTTTCTTGCACACATGTACACACCTTCGCTACACTGGTATTGAAAGAGGCTGCTTTCGTGCAAATTTTGCATACGCACATTTGGAGAGGATTTGAGGTCTAGAGGATTGATCACACATATTTTTAGTGATTGTTAGGCATGTTACATGGGGGTGAGGGG
Source organism: Cibotium barometz (assembly GCF_041138505.1). Classification (NCBI taxonomy): domain Eukaryota; kingdom Viridiplantae; phylum Streptophyta; class Polypodiopsida; order Cyatheales; family Cibotiaceae; genus Cibotium; species Cibotium barometz. The sequence goes on along the minus strand of NC_141065.1, from coordinate 12,113,640 downwards.
AGAGCGTGTTTTCAGGGATCTATTGTGGGTCTTGTTCACACGTGATTGCACCCTGTATGAGTCACGTGTGGGGCTTGTGTTGAGCATTGGTTGTGGCGTTTTTTCACACGCTTGTGCACTTTGGGTAGTGTTCACACACGACCATGGGTTATGATTCTTATTAACTTTACCCTTCAGTTGGGCACCATGGTACGACTTTGCATCATCATCGCGCGAGCAAGACGACATCGTTTTGATTGTTTTTCCGTTTACGATCGGATCATGGGAGAGCCGCTCATGCACTATTATCGTCGCTCTACGATCGATATTATGAGTTGCCATTTTGTGTCATGGTTCACATATCTTTTGTCAATTTCACACGTACGTTTAGTAGTACTTCAAGGCTTAGGACCTCTATACCCTCATTTACAGACTCCACGCTATGAAGAGATGGCATACTCATGCCATTGTTGGACGTTGGAGCTTGCATGTTTGTTGCCTAGTCATATGAGGTGTTGTTTTGATGAGGAGGATATATGGTCCACATACGGCAACTTTGTTGACCCACTCTGTGCTCGAATGCGTCGACACAGAAGGTTCGGCATTGTTCGCATTCATGGGATGAGTCTTCTTTTGGTGACTTGTACGAGTGTCTGACACTCTTAAGCCGCCATGATTACGTTCTTAATACTGTAGACTACATCGATGCACGGATCTGATGATGATGATGATGATGTATCTTATATAAACCCATACGCATGATGATCTATTACACACACATACGATGATATTGATGTATCACACGCACATGTGCACATGATGATACATACACATATATTTGCACATGATGATATGGACACTGATGCTGACGTATGTGATAGCGATGTGTGTGAGCTAGATCATGTGGGCATGATCTGGAGAGGGGGCAGGGATGATGGCATCGAGCATTATGAGTGTTCATATATCTAGGCCTACCTTCTCATCATCCAATACATGACTTGGATCTAGAACATACTTCTTCTTTCTTCAAATGAGCTCGCATGAAAATACATTTTGGATCGTCAAGTATGGAGGAGGGAATAAAAGTTCACGAGCTCAATCTCCAACTTTCCTCGTATTCATGCACAGTCTATAACTTAATCTCCAACTTTCCTCATATTTGTGTAGGGTTTATGTTATATGGGCAAAAACTTCTTGTACTTTTCCCCAAGGAGAGGGATTTTCTGTGGTTGGGTCGTATACCAACAAGGAAGACCATATCACCTTCATCAAATTCTCTAGTAGTCTACTTGAGATCAACACGCTACTTTTTTCTATCGTGAGTAGCTTTGATATCCTTTTTTATAGTCCGCATTGAACAATCCACTTTATCTATTTGCTTCAAGACTTCCACTCTGACCAGTGGGTTGAACTAAATCAATGGTGTTGCACAAGCTACTATAAGATGCATCGCAATAAAATTATACCGAATGTGGAGAATTCATCCATTTTTTGGGTTCCCTTCCATGGAATGCTCGAAGAATGTCTTTGATTACCCTCTCTGCCTAATCATCAATTTCTAGATAGTACCAAAATCTATAGAGCTACAGCTTCAAAGCATTTATTCCAAGAGCAGGACACATGAATTCAGCACCCCGATCCCTAACTATCCTTCCAAAGTAAAGTCTAAATATATCCTTTGGAATGACTTTTAGCAAACACCAAGAGCAGTATAAGTCTTTTTCAAAAGAATCGAATGAGCAACCTTCGTCAAGCGATCTACCACACGGCTAAGATGGAATCATGTCCTGCATCGACTGAAGAAAAATCTAATGATGGAATCCATGCTTATGTATTCTAATTGTATATGTGAAATAGGATGCACGTGTCTTGGCGTTTTTGTCATTTCACCTTTGCAAGGCTAAAAGAAATGCTTCTTTGTAGCAGCCACCATGACGGTCTTCACTTAGCTGGGGCGTGTCACGAGCTTTCTTTAGAATCCTCTTATTAAGATCTCTATCTTGAAAAATATACAACCGATTATTGAAGTACAAGCATCCACCTCTAACGTGAATCCATGAATTTTCTTTACTTCTAGGGTTGCCTTTACTTTTGCGGTAAGCAATATGATAATAGGGATAAAGAACTTATCTAATCCAATCTCTTCCTTAATCTCAACGTGCAAGTAAGGAGGCCTTCCTGCCTAATATATCTATGACCGCATTCTCCTTGTCTAACCTATACTTGATTTTAAAACCAAACTCTCGAAGTGTTTGTATTTATCTTCTTTGCGTGATGTTAACATCATTCTGGTTGAAAATTTGCTTTGAAATTTTATGATCTATAACCCGAGAAGACAAGCAACTCTACGTCATCACTGTTCCTCTCGTGAGATCTTAGCTATAGCACCAGCGGATTAGTCAAGCAACCCCTCAGCTTATCAAAGTTACTTTGGCACATCGCGCAGACCATTAGAATGGAATGTCCTTCTTGAGAAGCGCCGTCAAAGGAGAAACAATCTTGGCATATGAACATCGGATACCATCTTATCAATCCCAAGAACCATTTGACTTCCTCTATCGTCTTTGGTTCTGGCAAATCGATAGCCGCTTTTGCACCTTGGCGGGATCAGCTAATATACTATCTCTTGACATTATGATCCCGGATATTCAATTTGATGGTAAAGAAGGTACATGCACTCTTCTTAGAGAAAAGTCTGTGCTTCTGGAGGCTTTCGAGGACTTTGAAGAGACACATACTTCACATGCGATCAGCTACATTCTTCGAGCAAACTAGAATTGCATCAATGAAGACCGAGATAAAATCATCCTGAAGGTTTCTTTTCTTTTTCTTTTTGCATTCAACAATTATAGCTAGAAGGGGAATTATTTAATCCCAACAGCATTATCGTGAACTCGTAATGTGCATACCATGTATTAAAATCTATCTTAGGAATATTATGATACGATAACATCCTAAGTTTAAGTCAATCTTTATAAATATCTGGCCTTTATGCGATCAATCTAACAGCACATTCCAGGAGTAAGATGCTTATTCTTAACAGTAAGCCGATTTAACCCTGAATATACAATCTCATAGTCCCATCATTCTTCTTCTGAAAGAGAACGAGCACCACATAGCAAGGGGATACAAATGGGCCAAACAAAGCTCTCCTCAAACAGTTATCTCGATTATTCCCCGAGCTCGGTTGCTTTCGGAATGGCCTTCTTATAAGCTCAAGATTCACTATTGTTGGGCTCCGAGAATGAACTCTTTCTCATGATCCACCTCACGAGTCGAGGGTATTGTAGTTAAATCTACGTCACAGTATATGCTCACTTAACCAACATGGTTTCCTTGCAACTCTTTATCTGCAGGATGGCTTGCTTCTGCTGGAGTCCCTTCAATAACTTTACTACTTTTACAGGTTACGGGGTGGGAGTTCAACAAACTACTCCAGTTCCTTTCATCTTGTTCACATGAAGATCCATGAAGGAAATGGTGCCTTTGTGATAATATTTGGCTAGGTTCCCATCCAAGAGAAACTGAATTACATCCGTCTTTTGGCAAGTAACTTCCACTACCCAATTCCACTCGCATTGGTCTGCCTTGCTTCTGGTCGATTACTAATTTATGCAACATCCAAGTGAAATGAATGAATGAATGAGCGTTTCTCGAATCAACAAAAAGCTTAAAATTCTTACCTCAAAAATCGGATGGGGTGTTGTAACTTAGTGAGAATCGTTGGTTTCGATCCTGGTGCTCCACTCTATCGAACGAAGTCTACCTCTTCCTTCTTTCTCTGGGGTTAGCTACTATTATAATGGCATTAGAAGTTGCTGAGACTGGGCTAGAACTTGCCTCCTTTGACTTGTCAAGCAAGTTCTATGGTGGAGTTAGAATGGTAACATCAATCGGTGCGTTGGCACAACCATTCATAAAATGTCCCAGTAGCTGCTCGTCGCATCTAAAACACTTCATACTCCTTCCTGAGCTAAAACTGCAAATCCAAAGGCATTCTAGGGAAAGAATCATGTCCACTGTGCCCACTCGCTTTTCATACTTGGCTCCAATCTTGTCCCCTATTTCTCTTTGAATTTGGCATACTAGAATTAGATGGAGCTCTCTTTGGGAGGGGGCAAAAAGGCCTTTTACTACACGGTCTCCTTAGAAAGAAATACATGCACAAAACCCTCAGCCACCACCATCTTAATTGCTTCCCCGCCGCTAACAAAGACAGTTTCGCATTCTTAACCAATCTATCCAAGGGAGGATCCAATCTTCTGACAAACCCATGGAGAAGGGGCTCGGAAGAGCATGTCGGACTAGGCTTACGTAAGATCAATTGATAATACGCCTCCGTAAGTTTGCCTGCTTGAGAAAACTCTATAAACTCATTTATCTTCTCTTCCATGGGGACAAAACCTTTGATGGAGGTAAGCTTTCATGTCCTCCCATCTCAGACTATACCATTAACTTTCAATTTGGCGAGATCCATCTTACTGTACCCCGCACATGTTACACTACTCGTCCATAGAATCTGTCCAATTCAACACTCCCTCTCTCCAAGGTTTTTACCCTTGCCTCGAAATGGCTATGGTGGTTGTGACCCATATACGAAGTGCTTCCTTGACATCCTTATCCAATGCCTTAATTCTAGATATGACATCATCCATCCCTCATGATTATTCTAAAACAAAAGACCGTCGTAGGCTCGGCCAGCAATCGAGATCCTGTATCAAGGAATATAATGCCCCAGAGTCGTACACATCAATCTTTGAACACTAAGGTCTCGTCGAGGTGGTGCTTATAGAGAACTATCCCTCTTGTAAAACAGGCAGTTCACTAAGGATCATGGCAAAGGCAATGTTCTCTGCCAACCGCTCATGCCGACTATAGGTGGTGTGCCATGATCTACCGACTATCCTAAGCACACGTGTACCTCCGCCGATCATTCAGTAGTACTCAAAAAGTAGAGGCTCTCCAATTATCGAGCCGAGAGGACTTAATCTGCGAAATGAAGGTGCTTGAAGGCAAAGGCTATCGTGTCATCCTCTAGAGACAGCTCAGGGACTCCAGATAGATAGGGTCTCACCATCCGATTTGCTGCTTTATCTGAAAGCGAAACTGGATAAGATACTGTAAGTTTTGGTTTAGGCTAGAATAGGCACCGTTAGGGCCTCTTAGAGGTTGGTGGCACGAGAAGAAAGTTTTGAGTAAAAGAAAAAAAGGGGAGGAAAATAAAGGAGGTACCTATTCTAGGGTTTGGATCCATTCGCGCTCTTGACAAGGATTTGATTCCCACGCTTTGTGCACTCAAGCCTTCTTTCACTCCACACTCTATGGTCATTTGCCTAGCCCGTTATCTTCACCATTAACCTTATCCTATTTTCTTGCACACATGTACACACCTTCGCTACACTGGTATTGAAAGAGGCTGCTTTCGTGCAAATTTTGCATACGCACATTTGGAGAGGATTTGAGGTCTAGAGGATTGATCACACATATTTTTAGTGATTGTTAGGCATGTTACATGGGGGTGAGGGGAGAGCGTGTTTTCAGGGATCTATTGTGGGTCTTGTTCACACGTGATTGCACCCTGTATGAGTCACGTGTGGGGCTTGTGTTGAGCATTGGTTGTGGCGTTTTTTCACACGCTTGTGCACTTTGGGTAGTGTTCACACACGACCATGGGTTATGATTCTTATTACTTTTACCCTTCAGTTGGGCACCATGGTACGACTTTGCATCATCATCGCGCGAGCAAGACGACATCGTTTTGATTGTTTTTCCGTTTACGATCGGATCATGGGAGAGCCGCTCATGCACTATTATCGTCGCTCTACGATCGATATTATGAGTTGCCATTTTGTGTCATGGTTCACATATCTTTTGTCAATTTCACACGTACATTTAGTAGTACTTCAAGGCTTAGGACCTCTATACCCTCATTTACAGACTCCACGCTATGAAGAGATGGCATACTCATGCCATTGTTGGACGTTGGAGCTTGCATGTTTGTTGCCTAGTCATATGAGGTGTTGTTTTGATGAGGAGGATATATGGTCCACATACGGCAATTTTGTTGACCCACTCTGTGCTCGAATGCGTCGACACAGAAGGTTCGGCATTGTTCGCATTCATGAGATGAGTCTTCTTTTGGTGACTTGTACGAGTGTCTGACACTCTTAAGCCGCCATGATTACGTTCTTAAAATACTGTAGACTACATCGATGCACGGATCTGATGATGATGATGATGATGTATCTTATATAAACCCATACGCATGATGATCTATTACACACACATACGATGATATTGATGTATCACACACACATGTGCACATGATGATACATACACATATATTTGCACATGATGATATGGACACTGATGCTGACGTATGTGATAGCGATGTGTGTGAGCTAGATCATGTGGGCATGATCTGGAGAGGGGGCAGGGATGATGGCATCGAGCATTATGAGTGTTCATATATCTAGGCCTACCTTCTCATCATCCAATACATGACTTGGATCTAGAACATACTTCTTCTTTCTTCAAATGAGCTCGCATGAAAATACATTTTGGATCGTCAAGTATGGAGGAGGGAATAAAAGTTCACGAGCTCAATCTCCAACTTTCCTCGTATTCATGCACAGTCTATAACTTAATCTCCAACTTTCCTCATATTTGTGTAGGGTTTATGTTATATGGGCAAAAACTTCTTGTACTTTTCCCCAAGGAGAGGGATTTTCTGTGGTTGGGTCGTATACCAACAAGGAAGACCATATCACCTTCATCAAATTCTCTAGTAGTCTACTTGAGATCAACACGCTACTTTTTTCTATCGTGAGTAGCTTTGATATCCTTTTTTATAGTCCGCATTGAACAATCCACTTTATCTATTTGCTTCAAGACTTCCACTCTGACCAGTGGGTTGAACTAAATCAATGGTGTTGCACAAGCTACTATAAGATGCATCGCAATAAAATTATACCGAATGTGGAGAATTCATCCATTTTTTGGGTTCCCTTCCATGGAATGCTCGAAGAATGTCTTTGATTACCCTCTCTGCCTAATCATCAATTTCTAGATAGTACCAAAATCTATAGAGCTACAGCTTCAAAGCATTTATTCCAAGAGCAGGACACATGAATTCAGCACCCCGATCCCTAACTATCCTTCCAAAGTAAAGTCTAAATATATCCTTTGGAATGACTTTTAGCAAACACCAAGAGCAGTATAAGTCTTTTTCAAAAGAATCGAATGAGCAACCTTCGTCAAGCGATCTACCACACGGCTAAGATGGAATCATGTCCTGCATCGACTGAAGAAAAATCTAATGATGGAATCCATGCTTATGTATTCTAATTGTATATGTGAAATAGGATGCACGTGTCTTGGCGTTTTTGTCATTTCACCTTTGCAAGGCTAAAAGAAATGCTTCTTTGTAGCAGCCACCATGACGGTCTTCACTTAGCTGGGGCGTGTCACGAGCTTTCTTTAGAATCCTCTTATTAAGATCTCTATCTTGAAAAATATACAACCGATTATTGAAGTACAAGCATCCACCTCTAACGTGAATCCATGAATTTTCTTTACTTCTAGGGTTGCCTTTACTTTTGCGGTAAGCAATATGATAATAGGGATAAAGAACTTATCTAATCCAATCTCTTCCTTAATCTCAACGTGCAAGTAAGGAGGCCTTCCTGCCTAATATATCTATGACCGCATTCTCCTTGTCTAACCTATACTTGATTTTAAAACCAAACTCTCGAAGTGTTTGTATTTATCTTCTTTGCATGATGTTAACATCATTCTGGTTGAAAATTTGCTTTGAAATTTTATGATCTATAACCCGAGAAGACAAGCAACTCTACGTCATCACTGTTCCTCTCGTGAGATCTTAGCTATAGCACCAGCGGATTAGTCAAGCAACCCCTCAGCTTATCAAAGTTACTTTGGCACATCGCGCAGACCATTAGAATGGAATGTCCTTCTTGAGAAGCGCCGTCAAAGGAGAAACAATCTTGGCATATGAACATCGGATACCATCTTATCAATCCCAAGAACCATTTGACTTCCTCTATCGTCTTTGGTTCTGGCAAATCGATAGCCGCTTTTGCACCTTGGCGGGATCAGCTAATATACTATCTCTTGACATTATGATCCCGGATATTCAATTTGATGGTAAAGAAGGTACATGCACTCTTCTTAGAGAAAAGTCTGTGCTTCTGGAGGCTTTCGAGGACTTTGAAGAGACACATACTTCACATGCGATCAGCTACATTCTTCGAGCAAACTAGAATTGCATCAATGAAGACCGAGATAAAATCATCCTGAAGGTTTCTTTTCTTTTTCTTTTTGCATTCAACAATTATAGCTAGAAGGGGAATTATTTAATCCCAACAGCATTATCGTGAACTCGTAATGTGCATACCATGTATTAAAATCTATCTTAGGAATATTATGATACGATAACATCCTAAGTTTAAGTCAATCTTTATAAATATCTGGCCTTTATGCGATCAATCTAACAGCACATTCCAGGAGTAAGATGCTTATTCTTAACAGTAAGCCGATTTAACCCTGAATATACAATCTCATAGTCCCATCATTCTTCTTCTGAAAGAGAACGAGCACCACATAGCAAGGGGATACAAATGGGCCAAACAAAGCTCTCCTCAAACAGTTATCTCGATTATTCCCCGAGCTCGGTTGCTTTCAGAATGGCCTTCTTATAAGCTCAAGATTCACTATTGTTGGGCTCCGAGAATGAACTCTTTCTCATGATCCACCTCACGAGTCGAGGGTATTGTAGTTAAATCTACGTCACAGTATATGCTCACTTAACCAACATGGTTTCCTTGCAACTCTTTATCTGCAGGATGGCTTGCTTCTGCTGGAGTCCCTTCAATAACTTTACTACTTTTACAGGTTACGGGGTGGGAGTTCAACAAACTACTCCAGTTCCTTTCATCTTGTTCACATGAAGATCCATGAAGGAAATGGTGCCTTTGTGATAATATTTGGCTAGGTTCCCATCCAAGAGAAACTGAATTACATCCGTCTTTTGGCAAGTAACTTCCACTACCCAATTCCACTCGCATTGGTCTGCCTTGCTTCTGGTCGATTACTAATTTATGCAACATCCAAGTGAAATGAATGAATGAATGAGCGTTTCTCGAATCAACAAAAAGCTTAAAATTCTTACCTCAAAAATCGGATGGGGTGTTGTAACTTAGTGAGAATCGTTGGTTTCGATCCTGGTGCTCCACTCTATCGAACGAAGTCTACCTCTTCCTTCTTTCTCTGGGGTTAGCTACTATTATAATGGCATTAGAAGTTGCTGAGACTGGGCTAGAACTTGCCTCCTTTGACTTGTCAAGCAAGTTCTATGGTGGAGTTAGAATGGTAACATCAATCGGTGCGTTGGCACAACCATTCATAAAATGTCCCAGTAGCTGCTCGTCGCATCTAAAACACTTCATACTCCTTCCTGAGCTAAAACTGCAAATCCAAAGGCATTCTAGGGAAAGAATCATGTCCACTGTGCCCACTCGCTTTTCATACTTGGCTCCAATCTTGTCCCCTATTTCTCTTTGAATTTGGCATACTAGAATTAGATGGAGCTCTCTTTGGGAGGGGGCAAAAAGGCCTTTTACTACACGGTCTCCTTAGAAAGAAATACATGCACAAAATCCTCAGCCACCACCATCTTAATTGCTTCCCCGCCGCTAACAAAGACAGTTTCGCATTCTTAACCAATCTATCCAAGGGAGGATCCAATCTTCTGACAAACCCATGGAGAAGGGGCTCGGAAGAGCATGTCGGACTAGGCTTACGTAAGATCAATTGATAATACGCCTCCGTAAGTTTGCCTGCTTGAGAAAACTCTATAAACTCATTTATCTTCTCTTCCATGGGGACAAAACCTTTGATGGAGGTAAGCTTTCATGTCCTCCCATCTCAGACTATACCATTAACTTTCAATTTGGCGAGATCCATCTTACTGTACCCCGCACATGTTACACTACTCGTCCATAGAATCTGTCCAATTCAACACTCCCTCTCTCCAAGGTTTTTACCCTTGCCTCGAAATGGCTATGGTGGTTGTGACCCATATACGAAGTGCTTCCTTGACATCCTTATCCAATGCCTTAATTCTAGATATGACATCATCCATCCCTCATGATTATTCTAAAACAAAAGACCGTCGTAGGCTCGGCCAGCAATCGAGATCCTGTATCAAGGAATATAATGCCCCAGAGTCGTACACATCAATCTTTGAACACTAAGGTCTCGTCGAGGTGGTGCTTATAGAGAACTATCCCTCTTGTAAAACAGGCAGTTCACTAAGGATCATGGCAAAGGCAATGTTCTCTGCCAACCGCTCATGCCGACTATAGGTGGTGTGCCATGATCTACCGACTATCCTAAGCACACGTGTACCTCCGCCGATCATTCAGTAGTACTCAAAAAGTAGAGGCTCTCCAATTATCGAGCCGAGAGGACTTAATCTGCGAAATGAAGGTGCTTGAAGGCAAAGGCTATCGTGTCATCCTCTAGAGACAGCTCAGGGACTCCAGATAGATAGGGTCTCACCATCCGATTTGCTGCTTTATCTGAAAGCGAAACTGGATAAGATACTGTAAGTTTTGGTTTAGGCTAGAATAGGCACCGTTAGGGCCTCTTAGAGGTTGGTGGCACGAGAAGAAAGTTTTGAGTAAAAGAAAAAAAGGGGAGGAAAATAAAGGAGGTACCTATTCTAGGGTTTGGATCCATTCGCGCTCTTGACAAGGATTTGATTCCCACGCTTTGTGCACTCAAGCCTTCTTTCACTCCACACTCTATGGTCATTTGCCTAGCCCGTTATCTTCACCATTAACCTTATCCTATTTTCTTGCACACATGTACACACCTTCGCTACACTGGTATTGAAAGAGGCTGCTTTCGTGCAAATTTTGCATACGCACATTTGGAGAGGATTTGAGGTCTAGAGGATTGATCACACATATTTTTAGTGATTGTTAGGCATGTTACATGGGGGTGAGGGGAGAGCGTGTTTTCAGGGATCTATTGTGGGTCTTGTTCACACGTGATTGCACCCTGTATGAGTCACGTGTGGGGCTTGTGTTGAGCATTGGTTGTGGCGTTTTTTCACACGCTTGTGCACTTTGGGTAGTGTTCACACACGACCATGGGTTATGATTCTTATTACTTTTACCCTTCAGTTGGGCACCATGGTACGACTTTGCATCATCATCGCGCGAGCAAGACGACATCGTTTTGATTGTTTTTCCGTTTACGATCGGATCATGGGAGAGCCGCTCATGCACTATTATCGTCGCTCTACGATCGATATTATGAGTTGCCATTTTGTGTCATGGTTCACATATCTTTTGTCAATTTCACACGTACGTTTAGTAGTACTTCAAGGCTTAGGACCTCTATACCCTCATTTACAGACTCCACGCTATGAAGAGATGGCATACTCATGCCATTGTTGGACGTTGGAGCTTGCATGTTTGTTGCCTAGTCATATGAGGTGTTGTTTTGATGAGGAGGATATATGGTCCACATACGGCAACTTTGTTGACCCACTCTGTGCTCGAATGTGTCGACACAGAAGGTTCGGCATTGTTCGCATTCATGAGATGAGTCTTCTTTTGGTGACTTGTAGGAGTGTCTGACACTCTTAAGCCGCCATGATTACGTTCTTAATACTGTAGACTACATCGATGCACGGATCTGATGATGATGATGATGATGTATCTTATATGAACCCATACGCATGATGATCTATTACACACACATACGATGATATTGATGTATCACACACACATGTGCACATGATGATACATACACATATATTTGCACATGATGATATGGACACTGATGCTGACGTATGTGATAGCGATGTGTGTGAGCTAGATCATGTGGGCATGATCTGGAGAGGGGGCAGGGATGATGGCATCGAGCATTATGAGTGTTCATATATCTAGGCCTACCTTCTCATCATCCAATACATGACTTGGATCTAGAACATACTTCTTCTTTCTTCAAATGAGCTCGCATGAAAATACATTTTGGATCGTCAAGTATGGAGGAGGGAATAAAAGTTCACGAGCTCAATCTCCAACTTTCCTCGTATTCATGCACAGTCTATAACTTAATCTCCAACTTTCCTCATATTTGTGTAGGGTTTATGTTATATGGGCAAAAACTTCTTGTACTTTTCCCCAAGGAGAGGGATTTTCTGTGGTTGGGTCGTATACCAACAAGGAAGACCATATCACCTTCATCAAATTCTCTAGTAGTCTACTTGAGATCAACACGCTACTTTTTTCTATCGTGAGTAGCTTTGATATCCTTTTTTATAGTCCGCATTGAACAATCCACTTTATCTATTTGCTTCAAGACTTCCACTCTGACCAGTGGGTTGAACTAAATCAATGGTGTTGCACAAGCTACTATAAGATGCATCGCAATAAAATTATACCGAATGTGGAGAATTCATCCATTTTTTGGGTTCCCTTCCATGGAATGCTCGAAGAATGTCTTTGATTACCCTCTCTGCCTAATCATCAATTTCTAGATAGTACCAAAATCTATAGAGCTACAGCTTCAAAGCATTTATTCCAAGAGCAGGACACATGAATTCAGCACCCCGATCCCTAACTATCCTTCCAAAGTAAAGTCTAAATATATCCTTTGGAATGACTTTTAGCAAACACCAAGAGCAGTATAAGTCTTTTTCAGAAGAATCGAATGAGCAACCTTCGTCAAGCGATCTACCACACGGCTAAGATGGAATCATGTCCTGCATCGACTGAAGAAAAATCTAATGATGGAATCCATGCTTATGTATTCTAATTGTATATGTGAAATAGGATGCACGTGTCTTGGCGTTTTTGTCATTTCACCTTTGCAAGGCTAAAAGAAATGCTTCTTTGTAGCAGCCACCATGACGGTCTTCACTTAGCTGGGGCGTGTCACGAGCTTTCTTTAGAATCCTCTTATTAAGATCTCTATCTTGAAAAATATACAACCGATTATTGAAGTACAAGCATCCACCTCTAACGTGAATCCATGAATTTTCTTTACTTCTAGGGTTGCCTTTACTTTTGCGGTAAGCAATATGATAATAGGGATAAAGAACTTATCTAATCCAATCTCTTCCTTAATCTCAACGTGCAAGTAAGGAGGCCTTCCTGCCTAATATATCTATGACCGCATTCTCCTTGTCTAACCTATACTTGATTTTAAAACCAAACTCTCGAAGTGTTTGTATTTATCTTCTTTGCGTGATGTTAACATCATTCTGGTTGAAAATTTGCTTTAAAATTTTATGATCTATAACCCGAGAAGACAAGCAACTCTACGTCATCACTGTTCCTCTCGTGAGATCTTAGCTATAGCACCAGCGGATTAGTCAAGCAACCCCTCAGCTTATCAAAGTTACTTTGGCACATCGCGCAGACCATTAGAATGGAATGTCCTTCTTGAGAAGCGCCGTCAAAGGAGAAACAATCTTGGCATATGAACATCGGATAGCATCTTATCAATCCCAAGAACCATTTGACTTCCTCTATCGTCTTTGGTTCTGGCAAATCGATAGCCGCTTTTGCACCTTGGCGGGATCAGCTAATATACTATCTCTTGACATTATGATCCCGGATATTCAATTTGATGGTAAAGAAGGTACATGCACTCTTCTTAGAGAAAAGTCTGTGCTTCTGGAGGCTTTCGAGGACTTTGAAGAGACACATACTTCACATGCGATCAGCTACATTCTTCGAGCAAACTAGAATTGCATCAATGAAGACCGAGATAAAATCATCCTGAAGGTTTCTTTTCTTTTTCTTTTTGCATTCAACAATTATAGCTAGAAGGGGAATTATTTAATCCCAACAGCATTATCGTGAACTCGTAATGTGCATACCATGTATTAAAATCTATCTTAGGAATATTATGATACGATAACATCCTAAGTTTAAGTCAATCTTTATAAATATCTGGCCTTTATGCGATCAATCTAACAGCACATTCCAGGAGTAAGATGCTTATTCTTAACAGTAAGCCGATTTAACCCTGAATATACAATCTCATAGTCCCATCATTCTTCTTCTGAAAGAGAACGAGCACCACATAGCAAGGGGATACAAATGGGCCAAACAAAGCTCTCCTCAAACAGTTATCTCGATTATTCCCCGAGCTCGGTTGCTTTCAGAATGGCCTTCTTATAAGCTCAAGATTCACTATTGTTGGGCTCCGAGAATGAACTCTTTCTCATGATCCACCTCACGAGTCGAGGGTATTGTAGTTAAATCTACGTCACAGTATATGCTCACTTAACCAACATGGTTTCCTTGCAACTCTTTATCTGCAGGATGGCTTGCTTCTGCTGGAGTCCCTTCAATAACTTTACTACTTTTACAGGTTACGGGGTGGGAGTTCAACAAACTACTCCAGTTCCTTTCATCTTGTTCACATGAAGATCCATGAAGGAAATGGTGCCTTTGTGATAATATTTGGCTAGGTTCCCATCCAAGAGAAACTGAATTACATCCGTCTTTTGGCAAGTAACTTCCACTACCCAATTCCACTCGCATTGGTCTGCCTTGCTTCTGGTCGATTACTAATTTATGCAACATCCAAGTGAAATGAATGAATGAATGAGCGTTTCTCGAATCAACAAAAAGCTTAAAATTCTTACCTCAAAAATCGGATGGGGTGTTGTAACTTAGTGAGAATCGTTGGTTTCGATCCTGGTGCTCCACTCTATCGAACGAAGTCTACCTCTTCCTTCTTTCTCTGGGGTTAGCTACTATTATAATGGCATTAGAAGTTGCTGAGACTGGGCTAGAACTTGCCTCCTTTGACTTGTCAAGCAAGTTCTATGGTGGAGTTAGAATGGTAACATCAATCGGTGCGTTGGCACAACCATTCATAAAATGTCCCAGTAGCTGCTCGTCGCATCTAAAACACTTCATACTCCTTCCTGAGCTAAAACTGCAAATCCAAAGGCATTCTAGGGAAAGAATCATGTCCACTGTGCCCACTCGCTTTTCATACTTGGCTCCAATCTTGTCCCCTATTTCTCTTTGAATTTGGCATACTAGAATTAGATGGAGCTCTCTTTGGGAGGGGGCAAAAAGGCCTTTTACTACACGGTCTCCTTAGAAAGAAATACATGCACAAAATCCTCAGCCACCACCATCTTAATTGCTTCCCCGCCGCTAACAAAGACAGTTTCGCATTCTTAACCAATCTATCCAAGGGAGGATCCAATCTTCTGACAAACCCATGGAGAAGGGGCTCGGAAGAGCATGTCGGACTAGGCTTACGTAAGATCAATTGATAATACGCCTCCGTAAGTTTGCCTGCTTGAGAAAACTCTATAAACTCATTTATCTTCTCTTCCATGGGGACAAAACCTTTGATGGAGGTAAGCTTTCATGTCCTCCCATCTCAGACTATACCATTAACTTTCAATTTGGCGAGATCCATCTTACTGTACCCCGCACATGTTACACTACTCGTCCATAGAATCTGTCCAATTCAACACTCCCTCTCTCCAAGGTTTTTACCCTTGCCTCGAAATGGCTATGGTGGTTGTGACCCATATACGAAGTGCTTCCTTGACATCCTTATCCAATGCCTTAATTCTAGATATGACATCATCCATCCCTCATGATTATTCTAAAACAAAAGACCGTCGTAGGCTCGGCCAGCAATCGAGATCCTGTATCAAGGAATATAATGCCCCAGAGTCGTACACATCAATCTTTGAACACTAAGGTCTCGTCGAGGTGGTGCTTATAGAGAACTATCCCTCTTGTAAAACAGGCAGTTCACTAAGGATCATGGCAAAGGCAATGTTCTCTGCCAACCGCTCATGCCGACTATAGGTGGTGTGCCATGATCTACCGACTATCCTAAGCACACGTGTACCTCCGCCGATCATTCAGTAGTACTCAAAAAGTAGAGGCTCTCCAATTATCGAGCCGAGAGGACTTAATCTGCGAAATGAAGGTGCTTGAAGGCAAAGGCTATCGTGTCATCCTCTAGAGACAGCTCAGGGACTCCAGATAGATAGGGTCTCACCATCCGATTTGCTGCTTTATCTGAAAGCGAAACTGGATAAGATACTGTAAGTTTTGGTTTAGGCTAGAATAGGCACCGTTAGGGCCTCTTAGAGGTTGGTGGCACGAGAAGAAAGTTTTGAGTAAAAGAAAAAAAGGGGAGGAAAATAAAGGAGGTACCTATTCTAGGGTTTGGATCCATTCGCGCTCTTGACAAGGATTTGATTCCCACGCTTTGTGCACTCAAGCCTTCTTTCACTCCACACTCTATGGTCATTTGCCTAGCCCGTTATCTTCACCATTAACCTTATCCTATTTTCTTGCACACATGTACACACCTTCGCTACACTGGTATTGAAAGAGGCTGCTTTCGTGCAAATTTTGCATACGCACATTTGGAGAGGATTTGAGGTCTAGAGGATTGATCACACATATTTTTAGTGATTGTTAGGCATGTTACATGGGGGTGAGGGGAGAGCGTGTTTTCAGGGATCTATTGTGGGTCTTGTTCACACGTGATTGCACCCTGTATGAGTCACGTGTGGGGCTTGTGTTGAGCATTGGTTGTGGCGTTTTTTCACACGCTTGTGCACTTTGGGTAGTGTTCACACACGACCATGGGTTATGATTCTTATTACTTTTACCCTTCAGTTGGGCACCATGGTACGACTTTGCATCATCATCGCGCGAGCAAGACGACATCGTTTTGATTGTTTTTCCGTTTACGATCGGATCATGGGAGAGCCGCTCATGCACTATTATCGTCGCTCTACGATCGATATTATGAGTTGCCATTTTGTGTCATGGTTCACATATCTTTTGTCAATTTCACACGTACGTTTAGTAGTACTTCAAGGCTTAGGACCTCTATACCCTCATTTACAGACTCCACGCTATGAAGAGATGGCATACTCATGCCATTGTTGGACGTTGGAGCTTGCATGTTTGTTGCCTAGTCATATGAGGTGTTGTTTTGATGAGGAGGATATATGGTCCACATACGGCAACTTTGTTGACCCACTCTGTGCTCGAATGTGTCGACACAGAAGGTTCGGCATTGTTCGCATTCATGAGATGAGTCTTCTTTTGGTGACTTGTAGGAGTGTCTGACACTCTTAAGCCGCCATGATTACGTTCTTAATACTGTAGACTACATCGATGCACGGATCTGATGATGATGATGATGATGTATCTTATATGAACCCATACGCATGATGATCTATTACACACACATACGATGATATTGATGTATCACACACACATGTGCACATGATGATACATACACATATATTTGCACATGATGATATGGACACTGATGCTGACGTATGTGATAGCGATGTGTGTGAGCTAGATCATGTGGGCATGATCTGGAGAGGGGGCAGGGATGATGGCATCGAGCATTATGAGTGTTCATATATCTAGGCCTACCTTCTCATCATCCAATACATGACTTGGATCTAGAACATACTTCTTCTTTCTTCAAATGAGCTCGCATGAAAATACATTTTGGATCGTCAAGTATGGAGGAGGGAATAAAAGTTCACGAGCTCAATCTCCAACTTTCCTCGTATTCATGCACAGTCTATAACTTAATCTCCAACTTTCCTCATATTTGTGTAGGGTTTATGTTATATGGGCAAAAACTTCTTGTACTTTTCCCCAAGGAGAGGGATTTTCTGTGGTTGGGTCGTATACCAACAAGGAAGACCATATCACCTTCATCAAATTCTCTAGTAGTCTACTTGAGATCAACACGCTACTTTTTTCTATCGTGAGTAGCTTTGATATCCTTTTTTATAGTCCGCATTGAACAATCCACTTTATCTATTTGCTTCAAGACTTCCACTCTGACCAGTGGGTTGAACTAAATCAATGGTGTTGCACAAGCTACTATAAGATGCATCGCAATAAAATTATACCGAATGTGGAGAATTCATCCATTTTTTGGGTTCCCTTCCATGGAATGCTCGAAGAATGTCTTTGATTACCCTCTCTGCCTAATCATCAATTTCTAGATAGTACCAAAATCTATAGAGCTACAGCTTCAAAGCATTTATTCCAAGAGCAGGACACATGAATTCAGCACCCCGATCCCTAACTATCCTTCCAAAGTAAAGTCTAAATATATCCTTTGGAATGACTTTTAGCAAACACCAAGAGCAGTATAAGTCTTTTTCAGAAGAATCGAATGAGCAACCTTCGTCAAGCGATCTACCACACGGCTAAGATGGAATCATGTCCTGCATCGACTGAAGAAAAATCTAATGATGGAATCCATGCTTATGTATTCTAATTGTATATGTGAAATAGGATGCACGTGTCTTGGCGTTTTTGTCATTTCACCTTTGCAAGGCTAAAAGAAATGCTTCTTTGTAGCAGCCACCATGACGGTCTTCACTTAGCTGGGGCGTGTCACGAGCTTTCTTTAGAATCCTCTTATTAAGATCTCTATCTTGAAAAATATACAACCGATTATTGAAGTACAAGCATCCACCTCTAACGTGAATCCATGAATTTTCTTTACTTCTAGGGTTGCCTTTACTTTTGCGGTAAGCAATATGATAATAGGGATAAAGAACTTATCTAATCCAATCTCTTCCTTAATCTCAACGTGCAAGTAAGGAGGCCTTCCTGCCTAATATATCTATGACCGCATTCTCCTTGTCTAACCTATACTTGATTTTAAAACCAAACTCTCGAAGTGTTTGTATTTATCTTCTTTGCGTGATGTTAACATCATTCTGGTTGAAAATTTGCTTTAAAATTTTATGATCTATAACCCGAGAAGACAAGCAACTCTACGTCATCACTGTTCCTCTCGTGAGATCTTAGCTATAGCACCAGCGGATTAGTCAAGCAACCCCTCAGCTTATCAAAGTTACTTTGGCACATCGCGCAGACCATTAGAATGGAATGTCCTTCTTGAGAAGCGCCGTCAAAGGAGAAACAATCTTGGCATATGAACATCGGATACCATCTTATCAATCCCAAGAACCATTTGACTTCCTCTATCGTCTTTGGTTCTGGCAAATCGATAGCCGCTTTTGCACCTTGGCGGGATCAGCTAATATACTATCTCTTGACATTATGATCCCGGATATTCAATTTGATGGTAAAGAAGGTACATGCACTCTTCTTAGAGAAAAGTCTGTGCTTCTGGAGGCTTTCGAGGACTTTGAAGAGACACATACTTCACATGCGATCAGCTACATTCTTCGAGCAAACTAGAATTGCATCAATGAAGACCGAGATAAAATCATCCTGAAGGTTTCTTTTCTTTTTCTTTTTGCATTCAACAATTATAGCTAGAAGGGGAATTATTTAATCCCAACAGCATTATCGTGAACTCGTAATGTGCATACCATGTATTAAAATCTATCTTAGGAATATTATGATACGATAACATCCTAAGTTGAAGTCAATCTTTATAAATATCTGGCCTTTATGCGATCAATCTAACAGCACATTCCAGGAGTAAGATGCTTATTCTTAACAGTAAGCCGATTTAACCCTGAATATACAATCTCATAGTCGCATCATTCTTCTTCTGAAAGAGAACGAGCACCACATAGCAAGGGGATACAAATGGGCCAAACAAAGCTCTCCTCAAACAGTTATCTCGATTATTCCCCGAGCTCGGTTGCTTTCGGAATGGCCTTCTTATAAGCTCAAGATTCACTATTGTTGGGCTCCGAGAATGAACTCTTTCTCATGATCCACCTCACGAGTCGAGGGTATTGTAGTTAAATCTACGTCACAGTATATGCTCACTTAACCAACATGGTTTCCTTGCAACTCTTTATCTGCAGGATGGCTTGCTTCTGCTGGAGTCCCTTCAATAACTTTACTACTTTTACAGGTTACGGGGTGGGAGTTCAACAAACTACTCCAGTTCCTTTCATCTTGTTCACATGAAGATCCATGAAGGAAATGGTGCCTTTGTGATAATATTTGGCTAGGTTCCCATCCAAGAGAAACTGAATTACATCCGTCTTTTGGCAAGTAACTTCCACTACCCAATTCCACTCGCATTGGTCTGCCTTGCTTCTGGTCGATTACTAATTTATGCAACATCCAAGTGAAATGAATGAATGAATGAGCGTTTCTCGAATCAACAAAAAGCTTAAAATTCTTACCTCAAAAATCGGATGGGGTGTTGTAACTTAGTGAGAATCGTTGGTTTCGATCCTGGTGCTCCACTCTATCGAACGAAGTCTACCTCTTCCTTCTTTCTCTGGGGTTAGCTACTATTATAATGGCATTAGAAGTTGCTGAGACTGGGCTAGAACTTGCCTCCTTTGACTTGTCAAGCAAGTTCTATGGTGGAGTTAGAATGGTAACATCAATCGGTGCGTTGGCACAACCATTCATAAAATGTCCCAGTAGCTGCTCGTCGCATCTAAAACACTTCATACTCCTTCCTGAGCTAAAACTGCAAATCCAAAGGCATTCTAGGGAAAGAATCATGTCCACTGTGCCCACTCGCTTTTCATACTTGGCTCCAATCTTGTCCCCTATTTCTCTTTGAATTTGGCATACTAGAATTAGATGGAGCTCTCTTTGGGAGGGGGCAAAAAGGCCTTTTACTACACGGTCTCCTTAGAAAGAAATACATGCACAAAATCCTCAGCCACCACCATCTTAATTGCTTCCCCGCCGCTAACAAAGACAGTTTCGCATTCTTAACCAATCTATCCAAGGGAGGATCCAATCTTCTGACAAACCCATGGAGAAGGGGCTCGGAAGAGCATGTCGGACTAGGCTTATGTAAGATCAATTGATAATACGCCTCCGTAAGTTTGCCTGCTTGAGAAAACTCTATAAACTCATTTATCTTCTCTTCCATGGGGACAAAACCTTTGATGGAGGTAAGCTTTCATGTCCTCCCATCTCAGACTATACCATTAACTTTCAATTTGGCGAGATCCATCTTACTGTACCCCGCACATGTTACACTACTCGTCCATAGAATCTGTCCAATTCAACACTCCCTCTCTCCAAGGTTTTTACCCTTGCCTCGAAATGGCTATGGTGGTTGTGACCCATATACGAAGTGCTTCCTTGACATCCTTATCCAATGCCTTAATTCTAGATATGACATCATCCATCCCTCATGATTATTCTAAAACAAAAGACCGTCGTAGGCTCGGCCAGCAATCGAGATCCTGTATCAAGGAATATAATGCCCCAGAGTCGTACACATCAATCTTTGAACACTAAGGTCTCGTCGAGGTGGTGCTTATAGAGAACTATCCCTCTTGTAAAACAGGCAGTTCACTAAGGATCATGGCAAAGGCAATGTTCTCTGCCAACCGCTCATGCCGACTATAGGTGGTGTGCCATGATCTACTGACTATCCTAAGCACACGTGTACCTCCGCCGATCATTCAGTAGTACTCAGAAAGTAGAGGCTCTCCAATTATCGAGCCGAGAGGACTTAATCTGCGAAATGAAGGTGCTTGAAGGCAAAGGCTATCGTGTCATCCTCTAGAGACAGCTCAGGGACTCCAGATAGATAGGGTCTCACCATCCGATTTGCTACTTTATCTGAAAGCGAAACTGGATAAGATACTGTAAGTTTTGGTTTAGGCTAGAATAGGCACCGTTAGGGCCTCTTAGAGGTTGGTGGCACGAGAAGAAAGTTTTGAGTAAAAGAAAAAAAGGGGAGGAAAATAAAGGAGGTACCTATTCTAGGGTTTGGATCCATTCGCGCTCTTGACAAGGATTTGATTCCCACGCTTTGTGCACTCAAGCCTTCTTTCACTCCACACTCTATGGTCATTTGCCTAGCCCGTTATCTTCACCATTAACCTTATCCTATTTTCTTGCACACATGTACACACCTTCGCTACACTGGTATTGAAAGAGGCTGCTTTCGTGCAAATTTTGCATACGCACATTTGGAGAGGATTTGAGGTCTAGAGGATTGATCACACATATTTTTAGTGATTGTTAGGCATGTTACATGGGGGTGAGGGGAGAGCGTGTTTTCAGGGATCTATTGTGGGTCTTGTTCACACGTGATTGCACCCTGTATGAGTCACGTGTGGGGCTTGTGTTGAGCATTGGTTGTGGCGTTTTTTCACACGCTTGTGCACTTTGGGTAGTGTTCACACACGACCATGGGTTATGATTCTTATTACTTTTACCCTTCAGTTGGGCACCATGGTACGACTTTGCATCATCATCGCGCGAGCAAGACGACATCGTTTTGATTGTTTTTCCGTTTACGATCGGATCATGGGAGAGCCGCTCATGCACTATTATCGTCGCTCTACGATCGATATTATGAGTTGCCATTTTGTGTCATGGTTCACATATCTTTTGTCAATTTCACACGTACGTTTAGTAGTACTTCAAGGCTTAGGACCTCTATACCCTCATTTACAGACTCCACGCTATGAAGAGATGGCATACTCATGCCATTGTTGGACGTTGGAGCTTGCATGTTTGTTGCCTAGTCATATGAGGTGTTGTTTTGATGAGGAGGATATATGGTCCACATACGGCAACTTTGTTGACCCACTCTGTGCTCGAATGCGTCGACACAGAAGGTTCGGCATTGTTCGCATTCATGAGATGAGTCTTCTTTTGGTGACTTGTACGAGTGTCTGACACTCTTAAGCCGCCATGATTACGTTCTTAAAATACTGTAGACTACATCGATGCACGGATCTGATGATGATGATGATGATGTATCTTATATAAACCCATACGCATGATGATCTATTACACACACATACGATGATATTGATGTATCACACACACATGTGCACATGATGATACATACACATATATTTGCACATGATGATATGGACACTGATGCTGACGTATGTGATAGCGATGTGTGTGAGCTAGATCATGTGGGCATGATCTGGAGAGGGGGCAGGGATGATGGCATCGAGCATTATGAGTGTTCATATATCTAGGCCTACCTTCTCATCATCCAATACATGACTTGGATCTAGAACATACTTCTTCTTTCTTCAAATGAGCTCGCATGAAAATACATTTTGGATCGTCAAGTATGGAGGAGGGAATAAAAGTTCACGAGCTCAATCTCCAACTTTCCTCGTATTCATGCACAGTCTATAACTTAATCTCCAACTTTCCTCATATTTGTGTAGGGTTTATGTTATATGGGCAAAAACTTCTTGTACTTTTCCCCAAGGAGAGGGATTTTCTGTGGTTGGGTCGTATACCAACAAGGAAGACCATATCACCTTCATCAAATTCTCTAGTAGTCTACTTGAGATCAACACGCTACTTTTTTCTATCGTGAGTAGCTTTGATATCCTTTTTTATAGTCCGCATTGAACAATCCACTTTATCTATTTGCTTCAAGACTTCCACTCTGACCAGTGGGTTGAACTAAATCAATGGTGTTGCACAATCTACTATAAGATGCATCGCAATAAAATTATACCGAATGTGGAGAATTCATCCATTTTTTGGGTTCCCTTCCATGGAATGCTCGAAGAATGTCTTTGATTACCCTCTCTGCCTAATCATCAATTTCTAGATAGTACCAAAATCTATAGAGCTACAGCTTCAAAGCATTTATTCCAAGAGCAGGACACATGAATTCAGCACCCCGATCCCTAACTATCCTTCCAAAGTAAAGTCTAAATATATCCTTTGGAATGACTTTTAGCAAACACCAAGAGCAGTATAAGTCTTTTTCAAAAGAATCGAATGAGCAACCTTCGTCAAGCGATCTACCACACGGCTAAGATGGAATCATGTCCTGCATCGACTGAAGAAAAATCTAATGATGGAATCCATGCTTATGTATTCTAATTGTATATGTGAAATAGGATGCACGTGTCTTGGCGTTTTTGTCATTTCACCTTTGCAAGGCTAAAAGAAATGCTTCTTTGTAGCAGCCACCATGACGGTCTTCACTTAGCTGGGGCGTGTCACGAGCTTTCTTTAGAATCCTCTTATTAAGATCTCTATCTTGAAAAATATACAACCGATTATTGAAGTACAAGCATCCACCTCTAACGTGAATCCATGAATTTTCTTTACTTCTAGGGTTGCCTTTACTTTTGCGGTAAGCAATATGATAATAGGGATAAAGAACTTATCTAATCCAATCTCTTCCTTAATCTCAACGTGCAAGTAAGGAGGCCTTCCTGCCTAATATATCTATGACCGCATTCTCCTTGTCTAACCTATACTTGATTTTAAAACCAAACTCTCGAAGTGTTTGTATTTATCTTCTTTGCGTGATGTTAACATCATTCTGGTTGAAAATTTGCTTTAAAATTTTATGATCTATAACCCGAGAAGACAAGCAACTCTACGTCATCACTGTTCCTCTCGTGAGATCTTAGCTATAGCACCAGCGGATTAGTCAAGCAACCCCTCAGCTTATCAAAGTTACTTTGGCACATCGCGCAGACCATTAGAATGGAATGTCCTTCTTGAGAAGCGCCGTCAAAGGAGAAACAATCTTGGCATATGAACATCGGATACCATCTTATCAATCCCAAGAACCATTTGACTTCCTCTATCGTCTTTGGTTCTGGCAAATCGATAGCCGCTTTTGCACCTTGGCGGGATCAGCTAATATACTATCTCTTGACATTATGATCCCGGATATTCAATTTGATGGTAAAGAAGGTACATGCACTCTTCTTAGAGAAAAGTCTGTGCTTCTGGAGGCTTTCGAGGACTTTGAAGAGACACATACTTCACATGCGATCAGCTACATTCTTCGAGCAAACTAGAATTGCATCAATGAAGACCGAGATAAAATCATCCTGAAGGTTTCTTTTCTTTTTCTTTTTGCATTCAACAATTATAGCTAGAAGGGGAATTATTTAATCCCAACAGCATTATCGTGAACTCGTAATGTGCATACCATGTATTAAAATCTATCTTAGGAATATTATGATACGATAACATCCTAAGTTTAAGTCAATCTTTATAAATATCTGGCCTTTATGCGATCAATCTAACAGCACATTCCAGGAGTAAGATGCTTATTCTTAACAGTAAGCCGATTTAACCCTGAATATACAATCTCATAGTCCCATCATTCTTCTTCTGAAAGAGAACGAGCACCACATAGCAAGGGGATACAAATGGGCCAAACAAAGCTCTCCTCAAACAGTTATCTCGATTATTCCCCGAGCTCGGTTGCTTTCGGAATGGCCTTCTTATAAGCTCAAGATTCACTATTGTTGGGCTCCGAGAATGAACTCTTTCTCATGATCCACCTCACGAGTCGAGGGTATTGTAGTTAAATCTACGTCACAGTATATGCTCACTTAACCAACATGGTTTCCTTGCAACTCTTTATCTGCAGGATGGCTTGCTTCTGCTGGAGTCCCTTCAATAACTTTACTACTTTTACAGGTTACGGGGTGGGAGTTCAACAAACTACTCCAGTTCCTTTCATCTTGTTCACATGAAGATCCATGAAGGAAATGGTGCCTTTGTGATAATATTTGGCTAGGTTCCCATCCAAGAGAAACTGAATTACATCCGTCTTTTGGCAAGTAACTTCCACTACCCAATTCCACTCGCATTGGTCTGCCTTGCTTCTGGTCGATTACTAATTTATGCAACATCCAAGTGAAATGAATGAATGAATGAGCGTTTCTCGAATCAACAAAAAGCTTAAAATTCTTACCTCAAAAATCGGATGGGGTGTTGTAACTTAGTGAGAATCGTTGGTTTCGATCCTGGTGCTCCACTCTATCGAACGAAGTCTACCTCTTCCTTCTTTCTCTGGGGTTAGCTACTATTATAATGGCATTAGAAGTTGCTGAGACTGGGCTAGAACTTGCCTCCTTTGACTTGTCAAGCAAGTTCTATGGTGGAGTTAGAATGGTAACATCAATCGGTGCGTTGGCACAACCATTCATAAAATGTCCCAGTAGCTGCTCGTCGCATCTAAAACACTTCATACTCCTTCCTGAGCTAAAACTGCAAATCCAAAGGCATTCTAGGGAAAGAATCATGTCCACTGTGCCCACTCGCTTTTCATACTTGGCTCCAATCTTGTCCCCTATTTCTCTTTGAATTTGGCATACTAGAATTAGATGGAGCTCTCTTTGGGAGGGGGCAAAAAGGCCTTTTACTACACGGTCTCCTTAGAAAGAAATACATGCACAAAATCCTCAGCCACCACCATCTTAATTGCTTCCCCGCCGCTAACAAAGACAGTTTCGCATTCTTAACCAATCTATCCAAGGGAGGATCCAATCTTCTGACAAACCCATGGAGAAGGGGCTCGGAAGAGCATGTCGGACTAGGCTTACGTAAGATCAATTGATAATACGCCTCCGTAAGTTTGCCTGCTTGAGAAAACTCTATAAACTCATTTATCTTCTCTTCCATGGGGACAAAACCTTTGATGGAGGTAAGCTTTCATGTCCTCCCATCTCAGACTATACCATTAACTTTCAATTTGGCGAGATCCATCTTACTGTACCCCGCACATGTTACACTACTCGTCCATAGAATCTGTCCAATTCAACACTCCCTCTCTCCAAGGTTTTTACCCTTGCCTCGAAATGGCTATGGTGGTTGTGACCCATATACGAAGTGCTTCCTTGACATCCTTATCCAATGCCTTAATTCTAGATATGACATCATCCATCCCTCATGATTATTCTAAAACAAAAGACCGTCGTAGGCTCGGCCAGCAATCGAGATCCTGTATCAAGGAATATAATGCCCCAGAGTCGTACACATCAATCTTTGAACACTAAGGTCTCGTCGAGGTGGTGCTTATAGAGAACTATCCCTCTTGTAAAACAGGCAGTTCACTAAGGATCATGGCAAAGGCAATGTCTCTGCCAACCGCTCATGCCGACTATAGGTGGTGTGCCATGATCTACTGACTATCCTAAGCACACGTGTACCTCCGCCGATCATTCAGTAGTACTCAGAAAGTAGAGGCTCTCCAATTATCGAGCCGAGAGGACTTAATCTGCGAAATGAAGGTGCTTGAAGGCAAAGGCTATCGTGTCATCCTCTAGAGACAGCTCAGGGACTCCAGATAGATAGGGTCTCACCATCCGATTTGCTGCTTTATCTGAAAGCGAAACTGGATAAGATACTGTAAGTTTTGGTTTAGGCTAGAATAGGCACCGTTAGGGCCTCTTAGAGGTTGGTGGCACGAGAAGAAAGTTTTGAGTAAAAGAAAAAAAGGGGAGGAAAATAAAGGAGGTACCTATTCTAGGGTTTGGATCCATTCGCGCTCTTGACAAGGATTTGATTCCCACGCTTTGTGCACTCAAGCCTTCTTTCACTCCACACTCTATGGTCATTTGCCTAGCCCGTTATCTTCACCATTAACCTTATCCTATTTTCTTGCACACATGTACACACCTTCGCTACACTGGTATTGAAAGAGGCTGCTTTCGTGCAAATTTTGCATACGCACATTTGGAGAGGATTTGAGGTCTAGAGGATTGATCACACATATTTTTAGTGATTGTTAGGCATGTTACATGGGGGTGAGGGGAGAGCGTGTTTTCAGGGATCTATTGTGGGTCTTGTTCACACGTGATTGCACCCTGTATGAGTCACGTGTGGGGCTTGTGTTGAGCATTGGTTGTGGCGTTTTTTCACACGCTTGTGCACTTTGGGTAGTGTTCACACACGACCATGGGTTATGATTCTTATTACTTTTACCCTTCAGTTGGGCACCATGGTACGACTTTGCATCATCATCGCGCGAGCAAGACGACATCGTTTTGATTGTTTTTCCGTTTACGATCGGATCATGGGAGAGCCGCTCATGCACTATTATCGTCGCTCTACGATCGATATTATGAGTTGCCATTTTGTGTCATGGTTCACATATCTTTTGTCAATTTCACACGTACGTTTAGTAGTACTTCAAGGCTTAGGACCTCTATACCCTCATTTACAGACTCCACGCTATGAAGAGATGGCATACTCATGCCATTGTTGGACGTTGGAGCTTGCATGTTTGTTGCCTAGTCATATGAGGTGTTGTTTTGATGAGGAGGATATATGGTCCACATACGGCAACTTTGTTGACCCACTCTGTGCTCGAATGCGTCGACACAGAAGGTTCGGCATTGTTCGCATTCATGAGATGAGTCTTCTTTTGGTGACTTGTACGAGTGTCTGACACTCTTAAGCCGCCATGATTACGTTCTTAATACTGTAGACTACATCGATGCACGGATCTGATGATGATGATGATGATGTATCTTATATGAACCCATACGCATGATGATCTATTACACACACATACGATGATATTGATGTATCACACACACATGTGCACATGATGATACATACACATATATTTGCACATGATGATATGGACACTGATGCTGACGTATGTGATAGCGATGTGTGTGAGCTAGATCATGTGGGCATGATCTGGAGAGGGGGCAGGGATGATGGCATCGAGCATTATGAGTGTTCATATATCTAGGCCTACCTTCTCATCATCCAATACATGACTTGGATCTAGAACATACTTCTTCTTTCTTCAAATGAGCTCGCATGAAAATACATTTTGGATCGTCAAGTATGGAGGAGGGAATAAAAGTTCACGAGCTCAATCTCCAACTTTCCTCGTATTCATGCACAGTCTATAACTTAATCTCCAACTTTCCTCATATTTGTGTAGGGTTTATGTTATATGGGCAAAAACTTCTTGTACTTTTCCCCAAGGAGAGGGATTTTCTGTGGTTGGGTCGTATACCAACAAGGAAGACCATATCACCTTCATCAAATTCTCTAGTAGTCTACTTGAGATCAACACGCTACTTTTTTCTATCGTGAGTAGCTTTGATATCCTTTTTTATAGTCCGCATTGAACAATCCACTTTATCTATTTGCTTCAAGACTTCCACTCTGACCAGTGGGTTGAACTAAATCAATGGTGTTGCACAATCTACTATAAGATGCATCGCAATAAAATTATACCGAATGTGGAGAATTCATCCATTTTTTGGGTTCCCTTCCATGGAATGCTCGAAGAATGTCTTTGATTACCCTCTCTGCCTAATCATCAATTTCTAGATAGTACCAAAATCTATAGAGCTACAGCTTCAAAGCATTTATTCCAAGAGCAGGACACATGAATTCAGCACCCCGATCCCTAACTATCCTTCCAAA
This sequence comes from Cibotium barometz, assembly GCF_041138505.1. Classification (NCBI taxonomy): domain Eukaryota; kingdom Viridiplantae; phylum Streptophyta; class Polypodiopsida; order Cyatheales; family Cibotiaceae; genus Cibotium; species Cibotium barometz. Next base: position 12,084,475 of record NC_141065.1, on the reverse strand, counting down.
GTAAAGTCTAAATATATCCTTTGGAATGACTTTTAGCAAACACCAAGAGCAGTATAAGTCTTTTTCAAAAGAATCGAATGAGCAACCTTCGTCAAGCGATCTACCACACGGCTAAGATGGAATCATGTCCTGCATCGACTGAAGAAAAATCTAATGATGGAATCCATGCTTATGTATTCTAATTGTATATGTGAAATAGGATGCACGTGTCTTGGCGTTTTTGTCATTTCACCTTTGCAAGGCTAAAAGAAATGCTTCTTTGTAGCAGCCACCATGACGGTCTTCACTTAGCTGGGGCGTGTCACGAGCTTTCTTTAGAATCCTCTTATTAAGATCTCTATCTTGAAAAATATACAACCGATTATTGAAGTACAAGCATCCACCTCTAACGTGAATCCATGAATTTTCTTTACTTCTAGGGTTGCCTTTACTTTTGCGGTAAGCAATATGATAATAGGGATAAAGAACTTATCTAATCCAATCTCTTCCTTAATCTCAACGTGCAAGTAAGGAGGCCTTCCTGCCTAATATATCTATGACCGCATTCTCCTTGTCTAACCTATACTTGATTTTAAAACCAAACTCTCGAAGTGTTTGTATTTATCTTCTTTGCGTGATGTTAACATCATTCTGGTTGAAAATTTGCTTTAAAATTTTATGATCTATAACCCGAGAAGACAAGCAACTCTACGTCATCACTGTTCCTCTCGTGAGATCTTAGCTATAGCACCAGCGGATTAGTCAAGCAACCCCTCAGCTTATCAAAGTTACTTTGGCACATCGCGCAGACCATTAGAATGGAATGTCCTTCTTGAGAAGCGCCGTCAAAGGAGAAACAATCTTGGCATATGAACATCGGATACCATCTTATCAATCCCAAGAACCATTTGACTTCCTCTATCGTCTTTGGTTCTGGCAAATCGATAGCCGCTTTTGCACCTTGGCGGGATCAGCTAATATACTATCTCTTGACATTATGATCCCGGATATTCAATTTGATGGTAAAGAAGGTACATGCACTCTTCTTAGAGAAAAGTCTGTGCTTCTGGAGGCTTTCGAGGACTTTGAAGAGACACATACTTCACATGCGATCAGCTACATTCTTCGAGCAAACTAGAATTGCATCAATGAAGACCGAGATAAAATCATCCTGAAGGTTTCTTTTCTTTTTCTTTTTGCATTCAACAATTATAGCTAGAAGGGGAATTATTTAATCCCAACAGCATTATCGTGAACTCGTAATGTGCATACCATGTATTAAAATCTATCTTAGGAATATTATGATACGATAACATCCTAAGTTGAAGTCAATCTTTATAAATATCTGGCCTTTATGCGATCAATCTAACAGCACATTCCAGGAGTAAGATGCTTATTCTTAACAGTAAGCCGATTTAACCCTGAATATACAATCTCATAGTCGCATCATTCTTCTTCTGAAAGAGAACGAGCACCACATAGCAAGGGGATACAAATGGGCCAAACAAAGCTCTCCTCAAACAGTTATCTCGATTATTCCCCGAGCTCGGTTGCTTTCGGAATGGCCTTCTTATAAGCTCAAGATTCACTATTGTTGGGCTCCGAGAATGAACTCTTTCTCATGATCCACCTCACGAGTCGAGGGTATTGTAGTTAAATCTACGTCACAGTATATGCTCACTTAACCAACATGGTTTCCTTGCAACTCTTTATCTGCAGGATGGCTTGCTTCTGCTGGAGTCCCTTCAATAACTTTACTACTTTTACAGGTTACGGGGTGGGAGTTCAACAAACTACTCCAGTTCCTTTCATCTTGTTCACATGAAGATCCATGAAGGAAATGGTGCCTTTGTGATAATATTTGGCTAGGTTCCCATCCAAGAGAAACTGAATTACATCCGTCTTTTGGCAAGTAACTTCCACTACCCAATTCCACTCGCATTGGTCTGCCTTGCTTCTGGTCGATTACTAATTTATGCAACATCCAAGTGAAATGAATGAATGAATGAGCGTTTCTCGAATCAACAAAAAGCTTAAAATTCTTACCTCAAAAATCGGATGGGGTGTTGTAACTTAGTGAGAATCGTTGGTTTCGATCCTGGTGCTCCACTCTATCGAACGAAGTCTACCTCTTCCTTCTTTCTCTGGGGTTAGCTACTATTATAATGGCATTAGAAGTTGCTGAGACTGGGCTAGAACTTGCCTCCTTTGACTTGTCAAGCAAGTTCTATGGTGGAGTTAGAATGGTAACATCAATCGGTGCGTTGGCACAACCATTCATAAAATGTCCCAGTAGCTGCTCGTCGCATCTAAAACACTTCATACTCCTTCCTGAGCTAAAACTGCAAATCCAAAGGCATTCTAGGGAAAGAATCATGTCCACTGTGCCCACTCGCTTTTCATACTTGGCTCCAATCTTGTCCCCTATTTCTCTTTGAATTTGGCATACTAGAATTAGATGGAGCTCTCTTTGGGAGGGGGCAAAAAGGCCTTTTACTACACGGTCTCCTTAGAAAGAAATACATGCACAAAATCCTCAGCCACCACCATCTTAATTGCTTCCCCGCCGCTAACAAAGACAGTTTCGCATTCTTAACCAATCTATCCAAGGGAGGATCCAATCTTCTGACAAACCCATGGAGAAGGGGCTCGGAAGAGCATGTCGGACTAGGCTTACGTAAGATCAATTGATAATACGCCTCCGTAAGTTTGCCTGCTTGAGAAAACTCTATAAACTCATTTATCTTCTCTTCCATGGGGACAAAACCTTTGATGGAGGTAAGCTTTCATGTCCTCCCATCTCAGACTATACCATTAACTTTCAATTTGGCGAGATCCATCTTACTGTACCCCGCACATGTTACACTACTCGTCCATAGAATCTGTCCAATTCAACACTCCCTCTCTCCAAGGTTTTTACCCTTGCCTCGAAATGGCTATGGTGGTTGTGACCCATATACGAAGTGCTTCCTTGACATCCTTATCCAATGCCTTAATTCTAGATATGACATCATCCATCCCTCATGATTATTCTAAAACAAAAGACCGTCGTAGGCTCGGCCAGCAATCGAGATCCTGTATCAAGGAATATAATGCCCCAGAGTCGTACACATCAATCTTTGAACACTAAGGTCTCGTCGAGGTGGTGCTTATAGAGAACTATCCCTCTTGTAAAACAGGCAGTTCACTAAGGATCATGGCAAAGGCAATGTTCTCTGCCAACCGCTCATGCCGACTATAGGTGGTGTGCCATGATCTACTGACTATCCTAAGCACACGTGTACCTCCGCCGATCATTCAGTAGTACTCAGAAAGTAGAGGCTCTCCAATTATCAAGCCGAGAGGACTTAATCTGCGAAATGAAGGTGCTTGAAGGCAAAGGCTATCGTGTCATCCTCTAGAGACAGCTCAGGGACTCCAGATAGATAGGGTCTCACCATCCGATTTGCTGCTTTATCTGAAAGCGAAACTGGATAAGATACTGTAAGTTTTGGTTTAGGCTAGAATAGGCACCGTTAGGGCCTCTTAGAGGTTGGTGGCACGAGAAGAAAGTTTTGAGTAAAAGAAAAAAAGGGGAGGAAAATAAAGGAGGTACCTATTCTAGGGTTTGGATCCATTCGCGCTCTTGACAAGGATTTGATTCCCACGCTTTGTGCACTCAAGCCTTCTTTCACTCCACACTCTATGGTCATTTGCCTAGCCCGTTATCTTCACCATTAACCTTATCCTATTTTCTTGCACACATGTACACACCTTCGCTACACTGGTATTGAAAGAGGCTGCTTTCGTGCAAATTTTGCATACGCACATTTGGAGAGGATTTGAGGTCTAGAGGATTGATCACACATATTTTTAGTGATTGTTAGGCATGTTACATGGGGGTGAGGGGAGAGCGTGTTTTCAGGGATCTATTGTGGGTCTTGTTCACACGTGATTGCACCCTGTATGAGTCACGTGTGGGGCTTGTGTTGAGCATTGGTTGTGGCGTTTTTTCACACGCTTGTGCACTTTGGGTAGTGTTCACACACGACCATGGGTTATGATTCTTATTACTTTTACCCTTCAGTTGGGCACCATGGTACGACTTTGCATCATCATCGCGCGAGCAAGACGACATCGTTTTGATTGTTTTTCCGTTTACGATCGGATCATGGGAGAGCCGCTCATGCACTATTATCGTCGCTCTACGATCGATATTATGAGTTGCCATTTTGTGTCATGGTTCACATATCTTTTGTCAATTTCACACGTACGTTTAGTAGTACTTCAAGGCTTAGGACCTCTATACCCTCATTTACAGACTCCACGCTATGAAGAGATGGCATACTCATGCCATTGTTGGACGTTGGAGCTTGCATGTTTGTTGCCTAGTCATATGAGGTGTTGTTTTGATGAGGAGGATATATGGTCCACATACGGCAACTTTGTTGACCCACTCTGTGCTCGAATGCGTCGACACAGAAGGTTCGGCATTGTTCGCATTCATGAGATGAGTCTTCTTTTGGTGACTTGTACGAGTGTCTGACACTCTTAAGCCGCCATGATTACATTCTTAATACTGTAGACTACATCGATGCACGGATCTGATGATGATGATGATGATGTATCTTATATGAACCCATACGCATGATGATCTATTACACACACATACGATGATATTGATGTATCACACACACATGTGCACATGATGATACATACACATATATTTGCACATGATGATATGGACACTGATGCTGACGTATGTGATAGCGATGTGTGTGAGCTAGATCATGTGGGCATGATCTGGAGAGGGGGCAGGGATGATGGCATCGAGCATTATGAGTGTTCATATATCTAGGCCTACCTTCTCATCATCCAATACATGACTTGGATCTAGAACATACTTCTTCTTTCTTCAAATGAGCTCACATGAAAATACATTTTGGATCGTCAAGTATGGAGGAGGGAATAAAAGTTCACGAGCTCAATCTCCAACTTTCCTCGTATTCATGCACAGTCTATAACTTAATCTCCAACTTTCCTCATATTTGTGTAGGGTTTATGTTATATGGGCAAAAACTTCTTGTACTTTTCCCCAAGGAGAGGGATTTTCTGTGGTTGGGTCGTATACCAACAAGGAAGACCATATCACCTTCATCAAATTCTCTAGTAGTCTACTTGAGATCAACACGCTACTTTTTTCTATCGTGAGTAGCTTTGATATCCTTTTTTATAGTCCGCATTGAACAATCCACTTTATCTATTTGCTTCAAGACTTCCACTCTGACCAGTGGGTTGAACTAAATCAATGGTGTTGCACAAGCTACTATAAGATGCATCGCAATAAAATTATACCGAATGTGGAGAATTCATCCATTTTTTGGGTTCCCTTCCATGGAATGCTCGAAGAATGTCTTTGATTACCCTCTCTGCCTAATCATCAATTTCTAGATAGTACCAAAATCTATAGAGCTACAGCTTCAAAGCATTTATTCCAAGAGCAGGACACATGAATTCAGCACCCCGATCCCTAACTATCCTTCCAAAGTAAAGTCTAAATATATCCTTTGGAATGACTTTTAGCAAACACCAAGAGCAGTATAAGTCTTTTTCAAAAGAATCGAATGAGCAACCTTCGTCAAGCGATCTACCACACGGCTAAGATGGAATCATGTCCTGCATCGACTGAAGAAAAATCTAATGATGGAATCCATGCTTATGTATTCTAATTGTATATGTGAAATAGGATGCACGTGTCTTGGCGTTTTTGTCATTTCACCTTTGCAAGGCTAAAAGAAATGCTTCTTTGTAGCAGCCACCATGACGGTCTTCACTTAGCTGGGGCGTGTCACGAGCTTTCTTTAGAATCCTCTTATTAAGATCTCTATCTTGAAAAATATACAACCGATTATTGAAGTACAAGCATCCACCTCTAACGTGAATCCATGAATTTTCTTTACTTCTAGGGTTGCCTTTACTTTTGCGGTAAGCAATATGATAATAGGGATAAAGAACTTATCTAATCCAATCTCTTCCTTAATCTCAACGTGCAAGTAAGGAGGCCTTCTTGCCTAATATATCTATGACCGCATTCTCCTTGTCTAACCTATACTTGATTTTAAAACCAAACTCTCGAAGTGTTTGTATTTATCTTCTTTGCGTGATGTTAACATCATTCTGGTTGAAAATTTGCTTTAAAATTTTATGATCTATAACCCGAGAAGACAAGCAACTCTACGTCATCACTGTTCCTCTCGTGAGATCTTAGCTATAGCACCAGCGGATTAGTCAAGCAACCCCTCAGCTTATCAAAGTTACTTTGGCACATCGCGCAGACCATTAGAATGGAATGTCCTTCTTGAGAAGCGCCGTCAAAGGAGAAACAATCTTGGCATATGAACATCGGATACCATCTTATCAATCCCAAGAACCATTTGACTTCCTCTATCGTCTTTGGTTCTGGCAAATCGATAGCCGCTTTTGCACCTTGGCGGGATCAGCTAATATACTATCTCTTGACATTATGATCCCGGATATTCAATTTGATGGTAAAGAAGGTACATGCACTCTTCTTAGAGAAAAGTCTGTGCTTCTGGAGGCTTTCGAGGACTTTGAAGAGACACATACTTCACATGCGATCAGCTACATTCTTCGAGCAAACTAGAATTGCATCAATGAAGACCGAGATAAAATCATCCTGAAGGTTTCTTTTCTTTTTCTTTTTGCATTCAACAATTATAGCTAGAAGGGGAATTATTTAATCCCAACAGCATTATCGTGAACTCGTAATGTGCATACCATGTATTAAAATCTATCTTAGGAATATTATGATACGATAACATCCTAAGTTGAAGTCAATCTTTATAAATATCTGGCCTTTATGCGATCAATCTAACAGCACATTCCAGGAGTAAGATGCTTATTCTTAACAGTAAGCCGATTTAACCCTGAATATACAATCTCATAGTCCCATCATTCTTCTTCTGAAAGAGAACGAGCACCACATAGCAAGGGGATACAAATGGGCCAAACAAAGCTCTCCTCAAACAGTTATCTCGATTATTCCCCGAGCTCGGTTGCTTTCGGAATGGCCTTCTTATAAGCTCAAGATTCACTATTGTTGGGCTCCGAGAATGAACTCTTTCTCATGATCCACCTCACGAGTCGAGGGTATTGTAGTTAAATCTACGTCACAGTATATGCTCACTTAACCAACATGGTTTCCTTGCAACTCTTTATCTGCAGGATGGCTTGCTTCTGCTGGAGTCCCTTCAATAACTTTACTACTTTTACAGGTTACGGGGTGGGAGTTCAACAAACTACTCCAGTTCCTTTCATCTTGTTCACATGAAGATCCATGAAGGAAATGGTGCCTTTGTGATAATATTTGGCTAGGTTCCCATCCAAGAGAAACTGAATTACATCCGTCTTTTGGCAAGTAACTTCCACTACCCAATTCCACTCGCATTGGTCTGCCTTGCTTCTGGTCGATTACTAATTTATGCAACATCCAAGTGAAATGAATGAATGAATGAGCGTTTCTCGAATCAACAAAAAGCTTAAAATTCTTACCTCAAAAATCGGATGGGGTGTTGTAACTTAGTGAGAATCGTTGGTTTCGATCCTGGTGCTCCACTCTATCGAACGAAGTCTACCTCTTCCTTCTTTCTCTGGGGTTAGCTACTATTATAATGGCATTAGAAGTTGCTGAGACTGGGCTAGAACTTGCCTCCTTTGACTTGTCAAGCAAGTTCTATGGTGGAGTTAGAATGGTAACATCAATCGGTGCGTTGGCACAACCATTCATAAAATGTCCCAGTAGCTGCTCGTCGCATCTAAAACACTTCATACTCCTTCCTGAGCTAAAACTGCAAATCCAAAGGCATTCTAGGGAAAGAATCATGTCCACTGTGCCCACTCGCTTTTCATACTTGGCTCCAATCTTGTCCCCTATTTCTCTTTGAATTTGGCATACTAGAATTAGATGGAGCTCTCTTTGGGAGGGGGCAAAAAGGCCTTTTACTACACGGTCTCCTTAGAAAGAAATACATGCACAAAACCCTCAGCCACCACCATCTTAATTGCTTCCCCGCCGCTAACAAAGACAGTTTCGCATTCTTAACCAATCTATCCAAGGGAGGATCCAATCTTCTGACAAACCCATGGAGAAGGGGCTCGGAAGAGCATGTCGGACTAGGCTTACGTAAGATCAATTGATAATACGCCTCCGTAAGTTTGCCTGCTTGAGAAAACTCTATAAACTCATTTATCTTCTCTTCCATGGGGACAAAACCTTTGATGGAGGTAAGCTTTCATGTCCTCCCATCTCAGACTATACCATTAACTTTCAATTTGGCGAGATCCATCTTACTGTACCCCGCACATGTTACACTACTCGTCCATAGAATCTGTCCAATTCAACACTCCCTCTCTCCAAGGTTTTTACCCTTGCCTCGAAATGGCTATGGTGGTTGTGACCCATATACGAAGTGCTTCCTTGACATCCTTATCCAATGCCTTAATTCTAGATATGACATCATCCATCCCTCATGATTATTCTAAAACAAAAGACCGTCGTAGGCTCGGCCAGCAATCGAGATCCTGTATCAAGGAATATAATGCCCCAGAGTCGTACACATCAATCTTTGAACACTAAGGTCTCGTCGAGGTGGTGCTTATAGAGAACTATCCCTCTTGTAAAACAGGCAGTTCACTAAGGATCATGGCAAAGGCAATGTTCTCTGCCAACCGCTCATGCCGACTATAGGTGGTGTGCCATGATCTACCGACTATCCTAAGCACACGTGTACCTCCGCCGATCATTCAGTAGTACTCAAAAAGTAGAGGCTCTCCAATTATCGAGCCGAGAGGACTTAATCTGCGAAATGAAGGTGCTTGAAGGCAAAGGCTATCGTGTCATCCTCTAGAGACAGCTCAGGGACTCCAGATAGATAGGGTCTCACCATCCGATTTGCTGCTTTATCTGAAAGCGAAACTGGATAAGATACTGTAAGTTTTGGTTTAGGCTAGAATAGGCACCGTTAGGGCCTCTTAGAGGTTGGTGGCACGAGAAGAAAGTTTTGAGTAAAAGAAAAAAAGGGGAGGAAAATAAAGGAGGTACCTATTCTAGGGTTTGGATCCATTCGCGCTCTTGACAAGGATTTGATTCCCACGCTTTGTGCACTCAAGCCTTCTTTCACTCCACACTCTATGGTCATTTGCCTAGCCCGTTATCTTCACCATTAACCTTATCCTATTTTCTTGCACACATGTACACACCTTCGCTACACTGGTATTGAAAGAGGCTGCTTTCGTGCAAATTTTGCATACGCACATTTGGAGAGGATTTGAGGTCTAGAGGATTGATCACACATATTTTTAGTGATTGTTAGGCATGTTACATGGGGGTGAGGGGAGAGCGTGTTTTCAGGGATCTATTGTGGGTCTTGTTCACACGTGATTGCACCCTGTATGAGTCACGTGTGGGGCTTGTGTTGAGCATTGGTTGTGGCGTTTTTTCACACACTTGTGCACTTTGGGTAGTGTTCACACACGACCATGGGTTATGATTCTTATTACTTTTACCCTTCAGTTGGGCACCATGGTACGACTTTGCATCATCATCGCGCGAGCAAGACGACATCATTTTGATTGTTTTTCCGTTTACGATCGGATCATGGGAGAGCCGCTCATGCACTATTATCGTCGCTCTACGATCGATATTATGAGTTGCCATTTTGTGTCATGGTTCACATATCTTTTGTCAATTTCACACGTACGTTTAGTAGTACTTCAAGGCTTAGGACCTCTATACCCTCATTTACAGACTCCACGCTATGAAGAGATGGCATACTCATGCCATTGTTGGACGTTGGAGCTTGCATGTTTGTTGCCTAGTCATATGAGGTGTTGTTTTGATGAGGAGGATATATGGTCCACATACGGCAACTTTGTTGACCCACTCTGTGCTCGAATGCGTCGACACAGAAGGTTCGGCATTGTTCGCATTCATGAGATGAGTCTTCTTTTGGTGACTTGTACGAGTGTCTGACACTCTTAAGCCGCCATGATTACGTTCTTAATACTGTAGACTACATCGATGCACGGATCTGATGATGATGATGATGATGTATCTTATATAAACCCATACGCATGATGATCTATTACACACACATACGATGATATTGATGTATCACACACACATGTGCACATGATGATACATACACATATATTTGCACATGATGATATGGACACTGATGCTGACGTATGTGATAGCGATGTGTGTGAGCTAGATCATGTGGGCATGATCTGGAGAGGGGGCAGGGATGATGGCATCGAGCATTATGAGTGTTCATATATCTAGGCCTACCTTCTCATCATCCAATACATGACTTGGATCTAGAACATACTTCTTCTTTCTTCAAATGAGCTCGCATGAAAATACATTTTGGATCGTCAAGTATGGAGGAGGGAATAAAAGTTCACGAGCTCAATCTCCAACTTTCCTCGTATTCATGCACAGTCTATAACTTAATCTCCAACTTTCCTCATATTTGTGTAGGGTTTATGTTATATGGGCAAAAACTTCTTGTACTTTTCCCCAAGGAGAGGGATTTTCTGTGGTTGGGTCGTATACCAACAAGGAAGACCATATCACCTTCATCAAATTCTCTAGTAGTCTACTTGAGATCAACACGCTACTTTTTTCTATCGTGAGTAGCTTTGATATCCTTTTTTATAGTCCGCATTGAACAATCCACTTTATCTATTTGCTTCAAGACTTCCACTCTGACCAGTGGGTTGAACTAAATCAATGGTGTTGCACAATCTACTATAAGATGCATCGCAATAAAATTATACCGAATGTGGAGAATTCATCCATTTTTTGGGTTCCCTTCCATGGAATGCTCGAAGAATGTCTTTGATTACCCTCTCTGCCTAATCATCAATTTCTAGATAGTACCAAAATCTATAGAGCTACAGCTTCAAAGCATTTATTCCAAGAGCAGGACACATGAATTCAGCACCCCGATCCCTAACTATCCTTCCAAAGTAAAGTCTAAATATATCCTTTGGAATGACTTTTAGCAAACACCAAGAGCAGTATAAGTCTTTTTCAAAAGAATCGAATGAGCAACCTTCGTCAAGCGATCTACCACACGGCTAAGATGGAATCATGTCCTGCATCGACTGAAGAAAAATCTAATGATGGAATCCATGCTTATGTATTCTAATTGTATATGTGAAATAGGATGCACGTGTCTTGGCGTTTTTGTCATTTCACCTTTGCAAGGCTAAAAGAAATGCTTCTTTGTAGCAGCCACCATGACGGTCTTCACTTAGCTGGGGCGTGTCACGAGCTTTCTTTAGAATCCTCTTATTAAGATCTCTATCTTGAAAAATATACAACCGATTATTGAAGTACAAGCATCCACCTCTAACGTGAATCCATGAATTTTCTTTACTTCTAGGGTTGCCTTTACTTTTGCGGTAAGCAATATGATAATAGGGATAAAGAACTTATCTAATCCAATCTCTTCCTTAATCTCAACGTGCAAGTAAGGAGGCCTTCCTGCCTAATATATCTATGACCGCATTCTCCTTGTCTAACCTATACTTGATTTTAAAACCAAACTCTCGAAGTGTTTGTATTTATCTTCTTTGCGTGATGTTAACATCATTCTGGTTGAAAATTTGCTTTAAAATTTTATGATCTATAACCCGAGAAGACAAGCAACTCTACGTCATCACTGTTCCTCTCGTGAGATCTTAGCTATAGCACCAGCGGATTAGTCAAGCAACCCCTCAGCTTATCAAAGTTACTTTGGCACATCGCGCAGACCATTAGAATGGAATGTCCTTCTTGAGAAGCGCCGTCAAAGGAGAAACAATCTTGGCATATGAACATCGGATACCATCTTATCAATCCCAAGAACCATTTGACTTCCTCTATCGTCTTTGGTTCTGGCAAATCGATAGCCGCTTTTGCACCTTGGCGGGATCAGCTAATATACTATCTCTTGACATTATGATCCCGGATATTCAATTTGATGGTAAAGAAGATACATGCACTCTTCTTAGAGAAAAGTCTGTGCTTCTGGAGGCTTTCGAGGACTTTGAAGAGACACATACTTCACATGCGATCAGCTACATTCTTCGAGCAAACTAGAATTGCATCAATGAAGACCGAGATAAAATCATCCTGAAGGTTTCTTTTCTTTTTCTTTTTGCATTCAACAATTATAGCTAGAAGGGGAATTATTTAATCCCAACAGCATTATCGTGAACTCGTAATGTGCATACCATGTATTAAAATTTATCTTAGGAATATTATGATACGATAACATCCTAAGTTTAAGTCAATCTTTATAAATATCTGGCCTTTATGCGATCAATCTAACAGCACATTCCAGGAGTAAGATGCTTATTCTTAATAGTAAGCCGATTTAACCCTGAATATACAATCTCATAGTCCCATCATTCTTCTTCTGAAAGAGAACGAGCACCACATAGCAAGGGGATACAAATGGGCCAAACAAAGCTCTCCTCAAACAGTTATCTCGATTATTCCCCGAGCTCGGTTGCTTTCGGAATGGCCTTCTTATAAGCTCAAGATTCACTATTGTTGGGCTCCGAGAATGAACTCTTTCTCATGATCCACCTCACGAGTCGAGGGTATTGTAGTTAAATCTACGTCACAGTATATGCTCACTTAACCAACATGGTTTCCTTGCAACTCTTTATCTGCAGGATGGCTTGCTTCTGCTGGAGTCCCTTCAATAACTTTACTACTTTTACAGGTTACGGGGTGGGAGTTCAACAAACTACTCCAGTTCCTTTCATCTTGTTCACATGAAGATCCATGAAGGAAATGGTGCCTTTGTGATAATATTTGGCTAGGTTCCCATCCAAGAGAAACTGAATTACATCCGTCTTTTGGCAAGTAACTTCCACTACCCAATTCCACTCGCATTGGTCTGCCTTGCTTCTGGTCGATTACTAATTTATGCAACATCCAAGTGAAATGAATGAATGAATGAGCGTTTCTCGAATCAACAAAAAGCTTAAAATTCTTACCTCAAAAATCGGATGGGGTATTGTAACTTAGTGAGAATCGTTGGTTTCGATCCTGGTGCTCCACTCTATCGAACGAAGTCTACCTCTTCCTTCTTTCTCTGGGGTTAGCTACTATTATAATGGCATTAGAAGTTGCTGAGACTGGGCTAGAACTTGCCTCCTTTGACTTGTCAAGCAAGTTCTATGGTGGAGTTAGAATGGTAACATCAATCGGTGCGTTGGCACAACCATTCATAAAATGTCCCAGTAGCTGCTCGTCGCATCTAAAACACTTCATACTCCTTCCTGAGCTAAAACTGCAAATCCAAAGGCATTCTAGGGAAAGAATCATGTCCACTGTGCCCACTCGCTTTTCATACTTGGCTCCAATCTTGTCCCCTATTTCTCTTTGAATTTGGCATACTAGAATTAGATGGAGCTCTCTTTGGGGAGGGGGCAAAAAGGCCTTTTACTACACGGTCTCCTTAGAAAGAAATACATGCACAAAATCCTCAGCCACCACCATCTTAATTGCTTCCCCGCCGCTAACAAAGACAGTTTCGCATTCTTAACCAATCTATCCAAGGGAGGATCCAATCTTCTGACAAACCCATGGAGAATGGGCTCGGAAGAGCATGTCGGACTAGGCTTACGTAAGATCAATTGATAATACGCCTCCGTAAGTTTGCCTGCTTGAGAAAACTCTATAAACTCATTTATCTTCTCTTCCATGGGGACAAAACCTTTGATGGAGGTAAGCTTTCATGTCCTCCCATCTCAGACTATACCATTAACTTTCAATTTGGCGAGATCCATCTTACTGTACCCCGCACATGTTACACTACTCGTCCATAGAATCTGTCCAATTCAACACTCCCTCTCTCCAAGGTTTTTACCCTTGCCTCGAAATGGCTATGGTGGTTGTGACCCATATACGAAGTGCTTCCTTGACATCCTTATCCAATGCCTTAATTCTAGATATGACATCATCCATCCCTCATGATTATTCTAAAACAAAAGAACGTCGTAGGCTTGGCCAGCAATCGAGATCCTGTATCAAGGAATATAATGCCCCAGAGTCGTACACATCAATCTATGAACACTAAAGTAAGATTCCTCCCCCAACCCCCTTTTTGATGTCTAGTATCTTCCCCTGTAATCAATCCCTCTTCAGAAATATAAAGACCTTGTTTCTAACTGTTTTAACCTAGAGAGAGAAAATTATTCTAGAGAGAGAATATTCAGATTCTGAATATTTTTGGATAGAAAAATATCTCATATAATTAAGATCAATTCCCCTGAAACAGAAATTCAAAAAGAATTTTCCAATGTGCAATTGGAATTAATTAGAAATAGGTATAAAGAACCTTAGTCTAAGGGTCTAGATTTTCATAAATCTTTGGATTATGGTCCAATTAAGGTTCTTATGGGCCAATAGCATCAATCCATGTGTAGGGAGGAGATAAATCCAAATTGTAAAAAGAAAATACCCAAAAATGAGTAAATGCTCACATGAGGTGAAGAGTTGAAAATGTACAAGGTTTATTAGTAAAAAACTATATTAAAAATATGAGATATTTTGGGAATAATGATTTTATTATGACACATATATAAGGAAGGGGAGTCCCTTAAATGCTCACATAAGATGAAGAGTTGAAAATGTACAAGGTTTATTAGTAAAAAACTATGAGCAATATTAAAATGATTCCATTATGACACATATGTAAGGAAGGAGAGTTCTTTAAAGGAGGTGCATATTTCACATAAGATGAAGAGTTGAAAATGTACAAGGTTTATTAATAAAAAACTATGAGTAATATTAAAAATATGAGATATTTTGGGAATAATGATTTTATTATGACACATATGTAAGGAAGGGGAGTCCCTTAAACGCTCACATAAGATGAAGAGTTGAAAATGTACAAGGCTTATTAGTAAAAAACTATGAGCAATATTAAAATGATTCCATTATGACACATATGTAAGGAAGGGGAATTCTTTAAAGGAGGTGCATATTTCACATGCTTGAATAAATTTTAAACTCATAAAAAATTGAGATATTTCATCTCTCCTCTCTCCTCATTCAAGTCTAGTTCCAAAAAGTTAGCTTAACTGACCTAAAAATGGTCAAAAAGTGACCAAACTGACTTGGAAAATTCTAGAATTAGTTTGTTTGGTTAGGAGCTCAAATTTTCCTATAAATAGAAGCCTTCCCTTGTTGAAAAAGATATAGAGTCTTATGCCTTGTTACTCTACTCCACCTAAGCCAAAATATATAGTGTCTTATGCTTTGTTACTCTACTCCTCCTAAGCCAAAATATATAGTGTCTTATGCTTTGTTACTCTACTCCACCTAAGCCAAAATATATAGTGTCTTATGCTTTGTTACTCTACTCCACCTAAGCCAAAATATATAGTGTCTTATGCATTGTTACTCTACTCCACCTAAGCTAAGAACTGTGAATTCTTTAATAATTCACTAGTTTTTGATACTTCTCTCTTTCTTCAATCCCCATTGGTGGCTCCATCAACATACTAAACCAATTGATTGGTTGGGGACCTCTACCGTGAATAAAGAATCAAGCAAATCATAAGGTAAGTATATTGAATTTTGATCTTTTCTATAATTTCTCAATGATTCTCTCTTCTCAACCCCTCTCAAGCTTGAGAAGCTTAATTGGTATGGTTTTTTAAATGCTATTGAAGTTAATTGGTGAATAGTAGTGAAGAGTTACATAATTTAATAAATGCTATTGAAGTTAATTTCCATTTATGTTTAAATTCTAATGGTTTTTATGTAATTTCTCTCTCTCACTCAAGAAATGGTCATACTCATGAAGCTTTTCATAAAGCTTTTCCTTAATCCAAGATTAAGCTATGCTTGAGGCCAAATTAATGGCTTTTTTTTCTATACTTTTAGTTTATGCACATTGATGATTCAATCCATTATGGATTGATGACCCAATTAGAGACCATTCTAATTATTTTCTTAATGATAAGCTTTATCCCTTAGAAAAAAATTGAGATTTATCAGTCATAGTAGCGGAGCTATGGCAAAATTTTTATAGAAATTACGCATAAAATAAATTCATTCAAAGCATAAAAAGAGGACTTCCTACCATATTCTAGGAACTATCATCCTAGCTTAATTAAAAGAATTTTATTATGCATGGAGATGTGGATGTTTGCATGTAGATGTAGATGTATGGATGTGAGTGTGAATGTGGAGGTGGATGTATGCATGGAGATGTGGATGTATGCATGTAGAAGTAGATGTATAGATGAGGATGTAAATAGAGATGTGGATGGATGCATGTAGATGTAGATGTATAGATGTGGATGTGAATGGAGATGTAGATGTAGGCATGTAGATGTAGATGTATAGATGTGGATGTGGATGTATGCATGTAGATGTAGATGTATAGATATGGATGTGGATGTGGAGGTGGATGTATGCATGTAGATGTAGATGTGGATGTGGATGTGGAGATGGATGTATGCATGTAGATGTAGATGTATAGATGTGGATGTGAATGTGGAGGTGGATGTATGCATGTAGATGTAGATGTAGGAGGAGAATGTGAATGTGGATGTGGATGTGGATGTATGCATAGAGATGTGGATGTATGCATGTAGATGAGAATGTACGCATATAGATGTAGATGTATGGATGTGAATGTGCATGTAGATGTGGATGTATGGATGTGGATGCATGAATGTGCATGTAGATGTGGATGTGAAAATAGATGTATGGATGTAGATGTGGATGTGTGGATGTGAATGTGGATGTGGATGTGGAGATGTGAATATATGTATGAATGTGAATATACGATATGTGATGTGAAGGAATATGAAGTGTTGAGATGGAAAATGATGTGAGGGGATGAGTATACATATAAATGGAATATGGAATAAGTAATGTGGATTGATGAGGAATAATGTGGAAAAATGAAAGAAAAAATAGAAACTGTATTGTAAACTGTTTGTAAATGCTGTTTGTAAATGACTGTTTTATGTCAAGATTGCTAGGGGAGCATTGTGACTATCTTGTGATTAAGGTCGTGAGACCTAACTGATAATGTTGCAACTGCTGACGGAGAGTCAATGAAGGACGTCTCGCGTAGCAAGGTCGGCCGAGGTCTTGACCAGCCTCGGTGCGATTAAAATGGTGAGCTTCCGGTACGGTGGATGAGGGGCCAAGGAAGCGGCCTATGAGTGAAGCGCTAGGTCACCTGCGAAGGATCCTAGAGGGTGCTGACCATACGGTGCTCGGGCTCTGGGTCGCCTAGGATACCCACGCGTGCGTCGAGGAAGATATTGGAACAAGAGTTGGAGTTGTTTTCTGAAATCGGGCATGGATCTGGTTGATTGACCTTGCTGGTCTTCAATGGATGAGTCCATGGCTCTTTATATGGATCTGTTGGTTGATCTTGCTGATCTTCAACGAGAGTCCATCTTGATAAGAGATTATATTGCCGAGTATTATGGGCTAGGGATTAGGAAACGGCCCCTGTGTGGACAGGTGGTGAGCGTCCTAGTTGCCAATGATGCCATAGATACTCTGATGAAGGAATGATGGGAAAATTAAGAATCAACTGGATATTGGAAGATGGTGATCAGTGATACTATGGTTTTATTAAAGGATTGTTTTAAACTGGTTGAATCTGTGAAAAGGCAATTTCATATTGGGTGTGTGAGTGGTGTGACTAGTTTTATTTTGCATGAACATCCGGCTAGGGGACCTTGGAACTCTTTTCCTTGGTACCCGGGACAAAACCTAACCAAATTCTTAATTGGATCCCATCACTACAGTGGTTGGGCGGTTGGCTAACCCATGGGACTGGATGGGGTTAGGCTGGACTGATGGATCCGTAAATCGAGACTCAAACTTTTGTTTTTACGATAGATAAAATAAATCCCGGACAGTAACTGTTCTATGGATAGGAATCAACGGCTGTGCCTCTTGAATGGGGAAAAAAGCGTTGATCCCAATGATCCAAGTGCAAGTTTCTTCCTTGAACTGACTAAGTATCTTATAGATGTAATTGGATCATCTCGATCAGAAATGATCTTGACTACGTTAGAGTAAAAAGTTATCCTGGTGGAATCGCCCGTGCTTCCGGTTAAGAAAGTTTTTCCGGGTTCGGTTTTGGAACAACCGATGGATTAGTCTCTTATCCGAATATCCGTGGGCGAGGCCCCGAGTGTGGGACCCCTGTCCCGCGCGAGAAGCGCTACTTCCGCTGCCAGTACCCCGAATCCGTTGCTCGGTGGGAACAGGGATCTTACAGTTGGTATCAGAGCATTTGGTTAATGAAGTTCAACTGAGAAGACAAATATATCAAAAATTTATCAAGAAACACAAAAAGGTTATAATTGTGTGATATAATTCATACAATTTGATATTCAAACTGAAACTCGTAATTTGGTAATTGGATCTTCAAATGGAAGTTTCGCAATTATATAGAACCCTGACTTGCTTGAGGCTTAGACATGATGGTATTTACCTTATAATTCCAAGGGCCGTGACTACCCGTATATACCGAGAGTATACTGCAGCTCTTTACTGACAGTATATACGAGTAGATCTAAGACTTGAAATTATAAGCATTAATGCTATCCAGATGATGATTTCGAATGTGATTGATATGATTTTTAATTCTGTTTGAGAATTGATGAATTGATTTGGATTCTGATTGAAAAATGATGATTTTTTTAAAAAATTAGTTGAAATATAATGAAAACACAATGAGGGGGAATGGGACGAGTCCCTGTGGTGATATTCATAACTAGAATGATGATAATGAATTCAGCAAATCACTATGAGATTAGTGGGTTGTGTTGTCAGATTGCTACTGTTAATACTTGACCGGTAGAATGTCAAATTGAGAACTTGCTTGACTGAAAATTCCGTGGAGGAATGTTTCGAAGGAAACTTTGCGGTCTAATGGACCATTATCATGTTAAAAATATGAATGATATGATCTGAATGAATTGTTATTTAATGATGAGTTCTATATAAGGGATATTTATCCCAGTGTTCTGTTGGGTTGACCAAAATATAAGGAACCCCAGAATAAAATTGGATCTTAAGAAAAAGAGCTGTCCTCTACCTTGCGAGATGAGGACATCTCGCACTTTTTAAGTGGGGTAGAATGTAAGATTCCTCCCCAGCCTTCGAGGTATACAGGAGTAAGAATCTCCCTTTCTGATCTTATAATTATTCCCTCTCTAAAATAAAAGAAAGTTTCTGTTTAAAAAAAGGAAGACCCTTTCCCTAGAATACTCTCAGGAGTCCCACCTGTTTTAAGGATTTAGAACAATGAGTTTAGAAGTGAGAATCGGTGTTTTGGATACCAAGGTTTTGGTTTTCATTCGAGTACGGCCCAAAAGAAGTTCTTTATCTCTTGGGGAGTATAAGAAGTTATCCCCCAGATATTGTGATCCTTATATCTAAATTCAATGAAAGTAGGTGACTTAGCCTACAAGTTTCTTTTATCTCCTCATCTCAAAATTCTTAATGCCTTCTATAGAAAAATGTGCCAAACCCAAATCATGGAAAGACGGTAAAACTTCAGTGGCAAGTTACCGTTGGCTTCTAGGTTACGCTAGCTCCTTCCTTTATATAAGTCGTAACTTTTACTTGCCGCTCACAGTAATCTTACTCCCATCAATCTCCTTTCTTTCTTAATCTCCTTCATGGCGGCCTGGCAACAGGAATTAGTTTTATCCCTGATGATTTCTCACCTTCAAGACGCAAGAGAGTCTGTGAAGAAAGACTTTATAGAACAGTATGAGCGCTCACTTTTTCCTCACCTAGGAACTTCTGTAGCGCAGACCAAATGGCGGACCTATCAAAACATAACTAGGGTAACACCCTGGGGTCAGCAGCACTTTCGTAACAATGTCCGCTTGGCCATGGTTATTGAAGCTTTGGGTTTGGGTCCCCGATACTACTGCGTCATGAGATCAAGGCATCTTGGGTTTTCTGAGCGGGTCTTCTTACTGGCGTGTTTTCTTCCTCATGAGAAGATATGCCTTTATCCCGTTTTTGGCTTGCCTCTCAGAGGTCCTTTTGTTAGATCACCTCATACCACTGAGATAGGTGCGGCAATAACCAGCAGAATCATTCCCATAGATGAGTTACCCTATACTTGTGCAGCTTGTGAGGACTACTTTTGTGACCATATGATGGACGGGCTTATGGAAGTGTAAAGAGTTCTTCTATCTTTACTGTATAAGTTCCGTGAATGAATAAAGTTTAAATCTTGTTCTTATTTTGAATCTTGCTCTCTTTAAGACTTTTCTTGGTGGTTAATCGTGATTAAAATTTTTCTCTAAGTCTCATATTCGTGCATCTTGCGAAATTATTCTAGTTTGCGAGATGAGGACATCTCGCATTTTTTAAGTGGGGTAGAATGTAAGATTCCTCCCCCAACCCCCTTTTTGATGTCTAGTATCTTCCCCTGTAATCAATCCCTCTTCAGAAATATAAAGACCTTGTTTCTAACTGTTTTAACCTAGAGAGAGAAAATTATTCTAGAGAGAGAATATTCAGATTCTGAATATTTTTGGATAGAAAAATATCTCATATAATTAAGATCAATTCCCCTGAAACAGAAATTCAAAAAGAATTTTCCAATGTGCAATTGGAATTAATTAGAAATAGGTATAAAGAACCTTAGTCTAAGGGTCTAGATTTTCATAAATCTTTGGATTATGGTCCAATTAAGGTTCCTATGGGCCAATAGCATCAATCCATGTGTAGGGAGGAGATAAATCCAAATTGTAAAAAGAAAATATCCAAAAATGAGTAAATGCTCACATGAGGTGAAGAGTTGAAAATGTACAAGGTTTATTAGTAAAAAACTATATTAAAAATATGAGATATTTTGGGAATAATGATTTTATTATGACACATATGTAAGGAAGGGGAGTCCCTTAAATGCTCACATAAGATGAAGAGTTGAAAATGTACAAGGTTTATTAGTAAAAAACTATGAGCAATATTAAAATGATTCCATTATGACACATATGTAAGGAAGGAGAGTTCTTTAAAGGAGGTGCATATTTCACATAAGATGAAGAGTTGAAAATGTACAAGGTTTATTAATAAAAAACTATGAGCAATATTAAAAATATGAGATATTTTGGGAATAATGATTTTATTATGACACATATGTAAGGAAGGGGAGTCCCTTAAATGCTCACATAAGATGAAGAGTTGAAAATGTACAAGGCTTATTAGTAAAAAACTATGAGCAATATTAAAATGATTCCATTATGACACATATGTAAGGAAGGGGAATTCTTTAAAGGAGGTGCATATTTCACATGCTTGAATAAATTTTAAACTCATAAAAATTTGAGATATTTCATCTCTCCTCTCTCCTCATTCAAGTCTAGTTCCAAAAAGTTAGCTTAACTGACCTAAAAATGGTCAAAAAGTGACCAAACTGACTTGGAAAATTCTAGAATCAGTTTGTTTGGTTAGGAGCTCAAATTTTCCTATAAATAGAAGCCTTCCCTTGTTGAAAAAGATATAGAGTCTTATGCCTTGTTACTCTACTCCACCTAAGCCAAAATATATAGTGTCTTATGCTTTGTTACTCTACTCCACCTAAGCCAAAATATATAGTGTCTTATGCTTTGTTACTCTACTCCACCTAAGCCAAAATATATAGTGTCTTATGCATTGTTACTCTACTCCACCTAAGCTAAGAACTGTGAATTCTTTAATAATTCACTAGTTTTTGATACTTCTCTCTTTCTTCAATCCCCATTGGTGGCTCCATCAACATACTAAACCAATTGATTGGTTGGGGACCTCTACCGTGAATAAAGAATCAAGCAAATCATAAGGTAAGTATATTGAATTTTGATCTTTTCTATAATTTCTCAATGATTCTCTCTTCTCAACCCCTCTCAAGCTTGAGAAGCTTAATTGGTATGGTTTTTTAAATGCTATTGAAGTTAATTGGTGAATAGTAGTGAAGAGTTACATAATTTAATAAATGCTATTGAAGTTAATTTCTATTTATGTTTAAATTCTAATGGTTTTTATGTAATTTCTCTCTCTCACTCAAGAAATGGTCATACTCATGAAGCTTTTCATAAAGCTTTTCCTTAATCCAAGATTAAGCTATGCTTGAGGCCAAATTAATGGCTTTTTTTTCTATACTTTTAGTTTATGCACATTGATGATTCAATCCATTATGGATTGATGACCCAATTAGAGACCATTCTAATTATTTCCTTAATGATAAGCTTTATCCCTTAGAAAAAAATTGAGATTTATCAGTCATAGTAGCGGAGCTATGGCAAAATTTTTATAGAAATTACGCATAAAATAAATTCATTCAAAGCATAAAAAGAGGACTTCCTACCATATTCTAGGAACTATCATCCTAGGTTAATTAAAAGAATTTTATTATGCATGGAGATGTGGATGTTTGCATGTAGATGTAGATGTATGGATGTGAGTGTGAATGTGGAGGTGGATGTATGCATGGAGATGTGGATGTATGCATGTAGAAGTAGATGTATAGATGAGGATGTAAATAGAGATGTGGATGGATGCATGTAGATGTAGATGTATAGATGTGGATGTGAATGGAGATGTAGATGTAGGCATGTAGATGTAGATGTATAGATGTGGATGTGGATGTATGCATGTAGATGTAGATGTATAGATATGGATGTGGATGTGGAGGTGGATGTATGCATGTAGATGTAGATGTGGATGTGGATGTGGAGATGGATGTATGCATGTAGATGTAGATGTATAGATGTGGATGTGAATGTGGAGGTGGATGTATGCATGTAGATGTAGATGTAGGAGGAGAATGTGAATGTGGATGTGGATGTGGATGTATGCATAGAGATGTGGATGTATGCATGTAGATGAGAATGTACGCATATAGATGTAGATGTATGGATGTGAATGTGCATGTAGATGTGGATGTATGGATGTGGATGCATGAATGTGCATGTAGATGTGGATGTGAAAATAGATGTATGGATGTAGATGTGGATGTGTGGATGTGAATGTGGATGTGGATGTGGAGATGTGAATATATGTATGAATGTGAATATACGATATGTGATGTGAAGGAATATGAAGTGTTGAGATGGAAAATGATGTGAGGGGATGAGTATACATATAAATGGAATATGGAATAAGTAATGTGGATTGATGAGGAATAATGTGAAAAAATGAAAGAAAAAATAGAAACTGTATTGTAAACTGTTTGTAAATGCTGTTTGTAAATGACTGTTTTATGTCAAGATTGCTGGCGGAGCATTGTGACTATCTTGTGATTAAGGTCGTGAGACCTAACTGATAATGTTGCAACTGCTGACGGAGAGTCAATGAAGGACGTCTCGCGTAGCAAGGTCGGCCGAGGTCTTGACCAGCCTCGGTGCGATTAAAATGGTGAGCTTCCGGTACGGTGGATGAGGGGCCAAGGAAGCGGCCTATGAGTGAAGCGCTAGGTCACCTGCGAAGGATCCTAGAGGGTGCTGACCATACGGTGCTCGGGCTCTGGGTCGCCTAGGATACCCACGCGTGCGTCGAGGAAGATATTGGAACAAGAGTTGGAGTTGTTTTCTGAAATCGGGCATGGATCTGGTTGATTGACCTTGCTGGTCTTCAATGGATGAGTCCATGGCTCTTTATATGGATCTGTTGGTTGATCTTGCTGATCTTCAACGAGAGTCCATCTTGATAAGAGATTATATTGCCGAGTATTATGGGCTAGGGATTAGGAAACGGCCCCTGTGTGGACAGGTGGTGAGCGTCCTAGTTGCCAATGATGCCATAGATACTCTGATAAAGGAATGATGGGAAAATTAAGAATCAACTGGATATTGGAAGATGGTGATCAGTGATACTATGGTTTTATTAAAGGATTGTTTTAAACTGGTTGAATCTGTGAAAAGGCAATTTCATATTGGGTGTGTGAGTGGTGTGACTAGTTTTATTTTGCATGAACATCCGGCTAGGGGGCCTTGGAACTCTTTTCCTTGGTACCCGGGACAAAACCTAACCAAATTCTTAATTGGATCCCATCACTACAGTGGTTGGGCGGTTGGCTAACCCATGGGACTGGATGGGGTTAGGCTGGACTGATGGATCCGTAAATCGAGACTCAAACTTTTGTTTTTACGATAGATAAAATAAATCCCGGACAGTAACTGTTCTATGGATAGGAATCAACGGCTGTGCCTCTTGAATGGGGAAAAAAGCGTTGATCCCAATGATCCAAGTGCAAGTTTCTTCCTTGAACTGACTAAGTATCTTATAGATGTAATTGGATCATCTCGATCAGAAATGATCTTGACTACGTTAGAGTAAAAAGTTATCCTGGTGGAATCGCCCGTGCTTTCGGTTAAGAAAGTTTTTCCGGGTTCGGTTTTGGAACAACCGATGGATTAGTCTCTTATCCGGATATCCATGGGCGAGGCCCCGAGTGTGGGACCCCTGTCCCACGCGAGAAGCGCTACTTCCGCTGCCAGTACCCCGAATCCGTTGCTCGGTGGGAACAGGGATCTTACAACTAAGGTCTCGTCGAGGTGGTGCTTATAGAGAACTATCCCTCTTGTAACAGGCAGTTCACTAAGGATCATGGCAAAGGCAATGTTCTCTGCCAACCGCTCATGCCGACTATAGGTGGTGTGCCATGATCTACTGACTATCCTAAGCACACGTGTACCTCCGCCGATCATTCAGTAGTACTCAGAAAGTAGAGGCTATCCAATTATCGAGCCGAGATGACGTAATCTGCGTAATGAAGGTGCTTGAAGGCAAAGGCTATCGTGTCATCCTCTAGAGACAGCTCAGGGACTCCAGATAGATAGGGTCTCACCATCCGATTTGCTGCTTTATCTGAAAGCGAAACTGGATAAGATACTGTAAGTTTTGGTTTTAGGCTAGAATAGGCACCGTTAGGGCCTCTTAGAGGTTGGTGGCACGAGAAGAAAGTTTTGAGTAAAAGAAAAAAGGGGAGGAAAATAAAGGAGGTACCTATTCTAGGGTTTGGATCCATTCGCGCTCTTGACAAGGATTTGATTCCCACGCTTTGTGCACTCAAGCCTTCTTTCACTCCACACTCTATGGTCATTTGCCTAGCCCGTTATCTTCACCATTAACCTTATCCTATTTTCTTGCACACATGTACACACCTTCGCTACACTGGTATTGAAAGAGGCTGCTTTCGTGCAAATTTTGCATACGCACATTTGGAGAGGATTTGAGGTCTAGAGGATTGATCACACATATTTTTAGTGATTGTTAGGCATGTTACATGGGGGTGAGGGGAGAGCGTGTTTTCAGGGATCTATTGTGGGTCTTGTTCACACGTGATTGCACCCTGTATGAGTCACGTGTGGGGCTTGTGTTGAGCATTGGTTGTGGCGTTTTTTCACACACTTGTGCACTTTGGGTAGTGTTCACACACGACCATGGGTTATGATTCTTATTACTTTTACCCTTCAGTTGGGCACCATGGTACGACTTTGCATCATCATCGTGCGAGCAAGACGACATCGTTTTGATTGTTTTTCCGTTTACGATCGGATCATGGGAGAGCCGCTCATGCACTATTATCGTCGCTCTACGATCGATATTATGAGTTGCCATTTTGTGTCATGGTTCACATATCTTTTGTCAATTTCACACGTACGTTTAGTAGTACTTCAAGGCTTAGGACCTCTATACCCTCATTTACAGACTCCACGCTATGAAGAGATGGCATACTCATGCCATTGTTGGACGTTGGAGTTTGCATGTTTGTTGCCTAGTCATATGAGGTGTTGTTTTGATGAGGAGGATATATGGTCCACATACGGCAACTTTGTTGACCCACTGTGTGCTCGAATGCGTTGACACAGAAGGTTCGGCATTGTTCGCATTCATGGGATGAGTCTTCTTTTGGTGACTTGTACGAGTGTCTGACACTCTTAAGCCGCCATGATTACGTTCTTAATACTGTAGACTACATCGATGCACGGATCTGATGATGATGATGATGATGTATCTTATATAAACCCATACGCATGATGATCTATTACACACACATACGATGATATTGATGTATCACACACACATGTGCACATGATGATACATACACATATATTTGCACATGATGATATGGACACTGATGCTGACGTATGTGATAGCGATGTGTGTGAGCTAGATCATGTGGGCATGATCTGGAGAGGGGGCAGGGATGATGGCATCGAGCATTATGAGTGTTCATATATCTAGGCCTACCTTCTCATCATCCAATACATGACTTGGATCTAGAACATACTTCTTCTTTCTTCAAATGAGCTCGCATGAAAATACATTTTGGATCTTCAAGTATGGAGGAGGGAATAAAAGTTCACGAGCTCAATCTCCAACTTTCCTCGTATTCATGCACAGTCTATAACTTAATCTCCAACTTTCCTCATATTTGTGTAGGGTTTATGTTATATGGTCAAAAACTTCTTGTACTTTTCCCCAAGGAGAGGGATTTTCTGTGGTTGGGTCGTATACCAACAAGGAAGACCATATCACCTTCATCAAATTCTCTAGTAGTCTACTTGAGATCAACACGCTACTTTTTTCTATCGTGAGTAGCTTTGATATCCTTTTTTATAGTCCGCATTGAACAATCCACTTTATCTATTTGCTTCAAGACTTCCACTCTGACCAGTGGGTTGAACTAAATCAATGGTGTTGCACAATCTACTATAAGATGCATCGCAATAAAATTATACCGAATGTGGAGAATTCATCCATTTTTTGGGTTCCCTTCCATGGAATGCTCGAAGAATGTCTTTGATTACCCTCTCTGCCTAATCATCAATTTCTAGATAGTACCAAAATCTATAGAGCTACAGCTTCAAAGCATTTATTCCAAGAGCAGGACACATGAATTCAGCACCCCGATCCCTAACTATCCTTCCTCAATGAAGACCGAGATAAAATCATCCTGAAGGTTTCTTTTCTTTTTCTTTTTGCATTCAACAATTATAGCTAGAAGGGGAATTATTTAATCCCAACAGCATTATCGTGAACTCGTAATGTGCATACCATGTATTAAAATCTATCTTAGGAATATTATGATACGATAACATCCTAAGTTTAAGTCAATCTTTATAAATATCTGGCCTTTATGCGATCAATCTAACAGCACATTCCAGGAGTAAGATGCTTATTCTTAACAGTAAGCCGATTTAACCCTGAATATACAATCTCATAGTCCCATCATTCTTCTTCTGAAAGAGAACGAGCACCACATAGCAAGGGGATACAAATGGGCCAAACAAAGCTCTCCTCAAACAGTTATCTCGATTATTCCCCGAGCTCGTTTGCTTACGGAATGGCCTTCTTATAAGCTCAAGATTCACTATTGTTGGGCTCCGAGAATGAACTCTTTCTCATGATCCACCTCACGAGTCGAGGGTATTGTAGTTAAATCTACGTCACAATATATACTCACTTAACCAACATGGTTTCCTTGCAACTCTTTATCTGCAGGATGGCTTGCTTCTGCTGGAGTCCCTTCAATAACTTTACTACTTTTACAGGTTACGGGGTGGGAGTTCAACAAACTACTCCAGTTCCTTTCATCTTGTTCACATGAAGATCCATGAAGGAAATGGTGCCTTTGTGATAATATTTGGCTAGGTTCCCATCCAAGAGAAACTGAATTACATCCGTCTTTTGGCAAGTAACTTCCACTACCCAATTCCACTCGCATTGGTCTGCCTTGCTTCTGGTCGATTACTAATTTATGCAACATCCAAGTGAAATGAATGAATGAATGAGCATTTCTCGAATCAACAAAAAGCTTAAAATTCTTACCTCAAAAATCGGATGCGGTGTAACTTAGTGAGAATCGTTGGTTTCGATCCTGGTGCTCCACTCTATCGAACGAAGTCTACCTCTTCCTTCTTTCTCTGGGGTTAGCTACTATTATAGTGGCATTAGAAGTTGTTGAGACTGGGCTAGAACTTGCCTCCTTTGACTTGTCAAGCAAGTTCTATGGTGGAGTTAGAATGGTAACATCAATCGGTGCGTTGGCACAACCATTCATAAAATGTCCCAGTAGCTGCTCGCATCTAAAACACTTCATACTCCTTCCTGAGCTAAAACTGCAAATCCAAAGGCATTCTAGGGAAAGAATCATGTCCACTGTGCCCACTCACTTTTCATACTTGGCTCCAATCTTGTCCCCTATTTCTCTTTGAATTTGGCATACTAGAATTAGATGGAGCTCTCTTTGGGAGGGGGCAAAAAGGCCTTTTACTACACGGTCTCCTTAGAAAGAAATACATGCACAAAATCCTCAGCCACCACCATCTTAATTGCTTCCCCGCCGCTAACAAAGACAGTTTCGCATTCTTAACCAATCTATCCAAGGGAGGATCCAATCTTCTGACAAACCCATGGAGAAGGGGCTCGTCTTCCATCGGAAGAGCATGTCGGACTAGGCTTACGTAAGATCAATTGATAATACGCTTCCGTAAGTTTGCCTGCTTGAGAAAACTCTATAAACTCATTTATCTTCTCTTCCATGGGGACAAAACCTTTGATGGAGGTAAGCTTTCATGTCCTCCCATCTCAGACTATACCATTAACTTTCAATTTGGCGAGATCCATCTTACTGTACCCCGCACATGTTACACTACTCGTCCATAGAATCTGTCCAATTCAACACTCCCTCTCTCCAAGGTTTTTACCCTTGCCTCGAAATGGCTATGGTGGTTGTGACCCATATACGAAGTGCTTCCTTGACATCCTTATCCAATGCCTTAATTCTAGATATGACATCATCCATCCCTCATGATTATTCTAAAACAAAAGACCGTCGTAGGCTCGGCCAGCAATCGAGATCCTGTATCAAGGAATATAATGCCCCAGAGTCGTACACATCAATCTATGAACACTAAGGTCTCGTCGAGGTGGTGCTTATAGAGAACTATCCCTCTTGTAACAGGCAGTTCACTAAGGATCATGGCAAAGGCAATGTTCTCTGCCAACCGCTCATGCCGACTATAGGTGGTGTGCCATGATCTACTGACTATCCTAAGCACACGTGTACCTCCGCCGATCATTCAGTAGTACTCAAAAAGTAGAGGCTCTCCAATTATCGAGCCGAGATGACTTAATCTGCGTAATGAAGGTGCTTGAAGGCAAAGGCCATCGTGTCATCCTCTAGAGACAGCTCAGGGACTCCAGATAGATAGGGTCTCACCATCCGATTTGCTGCTTTATCTGAAAGCGAAACTGGATAAGATACTGTAAGTTTTGGTTTTAGGCTAGAATAGGCACCGTTAGGGCCTCTTAGAGGTTGGTGGCACGAGAAGAAAGTTTTGAGTAAAAGAAAAAAGGGGAGGAAAATAAAGGAGGTACCTATTCTAGGGTTTGGATCCATTCGCGCTCTTGACAAGGATTTGATTCCCACGCTTTGTGCACTCAAGCCTTCTTTCACTCCACACTCTATGGTCATTTGCCTAGCCCGTTATCTTCACCATTAACCTTATCCTATTTTCTTGCACACATGTACACACCTTCGCTACACTGGTATTGAAAGAGGCTGCTTTCGTGCAAATTTTGCATACGCACATTTGGAGAGGATTTGAGGTCTAGAGGATTGATCACACATATTTTTAGTGATTGTTAGGCATGTTACATGGGGGTGAGGGGAGAGCGTGTTTTCAGGGATCTATTGTGGGTCTTGTTCACACGTGATTGCACCCTGTATGAGTCACGTGTGGGGCTTGTGTTGAGCATTGGTTGTGGCGTTTTTTCACATGCTTGTGCACTTTGGGTAGTGTTCACACACGACCATGGGTTATGATTCTTATTACTTTTACCCTTCAGTTGGGCACCATGGTACGACTTTGCATCATCATCGTGCGAGCAAGACGACATCGTTTTGATTGTTTTTCCGTTTACGATCGGATCATGGGAGAGCCGCTCATGCACTATTATCGTCGCTCTACGATCGATATTATGAGTTGCCATTTTGTGTCATGGTTCACATATCTTTTGTCAATTTCACACGTACGTTTAGTAGTACTTCAAGGCTTAGGACCTCTATACCCTCATTTACAGACTCCACGCTATGAAGAGATGGCATACTCATGCCATTGTTGGACGTTGGAGCTTGCATGTTTGTTGCCTAGTCATATGAGGTGTTGTTTTGATGAGGAGGATATATGGTCCACATACGGCAACTTTGTTGACCCACTCTGTGCTCGAATGCGTCAACACAGAAGGTTCGGCATTGTTCGCATTCATGGGATGAGTCTTCTTTTGGTGACTTGTACGAGTGTCTGACACTCTTAAGCCGCCATGATTACGTTCTTAATACTGTAGACTACATCGATGCACGGATCTGATGATGATGATGATGATGTATCTTATATAAACCCATACGCATGATGATCTATTACACACACATACGATGATATTGATGTATCACACACACATGTGCACATGATGATACATACACATATATTTGCACATGATGATATGGACACTGATGCTGACGTATGTGATAGCGATGTGTGTGAGCTAGATCATGTGGGCATGATCTGGAGAGGGGGCAGGGATGATGGCATCGAGCATTATGGAGTGTTCATATATCTAGGCCTACCTTCTCATCATCCAATACATGACTTGGATCTAGAACATACTTCTTCTTTCTTCAAATGAGCTCGCATGAAAATACATTTTGGATCGTCAAGTATGGAGGAGGGAATAAAAGTTCACGAGCTCAATCTCCAACTTTCCTCGTATTCATGCACAGTCTATAACTTAATCTCCAACTTTCCTCATATTTGTGTAGGGTTTATGTTATATGGGCAAAAACTTCTTGTACTTTTCCCCAAGGAGAGGGATTTTCTGTGGTTGGGTCGTATACCAACAAGGAAGACCATATCACCTTCATCAAATTCTCTAGTAGTCTACTTGAGATCAACACGCTACTTTTTTCTATCGTGAGTAGCTTTGATATCCTTTTTTATAGTCCGCATTGAACAATCCACTTTATCTATTTGCTTCAAGACTTCCACTCTGACCAGTGGGTTGAACTAAATCAATGGTGTTGCACAAGCTACTATAAGATGCATCGCAATAAAATTATACCGAATGTGGAGAATTCATCCATTTTTTGGGTTCCCTTCCATGGAATGCTCGAAGAATGTCTTTGATTACCCTCTCTGCCTAATCATCAATTTCTAGATAGTACCAAAATCTATAGAGCTACAGCTTCAAAGCATTTATTCCAAGAGCAGGACACATGAATTCAGCACCCCGATCCCTAACTATCCTTCCAAAGTAAAGTCTAAATATATCCTTTGGAATGACTTTTAGCAAACACCAAGAGCAGTATAAGTCTTTTTCAAAAGAATCGAATGAGCAACCTTCGTCAAGCGATCTACCACACGGCTAAGATGGAATCATGTCCTGCATCGACTGAAGAAAAATCTAATGATGGAATCCATGCTTATGTATTCTAATTGTATATGTGAAATAGGATGCACGTGTCTTGGCGTTTTTGTCATTTCACCTTTGCAAGGCTAAAAGAAATGCTTCTTTGTAGCAGCCACCATGACGGTCTTCACTTAGCTGGGGCGTGTCACGAGCTTTCTTTAGAATCCTCTTATTAAGATCTCTATCTTGAAAAATATACAACCGATTATTGAAGTACAAGCATCCACCTCTAACGTGAATCCATGAATTTTCTTTACTTCTAGGGTTGCCTTTACTTTTGCGGTAAGCAATATGATAATAGGGATAAAGAACTTATCTAATCCAATCTCTTCCTTAATCTCAACGTGCAAGTAAGGAGGCCTTCCTGCCTAATATATCTATGACTGCATTCTCCTTGTCTAACCTATACTTGATTTTAAAACAAACTCTCGAAGTGTTTGTATTTATCTTCTTTGCGTGATGTTAACATCATTCTGGTTGAAAATTTGCTTTAAAATTTTATGATCTATAACCCGAGAAGACAAGCAACTCTACGTCATCACTGTTCCTCTCGTGAGATCTTAGCTATAGCACCAGCGGATTAGTCAAGCAACCCCTCAGCTTATCAAAGTTACTTTGGCACATCGCGCAGACCATTAGAATGGAATGTCCTTCTTGAGAAGCGCCGTCAAAGGAGAAACAATCTTGGCATATGAACATCGGATACCATCTTATCAATCCCAAGAACCATTTGACTTCCTCTATCGTCTTTGGTTCTGGCAAATCGATAGCCGCTTTTGCACCTTGGCGGGATCAGCTAATATACTATCTCTTGACATTATGATCCCGGATATTCAATTTGATGGTAAAGAAGGTACATGCACTCTTCTTAGAGAAAAGTCTGTGCTTCTGGAGGCTTTCGAGGACTTTGAAGAGACACATACTTCACATGCGATCAGCTACATTCTTCGAGCAAACTAGAATTGCATCAATGAAGACCGAGATAAAATCATCCTGAAGGTTTCTTTTCTTTTTCTTTTTGCATTCAACAATTATAGCTAGAAGGGGAATTATTTAATCCCAACAGCATTATCGTGAACTCGTAATGTGCATACCATGTATTAAAATCTATCTTAGGAATATTATGATACGATAACATCCTAAGTTTAAGTCAATCTTTATAAATATCTGGCCTTTATGCGATCAATCTAACAGCACATTCCAGGAGTAAGATGCTTATTCTTAACAGTAAGCCGATTTAACCCTGAATATACAATCTCATAGTCCCATCATTCTTCTTCTGAAAGAGAACGAGCACCACATAGCAAGGGGATACAAATGGGCCAAACAAAGCTCTCCTCAAACAGTTATCTCGATTATTCCCCGAGCTCGTTTGCTTACGGAATGGCCTTCTTATAAGCTCAAGATTCACTATTGTTGGGCTCCGAGAATGAACTCTTTCTCATGATCCACCTCACGAGTCGAGGGTATTGTAGTTAAATCTACGTCACAGTATATACTCACTTAACCAACATGGTTTCCTTGCAACTCTTTATCTGCAGGATGGCTTGCTTCTACTGGAGTCCCTTCAATAACTTTACTACTTTTACAGGTTACGGGGTGGGAGTTCAACAAACTACTCTAGTTCCTTTCATCTTGTTCACATGAAGATCCATGAAGGAAATGGTGCCTTTGTGATAATATTTGGCTAGGTTCCCATCCAAGAGAAACTGAATTACATCCGTCTTTTGGCAAGTAACTTCCACTACCCAATTCCACTCGCATTGGTCTGCCTTGCTTCTGGTCGATTACTAATTTATGCAACATCCAAGTGAAATGAATGAATGAATGAGCGTTTCTCGAATCAACAAAAAGCTTAAAATTCTTACCTCAAAAATCGGATGGGGTGTAACTTAGTGAGAATCGTTGGTTTCGATCCTGGTGCTCCACTCTATCGAACGAAGTCTACCTCTTCCTTCTTTCTCTGGGGTTAGCTACTATTATAATGGCATTAGAAGTTGCTGAGACTGGGCTAGAACTTGCCTCCTTTGACTTGTCAAGCAAGTTCTATGGTGGAGTTAGAATGGTAACATCAATAACCATTCATAAAATGTCCCATCTAAAACACTTCATACTCCTTCCTGAGCTAAAACTGCAAATCCAAAGGCATTCTAGGGAAAGAATCATGTCCACTGTGCCCACTCACTTTTTATACTTGGCTCCAATCTTGTCCCCTATTTCTCTTTGAATTTGGCATACTAGAATTAGATGGAGCTCTCTTTGGGAGGGGGCAAAAAGGCCTTTTACTACACGGTCTCCTTAGAAAGAAATACATGCACAAAATCCTCAGCCACCACCATCTTAATTGCTTCCCCGCCGCTAACAAAGACAGTTTCGCATTCTTAACCAATCTATCCAAGGGAGGATCCAATCTTCTGACAAACCCATGGAGAAGGGGCTCGTCTTCCATCGGAAGAGCATGTCGAACTAGGCTTACGTAAGATCAATTGATAATACGCCTCCGTAAGTTTGCCTGCTTGAGAAAACTCTATAAACTCATTTATCTTCTCTTCCATGGGGACAAAACCTTTGATGGAGGTAAGCTTTCATGTCCTCCCATCTCAGACTATACCATTAACTTTCAATTTGGCGAGATCCATCTTACTGTACCCCGCACATGTTACACTACTCGTCCATAGAATCTGTCCAATTCAACACTCCCTCTCTCCAAGGTTTTTACCCTTGCCTCGAAATGGCTATGGTGGTTGTGACCCATATACGAAGTGCTTCCTTGACATCCTTATCCAATGCCTTAATTCTAGATATGACATCATCCATCCCTCATGATTATTCTAAAACAAAAGACCGTCGTAGGCTCGGCCAGCAATCGAGATCCTGTATCAAGGAATATAATGCCCCAGAGTCGTACACATCAATCTATGAACACTAAGGTCTCGTCGAGGTGGTGCTTATAGAGAACTATCCCTCTTGTAACAAGCAGTTCACTAAGGATCATGGCAAAGGCAATGTTCTCTGCCAACCGCTCATGCCGACTATAGGTGGTGTGCCATGATCTCCTGACTATCCTAAGCACACGTGTACCTCCGCCGATCATTCAGTAGTACTCAGAAAGTAGAGGCTCTCCAATTATCGAGCCGAGATGACTTAATCTGCGTAATGAAGGTGCTTGAAGGCAAAGGCTATCTTGTCATCCTCTAGAGACAGCTCAGGGACTCCAGATAGATAGGGTCTCACCATCCGATTTGCTGCTTTATCTGAAAGCGAAACTGGATAAGATACTGTAAGTTTTGGTTTTAGGCTAGAATAGGCACCGTTAGGGCCTCTTAGAGGTTGGTGGCACGAGAAGAAAGTTTTGAGTAAAAGAAAAAAGGGGAGGAAAATAAAGGAGGTACCTATTCTAGGGTTTGGATCCATTCGCGCTCTTGACAAGGATTTGATTCCCACGCTTTGTGCACTCAACCCTTCTTTCACTCCACACTCTATGGTCATTTGCCTAGCCCGTTATCTTCACCATTAACCTTATCCTATTTTCTTGCACACATGTACACACCTTCGCTACACTGGTATTGAAAGAGGCTGCTTTCGTGCAAATTTTGCATACGCACATTTGGAGAGGATTTGAGGTCTAGAGGATTGATCACACATATTTTTAGTGATTGTTAGGCATGTTACATGGGGGTGAGGGGAGAGCGTGTTTTCAGGGATCTATTGTGGGTCTTGTTCACACGTGATTGCACCCTGTATGAGTCACGTGTGGGGCTTGTGTTGAGCATTGGTTGTGGCGTTTTTTCACACGCTTGTGCACTTTGGGTAGCACGACCATGGGTTATGATTCTTATTACTTTTACCCTTCAGTTGGGCACCATGGTACGACTTTGCATCATCATCGCGCGAGCAAGACGACATCGTTTTGATTGTTTTTCCGTTTCGATCGGATCATGGGAGAGCCGCTCATGCACTATTATCGTCGCTCTACGATCGATATTATGAGTTGCCATTTTGTGTCATGGTTCACATATCTTTTGTCAATTTCACACGTACGTTTAGTAGTACTTCAAGGCTTAGGACCTCTATACCCTCATTTACAGACTCCACGCTATGAAGAGATGGCATACTCATGCCATTGTTGGACGTTGGAGCTTGCATGTTTGTTGCCTAGTCATATGAGGTGTTGTTTTGATGAGGAGGATATATGGTCCACATACGGCAACTTTGTTGACCCACTCTGTGCTCGAATGCGTCGACACAAAAGGTTCGGCATTGTTTGCATTCATGGGATGAGTCTTCTTTTGGTGACTTGTACGAGTGTCTGACACTCTTAAGCCGCCATGATTACGTTCTTAATACTGTAGACTACATCGATGCACGGATCTGATGATGATGATGATGATGTATCTTATATAAACCCATATGCATGATGATCTATTGCACACACATACGATGATATTGATGTATCACACACACATGTGCACATGATGATACATACACATATATTTGCACATGATGATATGGACACTGATGCTGACGTATGTGATAGCGATGTGTGTGAGCTAGATCATGTGGGCATGATCTGGAGAGGGGGCAGGGATGATGGCATCGAGCATTATGAGTGTTCATATATCTAGGCCTACCTTCTCATCATCCAATACATGACTTGGATCTAGAACATACTTCTTCTTTCTTCAAATGAGCTCGCATGAAAATACATTTTGGATCGTCAAGTATGGAGGAGGGAATAAAAGTTCACGAGCTCAATCTCCAACTTTCCTCGTATTCATGCACAGTCTATAACTTAATCTCCAACTTTCCTCATATTTGTGTAGGGTTTATGTTATATGGGCAAAAACTTCTTGTACTTTTCCCCAAGGAGAGGGATTTTCTGTGGTTGGGTCGTATACCAACAAGGAAGACCATATCACCTTCATCAAATTCTCTAGTAGTCTACTTGAGATCAACACGCTACTTTTTTCTATCGTGAGTAGCTTTGATATCCTTTTTTATAGTCCGCATTGAACAATCCACTTTATCTATTTGCTTCAAGACTTCCACTCTGACCAGTGGGTTGAACTAAATCAATGGTGTTGCACAATCTACTATAAGATGCATCGCAATAAAATTATACCGAATGTGGAGAATTCATCCATTTTTTGGGTTCCCTTCCATGGAATGCTCGAAGAATGTCTTTGATTACCCTCTCTGCCTAATCATCAATTTCTAGATAGTACCAAAATCTATAGAGCTACAGCTTCAAAGCATTTATTCCAAGAGCAGGACACATGAATTCAGCACCCCGATCCCTAACTATCCTTCCAAAGTAAAGTCTAAATATATCCTTTGGAATGACTTTTAGCAAACACCAAGAGCAGTATAAGTCTTTTTCAAAAGAATCGAATGAGCAACCTTCGTCAAGCGATCTACCACACGGCTAAGATGGAATCATGTCCTGCATCGACTGAAGAAAAATCTAATGATGGAATCCATGCTTATGTATTCTAATTGTATATGTGAAATAGGATGCACGTGTCTTGGCGTTTTTGTCATTTCACCTTTGCAAGGCTAAAAGAAATGCTTCTTTGTAGCAGCCACCATGACGGTCTTCACTTAGCTGGGGCGTGTCACGAGCTTTCTTTAGAATCCTCTTATTAAGATCTCTATCTTGAAAAATATACAACCGATTATTGAAGTACAAGCATCCACCTCTAACGTGAATCCATGAATTTTCTTTAAGATGAGGGTTGCAAGATGAGGGTACTCACTTTCGTTCACTCTCTCTAAAATTGGGACATCCATGCATCTCGGGCGGAGTACCTCGATCGTGATAGTGCTGCGAATCAAAAGACGACACGTGCCTCCCGAGCCTAAACCGTCATATCTCGATCGAGATGCCAACTAATGCCACGCTAGCAGCTCCGGGTTTCCAGGCGTCATCCATGTCACCAATACATGTCACCGCCACCACAATATCTCGATCGAGATACCTATGCCACTCGGATCCACATCAGGGCCACGCTGTATCCCCGTAGGCATATTTGACTAGCACATCTCCATCGTCCACGTATCTCGAACGAGAAATTTACATCCAATCGCGACCATTCATTGTTCGAGGTAATCGGATACAATCTCCACCGTCCCCATATCTCGATCGAGATACTGAGTTCAAATCTCAGCCGTCCAAATATCTCGATCGAGATACAGAGATTCAATCTGCACCGTCCGAATATCTCGATCGAGATACGTAGATGCAATCTCCACCGTCCAATTATCTCGATCGAGATACGGAAAAGCAATCTAAACCGTCCATTCACGTACGCTGGAAGATGCGATCTTGGCCGTTTAAATATCTCGATCGAGGTATATAATGAATCTTGACCGTCGAGATACCTTGTCGTGGTAATGCCTTTAAATCGTGGCCGTCCATTTACCTCGAACGAGATAGTAATATCAAATCGCAGCCGTCGATCCTTCCCCAACCCTAGAATTAGGTGTGTATCTTGGCCGTATGTTGCACTAACCCTAATATCCAGAGCGTTAATCTCCAAACCCTGAATTGCATGATGTTTCCGAACCTCGATCGAGGTTATAAAACCGGAAAACTTTTTTTTTTGCCTCATTTTCACAAGTCGTTTTCACTCTCTTGCGCTCTTGATTTGGATTAGTATTAGTGAGCCCATTAGCTTTGTTTTTAGCTTAATTAGTGCTACTTAGCACTAAGCATTAGACCTTTCACATTAGACCATTCACATTGGACCCTTCACATTTGGCCTAGGTTTTAGCATGGAGGGCCACGAGGAGGGCCGCTCATCTATTGCGGACCTCATCGCGGAGATAGACCGTGAGTTAGCGGCTATCCGTAGGAGTGCTGGAGACACTCCGTCTACATTACATATCGTGGCAGACTTGGAGGCGATGCTTGCGTCCCTTCGTAGCCTTCACGATATTGTTTATGTAGATGAGTGGATAGCCCACCATCGCGCTGCTCCTGTGTCACATGGCCTGACATATCGTCAGGTCTGTGATCTTGCTCCTATTAGGGATGGGGCTTTCCTAGATCTTTTCCTAGATAGTCGTGGGATGAGGCCCGGGGC
Organism: Cibotium barometz; assembly: GCF_041138505.1. Lineage (NCBI taxonomy): Eukaryota > Viridiplantae > Streptophyta > Polypodiopsida > Cyatheales > Cibotiaceae > Cibotium > Cibotium barometz. The sequence goes on along the minus strand of NC_141065.1, from coordinate 12,045,883 downwards.
GGGCAAGCCCCTCACTATTTCGCGGTGTTCGCATCCTCGTATGGCGGCACATATCTATAGTCGATATGTTGCCGCATATGGGAGGATGCCGAACAACCGCCAGATTCCCATATACTTCGCAAAGCAGTTATATGCAGAGTTTGTCTTAGGGGAGGAGGTCGATTACACCAGCCATCGTCCGGGTGGTGGTGCTGGCCGAGGCCGTCTCCAGGACCAGGGTAGGCGGCCTCCACCGGCCCTTCGTGCGGCACCAGCTCACGATCCTTCCTTTGTGCCATTGTCGACAGTAGAGGCTCTTGGCACGCAGGTCGGCATTGACGTACGGAGCACCACGGAGAGCATCCAGCACGTGGTGCGCCTATTCTCACGATCTATACCGACGACAGATGTGGAGGTATTTACATATATATTACGTCTTAAGTTTTTTTGGTCATTTATCTTCATGTTTATATGTACTTTTCTATATTTTTACATGAGCAGCATGGTTGATTGTGTCACGCAGGTTCCCACACCTGCCACTCAGAGGCTCACTCAGGAGTTGGTAGAGGCGAGAGCGGAGATAGACCGCCTCCGAGCTGCATTACAGATGGCAGAGGCAGCTACTGCAGAGGCACAGCATCTGAGAGAGTCCGACATCCAGCAGGTAGGTTTCTCTTGCACGTTTAAGTTACAAATTTCTTTAAGTAATACCTAATGAGAGACTAATCAAATATTTTAATGCTTTACTTTTTTGCGTAGGCTCGGACCGAGGTAGAGAGCTCCAGAGCTGAGGCACAGCATCATCAGATTATGGAGCAGATTGCCCAGCACAGGGCAGAGCAGCTGATGCTGCATGTTCGAGAGTATCGTAGATCATCGGACGTGACAGTGCCTTATCTACCGTTATATCCACGGCCTGTCACACAGAGGTTTTTCGACGACCTCTCCCGCAGGATGCACCACCCTTCCTGCGTGATGCGTGCTGCTGTTTATGTATCGAGGACATTGATAGTACAGGAGGATATGCCCTAGGATGTGGACATATTTTCCACTTGTCTTGCATCACCCAGGAGCTCGTCCGGTTCTCAGCATGCCCATCCTGCCGTGCACGCGTCGACTTAGCGACGTACAGGGTATTGGGCATCGATGATCTTCACCCAGGCCTTGTACGAGTAGATGCCAGGACTGGCAGGCCAGTCGACTTTACATCAGCTATGGACTTGGGACTCGACGCCTTCGACGATAGAGCCCAGGAGCCTGAGGTGCCTCCTGAGATAGAGTGGAGCTCACATGAGTTCGACGCTTACCAGAGAGTCCTGCATGAGAGCCAGGTGACAGCATTTGAGCGCGTGGGTGGTGCTGGCCCTAGTGGCACAGCGGGTGATGGTGCTAGCAGCAGTGCTGCTTCTCATGAGCAGCGTGTCCTTACAGCAGAGGAGCTTACACGAGCAGAGTGGCAGACACGCACCATTGCAGATTATCGATTTTGGGTTTATAGACAGAGGCGTCTTGCATTAGCACGACGTAGAGAGAGAGAGAGGGCCATAGCAGCTTTTGGGACTCGTGAGCTCCCGAGTACACCGGCACCAGCTCACGATCCTTCCTTTGAGGCAGACCTCCCCGCAGACATTCGACGACCCCCGCAGCCGGCACAGCCTCCTCGACGTGCACAGCAGCCTCGACGCGCACGTCGACCGGCAGTTAGAGATGACGATTTTGATTAGGTTGCTGTTGATAGTGACTAAACTCAGACTAGCTGGGTTAGCTCACTTACATTGTACTTAGATTTTTGGGCAGTGACTAACCTCAGACTAGCTGGGGTAGCTCATTTTCATTCTGATGTACCTATTTGATGTTTATATCATTATGAGTTTTCTCATTATTGAGTATCATTACATTTTAGTTGATGTTCTTGATTTTATTATATTTCTTAACACTTTGGCTATCATATTGTTTGTTGAAAATCTCCATTATTGAGTATCATTACATTTTAGTTGATGTTCTTGATTTCATTATATTTCTTAACACCTTGGCTATCATGTTTGTTGAAAATCTCCATGCCATCATACCCAAACATGCTCTGATGGGGACCAAACTTTGCAAGCATGGGGAGGGGACCCACCCCCACATGCTTGCAAAGTTTGGTCACAATCAGAACATGTTTGGATTGGCAATTGGCGCCCAGTGCGGGTTTTTGAAGTCTCTTGGTGCTTAAGAGGCCATGGAAAATCCGGGCCTTCCCCATACCATCGTACCCAAACATGCTCCGATGGGGACCAAACTTTGCAAGCATGTGGGGGTGGGTCCCCCCCACACGCTTGCAAAGTTTGGTCACAATCAGAGCATGTTTGGATTGGCAATCGGCGCCTAGTGCGGGTTTTTCAAGTCTCTTGGTGCTTAAGAGGCCATGGAAAATCCGGGCCTTCCCCATACCATCGTACCCAAACATGCTCCGATGGGGACCAAACTTTGCAAGCATGTGGGGGTGGGTCCCCCCCACACGCTTGCAAAGTTTGGTCCCCATCGGAGCATGTTTGGATTGGCAATTGGCGCCCAGTGCGGGTTTTTCAAGTCTCTTGGTGCTTAAGAGGCCATGGAAAATCCGGGCCTTCCCCATGCCATCGTACCCAAACATGCTCCGATGGGGACCAAACTTTGCAAGCATGTGGGCGTGGGTCCCCCCCACACGCTTGCAAAGTTTGGTCCCCATCAGAGCATGTTTGGATTGGCAATCGGCGCCCAGTGCGGGTTTTTCAAGTCTCTTGGTGCTTAAGAGGCCATGGAAAATCCGGGCCTTCCCCATGCCATCGTACCCAAACATGCTCCGATGGGGACCAAACTTTGCAAGCATGTGGGGGTGGGTCCCCCCCACACGCTTGCAAAGTTTGGTCCCCATCAGAGCATGTTTGGATTGGCAATTGGCGCCCAGTGCGGGTTTTTCAAGTCTCTTGGTGCTTAAGAGGCCATGGAAAATCCGGGCCTTCCCCATGCCATCGTACCCAAACATGCTCCGATGGGGACCAAACTTTGCAAGAATGTGGGCGTGGGTCCCCCCCACACGCTTGCAAAGTTTGGTCCCCATCAAAGCATGTTTGGATTGGCAATCGGCGCCCAGTGCGGGTTTTTCAAGTCTCTTGGTGCTTAAGAGGCCATGGAAAATCCGGGCCTTCCCCATGCCATCGTACCCAAACATGCTCCGATGGGGACCAAACTTTGCAAGCATGTGGGGGTGGGTCCCCCCCACACGCTTGCAAAGTTTGGTCCCCATCGGAGCATGTTTGGATTGGCAATCGGCGCCCAGTGCGGGTTTTTCAAGTCTCTTGGTGCTTAAGAGGCCATGGAAAATCCGGGCCTTCCCCATGCCATCGTACCCAAACATGCTCCGATGGGGACCAAACTTTGCAAGCATGTGGGCGTGGGTCCCCCCCACATGCTTGCAAAGTTTGGTCACAATCGGAGCATGTTTGGATTGGCAATCGGCGCCTAGTGCGGGTTTTTCAAGTCTCTTGGTGCTTAAGAGGCCATGGAAAATCCGGGCCTTCCCCATACCATCGTACCCAAACATGCTCCGATGGGGACCAAACTTTGCAAGCATGTGGGGGTGGGTCCCCCCCACACGCTTGCAAAGTTTGGTCCCCATCGGAGCATGTTTGGATTGGCAATCGGCGCCCAGTGCGGGTTTTTCAAGTCTCTTGGTGCTTAAGAGGCCATGGAAAATCCGGGCCTTCCCCATGCCATCGTACCCAAACATGCTCCGATGGGGACCAAACTTTGCAAGCATGTGGGGGTGGGTCCCCCCCACACGCTTGCAAAGTTTGGTCCCCATCAGAGCATGTTTGGATTGGCAATCGGCGCCCAGTGCGGGTTTTTCAAGTCTCTTGGTGCTTAAGAGGCCATGGAAAATCTGGGCCTTCCCCATGCCATCGTACCCAAACATGCTCCGATGGGGACCAAACTTTGCAAGCATGTGGGCGTGGGTCCCCCCCACATGCTTGCAAAGTTTGGTCACAATCGGAGCATGTTTGGATTGGCAATCGGCGCCCAGTGCGGGTTTTTCAAGTCTCTTGGTGCTTAAGAGGCCATGGAAAATCTGGGCCTTCCCCATACCATCGTACCCAAACATGCTCCGATGGGGATTAAACTTGGCAAGCATGTGGGTCACCCCCACATGCTTGCCAAGTTTGGTCCCCATCGGAGCATGTTTGGGTACGATGGTATAGGGAAGACCCGGATTTTCCATGGCCTCTTAAGCACCAAGAGACTTGAAAAACCCGCACTGGGCGCCGATTGCCAATCCAAACATGCTCTGATGGGGACCAAACTTTGCAAGCGTGTGGGGGGGACCCACCCCCACATGCTTGCAAAGTTTGGTCCCCATCGGAGCATGTTTGGGTACGATGGCATGGGGAAGGCCCGGATTTTCCATGGCCTCTTAAGCACCAAGAGACTTGAAAAACCCGCACTGGGCGCCAATTGCCAATCCAAACATGCTCTGATTGTGACCAAACTTTGCAAGCGTGTGGGGGTGGGTCCCCTCCCCATGCTTGCAAAGTTTGGTCCCCATCGGAGCATGTTTGGGTACGATGGCATGGAGATTTTCAACAAACAATATGATAGCCAAAGTGTTAAAAAATATAATAAAATCAAGAACATCAACTAAAATGTAATGATACTCAATAATGAGAAAACTCATAATGATATAAACATCAAATAAGTACATCAGAATGAAAATGAGCTACCCCAGCTAGTCTGAGGTTAGTCACTGCCCAAAAATCTAAGTACAATGTAAGTGAGCTAACCCAGCTAGTCTGAGTTTAGTCACTATCAAGATAGAGATCTAGTCAGCAGCACCCTCTCTAGCTCTCAACTGCTCTAGAATGCTCTCATGGTCATCCACTCGAAGCCGAAAACGAGGGTGAGAACTGTGTTTTCGGCTCTGTACTCGAACAAGAGTGAGTCTGGTAGCAACCACTAGATGAGAGAACTGAAATGCCTCTAACTCCCACTTCCACTGCTGGAACTCAAGACTCCCCCGATGAAGTCGAATCTGCTGGTAGAACCGGCCTGCCACAATCATGCTATGGGCGTCATAAGAAAACCCATGATCATCCACTGTATCCTGGTCAAGCATGCACTTTGGCCTAGTGCAACTCATCAGATAGTAGTCTACTCCCTCGCTATTTCCCTCACTGGCAATAACAGCAAATACATCACCCTCCTGTAGCAAATCTGTCAGGTCATCATAACTGACCATGAACGCAGGACCTGTGTGCTCATCAGACACCACTGGATGTGAAGGATGCTCGGGGGAGAGGAATGTCTGTATCCATGCATCTGCCCATCCTCTCGAGGCACAATGTGACCAATCGCCATCCATACATGCTCCACAGAAGCATGCAAACCGTCGTGTGTAAATCGTGGGGGCCGCCATGCACGTGCTCCTGATGGAATGTAAGCCCAAGGTGCCAGGTACTGTGTCACAATCATGGGAGGCTCTACGGTCAATCGTGCCACCATCCACATGCCAAAAAAATCTCCTGACAATCCGAGTGTAAGATTCCTCCCCCAACCCCTTTTTTGATGTCTAGTATCTTCCCCTGTAATCAACCCTCTTCAGAAATATAAAGACCCTGTTGCTAACTATTTTAGCCTAGAGAGAGAAAAATTATTCTAGAGAGAGAATATTCAAATTTTGAATATTTTTGGATAGAAAAATATCTCTTATAATTCAGATGAGTTCCCCTGAAACAGAAATTCAAAAAGAATTTTCCAATGTGCAATTGAAATTAATTGGAAATAGGTATAAAGAACCTTAGTCTAAGGGTCTAGATTTTCAGAAATCTTTAGACTATGGTCCAATTAAGGTTCCTATGGGCCAATAGCATCAATCCATGTGTAGGGAAGAGATAAATCCAAATTTGTAAAAAGAAGATACCCAAAAATGAGTAAATGCTCACATAAGGTGAAGAGTTGAAAATGTACAAGGTTTATTAGTAAAAAACTATGAGCAATATTAAAAATATGAGATATTTTGGGTATCCAAAAATGAGTAAATGCTCACATAAGATGAAGAGTTGAAAATGTACAAGGTTTATTAGTAAAAAACTATGAGCAATATTAAAATGATTCCATTATGACACATATGTAAGGAAGGGGAATTCTTTAAAGGAGGTGCATATTTCACATAAGATGAAGAGTTGAAAATGTACAAGGTTTATTAGTAAAAAAAAAACTATGAGCAATATTAAAATGATTCCATTATGACACATATGTAAGGAAGGGGAATTCTTTAAAGGAGGTGCATATTTCACATAAGATGAAGAGTTGAAAATGTACAAGGTTTATTAGTAAAAAAACTATGAGCAATATTAAAATGATTCCATTATGACACATATGTAAGGAAGGGGAGTTCTTTAAAGGAGGTGCATATTTCACATGCTTGAATGAGTTTTAAACTCATAAAAATTGAGATATTTCATCTCTCCTCTCTCCTCATTTAAGTCTAGTTCTAAAAAGTTAGCTTAACTGACCTAAAAATGGTCAAATATTGACCAAACTGATTTAGAAAATTCTAGAATCAGTTTGTTTGGTTAGGAGCTCAATTTTTCCTATAAATAGAAGCCTCCCCCTTGTTGAAAAATAGATAGTGTTTATGCATCGTTACTCTACTCCACCTAAGCCAAGAACTGTGAATTCATTTAATAATTCACTAGTTTTTGGAGCTTCCCTCTTTCTTCAATCCCCATTAGTGGCTCCATCAACATACTTAACCAATTGATTGGTTGGGGGCCTCTACCGTGAACAAAGAATCAAGCAAGTTGTAAGGTAATTAGTGAATATTGATCTTTCTATAATTTCTTAATGTTTCTCTCTTCTCAACCCCTCTCAAGCTTGAGAAGCTTAATTGGTATGTTGTTTTTAAATGCTATTGAAGTTTATTGGTGAATAGTAGTGAAGAGTTACATAATTTAATAAATGCTATTGAGATTAATTTTCATTTATGTTTAAATTCTAATGATTTTTATGTAAATTCTCTCTCTCACTCAAGAAATGGTCATACTCATGACCCATTCTCAATCCAAATCAAGCTTTTCATAAAGCTTTTCCTTAACCCAAGATTAAGCTATGCTTGAGGCCAAATTAATGGCTTTTTTCTATGCTTTTAGTTTATGTATATTGATGATTCAATCCATTATGGATTAAGGATCCAATTAGAGATTATTTTAATTATTTCCTTAATGATAAGCTTTATCCCTTAGAAAAATTGAGATTTATCAGTCATAGCAGCGGAGCTATGGCAAAATTTTTATAAAAATTATGCATAAAATAATTTCATTCAAAGTATAAAAAGAGGACTTCCTACCATATTCTAGGAATTATCATCCTAGATTAATTGAAAGAATTTCATTATAATCATGGAGAAATTAAAATTTAATATCATGCATAAAGGATAAGTTTTTATATTAAAAGTGTTATTTTTACCATTTTTATTTCATGCATAGAAGTATGCATAAAAGAAAAAAATTTATATCAAAAGTGTTACTTTTATCATTTTTAATTTTCATGCATAGAAGTATGCATAAAAGAAAAATTTTTATATCAAAAGTGTTACTTTTACCATTTTTATTTCATGCATAGAAGTATGCATAAAAGAAAAATTTTTATATCAAAAGTGTTACTTTTATCATTTTTAATTTTCATGCATAGAAGTATGCATAAAAGAAAAATTTTTATATCAAAAGTGTTACTTTTATCATTTTTAATTTTCATGCATAGAAGTAAGCATAAAGGAAAATTTTTATATCAAAAGTGTTACTTTTATCATTTTTAATTTTCATGCATAGAAGTATGCATAAAGGAAAATTTTTATATAAAAGTGTGACTTTTATCATAATTGAATTTCATGCATAGAGGTATGCATAAAAGTTGATTATTTTATTATAAAAGTGTTACTTTTATCATAATTGGATTTCATGCATGGAGGTATGCATAAAAGATATTCTTTTTATACTAAAAGTGTGATTTTCATCATAAATGGATTTTATGCATAACTTAGATGCATAAGAGAAATTCTTTTATTCTAAAAGTGTAATTCCTACCAAATTGACTTTATGCATAAGAAGATGCATTAAAAAAAAATTGATTTTTAATTCAAAAGTGTCATTCTCATCTAAATTGAATTTATGCATAGGAAGATGCATAAAAGATTGAATTTTAATTCAAAAGTGTCATTTTCATGAATTTATGCATAGGAAGATGCATAAAAGATTGATTTTTCTTCGGAAGTATTAATCTCCTTAAATGGAATTTATGCATAAGTAAATGTGTAAAGAAATCTTATATCAAATATAAGAATTCTCTTGTATTCTATAAATAAGATATGAGATGTGATAGGATGTGATAAGAGGTGTATAAGAGGTGATAAGAGGTGATAAGATGAATTAAGATGTGATAAGATGTGTATGGGATGAGGTAAGAAGTGTATGTGATAGAATAGGATGTATATGGGTTGTGATAGGGCGAGAATGGATGTGATGTAAAAGATTAGATGTGAAGACATATGGGGTTACATGAATGGGAATGTGGAAATGGATGTATGTATGTGGATGTGTGGATGTGGAGATGGGAGTATGGATGTATGAATGTGAAAGTGGATGTATGAATGTGAAAATGGATGTATGCATGAAGATGTATATGCATAGATGTGAATGTGGATGTAGATGTGGATGTATAGATGTGAATGGGAATGTGGATGTGGATGTATGTATGTATGTGGATGTAGATGTGAATGTATAGATGTGAATGGGAATGTGGATGTGGATGTATATGAATGTGGATGTAGATGTGGATGTATAGATGTGAATGGGAATGTGGATGTGGATGTATGTATGTATGTGGATGTAGATGTGGATGTATAGATGTGAATGGGAATGTGGATGTGGATGTATGTATGTATGTGGATGTGGATGTATGTATGTATGTGGATGTGGATGTATGAATGAGGACGTGATAATGGATGTATGCATGTAGATGTGGATATATGGATGTGAATATGAATGTGGATGTGGATGTGGATGTATGGATGTGGATATGGATGTGTATGTATGAATGTAGATAAGGGATGAGGATGTATAAATGAGGATGTGAAAATGGAGGTATGCATGTAGATGTGGATGTATGGATGTGAATATGGATGTGGATGTGGATGTATAAATGAGGATGTGAATGTGGATGTGAATGTGAATGTGGATGTATGGATGTGGATATGGATGTGTATGTATGAATGTGGATATGGGATGTGGATGTATAAATGAGGATGTGAAAATGGATGTATCCATGTAAATGTGGATGTATGAATGTGAATGTGAATTAATGTGTCGTCGATATGAGGAAATGGATGAGAATGAGTACACATTGAATGGAATGTGGAATAAGTAATGTGGACTAAGGAGGGATAATGTGGAAAGACAAGAGTTTGATTTAGAAACTGTATTTTGTGACTGTTTGTAAATGACTGTTTTATGTCAAGAATGCTGGGGAAGCATTTTGACCATCTTGTGGATTAAGGTCATGAAGACCTAACTGTTAAAGTTGCAACTGCTGACGGAGAGTCAATGGAGGACGTCTCGCGTAGCAAGGTCGACCGAGGTCTTGACCAGCCTCGGTTCGATTTAAATGGTGAGCTTCCGGTACGGTGGATGAGGGACCAAGGAAGCGGCCTATGAGTGAAGCGCTAGGTCACCTGCGAAGGATCCTAGAGGGTGCTGACCATACGGTGCTCGGGCTCTGGGTCGCCCAGGATACCCACGCGTGCGTCGAGGAAGATATTGGAACAAGGAGTAAGAGTTGTTTTGTGAAACCGGGCATGGATCTGGTTGACTGACCTTGCTGGTCCTCAACGGATGAGTCCATGGCTCTTTTATATGGATCTGTTGGTTGATCTTGCTGATCTTCAACGAGAGTCCATCTTGATAAATGATTATATTGCCGAGTATTATGGGCTAGGAACTATGGAAACGGCCTCTGAGTGGACAGGTGGTGAGCGTTCTAGTTGCCAATGATGCCATAGATACTCTGATGATGAAGGAATGATGGGAAATTTGAGAATCAACTGGATAATTTGGAAGACTGTGATCAGTGATACTATGGTTTCATTAAAGGATTGTTTTAAAGTTAGCTGATGCTAAGAATAAGGCAATTTCATATTGGGTGTGTAAGTGGTGTGCCTAATTTTATGTTTGCATGAACTTCCGGCTAGGGGGCCTTGGAACTCTTTTCCTTGGTACCCGGGACAAAACCTAACCAAATTCCAAATTGGATCCCATCACTACAGTGGTTGGGCGGTTGGCTAACCCATGGGATCGGATGGGGTTAGACTGGACTGATGGATCCGTAAATCGAGACTCAACTTTTGTTAATACGATAGATAAAGTAAATCCCGGACAGTAATTGTTCTATGGATAGGAATCAACGGCTGTGCCTCTTGAATGGGGAAAAAAGCGTTGATCCCAATGATCCAAGTGCAAGTTTCTTCCTTGATCTGATCTAGTATCTTGAAGATACAATTGGATCAGCTTGATCAGAAATGATCTTGTCTTCGTTAGAGAAAAAAATTATCCTGGTGGAATCGCCCGTGCTTTCCGGTAAGGGAAGTTTTTTCCGGATTCGGTTTTGGAAAAACCGACGGATTAGTCTCTTGTCCGGATATCCGTGGACGAGGCCCCGAATGTGGGACTCCTGTCCCGCGCGAGAAGTGCTACTTCCGCTGCTAGTACCCGAATCCATTGCTCGGTGGGAACAGGGGGACCTCACAGTTGGTATCAGAGCATTTGGTTAATAAAGATCAACTGAGAAACCAATTATGTCAAGAAGCACAAAAAAAGGTTGTAATTGTGTGATATAATTCATACAATTTGATATTCAAACTGCAATTCATAATTTGGTAATTGGGTCTTTAGATGGAAGTACCGCAATTATATAGAATCCTTGACTTGCTTGAGGCCTAGACATGATGGTATTTACCTTATAATTCCAAGGGCCGTGACTATCCGTATATACCGAGAGTATAACTGTAGCTCTTTACTGACAGTATATACGAGTAAATCTAAGACTTGAAATTATAAGCGTTAATGCTATCCAGATGATGAATGCGAATGTGGTTGATATGATTTTTAATTCTGTTTGAGAATTGATGAATTGATTTGGATTCTGATTGAAAAATGATGATCCCTCAAAATTGGTTGAAGTGTAATAAGCTGAGCGAAACCTCAATGAGGATGAATGGGACGAGTCCCTGTGATGATATTCATAACTGGAATGATGATAGTGATTTCAGCAAATCACTATGAGATTAGTGGATTGTGCTGTCAAAGTACTACTGTTAACACTTGACTTGGTATATCAAGTTAAGGGATGACAAATTGAAAACTTGCTTGACTGAAATTCCCGTGGAGGAATGTTCAGAAAGAAAAATTTTCGATCTGATGGACCATTATCGTGTTAAAGATATGAATGATATGATCTGAAATGAATTGTTATTTAATGATGAGTTCTATATAAGGGATATTTATCCCCGTATTCTGTTGGGTTGACCAGAATATAAGGAACCCTAGAATAAATTGGATCTTAAGAAAAAGAGTTGTCCTCTACTTGGCGAGATGAGGACATCTCGCACTTTTTTAAGTGGGGTAGAATGTAAGATTCCTCCCCTGCCTTTGAGGTATACAGGAGTAAGAATCTCCCTTTTTGATCTTATAATTATTTCCTCTCTAAAATAAAAGAAAGATTCTGTTAAAAAAAAGGAAGACCCTTTTCCTAGAATACTTCTCAGGAGTCACGTTGTTTTAAGGATTCAGAACAATGAGTTCAGAAGTGAAAATCGATGTTTTGGATACCAAGGTTTTGGTTTTCATTCGAGTACGGCCCAAAAGAAGTTCTTTATCTCTTGGGGAGTATAAGAACTTATCCCCCAGATATTGTGAGCCTTATATCTGAATTCAATGAAAGTAGGTGACTTAGCCTACAAGCTTCTTTTACCTCCTCATCTCAAAGTTCTTAATGTATTTCATAGAAATATGTGCCAAACCCAAATCATGGAAAGACGGTAAAACTTCAGTGGCAAGTTACCGTTGGCTTCTAAGTTACGCTAGCTCCTTCCTTTATATAAGTCGTAACTTTTACTTGTCGTTCATAGTAATCTTACTCCCATCGATCTCCTTTCTTTCTTAATCTCCTTCATGGCTTGGCAACAAGAATTAGTTTTATCCATAATGATTCCTCACCTTCAAGACGCAAGTGAGTCTGTGAAGAAGGATTTTATAGAACAGTATGAGCGCTCACTTTTTCCTCACCTAGGAACTTCTGTAGCGCAGACCAAATGGCGGACCTATCAAGACATAACTAGGGTAACACCCTGGGGTCAGCAACACTTTCGTAACAATGTCCGCTTGGCCATGGTTATCGAAGCCTTGGGTTTGGGTCCTCGATACTACTGCGTCATGAGATCAAGACATCTTGGGTTTTCTGAGCGGGTCTTCTTACTGGCGTGTTTTCTTCCTCATGAGAAGATATGCCTTTACCCCGTTTTTGGCTTGCCTCTCAGAGGTCCTTTTGTTAGAACACCTCATACCACTGAGATAGGCGCAGCAATAACCCACAGAATCATTCCCATAGATGAGTTACCTTATACTTGTGCAGCTTGTGAGGATTGCTTTTGTGACCATATGATGGACGGGCTTATGGAAGTGTAAAGAGTTCCTCTATCTTTACTGTATAAGTTCCGAGAATGAATAAAGTTTAAATCTTGTTCGTATTTTGAATCTTGCTCTCTTTAAGACTTATCTTGGTGGTTAATCTTGATTAAAATTTTTCTCTAAGTCTCATATTCGTGAATCTTGCGAAATTATCACAAGTTGCGAGATGAGGACATCTCGCGTTTTTTAAGTGGGGTAGAATGTAAGATTCCTCCCCCAACCCCTTTTTTGATGTCTAGTATCTTCCCCTGTAATCAACCCTCTTCAGAAATATAAAGACCCTGTTGCTAACTATTTTAGCCTAGAGAGAGGAAAATTATTCTAGAGAGAGAATATTCAAATTTTGAATATTTTTGGATAGAAAAATATCTCTTATAATTCAGATGAGTTCCCCTGAAACAGAAATTCAAAAAGAATTTTCCAATGTGCAATTGAAATTAATTGGAAATAGGTATAAAGAACCTTAGTCTAAGGGTCTAGATTTTCAGAAATCTTTAGACTATGGTCCAATTAAGGTTCCTATGGGCCAATAGCATCAATCCATGTGTAGGGAAGAGATAAATCCAAATTTGTAAAAAGAAGATACCCAAAAATGAGTAAATGCTCACATAAGGTGAAGAGTTGAAAATGTACAAGGTTTATTAGTAAAAAACTATGAGCAATATTAAAAATATGAGATATTTTGGGTATCCAAAAATGAGTAAATGCTCACATAAGATGAAGAGTTGAAAATGTACAAGGTTTATTAGTAAAAAACTATGAGCAATATTAAAATGATTCCATTATGACACATATGTAAGGAAGGGGAATTCTTTAAAGGAGGTGCATATTTCACATAAGATGAAGAGTTGAAAATGTACAAGGTTTATTAGTAAAAAAAAAAACTATGAGCAATATTAAAATGATTCCATTATGACACATATGTAAGGAAGGGGAATTCTTTAAAGGAGGTGCATATTTCACATAAGATGAAGAGTTGAAAATGTACAAGGTTTATTAGTAAAAAAACTATGAGCAATATTAAAATGATTCCATTATGACACATATGTAAGGAAGGGGAGTTCTTTAAAGGAGGTGCATATTTCACATGCTTGAATGAGTTTTAAACTCATAAAAATTGAGATATTTCATCTCTCCTCTCTCCTCATTTAAGTCTAGTTCCAAAAAGTTAGCTTAACTGACCTAAAAATGGTCAAATATTGACCAAACTGATTTAGAAAATTCTAGAATCAGTTTGTTTGGTTAGGAGCTCAATTTTTCCTATAAATAGAAGCCTCCCCCTTGTTGAAAAATAGATAGTGTTTATGTATCGTTACTCTACTCCACCTAAGCCAAGAACTGTGAATTCATTTAATAATTCACTAGTTTTTGGAGCTTCCCTCTTTCTTCAATCCCCATTAGTGGCTCCATCAACATACTTAACCAATTGATTGGTTGGGGGCCTCTACCGTGAACAAAGAATCAAGCAAGTTGTAAGGTAATTAGTGAATATTGATCTTTCTATAATTTCTTAATGTTTCTCTCTTCTCAACCCCTCTCAAGCTTGAGAAGCTTAATTGGTATGTTGTTTTTAAATGCTATTGAAGTTTATTGGTGAATAGTAGTGAAGAGTTACATAATTTAATAAATGCTATTGAGATTAATTTTCATTTATGTTTAAATTCTAATGATTTTTATGTAAATTCTCTCTCTCACTCAAGAAATGGTCATACTCATGACCCATTCTCAATCCAAATCAAGCTTTTCATAAAGCTTTTCCTTAACCCAAGATTAAGCTATGCTTGAGGCCAAATTAATGGCTTTTTTCTATGCTTTTAGTTTATGTATATTGATGATTCAATCCATTATGGATTAAGGATCCAATTAGAGATTATTTTAATTATTTCCTTAATGATAAGCTTTATCCCTTAGAAAAATTGAGATTTATCAGTCATAGCAGCGGAGCTATGGCAAAATTTTTATAAAAATTATGCATAAAATAATTTCATTCAAAGTATAAAAAGAGGACTTCCTACCATATTCTAGGAATTATCATCCTAGATTAATTGAAAGAATTTCATTATAATCATGGAGAAATTAAAATTTAATATCATGCATAAAGGATAAGTTTTTATATTAAAAGTGTTATTTTTACCATTTTTATTTCATGCATAGAAGTATGCATAAAAGAAAAAAATTTATATCAAAAGTGTTACTTTTATCATTTTTAATTTTCATGCATAGAAGTATGCATAAAAGAAAAATTTTTATATCAAAAGTGTTACTTTTACCATTTTTATTTCATGCATAGAAGTATGCATAAAAGAAAAATTTTTATATCAAAAGTGTTACTTTTATCATTTTTAATTTTCATGCATAGAAGTATGCATAAAAGAAAAATTTTTATATCAAAAGTGTTACTTTTATCATTTTTAATTTTCATGCATAGAAGTAAGCATAAAGGAAAATTTTTATATCAAAAGTGTTACTTTTATCATTTTTAATTTTCATGCATAGAAGTATGCATAAAGGAAAATTTTTATATAAAAGTGTGACTTTTATCATAATTGAATTTCATGCATAGAGGTATGCATAAAAGTTGATTATTTTATTATAAAAGTGTTACTTTTATCATAATTGGATTTCATGCATGGAGGTATGCATAAAAGATATTCTTTTTATACTAAAAGTGTGATTTTCATCATAAATGGATTTTATGCATAACTTAGATGCATAAGAGAAATTCTTTTATTCTAAAAGTGTAATTCCTACCAAATTGACTTTATGCATAAGAAGATGCATTAAAAAAAAATTGATTTTTAATTCAAAAGTGTCATTCTCATCTAAATTGAATTTATGCATAGGAAGATGCATAAAAGATTGAATTTTAATTCAAAAGTGTCATTTTCATGAATTTATGCATAGGAAGATGCATAAAAGATTGATTTTTCTTCGGAAGTATTAATCTCCTTAAATGGAATTTATGCATAAGTAAATGTGTAAAGAAATCTTATATCAAATATAAGAATTCTCTTGTATTCTATAAATAAGATATGAGATGTGATAGGATGTGATAAGAGGTGTATAAGAGGTGATAAGAGGTGATAAGATGAATTAAGATGTGATAAGATGTGTATGGGATGAGGTAAGAAGTGTATGTGATAGAATAGGATGTATATGGGTTGTGATAGGGCGAGAATGGATGTGATGTAAAAGATTAGATGTGAAGACATATGGGGTTACATGAATGGGAATGTGGAAATGGATGTATGTATGTGGATGTGTGGATGTGGAGATGGGAGTATGGATGTATGAATGTGAAAGTGGATGTATGAATGTGAAAATGGATGTATGCATGAAGATGTATATGCATAGATGTGAATGTGGATGTAGATGTGGATGTATAGATGTGAATGGGAATGTGGATGTGGATGTATGTATGTATGTGGATGTAGATGTGAATGTATAGATGTGAATGGAAATGTGGATGTGGATGTATATGAATGTGGATGTAGATGTGGATGTATAGATGTGAATGGGAATGTGGATGTGGATGTATGTATGTATGTGGATGTAGATGTGGATGTATAGATGTGAATGGGAATGTGGATGTGGATGTATGTATGTATGTGGATGTGGATGTATGTATGTATGTGGATGTGGATGTATGAATGAGGACGTGATAATGGATGTATGCATGTAGATGTGGATATATGGATGTGAATATGAATGTGGATGTGGATGTGGATGTATGGATGTGGATATGGATGTGTATGTATGAATGTAGATAAGGGATGAGGATGTATAAATGAGGATGTGAAAATGGAGGTATGCATGTAGATGTGGATGTATGGATGTGAATATGGATGTGGATGTGGATGTATAAATGAGGATGTGAATGTGGATGTGAATGTGAATGTGGATGTATGGATGTGGATATGGATGTGTATGTATGAATGTGGATATGGGATGTGGATGTATAAATGAGGATGTGAAAATGGATGTATCCATGTAAATGTGGATGTATGAATGTGAATGTGAATTAATGTGTCGTCGATATGAGGAAATGGATGAGAATGAGTACACATTGAATGGAATGTGGAATAAGTAATGTGGACTAAGGAGGGATAATGTGGAAAGACAAGAGTTTGATTTAGAAACTGTATTTTGTGACTGTTTGTAAATGACTGTTTTATGTCAAGAATGCTGGGGAAGCATTTTGACCATCTTGTGGATTAAGGTCATGAAGACCTAACTGTTAAAGTTGCAACTGCTGACGGAGAGTCAATGGAGGACGTCTCGCGTAGCAAGGTCGACCGAGGTCTTGACCAGCCTCGGTTCGATTTAAATGGTGAGCTTCCGGTACGGTGGATGAGGGACCAAGGAAGCGGCCTATGAGTGAAGCGCTAGGTCACCTGCGAAGGATCCTAGAGGGTGCTGACCATACGGTGCTCGGGCTCTGGGTCGCCCAGGATACCCACGCGTGCGTCGAGGAAGATATTGGAACAAGGAGTAAGAGTTGTTTTGTGAAACCGGGCATGGATCTGGTTGACTGACCTTGCTGGTCCTCAACGGATGAGTCCATGGCTCTTTTATATGGATCTGTTGGTTGATCTTGCTGATCTTCAACGAGAGTCCATCTTGATAAATGATTATATTGCCGAGTATTATGGGCTAGGAACTATGGAAACGGCCTCTGAGTGGACAGGTGGTGAGCGTTCTAGTTGCCAATGATGCCATAGATACTCTGATGATGAAGGAATGATGGGAAATTTGAGAATCAACTGGATAATTTGGAAGACTGTGATCAGTGATACTATGGTTTCATTAAAGGATTGTTTTAAAGTTAGCTGATGCTAAGAATAAGGCAATTTCATATTGGGTGTGTAAGTGGTGTGCCTAATTTTATGTTTGCATGAACTTCCGGCTAGGGGGCCTTGGAACTCTTTTCCTTGGTACCCGGGACAAAACCTAACCAAATTCCAAATTGGATCCCATCACTACAGTGGTTGGGCGGTTGGCTAACCCATGGGATCGGATGGGGTTAGACTGGACTGATGGATCCGTAAATCGAGACTCAACTTTTGTTAATACGATAGATAAAGTAAATCCCGGACAGTAATTGTTCTATGGATAGGAATCAACGGCTGTGCCTCTTGAATGGGGAAAAAAGCGTTGATCCCAATGATCCAAGTGCAAGTTTCTTCCTTGATCTGATCTAGTATCTTGAAGATACAATTGGATCAGCTTGATCAGAAATGATCTTGTCTTCGTTAGAGAAAAAAATTATCCTGGTGGAATCGCCCGTGCTTTCCGGTAAGGGAAGTTTTTTCCGGATTCGGTTTTGGAAAAACCGACGGATTAGTCTCTTGTCCGGATATCCGTGGACGAGGCCCCGAATGTGGGACTCCTGTCCCGCGCGAGAAGTGCTACTTCCGCTGCTAGTACCCGAATCCATTGCTCGGTGGGAACAGGGGGACCTCACACCGAGCATCACGTCTGGGGTACGATGATGCTGCACTCCCACACAAATGTTGGGAGCACCACTCGACTACGTGGCCCGCATCTCTGAACCGCTGAGCATCCTGTCGCAGCTGATGACGCCTCAAGGCACGTTTCACACACGCGCCTGCACCATCATGCTCACCCTTCCCGTGACCAGTCTCAAAGAATGACCAAATCACTGGGATACTAGACTGCACATGCCACCTATAAATCCATAAAAGATAGTCTTAGTTATTGTTTTCTTTAAGATGTTCTAGTGAATTTAGTTTAATTTGTAAATGTAAGAAAGCCATAAGTACAACCTGTAGAGCCAATAGAATTGACGTGATGACTTGAACTGTGCGCCACAACCATCCGACCAAACCCATCGCTGGACATGTCTGATCCCACAATCTCCTAAAAAATCGTCATGGAGACGAAAACAGTGTTGCACAAAATGTGCATCATGTGAACGATCATCACTGATATAGAAATGATACTCTCGAATAATGACACGGGTCTCGGGGGTACTCGCTATCCCATCTACATGAGCCTCTGCATGTCGATAGCTAATGTGGACCAAAATAGCAACCTGGTGAGGGAAGCAATACATACGTTTAGGACACAAAAAATCAATTAAGTAATGAAGCTCAAACATAAAACAAATATTACAAAATATAACCATTACCTGCTCTGAGAAGTAATACTCAGATTGTATCTCCTGAAAAGGTGTGAAAGTGTAGTTCTCTGCAAAATCAATCACAGAGACAACCACACCAATAGGAAACTCTGCTAGGCATGCTCGGAACTGACGATCCTGCCACTTGGCACAATGACTGTGCCGTATGTAGGGGTAGATCTGCTCCCTAAATGTGGCTGTGAAGTGACAACGTGGTGTATGTTTGTCCACGAGCTGCAACTTCCTGGACTGTCCACCACTCTGGAGCTGGTGTGTCACATACTCATAACGTTGCCATGCCACTATCTCTTGGTCACTTGCATCAAGATCTACCATCTGTAGATGTGCAAGTGAACCACATGATGTGCAATTGCTCTCCACACAAGGCATCCTATGGAACTGGGCATCCTCCGTGCGTGCACACAAAAGAGAGTGGATGAAATCACGTGGACTACGAGGCAACTCTCTATGCCCACTAAGAGAACGGAACACATCATAAAAAAGATTGAACTCAACATGGTAGCGACAACAACATGTGTCACGCTGACGTGAGTACCTCACAAACCAAGGCTTACACCCCTCAAATGACCTTTGCCCAATTTTAAGCTCTGGATACGAAGCCACAAACTGAGAATACAACTCAGTTTGGGACATTTCAAGAAAGCAAGCACCGTGCTCAATGAACACTCCTCTTGTCACTCTCTTACGCAAAGCTTTCTTGAAAACTGGCGATGCACGACAATTCTCCTCCCAAAAACTTTCTATCAAGGTTCTAGTGGTTTCATCTAGTAGGCGATCATGCCTAGCTACACGACCACTACTCGCCCACATAGCACCAACCTCATTGGCATCTAAACTTTGTCGCCTAATAGACCCAACTCTAAGTGCGTGTGGTGCTATGGAAAGGATGCGAGATGTGGCACTAACCTTACCCTTCATTTGGGAGCTACTTATGGCTGCCACAATAGCCCGTCGAGTAGCCAAAGCGTCCGCAGAGTTCCTCTTCTTGTTAACTATATAGGAATGACGAACACTTTGTAGCACCGCCATGCCAGCTCTCCTCTCTCTTCGACCTCCAATGTCGGAAAGCGCCCTGCAGTTGGCCATGTTGGGCAGATCAATCAAAGCATCAAGCACACATGCCTGTGATGAAGACGTGAGGTCTTTGAAATAGGATTGGAAGATTGCATGGGCACGACGATGTGCCCCTGACTTTGATAGTTCTTTCCTATCCACACGAAGGGCGCCCAAAGGAGGGGGGGTGGGTTCTTGTAGAAGAGAGGACTCAAGAAGGGCGGGTTCATGTGGATTATCTAAACTAAGGGGTAGTGGGGGGGAAGAGGGCGAAGGGAGAGGAAGTGGAAGAGGAGGAGCAAGGCTTGGATCATCGCCAACGGAAGGTGTTGCTCGTTGACGTGCTCTCCACTCTCTCTTTCTCTCACGAGCTACCCTTCTCCTCTCCTCCTCTTGAACTTGGTGGATGGGGGGGAGTCTAGTCCTATCACGTTTCCGACTCCTACGACTTTGAGAACCCATTCTCAAGGAAGCTAAGAGAGAAAATATTATAAGGGCTCAATGATGGGATAGTACTACAGATAAGTGTGGGATAGTACTAGAGATGTGTGATTATATAGGAAAAATAGGTTATCCACTTCAAATCTCACTAGATTTCCTATCTAAGATTGATTGGATAACTAAGATAAACATAAAGATATTTAAAGATAAACTATTATCCACTTAAAAATTAATATTATTTATAATATTTATTAACAAGTCTAAATATTTATCATTACCAGATATATAAATATATCTTTAAAGAAATCTTTTATTTTATAATTATATAACTGCTTTTTTTAAATAATATATTTTTTTCATATTTTATTCAAAGGTTTATTCTACATAAAAAATTTTCAAGAAATATAAAAATAAAAAATTTATTTTTTTTAAAATTAATAATATGATCTTTAATAATATTTTTATTGATCTAATCCCAAAATATAATCCTTTTAAATTAGTGATTTTAAATTCTTTTATTTAATAAGTTACATATATTTTATTATATAAATTTCTATATTCTATTTTTCTAAATTACTAAATTAACTTTTCCAAAAATATGTTTTTGAAAAAAGAGGGGAGGTGGGAAGGAGATGCCACGTGTCACAAGCGTGCATGACACGTGGCATTCTCTTGACATGTGGCACTATTATGGTTGATGTGGCAATTCCTGATGTGGCATGCCATGTCACCATGTGCGAGGTGGCATGCAAAGGTGGCAAGATGATGTGGCATTAATGATGACTAGGATGATGAGGTGGGGAGTCAACTAGGTTGACCATGTTGACATGGAGGGTGGAGGTGGCAAGCTGAGGTGGCAAGCTGCTTATGTGGATCCTCTCGATGCTCACGTGGACATAAAGTGGCATGCATATATAAGGTTTGGGCCTACCCAAGCCTCACACATGGAATGAAACCTAAGCTGTGAAGTTTACCAAGCCTAGATTTCCAAACCTAACTAGGATTGGTTTTAGACTTGAAAAGGGGAGAGTGGACACAATATGGGAATTTTCACTTGGGAGGATTGAAAATGGACCTTCCCATACTCAAATCAAGCCAAATTTTTTTTGATAAATTCATGGCAACAAGAGTATTGATCCCTTGAGTTTTTAGATTGAAAGATTCAATATTTTATTTTCTAGAATTAAATTACTCTTGATTTAATGGGCCTCTGACAGTCATAATAAATTTTCCAAAGTAAATCTACAAAAATCAAACCGTTAGATTTGTAATTTTATCTTATACCCACATTATACTAATCTTTCCCAATCTAATCATCACTAGATCCATACAATTTGAGCATTTTAAATGGTAGATGTGGTGGGAGGATAAAATAGTATGTTTTTTAACAATTCTAATATCTTTTAAATAATATAGAAAATAGTAGAACACATCAAAAATTACTCGATAAATCAAGTTAAGCTCTATGTTATTTGTATTTGTGATATGCAAAGTGGGAACATCGTATGAGTAATAATGTAAAAGTTATAGGCAATTTACTCACATTCACTATACCTATCTAAACCTAGGACAGGGCCTGTATACAAACTTGGTTCCCAAAGAAAAGGGGATTTGCAATTATTGGATATTCGATCAGATTATAGTTTTAGGTGCCCAACTTTGCATATGATGTTTCATTAGAAGACCTTGAAGTGAAACTCCTTGGCTAACTATGAGAGATTGGCTATTCTTCTTGAAAAAATGCCTGTTTTTCAGCTAAAGCCAAGGGCGCCCACGACATGAAACTAGATAACCTCATCTTACAACCACCCATCTCCTTCATGGCGGCCTGGCAACAGGAATTAGTTTTATCCCTGATGATTTCTCACCTTCAAGACGCAAGAGAGTCTGTGAAGAAAGACTTTATAGAACAGTATGAGCGCTCACTTTTTCCTCACCTAGGAACTTCTGTAGCGCAGACCAAATGGCGGACCTATCAAAACATAACTAGGGTAACACCCTGGGGTCAGCAGCACTTTCGTAACAATGTCCGCTTGGCCATGGTTATTGAAGCTTTGGGTTTGGGTCCCCGATACTACTGCGTCATGAGATCAAGGCATCTTGGGTTTTCTGAGCGGGTCTTCTTACTGGCGTGTTTTCTTCCTCATGAGAAGATATGCCTTTATCCCGTTTTTGGCTTGCCTCTCAGAGGTCCTTTTGTTAGATCACCTCATACCACTGAGATAGGTGCGGCAATAACCAGCAGAATCATTCCCATAGATGAGTTACCCTATACTTGTGCAGCTTGTGAGGACTACTTTTGTGACCATATGATGGACGGGCTTATGGAAGTGTAAAGAGTTCTTCTATCTTTACTGTATAAGTTCCGTGAATGAATAAAGTTTAAATCTTGTTCTTATTTTGAATCTTGCTCTCTTTAAGACTTTTCTTGGTGGTTAATCGTGATTAAAATTTTTCTCTAAGTCTCATATTCGTGCATCTTGCGAAATTATTCTAGTTTGCGAGATGAGGACATCTCGCATTTTTTAAGTGGGGTAGAATGTAAGATTCCTCCCCCAACCCCCTTTTTGATGTCTAGTATCTTCCCCTGTAATCAATCCCTCTTCAGAAATATAAAGACCTTGTTTCTAACTGTTTTAACCTAGAGAGAGAAAATTATTCTAGAGAGAGAATATTCAGATTCTGAATATTTTTGGATAGAAAAATATCTCATATAATTAAGATCAATTCCCCTGAAACAGAAATTCAAAAAGAATTTTTCAATGTGCAATTGGAATTAATTAGAAATAGGTATAAAGAACCTTAGTCTAAGGGTCTAGATTTTCATAAATCTTTGGATTATGGTCCAATTAAGGTTCCTATGGGCCAATAGCATCAATCCATGTGTAGGGAGGAGATAAATCCAAATTGTAAAAAGAAAATACCCAAAAATGAGTAAATGCTCACATGAGGTGAAGAGTTGAAAATGTACAAGGTTTATTAGTAAAAAACTATATTAAAAATATGAGATATTTTGGGAATAATGATTTTATTATGACACATATGTAAGGAAGGGGAGTCCCTTAAATGCTCACATAAGATGAAGAGTTGAAAATGTACAAGGTTTATTAGTAAAAAACTATGAGCAATATTAAAATGATTCCATTATGACACATATGTAAGGAAGGAGAGTTCTTTAAAGGAGGTGCATATTTCACATAAGATGAAGAGTTGAAAATGTACAAGGTTTATTAATAAAAAACTATGAGCAATATTAAAAATATGAGATATTTTAGGAATAATGATTTTATTATGACACATATGTAAGGAAGGGGAGTCCCTTAAATGCTCACATAAGATGAAGAGTTGAAAATGTACAAGGCTTATTAGTAAAAAACTATGAGCAATATTAAAATGATTCCATTATGACACATATGTAAGGAAGGGGAATTCTTTAAAGGAGGTGCATATTTCACATGCTTGAATAAATTTTAAACTCATAAAAAATTGAGATATTTCATCTCTCCTCTCTCCTCATTCAAGTCTAGTTCCAAAAAGTTAGCTTAACTGACCTAAAAATGGTCAAAAAGTGACCAAACTGACTTGGAAAATTCTAGAATCAGTTTGTTTGGTTAGGAGCTCAAATTTTCCTATAAATAGAAGCCTTCCCTTGTTGAAAAAGATATAGAGTCTTATGCCTTGTTACTCTACTCCACCTAAGCCAAAATATATAGTGTCTTATGCTTTGTTACTCTACTCCACCTAAGCCAAAATATATAGTGTCTTATGCTTTGTTACTCTACTCCACCTAAGCCAAAATATATAGTGTCTTATGCATTGTTACTCTACTCCACCTAAGCTAAGAACTGTGAATTCTTTAATAATTCACTAGTTTTTGATACTTCTCTCTTTCTTCAATCCCCATTGGTGGCTCCATCAACATACTAAACCAATTGATTGGTTGGGGACCTCTACCGTGAATAAAGAATCAAGCAAATCATAAGGTAAGTATATTGAATTTTGATCTTTTCTATAATTTCTCAATGATTCTCTCTTCTCAACCCCTCTCAAGCTTGAGAAGCTTAATTGGTATGGTTTTTTAAATGCTATTGAAGTTAATTGGTGAATAGTAGTGAAGAGTTACATAATTTAATAAATGCTATTGAAGTTAATTTCCATTTATGTTTAAATTCTAATGGTTTTTATGTAATTTCTCTCTCTCACTCAAGAAATGGTCATACTCATGAAGCTTTTCATAAAGCTTTTCCTTAATCCAAGATTAAGCTATGCTTGAGGCCAAATTAATGGCTTTTTTTTCTATACTTTTAGTTTATGCACATTGATGATTCAATCCATTATGGATTGATGACCCAATTAGAGACCATTCTAATTATTTCCTTAATGATAAGCTTTATCCCTTAGAAAAAAATTGAGATTTATCAGTCATAGTAGCGGAGCTATGGCAAATTTTTTATAGAAATTACGCATAAAATAAATTCATTCAAAGCATAAAAAGAGGACTTCCTACCATATTCTAGGAACTATCATCCTAGGTTAATTAAAAGAATTTTATTATGCATGGAGATGTGGATGTTTGCATGTAGATGTAGATGTATGGATGTGAGTGTGAATGTGGAGGTGGATGTATGCATGGAGATGTGGATGTATGCATGTAGAAGTAGATGTATAGATGAGGATGTAAATAGAGATGTGGATGGATGCATGTAGATGTAGATGTATAGATGTGGATGTGAATGGAGATGTAGATGTAGGCATGTAGATGTAGATGTATAGATGTGGATGTGGATGTATGCATGTAGATGTAGATGTATAGATATGGATGTGGATGTGGAGGTGGATGTATGCATGTAGATGTAGATGTGGATGTGGATGTGGAGATGGATGTATGC
This sequence comes from Cibotium barometz, assembly GCF_041138505.1. Lineage (NCBI taxonomy): Eukaryota > Viridiplantae > Streptophyta > Polypodiopsida > Cyatheales > Cibotiaceae > Cibotium > Cibotium barometz. The sequence continues at coordinate 12,020,606 of NC_141065.1, read as the reverse complement.
ATGTAGATGTAGATGTATAGATGTGGATGTGAATGTGGAGGTGGATGTATGCATGTAGATGTAGATGTAGGAGGAGAATGTGAATGTGGATGTGGATGTGGATGTATGCATAGAGATGTGGATGTATGCATGTAGATGAGAATGTACGCATATAGATGTAGATGTATGGATGTGAATGTGCATGTAGATGTGGATGTATGGATGTGGATGCATGAATGTGCATGTAGATGTGGATGTGAAAATAGATGTATGGATGTAGATGTGGATGTGTGGATGTGAATGTGGATGTGGATGTGGAGATGTGAATATATGTATGAATGTGAATATACGATATGTGATGTGAAGGAATATGAAGTGTTGAGATGGAAAATGATGTGAGGGGATGAGTATACATATAAATGGAATATGGAATAAGTAATGTGGATTGATGAGGAATAATGTGAAAAAATGAAAGAAAAAATAGAAACTGTATTGTAAACTGTTTGTAAATGCTGTTTGTAAATGACTGTTTTATGTCAAGATTGCTGGCGGAGCATTGTGACTATCTTGTGATTAAGGTCGTGAGACCTAACTGATAATGTTGCAACTGCTGACGGAGAGTCAATGAAGGACGTCTCGCGTAGCAAGGTCGGCCGAGGTCTTGACCAGCCTCGGTGCGATTAAAATGGTGAGCTTCCGGTACGGTGGATGAGGGGCCAAGGAAGCGGCCTATGAGTGAAGCACTAGGTCACCTGCGAAGGATCCTAGAGGGTGCTGACCATACGGTGCTCGGGCTCTGGGTCGCCTAGGATACCCACGCGTGCGTCGAGGAAGATATTGGAACAAGAGTTGGAGTTGTTTTCTGAAATCGGGCATGGATCTGGTTGATTGACCTTGCTGGTCTTCAATGGATGAGTCCATGGCTCTTTATATGGATCTGTTGGTTGATCTTGCTGATCTTCAACGAGAGTCCATCTTGATAAGAGATTATATTGCCGAGTATTATGGGCTAGGGATTAGGAAACGGCCCCTGTGTGGACAGGTGGTGAGCGTCCTAGTTGCCAATGATGCCATAGATACTCTGATAAAGGAATGATGGGAAAATTAAGAATCAACTGGATATTGGAAGATGGTGATCAGTGATACTATGGTTTTATTAAAGGATTGTTTTAAACTGGTTGAATCTGTGAAAAGGCAATTTCATATTGGGTGTGTGAGTGGTGTGACTAGTTTTATTTTGCATGAACATCCGGCTAGGGGGCCTTGGAACTCTTTTCCTTGGTACCCGGGACAAAACCTAACCAAATTCTTAATTGGATCCCATCACTACAGTGGTTGGGCGGTTGGCTAACCCATGGGACTGGATGGGGTTAGGCTGGACTGATGGATCCGTAAATCGAGACTCAAACTTTTGTTTTTACGATAGATAAAATAAATCCCGGACAGTAACTGTTCTATGGATAGGAATCAACGGCTGTGCCTCTTGAATGGGGAAAAAAGCGTTGATCCCAATGATCCAAGTGCAAGTTTCTTCCTTGAACTGACTAAGTATCTTATAGATGTAATTGGATCATCTCGATCAGAAATGATCTTGACTACGTTAGAGTAAAAAGTTATCCTGGTGGAATCGCCCGTGCTTTCGGTTAAGAAAGTTTTTCCGGGTTCGGTTTTGGAACAACCGATGGATTAGTCTCTTATCCGGATATCCGTGGGCGAGGCCCCGAGTGTGGGACCCCTGTCCCACGCGAGAAGCGCTACTTCCGCTGCCAGTACCCCGAATCCGTTGCTCGGTGGGAACAGGGATCTTACAACTAAGGTCTCGTCGAGGTGGTGCTTATAGAGAACTATCCCTCTTGTAACAGGCAGTTCACTAAGGATCATGGCAAAGGCAATGTTCTCTGCCAACCGCTCATGCCGACTATAGGTGGTGTGCCATGATCTACTGACTATCCTAAGCACACGTGTACCTCCGCCGATCATTCAGTAGTACTCAGAAAGTAGAGGCTATCCAATTATCGAGCCGAGATGACGTAATCTGCGTAATGAAGGTGCTTGAAGGCAAAGGCTATCGTGTCATCCTCTAGAGACAGCTCAGGGACTCCAGATAGATAGGGTCTCACCATCCGATTTGCTGCTTTATCTGAAAGCGAAACTGGATAAGATACTGTAAGTTTTGGTTTTAGGCTAGAATAGGCACCGTTAGGGCCTCTTAGAGGTTGGTGGCACGAGAAGAAAGTTTTGAGTAGAAGAAAAAAGGGGAGGAAAATAAAGGAGGTACCTATTCTAGGGTTTGGATCCATTCGCGCTCTTGACAAGGATTTGATTCCCACGCTTTGTGCACTCAAGCCTTCTTTCACTCCACACTCTATGGTCATTTGCCTAGCCCGTTATCTTCACCATTAACCTTATTCTATTTTCTTGCACACATGTACACACCTTCGCTACACTGGTATTGAAAGAGGCTGCTTTCGTGCAAATTTTGCATACGCACATTTGGAGAGGATTTGAGGTCTAGAGGATTGATCACACATATTTTTAGTGATTGTTAGGCATGTTACATGGGGGTGAGGGGAGAGCGTGTTTTCAGGGATCTATTGTGGGTCTTGTTCACACGTGATTGCACCCTGTATATGAGTCACGTGTGGGGCTTGTGTTGAGCATTGGTTGTGGCGTTTTTTCACACACTTGTGCACTTTGGGTAGTGTTCACACACGACCATGGGTTATGATTCTTATTACTTTTACCCTTCAGTTGGGCACCATGGTACGACTTTGCATCATCATCGCGCGAGCAAGACGACATCGTTTTGATTGTTTTTCCGTTTACGATCGGATCATGGGAGAGCCGCTCATGCACTATTATCGTCGCTCTACGATCGATATTATGAGTTGCCATTTTGTGTCATGGTTCACATATCTTTTGTCAATTTCACACGTACGTTTAGTAGTACTTCAAGGCTTAGGACCTCTATACCCTCATTTACAGACTCCACGCTATGAAGAGATGGCATACTCATGCCATTGTTGGACGTTGGAGTTTGCATGTTTGTTGCCTAGTCATATGAGGTGTTGTTTTGATGAGGAGGATATATGGTCCACATACGGCAACTTTGTTGACCCACTGTGTGCTCGAATGCGTTGACACAGAAGGTTCGGCATTGTTCGCATTCATGGGATGAGTCTTCTTTTGGTGACTTGTACGAGTGTCTGACACTCTTAAGCCGCCATGATTACATTCTTAATACTGTAGACTACATCGATGCACGGATCTGATGATGATGATGATGATGTATCTTATATAAACCCATACGCATGATGATCTATTACACACACATACGATGATATTGATGTATCACACACACATGTGCACATGATGATACATACACATATATTTGCACATGATGATATGGACACTGATGCTGACGTATGTGATAGCGATGTGTGTGAGCTAGATCATGTGGGCATGATCTGGAGAGGGGGCAGGGATGATGGCATCGAGCATTATGAGTGTTCATATATCTAGGCCTACCTTCTCATCATCCAATACATGACTTGGATCTAGAACATACTTCTTCTTTCTTCAAATGAGCTCGCATGAAAATACATTTTGGATCTTCAAGTATGGAGGAGGGAATAAAAGTTCACGAGCTCAATCTCCAACTTTCCTCGTATTCATGCACAGTCTATAACTTAATCTCCAACTTTCCTCATATTTGTGTAGGGTTTATGTTATATGGGCAAAAACTTCTTGTACTTTTCCCCAAGGAGAGGGATTTTCTGTGGTTGGGTCGTATACCAACAAGGAAGACCATATCACCTTCATCAAATTCTCTAGTAGTCTACTTGAGATCAACACGCTACTTTTTTCTATCGTGAGTAGCTTTGATATCCTTTTTTATAGTCCGCATTGAACAATCCACTTTATCTATTTGCTTCAAGACTTCCACTCTGACCAGTGGGTTGAACTAAATCAATGGTGTTGCACAATCTACTATAAGATGCATCGCAATAAAATTATACCGAATGTGGAGAATTCATCCATTTTTTGGGTTCCCTTCCATGGAATGCTCGAAGAATGTCTTTGATTACCCTCTCTGCCTAATCATCAATTTCTAGATAGTACCAAAATCTATAGAGCTACAGCTTCAAAGCATTTATTCCAAGAGCAGGACACATGAATTCAGCACCCCGATCCCTAACTATCCTTCCTCAATGAAGACCGAGATAAAATCATCCTGAAGGTTTCTTTTCTTTTTCTTTTTGCATTCAACAATTATAGCTAGAAGGGGAATTATTTAATCCCAACAGCATTATCGTGAACTCGTAATGTGCATACCATGTATTAAAATCTATCTTAGGAATATTATGATACGATAACATCCTAAGTTTAAGTCAATCTTTATAAATATCTGGCCTTTATGCGATCAATCTAACAGCACATTCCAGGAGTAAGATGCTTATTCTTAACAGTAAGCCGATTTAACCCTGAATATACAATCTCATAGTCCCATCATTCTTCTTCTGAAAGAGAACGAGCACCACATAGCAAGGGGATACAAATGGGCCAAACAAAGCTCTCCTCAAACAGTTATCTCGATTATTCCCCGAGCTCGTTTGCTTTCGGAATGGCCTTCTTATAAGCTCAAGATTCACTATTGTTGGGCTCCGAGAATGAACTCTTTCTCATGATCCACCTCACGAGTCGAGGGTATTGTAGTTAAATCTACGTCACAATATATACTCACTTAACCAACATGGTTTCCTTGCAACTCTTTATCTGCAGGATGGCTTGCTTCTACTGGAGTCCCTTCAATAACTTTACTACTTTTACAGGTTACGGGGTGGGAGTTCAACAAACTACTCCAGTTCCTTTCATCTTGTTCACATGAAGATCCATGAAGGAAATGGTGCCTTTGTGATAATATTTGGCTAGGTTCCCATCCAAGAGAAACTGAATTACATCCGTCTTTTGGCAAGTAACTTCCACTACCCAATTCCACTCGCATTGGTCTGCCTTGCTTCTGGTCGATTACTAATTTATGCAACATCCAAGTGAAATGAATGAATGAATGAGCGTTTCTCGAATCAACAAAAAGCTTAAAATTCTTACCTCAAAAATCGGATGGGGTGTAACTTAGTGAGAATCGTTGGTTTCGATCCTGGTGCTCCACTCTATCGAACGAAGTCTACCTCTTCCTTCTTTCTCTGGGGTTAGCTACTATTATAATGGCATTAGAAGTTGTTGAGACTGGGCTAGAACTTGCCTCCTTTGACTTGTCAAGCAAGTTCTATGGTGGAGTTAGAATGGTAACATCAATCGGTGCGTTGGCACAACCATTCATAAAATGTCCCAGTAGCTGCTCGCATCTAAAACACTTCATACTCCTTCCTGAGCTAAAACTGCAAATCCAAAGGCATTCTAGGGAAAGAATCATGTCCACTGTGCCCACTCACTTTTCATACTTGGCTCCAATCTTGTCCCCTATTTCTCTTTGAATTTGGCATACTAGAATTAGATGGAGCTCTCTTTGGGAGGGGGCAAAAAGGCCTTTTACTACACGGTCTCCTTAGAAAGAAATACATGCACAAAATCCTCAGCCACCACCATCTTAATTGCTTCCCCGCCGCTAACAAAGACAGTTTCGCATTCTTAACCAATCTATCCAAGGGAGGATCCAATCTTCTGACAAACCCATGGAGAAGGGGCTCGTCTTCCATCGGAAGAGCATGTCGGACTAGGCTTACGTAAGATCAATTGATAATACGCCTCCGTAAGTTTGCCTGCTTGAGAAAACTCTATAAACTCATTTATCTTCTCTTCCATGGGGACAAAACCTTTGATGGAGGTAAGCTTTCATGTCCTCCCATCTCAGACTATACCATTAACTTTCAATTTGGCGAGATCCATCTTACTGTACCCCGCACATGTTACACTACTCGTCCATAGAATCTGTCCAATTCAACACTCCCTCTCTCCAAGGTTTTTACCCTTGCCTCGAAATGGCTATGGTGGTTGTGACCCATATACGAAGTGCTTCCTTGACATCCTTATCCAATGCCTTAATTCTAGATATGACATCATCCATCCCTCATGATTATTCTAAAACAAAAGACCGTCGTAGGCTCGGCCAGCAATCGAGATCCTGTATCAAGGAATATAATGCCCCAGAGTCGTACACATCAATCTATGAACACTAAGGTCTCGTCGAGGTGGTGCTTATAGAGAACTATCCCTCTTGTAAACAGGCAGTTCACTAAGGATCATGGCAAAGGCAATGTTCTCTGCCAACCGCTCATGCCGACTATAGGTGGTGTGCCATGATCTACTGACTATCCTAAGCACACGTGTACCTCCGCCGATCATTCAGTAGTACTCAAAAAGTAGAGGCTCTCCAATTATCGAGCCGAGATGACTTAATCTGCGTAATGAAGGTGCTTGAAGGCAAAGGCCATCGTGTCATCCTCTAGAGACAACTCAGGGACTCCAGATAGATAGGGTCTCACCATCCGATTTGCTGCTTTATCTGAAAGCGAAACTGGATAAGATACTGTAAGTTTTGGTTTTAGGCTAGAATAGGCACCGTTAGGGCCTCTTAGAGGTTGGTGGCACGAGAAGAAAGTTTTGAGTAAAAGAAAAAAGGGGAGGAAAATAAAGGAGGTACCTATTCTAGGGTTTGGATCCATTCGCGCTCTTGACAAGGATTTGATTCCCACGCTTTGTGCACTCAAGCCTTCTTTCACTCCACACTCTATGGTCATTTGCCTAGCCCGTTATCTTCACCATTAACCTTATCCTATTTTCTTGCACACATGTACACACCTTCGCTACACTGGTATTGAAAGAGGCTGCTTTCGTGCAAATTTTGCATACGCACATTTGGAGAGGATTTGAGGTCTAGAGGATTGATCACACATATTTTTAGTGATTGTTAGGCATGTTACATGGGGGTGAGGGGAGAGCGTGTTTTCAGGGATCTATTGTGGGTCTTGTTCACACGTGATTGCACCCTGTATGAGTCACGTGTGGGGCTTGTGTTGAGCATTGGTTGTGGCGTTTTTTCACACGCTTGTGCACTTTGGGTAGCACGACCATGGGTTATGATTCTTATTACTTTTACCCTTCAGTTGGGCACCATGGTACGACTTTGCATCATCATCGCGCGAGCAAGACGACATCGTTTTGATTGTTTTTCCGTTTACGATCGGATCATGGGAGAGCCGCTCATGCACTATTATCGTCGCTCTACGATCGATATTATGAGTTGCCATTTTGTGTCATGGTTCACATATCTTTTGTCAATTTCACACGTACGTTTAGTAGTACTTCAAGGCTTAGGACCTCTATACCCTCATTTACAGACTCCACGCTATGAAGAGATGGCATACTCATGCCATTGTTGGACGTTGGAGCTTGCATGTTTGTTGCCTAGTCATATGAGGTGTTGTTTTGATGAGGAGGATATATGGTCCACATACGGCAACTTTGTTGACCCACTCTGTGCTCGAATGCGTCAACACAGAAGGTTCGGCATTGTTCGCATTCATGGGATGAGTCTTCTTTTGGTGACTTGTACGAGTGTCTGACACTCTTAAGCCGCCATGATTACGTTCTTAATACTGTAGACTACATCGATGCACGGATCTGATGATGATGATGATGATGTATCTTATATAAACCCATACGCATGATGATCTATTACACACACATACGATGATATTGATGTATCACACACACATGTGCACATGATGATACATACACATATATTTGCACATGATGATATGGACACTGATGCTGACGTATGTGATAGCGATGTGTGTGAGCTAGATCATGTGGGCATGATCTGGAGAGGGGGCAGGGATGATGGCATCGAGCATTATGGAGTGTTCATATATCTAGGCCTACCTTCTCATCATCCAATACATGACTTGGATCTAGAACATACTTCTTCTTTCTTCAAATGAGCTCGCATGAAAATACATTTTGGATCGTCAAGTATGGAGGAGGGAATAAAAGTTCACGAGCTCAATCTCCAACTTTCCTCGTATTCATGCACAGTCTATAACTTAATCTCCAACTTTCCTCATATTTGTGTAGGGTTTATGTTATATGGGCAAAAACTTCTTGTACTTTTCCCCAAGGAGAGGGATTTTCTGTGGTTGGGTCGTATACCAACAAGGAAGACCATATCACCTTCATCAAATTCTCTAGTAGTCTACTTGAGATCAACACGCTACTTTTTTCTATCGTGAGTAGCTTTGATATCCTTTTTTATAGTCCGCATTGAACAATCCACTTTATCTATTTGCTTCAAGACTTCCACTCTGACCAGTGGGTTGAACTAAATCAATGGTGTTGCACAATCTACTATAAGATGCATCGCAATAAAATTATACCGAATGTGGAGAATTCATCCATTTTTTGGGTTCCCTTCCATGGAATGCTCGAAGAATGTCTTTGATTACCCTCTCTGCCTAATCATCAATTTCTAGATAGTACCAAAATCTATAGAGCTACAGCTTCAAAGCATTTATTCCAAGAGCAGGACACATGAATTCAGCACCCCGATCCCTAACTATCCTTCCAAAGTAAAGTCTAAATATATCCTTTGGAATGACTTTTAGCAAACACCAAGAGCAGTATAAGTCTTTTTCAAAAGAATCGAATGAGCAACCTTCGTCAAGCGATCTACCACACGGCTAAGATGGAATCATGTCCTGCATCGACTGAAGAAAAATCTAATGATGGAATCCATGCTTATGTATTCTAATTGTATATGTGAAATAGGATGCACGTGTCTTGGCGTTTTTGTCATTTCACCTTTGCAAGGCTAAAAGAAATGCTTCTTTGTAGCAGCCACCATGACGGTCTTCACTTAGCTGGGGCGTGTCACGAGCTTTCTTTAGAATCCTCTTATTAAGATCTCTATCTTGAAAAATATACAACCGATTATTGAAGTACAAGCATCCACCTCTAACGTGAATCCATGAATTTTCTTTACTTCTAGGGTTGCCTTTACTTTTGCGGTAAGCAATATGATAATAGGGATAAAGAACTTATCTAATCCAATCTCTTCCTTAATCTCAACGTGCAAGTAAGGAGGCCTTCCTGCCTAATATATCTATGACCGCATTCTCCTTGTCTAACCTATACTTGATTTTAAAACCAAACTCTCGAAGTGTTTGTATTTATCTTCTTTGCGTGATGTTAACATCATTCTGGTTGAAAATTTGCTTTAAAATTTTATGATCTATAACCCGAGAAGACAAGCAACTCTACGTCATCACTGTTCCTCTCGTGAGATCTTAGCTATAGCACCAGCGGATTAGTCAAGCAACCCCTCAGCTTATCAAAGTTACTTTGGCACATCGCGCAGACCATTAGAATGGAATGTCCTTCTTGAGAAGCGCCGTCAAAGGAGAAACAATCTTGGCATATGAACATCGGATACCATCTTATCAATCCCAAGAACCATTTGACTTCCTCTATCGTCTTTGGTTCTGGCAAATCGATAGCCGCTTTTGCACCTTGGCGGGATCAGCTAATATACTATCTCTTGACATTATGATCCCGGATATTCAATTTGATGGTAAAGAAGGTACATGCACTCTTCTTAGAGAAAAGTCTGTGCTTCTGGAGGCTTTCGAGGACTTTGAAGAGACACATACTTCACATGCGATCAGCTACATTCTTCGAGCAAACTAGAATTGCATCAATGAAGACCGAGATAAAATCATCCTGAAGGTTTCTTTTCTTTTTCTTTTTGCATTCAACAATTATAGCTAGAAGGGGAATTATTTAATCCCAACAGCATTATCGTGAACTCGTAATGTGCATACCATGTATTAAAATCTATCTTAGGAATATTATGATACGATAACATCCTAAGTTTAAGTCAATCTTTATAAATATCTGGCCTTTATGCGATCAATCTAACAGCACATTCCAGGAGTAAGATGCTTATTCTTAACAGTAAGCCGATTTAACCCTGAATATACAATCTCATAGTCCCATCATTCTTCTTCTGAAAGAGAACGAGCACCACATAGCAAGGGGATACAAATGGGCCAAACAAAGCTCTCCTCAAACAGTTATCTCGATTATTCCCCGAGCTCGTTTGCTTTCGGAATGGCCTTCTTATAAGCTCAAGATTCACTATTGTTGGGCTCCGAGAATGAACTCTTTCTCATGATCCACCTCACGAGTCGAGGGTATTGTAGTTAAATCTACGTCACAGTATATACTCACTTAACCAACATGGTTTCCTTGCAACTCTTTATCTGCAGGATGGCTTGCTTCTACTGGAGTCCCTTCAATAACTTTACTACTTTTACAGGTTACGGGGTGGGAGTTCAACAAACTACTCCAGTTCCTTTCATCTTGTTCACATGAAGATCCATGAAGGAAATGGTGCCTTTGTGATAATATTTGGCTAGGTTCCCATCCAAGAGAAACTGAATTACATCCGTCTTTTGGCAAGTAACTTCCACTACCCAATTCCACTCGCATTGGTCTGCCTTGCTTCTGGTCGATTACTAATTTATGCAACATCCAAGTGAAATGAATGAATGAATGAGCGTTTCTCAAATCAACAAAAAGCTTAAAATTCTTACCTCAAAAATCGGATGGGGTGTAACTTAGTGAGAATCGTTGGTTTCGATCCTGGTGCTCCACTCTATCGAACGAAGTCTACCTCTTCCTTCTTTCTCTGGGGTTAGCTACTATTATAATGGCATTAGAAGTTGCTGAGACTGGGCTAGAACTTGCCTCCTTTGACTTGTCAAGCAAGTTCTATGGTGGAGTTAGAATGGTAACATCAATAACCATTCATAAAATGTCCCAGTAGCTGCTCGCATCTAAAACACTTCATACTCCTTCCTGAGCTAAAATTGCAAATCCAAAGGCATTCTAGGGAAAGAATCATGTCCACTGTGCCCACTCGCTTTTCATACTTGGCTCCAATCTTGTCCCCTATTTCTCTTTGAATTTGGCATACTAGAATTAGATGGAGCTCTCTTTGGGAGGGGGCAAAAAGGCCTTTTACTACACGGTCTCCTTAGAAAGAAATACATGCACGAAATCCTCAGCCACCACCATCTTAATTGCTTCCCCGCCGCTAACAAAGACAGTTTCGCATTCTTAACCAATCTATCCAAGGGAGGATCCAATCTTCTGACAAACCCATGGAGAAGGGGCTCGTCTTCCATCGGAAGAGCATGTCGGACTAGGCTTACGTAAGATCAATTGATAATACGCCTCCGTAAGTTTGCCTGCTTGAGAAAACTCTATAAACTCATTTATCTTCTCTTCCATGGGGACAAAACCTTTGATGGAGGTAAGCTTTCATGTCCTCCCATCTCAGACTATACCATTAACTTTCAATTTGGCGAGATCCATCTTACTGTACCCCGCACATGTTACACTACTCGTCCATAGAATCTGTCCAATTCAACACTCCCTCTCTCCAAGGTTTTTACCCTTGCCTCGAAATGGCTATGGTGGTTGTGACCCATATACGAAGTGCTTCCTTGACATCCTTATCCAATGCCTTAATTCTAGATATGACATCATCCATCCCTCATGATTATTCTAAAACAAAAGACCGTCGTAGGCTCGGCCAGCAATCGAGATCCTGTATCAAGGAATATAATGCCCCAGAGTCGTACACATCAATCTATGAACACTAAGGTCTCGTCGAGGTGGTGCTTATAGAGAACTATCCCTCTTGTAAGGTAACAGGCAGTTCACTAAGGATCATGGCAAAGGCAATGTTCTCTGCCAACCGCTCATGCCGACTATAGGTGGTGTGCCATGATCTACTGACTATCCTAAGCACACGTGTACCTCCGCCGATCATTCAGTAGTACTCAGAAAGTAGAGGCTCTCCAATTATCGAGCCGAGATGACTTAATCTGCGTAATGAAGGTGCTTGAAGGCAAAGGCCATCGTGTCATCCTCTAGAGACAGCTCAGGGACTCCAGATAGATAGGGTCTCACCATCCGATTTGCTGCTTTATCTGAAAGCGAAACTGGATAAGATACTGTAAGTTTTGGTTTTAGGCTAGAATAGGCACCGTTAGGGCCTCTTAGAGGTTGGTGGCACGAGAAGAAAGTTTTGAGTAAAAGAAAAAAGGGGAGGAAAATAAAGGAGGTACCTATTCTAGGGTTTGGATCCATTCGCGCTCTTGACAAGGATTTGATTCCCACGCTTTGTGCACTCAAGCCTTCTTTCACTCCACACTCTATGGTCATTTGCCTAGCCCGTTATCTTCACCATTAACCTTATCCTATTTTCTTGCACACATGTACACACCTTCGCTACACTGGTATTGAAAGAGGCTGCTTTCGTGCAAATTTTGCATACGCACATTTGGAGAGGATTTGAGGTCTAGAGGATTGATCACACATATTTTTAGTGATTGTTAGGCATGTTACATGGGGGTGAGGGGAGAGCGTGTTTTCAGGGATCTATTGTGGGTCTTGTTCACACGTGATTGCACCCTGTATGAGTCACGTGTGGGGCTTGTGTTGAGCATTGGTTGTGGCGTTTTTTCACACGCTTGTGCACTTTGGGTAGCACGACCATGGGTTATGATTCTTATTACTTTTACCCTTCAGTTGGGCACCATGGTACGACTTTGCATCATCATCGCGCGAGCAAGACGACATCGTTTTGATTGTTTTTCCGTTTCGATCGGATCATGGGAGAGCCGCTCATGCACTATTATCGTCGCTCTACGATCGATATTATGAGTTGCCATTTTGTGTCATGGTTCACATATCTTTTGTCAATTTCACACGTACGTTTAGTAGTACTTCAAGGCTTAGGACCTCTATACCCTCATTTACAGACTCCACGCTATGAAGAGATGGCATACTCATGCCATTGTTGGACGTTGGAGCTTGCATGTTTGTTGCCTAGTCATATGAGGTGTTGTTTTGATGAGGAGGATATATGGTCCACATACGGCAACTTTGTTGACCCACTCTGTGCTCGAATGCGTCGACACAAAAGGTTCGGCATTGTTCGCATTCATGGGATGAGTCTTCTTTTGGTGACTTGTACGAGTGTCTGACACTCTTAAGCCGCCATGATTACGTTCTTAATACTGTAGACTACATCGATGCACGGATCTGATGATGATGATGATGATGTATCTTATATAAACCCATATGCATGATGATCTATTGCACACACATACGATGATATTGATGTATCACACACACATGTGCACATGATGATACATACACATATATTTGCACATGATGATATGGACACTGATGCTGACGTATGTGATAGCGATGTGTGTGAGCTAGATCATGTGGGCATGATCTGGAGAGGGGGCAGGGATGATGGCATCGAGCATTATGAGTGTTCATATATCTAGGCCTACCTTCTCATCATCCAATACATGACTTGGATCTAGAACATACTTCTTCTTTCTTCAAATGAGCTCGCATGAAAATACATTTTGGATCGTCAAGTATGGAGGAGGGAATAAAAGTTCACGAGCTCAATCTCCAACTTTCCTCGTATTCATGCACAGTCTATAACTTAATCTCCAACTTTCCTCATATTTGTGTAGGGTTTATGTTATATGGGCAAAAACTTCTTGTACTTTTCCCCAAGGAGAGGGATTTTCTATGGTTGGGTCGTATACCAACAAGGAAGACCATATCACCTTCATCAAATTCTCTAGTAGTCTACTTGAGATCAACACGCTACTTTTTTCTATCGTGAGTAGCTTTGATATCCTTTTTTATAGTCCGCATTGAACAATCCACTTTATCTATTTGCTTCAAGACTTCCACTCTGACCAGTGGGTTGAACTAAATCAATGGTGTTGCACAATCTACTATAAGATGCATCGCAATAAAATTATACCGAATGTGGAGAATTCATCCATTTTTTGGGTTCCCTTCCATGGAATGCTCGAAGAATGTCTTTGATTACCCTCTCTGCCTAATCATCAATTTCTAGATAGTACCAAAATCTATAGAGCTACAGCTTCAAAGCATTTATTCCAAGAGCAGGACACATGAATTCAGCACCCCGATCCCTAACTATCCTTCCAAAGTAAAGTCTAAATATATCCTTTGGAATGACTTTTAGCAAACACCAAGAGCAGTATAAGTCTTTTTCAAAAGAATCGAATGAGCAACCTTCGTCAAGCGATCTACCACACGGCTAAGATGGAATCATGTCCTGCATCGACTGAAGAAAAATCTAATGATGGAATCCATGCTTATGTATTCTAATTGTATATGTGAAATAGGATGCACGTGTCTTGGCGTTTTTGTCATTTCACCTTTGCAAGGCTAAAAGAAATGCTTCTTTGTAGCAGCCACCATGACGGTCTTCACTTAGCTGGGGCGTGTCACGAGCTTTCTTTAGAATCCTCTTATTAAGATCTCTATCTTGAAAAATATACAACCGATTATTGAAGTACAAGCATCCACCTCTAACGTGAATCCATGAATTTTCTTTACTTCTAGGGTTGCCTTTACTTTTGCGGTAAGCAATATGATAATAGGGATAAAGAACTTATCTAATCCAATCTCTTCCTTAATCTCAACGTGCAAGTAAGGAGGCCTTCCTGCCTAATATATCTATGACCGCATTCTCCTTGTCTAACCTATACTTGATTTTAAAACCAAACTCTCGAAGTGTTTGTATTTATCTTCTTTGCGTGATGTTAACATCATTCTGGTTGAAAATTTGCTTTAAAATTTTATGATCTATAACCCGAGAAGACAAGCAACTCTACGTCATCACTGTTCCTCTCGTGAGATCTTAGCTATAGCACCAGCGGATTAGTCAAGCAACCCCTCAGCTTATCAAAGTTACTTTGGCACATCGCGCAGACCATTAGAATGGAATGTCCTTCTTGAGAAGCGCCGTCAAAGGAGAAACAATCTTGGCATATGAACATCGGATACCATCTTATCAATCCCAAGAACCATTTGACTTCCTCTATCGTCTTTGGTTCTGGCAAATCGATAGCCGCTTTTGCACCTTGGCGGGATCAGCTAATATACTATCTCTTGACATTATGATCCCGGATATTCAATTTGATGGTAAAGAAGGTACATGCACTCTTCTTAGAGAAAAGTCTGTGCTTCTGGAGGCTTTCGAGGACTTTGAAGAGACACATACTTCACATGCGATCAGCTACATTCTTCGAGCAAACTAGAATTGCATCAATGAAGACCGAGATAAAATCATCCTGAAGGTTTCTTTTCTTTTTCTTTTTGCATTCAACAATTATAGCTAGAAGGGGAATTATTTAATCCCAACAGCATTATCGTGAACTCGTAATGTGCATACCATGTATTAAAATCTATCTTAGGAATATTATGATACGATAACATCCTAAGTTTAAGTCAATCTTTATAAATATCTGGCCTTTATGCGATCAATCTAACAGCACATTCCAAGAGTAAGATGCTTATTCTTAACAGTAAGCCGATTTAACCCTGAATATACAATCTCATAGTCCCATCATTCTTCTTCTGAAAGAGAACGAGCACCACATAGCAAGGGGATACAAATGGGCCAAACAAAGCTCTCCTCAAGCAGTTATCTCGATTATTCCCCGAGCTCGTTTGCTTTCGGAATGGCCTTCTTATAAGCTCAAGATTCACTATTGTTGGGCTCCGAGAATGAACTCTTTCTCATGATCCACCTCACGAGTCGAGGGTATTGTAGTTAAATCTACGTCACAGTATATACTCACTTAACCAACATGGTTTCCTTGCAACTCTTTATCTGCAGGATGGCTTGCTTCTACTGGAGTCCCTTCAATAACTTTACTACTTTTACAGGTTACGGGGTGGGAGTTCAACAAACTACTCCAGTTCCTTTCATCTTGTTCACATGAAGATCCATGAAGGAAATGGTGCCTTTGTGATAATATTTGGCTAGGTTCCCATCCAAGAGAAACTGAATTACATCCGTCTTTTGGCAAGTAACTTCCACTACCCAATTCCACTCGCATTGGTCTGCCTTGCTTCTGGTCGATTACTAATTTATGCAACATCCAAGTGAAATGAATGAATGAATGAGCGTTTCTCGAATCAACAAAAAGCTTAAAATTCTTACCTCAAAAATCGGATGGGGTGTAACTTAGTGAGAATCGTTGGTTTCGATCCTGGTGCTCCACTCTATCGAACGAAGTCTACCTCTTCCTTCTTTCTCTGGGGTTAGCTACTATTATAATGGCATTAGAAGTTGCTGAGACTGGGCTAGAACTTGCCTCCTTTGACTTGTCAAGCAAGTTCTATGGTGGAGTTAGAATGGTAACATCAATCGGTGCGTTGGCACAACCATTCATAAAATGTCCCAGTAGCTGCTCGCATCTAAAACACTTCATACTCCTTCCTGAGCTAAAGTTGCAAATCCAAAGGCATTCTAGGGAAAGAATCATGTCCACTGTGCCCACTCGCTTTTCATACTTGGCTCCAATCTTGTCCCCTATTTCTCTTTGAATTTGGCATACTAGAATTAGATGGAGCTCTCTTTGGGAGGGGGCAAAAAGGCCTTTTACTACACGGTCTCCTTAGAAAGAAATACATGCACAAAATCCTCAGCCACCACCATCTTAATTGCTTCCCCGCCGCTAACAAAGACAGTTTCGCATTCTTAACCAATCTATCCAAGGGAGGATCCAATCTTCTGACAAACCCATGGAGAAGGGGCTCGTCTTCCATCGGAAGAGCATGTCGGACTAGGCTTACGTAAGATCAATTGATAATACGCCTCCGTAAGTTTGCCTGCTTGAGAAAACTCTATAAACTCATTTATCTTCTCTTCCATGGGGACAAAACCTTTGATGGAGGTAAGCTTTCATGTCCTCCCATCTCAGACTATACCATTAACTTTCAATTTGGCGAGATCCATCTTACTGTACCCCGCACATGTTACACTACTCGTCCATAGAATCTGTCCAATTCAACACTCCCTCTCTCCAAGGTTTTTACCCTTGCCTCGAAATGGCTATGGTGGTTGTGACCCATATACGAAGTGCTTCCTTGACATCCTTATCCAATGCCTTAATTCTAGATATGACATCATCCATCCCTCATGATTATTCTAAAACAAAAGACCGTCGTAGGCTCGGCCAGCAATCGAGATCCTGTATCAAGGAATATAATGCCCCAGAGTCGTACACATCAATCTATGAACACTAAGGTCTCGTCGAGGTGGTGCTTATAGAGAACTATCCCTCTTGTAACAGGCAGTTCACTAAGGATCATGGCAAAGGCAATGTTCTCTGCCAACCGCTCATGCCGACTATAGGTGGTGTGCCATGATCTACTGACTATCCTAAGCACACGTGTACCTCCGCCGATCATTCAGTAGTACTCAGAAAGTAGAGGCTCTCCAATTATCGAGCCGAGATGACTTAATCTGCGTAATGAAGGTGCTTGAAGGCAAAGGCCATCGTGTCATCCTCTAGAGACAGCTCAGGGACTCCAGATAGATAGGGTCTCACCATCCGATTTGCTGCTTTATCTGAAAGCGAAACTGGATAAGATACTGTAAGTTTTGGTTTTAGGCTAGAATAGGCACCGTTAGGGCCTCTTAGAGGTTGGTGGCACGAGAAGAAAGTTTTGAGTAAAAGAAAAAAGGGGAGGAAAATAAAGGAGGTACCTATTCTAGGGTTTGGATCCATTCGCGCTCTTGACAAGGATTTGATTCCCACGCTTTGTGCACTCAAGCCTTCTTTCACTCCACACTCTATGGTCATTTGCCTAGCCCGTTATCTTCACCATTAACCTTATCCTATTTTCTTGCACACATGTACACACCTTCGCTACACTGGTATTGAAAGAGGCTGCTTTCGTGCAAATTTTGCATACGCACATTTGGAGAGGATTTGAGGTCTAGAGGATTGATCACACATATTTTTAGTGATTGTTAGGCATGTTACATGGGGGTGAGGGGAGAGCGTGTTTTCAGGGATCTATTGTGGGTCTTGTTCACACGTGATTGCACCCTGTATGAGTCACGTGTGGGGCTTGTGTTGAGCATTGGTTGTGGCGTTTTTTCACACGCTTGTGCACTTTGGGTAGTGTTCACACACGACCATGGGTTATGATTCTTATTACTTTTACCCTTCAGTTGGGCACCATGGTACGACTTTGCATCATCATCGCGCGAGCAAGACGACATCGTTTTGATTGTTTTTCCGTTTACGATCGGATCATGGGAGAGCCGCTCATGCACTATTATCGTCGCTCTACGATCGATATTATGAGTTGCCATTTTGTGTCATGGTTCACATATCTTTTGTCAATTTCACACGTACGTTTAGTAGTACTTCAAGGCTTAGGACCTCTATACCCTCATTTACAGACTCCCGCTATGAAGAGATGGCATACTCATGCCATTGTTGGACGTTGGAGCTTGCATGTTTGTTGCCTAGTCATATGAGGTGTTGTTTTGATGAGGAGGATATATGGTCCACATACGGCAACTTTGTTGACCCACTCTGTGCTCGAATGCGTCGACACAGAAGGTTCGGCATTGTTCGCATTCATGGGATGAGTCTTCTTTTGGTGACTTGTACGAGTGTCTGACACTCTTAAGCCGCCATGATTACGTTCTTAATACTGTAGACTACATCGATGCACGGATCTGATGATGATGATGATGATGTATCTTATATAAACCCATACGCATGATGATCTATTACACACACATACGATGATATTGATGTATCACACACACATGTGCACATGATGATACATACATATATATTTGCACATGATGATATGGACACTGATGCTGACGTATGTGATAGCGATGTGTGTGAGCTAGATCATGTGGGCATGATCTGGAGAGGGGGCAGGGATGATGGCATCGAGCATTATGAGTGTTCATATATCTAGGCCTACCTTCTCATCATCCAATACATGACTTGGATCTAGAACATACTTCTTCTTTCTTCAAATGAGCTCGCATGAAAATACATTTTGGATCTTCAAGTATGGAGGAGGGAATAAAAGTTCACGAGCTCAATCTCCAACTTTCCTTGTATTCATGCACAGTCTACAACTTAATCTCCAACTTTCCTCATATTTGTGTAGGGTTTATGTTATATGGGCAAAAACTTCTTGTACTTTTCCCCAAGGAGAGGGATTTTCTGTGGTTGGGTCGTATACCAACAAGGAAGACCATATCACCTTCATCAAATTCTCTAGTAGTCTACTTGAGATCAACACGCTACTTTTTTCTATCGTGAGTAGCTTTGATATCCTTTTTTATAGTCCGCATTGAACAATCCACTTTATCTATTTGCTTCAAGACTTCCACTCTGACCAGTGGGTTGAACTAAATCAATGGTGTTGCACAATCTACTATAAGATGCATCGCAATAAAATTATACCGAATGTGGAGAATTCATCCATTTTTTGGGTTCCCTTCCATGGAATGCTCGAAGAATGTCTTTGATTACCCTCTCTGCCTAATCATCAATTTCTAGATAGTACCAAAATCTATAGAGCTACAGCTTCAAAGCATTTATTCCAAGAGCAGGACACATGAATTCAGCACCCCGATCCCTAACTATCCTTCCAAAGTAAAGTCTAAATATATCCTTTGGAATGACTTTTAGCAAACACCAAGAGCAGTATAAGTCTTTTTCAAAAGAATCGAATGAGCAACCTTCGTCAAGCGATCTACCACACGGCTAAGATGGAATCATGTCCTGCATCGACTGAAGAAAAATCTAATGATGGAATCCATGCTTATGTATTCTAATTGTATATGTGAAATAGGATGCACGTGTCTTGGCGTTTTTGTCATTTCACCTTTGCAAGGCTAAAAGAAATGCTTCTTTGTAGCAGCCACCATGACGGTCTTCACTTAGCTGGGGCGTGTCACGAGCTTTCTTTAGAATCCTCTTATTAAGATCTCTATCTTGAAAAATATACAACCGATTATTGAAGTACAAGCATCCACCTCTAACGTGAATCCATGAATTTTCTTTACTTCTAGGGTTGCCTTTACTTTTGCGGTAAGCAATATGATAATAGGGATAAAGAACTTATCTAATCCAATCTCTTCCTTAATCTTAACGTGCAAGTAAGGAGGCCTTCCTGCCTAATATATCTATGACCGCATTCTCCTTGTCTAACCTATACTTGATTTTAAAACCAAACTCTCGAAGTGTTTGTATTTATCTTCTTTGCGTGATGTTAACATCATTCTGGTTGAAAATTTGCTTTAAAATTTTATGATCTATAACCCGAGAAGACAAGCAACTCTACGTCATCACTGTTCCTCTCGTGAGATCTTAGCTATAGCACCAGCGGATTAGTCAAGCAACCCCTCAGCTTATCAAAGTTACTTTGGCACATCGCGCAGACCATTAGAATGGAATGTCCTTCTTGAGAAGCGCCGTCAAAGGAGAAACAATCTTGGCATATGAACATCGGATACCATCTTATCAATCCCAAGAACCATTTGACTTCCTCTATCGTCTTTGGTTCTGGCAAGTCGATAGCCGCTTTTGCACCTTGGCGGGATCAGCTAATATACTATCTCTTG
The DNA here is from genome assembly GCF_041138505.1 of Cibotium barometz. Classification (NCBI taxonomy): domain Eukaryota; kingdom Viridiplantae; phylum Streptophyta; class Polypodiopsida; order Cyatheales; family Cibotiaceae; genus Cibotium; species Cibotium barometz. Next base: position 12,000,076 of record NC_141065.1, on the reverse strand, counting down.
ACATTATGATCCCGGATATTCAATTTGATGGTAAAGAAGGTACATGCACTCTTCTTAGAGAAAAGTCTGTGCTTCTGGAGGCTTTCGAGGACTTTGAAGAGACACATACTTCACATGCGATCAGCTACATTCTTCGAGCAAACTAGAATTGCATCAATGAAGATCGAGATAAAATCATCCTGAAGGTTTCTTTTCTTTTTCTTTTTGCATTCAACAATTATAGCTAGAAGGGGAATTATTTAATCCCAACAGCATTATCGTGAACTCGTAACGTGCATACCATGTATTAAAATCTATCTTAGGAATATTATGATACGATAACATCCTAAGTTTAAGTCAATCTTTATAAATATCTGGCCTTTATGCGATCAATCTAACAGCACATTCCAGGAGTAAGATGCTTATTCTTAACAGTAAGCCGATTTAACCCTGAATATACAATCTCATAGTCCCATCATTCTTCTTCTGAAAGAGAACGAGCACCACATAGCAAGGGGATACAAATGGGCCAAACAAAGCTCTCCTCAAACAGTTATCTCGATTATTCCCCGAGCTCGTTTGCTTTCGGAATGGCCTTCTTATAAGCTCAAGATTCACTATTGTTGGGCTCCGAGAATGAACTCTTTCTCATGATCCACCTCACGAGTCGAGGGTATTGTAGTTAAATCTACGTCACAGTATATACTCACTTAACCAACATGGTTTCCTTGCAACTCTTTATCTGCAGGATGGCTTGCTTCTACTGGAGTCCCTTCAATAACTTTACTACTTTTACAGGTTACGGGGTGGGAGTTCAACAAACTACTCCAGTTCCTTTCATCTTGTTCACATGAAGATCCATGAAGGAAATGGTGCCTTTGTGATAATATTTGGCTAGGTTCCCATCCAAGAGAAACTGAATTACATCCGTCTTTTGGCAAGTAACTTCCACTACCCAATTCCACTCGCATTGGTCTGCCTTGCTTCTGGTCGATTACTAATTTATGCAACATCCAAGTGAAATGAATGAATGAATGAGCGTTTCTCGAATCAACAAAAAGCTTAAAATTCTTACCTCAAAAATCGGATGGGGTGTAACTTAGTGAGAATCGTTGGTTTCGATCCTGGTGCTCCACTCTATCGAACGAAGTCTACCTCTTCCTTCTTTCTCTGGGGTTAGCTACTATTATAATGGCATTAGAAGTTGCTGAGACTGGGCTAGAACTTGCCTCCTTTGACTTGTCAAGCAAGTTCTATGGTGGAGTTAGAATGGTAACATCAATCGGTGCGTTGGCACAACCATTCATAAAATGTCCCAGTAGCTGCTCGCATCTAAAACACTTCATACTCCTTCCTGAGCTAAAATTGCAAATCCAAAGGCATTCTAGGGAAAGAATCATGTCCACTGTGCCCACTCGCTTTTCATACTTGGCTCCAATCTTGTCCCCTATTTCTCTTTGAATTTGGCATACTAGAATTAGATGGAGCTCTCTTTGGGAGGGGGCAAAAAGGCCTTTTACTACACGGTCTCCTTAGAAAGAAATACATGCACCAAATCCTCAGCCACCACCATCTTAATTGCTTCCCCGCCGCTAACAAAGACAGTTTCGCATTCTTAACCAATCTATCCAAGGGAGGATCCAATCTTCTGACAAACCCATGGAGAAGGGGCTCGTCTTCCATCGGAAGAGCATGTCGGACTAGGCTTACGTAAGATCAATTGATAATACGCCTCCGTAAGTTTGCCTGCTTGAGAAAACTCTATAAACTCATTTATCTTCTCTTCCATGGGGACAAAACCTTTGATGGAGGTAAGCTTTCATGTCCTCCCATCTCAGACTATACCATTAACTTTCAATTTGGCGAGATCCATCTTACTGTACCCCGCACATGTTACACTACTCGTCCATAGAATCTGTCCAATTCAACACTCCCTCTCTCCAAGGTTTTTACCCTTGCCTCGAAATGGCTATGGTGGTTGTGACCCATATACGAAGTGCTTCCTTGACATCCTTATCCAATGCCTTAATTCTAGATATGACATCATCCATCCCTCATGATTATTCTAAAACAAAAGACCGTCGTAGGCTCGGCCAGCAATCGAGATCCTGTATCAAGGAATATAATGCCCCAGAGTCGTACACATCAATCTATGAACACTAAGGTCTCGTCGAGGTGGTGCTTATAGAGAACTATCCCTCTTGTAAGGTAACAGGCAGTTCACTAAGGATCATGGCAAAGGCAATGTTCTCTGCCAACCGCTCATGCCGACTATAGGTGGTGTGCCATGATCTACTGACTATCCTAAGCACACGTGTACCTCCGCCGATCATTCAGTAGTACTCAGAAAGTAGAGGCTCTCCAATTATCGAGCCGAGATGACTTAATCTGCGTAATGAAGGTGCTTGAAGGCAAAGGCCATCGTGTCATCCTCTAGAGACAGCTCAGGGACTCCAGATAGATAGGGTCTCACCATCCGATTTGCTGCTTTATCTGAAAGCGAAACTGGATAAGATACTGTAAGTTTTGGTTTTAGGCTAGAATAGGCACCGTTAGGGCCTCTTAGAGGTTGGTGGCACGAGAAGAAAGTTTTGAGTAAAAGAAAAAAGGGGAGGAAAATAAAGGAGGTACCTATTCTAGGGTTTGGATCCATTCGCGCTCTTGACAAGGATTTGATTCCCACGCTTTGTGCACTCAAGCCTTCTTTCACTCCACACTCTATGGTCATTTGCCTAGCCCGTTATCTTCACCATTAACCTTATCCTATTTTCTTGCACACATGTACACACCTTCGCTACACTGGTATTGAAAGAGGCTGCTTTCGTGCAAATTTTGCATACGCACATTTGGAGAGGATTTGAGGTCTAGAGGATTGATCACACATATTTTTAGTGATTGTTAGGCATGTTACATGGGGGTGAGGGGAGAGCGTGTTCTCAGGGATCTATTGTGGGTCTTGTTCACACGTGATTGCACCCTGTATGAGTCACGTGTGGGGCTTGTGTTGAGCATTGGTTGTGGCGTTTTTTCACACGCTTGTGCACTTTGGGTAGTGTTCACACACGACCATGGGTTATGATTCTTATTACTTTTACCCTTCAGTTGGGCACCATGGTACGACTTTGCATCATCATCGCGCGAGCAAGACGACATCGTTTTGATTGTTTTTCCGTTTACGATCGGATCATGGGAGAGCTGCTCATGCACTATTATCATCGCTCTACGATCGATATTATGAGTTGCCATTTTGTGTCATGGTTCACATATCTTTTGTCAATTTCACACGTACGTTTAGTAGTACTTCAAGGCTTAGGACCTCTATACCCTCATTTACAGACTCCACGCTATGAAGAGATGGCATACTCATGCCATTGTTGGACGTTGGAGCTTGCATGTTTGTTGCCTAGTCATATGAGGTGTTGTTTTGATGAGGAGGATATATGGTCCACATACGGCAACTTTGTTGACCCACTCTGTGCTCGAATGCGTCGACACAGAAGGTTCGGCATTGTTCGCATTCATGGGATGAGTCTTCTTTTGGTGACTTGTACGAGTGTCTGACACTCTTAAGCCGCCATGATTACGTTCTTAATACTGTAGACTACATCGATGCACGGATCAGATGATGATGATGATGATGTATCTTATATAAACCCATACGCATGATGATCTATTGCACACACATACGATGATATTGATGTATCACACACACATGTGCACATGATGATACATACACATATATTTGCACATGATGATATGGACACTGATGCTGACGTATGTGATAGCGATGTGTGTGAGCTAGATCATGTGGGCATGATCTGGAGAGGGGGCAGGGATGATGGCATCGAGCATTATGAGTGTTCATATATCTAGGCCTACCTTCTCATCATCCAATACATGACTTGGATCTAGAACATACTTCTTCTTTCTTCAAATGAGCTCGCATGAAAATACATTTTGGATCTTCAAGTATGGAGGAAGGAATAAAAGTTCACGAGCTCAATCTCCAACTTTCCTCGTATTCATGCACAGTCTACAACTTAATCTCCAACTTTCCTCATATTTGTGTAGGGTTTATGTTATATGGGCAAAAACTTCTTGTACTTTTCCCCAAGGAGAGGGATTTTCTGTGGTTGGGTCGTATACCAACAAGGAAGACCATATCACCTTCATCAAATTCTCTAGTAGTCTACTTGAGATCAACACGCTACTTTTTTCTATCGTGAGTAGCTTTGATATCCTTTTTTATAGTCCGCATTGAACAATCCACTTTATCTATTTGCTTCAAGACTTCCACTCTGACCAGTGGGTTGAACTAAATCAATGGTGTTGCACAATCTACTATAAGATGCATCGCAATAAAATTATACCGAATGTGGAGAATTCATCCATTTTTTGGGTTCCCTTCCATGGAATGCTCGAAGAATGTCTTTGATTACCCTCTCTGCCTAATCATCAATTTCTAGATAGTACCAAAATCTATAGAGCTACAGCTTCAAAGCATTTATTCCAAGAGCAGGACACATGAATTCAGCACCCCGATCCCTAACTATCCTTCCAAAGTAAAGTCTAAATATATCCTTTGGAATGACTTTTAGCAAACACCAAGAGCAGTATAAGTCTTTTCCAAAAGAATCGAATGAGCAACCTTCGTCAAGCGATCTACCACACGGCTAAGATGGAATCATGTCCTGCATCGACTGAAGAAAAATCTAATGATGGAATCCATGCTTATGTATTCTAATTGTATATGTGAAATAGGATGCACGTGTCTTGGCGTTTTTGTCATTTCACCTTTGCAAGGCTAAAAGAAATGCTTCTTTGTAGCAGCCACCATGACGGTCTTCACTTAGCTGGGGCGTGTCACGAGCTTTCTTTAGAATCCTCTTATTAAGATCTCTATCTTGAAACATATACAACCGATTATTGAAGCACAAGCATCCACCTTTAACGTGAATCCATGAATTTTCTTTACTTCTAGGGTTGCCTTTACTTTTGCGGTAAGCAATATGATAATAGGGATAAAGAACTTATCTAATCCAATCTCTTCCTTAATCTCAACGTGCAAGTAAGGAGGCCTTCCTGCCTAATATATCTATGACCGCATTCTCCTTGTCTAACCTATACTTGATTTTAAAACCAAACTCTCGAAGTGTTTGTATTTATCTTCTTTGCGTGATGTTAACATCATTCTGGTTGAAAATTTGCTTTAAAATTTTATGATCTATAACCCGAGAAGACAAGCAACTCTACGTCATCACTGTTCCTCTCGTGAGATCTTAGCTATAGCACCAGCGGATTAGTCAAGCAACCCCTCAGCTTATCAAAGTTACTTTGGCACATCGCGCAGACCATTAGAATGGAATGTCCTTCTTGAGAAGCGCCGTCAAAGGAGAAACAATCTTGGCATATGAACATCGGATACCATCTTATCAATCCCAAGAACCATTTGACTTCCTCTATCGTCTTTGGTTCTGGCAAATCGATAGCCGCTTTTGCACCTTGGCGGGATCAGCTAATATACTATCTCTTGACATTATGATCCCGGATATTCAATTTGATGGTAAAGAAGGTACATGCACTCTTCTTAGAGAAAAGTCTGTGCTTCTGGAGGCTTTCGAGGACTTTGAAGAGACACATACTTCACATGCGATCAGCTACATTCTTCGAGCAAACTAGAATTGCATCAATGAAGACCGAGATAAAATCATCCTGAAGGTTTCTTTTCTTTTTCTTTTTGCATTCAACAATTATAGCTAGAAGGGGAATTATTTAATCCCAACAGCATTATCGTGAACTCGTAATGTGCATACCATGTATTAAAATCTATCTTAGGAATATTATGATACGATAACATCCTAAGTTTAAGTCAATCTTTATAAATATCTGGCCTTTATGTGATCAATCTAACAGCACATTCCAGGAGTAAGATGCTTATTCTTAACAGTAAGCCGATTTAACCCTGAATATACAATCTCATAGTCCCATCATTCTTCTTCTGAAAGAGAACGAGCACCACATAGCAAGGGGATACAAATGGGCCAAACAAAGCTCTCCTCAAACAGTTATCTCGATTATTCCCCGAGCTCGGTTGCTTTCGGAATGGCCTTCTTATAAGCTCAAGATTCACTATTGTTGGGCTCCGAGAATGAACTCTTTCTCATGATCCACCTCACGAGTCGAGGGTATTGTAGTTAAATCTACGTCACAGTATATACTCACTTAACCAACATGGTTTCCTTGCAACTCTTTATCTGCAGGATGGCTTGCTTCTGCTGGAGTCCCTTCAATAACTTTACTACTTTTACAGGTTGCGGGGTGGGAGTTCAACAAACTACTCCAGTTCCTTTCATCTTGTTCACATGAAGATCCATGAAGGAAATGGTGCCTTTGTGATAATATTTGGCTAGGTTCCCATCCAAGAGAAACTGAATTACATCCGTCTTTTGGCAAGTAACTTCCACTACCCAATTCCACTCGCATTGGTCTGCCTTGCTTCTGGTCGATTACTAATTTATGCAACATCCAAGTGAAATGAATGAATGAATGAGCGTTTCTCGAATCAACAAAAAGCTTAAAATTCTTACCTCAAAAATCGGATGGGGTGTAACTTAGTGAGAATCGTTGGTTTCGATCCTGGTGCTCCACTCTATCGAACGAAGTCTACCTCTTCCTTCTTTCTCTGGGGTTAGCTACTATTATAATGGCATTAGAAGTTGCTGAGACTGGGCTAGAACTTGCCTCCTTTGACTTGTCAAGCAAGTTCTATGGTGGAGTTAGAATGGTAACATCAATCGGTGCATTGGCACAACCATTCATAAAATGTCCCAGTAGCTGCTCGTCGCATCTAAAACACTTCATACTCCTTCCTGAGCTAAAACTGCAAATCCAAAGGCATTCTAGGGAAAGAATCATGTCCACTGTGCCCACTCGCTTTTCATACTTGGCTCCAATCTTGTCCCCTATTTCTCGTTGAATTTGGCATACTAGAATTAGATGGAGCTCTCTTTGGGAGGGGGCAAAAAGGCCTTTTACTACACGGTCTCCTTAGAAAGAAATACATGCACAAAATCCTCATCCACCACCATCTTAATTGCTTCCCCGCCGCTAACAAAGACAGTTTCGCATTCTTAACCAATTTATCCAAGGGAGGATTCAATCTTCTGACAAACCCATGGAGAAGGGGCTCGTCTTCCATCGGAAGAGCATGTCGGACTAGGCTTACGTAAGATCAATTGATAATACGCCTCCGTAAGTTTGCCTGCTTGAGAAAACTCTATAAACTCATTTATCTTCTCTTCCATGGGGACAAAACCTTTGATGGTGTAAGATTCCTCCCCCAACCCCTTTTTGATGTCTAGTATCTTCCCTTGTAATCAACCCTCTTCAGAAATATAAAGACCCTGTTGCTAACTATTTTAGCCTAGAGAGAGAAAAATTATTCTAGAGAGAGAATATTCAGATTTTGAATATTTTTGGATAGAAAAATATCTCTTATAATTCAGATGAGTTCCCCTGAAACAGAAATTCAAAAAAAAAATTTCCAATGTGCAATTGGAATTAATTGGAAATAGGTATAAAGAACCTTAGTCTAAGGGTCTAGATTTTCAGAAATCTTTAGACTATGGTCCAATTAAGGTTCCTATGGGCCAATAGCATCAATCCATGTGTAGGGAAGAGATAAATCCAAATTTGTAAAAAGAAGATACCCAAAAATGAGTAAATGCTCACATAAGGTGAAGAGTTGAAAATGTACAAGGTTTATTAGTAAAAAACTATGAGCAATATTAAAATGATTCCATTATGACACATATGTAAGGAAGGGGAATTCTTTAAAGGAGGTGCATATTTCACGTAAGGTGAAGAGTTGAAAATGTACAAGGTTTATTAGTAAAAAACTATGAGCAATATTAAAATGATTCCATTATGACACATATGTAAGGAAGGGGAATTCTTTAAAGGAGGTGCATATTTCACATAAGATGAAGAGTTGAAAATGTACAAGGTTTATTAGTAAAAAAAAACTATGAGCAATATTAAAATGATTCCATTATGACACATATGTAAGGAAGGGGAGTTCTTTAAAGGAGGTGCATATTTCACATGCTTGAATGAGTTTTAAACTCATAAAAATTGAGATATTTCATCTCTCCTCTCTCCTCATTCAAGTCTAGTTCCAAAAAGTTAGCTTAACTGACCTAAAAATGGTCAAATATTGACCAAACTGATTTAGAAAATTCTAGAATCAGTTTGTTTGGTTAGGAGCTCAATTTTTCCTATAAATAGAAGCCTCCCCCTTGTTGAAAAATAGATAGTGTTTATGCATCGTTACTCTACTCCACCTAAGCCAAGAACTGTGAATTCATTTAATAATTCACTAGTTTTTGGAGCTTCCCTCTTTCTTCAATCCCCATTAGTGGCTCCATCAACATACTTAACCAATTGATTGGTTGGGGGCCTCTACCGTGAACAAAGAATCAAGCAAGTTGTAAGGTAATTAGTGAATATTGATCTTTCTATAATTTCTCAATGGTTCTCTCTTCTCAACCCCTCTCAAGCTTGAGAAGCTTAATTGGTATGGTTTTTTAAATGCTATTGAAGTTAATTGGTGATTAGTAGTGAAGAGTTACATGATTTAATAAATGCTATTGAAGTTAATTTCCATTTATGTTTAAATTCTAATAGTTTTTATGTAATTTCTCTCTCTCACTCAAGAAATGGTCATACTCATGACCCATTCTCAATCCAAATCAAGCTTTTCATAAAGCTTTTCCTTAACCCAAGATTAAGCTATGCTTGAGGCCAAATTAATGGCTTTTTTCTATGCTTTTAGTTTATGTATATTGATGATTCAATCCATTATGGATTAATGAGCCAATTAGAGATCATTTTTATTCCTTAATGATAAGCTTTATCCCTTAGAAAAATTGAGATTTATCAGTCATAGCAGCGAAGCTATGGCAAAATTTTTATAAAAATTATGCATAAAATAATCTCATTCAAAGCGTAAAAAGAGGACTTCCTACCATATTCTAGGAATTATCATCCTAGATTAATTGAAAGAATTTCATTACAATCATGGAGAAATTAAATTTTAATATCATGCATAAAGGATAAGTTTTTATATCAAAAGTGTTATTTTTACCATTTTTATTTCATGCATAGAAGTATGCATGATGGATAAATTTTTATATCAAAAGTGTTATTTTTACCATTTTTATTTTCATGCATAATGGATAAATTTTTATATCAAAAGTGTTATTTTTACCATTTTTATTTCATGCATAGAAGTATGCATAATGGATAAATTTTTATATCAAAAGTGTTTTTTTTACCAGTTTTATTTCATGCATAGAAGTATGCATAATGGATAAATTTTTATATCAAAAGTGTTATTTTTATCATTTTTATTTTCATGCATAGAAGTATGCATAAAGGATAAATTTTTATATCAAAAGTGTTATTTTTATCATTTTTATTTTCATGCATAGAAGTATGCATAAAGGAAAATTTTTATATCAAAAGTGTTACTTTTATCATTTTTAATTTTCATGCATAGAAGTATGCATAAAGGAAAATTTTTATATCAAAAGTGTTACTTTTATCATTTTTAATTTTCATGCATAGAAGTATGCATAAAGGAAAATTTTTTATATCAAAAGTGCTACTTTTATCATTTTTAATTTTCATGCATAGAAGTATGCATAAAGGAAAATTTTTATATCAAAAGTGTTACTTTTATCATTTTTAATTTTCATGCATAGAAGTATGCATAAAGGAAAATTTTTATATCAAAAGTGTTACTTTTATCATTTTTAATTTTCATGCATAGAAGTATGCATAAAGGAAAATTTTTTATATCAAAAGTGTTACTTTTATCATATTGGATTTCATGCATAGAGCTATGCATAAAAGTTGATTATTTTATTATAAAAGTGTGACTTTTATCATAATTGAATTTCATGCATAGAGGTATGCATAAAAGTTGATTATTTTATTGTAAGAGTGTTACTTTTATCATATTGGATTTCATGCATATAGGTATGCATAAAAGATATTCTTTTTATACTAAAAGTGTGATTTTCCTCATAAATGGATTTTATGCTTAACTTAGATGCATAAGAGAAATTCTTTTATTCTAAAAGTGTAATTTCCTACCAAATTGAATTTATGCATAAGAAGATGCATAAAAGATTGATTTTAAATTCGAAAGTGTTAGTCTCCTTAAATGGAATTTATGTATAAATAAATGTGTAGAGAAATCTTATATCAAATATAAGAATTCTCTTTTTAAAAAAAAGATATGAAATGTGATAAGAGGTGATAAGAGGTGTATGAGATGTGATAAGAATTGATAAGATGCGTATGGAAAGTGATAGGATGTGATAAGAGGTGTATGAGATGTAAAAAGATGTGATAAGATGTGTATGAGATGTGATAAGATTTGATAAGATGCGTATGGAAAGTGATAAGAGGTGATAAGAGGTGTATGAGATGTAAAAAGATGTGATAAGATGTGTATGAGATGTGATAAGATTTGATAAGATGCGTATGGAGAGTGATAGGATGTGATAAGAGGTGTATGAGATGTAAAAAGATGTGATAAGATGTGTATGAGATGTGATAGAATGTGTTAAGATGAGTTAGGATGTGTTAAGATGTATATGGGATGTGTTAGGACGAGAATGGATGTAATATGGTTGTATGAATGTGATGTGGATGTATACATGTAGATGTATATGTATGAATGTGAATGTTGATGTGGATGTGGATGTATGGATGTAGATACGGATGTGTATGTATGTATGTGGATGTGTATGTATGAATGAGGATGTGAAAATGGATGTATGTATGTAGATGTGGATGTATGTATGTAGATGTGGATGTATGAATATGAATGTGGATGTGTGGATGTGGAAATGGAGGTATGGATGTATGAATGTAGATGTGGATGTATGCATGTAGATGCGTATGTATGAATGTGAAATTGGATGTATGATGTGGACGTACGAACATGGATATGTATGTAGAATAATGAATATGAAGATGTATGTGAGATAATGTAGTCTATATGAGTGAATGGATGAGAACGAGTACACACTGAATGGAATGTGGAATAAGTAATGTGGTCCGAGAGTGGATAATATGGAAAGACAAGAGTTCGTTATAGAAATTGTATTTGTGACTGTTTGTAAATGACTGTTTTATGTCAAGAATGCTGGAGAAGCATTTTGACCGTCTTGAGGATTAAGGTCATGAAGACTGAACTGATAAAGTTGCAACTGCTGACGGAGAGTCAATGGAGGACGTCTCGCGTAGCAAGGTCGATCGAGGTCTTGACCAGCCTCGGCTCGATTTAAATGGTGAGCTTCCGGTACGGTGGATGAGGGACCAAGGAAGCGGCCTATGAGTGAAGCGCTAGGTCACCTGCGAAGGATCCTAGAGGGTGCTGACCATACGGTGCTCGGGCTCTGGGTCGCCGAAGATACCCACACGTGCGTCGTGGAAGATATTGGAATAAGGAGTAAGAGTTGTTTTCTGAAACCGGGCATGGATCTGGTTAATTGACCTTGCTGGTCCTCAACAGATGAGTCCATGGCTCTTTTATATGGATCTGTGGGTTGATCTTGCTGATCTTCCACGGAGACTCCATTCTATTATATGAATATATTGCCGGTTACTATGAGCTAGGAACCATGGAAAAGGCCCCTGAGAGAACAGGTGGTGAGCGTTTTGGTTGCCAATGATGCCATAAGTATACCGATGAAAGAATGACTGGAAATAAGGATTCAACCAGAGACTTTGAGGATTGTCATCAGTGACATAATGGTTTTATTAAAGGATTGTTTTAAAGCTAGTTGATGCTAAGAAAAAGGCAATTTCATATTGGGTGTGTAAGTGGTATGACTAGTTTTATGTTTGCATGAACTTCCGGCTAGGGGGCCTTGGAACTCCTTTCCTTGGTACCCGGGACAAAACCTAACCAAATTCCAAATTGGATCCCATCACTACAGTGGTTGGGCGGTTGGCTAACCCATGGGATCGGATGGGGTTAGGCTAGACTGATGGATCCGTAAATCGAGATTTAATTTCTATTATTACGATAGATGAAGTAAATCCCGGATAGAAATTGTTCTATGGATAGGAATCAACGGCTGTGCCTCTTGATGGGGAAAAAAGCGTTGATCCCAATGATCCAAGTGCAAGTTCTTTCTTGATTTGACCAAGTACCGTTAAAGGTGCAGTCAGATCAATTTGATCAGTAATGATCTTGACTACGTTAGAGTAAAGAGTTATCCTGGTGGAATCGCCCGTGCTTTCCGGGTAAAGGAAGTTTTTTTCCGGTTTCGGTTTTGGACAAACCGACGGATTAGTCTCTTGTCCGGATATCCGTGGGCGAGGCCCCGAGTGTGGGACCCCTGTCCCGCGCGAGAAGTGCTACTTCCGCTGCTAGTACCCCGAATCCGTTGCTCGGTGGGAACAGGGACCTCACAGATGGAGGTAAGCTTTCATGTCCTCCCATCTCAGACTATACCATTAACTTTCAATTTGGCGAGATCCATCTTACTGTACCCCGCACATGTTACACTACTCGTCCATAGAATCTGTCCAATTCAACACTCCCTCTCTCCAAGGTTTTTACCCTTGCCTCGAAATGGCTATGGTGGTTGTGACCCATAAACGAAGTGCTTCCTTGACATCCTTATCCAATGCCTTAATTCTAGATATGACATCATCCATCCCTCATGATTATTCTAAAACAAAAGACCGTCGTAGGCTCGGCCAGCAATCGAGATCCTGTATCAAGGAATATAATGCCCCAGAGTCGTACACATCAATCTATGAACACTAAGGTCTCGTCGAGGTGGTGCTTATAGAGAACTATCCCTCTTGTAACAGGCAGTTCACTAAGGATCATGGCAAAGGCAATGTTCTCTGCCAACCGCTCATGCCGACTATAGGTGGTGTGCCATGATCTACTGACTATCCTAAGCACACGTGTACCTCCGCCCATCATTCAGTAGTACTCAGAAAGTAGAGGCTCTCCAATTATCGAGCCGAGATGACTTAATCTGCGTAATGAAGGTGCTTGAAGGCAAAGGCTATCGTGTCATCCTCTAGAGACAGCTCAGGGACTCCAGATAGATAGGGTCTCACCATCCGATTTGCTGCTTTATCTGAAAGCGAAACTGGATAAGATACTGTAAGTTTTGGTTTTAGGCTAGAATAGGCACCGTTAGGGCCTCTTAGAGGTTGGTGGCACGAGAAGAAAGTTTTGAGTAAAAGAAAAAAGGGGAGGAAAATAAAGGAGGTACCTATTCTAGGGTTTGGATCCATTCGCGCTCTTGACAAGGATTTGATTCCCACGCTTTGTGCACTCAAGCCTTCTTTCACTCCACACTCTATGGTCATTTGCCTAGCCCGTTATCTTCACCATTAACCTTATCCTATTTTCTTGCACACATGTACACACCTTCGCTACACTGGTATTGAAAGAGGCTGCTTTCGTGCAAATTTTGCATACGCACATTTGGAGAGGATTTGAGGTCTAGAGGATTGATCACACATATTTTTAGTGATTGTTAGGCATGTTACATGGGGGTGAGGGGAGAGCGTGTTTTCAGGGATCTATTGTGGGTCTTGTTCACACGTGATTGCACCCTGTATGAGTCACGTGTGGGGCTTGTGTTGAGCATTGGTTGTGGCGTTTTTTCACACGCTTGTGCACTTTGGGTAGTGTTCACACACGACCATGGGTTATGATTCTTATTACTTTTACCCTTCAGTTGGGCACCATGGTACGACTTTGCATCATCATCGCGCGAGCAAGACGACATCGTTTTGATTGTTTTTCCGTTTACGATCGGATCATGGGAGAGCCGCTCATGCACTATTATCGTCGCTCTACGATTGATATTATGAGTTGCCATTTTGTGTCATGGTTCACATATCTTTTGTCAATTTCACACGTACGTTTAGTAGTACTTCAAGGCTTAGGACCTCTATACCCTCATTTACAGACTCCACGCTATGAAGAGATGGCATACTCATGCCATTGTTGGACGTTGGAGCTTGCATGTTTGTTGCCTAGTCATATGAGGTGTTGTTTTGATGAGGAGGATATATGGGCCACATACGGCAACTTTGTTGACCCACTCTGTGCTCGAATGCGTCGACACAGAAGGTTCGGCATTGTTCGCATTCATGGGATGAGTCTTCTTTTGGTGACTTGTACGAGTGTCTGACACTCTTAAGCCGCCATGATTACGTTCTTAATACTGTAGACTACATCGATGCACGGATCTGATGATGATGATGATGATGTATCTTATATAAACCCATACGCATGATGATCTATTACACACACATACGATGATATTGATGTATCACACACACATGTGCACATGATGATACATACACATATATTTGCACATGATGATATGGACACTGATGCTGACGTATGTGATAGCGATGTGTGTGAGCTAGATCATGTGGGCATGATCTGGAGAGGGGGCAGGGATGATGGCATCGAGCATTATGAGTGTTCATATATCTAGGCCTACCTTCTCATCATCCAATACATGACTTGGATCTAGAACATACTTCTTCTTTCTTCAAATGAGCTCGCATGAAAATACATTATGGAGGAGGGAATAAAAGTTCACGAGCTCAATCTCCAACTTTCCTCGTATTCATGCACAGTCTACAACTTAATCTCCAACTTTCCTCATATTTGTGTAGGGTTTATGTTATATGGGCAAAAACTTCTTGTACTTTTCCCCAAGGAGAGGGATTTTTTGTGGTTGGGTCGTATACCAACAAGGAAGACCATATCACCTTCATCAAATTCTCTAGTAGTCTACTTGAGATCAACACGCTACTTTTTTCTATCGTGAGTAGCTTTGATATCCTTTTTTATAGTCCGCATTGAACAATCCACTTTATCTATTTGCTTCAAGACTTCCACTCTGACCAGTGGGTTGAACTAAATCAATGGTGTTGCACAATCTACTATAAGATGCATCGCAATAAAATTATACCGAATGTGGAGAATTCATCCATTTTTTGGGTTCCCTTCCATGGAATGCTCGAAGAATGTCTTTGATTACCCTCTCTGCCTAATCATCAATTTCTAGATAGTACCAAAATCTATAGAGCTACAGCTTCAAAGCATTTATTCCAAGAGCAGGACACATGAATTCAGCACCCCGATCCCTAACTATCCTTCCAAAGTAAAGTCTAAATATATCCTTTGGAATGACTTTTATCAAACACCAAGAGCAGTATAAGTCTTTTTCAAAAGAATCGAATGAGCAACCTTCGTCAAGCGATCTACCACACGGCTAAGATGGAATCATGTCCTGCATCGACTGAAGAAAAATCTAATGATGGAATCCATGCTTATGTATTCTAATTGTATATGTGAAATAGGATGCACGTGTCTTGGCGTTTTTGTCATTTCACCTTTGCAAGGCTAAAAGAAATGCTTCTTTGTAGCAGCCACCATGACGGTCTTCACTTAGCTGGGGCGTGTCACGAGCTTTCTTTAGAATCCTCTTATTAAGATCTCTATCTTGAAAAATATACAACCGATTATTGAAGTACAAGCATCCACCTCTAACGTGAATCCATGAATTTTCTTTACTTCTAGGGTTGCCTTTACTTTTGCGGTAAGCAATATGATAATAGGGATAAAGAACTTATCTAATCCAATCTCTTCCTTAATCTCAACGTGCAAGTAAGGAGGCCTTCTTGCCTAATATATCTATGACCGCATTCTCCTTGTCTAACCTATACTTGATTTTAAAACCAAACTCTCGAAGTGTTTGTATTTATCTTCTTTGCGTGATGTTAACATCATTCTGGTTGAAAATTTGCTTTAAAATTTTATGATCTATAACCCGAGAAGACAAGCAACTCTACGTCATCACTGTTCCTCTCGTGAGATCTTAGCTATAGCACCAGCGGATTAGTCAAGCAACCCCTCAGCTTATCAAAGTTACTTTGGCACATCGCGCAGACCATTAGAATGGAATGTCCTTCTTGAGAAGCGCCGTCAAAGGAGAAACAATCTTGGCATATGAACATCGGATACCATCTTATCAATCCCAAGAACCATTTGACTTCCTCTATCGTCTTTGGTTCTGGCAAATCGATAGCCGCTTTTGCACCTTGGCGGGATCAGCTAATATACTATCTCTTGACATTATGATCCCGGATATTCAATTTGATGGTAAAGAAGGTACATGCACTCTTCTTAGAGAAAAGTCTGTGCTTCTGGAGGCTTTCGAGGACTTTGAAGAGACACATACTTCACATGCGATCAGCTACATTCTTCGAGCAAACTAGAATTGCATCAATGAAGATCGAGATAAAATCATCCTGAAGGTTTCTTTTCTTTTTCTTTTTGCATTCAACAATTATAGCTAGAAGGGGAATTATTTAATCCCAACAGCATTATCGTGAACTCGTAACGTGCATACCATGTATTAAAATCTATCTTAGGAATATTATGATACGATAACATCCTAAGTTTAAGTCAATCTTTATAAATATCTGGCCTTTATGCGATCAATCTAACAGCACATTCCAGGAGTAAGATGCTTATTCTTAACAGTAAGCCGATTTAACCCTGAATATACAATCTCATAGTCCCATCATTCTTCTTCTGAAAGAGAACGAGCACCACATAGCAAGGGGATACAAATGGGCCAAACAAAGCTCTCCTCAAACAGTTATCTCGATTATTCCCCGAGCTCGTTTGCTTTCGGAATGGCCTTCTTATAAGCTCAAGATTCACTATTGTTGGGCTCCGAGAATGAACTCTTTCTCATGATCCACCTCACGAGTCGAGGGTATTGTAGTTAAATCTACGTCACAGTATATACTCACTTAACCAACATGGTTTCCTTGCAACTCTTTATCTGCAGGATGGCTTGCTTCTACTGGAGTCCCTTCAATAACTTTACTACTTTTACAGGTTACGGGGTGGGAGTTCAACAAACTACTCCAGTTCCTTTCATCTTGTTCACATGAAGATCCATGAAGGAAATGGTGCCTTTGTGATAATATTTGGCTAGGTTCCCATCCAAGAGAAACTGAATTACATCCGTCTTTTGGCAAGTAACTTCCACTACCCAATTCCACTCGCATTGGTCTGCCTTGCTTCTGGTCGATTACTAATTTATGCAACATCCAAGTGAAATGAATGAATGAATGAGCGTTTCTCGAATCAACAAAAAGCTTAAAATTCTTACCTCAAAAATCGGATGGGGTGTAACTTAGTGAGAATCGTTGGTTTCGATCCTGGTGCTCCACTCTATCGAACGAAGTCTACCTCTTCCTTCTTTCTCTGGGGTTAGCTACTATTATAATGGCATTAGAAGTTGCTGAGACTGGGCTAGAACTTGCCTCCTTTGACTTGTTAAGCAAGTTCTATGGTGGAGTTAGAATGGTAACATCAATCGGTGCGTTGGCACAACCATTCATAAAATGTCCCAGTAGCTGCTCGCATCTAAAACACTTCATACTCCTTCCTGAGCTAAAACTGCAAATCCAAAGGCATTCTAGGGAAAGAATCATGTCCACTGTGCCCACTCGCTTTTCATACTTGGCTCCAATCTTGTCCCCTATTTCTCTTTGAATTTGGCATACTAGAATTAGATGGAGCTCTCTTTGGGAGGGGGCAAAAAGGCCTTTTACTACACGGTCTCCTTAGAAAGAAATACATGCACAAAATCCTCAGCCACCACCATCTTAATTGCTTCCCCGCCGCTAACAAAGACAGTTTCGCATTCTTAACCAATCTATCCAAGGGAGGATCCAATCTTCTGACAAACCCATGGAGAAGGGGCTCGTCTTCCATCGGAAGAGCATGTCGGACTAGGCTTACGTAAGATCAATTGATAATACGCCTCCGTAAGTTTGCCTGCTTGAGAAAACTCTATAAACTCATTTATCTTCTCTTCCATGGGGACAAAACCTTTGATGGAGGTAAGCTTTCATGTCCTCCCATCTCAGACTATACCATTAACTTTCAATTTGGCGAGATCCATCTTACTGTACCCCGCACATGTTACACTACTCGTCCATAGAATCTGTCCAATTCAACACTCCCTCTCTCCAAGGTTTTTACCCTTGCCTCGAAATGGCTATGGTGGTTGTGACCCATATACGAAGTGCTTCCTTGACATCCTTATCCAATGCCTTAATTCTAGATATGACATCATCCATCCCTCATGATTATTCTAAAACAAAAGACCGTCGTAGGCTCGGCCAGCAATCGAGATCCTGTATCAAGGAATATAATGCCCCAGAGTCGTACACATCAATCTATGAACACTAAGGTCTCGTCGAGGTGGTGCTTATAGAGAACTATCCCTCTTGTAACAGGCAGTTCACTAAGGATCATGGCAAAGGCAATGTTCTCTGCCAACCGCTCATACTGACTATAGGTGGTGTGCCATGATCTACTGACTATCCTAAGCACACGTGTACCTCCGCCGATCATTCAGTAGTACTCAGAAAGTAGAGGCTCTCCAATTATCGAGCCGAGATGACTTAATCTGCGTAATGAAGGTGCTTGAAGGCAAAGGCTATCGTGTCATCCTCTAGAGACAGCTCAGGGACTCCAGATAGATAGGGTCTCACCATCCGATTTGCTGCTTTATCTGAAAGCGAAACTGGATAAGATACTGTAAGTTTTGGTTTTAGGCTAGAATAGGCACCGTTAGGGCCTCTTAGAGGTTGGTGGCACGAGAAGAAAGTTTTGAGTAAAAGAAAAAAGGGGAGGAAAATAAAGGAGGTACCTATTCTAGGGTTTGGATCCATTCGCGCTCTTGACAAGTGTAAGATTCCTTCCCCAACCCCCTTTTGATGTCTAGTATCTTCCCCTGTAATCAATCCCTCTTCAGAAATATAAAGACCTTGTTTCTAACTGTTTTAACCTAGAGAGAGAATATTCAGATTATGAATATTTTTGGATAGAAAAATAACTCATCTTATTAAAATAAGTTCCCCTGAAACAGAAATTCAAAAAGAACTTTCCAATGTGCAATTGGAATTAATTGGAAATGGGTATAAAGAACCTTAGCCTAAGGGTCTAGATTTTCAGAAATTTTTGGATTATGGTCCAATTAAGGTTCCTATGGGCCAATAGCATCAATCCATGTGTAGGGAGGAGATAAATCCAATTTGTAAAAGAAGATACCCAAAAATGAGTAAATGCTCACATAAGATGAAGAGTTGAAAATGTACAAGGTTTATTAGTAAAAAACTATGAGCAATATTAAAAATATGAGATATTTTGGGTATCCAAAAATGAGTAAATGCTCACATAAGATGAAGAGTTGAAAATGTACAAGGTTTATTAGTAAAAAACTATGAGCAATATTAAAATGATTCCATTATGACACATATGTAAGGAAGGGGAGTTCTTTAAAGGAGGTGCATATTTCACATAAGATGAAGAGTTGAAAATGTACAAGGTTTATTAGTAAAAAACTATGAGCAATATTAAAATGATTCCATTATGACACATATGTAAGGAAGGGGAGTTCTTTAAAGGAGGTGCATATTTCACATGCTTGAATGAGTTTTAAACTCATAAAAATTGAGATATTTCATCTCTCCTCTCTCCTCATTCAAGTCTAGTTCCAAAAAGTTAGCTTAACTGACCTAAAAATGGTCAAATATTGACCAAACTGATTTAGAAAATTCTAGAATCAGTTTGTTTGGTTAGGAGCTCAATTTTTCCTATAAATAGAAGCCTCCCCCTTGTTGAAAAATATATAGTGTTTATGCATCGTTACTCTACTCCACCTAAGCCAAGAACTGTGAATTCATTTAATAATTCACTAGTTTTTGGAGCTTCCCTCTTTCTTCAATCCCCATTAGTAGCTCCATCAACATACTTAACCAATTGATTGGTTGGGGGCCTCTACCGTGAACAAAGAATCAAGCAATTTGTAAGGTAATTAGTGAATATTGATCTTTTCTATAATTTCTCAATGTTTCTCTCTTCTCAACCCCTCTCAAGCTTGAGAAGCTTAATTGGTATGGTTTTTTTTTTGAATGCTATTGAAGTGAATTGATAATGTTAGTGAAGAGTTACATAATTTAATAAATGCAATTGAAGTTAATTTCCATTTATGTTTAAATTCTAATAGTTTTTATGTAATTTTTCTCTCTCAATCAAGAAATGGTCATACTCATGACCCATTCTCAATCCAAATCAAGCTTTTCATAAAGCTTTTCCTTAACCCAAGATTAAGCTATGCTTGAGGCCAAATTAATGGCTTTTTTCTATGCTTTTAGTTTATGTATATTGATGATTCAATCCATTATGGATGAATGATCCAATTAGAGATCATTTTAATTATTTCCTTAATGATAAGCTTTATCTCTTAGAAAAATTGAGATTTATCAGTCATAGCAGTGGAGCTATGGCAAAATTTTTATAAAAATTATGCATAAAATAATTTCATTCAAAGCATAAAAAGAGGACTTCCTACCATATTCTAGGAATTATCATCCTAGATTAATTGAAAGATATTCATTGTAATCATAGAGAAATTGATTTTTATATAATGCATAACTGATTTTCATGCATAGAAGTATGCATAAAAGATAATTTTTTTATATTAAAAGTGTTACTTTTATCATTTTTAATTTTCATGCATAGAAGTATGCATAAAAGATAATTTTTTTATATTAAAAGTGTTACTTTTATCATTTTTAATTTTCATGCATAGAAGTATGCATAAAGAAAAAAATTTTTATATCAAAAGTGTTACTTTTATCATTTTTAATTTTCATGCATAGAAATATGCATAAAAGATAATTTTTTTATATTAAAAGTGTTACTTTTATCATTTTTAATTTTCATGCATAGAAGTATGCATAAAGGAAAAAATTTTTATATCAAAAGTGTTACTTTTATCATTTTTAATTTTCATGCATAGAAGTATGCATAAAGGATAATTTTTTTTAATATCGAAAGTGTTACTTTTATCATATTGGATTTCATGCATAGAGGTATGCATAAAAGATGATTATTTTAATGTAAAAGTGTTACTTTTGTCACAATTGAATTTCATGCATAGAGGTATGCATAAAAAGTTGATTATTTTATTGTAAGAGTGTTACTTTTATCATATTGGATTTCATGCATAGAGGTATGCATAAAAGATATTCTTTTTATACTAAAAGTGTGATTTTTCTCATAAATGGATTTTATGCATAACTTAGATGCATAAGAGAAATTCTTTTATTCTAAAAGTGTAATTCCTACTAAATTGAATTTATGCATAAGAAGATGCATAAAAAATTGATTTTTAATTCAAAAGTGTCATTCTCATCTAAATTGAATTTATGCATAGGAAGATGCATAAAAGATTGAATTTTAATTCAAAAGTGTCATTTTCATTTAAAATGAATTTATGCATAGGAAGATGCATAAAAGATTGATTTTACTTCGGAAGTATTAATCTCCTTAAATGGAATTTATGGATAAGTAAATGTGTAAAGAAATCTTATATCAAATATAAGAATTCTCTTGTATTCTATAAATAGATATGAGATGTGATAGGATGTGATAAGAGGTGTATAAGAGGTGATAAGAGGTGATAAGATGAATTAAGATGTGATAAGATGTGTATGGGATGAGGTAAGAAGTGTATGTGATAGGATAAGATGTATATGGGTTGTGGATAGGGCGAGAATGGATGTGATGTAAAAGATTAGATGTGAAGGCATATGGGGTTACATGAATGGGAATGTGGAAATGGATGTATGTATGTGGATGTGTGGATGTGGAGATGGGAGTATGGATGTATGAATGTGAAAATGGATGTATGCATGAAGATGTATATGCATAGATGTGAATGTGGATGTAGATGTGGATGTATAGATGTGAATGGGAATGTGGATGTGAATGTGGATGTAGATGTGGATGTATAGATGTGAATGGGAATGTGGATGTGGATGTATGTATGTATGTGGATGTAGATGTGAATGTATAGATGTGAATGGGAATGTGGATGTGGATGTATATGAATGTGGATGTATAGATGTGAATGGGAATGTGGATGTGGATGTATGTATGTATGTGGATATAGATGTGGATGTATAGATGTGAATGAGAATGTGAATGTGGATGTATGTATGTATGTGGATGTGGATGTATGAATGAGGACGTGATAATGGATGTATGCATGTAGATGTGGATATATGGATGTGAATATGAATGTGGATGTGGATGTGGATGTATGGATGTGGATATGGATGTGTATGTATGAATGTAGATAAGGGATGTGGATGTATAAATGAGGATGTGAAAATGGAGGTATGCATGTAGATGTGGATGTATGGATGTGAATGTGGATGTGGATGTGGATGTATAAATGAGGATGTGAATGTGGATGTGAATGTGAATGTGGATGTGGATGTGGATGTTGGATGTGGATATGGATGTGTATGTATGAATGTGGATATGGGATGTGGATGTATAAATGAGGATGTGAAAATGGATGTATGCATGTAAATGTGGATGTATGGATGTGAAAATGGATGTATGCATGTAAATGTGGATGTATGGATGTGAATGTGAATGTGTATGTGAATTAATGTGTCGTTGATATGAGGAAATGGATGAGAATGAGTACACATTGAATGGAATGTGGAATAAGTAATGTGGACTAAGGAGGGATAATGTGGAAAGACGAGAGTTCGATTTAGAAACTGTATTTTGTGACTGTTTGTAAATGACTGTTTTATGTCAAGAATGCTGGGGAAGCATTTTGACCGTCTTATGGATTAAGGTCATGAAGACCTAACTGTTAAAGTTGCAACTGCTGATGGAGAGTCAATGGAGGACGTCTCGCGTAGCAAGGTCGACCAAGGTCTTGACCAACCTCGGTTCGATTTAAATGGTGAGCTTCCGGTACGGTGGATGAGGGACCAAGGAAGCGGCCTATGAGTGAAGCGCTAGGTCACCTGCGAAGGATCCTAGAGGGTGCTGACCATACGGTGCTCGGGCTCTGGGTCGCCGAAGATACCCACACGTACGTCGTGGAAGATATTGGAACAAGGAGTAAGAGTTGTTTTCTGAAACCGGGCATGGATCTGGTTGATTGACCTTGCTGGTCTTCAATGGATGAGTCCATGGCTCTTTTTATGGATCTGTTGGTTGATCTTGCTGATCTTCAACGAGAGTCCATCTTGATTTTTATAAGTGATTATATTGCCGAGTATTATGGGCTAGGAACTATGGAAAAGGCCCCTGTGTGGACAGGTGGTGAGCGTTCTAGTTGCCAATGATGCCATAGATACTCTGATGAAGGAATGATAGGAAATTATGAATCAACCGGATAAATTGGAAGATTGTGATCAGTGGTACTATGGTTTCATTAAAGGATTGTTTTAAAGTTAGCCGATACTGAGAAAAAGGCAATTTCATATTGGGTGTGTAAGTGGTGTGACTAGTTTTATGTTTGCATGAACTTCCGGCTAGGGGGCCTTGGAACTCTTTTCCTTGGTACCCGGGACAAAACCTAACCAAATTCCTAATTGGATCCCATCACTACAGTGGTTGGGCGGTTGGCTAACCCATGGGATCGGATGGGGTTAGGCTGGACTGATGGATCCGTAAATCGAGATTTAATTTCTATTATTACGATAGATGAAGTAAATCCCGGATAGAAATTGTTCTATGGATAGGAATCAACGGCTGTGCCTCTTGATGGGAAAAAAAGCGTTGATCCCAATGATCCAAGTGCAAGTTTCTTCATTGATTTGACCAAGTACCATTAAAGGTGCAGTCAGATCAGTTGATCCGTAATGATCTTGACTACGTTAGAGTAAAGAGTTATCCTGGTGGAATCGCCCATGCTTTCCGGGTAAAGGAAGTTTTTCCGGTTTCGGTTTTGGACAAACCGACGGATTAGTCTCTTGTCCGGATATCCGTGGGCGAGGCCCCGAGTGTGAGACCCCTACCCGCGCATGATGTGTTACTTCCGCTGCCAGTATCTTGAATCCGTTGCTCGGTGGGAACAGGGATCTTACAGTTGGTATCAGAGCATTTGGTTAATTAAAGATCAACTGAGAAGACAAATATGTCAAAAATTTATCAAGAAACACAAAAAGGTTGTAATTGTGTGATATAAGTCATACAATTTAATATTCAAACTAAAATTCGTAATTTGGTAATTGGGTCTTCATATGGAAGTACCACAATTATATAGAATCCCTGACTTGCTTGAGGCCTAGACATGATGGTATTTACCTTATAATTCCAAGGGCCGTGTGACTACCCGTATATACCGAGAGTATACTGCAGCTCTTTACTGACAGTATATACGAGTAAATCTAAGACTTGAAATTATAAGTGTTAATGCTATCCAGAGGATGATTTCGAATGTGGTTGATATGATTTTTAATTCTGTTTGAGAATTGATGAATTGATTTGGATTCTGATTAAAAAATGATGATCCTTGAAATTTGGTTGAAATGTAATAAGCTGAGCGAAACCTCAATGAAGATGAATGGGACGAGTCCCTGTGATGATATTCATAACTGGAATGATGATAATGATTTCAGCAAATCACTATGAGATTAGTGGATTGTGCTGTTAGATTGCTACTATTAATACTTGACCGTTAGATCAAGTTAAGGGATGACAAATTGAGAACTTACTTGACTAAAATTCCCGTGGAGGAATGTTCAGAAGGAAATTTTTCTGTCTAATGGACCATTATCATGTTAAAGATATGAATGATATGATCTGAATGAATTGTTGATGAGTTCTAAGGGATATTTATCCCAGTATTCTGTTGGGTTGACCAGAATATAAAGAACCCCAGAATAAAATTGGATCTTAAGAAAAAGAGTTATCCTCTACCTTGCGAGATGAGGACATCTCGCACTTTTTTAAATGGGGTAGAATGTAAGATTCCTCCCCAACCTTCGAGGTATATAGGAGTAAGAATCTCCCTTTTGATCTTATAATTATTCCCTCTCTAAAATAAAAGAAAGATTCTGTTAAAAAAAAAGGAAAAAAGAAAAAAGAAGAAGATCCTTTTCCTAGAAGACTTCTCAGGAGTCCTACCTGTTTTAAGGATTCAGAACAATGTAATACATGGTATGCACATTACGAGTTCACGATAATGCTGTTGGGATTAAATAATTCCCCTTCTAGCTATAACTGTTGAATGCAAAAATGAAAAGAAAAGAAACCTTCAGGATGATTTTATCTCGGTCTTCATTGATGCAATTCTAGTTTGCTCGAAGAATGTAGCTGATCGCATGTGAAGTATGTGTCTCTTCAAAGTCCTCGAAAGCCTCCAGAAGCACAGACTTTTCTCTAAGAAGAGTGCATGTATCTTCTTTACCATCAAATTGAATATCCGGGATCATAATGTCAAGAGATAGTATATTAGCTGATCCCGCCAAGGTGCAAAAGCGGCTATCGATTTGCCAGAACCAAAGACGATAGAGGAAGTCAAATGGTTCTTGGGATTGATAAGATGGTATCCGATGTTCATATGCCAAGATTGTTTCTCCTTTGACGGCGCTTCTCAAGAAGGACATTCCATTCTAATGGTCTGCGCGATGTGCCAAAGTAACTTTGATAAGCTGAGGGGTTGCTTGACTAATCCGCTGGTGCTATAGCTAAGATCTCACGAGAGGAACAGTGATGACGTAGAGTTGCTTGTCTTCTCGGGTTATAGATCATAAAATTTTAAAGCAAATTTTCAACCAGAATGATGTTAACATCACGCAAAGAAGATAAATACAAACACTTCCAGAGTTTGGTTTTAAAATCAAGTATAGGTTAGACAAGGAGAATGCGGTCATAGATATATTAGGCAGGAAGGCCTCCTTACTTGCACGTTGAGATTAAGGAAGAGATTGGATTAGATAAGTTCTTTATCCCTATTATCATATTGCTTACCGCAAAAGTAAAGGCAACCCTAGAAGTAAAGAAAATTCATGGATTCACGTTAGAGGTGGATGCTTGTACTTCAATAATCGGTTGTATATTTTTCAAGATAGAGATCTTAATAAGAGGATTCTAAAGAAAGCTCGTGACACGCCCCAGCTAAGTGAAGACCGTCATGGTGGCTGCTACAAAGAAGCATTTCTTTTAGCCTTGCAAAGGTGAAATGACAAAAACGCCAAGACACGTGCATCCTATTTCACATATACAATTAGAATACATAAGCATGGATTCCATCATTAGATTTTTCTTCAGTCGATGCAGGACATGATTCCATCTTAGCCGTGTGGTAGATCGCTTGACGAAGGTTGCTCATTCGATTCTTTTGAAAAAGACTTATACTGCTCTTGGTGTTTGCTAAAAGTCATTCCAAAGGATATATTTAGACTTTACTTTGGAAGGATAGTTAGGGATCGGGGTGCTGAATTCATGTGTCCTGCTCTTGGAATAAATGCTTTGAAGCTGTAGCTCTATAGATTTTGGTACTATCTAGAAATTGATGATTAGGCAGAGAGGGTAATCAAAGACATTCTTCGAGCATTCCATGGAAGGGAACCCAAAAAATGGATGAATTCTCCACATTCGGTATAATTTTATTACGATGCATCTTATAGTAGATTGTGCAACACCATTGATTTAGTTCAACACTCTGGTCAGAGTGGAAGTCTTGAAGCAAATAGATAAAGTGGATTGTTCAATGCGGACTATAAAAAAGGATATCAAAGCTACTCACGATAGAAAAAAGTAGCGTGTCGATCTCAAGTAGACTACTAGAGAATTTGATGAAGGTGATATGGTCTTCCTTGTTGGTATACGACCCAACCACAGAAAATCCCTCTCCCTGGGGAAAAGTACAAGAAGTTTTTGCCCATATAACATAAACCCTACACAAATATGAGGAAAGTTGGAGATTAAGTTATAGACTGTGCATGAATACGAGGAAAGTTGGAGATTGAGCTCGTTAACTTTTATTCCCTCCTTTATACTGGAAGATCCACAATGTATTTTCATGCGAGCTCATTTGAAGAAAGAAGAAGTATGTTCTAGATCCAAGTCATGTATTGGATGATGAGAAGGTAGGCCTAGATATATGAACACTCATAATGCTCGATGCCATCATCCCTGCCCCCTCTCCAGATCATGCCCACATGATCTAGCTCACACACATCGCTATCACATACGTCAGCATCAGTGTCCATATCATCATGTGCAAATATATGTGTATGTATCATCATGTGCACATGTGTGTGTGATACATCAATATCATCGTATGTGTGTGTAATAGATCATCATGCGTATGGGTTTATATAAGATACATCATCATCATCATCATCAAATCCGTGCATCGATGTAGTCTACAGTATTAAGAACGTAATCATGGCGGCTTAAGAGTGTCAGACACTCGTACAAGTCACCAAAAGAAGACTCATCCCATGAATGCGAACAATGCCGAACCTTCTGTGTCAACGCATTCGAGCACAGAGTGGGTCAACAAAGTTGCCGTATGTGGACCATATATCCTCCTCATCAAAACAACACCTCATATGACTATGCAACAAACATGCAAGCTCCAACGTCCAACAATGGCATGAGTATGCCATCTCTTCATAGCGTGGAGTCTGTAAATGAGGGTATAGAGGTCCTAAGCCTTGAAGCACTACTAAACATACGTGTGAAATTGACAAAAGATATGTGAACCATGACACAAAATGGCAACTCATAATATCGATCGTAGAGCGACGATAATAGTGCATGAGCGGCTCTCCCATGATCCGATCGTAAACGGAAAAACAATCAAAACGATGTCGTCTTGCTCGCGCGATGATGATGCAAAGTCGTACCATGGTGCCCAAATGAAGGGTAAAAGTAATAAGAATCATAACCCATGGTCGTGTGTGAACACTACCCAAAGTGCACAAGCGTGTGAAAAAACGCCACAACTATTGCTCAACACGAGCCCCACACGTGACTCATACAGGGTGCAATCACGTGTGAACAAGACCCACAATAGATCCCTGAAAACACGCTCTCCCCTCACCCCCATGTAACATGCCTAACAATCACTAAAAATATGTGTGATCAATCCTCTAGACCTCAAATCCTCTCCAAATGTGCGTATGCAAAATTTGCACGAAAGCAGCCTCTTTCAATACCAGTGTAGCGAAGGTGTGTACATGTGTGCAAGAAAATAGGATAAGGTTAATGGTGAAGATAACGGGCTAGGCAAATGACCATAGAGTGTGGAGTGAAAGAAGGCTTGAGTGCACAAAGCATGGGAATCAAATCCTTGTCAAGAGCGCGAATGGATCCAAACCCTAGAATAGGTACCTCCTTTATTTTCCTCCCCTTTTTTCTTTTACTCAAAACTTTCTTCTAGTGCCACCAACCTCTAAGAGGCCCTAACGGTGCCTATTCTAGCCTAAAACCAAAACTTACAGTATCTTATCCAGTTTCGCTTTCAGATAAAGCAGCAAATCGGATGGTGAGACCCTATCTATCTGGAGTCCCTGAGCTGTCTCTAGAGGATGACACGATAGCCTTTGCCTTCAAGCACCTTCATTACGCAGATTAAGTCATCTCGGCTCAATAATTGGAGAGCCTCTACTTTCTGAGTACTACTGAATGATCGGCAGAGGTACACGTGTGCTTAGGATAGTCAGTAGATCATGGCACACCACCTATAGTCGGCATGAGCGGTTGGCAGAGAACATTGCCTTTGCCATGATCCTTAGTGAACTGCCTGTTACAAGAGGGATAGTTCTCTATAAGCAAGCACCACCTCGACGAGACCTTAGTGTTCATAGATTGATGTGTACGACTCTGGGGCATTATATTCCTTGATACAGGATCTCGATTGCTGGCCGAGCCTACGACGGTCTTTTGTTTTAGAATAATCATGAGGGATGGATGATGTCATATCTAGAATTAAGGCATTGGATAAGGATGTCAAGGAAGCACTTCGTATATGGGTCACAACCACCATAGCCATTTCGAGGCAAGGGTAAAAACCTTGGAGAGAGGGAGTGTTGAATTGGACAGATTCTATGGACGAGTAGTGTAACATGTGCGGGGTACAGTAAGATGGATCTCGCCAAATTGAAAGTTAATGGTATAGTCTGAGATGGGAGGACATGAAAGCTTACCTCCATCAAAGGTTTTGTCCCCATGGAAGAGAAGATAAATGAGTTTATAGAGTTTTCTCAAGCAGGCAAACTTACGGAGGCGTATTATTAATTGATCTCACGTAAGCCTAGTCCGACATGCTCTTCCGATGGAAGACGAGACCCTTCTCCATGGGTTTGTCAGAAGATTGGATCCTCCCTTGGATAGATTGGTTTGGAATGCGAAACTGTCTTTGTTAGCGGCGGGGAAGCAATTAAGATGGTGGTGGCTGAGGATTTCGTGCATGTATTTCTTTCTAAGGAGACCGTGTAGTAAAAGGCCTTTTTGCCCCCTCCCAAAGAGAGCTCCATCTAATTCTAGTATGCCAAATTCAAAGAGAAATAGGGGACAAGATTGGAGCCAAGTATGAAAAGCGAGTGGGCATAGTGGACATGATTCTTTCCCTAGAATGCCTTTGGATTTGCAGTTTTAGCTCAGGAAGGAGTATGAAGTGTTTAAGATGCGAGCAGCTACTGGGACATTTTATGAATGGTTGTGCCAACGCACCGATTGATGTTACCATTCTAACTCCACCATAGAACTTGCTTGACAAGTCAAAGGAGGCAAGTTCTAGCCCAGTCTCAGCAACTTCTAATGCCATTATAATAGTAGCTAACCCCAGAGAAAGAAGGAAGAGGTACACTTCGTTCGATAGAGTGGAGCACCAGGATCGAAACCAACGATTCTCACTAAGTTACACCCCATTCGATTTTTGAGGTAAGAATTTTAAGCTTTTTGTTGATTCGAGAAACGCTCATTCATTCATTCATTTCACTTGGATGTTGCATAAATTAGTAATCGACCAGAAGCAAGGCAGACCAATGCGAGTGGAATTGGGTAGTGGAAGTTACTTGCCAAAAGACGGATGTAATTCAGTTTCTCTTGGATGGGAACCTAGCCAAATATTATCACAAAGGCACCATTTCCTTCATGGATCTTCATGTGAACAAGATGAAAGGAACTGGAGTAGTTTGTTGAACTCCCACCCCGTAACCTGTAAAAGTAGTAAAGTTATTGAAGGGACTCCAGCAGAAGCAAGCCATCCTACAGATAAAGAGTTGCAAGGAAACCATGTTGGTTAAGTGAGTATATACTGTGACGTAGATTTAACTACAATACCCTCGACTCGTGAGGTGGATCATGAGAAAGAGTTCATTCTCGGAGCCCAACAATAGTGAATCTTGAGCTTATAAGAAGGCCATTCCGAAAGCAACCGAGCTCGGGGAATAATCGAGATAACTGTTTGAGGAGAGCTTTGTTTGGCCCATTTGTATCCCCTTGCTATGTGGTGCTCGTTCTCTTTCAGAAGAAGAATGATGGGACTATGAGATTGTATATTCAGGGTTAAATCGGCTTACTGTTAAGAATAAGCATCTTACTCCTGGAATGTGCTGTTAGATTGATCGCATAAAGGCCAGATATTTATAAAGATTGACTTAAACTTAGGATGTTATCGTATCATAATATTCCTAAGATAGATTTTAATACATGGTATGCACATTACGAGTTCACGATAATGCTGTTGGGATTAAATAATTTCCCTTCTAGCTATAACTGTTGAATGCAAAAAGAAAAAGAAAAGAAACCTTCAGGATGATTTTATCTCGGTCTTCATTGATGCAATTCTAGTTTGCTCGAAGAATGTAGCTGATCGCATGTGAAGTATGTGTCTCTTCAAAGTCCTCGAAAGCCTCCAGAAGCACAGACTTTTCTCTAAGAAGAGTGCATGTACCTTCTTTACCATCAAATTGAATATCCGGGATCATAATGTCAAGAGATAGTATATTAGCTGATCCCGCCAAGGTGCAAAAGCGGCTATCGATTTGCCAGAACCAAAGACGATAGAGGAAGTCAAATGGTTCTTGGGATTGATAAGATGGTATCCGATGTTCATATGCCAAGATTGTTTCTCCTTTGACGGCGCTTCTCAAGAAGGACATTCCATTCTAATGGTCTGCGCGATGTGCCAAAGTAACTTTGATAAGCTGAGGGGTTGCTTGACTAATCCGCTGGTGCTATAGCTAAGATCTCACGAGAGGAACAGTGATGACGTAGAGTTGCTTGTCTTCTCGGGTTATAGATCATAAAATTTTAAAGCAAATTTTCAACCAGAATGATGTTAACATCACGCAAAGAAGATAAATACAAACACTTCGAACAGAAGTGAAAATCGGTGTTTTGGATACCACGGTTTTGGTTTTCATTCGAGTACGGCCCAAAAAGAAGTTCTTTATCTCTTGGGGAGTATAAGAAGTTATCCCCCAGATATTGTGAACCTTATCTGAATTCAATGAAAGTAGGTGACTTAGCCTACAAGCTTCTTTTATCTCCTCATCTCAAAGTTCTTAATGCCTTCTATAGAAAAAATGTGCCAAACCCAAATCATGGAAAGACGGTAAAACTTCAGTGGCAAGTTACCGTTGGCTTCTAAGTTACGCTAGCTCCTTCCTTTATATAAGTCGTAACTTTTACTTGTCGCTCACAGTAATCTTACTCCCATCAATCTCCTTCTTTCTTAATCTCCTTCATGGCTTGGCAACAAGAATTAGTTTTATCCGTGATGATTTCTCACCTTCAAGACGCAAGCGAGTCTGTAAAGAAAGATTTTATAGAACAGTATGAGCGCTCACTTTTCCCTCACTTGGGAACTTCTGTAGCTCAGACCAAATGGCGGACCTATCAAAACATAACTAGGGTAACACCCTGGGGTCAGCAGCACTTTCGTAACAATGTCCGCTTGGCCATGGTTATTGAAGCTTTGGGTTTGGGTCCCCGATACTACTGCATCATGAGATCAAGACATCTTGGGTTTTCTGAGCGGGTCTTCTTACTGGCGTGTTTTCTTCCTCATGAGAAGATATGCCTTTACCCCGTTTTTGGCTTACCTCTCAGAGGTCCTTTTGTTAGATCACCTCATACCACTGAGATAGGTGCGGCAATAACCAGCAGAATCATTCCCATAGATGAGTTACCCTATACTTGCGCAGCTTGTGAGTGCTGCTTTTGTGATCATATGATGGACGGGCTTATGGAAGTGTAAAGAGTTCTTCTATCCTTACTGTATAAGTTCCGATAATGAATAAAGTTTAAATCTTGTTCTTATTTTGAATCTTGCTCTCTTTAAGACTTTTCTTGGTGGTTAACCTTGATTAAAATTTTTCTCTAAGTCTCATATTCGTGCATCTTGCGAAATTATCCCAGTTTGCGAGATGAGGACATCTCGCATTTTTTAAGTGGGGTAGAATGTAAGATTCCTTCCCCAACCCCCTTTTGATGTCTAGTATCTTCCCCTGTAATCAATCCCTCTTCAGAAATATAAAGACCTTGTTTCTAACTGTTTTAACCTAGAGAGAGAAAATATTCTAGAGAGAGAATATTCAGATTATGAATATTTTTGGATAGAAAAATAACTCATCTTATTAAAATAAGTTCCCCTGAAACAGAAATTCAAAAAGAACTTTCCAATGTGCAATTGGAATTAATTGGAAATGGGTATAAAGAACCTTAGCCTAAGGGTCTAGATTTTCAAAAATTTTTGGATTATGGTCCAATTAAGGTTCCTATGGGCCAATAGCATCAATCCATGTGTAGGGAGGAGATAAATCCAATTTGTAAAAGAAGATACCCAAAAATGAGTAAATGCTCACATAAGATGAAGAGTTGAAAATGTACAAGGTTTATTAGTAAAAAACTATGAGCAATATTAAAAATATGAGATATTTTGGGTATCCAAAAATGAGTAAATGCTCACATAAGATGAAGAGTTGAAAATGTACAAGGTTTATTAGTAAAAAACTATGAGCAATATTAAAATGATTCCATTATGACACATATGTAAGGAAGGGGAGTTCTTTAAAGGAGGTGCATATTTCACATAAGATGAAGAGTTGAAAATGTACAAGGTTTATTAGTAAAAAACTATGAGCAATATTAAAATGATTCCATTATGACACATATGTAAGGAAGGGGAGTTCTTTAAAGGAGGTGCATATTTCACATGCTTGAATGAGTTTTAAACTCATAAAAATTGAGATATTTCATCTCTCCTCTCTCCTCATTCAAGTCTAGTTCCAAAAAGTTAGCTTAACTGACCTAAAAATGGTCAAATATTGACCAAACTGATTTAGAAAATTCTAGAATCAGTTTGTTTGGTTAGGAGCTCAATTTTTCCTATAAATAGAAGCCTCCCCCTTGTTGAAAAATATATAGTGTTTATGCATCGTTACTCTACTCCACCTAAGCCAAGAACTGTGAATTCATTTAATAATTCACTAGTTTTTGGAGCTTCCCTCTTTCTTCAATCCCCATTAGTAGCTCCATCAACATACTTAACCAATTGATTGGTTGGGGGCCTCTACCGTGAACAAAGAATCAAGCAATTTGTAAGGTAATTAGTGAATATTGATCTTTTCTATAATTTCTCAATGTTTCTCTCTTCTCAACCCCTCTCAAGCTTGAGAAGCTTAATTGGTATGGTTTTTTTTTTTGAATGCTATTGAAGTGAATTGATAATGTTAGTGAAGAGTTACATAATTTAATAAATGCAATTGAAGTTAATTTCCATTTATGTTTAAATTCTAATAGTTTTTATGTAATTTTTCTCTCTCAATCAAGAAATGGTCATACTCATGACCCATTCTCAATCCAAATCAAGCTTTTCATAAAGCTTTTCCTTAACCCAAGATTAAGCTATGCTTGAGGCCAAATTAATGGCTTTTTTCTATGCTTTTAGTTTATGTATATTGATGATTCAATCCATTATGGATGAATGATCCAATTAGAGATCATTTTAATTATTTCCTTAATGATAAGCTTTATCTCTTAGAAAAATTGAGATTTATCAGTCATAGCAGTGGAGCTATGGCAAAATTTTTATAAAAATTATGCATAAAATAATTTCATTCAAAGCATAAAAAGAGGACTTCCTACCATATTCTAGGAATTATCATCCTAGATTAATTGAAAGATATTCATTGTAATCATAGAGAAATTGATTTTTATATAATGCATAACTGATTTTCATGCATAGAAGTATGCATAAAAGATAAATTTTTTATATTAAAAGTGTTACTTTTATCATTTTTAATTTTCATGCATAGAAGTATGCATAAAAGATAATTTTTTTATATTAAAAGTGTTACTTTTATCATTTTTAATTTTCATGCATAGAAGTATGCATAAAGAAAAAAATTTTTATATCAAAAGTGTTACTTTTATCATTTTTAATTTTCATGCATAGAAATATGCATAAAAGATAATTTTTTTATATTAAAAGTGTTACTTTTATCATTTTTAATTTTCATGCATAGAAGTATGCATAAAGGAAAAATTTTTTATATCAAAAGTGTTACTTTTATCATTTTTAATTTTCATGCATAGAAGTATGCATAAAGGATAATTTTTTTTAATATCGAAAGTGTTACTTTTATCATATTGGATTTCATGCATAGAGGTATGCATAAAAGATGATTATTTTAATGTAAAAGTGTTACTTTTGTCACAATTGAATTTCATGCATAGAGGTATGCATAAAAAGTTGATTATTTTATTGTAAGAGTGTTACTTTTATCATATTGGATTTCATGCATAGAGGTATGCATAAAAGATATTCTTTTTATACTAAAAGTGTGATTTTTCTCATAAATGGATTTTATGCATAACTTAGATGCATAAGAGAAATTCTTTTATTCTAAAAGTGTAATTCCTACTAAATTGAATTTATGCATAAGAAGATGCATAAAAAATTGATTTTTAATTCAAAAGTGTCATTCTCATCTAAATTGAATTTATGCATAGGAAGATGCATAAAAGATTGAATTTTAATTCAAAAGTGTCATTTTCATTTAAAATGAATTTATGCATAGGAAGATGCATAAAAGATTGATTTTACTTCGGAAGTATTAATCTCCTTAAATGGAATTTATGGATAAGTAAATGTGTAAAGAAATCTTATATCAAATATAAGAATTCTCTTGTATTCTATAAATAGATATGAGATGTGATAGGATGTGATAAGAGGTGTATAAGAGGTGATAAGAGGTGATAAGATGAATTAAGATGTGATAAGATGTGTATGGGATGAGGTAAGAAGTGTATGTGATAGGATAAGATGTATATGGGTTGTGATAGGGCGAGAATGGATGTGATGTAAAAGATTAGATGTGAAGGCATATGGGGTTACATGAATGGGAATGTGAAAATGGATGTATGTATGTGGATGTGTGGATGTGAAGATGGGAGTATGGATGTATGAATGTGAAAATGGATGTATGAATGTGAAAATGTATATGCATAGATGTGAATGTGGATGTAGATGTGGATGTATAGATGTGAATGGGAATGTGGATGTGAATGTGGATGTAGATGTGGATGTATAGATGTGAAGGGGAATGTGGATGTGAATGTGGATGTAGATGTGGATGTATAGATGTGAATGGGAATGTGGATGTGGATGTATGTATGTATGTGGATGTAGATGTGAATGTATAGATGTGAATGGGAATGTGGATGTGGATGTATATGAATGTGGATGTATAGATGTGAATGGGAATGTGGATGTGGATGTATGTATGTATGTGGATGTAGATGTGGATGTATAGATGTGAATGAGAATGTGAATGTGGATGTATGTATGTATGTGGATGTGGATGTATGAATGAGGACGTGATAATGGATGTATGCATGTAGATGTGGATATATGGATGTGAATATGAATGTGGATGTGGATGTGGATGTATGGATGTGGATATGGATGTGTATGTATGAATGTAGATAAGGGATGTGGATGTATAAATGAGGATGTGAAAATGGAGGTATGCATGTAGATGTGGATGTATGGATGTGAATGTGGATGTGGATGTGGATGTATAAATGAGGATGTGAATGTGGATGTGAATGTGAATGTGGATGTGGATGTGGATGTTGGATGTGGATATGGATGTGTATGTATGAATGTGGATATGGGATGTGGATGTATAAATGAGGATGTGAAAATGGATGTATGCATGTAAATGTGGATGTATGGATGTGAATGTGAATGTGTATGTGAATTAATGTGTCGTTGATATGAGGAAATGGATGAGAATGAGTACACATTGAATGGAATGTGGAATAAGTAATGTGGACTAAGGAGGGATAATGTGGAAAGACGAGAGTTCGATTTAGAAACTGTATTTTGTGACTGTTTGTAAATGACTGTTTTATGTCAAGAATGCTGGGGAAGCATTTTGACCGTCTTATGGATTAAGGTCATGAAGACCTAACTGTTAAAGTTGCAACTGCTGACGGAGAGTCAATGGAGGACGTCTCGCGTAGCAAGGTCGACCAAGGTCTTGACCAGCCTCGGTTCGATTTAAATGGTGAGCTTCCGGTACGGTGGATGAGGGACCAAGGAAGCGGCCTATGAGTGAAGCGCTAGGTCACCTGCGAAGGATCCTAGAGGGTACTGACCATACGGTGCTCGGGCTCTGGGTCGCCAAAGATACCCACACGTACGTCGTGGAAGATATTGGAACAAGGAGTAAGAGTTGTTTTCTGAAACCGGGCATGGATCTGGTTGATTGACCTTGCTGGTCTTCAATGGATGAGTCCATGGCTCTTTTTATGGATCTGTTGGTTGATCTTGCTGATCTTCAACGAGAGTCCATCTTGATTTTTATAAGTGATTATATTGCCGAGTATTATGGGCTAGGAACTATGGAAAAGGCCCCTGTGTGGACAGGTGGTGAGCGTTCTAGTTGCCAATGATGCCATAGATACTCTGATGAAGGAATGATGGGAAATTATGAATCAACCGGATAAATTGGAAGATTGTGATCAGTGGTACTATGGTTTCATTAAAGGATTGTTTTAAAGTTAGCCGATACTGAGAAAAAGGCAATTTCATATTGGGTGTGTAAGTGGTGTGACTAGTTTTATGTTTGCATGAACTTCCGGCTAGGGGGCCTTGGAACTCTTTTCCTTGGTACCCGGGACAAAACCTAACCAAATTCCTAATTAGATCCCATCACTACAGTGGTTGGGCGGTTGGCTAACCCATGGGATCGGATGGGGTTAGGCTGGACTGATGGATCCGTAAATCGAGATTTAATTTCTATTATTACGATAGATGAAGTAAATCCCGGATAGAAATTGTTCTATGGATAGGAATCAACGGCTGTGCCTCTTGATGGGGAAAAAAGCGTTGATCCCAATGATCCAAGTGCAAGTTTCTTCATTGATTTGACCAAGTACCATTAAAGGTGCAGTCAGATCAGTTGATCCGTAATGATCTTGACTACGTTAGAGTAAAGAGTTATCCTGGTGGAATCGCCCATGCTTTCCGGGTAAAGGAAGTTTTTCCGGTTTCGGTTTTGGACAAACCGACGGATTAGTCTCTTGTCCGGATATCCGTTGGGCGAGGCCCCGAGTGTGAGACCCCTACCCGCGCATGATGTGTTACTTCCGCTGCCAGT
The DNA here is from genome assembly GCF_041138505.1 of Cibotium barometz. NCBI lineage: Eukaryota > Viridiplantae > Streptophyta > Polypodiopsida > Cyatheales > Cibotiaceae > Cibotium > Cibotium barometz. Next base: position 11,962,486 of record NC_141065.1, on the reverse strand, counting down.
ATCTTGAATCCGTTGCTCGGTGGGAACAGGGATCTTACAACAAGGATTTGATTCCCACGCTTTGTGCACTCAAGCCTTCTTTCACTCCACACTCTATGGTCATTTGCCTAGCCCGTTATCTTCACCATTAACCTTATCCTATTTTCTTGCACACATGTACACACCTTCGCTACACTGGTATTGAAAGAGGCTGCTTTCGTGCAAATTTTGCATACGCACATTTGGAGAGGATTTGAGGTCTAGAGGATTGATCACACATATTTTTAGTGATTGTTAGGCATGTTACATGGGGGTGAGGGGAGAGCGTGTTTTCAGGGATCTATTGTGGGTCTTGTTCACACGTGATTGCACCCTGTATGAGTCACGTGTGGGGCTTGTGTTGAGCATTGGTTGTGGCGTTTTTTCACACGCTTGTGCACTTTGGGTAGTGTTCACACACGACCATGGGTTATGATTCTTATTATTTTTACCCTTCAGTTGGGCACCATGGTACGACTTTGCATCATCATCGCGCGAGCAAGACGACATCGTTTTGATTGTTTTTCCGTTTACGATCGGATCATGGGAGAGCCGCTCATGCACTACTATCGTCGCTCTACGATCAATATTATGAGTTGCCATTTTGTGTCATGGTTCACATATCTTTTGTCAATTTCACACGTACGTTTAGTAGTACTTCAAGGCTTAGGACCTCTATACCCTCATTTACAGACTCCACGCTATGAAGAGATGGCATACTCATGCCATTGTTGGACGTTGGAGCTTGCATGTTTGTTGCCTAGTCATATGAGGTGTTGTTTTGATGAGGAGGATATATGGTCCACATACGGCAACTTTGTTGACCCACTCTGTGCTCGAATGCGTTGACACAGAAGGTTCGGCATTGTTCGCATTCATGGGATGAGTCTTCTTTTGGTGACTTGTACGAGTGTCTGACACTCTTAAGCCGCCATGATTACGTTCTTAATACTGTAGACTACATCAATGCACGGATCTGATGATGATGATGATGATGTATCTTATATAAACCCATACGCATGATGATCTATTACACACACATACGATGATATTGATGTATCACACACACATGTGCACATGATGATACATACACATATATTTGCACATGATGATATGGACACTGATGCTGACGTATGTGATAGCGATGTGTGAGCTAGATCATGTGGGCATGATCTGGAGAGGGGGCAGGGATGATGGCATCGAGCATTATGAGTGTTCATATATCTAGGCCTACCTTCTCATCATCCAATACATGACTTGGATCTAGAACATACTTCTTCTTTCTTCAAATGAGCTCGCATGAAAATACATTTTGGATCTTCAAGTATGGAGGAGGGAATAAAAGTTCACGAGCTCAATCTCCAACTTTCCTCGTATTCATGCACAGTCTATAACTTAATCTCCAACTTTCCTCATATTTGTGTAGGGTTTATGTTATATGGGCAAAAACTTCTTGTACTTTTCCCCAAGGAGAGGGATTTTCTGTGGTTGGGTCGTATACCAACAAGGAAGACCATATCACCTTCATCAAATTCTCTAGTAGTCTACTTGAGATCAACACGCTACTTTTTTCTATCGTGAGTAGCTTTGATATCCTTTTTTATAGTCCGCATTGAACAATCCACTTTATCTATTTGCTTCAAGACTTCCACTCTGACCAGTGGGTTGAACTAAATCAATGGTGTTGCACAATCTACTATAAGATGCATCGCAATAAAATTATACTGAATGTGGAGAATTCATCCATTTTTTGGGTTCCCTTCCATGGAATGCTCGAAGAATGTCTTTGATTACCCTCTTTGCCTAATCATCAATTTCTAGATAGTACCAAAATCTATAGAGCTACAGCTTCAAAGCATTTATTCCAAGAGCAGGACACATGAATTCAGCACCCCGATCCCTAACTATCCTTCCAAAGTAAAGTCTAAATATATCCTTTGGAATGACTTTTAGCAAACACCAGGAGCAGTATAAGTCTTTTTCAAAAGAATCGAATGAGCAACCTTCGTCAAGCGATCTACCACACGGCTAAGATGGAATCATGTCCTGCATCGACTGAAGAAAAATCTAATGATGGAATCCATGCTTATGTATTCTAATTGTATATGTGAAATAGGATGCACGTGTCTTGGCGTTTTTGTCATTTCACCTTTGCAAGGCTAAAAGAAATGCTTCTTTGTAGCAGCCACCATGACGGTCTTCACTTAGCTGGGGCGTGTCACGAGCTTTCTTTAGAATCCTCTTATTAAGATCTCTATCTTGAAAAATATACAACCGATTATTGAAGTACAAGCATCCACCTCTAACGTGAATCCATGAATTTTCTTTACTTCTAGGGTTGCCTTTACTTTTGCGGTAAGCAATATGATAATAGGGATAAAGAACTTATCTAATCCAATCTCTTCCTTAATCTCAACGTGCAAGTAAGGAGGCCTTCCTGCCTAACATATCTATGACCGCATTCTCCTTGTCTAACCTATACTTGATTTTAAAACCAAACTCTCGAAGTGTTTGTATTTATCTTCTTTGCGTGATGTTAACATCATTCTGGTTGAAAATTTGCTTTAAAATTTTATGATCTATAACCCGAGAAGACAAGCAACTCTACGTCATCACTGTTCCTCTCGTGAGATCTTAGCTATATAGCACCAACGGATTAGTCAAGCAACCCCTCAGCTTATCAAAGTTACTTTGGCACATCGCGCAGACCATTAGAATGGAATGTCCTTCTTGAGAAGCGCCGTCAAAGGAGAAACAATCTTGGCATATGAACATCGGATACCATCTTATCAATCCCAAGAACCATTTGACTTCCTCTATCGTCTTTGGTTCTGGCAAATCGATAGCCGCTTTTGCACCTTGGCGGGGTCAGCTAATATACTATCTCTTGACATTATGATCCCGGATATTCAATTTGATGGTAAAGAAGGTACATGCACTCTTCTTAGAGAAAAGTCTGTGCTTCTGGAGGCTTTCGAGGACTTTGAAGAGACACATACTTCACATGCGATCAGCTACATTCTTCGAGCAAACTAGAATTGCATCAATGAAGACCGAGATAAAATCATCCTGAAGGTTTCTTTTCTTTTTCTTTTTGCATTCAACAATTATAGCTAGAAGGGGAATTATTTAATCCCAACAGCATTATCGTGAACTCGTAATGTGCATACCATGTATTAAAATCTATCTTAGGAATATTATGATACGATAACATCCTAAGTTTAAGTCAATCTTTATAAATATCTGGCCTTTATGCGATCAATCTAACAGCACATTCCAGGAGTAAGATGCTTATTCTTAACAGTAAGCCGATTTAACCCTGAATATACAATCTCATAGTCCCATCATTCTTCTTCTGAAAGAGAACGAGCACCACATAGCAAGGGGATACAAATGGGCCAAACAAAGCTCTCCTCAAACAGTTATCTCGATTATTCCCCGAGCTCGGTTGCTTTCGGAATGGCCTTCTTATAAGCTCAAGATTCACTATTGTTGGGCTCCGAGAATGAACTCTTTCTCATGATCCACCTCACGAGTCGAGGGTATTGTAGTTAAATCTACGTCACAGTATATACTCACTTAACCAACATGGTTTCCTTGCAACTCTTTATCTGCAGGATGGCTTGCTTCTGCTGGAGTCCCTTCAATAACTTTACTACTTTTACAGGTTACGGGGTGGGAGTTCAACAAACTACTCCAGTTCCTTTCATCTTGTTCACATGAAGATCCATGAAGGAAATGGTGCCTTTGTGATAATATTTGGCTAGGTTCCCATCCAAGAGAAACTGAATTACATCCGTCTTTTGGCAAGTAACTTCCACTACCCAATTCCACTCGCATTGGTCTGCCTTGCTTCTGGTCGATTACTAATTTATGCAACATCCAAGTTAAATGAATGAATGAATGAGCGTTTCTCGAATCAACAAAAAGCTTAAAATTCTTACCTCAAAAATCGGATGGGGTGTAACTTAGTGAGAATCGTTGGTTTCGATCCTGGTGCTCCACTCTATCGAACGAAGTCTACCTCTTCCTTCTTTCTCTGGGGTTAGCTACTATTATAATGGCATTAGAAGTTGCTGAGACTGGGCTAGAACTTGCCTCCTTTGACTTGTCAAGCAAGTTCTATGGTGGAGTTAGAATGGTAACATCAATCGGTGCGTTGGCACAACCATTCATAAAATGTCCCAGTAGCTGCTCGCATCTAAAACACTTCATACTCCTTCCTGAGCTAAAACTGCAAATCCAAAGGCATTCTAGGGAAAGAATCATGTCCACTGTGCCCACTCGCTTTTCATACTTGGCTCCAATCTTGTCCCCTATTTCTCTTTGAATTTGGCATACTAGAATTAGATGGAGCTCTCTTTGGGAGGGGGCAAAAAGGCCTTTTACTACACGGTCTCCTTAGAAAGAAATACATGCACAAAATCCTCAGCCACCGCCATCTTAATTGCTTCCCCGCCGCTAACAAAGACAGTTTCGCATTCCAAACCAATCTATCCAAGGGAGGATCCAATCTTCTGACAAACCCATGGAGAAGGGGCTCGTCTTCCATCGGAAGAGCATGTCGGACTAGGCTTACGTAAGATCAATTGATAATACGCCTCCGTAAGTTTGCCTGCTTGAGAAAACTCTATAAACTCATTTATCTTCTCTTCCATGGGGACAAAACCTTTGATGGAGGTAAGCTTTCATGTCCTCCCATCTCAGACTATACCATTAACTTTCAATTTGGCGAGATCCATCTTACTGTACCCCGCACATGTTACACTACTCGTCCATAGAATCTATCCAATTCAACACTCCCTCTCTCCAAGGTTTTTACCCTTGCCTCGAAATGGCTATGGTGGTTGTGACCCATATACGAAGTGCTTCCTTGACATCCTTATCCAATGCCTTAATTCTAGATATGACATCATCCATCCCTCATGATTATTCTAAAACAAAAGACCGTCGTAGGCTCGGCCAGCAATCGAGATCCTGTATCAAGGAATATAATGCCCTAGAGTCGTACACATCAATCTATGAACACTAAGGTCTCGTCGAGGTGGTGCTTATAGAGAACTATCCCTCTTGTAACAGGCAGTTCACTAAGGATCATGGCAAAGGCAATGTTCTCTGCCAACCGCTCATGCCGACTATAGGTGGTGTGCCATGATCTACTGACTATCCTAAGCACACGTGTACCTCCGCCGATCATTCAGTAGTACTCAGAAAGTAGAGGCTCTCCAATTATCGAGCCGAGATGACTTAATCTGCGTAATGAAGGTGCTTGAAGGCAAAGGCTATCGTGTCATCCTCTAGAGACAGCTCAGGGACTCCAGATAGATAGGGTCTCACCATCCGATTTGCTGCTTTATCTGAAAGCGAAACTGGATAAGATACTGTAAGTTTTGGTTTTAGGCTAGAATAGGCACCGTTAGGGCCTCTTAGAGGTTGGTGGCACGAGAAGAAAGTTTTGAGTAAAAGAAAAAAGGGGAGGAAAATAAAGGAGGTACCTATTCTAGGGTTTGGATCCATTCGCGCTCTTGACAAGGATTTGATTCCCACGCTTTGTGCACTCAAGCCTTCTTTCACTCCACACTCTATGGTCATTTGCCTAGCCCGTTATCTTCACCATTAACCTTATTCTATTTTCTTGCACACATGTACACACCTTCGCTACACTGGTATTGAAAGAGGCTGCTTTCGTGCAAATTTTGCATATGCACATTTGGAGAGGATTTGAGGTCTAGAGGATTGATCACACATATTTTTAGTGATTGTTAGGCATGTTACATGGGGGTGAGGGGAGAGCGTGTTTTCAGGGATCTATTGTGGGTCTTGTTCACACGTGATTGCACCCTGTATGAGTCACGTGTGGGGCTTGTGTTGAGCATTGGTTGTGGCGTTTTTTCACACGCTTGTGCACTTTGGGTAGTGTTCACACACGACCATGGGTTATGATTCTTATTACTTTTACCCTTCAGTTGGGCACCATGGTACGACTTTGCATCATCATCGCGCGAGTAAGACGACATCGTTTTGATTGTTTTTCCGTTTACGATCGGATCATGGGAGAGCCGCTCATGCACTATTATCGTCGCTCTACGATCGATATTATGAGTTGCCATTTTGTGTCATGGTTCACATATCTTTTGTCAATTTCACACGTACGTTTAGTAGTACTTCAAGGCTTAGGACCTCTATACCCTCATTTACAGACTCCACGCTAAGAAGAGATGGCATACTCATGCCATTGTTGGACGTTGGAGCTTGCATGTTTGTTGCCTAGTCATATGAGGTGTTGTTTTGATGAGGAGGATATATGGTCCACATACGGCAACTTTGTTGACCCACTCTGTGCTCGAATGCGTTGACACAGAAGCTTCGGCATTGTTCGCATTCATGGGATGAGTCTTCTTTTGGTGACTTGTACGAGTGTCTGACACTCTTAAGCCGCCATGATTACGTTCTTAATATTGTAGACTACATCAATGCACGGATCTGATGATGATGATGATGATGTATCTTATATAAACCCATACGCATGATGATCTATTACACACACATACGATGATATTGATGTATCACACACACATGTGCACATGATGATACATACACATATATTTGCACATGATGATATGGACACTGATGCTGACGTATGTGATAGCGATGTGTGAGCTAGATCATGTGGGCATGATCTGGAGAGGGGGCAGGGATGATGGCATCGAGCATTATGAGTGTTCATATATCTAGGCCTACCTTCTCATCATCCAATACATGACTTGGATCTAGAACATACTTCTTCTTTCTTCAAATGAGCTCGCACGAAAATACATTTTGGATCTTCAAGTATGGAGGAGGGAATAAAAGTTCACGAGCTCAATCTCCAACTTTCCTCGTATTCATGCACAGTCTATAACTTAATCTCCAACTTTCCTCATATTTGTGTAGGGTTTATGTTATATGGGCAAAAACTTCTTGTACTTTTCCCCAAGGAGAGGGATTTTCTGTGGTTGGGTCGTATACCAACAAGGAAGACCATATCACCTTCATCAAATTCTCTAGTAGTCTACTTGAGATCAACACGCTACTTTTTTCTATCGTGAGTAGCTTTGATATCCTTTTTTATAGTCCGCATTGAACAATCCACTTTATCTATTTGCTTCAAGACTTCCACTCTGACCAGTGGGTTGAACTAAATCAATGGTGTTGCACAATCTACTATCAGATGCATCGCAATAAAATTATACCGAATGTGGAGAATTCATCCATTTTTTGGGTTCCCTTCCATGGAATGCTCGAAGAATGTCTTTGATTACCCTCTCTGCCTAATCATCAATTTCTAGATAGTACCAAAATCTATAGAGCTACAGCTTCAAAGCATTTATTCCAAGAGCAGGACACATGAATTCAGCACCCCGATCCCTAACTATCCTTCCAAAGTAAAGTCTAAATATATCCTTTGGAATGACTTTTAGCAAACACCAAGAGCAGTATAAGTCTTTTTCAAAAGAATCGAATGAGCAACCTTCGTCAAGCGATCTACCACACGGCTAAGATGGAATCATGTCCTGCATCGACTGAAGAAAAATCTAATGATGGAATCCATGCTTATGTATTCTAATTGTATATGTGAAATAGGATGCACGTGTCTTGGCGTTTTTGTCATTTCACCTTTGCAAGGCTAAAAGAAATGCTTCTTTGTAGCAGCCACCATGACGGTCTTCACTTAGCTGGGGTGTGTCACGAGCTTTCTTTAGAATCCTCTTATTAAGATCTCTATCTTGAAAAATATACAACCGATTATTGAAGTACAAGCATCCACCTCTAACGTGAATCCATGAACTTTCTTTACTTCTAGGGTTGCCTTTACTTTTGCGGTAAGCAATATGATAATAGGGATAAAGAACTTATCTAATCCAATCTCTTCCTTAATCTCAACGTGCAAGTAAGGAGGCCTTCCTGCCTAATATATCTATGACCGCATTCTCCTTGTCTAACCTATACTTGATTTTAAAACCAAACTCTCGAAGTGTTTGTATTTATCTTCTTTGCGTGATGTTAACATCATTCTGGTTGAAAATTTGCTTTAAAATTTTATGATCTATAACCCGAGAAGACAAGCAACTCTACGTCATCACTGTTCCTCTCGTGAGATCTTAGCTATAGCACCAGCGGATTAGTCAAGCAACCCCTCAGCTTATCAAAGTTACTTTGGCACATCGCGCAGACCATTAGAATGGAATGTCCTTCTTGAGAAGCGCCGTCAAAGGAGAAACAATCTTGGCATATGAACATCGGATACCATCTTATCAATCCCAAGAACCATTTGACTTCCTCTATCGTCTTTGGTTCTGGCAAGTCGATAGCCGCTTTTGCACCTTGGCGGGATCAGCTAATATACTATCTCTTGACATTATGATCGCGGATATTCAATTTGATGGTAAAGAAGGTACATGCACTCTTCTTAGAGAAAAGTCTGTGCTTCTGGAGGCTTTCGAGGACTTTGAAGAGACACATACTTCACATGCGATCAGCTACATTCTTCGAGCAAACTAGAATTGCATCAATGAAGACCGAGATAAAATCATCCTGAAGGTTTCTTTTCTTTTTCTTTTTGCATTCAACAGTTATAGCTAGAAGGGGAATTATTTAATCCCAACAGCATTATCGTGAACTCGTAATGTGCATACCATGTATTAAAATCTATCTTAGGAATATTATGATACGATAACATCCTAAGTTTAAGTCAATCTTTATAAATATCTGGCCTTTATGCGATCAATCTAACAGCACATTCCAAGAGTAAGATGCTTATTCTTAACAGTAAGCCGATTTAACCCTGAATATACAATCTCATAGTCCCATCATTCTTCTTCTGAAAGAGAACGAGCACCACATAGCAAGGGGATACAAATGGGCCAAACAAAGCTCTCCTCAAACAGTTATCTCGATTATTCCCCGAGCTCGGTTGCTTTCGGAATGGCCTTCTTATAAGCTCAAGATTCACTATTGTTGGGCTCCGAGAATGAACTCTTTCTCATGATCCACCTCACGAGTCGAGGGTATTGTAGTTAAATCTACGTCACAGTATATACTCACTTAACCAACATGGTTTCCTTGCAACTCTTTATCTGCAGGATGGCTTGCTTCTGCTGGAGTCCCTTCAATAACTTTACTACTTTTACAGGTTACGGGGTGGGAGTTCAACAAACTACTCCAGTTCCTTTCATCTTGTTCACATGAAGATCCATGAAGGAAATGGTGCCTTTGTGATAATATTTGGCTAGGTTCCCATCCAAGAGAAACTGAATTACATCCGTCTTTTGGCAAGTAACTTCCACTACCCAATTCCACTCGCATTGGTCTGCTTTGCTTCTGGTCCATTACTAATTTATGCAACATCCAAGTGAAATGAATGAATGAATGAGCGTTTCTCGAATCAACAAAAAGCTTAAAATTCTTACCTCAAAAATCGGATGGGGTGTAACTTAGTGAGAATCGTTGGTTTCGATCCTGGTGCTCCACTCTATCGAACGAAGTCTACCTCTTCCTTCTTTCTCTGGGGTTAGCTACTATTATAATGGCATTAGAAGTTGCTGAGACTGGGCTAGAACTTGCCTCCTTTGACTTGTCAAGCAAGTTCTATGGTGGAGTTAGAATGGTAACATCAATCGGTGCGTTGGCACAACCATTCATAAAATGTCCCAGTAGTTGCTCGCATCTAAAACACTTCATACTCCTTCCTGAGCTAAAACTGCAAATCCAAAGGCATTCTAGGGAAAGAATCATGTCCACTGTGCCCACTCGCTTTTCATACTTGGCTCCAATCTTGTCCCCTATTTCTCTTTGAATTTGGCATACTAGAATTAGATGGAGCTCTCTTTGGGAGGGGGCAAAAAGGCCTTTTACTACACGGTCTCCTTAGAAAGAAATACATGCACAAAATCCTCAGCCACCACCATCTTAATTGCTTCCCCGCCGCTAACAAAGACAGTTTCGCATTCTTAACCAATCTATCCAAGGGAGGATCCAATCTTCTGACAAACCCATGGAGAAGGGTCTCGTCTTCCATCGGAAGAGCATGTCGGACTAGGCTTACGTGAGATCAATTGATAATACGCCTCCGTAAGTTTGCCTGCTTGAGAAAACTCTATAAACTCATTTATCTTCTCTTCCATGGGGACAAAACCTTTGATGGAGGTAAGCTTTCATGTCCTCCCATCTCAGACTATACCATTAACTTTCAATTTGGCGAGATCCATCTTACTGTACCCCGCACATGTTACACTACTCGTCCATAGAATCTGTCCAATTCAACACTCCCTCTCTCCAAGGTTTTTACCCTTGCCTCGAAATGGCTATGGTGGTTGTGACCCATATACGAAGTGCTTCCTTGACATCCTTATCCAATGCCTTAATTCTAGATATGACATCATCCATCCCTCATGATTATTCTAAAACAAAAGACCGTCGTAGGCTCGGCCAGCAATCGAGATCCTGTATCAAGGAATATAATGCCCCAGAGTCGTACACATCAATCTATGAACACTAAGGTCTCGTCGAGGTGGTGCTTGCTTATAGAGAACTATCCCTCTTGTAACAGGCAGTTCACTAAGGATCATGGCAAAGGCAATGTTCTCTGCCAACCGCTCATGCCGACTATAGGTGGTGTGCCATGATCTATTGACTATCCTAAGCACACGTGTACCTCCGCCGATCATTCAGTAGTACTCAGAAAGTAGAGGCTCTCCAATTATCAAGCCGAGATGACTTAATCTGCGTAATGAAGGTGCTTGAAGGCAAAGGCTATCGTGTCATCCTCTAGAGACAGCTCAGGGACTCCAGATAGATAGGGTCTCACCATCCGATTTGCTGCTTTATCTGAAAGCGAAACTGGATAAGATACTGTAAGTTTTGGTTTTAGGCTAGAATAGGCATCGTTAGGGCCTCTTAGAGGTTGGTGGCACTAGAAGAAAGTTTTGAGTAAAAGAAAAAAGGGGAGGAAAATAAAGGAGGTACCTATTCTAGGGTTTGGATCCATTCGCGCTCTTGACAAGGATTTGATTCCCACGCTTTGTGCACTCAAGCCTTCTTTCACTCCACACTCTATGGTCATTTGCCTAGCCCGTTATCTTCACCATTAACCTTATCCTATTTTCTTGCACACATGTACACACCTTCGCTACACTGGTATTGAAAGAGGCTGCTTTCGTGCAAATTTTGCATACGCACATTTGGAGAGGATTTGAGGTCTAGAGGATTGATCACACATATTTTTAGTGATTGTTAGGCATGTTACATGGGGGTGAGGGGAGAGCGTGTTTTCAGGGATCTATTGTGGGTCTTGTTCACACGTGATTGCACCCTGTATGAGTCACGTGTGGGGCTTGTGTTGAGCATTGGTTGTGGCGTTTTTTCACACGCTTGTGCACTTTGGGTAGTGTTCACACACGACCATGGGTTATGATTCTTATTACTTTTACCCTTCAGTTGGGCACCATGGTACGACTTTGCATCATCATCGCGCGAGCAAGACGACATCATTTTGATTGTTTTTCCGTTTACGATCGGATCATGGGAGAGCCGCTCATGCACTATTATCGTCGCTCTACAATCGATATTATGAGTTGCCATTTTGTGTCATGGTTCACATATCTTTTGTCAATTTCACACGTACGTTTAGTAGTGCTTCAAGGCTTAGGACCTCTATACCCTCATTTACAGACTCCACGCCATGAAGAGATGGCATATTCATGCCATTGTTGGACGTTGGAGCTTGCATGTTTGTTGCCTAGTCATATGAGGTGTTGTTTTGATGAGGAGGATATATGGTCCACATACGGCAACTTTGTTGACCCACTCTGTGCTCGAATGCGTTGACACAGAAGGTTCGGCATTGTTCGCATTCATGGGATGAGTCTTCTTTTGGTGACTTGTACGAGTGTCTGACACTCTTAAGCCGCCATGATTACGTTCTTAATACTGTAGACTACATCGATGCACGGATCTGATGATGATGATGATGATGTATCTTATATAAACCCATACGCATGATGATCTATTACACACACATACGATGATATTGATGTATCACACACACATGTGCACATGATGATACATACACATATATTTGCACATGATGATATGGACACTGATGCTGCGTATGTGATAGCGATGTGTGTGAGCTAGATCATGTGGGCATGATCTGGAGAGGGGGCAGGGATGATGGCATCGAGCATTATGAGTGTTCATATATCTAGGCCTACCTTCTCATCATCCAATACATGACTTGGATCTAGAACATACTTCTTCTTTCTTCAAATGAGCACGCATGAAAATACATTGTGGATCTTCCAGTATGGAGGAGGGAATAAAAGTTCACGAGCTCAATCTCCAACTTTCCTCGTATTCATGCACAGTCTATAACTTAATCTCCAACTTTCCTCATATTTGTGTAGGGTTTATGTTATATGGGCAAAAACTTCTTGTACTTTTCCCCAAGGAGAGGGATTTTCTGTGGTTGGGTCGTATACCAACAAGGAAGACCATATCACCTTCATCAAACTCTCTAGTAGTCTACTTGAGATCAACACGCTACTTTTTTCTATCGTGAGTAGCTTTGATATCCTTTTTTATAGTCCGCATTGAACAATCCACTTTATCTATTTGCTTCAAGACTTCCACTCTGACCAGTGGGTTGAACTAAATCAATGGTGTTGCACAATCTACTATAAGATGCATCGCAATAAAATTATACCGAATGTGGAGAATTCATCCATTTTTTGGGTTCCCTTCCATGGAATGCTCGAAGAATGTCTTTGATTACCCTCTTTGCGTAATCATCAATTTCTAGATAGTACCAAAATCTATAGAGCTTCAGCTTCAAAGCATTTATTCCAAGAGCAGGACACATGAGTTCAGCACCCCGATCCCTAACTATCCTTCCAAAGTAAAGTCTAAATATATCCTTTGGAATGACTTTTAGCAAACACCAAGAGCAGTATAAGTCTTTTTCAAAAGAATCGAATGAGCAACCTTCATCAAGCGATCTACCACACGGCTAAGATGGAATCATGTCCTGCATCGACTGAAGAAAAATCTAATGATGGAATCCATGCTTATGTATTCTAATTGTATATGTGAAATAGGATGCACGTGTCTTGGCGTTTTTGTCATTTCACCTTTGCAAGGCTAAAAGAAATGCTTCTTTGTAGCAGCCACCATGACGGTCTTCACTTAGCTGGGGCGTGTCACGAGCTTTCTTTAGAATCCTCTTATTAAGATCTCTATCTTGAAAAATATACAACCGATTATTGAAGTACAAGCATCCACCTCTAACGTGAATCCATGAATTTTCTTTACTTCTAGGGTTGCCTTTACTTTTGCGGTAAGCAATATGATAATAGGGATAAAGAACTTATCTAATCCAATCTCTTCCTTAATCTCAACGTGCAAGTAAGGAGGCCTTCCTGCTTAATATATCTATGACCGCATTCTCCTTGTCTAACCTATACTTGATTTTAAAACCAAACTCTCGAAGTGTTTGTATTTATCTTCTTTGCGTGATGTTAACATCATTCTGGTTGAAAATTTGCTTTAAAATTTTATGATCTATAACCCGAGAAGACAAGCAACTCTACGTCATCACTGTTCCTCTCGTGAGATCTTAGCTATAGCACCAGCGGATTAGTCAAGCAACCCCTCAGCTTATCAAAGTTACTTTGGCACATCGCGCAGACCATTAGAATGGAATGTCCTTCTTGAGAAGCACCGTCAAAGGAGAAACAATCTTGGCATATGAACATCGGATACCATCTTATCAATCCCAAGAACCATTTGACTTCCTCTATCGTCTTTGGTTCTGGCAAATCGATAGCCGCTTTTGCACCTTGGCGGGATCAGCTAATATACTATCTCTTGACATTATGATCCCGGATATTCAATTTGATGGTAAAGAAGGTACATGCACTCTTCTTAGAGAAAAGTCTGTGCTTCTGGAGGCTTTCGAGGACTTTGAAGAGACACATACTTCACATGCGATCAGCTACATTCTTCGAGCAAACTAGAATTGCATCAATGAAGACCGAGATAAAATCATCCTGAAGGTTTCTTTTCTTTTTCTTTTTGCATTCAACAGTTATAGCTAGAAGGGGAATTATTTAATCCCAACAGCATTATCGTGAACTCGTAATGTGCATACCATGTATTAAAATCTATCTTAGGAATATTATGATACGATAACATCCTAAGTTTAAGTCAATCTTTATAAATATCTGGCCTTTATGCGATCAATCTAACAGCACATTCCAGGAGTAAGATGCTTATTCTTAACAGTAAGCCGATTTAACCCTGAATATACAATCTCATAGTCCCATCATTCTTCTTCTGAAAGAGAACGAGCACCACATAGCAAGGGGATACAAATGGGCCAAACAAAGCTCTCCTCAAACAGTTATCTCGATTATTCCCCGAGCTCGGTTGCTTTCGGAATGGCCTTCTTATAAGCTCAAGATTCACTATTGTTGGGCTCCGAGAATGAACTCTTTCTCATGATCCACCTCACGAGTCGAGGGTATTGTAGTTAAATCTACGTCACAGTATATACTCACTTAACCAACATGGTTTCCTTGCAACTCTTTATCTGCAGGATGGCTTGCTTCTGCTGGAGTCCCTTCAATAACTTTACTACTTTTACAGGTTACAGGGTGGGAGTTCAACAAACTACTCTAGTTCCTTTCATCTTGTTCACATGAAGATCCATGAAGGAAATGGTGCCTTTGTGATAATATTTGGCTAGGTTCCCATCCAAGAGAAACTGAATTACATCCGTCTTTTGGCAAGTAACTTCCACTACCCAATTCCACTCGCATTGGTCTGCCTTGCTTCTGGTCGATTACTAATTTATGCAACATCCAAGTGAAATGAATGAATGAATGAGCGTTTCTCGAATCAACAAAAAGCTTAAAATTCTTACCTCAAAAATCGGATGGGGTGTAACTTAGTGAGAATCGTTGGTTTCGATCCTAGTGCTCCACTCTATCGAACGAAGTCTACCTCTTCCTTCTTTCTCTGGGGTTAGCTACTATTATAATGGCATTAGAAGTTGCTGAGACTGGGCTAGAACCTGCCTCCTTTGACTTGTCAAGCAAGTTCTATGGTGGAGTTAGAATGGTAACATCAATCGGTGCGTTGGCACAACCATTCATAAAATGTCCCAGTAGCTGCTCGCATCTAAAACACTTCATACTCCTTCCTGAGCTAAAACTGCAAATCCAAAGGCATTCTAGGGAAAGAATCATGTCCACTGTGCCCACTCGCTTTTCATACTTGGCTCCAATCTTGTCCCCTATTTCTCTTTGAATTTGGCATACTAGAATTAGATGGAGCTCTCTTTGGGAGGGGGCAAAAAGGCCTTTTACTACACGGTCTCCTTAGAAAGAAATACATGCACAAAATCCTCAGCCACCACCATCTTAATTGCTTCCCCGCCGCTAACAAAGACAGTTTCGCATTCTTAACCAATCTATCCAAGGGAGGATCCATCTTCTGACAAACCCATGGAGAAGGGTCTCGTCTTCCATCGGAAGAGCATGTCGGACTAGGCTTATGTGAGATCAATTGATAATACGCCTCCGTAAGTTTGCCTGCTTGAGAAAACTCTATAAACTCATTTATCTTCTCTTCCATGGGGACAAAACCTTTGATGGAGGTAAGCTTTCATGTCCTCCCATCTCAGACTATACCATTAACTTTCAATTTGGCGAGATCCATCTTACTGTACCCCGCACATGTTACACTACTCGTCCATAGAATCTGTCCAATTCAACACTCCCTCTCTCCAAGGTTTTTACCCTTGCCCCGAAATGGCTATGGTGGTTGTGACCCATATACAAAGTGCTTCCTTGACATCCTTATCCAATGCCTTAATTCTAGATATGACATCATCCATCCCTCATGATTATTCTAAAACAAAAGACCGTCGTAGGCTCGGCCAGCAATCGAGATCCTGTATCAAGGAATATAATGCCCCAGAGTCGTACACATCAATCTATGAACACTAAGGTCTCGTCGAGGTGGTGCTTGCTTATAGAGAACTATCCCTCTTGTAACAGGCAGTTCACTAAGGATCATGGCAAAGGCAATGTTCTCTGCCAACCGCTCATGCCGACTATAGGTGGTGTGCCATGATCTACTGACTATCCTAAGCACACGTGTACCTCCGCCGATCATTCAGTAGTACTCAGAAAGTAGAGGCTCTCCAATTATCGAGCCGAGATGACTTAATCTGCGTAATGAAGGTGCTTGAAGGCAAAGGCTATCGTGTCATCCTCTAGAGACAGCTCAGGGACTCCAGATAGATAGGGTCTCACCATCCGATTTGCTGCTTTATCTGAAAGCGAAACTGGATAAGATACTGTAAGTTTTGGTTTTAGGCTAGAATAGGCACCGTTAGGGCCTCTTAGAGGTTGGTGGCACTAGAAGAAAGTTTTGAGTAAAAGAAAAAAGGGGAGGAAAATAAAGGAGGTACCTATTCTAGGGTTTGGATCCATTCGCGCTCTTGACAAGGATTTGATTCCCACGCTTTGTGCACTCAAGCCTTCTTTCACTCCACACTCTATGGTCATTTGCCTAGCCCGTTATCTTCACCATTAACCTTATCCTATTTTCTTGCACACATGTACACAAATTTGCTACACTGGTATTGAAAGAGGCTGCTTTCGTGCAAATTTTGCATACGCACATTTGGAGAGGATTTGAGGTCTAGAGGATTGATCACACATATTTTTAGTGATTGTTAGGCATGTTACATGGGGGTGAGGGGAGAGCGTGTTTTCAGGGATCTATTGTGGGTCTTGTTCACACGTGATTGCACCCTGTATGAGTCACGTGTGGGGCTTGTGTTGAGCATTGGTTGTGGCGTTTTTTCACACGCTTGTGCACTTTGGGTAGTGTTCACACACGACCATTGTAAGATCCCTGTTCCCACGGAGTAACGAATTCGGGGTACTGGCAGCGGAAGTAGCGCTTCTCGCGTGGGACAGGGGTCCCACACTCGGGGCCTCGCCCACGGATATCCGGATAAGAGACTAATCCGTCGGTTGTTCCAAAACCGATCCCGAAAAAACTTTCTTAACCGGAAGCACGGGCGATTCCACCAGGATAACTTTTTACTCTAACGTAGTCAAGATCATTTCTGATCGAGATGATCCAATTACATCTATAAGATACTTAGTCAGTTCAAGGAAGAAACTTGCACTTGGATCATTGGGATCAACGCTTTTTTCCCCATTCAAGAGGCACAGCCGTTGATTCCTATCCATAGAACAATTACTGTCCGGGATTTTTTTTTTCTATCGTAAAAACAAAAGTTTGAGTCTCGATTTACGGATCCATTAGTCCAGCCTAACCCCATCCGATCCCATGGATTAGCCAACCGCCCAACCACTGTAGTGATGGGATCCAATTAAAAATTTGGTTAGGTTTTGTCCCGGGTACCAAGGAAAAGAGTTCCAAGGCCCCCTAGCCGGATGTTCATGCAAAATAAAACTAGTCACACCACTCACACACCCAATATGAAATTGCCTTTTTCAACCAGATTCAACCAGTTTAAAACAATCCTTTAATAAAACCATAGTATCATTGATCACCATCTTCCAATTTATCCAATTGATTCTTAATTTCCCATCATTCCTTCATCAGAGTATCTATGGCATCATTGGCAACTAGAACGCTCAGGAGCCGTTTCGATAGTTCCTAGCCCATAATACTTGGCAATATAATCACTTAACAAGATGGACTCTCGTTGAAGATCAGCAAGATCAACCAACAGATCCATATAAGGAGCCATGGACTCATCCATTGAAGACCAGCAAGGTCAATCAACCAGATCCATACTCGATTTCAGAAAACAACTCCAACTCTGTTCCAATATCTTCCTCGACGCACGCGTGGGTATCCTAGGCGACCCAGAGCCCGAGCACCGTATGGTCAGCACCCTCTAGGATCCTTCGCAGGTAACCTAGCGCTTCACGCATAGGCCGCTTCCTTGGCCCCTCATCCACCGTACCGGAAGCTCACCATTTTAATCGCACCGAGGCTGGTCAAGACCTCGGCCGACCTTGCTACGCGAGACGTCCTTCATTGACTCCCCGTCAGCAGTTGCAACTTTCTCATCACGACCTTAATTCACAAGACGGTCAAAATGCTCCCCCCAGCATTCTTGACATAAAACAATCATTTATAAACAGCATTTACAAACAGTTTACAATACAATTTCTATTTTAACTTTCATTTTTCCACATTATCCCTCCTCAATCTACATTACTTATTCCATATTCCATTTATATGTATACTCATCCCATCACATCATTTCCATCTCATCACTTCAGATTCCCTCACATCACAATCGTATATTCACATCCATACATCCACAACTATATGCGTACATTCACATCTACATGCATACATCTACATCCCTATGCATACATCCACATCCACATTCCCATTCACCTCCATACATCTACATCTACATGCATACATCCACTCCACATTCACATCCACATCTATACATCTACATCTACATGCATACATCCACCTCTACATCCAAATCTACGTCTATACACCTACATCTACATGCATACATCCACATCTCCATTCACATCTACATCTACATGTATACATCCACATCTCCATTCCCATCTACATCTATACATCTACATCTACATGTATACATCCACATCTCTATTCACATCTACATCTATACATCTACATCTACATATATACATCCACATCTCCATTCTCATCTACATCTATACATCTACATCTTCATGCATCCACCCACCTCCACATCCACATCTACATCTATACATCTACATCTACATGTATACATCCACATCTCTATTCACATCTACATCTATACATCTACATCTACATGTATACATCCACATCTCCATTCTCACCTACACCTATACATCTACATCTACATGCATCCACCCACCTCCACATCCACATCTACATCTATACATCTACATCTACATGCATACATCCACCTCCACATTCACACTCACATCCATACCTCTACATCTACATGCAAACATCCATATCTCCATGCATAATAATATTCTTTTAATTAATCTAGGATGATAGTTCCTAGGATATGGTAGGAAGTCCTCTTTTTATGCTTTGAATGAATTTATTTTATGCGTGATTTCTATAAAAATTTTGCCATAGCTCCGCTACTATGACTGATAAATCTCAATTTTTTTCTAAGGGATAAAGCTTATCATTAAGGAAATAATTAGAATGGTCTCTAATTGGGTCATCAATCCATAATGGATTGAATCATCAATGTGCATAAACTAAAAGCATAGCAAAAAGCCATTAATTTGGCCTCAAGCATAGCTTGATTAAGGAGAAGCTTTATGAAAAGCTTCATTTGGATTGAGAATGAGTCATGAGTATGACCATTTCTTGAGTGAGAGAGAGAAATTACATAAAAAACATTAGAATTTAAACATAAATGAAAATTAACTTCTATAGCATTTATTAAATTATGTAACTCTTCACTACTATTCACCAATTAACTTCAATAGCATTTAAAAAACCATACCAATTAAACTTCTCAAGCTTGAGAGGGGTTGAGAAGAGAGAATCATTGAGAAATTATAGAAAAGATCAAAATTCAATATACTTACCTTATGATTTGCTTGATTCTTTATTCACGGTAGAGGCCCCCAACCAATCAATTGGTTTAGTATGTTGATGGAGCCACCAATGGGGATTGAAGAAAGAGAGAAGTATCAAAAACTAGTGAATTATTAAAGAATTCACAACTCTTGGCTTAGGTAGAGTAGAGTAACAATGCATAAGACACTCTATATTTTGGCTTAGGTGGAGTAGAGTAACAAGCATAAGACTCTATCTAATTTAGTTTAGGTGGAGTAGAGTAACAAAGCATAAGACTCTATCTAATTTGGCTTAGGTGGAGTAGAGTAACAATCATAAGACTCTATCTAATTTGGCTTAGGTGGAGTAGAGTGACAAAGCATAGGACTCTATCTAATTTGGCTTAGGTGGAGTAGAGTGACAAAGCATAAGACTCTATCTAATTTGGCTTAGGTGGAGTAGAGTGACAAAGCATAAGACACTATATAATTTGGCTTAGGTGGAGTAGAGTGACAAAGCATAAGACTCTATCTAATTTGGCTTAGGTGGAGTAGAGTGACAAAGCATAAGACACTATATATTTTGGCTTAGGAGGAGTAGAGTAACAAAGCATAAGACACTATATGTTTTGGCTTAGGTGGAGTAGAGTAACAAGCATAAGACACTATATATTTTGGCTTAGGTGGAGTAGAGTAACAAAGCATAAGACACTATATATTTTGGCTTAGGTGGAGTAGAGTAACAAAGCATAAGACACTATGTTTTTTTCAACAAGGGGAGGCTTCTATTTATAGGAAAATTTGAGCTCCTAACCAAACAAACTGATTCTAGAATTTTCCAAGTCAGTTTGGTCACTTTTTGACCATTTTTAGGTCAATTAAGCTAACATTTTGAAACTAGACTTGAATGAGGAGAGAGGAGAGATGAAATATCTTAATTTTTATGAGTTTAAAACTCATTCAAGCATGTGAAATATGCACCTCCTTTAAAGAATTCCCTTTCCTTACATATGTGTCATAATGGAATCATTTTAATATTGCTCATAGTTTTTTACTAATAAGCCTTGTACATTTTCAACTCTTCATCTTATGTGAGCATTTAAGGGACTCCCCTTCCTTACATATGTGTCATAATAAAATCATTATTCCCAAAATATCTCATATTTTTAATATTGCTCATAGTTTTTTATTAATAACCCTTGTACATTTTCAACTCTTCATCTTATGTGAAATATGCACCTCCTTTAAAGAACTCTCCTTCCTTACATATGTGTCATAATGGAATCATTTTAATATTGCTCATAGTTTTTTACTAATAAACCTTGTACATTTTCAACTCTTCATCTTATGTGAGCATTTAAGGGACTCCCCTTCCTTACATATGTGTCACAATAAAATCATTATTCCCAAAATATCTCATATTTTAAATATTGCTCATAGTTTTTTACTAATAAACCTTGTACATTTTCAACTCTTCACCTCATGTGAGCATTTACTCATTTTTGGGTATTTTCTTTTTACAATTTGGATTTATCTCCTCCCTACACATGGATTGATGCTATTGGCCCATAGAAACCTTAATTGGACCATAGTCTAAAGTTTTCTAAAAATCTAGACCCTTAGACTAAGGTTCTTTATACCTATTTCCAATTAATTCCAATTGCACATTGGAAAATTCTTTTTAAATTTTTGTTTCAGGGGAACTCATCTGAATTATAAGAGATATTTTTCTATCCAAAAATATTCAAAATCTGAATATTCTCTCTCTAGAATATTTTTCTCTCTCTAAGCTAAAACAGTTAGAAACAAGGTCTTTATATTTCTGAAGAGGGATTGATTACAGGGGAAGATACTAGACATCAAAAAGGGGTTGGGAGAGGAATCTTACATTGACCATGGGTTATGATTCTTATTACTTTTACCCTTCAGTTGGGCACCATGGTACGACTTTGCATCATCATCGCGCGAGCAAGACGACATCGTTTTGATTGTTTTTCCGTTTACGATCGGATCATGGGAGAGCCGCTCATGCACTATTATCGTCGCTCTACAATCGATATTATGAGTTGCCATTTTGTGTCATGGTTCACATATCTTTTGTCAATTTCACCCGTACGTTTAGTAGTGCTTCAAGGCTTAGGACCTCTATACCCTCATTTACAGACTCCACGCCATGAAGAGATGGCATATTCATGCCATTGTTGGACGTTGGAGCTTGCATGTTTGTTGCCTAGTCATATGAGGTGTTGTTTTGATGAGGAGGATATATGGTCCACATACGGCAACTTTGTTGACCCACTCTGTGCTCGAATGCGTTGACACAGAAGGTTCGGCATTGTTCGCATTCATGGGATGAGTCTTCTTTTGGTGACTTGTACGAGTGTCTGACACTCTTAAGCCGCCATGATTACGTTCTTAATACTGTAGACTACATCGATGCACGGATCTGATGATGATGATGATGATGTATCTTATATAAACCCATACGCATGATGATCTATTACACACACATACGATGATATTGATGTATCACACACACATGTGCACATGATGATACATACACATATATTTGCACATGATGATATGGACACTGATGCTGACGTATGTGATAGCGATGTGTGTGAGCTAGATCATGTGGGCATGATCTGGAGAGGGGGCAGGGATGATGGCATCGAGCATTATGAGTGTTCATATATCTAGGCCTACCTTCTCATCATCCAATACATGACTTGGATCTAGAACATACTTCTTCTTTCTTCAAATGAGCTCGCATGAAAATACATTGTGGATCTTCAAGTATGGAGGAGGGAATAAAAGTTCACGAGCTTAATCTCCAACTTTCCTCGTATTCATGCACAGTCTATAACTTAATCTCCAACTTTCCTCATATTTGTGTAGGGTTTATGTTATATGGGCAAAAACTTCTTGTACTTTTTCCCAAGGAGAGGGATTTTCTGTGGTTGGGTCGTATACCAACAAGGAAGACCATATCACCTTCATTAAATTCTCTAGTAGTCTACTTGAGATCGACACGCTACTTTTTTCTATCGTGAGTAGCTTTGATATCCTTTTTTATAGTCCGCATTAAACAATCCACTTTATCTATTTGCTTCAAGACTTCCACTCTGACCAGAGGGCTGAACTAAATCAATGGTGTTGCACAATCTACTATAAGACGCATCGCAATAAAATTATACCGAATGTGGAGAATTCATCCATTTTTTGGGTTCCCTTCCATGGAATGCTCGAAGAATGTCTTTGATTACCCTCTCTGCCTAATCATCAATTTCTAGATGGTACCAAAATCTATAGAGCTACAGCTTCAAAGCATTTATTCCAAGAGCAGGACACATGAATTCAGCACCCCGATCCCTAACTATCCTTCCAAAGTAAAGTCTAAATATATCCTTTGGAATGACTTTTAGCAAACACCAAGAGCAGTATAAGTCTTTTTCAAAAGAATCGAATGAGCAACCTTCGTCAAGCGATCTACCACACGGCTAAGATGGAATCATGTCCTGCATCGACTGAAGAAAAATCTAATGATGGAATCCATGCTTATGTATTCTAATTGTATATGTGAAATAGGATGCACGTGTCTTGGCGTTTTTGTCATTTCACCTTTGCAAGGCTAAAAGAAATGCTTCTTTGTAGCAGCCACCATGACGGTCTTCACTTAGCTGGGGCGTGTCACGAGCTTTCTTTAGAATCCTCTTATTAAGATCTCTATCTTGAAAAATATACAACCGATTATTGAAGTACAAGCATCCACCTCTAACGTGAATCCATGAATTTTCTTTACTTCTAGGGTTGCCTTTACTTTTGCGGTAAGCAATATGATAATAGGGATAAAGAACTTATCTAATCCAATCTCTTCCTTAATCTCAACGTGCAAGTAAGGAGGCCTTCCTGCCTAACATATCTATGACCGCATTCTCCTTGTCTAACCTATACTTGATTTTAAAACCAAACTCTCGAAGTGTTTGTATTTATCTTCTTTGCGTGATGTTAACATCATTCTGGTTGAAAATTTGCTTTAAAATTTTATGATCTATAACCCGAGAAGACAAGCAACTCTACGTCATCACTGTTCCTCTCGTGAGATCTTAGCTATAGCACCAGCGGATTAGTCAAGCAACCCCTCAGCTTATCAAAGTTACTTTGGCACATCGCGCAGACCATTAGAATGGAATGTCCTTCTTGAGAAGCACCGTCAAAGGAGAAACAATCTTGGCATATGAACATCGGATACCATCTTATCAATCCCAAGAACCATTTGACTTCCTCTATCGTCTTTGGTTCTGGCAAATCGATAGCCGCTTTTGCACCTTGGCGGGATCAGCTAATATACTATCTCTTGACATTATGATCCCGGATATTCAATTTGATGGTAAAGAAGGTACATGCACTCTTCTTAGAGAAAAGTCTGTGCTTCTGGAGGCTTTCAAGGACTTTGAAGAGACACATACTTCACATGCGATCAGCTACATTCTTCGAGCAAACTAGAATTGCATCAATGAAGACCGAGATAAAATCATCCTGAAGGTTTCTTTTCTTTTTCTTTTTGCATTCAACCGTTATAGCTAGAAGGGGAATTATTTAATCCCAACAGCATTATCGTGAACTCATAATGTGCATACCATGTATTAAAATCTATCTTAGGAATATTATGATACGATAACATCCTAAGTTTAAGTCAATCTTTATAAATATCTGGCCTTTATGCGATCAATCTAACAGCACATTCCAGGAGTAAGATGCTTATTCTTAACAGTAAGCCGATTTAACCCTGAATATACAATCTCATAGTCCCATCATTCTTCTTCTGAAAGAGAACGAGCACCACATAGCAAGGGGATACAAATGGGCCAAACAAAGCTCTCCTCAAACAGTTATCTCGATTATTCCCCGAGCTCGGTTGCTTTCGGAATGGCCTTCTTATAAGCTCAAGATTCACTATTGTTGGGCTCCGCGAATGAACTCTTTCTCATGATCCACCTCACGAGTCGAGGGTATTGTAGTTAAATCTACGTCACAGTATATACTCACTTAACCAACATGGTTTCCTTGCAACTCTTTATCTGCAGGATGGCTTGCTTCTGATGGAGTCCCTTCAATAACTTTACTACTTTTACAGGTTACGGGGTGGGAGTTCAACAAACTACTCCAGTTCCTTTCATCTTGTTCACATGAAGATCCATGAAGGAAATGGTGCCTTTGTGATAATATTTGGCTAGGTTCCCATCCAAGAGAAACTGAATTACATCCGTCTTTTGGCAAGTAACTTCCACTACCCAATTCCACTCGCATTGGTCTGCCTTGCTTCTGGTCGATTACTAATTTATGCAACATCCAAGTGAAATGAATGAATGAATGAGCGTTTCTCAAATCAACAAAAAGCTTAAAATTCTTACCTCAAAAATCGGATGGGGTGTAACTTAGTGAGAATCGTTGGTTTCGATCCTGGTGCTCCACTCTATCGAACGAAGTCTACCTCTTCCTTCTTTCTCTGGGGTTAGCTACTATTATAATGGCATTAGAAGTTGCTGAGACTGGGCTAGAACTTGCCTCCTTTGACTTGTCAAGCAAGTTCTATGGTGGAGTTAGAATGGTAACATCAATCGGTGCGTTGGCACAACCATTCATAAAATGTCCCAGTAGCTGCTCGCATCTAAAACACTTCATACTCCTTCCTGAGCTAAAACTGCAAATCCAAAGGCATTCTAGGCAAAGAATCATGTCCATTGTGCCCACTCGCTTTTCATACTTGGCTCCAATCTTGTCCCCTATTTCTCTTTGAATTTGGCATACTAGAATTAGATGGAGCTCTCTT
The DNA here is from genome assembly GCF_041138505.1 of Cibotium barometz. Lineage (NCBI taxonomy): Eukaryota > Viridiplantae > Streptophyta > Polypodiopsida > Cyatheales > Cibotiaceae > Cibotium > Cibotium barometz. The sequence goes on along the minus strand of NC_141065.1, from coordinate 11,936,986 downwards.
TGGGAGGGGGCAAAAAGGCCTTTTACTACACGGTCTCCTTAGAAAGAAATACATGCACAAAATCCTCAGCCACCACCATCTTAATTGCTTCCCCGCCGCTAACAAAGACAGTTTCGCATTCTTAACCAATCTATCCAAGGGAGGATCCAATCTTCTGACAAACCCATGGAGAAGGGTCTCGTCTTCCATCGGAAGAGCATGTCGGACTAGGCTTACGTGAGATCAATTGATAATACGCCTCCGTAAGTTTGCCTGCTTGAGAAAACTCTATAAACTCATTTATCTTCTCTTCCATGGGGACAAAACCTTTGATGGAGGTAAGCTTTCATGTCCTCCCATCTCAGACTATACCATTAACTTTCAATTTGGCGAGATCCATCTTACTGTACCCCGCACATGTTACACTACTCGTCCATAGAATCTGTCCAATTCAACACTCCCTCTCTCCAAGGTTTTTACCCTTGCCCCGAAATGGCTATGGTGGTTGTGACCCATATACGAAGTGCTTCCTTGACATCCTTATCCAATGCCTTAATTCTAGATATGACATCATCCATCCCTCATGATTATTCTAAAACAAAAGACCGTCGTAGGCTCGGCCAGCAATCGAGATCCTGTATTAAGGAATATAATGCCCCAGAGTCGTACACATCAATCTATGAACACTAAGGTCTCGTCGAGGTGGTGCTTGCTTATAGAGAACTATCCCTCTTGTAACAGGCAGTTCACTAAGGATCATGGCAAAGGCAATGTTCTCTGCCAACCGCTCATGCCGACTATAGGTGGTGTGCCATGATCTACTGACTATCCTAAGCACACGTGTACCTCCGCCGATCATTCAGTAGTACTCAGAAAGTAGAGGCTCTCCAATTATCGAGCCGAGATGACTTAATCTGCGTAATGAAGGTGCTTGAAAGCAAAGGCTATCGTGTCATCCTCTAGAGACAGCTCAGGGACTCCAGATAGATAGGGTCTCACCATCCGATTTGCTGCTTTATCTGAAAGCGAAACTGGATAAGATACTGTAAGTTTTGGTTTTAGGCTAGAATAGGCACCGTTAGGGCCTCTTAGAGGTTGGTGGCACTAGAAGAAAGTTTTGAGTAAAAGAAAAAAGGGGAGGAAAATAAAGGAGGTACCTATTCTAGGGTTTGGATCCATTCGCGCTCTTGACAAGGATTTGATTCCCACGCTTTGTGCACTCAAGCCTTCTTTCACTCCACACTCTATGGTCATTTGCCTAGCCCGTTATCTTCACCATTAACCTTATCCTATTTTCTTGCACACATGTACACAACTTCGCTACACTGGTATTGAAAGAGGCTGCTTTCGTGCAGATTTTGCATACGCACATTTGGAGAGGATTTGAGGTCTAGAGGATTGATCACACATATTTTTAGTGATTGTTAGGCATGTTACATGGGGGTGAGGGGAGAGCGTGTTTTCAGGGATCTATTGTGGGTCTTGTTCACACGTGATTGCACCCTGTATGAGTCATGTGTGGGGCTTGTGTTGAGCATTGGTTGTGGCGTTTTTTCACACGCTTGTGCACTTTGGGTAGTGTTCACACACGACCATGGGTTATGATTCTTATTACTTTTACCCTTCAGTTGGGCACCATGGTACGACTTTGCATCATCATCGCGCGAGCAAGACGACATCGTTTTGATTGTTTTTCCGTTTACGATCGGATCATGGGAGAGCCGCTCATGCACTATTATCGTCGCTCTACAATCGATATTATGAGTTGCCATTTTGTGTCATGGTTCACATATCTTTTGTCAATTTCACACGTACGTTTAGTAGTGCTTCAAGGCTTAGGACCTCTATACCCTCATTTACAGACTCCACGCTATGAAGAGATGGCATATTCATGCCATTGTTGGACGTTGGAGCTTGCATGTTTGTTGCCTAGTCATATGAGGTGTTGTTTTGATGAGGAGGATATATGGTCCACATACGGCAACTTTGTTGACCCACTCTGTGCTCGAATGCGTTGACACAGAAGGTTCGGCATTGTTCGCATTCATGGGATGAGTCTTCTTTTGGTGACTTGTACGAGTGTCTGACACTCTTAAGCCGCCATGATTACGTTCTTAATACTGTAGACTACATCGATGCACGGATCTGATGATGATGATGATGATGTATCTTATATAAACCCATACGCATGATGATCTATTACACACACATACGATGATATTGATGTATCACACACACATGTGCACATGATGAAACATACACATATATTTGCACATGATGATATGCACACTGATGCTGACGTATGTGATAGCGATGTGTGTGAGCTAGATCATGTGGGCATGATCTGGAGAGGGGGCAGGGATGATGGCATCGAGCATTATGAGTGTTCATATATCTAGGCCTACCTTCTCATCATCCAATACATGACTTGGATCTAGAACATACTTCTTCTTTCTTCAAATGAGCTCGCATGAAAATACATTGTGGATCTTCAAGTATGGAGGAGGGAATAAAAGTTCACGAGCTTAATCTCCAACTTTCCTCGTATTCATGCACAGTCTATAACTTAATCTCCAACTTTCCTCATATTTGTGTAGGGTTTATGTTATATGGGCAAAAACTTCTTGTACTTTTTCCCAAGGAGAGGGATTTTCTGTGGTTGGGTCGTATACCAACAAGGAAGACCATATCACCTTCATCAAATTCTCTAGTAGTCTACTTGAGATCGACACGCTACTTTTTTCTATCGTGAGTAGCTTTGATATCCTTTTTTATAGTCCGCATTGAACAATCCACTTTATCTATTTGCTTCAAGACTTCCACTCTGACCAGAGGGTTGAACTAAATCAATGGTGTTGCACAATCTACTATAAGACGCATCGCAATAAAATTATACCGAATGTGGAGAATTCATCCATTTTTTGGGTTCCCTTCCATGGAATGCTCGAAGAATGTCTTTGATTACCCTCTCTGCCTAATCATCAATTTCTAGATGGTACCAAAATCTATAGAGCTACAGCTTCAAAGCATTTATTCCAAGAGCAGGACACATGAATTCAGCACCCCGATCCCTAACTATCCTTCCAAAGTAAAGTCTAAATATATCCTTTGGAATGACTTTTAGCAAACACCAAGAGCAGTATAAGTCTTTTTCAAAAGAATCGAATGAGCAACCTTCGTCAAGCGATCTACCACACGGCTAAGATGGAATCATGTCCTGCATCGACTGAAGAAAAATCTAATGATGGAATCCATGCTTATGTATTCTAATTGTATATGTGAAATAGGATGCACGTGTCTTGGCGTTTTTGTCATTTCACCTTTGCAAGGCTAAAAGAAATGCTTCTTTGTAGCAGCCACCATGACGGTCTTCACTTAGCTGGGGCGTGTCACGAGCTTTCTTTAGAATCCTCTTATTAAGATCTCTATCTTGAAAAATATACAACCGATTATTGAAGTACAAGCATCCACCTCTAACGTGAATCCATGAATTTTCTTTACTTCTAGGGTTGCCTTTACTTTTGCGGTAAGCAATATGATAATAGATAGGGATAAAGAACTTATCTAATCCAATCTCTTCCTTAATCTCAACGTGCAAGTAAGGAGGCCTTCCTGCCTAATATATCTATGACCGCATTCTCCTTGTCTAACCTATACTTGATTTTAAAACCAAATCTATCTTAGGAATATTATGATACGATAACATCCTAAGTTTAAGTCAATCTTTATAAATATCTGGCCTTTATGCGATCAATCTAACAGCACATTCTAGGAGTAAGATGCTTATTCTTAACAGTAAGCCGATTTAACCCTGAATATACACAATCTCATAGTCCCATCATTCTTCTTCTGAAAGAGAACGAGCACCACATAGCAAGGGGATACAAATGGGCCAAACAAAGCTCTCCTCAAACAGTTATCTCGATTATTCCCCGAGCTCGGTTGCTTTCGGAATGGCCTTCTTATAAGCTCAAGATTCACTATTGTTGGGCTCCGAGAATGAACTCTTTCTCATGATCCACCTCACGAGTCGAGGGTATTGTAGTTAAATCTACGTCACAGTATATACTCACTTAACCAACATGGTTTCCTTGCAACTCTTTATCTGCAGGATGGCTTGCTTCTACTGGAGTCCCTTCAATAACTTTACTACTTTTATAGGTTACGGGGTGGGAGTTCAACAAACTACTCCAGTTCCTTTCATCTTGTTCACATGAATATCCATGAAGGAAATGGTGCCTTTGTGATAATATTTGGCTAGGTTCCCATCCAAGAGAAACTGAATTACATCCGTCTTTTGGCAAGTAACTTCCACTACCCAATTCCACTCGCATTGGTCTGCCTTGCTTCTGGTCGATTACTAATTTATGCAACATCCAAGTGAAATGAATGAATGAATGAGCGTTTCTCGAATCAACAAAAAGCTTAAAATTCTTACCTCGAAAATTGGATGGGGTGTAACTTAGTGAGAATCGTTGGTTTCGATCCTGGTGCTCCACTCTATCGAACGAAGTCTACCTCTTCCTTCTTTCTCTGGGGTTAGCTACTATTATAATGGCATTAGAAGTTGCTGAGACTGGGCTAGAACTTGCCTCCTTTGACTTGCCAAGCAAGTTCTATGGTGGAGTTAGAATGGTAACATCAATCGGTGTGTTGGCACAACCATTCATAAAATGTCCCAGTAGCTGCTCGCATCTAAAACACTTCATACTCCTTCCTGAGCTAAAACTGCAAATCCAAAGGCATTCTAGGCAAAGAATCATGTCCACTGTGCCCACTCGCTTTTCATACTTGGCTCCAATCTTGTCCCCTATTTCTCTTTGAATTTGGCATACTAGAATTAGATGGAGCTCTCTTTGGGAGGGGGCAAAAAGGCCTTTTACTACACGGTCTCCTTAGAAAGAAATACATGCACAAAATCCTCAGCCACCACCATCTTAATTGCTTCCCCGCCGCTAACAAAGACAGTTTCGCATTCTTAACCAATCTATCCAAGGGAGGATCCAATCTTCTGACAAACCCATGGAGAAGGGTCTCGTCTTCCAGCGGAAGAGCATGTCGGACTAGGCTTACGTGAGATCAATTGATAATACGCCTCCGTAAGTTTGCCTACTTGAGAAAACTCTATAAACTCATTTATCTTCTCTTCCATGGGGACAAAACCTTTGATGGAGGTAAGCTTTCATGTCCTCCCATCTCAGACTATACCATTAACTTTCAATTTGGCGAGATCCATCTTACTGTACCCCGCACATGTTACACTACTCGTCCATAGAATCTGTCCAATTCAACACTCCCTCTCTCCAAGGTTTTTACCCTTGCCTCGAAATGGCTATGGTGGTTGTGACCCATATACGAAGTGCTTCCTTGACATCCTTATCCAATGCCTTAATTCTAGATATGACATCATCCATCCCTCATGATTATTCTAAAACAAAAGACCGTCGTAGGCTCGGCCAGCAATCGAGATCCTGTATCAAGGAATATAATGCCCCAGAGTCGTACACATCAATCTATGAACACTAAGGTCTCGTCGAGGTGGTGCTTGCTTATAGAGAACTATCCCTCTTGTAACAGGCAGTTCACTAAGGATCATGGCAAAGGCAATGTTCTCTGCCAACCGCTCATGCCGACTATAGGTGGTGTGCCATGATCTACTGACTATCCTAAGCACACGTGTACCTCCGCCGATCATTCAGTAGTACTCAGAAAGTAGAGGCTCTCAAATTATCGAGCCGAGATGACTTAATCTGCGTAATGAAGGTGCTTGAAGGCAAAGGCTATCGTGTCATCCTCTAGAGACAGCTCAGGGACTCCAGATAGATAGGGTCTCACCATCCGATTTGCTGCTTTATCTGAAAGCGAAACTGGATAAGATACTGTAAGCTTTGGTTTTAGGCTAGAATAGGCACCGTTAGGGCATCTAAGAGGTTGGTGGCACTAGAAGAAAGTTTTGAGTAAAAGAGAAAAGGGGAGGAAAATAAAGGAGGTACCTATTCTAGGGTTTGGATCCATTCGCGCTCTTGACAAGGATTTGATTCCCACGCTTTGTGCACTCAAGCCTTCTTTCACTCCACACTCTATGGTCATTTGCCTAGCCCGTTATCTTCACCATTAACCTTATCCTATTTTCTTGCACACATGTACACACCTCGCTACACTGGTATTGAAAGAGGCTGCTTTCGTGCAAATTTTGCATACGCACATTTGGAGAGGATTTGAGGTCTAGAGGATTGATCACACATATTTTTAGTGATTGTTAGGCATGTTACATGGGGGTGAGGGGAGAGCGTGTTTTCAGGGATCTATTGTGGGTCTTGTTCACACGTGATTGCACCCTGTATGAGTCACGTGTGGGGCTTGTGTTGAGCATTGGTTGTGGCGTTTTTTCACACGCTTGTGCACTTTGGGTAGTGTTCACACATGACCATGGGTTATGATTCTTATTACTTTTACCCTTCAGTTGGGCACCATGGTACGACTTTGCATCATCATCGCGCGAGCAAGACGACATCGTTTTGATTGTTTTTCCGTTTACGATCGGATCATGGGAGAGCCGCTCATGCACTATTATCGTCGCTCTACGATCGATATTATGAGTTGCCATTTTGTGTCATGGTTCACATATCTTTTGTCAATTTCACACGTACGTTTAGTAGTGCTTCAAGGCTTAGGACCTCTATACCCTCATTTACAGACTCCACGCTATGAAGAGATGGCATACTCATGCCATTGTTGGACGTTGGAGCTTGCATGTTTGTTGCCTAGTCATATGAGGTGTTGTTTTGATGAGGAGGATATATGGTCCACATACGGCAACTTTGTTGACCCACTCTATGCTCGAATGCGTTGACACAGAAGGTTCGGCATTGTTCGCATTCATGGGATGAGTCTTCTTTTGGTGACTTGTACGAGTGTCTGACACTCTTAAGCCGCCATGATTACGTTCTTAATACTGTAGACTACATCGATGCACGGATCTGATGATGATGATGATGATGTATCTTATATAAACCCATACGCATGATGATCTATTACACACACATACGATGATATTGATGTATCACACACACATGTGCACATGATGATACATACACATATATTTGCACATGATGATATGGACACTGATGCTGACGTATGTGATAGCGATGTGTGTGAGCTAGATCATGTGGGCATGATCTGGAGAGGGGGCAGGGATGATGGCATCGAGCATTATGAGTGTTCATATATCTAGGCCTACCTTCTCATCATCCAATACATGACTTGGATCTAGAACATACTTCTTCTTTCTTCAAATGAGCTCGCATGAAAATACATTGTGGATCTTCCAGTATGGAGGAGGGAATAAAAGTTCACGAGCTCAATCTCCAACTTTCCTCGTATTCATGCACAGTCTATAACTTAATCTCCAACTTTCCTCATATTTGTGTAGGGTTTATGTTATATGGGCAAAAACTTCTTGTACTTTTCCCCAAGGAGAGGGGTTTTCTGTGGTTGGGTCGTATACCAACAAGGAAGACCATATTACCTTCATCAAATTCTCTAGTAGTCTACTTGAGATCGACACGCTACTTTTTTCTATCGTGAGTAGCTTTGATATCCTTTTTTATAGTCCGCATTGAACAATCCACTTTATCTATTTGCTTCAAGACTTCCACTCTGACCAGAGGGTTGAACTAAATCAATGGTGTTGCACAATCTACTATAAGATGCATCGCAATAAAATTATACCGAATGTGGAGAATTCATCCATTTTTTGGGTTCCCTTCCATGGAATGCTCGAAGAATGTCTTTGATTACCCTCTCTGCCTAATCATCAATTTCTAGATAGTACCAAAATCTATAGAGCTACAGCTTCAAAGCATTTATTCCAAGAGCAGGACACATGAATTCAGCACCCCGATCCCTAACTATCCTTCCAAAGTAAAGTCTAAATATATCCTTTGGAATGACTTTTAGCAAACACCAAGAGCAGTATAAGTCTTTTTCAAAAGAATCGAATGAGCAACCTTCGTCAAGCGATCTACCACACGGCTAAGATGGAATCATGTCCTGCATCGACTGAAGAAAAATCTAATGATGGAATCCATGCTTATGTATTCTAATTGTATATGTGAAATAGGATGCACGTGTCTTGGCGTTTTTGTCATTTCACCTTTGCAAGGCTAAAAGAAATGCTTCTTTGTATAGCAGCCACCATGACGGTCTTCACTTAGCTGGGGCGTGTCACGAGCTTTCTTTAGAATCCTCTTATTAAGATCTCTATCTTGAAAAATATACAACCGATTATTGAAGTACAAGCATCCACCTCTAACGTGAATCCATGAATTTTCTTTACTTCTAGGGTTGCCTTTACTTTTGCGGTAAGCAATATGATAATAGGGATAAAGAACTTATCTAATCCAATCTCTTTCTTAATCTCAACGTGCAAGTAAGGAGGCCTTCCTGCCTAATATATCTATGACCGCATTCTCCTTGTCTAACCTATACTTGATTTTAAAACCAAACTCTCGAAGTGTTTGTATTTATCTTCTTTGCGTGATGTTAACATCATTCTGGTTGAAAATTTGCTTTAAAATTTTATGATCTATAACCCGAGAAGACAAGCAACTCTACGTCATCACTGTTCCTCTCGTGAGATCTTAGCTATAGCACCAGCGGATTAGTCAAGCAACCCCTCAGCTTATCAAAGTTACTTTGGCACATCGCGCAGACCATTAGAATGGAATGTCCTTCTTGAGAAGCGCCGTCAAAGGAGAAACAATCTTGGCATATGAACATCGGATACCATCTTATCAATCCCAAGAACCATTTGACTTCCTCTATCGTCTTTGGTTCTGGCAAATCGATAGCCGCTTTTGCACCTTGGCGGGATCAGCTAATATACTATCTCTTGACATTATGATCCCGGATATTCAATTTGATGGTAAAGAAGGTACATGCACTCTTCTTAGAGAAAAGTCTGTGCTTCTGGAGGCTTTCGAGGACTTTGGAGAGACACATACTTCACATGCGATCAGCTACATTCTTCGAGCAAACTAGAATTGCATCAATGAAGACCGAGATAAAATCATCCGAGGTTTCTTTTCTTTTCCTTTTTGCATTCAACAGTTATAGCTAGAAGGGGAATTATTTAATCCCAACAGCATTATCGTGAACTCGTAATGTGCATACCATGTATTAAAATCTATCTTAGGAATATTATGATACGATAACATCCTAAGTTTAAGTCAATCTTTATAAATATCTGGCCTTTATGCGATCAATCTAACAGCACATTCCAAGAGTAAGATGCTTATTCTTAACAGTAAGCCGATTTAACCCTGAATATACAATCTCATAGTCCCATCATTCTTCTTCTGAAAGAGAACGAGCACCACATAGCAAGGGGATACAAATGGGCCAAACAAAGCTCTCCTCAAACAGTTATCTCGATTATTCCCCGAGCTCGGTTGCTTTCGGAATGGCCTTCTTATAAGCTCAAGATTCACTATTGTTGGGCTCCGAGAATGAACTCTTTCTCATGATCCACCTCACGAGTCGAGGGTATTGTAGTTAAATCTACGTCACAGTATATACTCACTTAACCAACATGGTTTCCTTTCAACTCTTTATCTGCAGGATGGCTTGCTTCTGCTGGAGTCCCTTCAATAACTTTACTACTTTTACAGGTTACGGGGTGGGAGTTCAACAAACTACTCCAGTTCCTTTCATCTTGTTCACATGAAGATCCATGAAGGAAATGGTGCCTTTGTGATAATATTTGGCTAGGTTCCCATCCAAGAGAAACTGAATTACATCCGTCTTTTGGCAAGTAACTTCCACTACCCAATTCCACTCGCATTGGTCTGCCTTGCTTCTGGTCGATTACTAATTTATGCAACATTGGTCTGCCTTGCTTCTGGTCGATTACTAATTTATGCAACATCCAAGTGAAATGAATGAATGAATGAGCGTTTCTCGAATCAACAAAAAGCTTAAAATTCTTACCTCAAAAATCGGATGGGGTGTAACTTAGTGAGAATCGTTGGTTTCGATCCTGGTGCTCCACTCTATCGAACGAAGTCTACCTCTTCCTTCTTTCTCTGGGGTTAGCTACTATTATAATGGCATTAGAAGTTGCTGAGACTGGGCTAGAACTTGCCTCCTTTGACTTGTCAAGCAAGTTCTATGGTGGAGTTAGAATGGTAACATCAATCGGTGCGTTGGCACAACCATTCATAAAATGTCCCAGTAGCTGCTCGCATCTAAAACACTTCATACTCCTTCCTGAGCTAAAACTGCAAATCCAAAGGCATTCTAGGGAAAGAATCATGTCCACTGTGCCCACTCGCTTTTCATACTTGGCTCCAATCTTGTCCCCTATTTCTCTTTGAATTTGGCATACTAGAATTAGATGGAGCTCTCTTTGGGAGGGGGCAAAAAGGCCTTTTACTACACGGTCTCCTTAGAAAGAAATACATGCACAAAATCCTCAGCCACCACCATCTTAATTGCTTCCCCGCCGCTAACAAAGACAGTTTCGCATTCTTAACCAATCTATCCAAGGGAGGATCCAATCTTCTGACAAACCCATGGAGAAGGGTCTCGTCTTCCATCGGAAGAGCATGTCGGACTAGGCTTACGTGAGATCAATTGATAATACGCCTCCGTAAGTTTGCCTGCTTGAGAAAACTCTATAAACTCATTTATCTTCTCTTCCATGGGGACAAAACCTTTGATGGAGGTAAGCTTTCATGTCCTCCCATCTCAGACTATACCATTAACTTTCAATTTGGCGAGATCCATCTTACTGTACCCCGCACATGTTACACTACTCGTCCATAGAATCTGTCCAATTCAACACTCCCTCTCTCCAAGGTTTTTACCCTTGCCCCGAAATGGCTATGGTGGTTGTGACCCATATACGAAGTGCTTCCGTGACATCCTTATCCAATGCCTTAATTCTAGATATGACATCATCCATCCCTCATGATTATTCTAAAACAAAAGACCGTCGTAGGCTCGGCCAGCAATCGAGATCCTGTATCAAGGAATATAATGCCCCAGAGTCGTACACATCAATCTATGAACACTAAGGTCTCGTCGAGGTGGTGCTTGCTTATAGAGAACTATCCCTCTTGTAACAGGCAGTTCACTAAGGATCATCGCAAAGGCAATGTTCTCTGCCAACCGCTCATGCCGACTATAGGTGGTGTGCCATGATCTACTGACTATCCTAAGCACACGTGTACCTCCGCCGATCATTCAGTAGTACTCAGAAAGTAGAGGCTCTCCAATTATCGAGCCGAGATGACTTAATCTGCGTAATGAAGGTGCTTGAAGGCAAAGGCTATCGTGTCATCCTCTAGAGACAGCTCAGGGACTCCAGATAGATAGGGTCTCACCATCCGATTTGTTGCTTTATCTGAAAGCGAAACTGGATAAGATACTGTAAGCTTTGGTTTTAGGCTAGAATAGGCACCGTTAGGGCCTCTTAGAGGTTGGTGGCACTAGAAGAAAGTTTTGAGTAAAAGAGAAAAGGGGAGGAAAATAAAGGAGGTACCTATTCTAGGGTTTGGATCCATTCGCGCTCTTGACAAGGATTTGATTCCCACGCTTTGTGCACTCAAGCCTTCTTTCACTCCACACTCTATGGTCATTTGCCTAGCCCGTTATCTTCACCATTAACCTTATCCTATTTTCTTGCACACATGTACACAACTTCGCTACACTGGTATTGAAAGAGGCTGCTTTCGTGCAGATTTTGCATACGCACATTTGGAGAGGATTTGAGGTCTAGAGGATTGATCACACATATTTTTAGTGATTGTTAGGCATGTTACATGGGGGTGAGGGGAGAGCGTGTTTTCAGGGATCTATTGTGGGTCTTGTTCACACGTGATTGCACCCTGTATGAGTCACGTGTGGGGCTTGTGTTGAGCATTGGTTGTGGCGTTTTTTCACACGCTTGTGCACTTTGGGTAGTGTTCACACACGACCATGGGTTATGATTCTTATTACTTTTACCCTTCAGTTGGGCACCATGGTACGACTTTGCATCATCATCGCGCGAGCAAGACGACATCGTTTTGATTGTTTTTCCGTTTACGATCGGATCATGGGAGAGCCGCTCATGCACTATTATCGTCGCTCTACAATCGATATTATGAGTTGCCATTTTGTGTCATGGTTCACATATCTTTTGTCAATTTCACACGTACGTTTAGTAGTGCTTCAAGGCTTAGGACCTCTATACCCTCATTTACAGACTCCACGCTATGAAGAGATGGCATAGTCATGCCATTGTTGGACGTTGGAGCTTGCATGTTTGTTGCCTAGTCATATGAGGTGTTGTTTTGATGAGGAGGATATATGGTCCACATACGGCAACTTTGTTGACCCACTCTATGCTCGAATGCGTTGACACAGAAGGTTCGGCATTGTTCGCATTCATGGGATGAGTCTTCTTTTGGTGACTTGTACGAGTGTCTGACACTCTTAAGCCGCCATGATTACGTTCTTAATACTGTAGACTACATCGATGCACGGATCTGATGATGATGATGATGATGTATCTTATATAAACCCATACGCATGATGATCTATTACACACACATACGATGATATTGATGTATCACACACACATGTGCACATGATGAAACATACACATATATTTGCACATGATGATATGGACACTGATGCTGACGTATGTGATAGCGATGTGTGTGAGCTAGATCATGTGGGCATGATCTGGAGAGGGGGCAGGGATGATGGCATCGAGCATTATGAGTGTTCATATATCTAGGCCTACCTTCTCATCATCCAATACATGACTTGGATCTAGAACATACTTCTTCTTTCTTCAAATGAGCTCGCATGAAAATACATTGTGGATCTTCAAGTATGGAGGAGGGAATAAAAGTTCACGAGCTGAATCTCCAACTTTCCTCGTATTCATGCACAGTCTATAACTTAATCTCCAACTTTCCTCATATTTGTGTAGGGTTTATGTTATATGGGCAAAAACTTCTTGTACTTTTTCCCAAGGAGAGGGATTTTCTGTGGTTGGGTCGTATACCAACAAGGAAGACCATATCACCTTCATCAAATTCTCTAGTAGTCTACTTGAGATCGACACGCTACTTTTTTCTATCGTGAGTAGCTTTGATATCCTTTTTTATAGTCCGCATTGAACAATCCACTTTATCTATTTGCTTCAAGACTTCCACTCTGACCAGAGGGTTGAACTAAATCAATGGTGTTGCACAATCTACTATAAGACGCATCGCAATAAAATTATACCGAATGTGGAGAATTCATCCATTTTTTGGGTTCCCTTCCATGGAATGCTCGAAGAATGTCTTTGATTACCCTCTCTGCCTAATCATCAATTTCTAGATGGTACCAAAATCTATAGAGCTACAGCTTCAAAGCATTTATTCCAAGAGCAGGACACATGAATTCAGCACCCCGATCCCTAACTATCCTTCCAAAGTAAAGTCTAAATATATCCTTTGGAATGACTTTTAGCAAACACCAAGAGCAGTATAAGTCTTTTTCAAAAGAATCGAATGAGCAACCTTCGTCAAGCGATCTACCACACGGCTAAGATGGAATCATGTCCTGCATCGACTGAAGAAAAATCTAATGATGGAATCCATGCTTATGTATTCTAATTGTATATGTGAAATAGGATGCACGTGTCTTGGCGTTTTTGTCATTTCACCTTTGCAAGGCTAAAAGAAATGCTTCTTTGTAGCAGCCACCATGACGGTCTTCACTTAGCTGGGGCGTGTCACGAGCTTTCTTTAGAATCCTCTTATTAAGATCTCTATCTTGAAAAATATACAACCGATTATTGAAGTACAAGCATCCACCTCTAACGTGAATCCATGAATTTTCTTTACTTCTAGGGTTGCCTTTACTTTTGCGGTAAGCAATATGATAATAGATAGGGATAAAGAACTTATCTAATCCAATCTCTTCCTTAATCTCAACGTGCAAGTAAGGAGGCCTTCCTGCCTAATATATCTATGACCGCATTCTCCTTGTCTAACCTATACTTGATTTTAAAACCAAACTCTCGAAGTGTTTGTATTTATCTTCTTTGTGTGATGTTAACATCATTCTGGTTGAAAATTTGCTTTAAAATTTTATGATCTATAACCCGAGAAGACAAGCAACTCTACGTCATCACTGTTCCTCTCGTGAGATCTTAGCTATAGCACCAGCGGATTAGTCAAGCAACCCCTCAGCTTATCAAAGTTACTTTGGCACATCGCGCAGACCATTAGAATGGAATGTCCTTCTTGAGAAGCGCCGTCAAAGGAGAAACAATCTTGGCATATGAACATCGGATACCATCTTATCAATCCCAAGAACCATTTGACTTCCTCTATCGTCTTTGGTTCTGGCAAATCGATAGCCGCTTTTGCACCTTGGCGGGATCAGCTAATATACTATCTCTTGACATTATGATCCCGGATATTCAATTTGATGGTAAAGAAGGTACATGCACTCTTCTTAGAGAAAAGTCTGTGCTTCTGGAGGCTTTCGAGGACTTTGAAGAGACACATACTTCACATGCGATCAGCTACATTCTTCGAGCAAACTAGAATTGCATCAATGAAGACCGAGATAAAATCATCCTGAAGGTTTCTTTTCTTTTTCTTTTTGCATTCAACAGTTATAGCTAGAAGGGAAATTATTTAATCCCAACAGCATTATCGTGAACTCGTAATGTGCATACCATGTATTAAAATCTATCTTAGGAATATTATGATACGATAACATCCTAAGTTTAAGTCAATCTTTATAAATATCTGGCCTTTATGCGATCAATCTAACAGCACATTCCAGGAGTAAGATGCTTATTCTTAACAGTAAGCCGATTTAACCCTGAATATACAATCTCATAGTCCCATCATTCTTCTTCTGAAAGAGAACGAGCACCACATAGCAAGGGGATACAAATGGGCCAAACAAAGCTCTCCTCAAACAGTTATCTCGATTATTCCCCGAGCTCGGTTGCTTTCGGAATGGCCTTCTTATAAGCTCAAGATTCACTATTGTTGGGCTCCGAGAATGAACTCTTTCTCATGATCCACCTCACGAGTCGAGGGTATTGTAGTTAAATCTACGTCACAGTATATACTCACTTAACCAACATGGTTTCCTTGCAACTCTTTATCTGTAGGATGGCTTGCTTCTGCTGGAGTCCCTTCAATAACTTTACTACTTTTACAGGTTACGGGGTGGGAGTTCAACAAACTACTCCAGTTCCTTTCATCTTGTTCACATGAAGATCCATGAAGGAAATGGTGCCTTTGTGATAATATTTGGCTAGGTTCCCATCCAAGAGAAACTGAATTACATCCGTCTTTTGGCAAGTAACTTCCACTACCCAATTCCACTCGCATTGGTCTGCCTTGCTTCTGGTCGATTACTAATTTATGCAACATCCAAGTGAAATGAATGAATGAATGAGCGTTTCTCGAATCAACAAAAAGCTTAAAATTCTTACCTCAAAAATCGAATGGGGTGTAACTTAGTGAGAATCGTTGGTTTCGATCCTGGTGCTCCACTCTATCGAACGAAGTCTACCTCTTCCTTCTTTCTCTGGGGTTAGCTACTATTATAATGGCATTAGAAGTTGCTGAGACTGGGCTAGAACTTGCCTCCTTTGACTTGTCAAGCAAGTTCTATGGTGGAGTTAGAATGGTAACATCAATCGGTGCGTTGGCACAACCATTCATAAAATGTCCCAGTAGCTGCTCGCATCTAAAACACTTCATACTCCTTCCTGAGCTAAAACTGCAAATCCAAAGGTATTCTAGGGAAAGAATCATGTCCACTATGCCCACTCGCTTTTCATACTTGGCTCCAATCTTGTCCCCTATTTCTCTTTGAATTTGGCATACTAGAATTAGATGGAGCTCTCTTTGGGAGGGGGCAAAAAGGCCTTTTACTACACGGTCTCCTTAGAAAGAAATACATGCACGAAATCCTCAGCCACCACCATCTTAATTGCTTCCCCGCCGCTAACAAAGACAGTTTCGCATTCCAAACCAATCTATCCAAGGGAGGATCCAATCTTCTGACAAACCCATGGAGAAGGGTCTCGTCTTCCATCGGAAGAGCATGTCGGACTAGGCTTACGTGAGATCAATTAATAATACGCCTCCGTAAGTTTGCCTGCTTGAGAAAACTCTATAAACTCATTTATCTTCTCTTCCATGGGGACAAAACCTTTGATAAAGGTAAGCTTTCATGTCCTCCCATCTCAGACTATACCATTAACTTTCAATTTGGCGAGATCCATCTTACTGTACCCCGCACATGTTACACTACTCGTCCATAGAATCTGTCCAATTCAACACTCCCTCTCTCCAAGGTTTTTACCCTTGCCTCGAAATGGCTATGGTGGTTGTGACCCATATACGAAGTGCTTCCTTGACATCCTTATCCAATGCCTTAATTCTAGATATGACATCATCCATCCCTCATGATTATTCTAAAACAAAAGATCGTCGTAGGCTCGGCCAGCAATCGAGATCCTATATCAAGGAATATAATGCCCCAGAGTCGTACACATCAATCTATGAACACTAAGGTCTCGTCGAGGTGGTGCTTGCTTATAGAGAACTATCCCTCTTGTAACAGGCAGTTCACTAAGGATCATGGCAAAGGCAATGTTCTCTGCCAACCGCTCATGCCGACTATAGGTGGTGTGCCATGATCTACTGACTATCCTAAGCACACGTGTACCTCTGCCGATCATTCAGTAGTACTCAGAAAGTAGAGGCTCTCCAATTATTGAGCCGAGATGACTTAATCTGCGTAATGAAGGTGCTTGAAGGCAAAGGCTATCGTGTCATCCTCTAGAGACAGCTCAGGGACTCCAGATAGATAGGGTCTCACCATCCGATTTGCTGCTTTATCTGAAAGCGAAACTGGATAAGATACTGTAAGTTTTGGTTTTAGGCTAGAATAGGCACCGTTAGGGCCTCTAAGAGGTTGGTGGCACTAGAAGAAAGTTTTGAGTAAAAGAAAAAAGGGGAGGAAAATAAAGGAGGTACCTATTCTAGGGTTTGGATCCATTCGCGCTCTTGACAAGGATTTGATTCCCATGCTTTGTGCACTCAAGCCTTCTTTCACTCCACACTCTATGGTCATTTGCCTAGCCCGTTATCTTCACCATTAACCTTATCCTATTTTCTTGCACACATGTACACACCTTCGCTACACTGGTATTGAAAGAGGCTGCTTTCGTGCAAATTTTGCATACGCACATTTGGAGAGGATTTGAGGTCTAGAGGATTGATCACACATATTTTTAGTGATTGTTAGGCATGTTACATGGGGGTGAGGGGAGAGCGTGTTTTCAGGGATCTATTGTGGGTCTTGTTCACACGTGATTGCACCCTGTATGAGTCACGTGTGGGGCTTGTGTTGAGCAATAGTTGTGGCGTTTTTTCACACGCTTGTGCACTTTGGGTAGTGTTCACACACGACCATGGGTTATGATTCTTATTACTTTTACCCTTCATTTGGGCACCATGGTACGACTTTGCATCATCATCGCGCGAGCAAGACGACATCGTTTTGATTGTTTTTCCGTTTACGATCGGATCATGGGAGAGCCGCTCATGCACTATTATCGTCGCTCTACGATCGATATTATGAGTTGCCATTTTGTGTCATGGTTCACATATCTTTTGTCAATTTCACACGTATGTTTAGTAGTGCTTCAAGGCTTAGGACCTCTATACCCTCATTTACAGACTCCACGCTATGAAGAGATGGCATACTCATGCCATTGTTGGACGTTGGAGCTTGCATGTTTGTTGCATAGTCATATGAGGTGTTGTTTTGATGAGGAGGATATATGGTCCACATACGGCAACTTTGTTGACCCACTCTGTGCTCGAATGCGTTGACACAGAAGGTTCGGCATTGTTCGCATTCATGGGATGAGTCTTCTTTTGGTGACTTGTACGAGTGTCTGACACTCTTAAGCCGCCATGATTACGTTCTTAATACTGTAGACTACATCGATGCACGGATCTGATGATGATGATGATGATGTATCTTATATAAACCCATACGCATGATGATCTATTACACACACATACGATGATATTGATGTATCACACACACATGTGCACATGATGATACATACACATATATTTGCACATGATGATATGGACACTGATGCTGACGTATGTGATAGCGATGTGTGTGAGCTAGATCATGTGGGCATGATCTGGAGAGGGGGCAGGGATGATGGCATCGAGCATTATGAGTGTTCATATATCTAGGCCTACCTTCTCATCATCCAATACATGACTTGGATCTAGAACATACTTCTTCTTTCTTCAAATGAGCTCGCATGAAAATACATTGTGGATCTTCCAGTATAAAGGAGGGAATAAAAGTTAACGAGCTCAATCTCCAACTTTCCTCGTATTCATGCACAGTCTATAACTTAATCTCCAACTTTCCTCATATTTGTGTAGGGTTTATGTTATATGGGCAAAAACTTCTTGTACTTTTCCCCAAGGAGAGGGATTTTCTGTGGTTGGGTCGTATACCAACAAGGAAGACCATATCACCTTCATCAAATTCTCTAGTAGTCTACTTGAGATCGACACGCTACTTTTTTCTATCGTGAGTAGCTTTGATATCCTTTTTTATAGTCCGCATTGAACAATCCACTTTATCTATTTGCTTCAAGACTTCCACTCTGACCAGAGTGTTGAACTAAATCAATGGTGTTGCACAATCTACTATAAGATGCATCGTAATAAAATTATACTGAATGTGGAGAATTCATCCATTTTTTGGGTTCCCTTCCATGGAATGCTCGAAGAATGTCTTTGATTACCCTCTCTGCCTAATCATCAATTTCTAGATAGTACCAAAATCTATAGAGCTACAGCTTCAAAGCATTTATTCCAAGAGCAGGACACATGAATTCAGCACCCCGATCCCTAACTATCCTTCCAAAGTAAAGTCTAAATATATCCTTTGGAATGACTTTTAGCAAACACCAAGAGCAGTATAAGTCTTTTTCAAAAGAATCGAATGAGCAACCTTCGTCAAGCGATCTACCACACGGCTAAGATGGAATCATGTCCTGCATCGACTGAAGAAAAATCTAATGATGGAATCCATGCTTATGTATTCTAATTGTATATGTGAAATAGGATGCACGTGTCTTGGCGTTTTTGTCATTTCACCTTTGCAAGGCTAAAAGAAATGCTTCTTTGTAGCAGCCACCATGACGGTCTTCACTTAGCTGGGGCGTGTCACGAGCTTTCTTTAGAATCCTCTTATTAAGATCTCTATCTTGAAAAATATACAACCGATTATTGAAGTACAAGCATCCACCTCTAACGTGAATCCATGAATTTTCTTTACTTCTAGGGTTGCCTTTACTTTTGCGGTAAGCAATATGATAATAGGGATAAAGAACTTATCTAATCCAATCTCTTCCTTAATCTCAACGTGCAAGTAAGGAGGCCTTCCTGCCTAATATATCTATGACCGCATTCTCCTTGTCTAACCTATACTTGATTTTAAAACCAAACTCTCGAAGTGTTTGTATTTATCTTCTTTGCGTGATGTTAACATCATTCTGGTTGAAAATTTGCTTTAAAATTTTATGATCTATAACCCGAGAAGACAAGCAACTCTACGTCATCACTGTTCCTCTCGTGAGATCTTAGCTATAGCACCAGCGGATTAGTCAAGCAACCCCTCAGCTTATCAAAGTTACTTTGGCACATCGCGCAGACCATTAGAATGGAATGTCCTTCTTGAGAAGCGCCGTCAAAGGAGAAACAATCTTGGCATATGAACATCGGATACCATCTTATCAATCCCAAGAACCATTTGACTTCCTCTATCGTCTTTGGTTCTGGCAAATCGATAGCCGCTTTTGCACCTTGGCGGGATCAGCTAATATACTATCTCTTGACATTATGATCCCGGATATTCAATTTGATGGTAAAGAAGATACATGCACTCTTCTTAGAGAAAAGTCTGTGCTTCTGGAGGCTTTCGAGGACTTTGAAGAGACACATACTTCACATGCGATCAGCTACATTCTTCGAGCAAACTAGAATTGCATCAATGAAGACCGAGATAAAATCATCCTGAAGGTTTCTTTTCTTTTTCTTTTTGCATTCAACAGTTATAGCTAGAAGGGGAATTATTTAATCCCAACAGCATTATCGTGAACTCGTAATGTGCATACCATGTATTAAAATCTATCTTAGGAATATTATGATACGATAACATCCTAAGTTTAAGTCAATCTTTATAAATATCTGGCCTTTATGCGATCAATCTAACAGCACATTCTAGGAGTAAGATGCTTATTCTTAACAGTAAGCCGATTTAACCCTGAATATACACAATCTCATAGTCCCATCATTCTTCTTCTGAAAGAGAACGAGCACCACATAGCAAGGGGATACAAATGGGCCAAACAAAGCTCTCCTCAAACAGTTATCTCGATTATTCCCCGAGCTCGGTTGCTTTCGGAATGGCCTTCTTATAAGCTCAAGATTCACTATTGTTGGGCTCCGAGAATGAACTCTTTCTCATGATCCACCTCACGAGTCGAGGGTATTGTAGTTAAATCTACGTCACAGTATATACTCACTTAACCAACATGGTTTCCTTGCAACTCTTTATCTGCAGGATGGCTTGCTTCTACTGGAGTCCCTTCAATAACTTTACTACTTTTATAGGTTACGGGGTGGGAGTTCAACAAACTACTCCAGTTCCTTTCATCTTGTTCACATGAATATCCATGAAGGAAATGGTGCCTTTGTGATAATATTTGGCTAGGTTCCCATCCAAGAGAAACTGAATTACATCCGTCTTTTGGCAAGTAACTTCCACTACCCAATTCCACTCGCATTGGTCTGCCTTGCTTCTGGTCGATTACTAATTTATGCAACATCCAAGTGAAATGAATGAATGAATGAGCGTTTCTCGAATCAACAAAAAGCTTAAAATTCTTACCTCGAAAATTGGATGGGGTGTAACTTAGTGAGAATCGTTGGTTTCGATCCTGGTGCTCCACTCTATCGAACGAAGTCTACCTCTTCCTTCTTTCTCTGGGGTTAGCTACTATTATAATGGCATTAGAAGTTGCTGAGACTGGGCTAGAACTTGCCTCCTTTGACTTGCCAAGCAAGTTCTATGGTGGAGTTAGAATGGTAACATCAATCGGTGTGTTGGCACAACCATTCAAAAAATGTCCCAGTAGCTGCTCGCATCTAAAACACTTCATACTCCTTCCTGAGCTAAAACTGCAAATCCAAAGGCATTCTAGGCAAAGAATCATGTCCACTGTGCCCACTCGCTTTTCATACTTGGCTCCAATCTTGTCCCCTATTTCTCTTTGAATTTGGCATACTAGAATTAGATGGAGCTCTCTTTGGGAGGGGGCAAAAAGGCCTTTTACTACACGGTCTCCTTAGAAAGAAATACATGCACAAAATCCTCAGCCACCACCATCTTAATTGCTTCCCCGCCGCTAACAAAGACAGTTTCGCATTCTTAACCAATCTATCCAAGGGAGGATCCAATCTTCTGACAAACCCATGGAGAAGGGTCTCGTCTTCCAGCGGAAGAGCATGTCGGACTAGGCTTACGTGAGATCAATTGATAATACGCCTCCGTAAGTTTGCCTACTTGAGAAAACTCTATAAACTCATTTATCTTCTCTTCCATGGGGACAAAACCTTTGATGGAGGTAAGCTTTCATGTCCTCCCATCTCAGACTATACCATTAACTTTCAATTTGGCGAGATCCATCTTACTGTACCCCGCACATGTTACACTACTCGTCCATAGAATCTGTCCAATTCAACACTCCCTCTCTCCAAGGTTTTTACCCTTGCCTCGAAATGGCTATGGTGGTTGTGACCCATATACGAAGTGCTTCCTTGACATCCTTATCCAATGCCTTAATTCTAGATATGACATCATCCATCCCTCATGATTATTCTAAAACAAAAGACCGTCGTAGGCTCGGCCAGCAATCGAGATCCTGTATCAAGGAATATAATGCCCCAGAGTCGTACACATCAATCTATGAACACTAAGGTCTCGTCGAGGTGGTGCTTGCTTATAGAGAACTATCCCTCTTGTAACAGGCAGTTCACTAAGGATCATGGCAAAGGCAATGTTCTCTGCCAACCGCTCATGCCGACTATAGGTGGTGTGCCATGATCTACTGACTATCCTAAGCACACGTGTACCTCCGCCGATCATTCAGTAGTACTCAGAAAGTAGAGGCTCTCAAATTATCGAGCCGAGATGACTTAATCTGCGTAATGAAGGTGCTTGAAGGCAAAGGCTATCGTGTCATCCTCTAGAGACAGCTCAGGGACTCCAGATAGATAGGGTCTCACCATCCGATTTGCTGCTTTATCTGAAAGCGAAACTGGATAAGATACTGTAAGCTTTGGTTTTAGGCTAGAATAGGCACCGTTAGGGCATCTAAGAGGTTGGTGGCACTAGAAGAAAGTTTTGAGTAAAAGAGAAAAGGGGAGGAAAATAAAGGAGGTACCTATTCTAGGGTTTGGATCCATTCGCGCTCTTGACAAGGATTTGATTCCCACGCTTTGTGCACTCAAGCCTTCTTTCACTCCACACTCTATGGTCATTTGCCTAGCCCGTTATCTTCACCATTAACCTTATCCTATTTTCTTGCACACATGTACACACCTCGCTACACTGGTATTGAAAGAGGCTGCTTTCGTGCAAATTTTGCATACGCACATTTGGAGAGGATTTGAGGTCTAGAGGATTGATCACACATATTTTTAGTGATTGTTAGGCATGTTACATGGGGGTGAGGGGAGAGCGTGTTTTCAGGGATCTATTGTGGGTCTTGTTCACACGTGATTGCACCCTGTATGAGTCACGTGTGGGGCTTGTGTTGAGCATTGGTTGTGGCGTTTTTTCACACGCTTGTGCACTTTGGGTAGTGTTCACACACGACCATGGGTTATGATTCTTATTACTTTTACCCTTCAGTTGGGCACCATGGTACGACTTTGCATCATCATCGCGCGAGCAAGACGACATCGTTTTGATTGTTTTTCCGTTTACGATCGGATCATGGGAGAGCCGCTCATGCACTATTATCGTCGCTCTACGATCGATATTATGAGTTGCCATTTTGTGTCATGGTTCACATATCTTTTGTCAATTTCACACGTACGTTTAGTAGTGCTTCAAGGCTTAGGACCTCTATACCCTCATTTACAGACTCCACGCTATGAAGAGATGGCATACTCATGCCATTGTTGGACGTTGGAGCTTGCATGTTTGTTGCCTAGTCATATGAGGTGTTGTTTTGATGAGGAGGATATATGGTCCACATACGGCAACTTTGTTGACCCACTCTATGCTCGAATGCGTTGACACAGAAGGTTCGGCATTGTTCGCATTCATGGGATGAGTCTTCTTTTGGTGACTTGTACGAGTGTCTGACACTCTTAAGCCGCCATGATTACGTTCTTAATACTGTAGACTACATCGATGCACGGATCTGATGATGATGATGATGATGTATCTTATATAAACCCATACGCATGATGATCTATTACACACACATACGATGATATTGATGTATCACACACACATGTGCACATGATGATACATACACATATATTTGCACATGATGATATGGACACTGATGCTGACGTATGTGATAGCGATGTGTGTGAGCTAGATCATGTGGGCATGATCTGGAGAGGGGGCAGGGATGATGGCATCGAGCATTATGAGTGTTCATATATCTAGGCCTACCTTCTCATCATCCAATACATGACTTGGATCTAGAACATACTTCTTCTTTCTTCAAATGAGCTCGCATGAAAATACATTGTGGATCTTCCAGTATGGAGGAGGGAATAAAAGTTCACGAGCTCAATCTCCAACTTTCCTCGTATTCATGCACAGTCTATAACTTAATCTCCAACTTTCCTCATATTTGTGTAGGGTTTATGTTATATGGGCAAAAACTTCTTGTACTTTTCCCCAAGGAGAGGGGTTTTCTGTGGTTGGGTCGTATACCAACAAGGAAGACCATATTACCTTCATCAAATTCTCTAGTAGTCTACTTGAGATCGACACGCTACTTTTTTCTATCGTGAGTAGCTTTGATATCCTTTTTTATAGTCCGCATTGAACAATCCACTTTATCTATTTGCTTCAAGACTTCCACTCTGACCAGAGGGTTGAACTAAATCAATGGTGTTGCACAATCTACTATAAGATGCATCGCAATAAAATTATACCGAATGTGGAGAATTCATCCATTTTTTGGGTTCCCTTCCATGGAATGCTCGAAGAATGTCTTTGATTACCCTCTCTGCCTAATCATCAATTTCTAGATAGTACCAAAATCTATAGAGCTACAGCTTCAAAGCATTTATTCCAAGAGCAGGACACATGAATTCAGCACCCCGATCCCTAACTATCCTTCCAAAGTAAAGTCTAAATATATCCTTTGGAATGACTTTTAGCAAACACCAAGAGCAGTATAAGTCTTTTTCAAAAGAATCGAATGAGCAACCTTCGTCAAGCGATCTACCACACGGCTAAGATGGAATCATGTCCTGCATCGACTGAAGAAAAATCTAATGATGGAATCCATGCTTATGTATTCTAATTGTATATGTGAAATAGGATGCACGTGTCTTGGCGTTTTTGTCATTTCACCTTTGCAAGGCTAAAAGAAATGCTTCTTTGTATAGCAGCCACCATGACGGTCTTCACTTAGCTGGGGCGTGTCACGAGCTTTCTTTAGAATCCTCTTATTAAGATCTCTATCTTGAAAAATATACAACCGATTATTGAAGTACAAGCATCCACCTCTAACGTGAATCCATGAATTTTCTTTACTTCTAAGGTTGCCTTTACTTTTGCGGTAAGCAATATGATAATAGGGATAAAGAACTTATCTAATCCAATCTCTTCCTTAATCTCAACGTGCAAGTAAGGAGGCCTTCCTGCCTAATATATCTATGACCGCATTCTCCTTGTCTAACCTATACTTGATTTTAAAACCAAACTCTCGAAGTGTTTGTATTTATCTTCTTTGCGTGATGTTAACATCATTCTGGTTGAAAATTTGCTTTAAAATTTTATGATCTATAACCCGAGAAGACAAGCAACTCTACGTCATCACTGTTCCTCTCGTGAGATCTTAGCTATAGCACCAGCGGATTAGTCAAGCAACCCCTCAGCTTATCAAAGTTACTTTGGCACATCGCGCAGACCATTAGAATGGAATGTCCTTCTTGAGAAGCGCCGTCAAAGGAGAAACAATCTTGGCATATGAACATCGGATACCATCTTATCAATCCCAAGAACCATTTGACTTCCTCTATCGTCTTTGGTTCTGGCAAATCGATAGCCGCTTTTGCACCTTGGCGGGATCAGCTAATATACTATCTCTTGACATTATGATCCCGGATATTCAATTTGATGGTAAAGAAGGTACATGCACTCTTCTTAGAGAAAAGTCTGTGCTTCTGGAGGCTTTCGAGGACTTTGGAGAGACACATACTTCACATGCGATCAGCTACATTCTTCGAGCAAACTAGAATTGCATCAATGAAGACCGAGATAAAATCATCCGAGGTTTCTTTTCTTTTCCTTTTTGCATTCAACAGTTATAGCTAGAAGGGGAATTATTTAATCCCAACAGCATTATCGTGAACTCGTAATGTGCATACCATGTATTAAAATCTATCTTAGGAATATTATGATACGATAACATCCTAAGTTTAAGTCAATCTTTATAAATATCTGGCCTTTATGCGATCAATCTAACAGCACATTCCAAGAGTAAGATGCTTATTCTTAACAGTAAGCCGATTTAACCCTGAATATACAATCTCATAGTCCCATCATTCTTCTTCTGAAAGAGAACGAGCACCACATAGCAAGGGGATACAAATGGGCCAAACAAAGCTCTCCTCAAACAGTTATCTCGATTATTCCCCGAGCTCGGTTGCTTTCGGAATGGCCTTCTTATAAGCTCAAGATTCACTATTGTTGGGCTCCGAGAATGAACTCTTTCTCATGATCCACCTCACGAGTCGAGGGTATTGTAGTTAAATCTACGTCACAGTATATACTCACTTAACCAACATGGTTTCCTTTCAACTCTTTATCTGCAGGATGGCTTGCTTCTGCTGGAGTCCCTTCAATAACTTTACTACTTTTACAGGTTACGGGGTGGGAGTTCAACAAACTACTCCAGTTCCTTTCATCTTGTTCACATGAAGATCCATGAAGGAAATGGTGCCTTTGTGATAATATTTGGCTAGGTTCCCATCCAAGAGAAACTGAATTACATCCGTCTTTTGGCAAGTAACTTCCACTACCCAATTCCACTCGCATTGGTCTGCCTTGCTTCTGGTCGATTACTAATTTATGCAACATTGGTCTGCCTTGCTTCTGGTCGATTACTAATTTATGCAACATCCAAGTGAAATGAATGAATGAATGAGCGTTTCTCGAATCAACAAAAAGCTTAAAATTCTTACCTCAAAAATCGGATGGGGTGTAACTTAGTGAGAATCGTTGGTTTCGATCCTGGTGCTCCACTCTATCAAACGAAGTCTACCTCTTCCTTCTTTCTCTGGGGTTAGCTACTATTATAATGGCATTAGAAGTTGCTGAGACTGGGCTAGAACTTGCCTCCTTTGACTTGTCAAGCAAGTTCTATGGTGGAGTTAGAATGGTAACATCAATCGGTGCGTTGGCACAACCATTCATAAAATGTCCCAGTAGCTGCTCGCATCTAAAACACTTCATACTCCTTCCTGAGCTAAAACTGCAAATCCAAAGGCATTCTAGGGAAAGAATCATGTCCACTGTGCCCACTCGCTTTTCATACTTGGCTCCAATCTTGTCCCCTATTTCTCTTTGAATTTGGCATACTAGAATTAGATGGAGCTCTCTTTGGGAGGGGGCAAAAAGGCCTTTTACTACACGGTCTCCTTAGAAAGAAATACATGCACAAAATCCTCAGCCACCACCATCTTAATTGCTTCCCCGCCGCTAACAAAGACAGTTTCGCATTCTTAACCAATCTATCCAAGGGAGGATCCAATCTTCTGACAAACCCATGGAGAAGGGTCTCGTCTTCCATCGGAAGAGCATGTCGGACTAGGCTTACGTGAGATCAATTGATAATACGCCTCCGTAAGTTTGCCTGCTTGAGAAAACTCTATAAACTCATTTATCTTCTCTTCCATGGGGACAAAACCTTTGATGGAGGTAAGCTTTCATGTCCTCCCATCTCAGACTATACCATTAACTTTCAATTTGGCGAGATCCATCTTACTGTACCCCGCACATGTTACACTACTCGTCCATAGAATCTGTCCAATTCAACACTCCCTCTCTCCAAGGTTTTTACCCTTGCCCCGAAATGGCTATGGTGGTTGTGACCCATATACGAAGTGCTTCCGTGACATCCTTATCCAATGCCTTAATTCTAGATATGACATCATCCATCCCTCATGATTATTCTAAAACAAAAGACCGTCGTAGGCTCGGCCAGCAATCGAGATCCTGTATCAAGGAATATAATGCCCCAGAGTCGTACACATCAATCTATGAACACTAAGGTCTCGTCGAGGTGGTGCTTGCTTATAGAGAACTATCCCTCTTGTAACAGGCAGTTCACTAAGGATCATCGCAAAGGCAATGTTCTCTGCCAACCGCTCATGCCGACTATAGGTGGTGTGCCATGATCTACTGACTATCCTAAGCACACGTGTACCTCCGCCGATCATTCAGTAGTACTCAGAAAGTAGAGGCTCTCCAATTATCGAGCCGAGATGACTTAATCTGCGTAATGAAGGTGCTTGAAGGCAAAGGCTATCGTGTCATCCTCTAGAGACAGCTCAGGGACTCCAGATAGATAGGGTCTCACCATCCAATTTGTTGCTTTATCTGAAAGCGAAACTGGATAAGATACTGTAAGCTTTGGTTTTAGGCTAGAATAGGCACCGTTAGGGCCTCTTAGAGGTTGGTGGCACTAGAAGAAAGTTTTGAGTAAAAGAGAAAAGGGGAGGAAAATAAAGGAGGTACCTATTCTAGGGTTTGGATCCATTCGCGCTCTTGACAAGGATTTGATTCCCACGCTTTGTGCACTCAAGCCTTCTTTCACTCCACACTCTATGGTCATTTGCCTAGCCCGTTATCTTCACCATTAACCTTATCCTATTGTCTTGCACACATGTACACAACTTCGCTACACTGGTATTGAAAGAGGCTGCTTTCGTGCAGATTTTGCATACGCACATTTGGAGAGGATTTGAGGTCTAGAGGATTGATCACACATATTTTTAGTGATTGTTAGGCATGTTACATGGGGGTGAGGGGAGAGCGTGTTTTCAGGGATCTATTGTGGGTCTTGTTCACACGTGATTGCACCCTGTATGAGTCACGTGTGGGGCTTGTGTTGAGCATTGGTTGTGGCGTTTTTTCACACGCTTGTGCACTTTGGGTAGTGTTCACACACGACCATGGGTTATGATTCTTATTACTTTTACCCTTCAGTTGGGCACCATGGTACGACTTTGCATCATCATCGCGCGAGCAAGACGACATCGTTTTGATTGTTTTTCCGTTTACGATCGGATCATGGGAGAGCCGCTCATGCACTATTATCGTCGCTCTACAATCGATATTATGAGTTGCCATTTTGTGTCATGGTTCACATATCTTTTGTCAATTTCACACGTACGTTTAGTAGTGCTTCAAGGCTTAGGACCTCTATACCCTCATTTACAGACTCCACGCTATGAAGAGATGGCATAGTCATGCCATTGTTGGACGTTGGAGCTTGCATGTTTGTTGCCTAGTCATATGAGGTGTTGTTTTGATGAGGAGGATATATGGTCCACATACGGCAACTTTGTTGACCCACTCTATGCTCGAATGCGTTGACACAGAAGGTTCGGCATTGTTCCAATTCATGGGATGAGTCTTCTTTTGGTGACTTGTACGAGTGTCTGACACTCTTAAGCCGCCATGATTACGTTCTTAATACTGTAGACTACATCGATGCACGGATCTGATGATGATGATGATGATGTATCTTATATAAACCCATACGCATGATGATCTATTACACACACATACGATGATATTGATGTATCACACACACATGTGCACATGATGAAACATACACATATATTTGCACATGATGATATGGACACTGATGCTGACGTATGTGATAGCGATGTGTGTGAGCTAGATCATGTGGGCATGATCTGGAGAGGGGGCAGGGATGATGGCATCGAGCATTATGAGTGTTCATATATCTAGGCCTACCTTCTCATCATCCAATACATGACTTGGATCTAGAACATACTTCTTCTTTCTTCAAATGAGCTCGCATGAAAATACATTGTGGATCTTCAAGTATGGAGGAGGGAATAAAAGTTCACGAGCTGAATCTCCAACTTTCCTCGTATTCATGCACAGTCTATAACTTAATCTCCAACTTTCCTCATATTTGTGTAGGGTTTATGTTATATGGGCAAAAACTTCTTGTACTTTTTCCCAAGGAGAGGGATTTTCTGTGGTTGGGTCGTATACCAACAAGGAAGACCATATCACCTTCATCAAATTCTCTAGTAGTCTACTTGAGATCGACACGCTACTTTTTTCTATCGTGAGTAGCTTTGATATCCTTTTTTATAGTCCGCATTGAACAATCCACTTTATCTATTTGCTTCAAGACTTCCACTCTGACCAGAGGGTTGAACTAAATCAATGGTGTTGCACAATCTACTATAAGACGCATCGCAATAAAATTATACCGAATGTGGAGAATTCATCCATTTTTTGGGTTCCCTTCCATGGAATGCTCGAAGAATGTCTTTGATTACCCTCTCTGCCTAATCATCAATTTCTAGATGGTACCAAAATCTATAGAGCTACAGCTTCAAAGCATTTATTCCAAGAGCAGGACACATGAATTCAGCACCCCGATCCCTAACTATCCTTCCAAAGTAAAGTCTAAATATATCCTTTGGAATGACTTTTAGCAAACACCAAGAGCAGTATAAGTCTTTTTCAAAAGAATCGAATGAGCAACCTTCGTCAAGCGATCTACCACACGGCTAAGATGGAATCATGTCCTGCATCGACTGAAGAAAAATCTAATGATGGAATCCATGCTTATGTATTCTAATTGTATATGTGAAATAGGATGCACGTGTCTTGGCGTTTTTGTCATTTCACCTTTGCAAGGCTAAAAGAAATGCTTCTTTGTAGCAGCCACCATGACGGTCTTCACTTAGCTGGGGCGTGTCACGAGCTTTCTTTAGAATCCTCTTATTAAGATCTCTATCTTGAAAAATATACAACCGATTATTGAAGTACAAGCATCCACCTCTAACGTGAATCCATGAATTTTCTTTACTTCTAGGGTTGCCTTTACTTTTGCGGTAAGCAATATGATAATAGATAGGGATAAAGAACTTATCTAATCCAATCTCTTCCTTAATCTCAACGTGCAAGTAAGGAGGCCTTCCTGCCTAATATATCTATGACCGCATTCTCCTTGTCTAACCTATACTTGATTTTAAAACCAAACTCTCGAAGTGTTTGTATTTATCTTCTTTGTGTGATGTTAACATCATTCTGGTTGAAAATTTGCTTTAAAATTTTATGATCTATAACCCGAGAAGACAAGCAACTCTACGTCATCACTGTTCCTCTCGTGAGATCTTAGCTATAGCACCAGCGGATTAGTCAAGCAACCCCTCAGCTTATCAAAGTTACTTTGGCACATCGCGCAGACCATTAGAATGGAATGTCCTTCTTGAGAAGCGCCGTCAAAGGAGAAACAATCTTGGCATATGAACATCGGATACCATCTTATCAATCCCAAGAACCATTTGACTTCCTCTATCGTCTTTGGTTCTGGCAAATCGATAGCCGCTTTTGCACCTTGGCGGGATCAGCTAATATACTATCTCTTGACATTATGATCCCGGATATTCAATTTGATGGTAAAGAAGGTACATGCACTCTTCTTAGAGAAAAGTCTGTGCTTCTGGAGGCTTTCGAGGACTTTGAAGAGACACATACTTCACATGCGATCAGCTACATTCTTCGAGCAAACTAGAATTGCATCAATGAAGACCGAGATAAAATCATCCTGAAGGTTTCTTTTCTTTTTCTTTTTGCATTCAACAGTTATAGCTAGAAGGGAAATTATTTAATCCCAACAGCATTATCGTGAACTCGTAATGTGCATACCATGTATTAAAATCTATCTTAGGAATATTATGATACGATAACATCCTAAGTTTAAGTCAATCTTTATAAATATCTGGCCTTTATGCGATCAATCTAACAGCACATTCCAGGAGTAAGATGCTTATTCTTAACAGTAAGCCGATTTAACCCTGAATATACAATCTCATAGTCCCATCATTCTTCTTCTGAAAGAGAACGAGCACCACATAGCAAGGGGATGCAAATGGGCCAAACAAAGCTCTCCTCAAACAGTTATCTCGATTATTCCCCGAGCTCGGTTGCTTTCGGAATGGCCTTCTTATAAGCTCAAGATTCACTATTGTTGGGCTCCGAGAATGAACTCTTTCTCATGATCCACCTCACGAGTCGAGGGTATTGTAGTTAAATCTACGTCACAGTATATACTCACTTAACCAACATGGTTTCCTTGCAACTCTTTATCTGTAGGATGGCTTGCTTCTGCTGGAGTCCCTTCAATAACTTTACTACTTTTACAGGTTACGGGGTGGGAGTTCAACAAACTACTCCAGTTCCTTTCATCTTGTTCACATGAAGATCCATGAAGGAAATGGTGCCTTTGTGATAATATTTGGCTAGGTTCCCATCCAAGAGAAACTGAATTACATCCGTCTTTTGGCAAGTAACTTCCACTACCCAATTCCACTCGCATTGGTCTGCCTTGCTTCTAGTCGATTACTAATTTATGCAACATCCAAGTGAAATGAATGAATGAATGAGCGTTTCTCGAATCAACAAAAAGCTTAAAATTCTTACCTCAAAAATCGAATGGGGTGTAACTTAGTGAGAATCGTTGGTTTCGATCCTGGTGCTCCACTCTATCGAACGAAGTCTACCTCTTCCTTCTTTCTCTGGGGTTAGCTACTATTATAATGGCATTAGAAGTTGCTGAGACTGGGCTAGAACTTGCCTCCTTTGACTTGTCAAGCAAGTTCTATGGTGGAGTTAGAATGGTAACATCAATCGGTGCGTTGGCACAACCATTCATAAAATGTCCCAGTAGCTGCTCGCATCTAAAACACTTCATACTCCTTCCTGAGCTAAAACTGCAAATCCAAAGGCATTCTAGGGAAAGAATCATGTCCACTGTGCCCACTCGCTTTTCATACTTGGCTCCAATCTTGTCCCCTATTTCTCTTTGAATTTGGCATACTAGAATTAGATGGAGCTCTCTTTGGGAGGGGGCAAAAAGGCCTTTTACTACACGGTCTCCTTAGAAAGAAATACATGCACGAAATCCTCAGCCACCACCATCTTAATTGCTTCCCCGCCGCTAACAAAGACAGTTTCGCATTCCAAACCAATCTATCCAAGGGAGGATCCAATCTTCTGACAAACCCATGGAGAAGGGTCTCGTCTTCCATCGGAAGAGCATGTCGGACTAGGCTTACGTGAGATCAATTAATAATACGCCTCCGTAAGTTTGCCTGCTTGAGAAAACTCTATAAACTCATTTATCTTCTCTTCCATGGGGACAAAACCTTTGATAAAGGTAAGCTTTCATGTCCTCCCATCTCAGACTATACCATTAACTTTCAATTTGGCGAGATCCATCTTACTGTACCCCGCACATGTTACACTACTCGTCCATAGAATCTGTCCAATTCAACACTCCCTCTCTCCAAGGTTTTTACCCTTGCCTCGAAATGGCTATGGTGGTTGTGACCCATATACGAAGTGCTTCCTTGACATCCTTATCCAATGCCTTAATTCTAGATATGACATCATCCATCCCTCATGATTATTCTAAAACAAAAGATCGTCGTAGGCTCGGCCAGCAATCTAGATCCTGTATCAAGGAATATAATGCCCCAGAGTCGTACACATCAATCTATGAACACTAAGGTCTCGTCGAGGTGGTGCTTGCTTATAGAGAACTATCCCTCTTGTAACAGGCAGTTCACTAAGGATCATGGCAAAGGCAATGTTCTCTGCCAACCGCTCATGCCGACTATAGGTGGTGTGCCATGATCTACTGACTATCCTAAGCACACGTGTACCTCTGCCGATCATTCAGTAGTACTCAGAAAGTAGAGGCTCTCCAATTATTGAGCCGAGATGACTTAATCTGCGTAATGAAGGTGCTTGAAGGCAAAGGCTATCGTGTCATCCTCTAGAGACAGCTCAGGGACTCCAGATAGATAGGGTCTCACCATCCGATTTGCTGCTTTATCTGAAAGCGAAACTGGATAAGATACTGTAAGTTTTGGTTTTAGGCTAGAATAGGCACCGTTAGGGCCTCTAAGAGGTTGGTGGCACTAGAAGAAAGTTTTGAGTAAAAGAAAAAAGGGGAGGAAAATAAAGGAGGTACCTATTCTAGGGTTTGGATCCATTCGCGCTCTTGACAAGGATTTGATTCCCATGCTTTGTGCACTCAAGCCTTCTTTCACTCCACACTCTATGGTCATTTGCCTAGCCCGTTAGCTTCACCATTAACCTTATCCTATTTTCTTGCACACATGTACACACTTTCGCTACACTGGTATTGAAAGAGGCTGCTTTCGTGCAAATTTTGCATACGCACATTTGGAGAGGATTTGAGGTCTAGAGGATTGATCACACATATTTTTAGTGATTGTTAGGCATGTTACATGGGGGTGAGGGGAGAGCGTGTTTTCAGGGATCTATTGTGGGTCTTGTTCACACGTGATTGCACCCTGTATGAGTCACGTGTGGGGCTTGTGTTGAGCAATAGTTGTGGCGTTTTTTCACACGCTTGTGCACTTTGGGTAGTGTTCACACACGACCATGGGTTATGATTCTTATTACTTTTACCCTTCATTTGGGCACCATGGTACGACTTTGCATCATCATCGCGCGAGCAAGACGACATCGTTTTGATTGTTTTTCCGTTTACGATCGGATCATGGGAGAGCCGCTCATGCACTATTATCGTCGCTCTACGATCGATATTATGAGTTGCCATTTTGTGTCATGGTTCACATATCTTTTGTCAATTTCACACGTATGTTTAGTAGTGCTTCAAGGCTTAGGACCTCTATACCCTCATTTACAGACTCCACGCTATGAAGAGATGGCATACTCATGCCATTGTTGGACGTTGGAGCTTGCATGTTTGTTGCATAGTCATATGAGGTGTTGTTTTGATGAGGAGGATATATGGTCCACATACGGCAACTTTGTTGACCCACTCTGTGCTCGAATGCGTTGACACAGAAGGTTCGGCATTGTTCGCATTCATGGGATGAGTCTTCTTTTGGTGACTTGTACGAGTGTCTGACACTCTTAAGCCGCCATGATTACGTTCTTAATACTGTAGACTACATCGATGCACGGATCTGATGATGATGATGATGATGTATCTTATATAAACCCATACGCATGATGATCTATTACACACACATACGATGATATTGATGTATCACACACACATGTGCACATGATGATACATACACATATATTTGCACATGATGATATGGACACTGATGCTGACGTATGTGATAGCGATGTGTGTGAGCTAGATCATGTGGGCATGATCTGGAGAGGGGGCAGGGATGATGGCATCGAGCATTATGAGTGTTCATATATCTAGGCCTACCTTCTCATCATCCAATACATGACTTGGATCTAGAACATACTTCTTCTTTCTTCAAATGAGCTCGCATGAAAATACATTGTGGATCTTCCAGTATAAAGGAGGGAATAAAAGTTAACGAGCTCAATCTCCAACTTTCCTCGTATTCATGCACAGTCTATAACTTAATCTCCAACTTTCCTCATATTTGTGTAGGGTTTATGTTATATGGGCAAAAACTTCTTGTACTTTTCCCCAAGGAGAGGGATTTTCTGTGGTTGGGTCGTATACCAACAAGGAAGACCATATCACCTTCATCAAATTCTCTAGTAGTCTACTTGAGATCGACACGCTACTTTTTTCTATCGTGAGTAGCTTTGATATCCTTTTTTATAGTCCGCATTGAACAATCCACTTTATCTATTTGCTTCAAGACTTCCACTCTGACCAGAGTGTTGAACTAAATCAATGGTGTTGCACAATCTACTATAAGATGCATCGTAATAAAATTATACCGAATGTGGAGAATTCATCCATTTTTTGGGTTCCCTTCCATGGAATGCTCGAAGAATGTCTTTGATTACCCTCTCTGCCTAATCATCAATTTCTAGATAGTACCAAAATCTATAGAGCTACAGCTTCAAAGCATTTATTCCAAGAGCAGGACACATGAATTCAGCACCCCGATCCCTAACTATCCTTCCAAAGTAAAGTCTAAATATATCCTTTGGAATGACTTTTAGCAAACACCAAGAGCAGTATAAGTCTTTTTCAAAAGAATCGAATGAGCAACCTTCGTCAAGCGATCTACCACACGGCTAAGATGGAATCATGTCCTGCATCGACTGAAGAAAAATCTAATGATGGAATCCATGCTTATGTATTCTAATTGTATATGTGAAATAGGATGCACGTGTCTTGGCGTTTTTGTCATTTCACCTTTGCAAGGCTAAAAGAAATGCTTCTTTGTAGCAGCCACCATGACGGTCTTCACTTAGCTGGGGCGTGTCACGAGCTTTCTTTAGAATCCTCTTATTAAGATCTCTATCTTGAAAAATATACAACCGATTATTGAAGTACAAGCATCCACCTCTAACGTGAATCCATGAATTTTCTTTACTTCTAGGGTTGCCTTTACTTTTGCGGTAAGCAATATGATAATAGGGATAAAGAACTTATCTAATCCAATCTCTTCCTTAATCTCAACGTGCAAGTAAGGAGGCCTTCCTGCCTAATATATCTATGACCGCATTCTCCTTGTCTAACCTATACTTGATTTTAAAACCAAACTCTCGAAGTGTTTGTATTTATCTTCTTTGCGTGATGTTAACATCATTCTGGTTGAAAATTTGCTTTAAAATTTTATGATCTATAACCCGAGAAGACAAGCAACTCTACGTCATCACTGTTCCTCTCGTGAGATCTTAGCTATAGCACCAGCGGATTAGTCAAGCAACCCCTCAGCTTATCAAAGTTACTTTGGCACATCGCGCAGACCATTAGAATGGAATGTCCTTCTTGAGAAGCGCCGTCAAAGGAGAAACAATCTTGGCATATGAACATCGGATACCATCTTATCAATCCCAAGAACCATTTGACTTCCTCTATCGTCTTTGGTTCTGGCAAATCGATAGCCGCTTTTGCACCTTGGCGGGATCAGCTAATATACTATCTCTTGACATTATGATCCCGGATATTCAATTTGATGGTAAAGAAGATACATGCACTCTTCTTAGAGAAAAGTCTGTGCTTCTGGAGGCTTTCGAGGACTTTGAAGAGACACATACTTCACATGCGATCAGCTACATTCTTCGAGCAAACTAGAATTGCATCAATGAAGACCGAGATAAAATCATCCTGAAGGTTTCTTTTCTTTTTCTTTTTGCATTCAACAGTTATAGCTAGAAGGGGAATTATTTAATCCCAACAGCATTATCGTGAACTCGTAATGTGCATACCATGTATTAAAATCTATCTTAGGAATATTATGATACGATAACATCCTAAGTTTAAGTCAATCTTTATAAATATCTGGCCTTTATGCGATCAATCTAACAGCACATTCTAGGAGTAAGATGCTTATTCTTAACAGTAAGCCGATTTAACCCTGAATATACACAATCTCATAGTCCCATCATTCTTCTTCTGAAAGAGAACGAGCACCACATAGCAAGGGGATACAAATGGGCCAAACAAAGCTCTCCTCAAACAGTTATCTCGATTATTCCCCGAGCTCGGTTGCTTTCGGAATGGCCTTCTTATAAGCTCAAGATTCACT
Source organism: Cibotium barometz (assembly GCF_041138505.1). Classification (NCBI taxonomy): domain Eukaryota; kingdom Viridiplantae; phylum Streptophyta; class Polypodiopsida; order Cyatheales; family Cibotiaceae; genus Cibotium; species Cibotium barometz. The sequence goes on along the minus strand of NC_141065.1, from coordinate 11,899,865 downwards.
ATTGTTGGGCTCCGAGAATGAACTCTTTCTCATGATCCACCTCACGAGTCGAGGGTATTGTAGTTAAATCTACGTCACAGTATATACTCACTTAACCAACATGGTTTCCTTGCAACTCTTTATCTGCAGGATGGCTTGCTTCTGCTGGAGTCCCTTCAATAACTTTACTACTTTTATAGGTTACGGGGTGGGAGTTCAACAAACTACTCCAGTTCCTTTCATCTTGTTCACATGAATATCCATGAAGGAAATGGTGCCTTTGTGATAATATTTGGCTAGGTTCCCATCCAAGAGAAACTGAATTACATCCGTCTTTTGGCAAGTAACTTCCACTACCCAATTCCACTCGCATTGGTCTGCCTTGCTTCTGGTCGATTACTAATTTATGCAACATCCAAGTGAAATGAATGAATGAATGAGCGTTTCTCGAATCAACAAAAAGCTTAAAATTCTTACCTCAAAAATTGGATGGGGTGTAACTTAGTGAGAATCGTTGGTTTCGATCCTGGTGCTCCACTCTATCGAACGAAGTCTACCTCTTCCTTCTTTCTCTGGGGTTAGCTACTATTATAATGGCATTAGAAGTTGCTGAGACTGGGCTAGAACTTGCCTCCTTTGACTTGCCAAGCAAGTTCTATGGTGGAGTTAGAATGGTAACATCAATCGGTGCGTTGGCACAACCATTCATAAAATGTCCCAGTAGCTGCTCGCATCTAAAACACTTCATACTCCTTCCTGAGCTAAAACTGCAAATCCAAAGGCATTCTAGGGAAAGAATCATGTCCACTGTGCCCACTCGCTTTTCATACTTGGCTCCAATCTTGTCCCCTATTTCTCTTTGAATTTGGCATACTAGAATTAGATGGAGCTCTCTTTGGGAGGGGGCAAAAAGGCCTTTTACTACACGGTCTCCTTAGAAAGAAATACATGCACAAAATCCTCAGCCACCACCATCTTAATTGCTTCCCCGCCGCTAACAAAGACAGTTTCGCATTCTTAACCAATCTATCCAAGGGAGGATCCAATCTTCTGACAAACCCATGGAGAAGGGTCTCGTCTTCCAGCGGAAGAGCATGTCGGACTAGGCTTACGTGAGATCAATTGATAATACGCCTCCGTAAGTTTGCCTACTTGAGAAAACTCTATAAACTCATTTATCTTCTCTTCCATGGGGACAAAACCTTTGATGGAGGTAAGCTTTCATGTCCTCCCATCTCAGACTATACCATTAACTTTCAATTTGGCGAGATCCATCTTACTGTACCCCGCACATGTTACACTACTCGTCCATAGAATCTGTCCAATTCAACACTCCCTCTCTCCAAGGTTTTTACCCTTGCCTCGAAATGGCTATGGTGGTTGTGACCCATATACGAAGTGCTTCCTTGACATCCTTATCCAATGCCTTAATTCTAGATATGACATCATCCATCCCTCATGATTATTCTAAAACAAAAGACCGTCGTAGGCTCGGCCAGCAATCGAGATCCTGTATCAAGGAATATAATGCCCCAGAGTCGTACACATCAATCTATGAACACTAAGGTCTCGTCAAGGTGGTGCTTGCTTATAGAGAACTATCCCTCTTGTAACAGGCAGTTCACTAAGGATCATGGCAAAGGCAATGTTCTCTGCCAACCGCTCATGCCGACTATAGGTGGTGTGCCATGATCTACTGACTATCCTAAGCACACGTGTACCTCCGCCGATCATTCAGTAGTACTCAGAAAGTAGAGGCTCTCAAATTATCGAGCCGAGATGACTTAATCTGCGTAATGAAGGTGCTTGAAGGCAAAGGCTATCGTGTCATCCTCTAGAGACAGCTCAGGGACTCCAGATAGATAGGGTCTCACCATCCGATTTGCTGCTTTATCTGAAAGCGAAACTGGATAAGATACTGTAAGCTTTGGTTTTAGGCTAGAATAGGCACCGTTAGGGCCTCTAAGAGGTTGGTGGCACTAGAAGAAAGTTTTGAGTAAAAGAGAAAAGGGGAGGAAAATAAAGGAGGTACCTATTCTAGGGTTTGGATCCATTCGCGCTCTTGACAAGGATTTGATTCCCACGCTTTGTGCACTCAAGCCTTCTTTCACTCCACACTCTATGGTCATTTGCCTAGCCCGTTATCTTCACCATTAACCTTATCCTATTTTCTTGCACACATGTACACACCTCGCTACACTGGTATTGAAAGAGGCTGCTTTCGTGCAAATTTTGCATACGCACATTTGGAGAGGATTTGAGGTCTAGAGGATTGATCACACATATTTTTAGTGATTGTTAGGCATGTTACATGGGGGTGAGGGGAGAGCGTGTTTTCAGGGATCTATTGTGGGTCTTGTTCACACGTGATTGCACCCTGTATGAGTCACGTGTGGGGCTTGTGTTGAGCATTGGTTGTGGCGTTTTTTCACACGCTTGTGCACTTTGGGTAGTGTTCACACACGACCATGGGTTATGATTCTTATTACTTTTACCCTTCAGTTGGGCACCATGGTACGACTTTGCATCATCATCGCGCGAGCAAGACGACATCGTTTTGATTGTTTTTCCGTTTACGATCGGATCATGGGAGAGCCGCTCATGCACTATTATCGTCGCTCTACGATCGATATTATGAGTTGCCATTTTGTGTCATGGTTCACATATCTTTTGTCAATTTCACACGTACGTTTAGTAGTGCTTCAAGGCTTAGGACCTCTATACCCTCATTTACAGACTCCACGCTATGAAGAGATGGCATACTCATGCCATTGTTGGACGTTGGAGCTTGCATGTTTGTTGCCTAGTCATATGAGGTGTTGTTTTGATGAGGAGGATATATGGTCCACATACGGCAACTTTGTTGACCCACTCTGTGCTCGAATGCGTTGACACAGAAGGTTCGGCATTGTTCGCATTCATGGGATGAGTCTTCTTTTGGTGACTTGTACGAGTGTCTGACACTCTTAAGCCGCCATGATTACGTTCTTAATACTGTAGACTACATCGATGCACGGATCTGATGATGATGATGATGATGTATCTTATATAAACCCATACGCATGATGATCTATTACACACACATACGATGATATTGATGTATCACACACACATGTGCACATGATGATACATACACATATATTTGCACATGATGATATGGACACTGATGCTGACGTATGTGATAGCGATGTGTGTGAGCTAGATCATGTGGGCATGATCTGGAGAGGGGGCAGGGATGATGGCATCGAGCATTATGAGTGTTCATATATCTAGGCCTACCTTCTCATCATCCAATACATGACTTGGATCTAGAACATACTTCTTCTTTCTTCAAATGAGCTCGCATGAAAATACATTGTGGATCTTCCAGTATGGAGGAGGGAATAAAAGTTCACGAGCTCAATCTCCAACTTTCCTCGTATTCATGCACAGTCTATAACTTAATCTCCAACTTTCCTCATATTTGTGTAGGGTTTATGTTATATGGGCAAAAACTTCTTGTACTTTTCCCCAAGGAGAGGGGTTTTCTGTGGTTGGGTCGTATACCAACAAGGAAGACCATATTACCTTCATCAAATTCTCTAGTAGTCTACTTGAGATCGACACGCTACTTTTTTCTATCGTGAGTAGCTTTGATATCCTTTTTTATAGTCCGCATTGAACAATCCACTTTATCTATTTGCTTCAAGACTTCCACTCTGACCAGAGGGTTGAACTAAATCAATGGTGTTGCACAATCTACTATAAGATGCATCGCAATAAAATTATACCGAATGTGGAGAATTCATCCATTTTTTGGGTTCCCTTCCATGGAATGCTCGAAGAATGTCTTTGATTACCCTCTCTGCCTAATCATCAATTTCTAGATAGTACCAAAATCTATAGAGCTACAGCTTCAAAGCATTTATTCCAAGAGCAGGACACATGAATTCAGCACCCCGATCCCTAACTATCCTTCCAAAGTAAAGTCTAAATATATCCTTTGGAATGACTTTTAGCAAACACCAAGAGCAGTATAAGTCTTTTTCAAAAGAATCGAATGAGCAACCTTCGTCAAGCGATCTACCACACGGCTAAGATGGAATCATGTCCTGCATCGACTGAAGAAAAATCTAATGATGGAATCCATGCTTATGTATTCTAATTGTATATGTGAAATAGGATGCACGTGTCTTGGCGTTTTTGTCATTTCACCTTTGCAAGGCTAAAAGAAATGCTTCTTTGTATAGCAGCCACCATGACGGTCTTCACTTAGCTGGGGCGTGTCACGAGCTTTCTTTAGAATCCTCTTATTAAGATCTCTATCTTGAAAAATATACAACCGATTATTGAAGTACAAGCATCCACCTCTAACGTGAATCCATGAATTTTCTTTACTTCTAGGGTTGCCTTTACTTTTGCGGTAAGCAATATGATAATAGGGATAAAGAACTTATCTAATCCAATCTCTTCCTTAATCTCAACGTGCAAGTAAGGAGGCCTTCCTGCCTAATATATCTATGACCGCATTCTCCTTGTCTAACCTATACTTGATTTTAAAACCAAACTCTCGAAGTGTTTGTATTTATCTTCTTTGCGTGATGTTAACATCATTCTGGTTGAAAATTTGCTTTAAAATTTTATGATCTATAACCCGAGAAGACAAGCAACTCTACGTCATCACTGTTCCTCTCGTGAGATCTTAGCTATAGCACCAGCGGATTAGTCAAGCAACCCCTCAGCTTATCAAAGTTACTTTGGCACATCGCGCAGACCATTAGAATGGAATGTCCTTCTTGAGAAGCGCCGTCAAAGGAGAAACAATCTTGGCATATGAACATCGGATACCATCTTATCAATCCCAAGAACCATTTGACTTCCTCTATCGTCTTTGGTTCTGGCAAATCGATAGCCGCTTTTGCACCTTGGCGGGATCAGCTAATATACTATCTCTTGACATTATGATCCCGGATATTCAATTTGATGGTAAAGAAGGTACATGCACTCTTCTTAGAGAAAAGTCTGTGCTTCTGGAGGCTTTCGAGGACTTTGGAGAGACACATACTTCACATGCGATCAGCTACATTCTTCGAGCAAACTAGAATTGCATCAATGAAGACCGAGATAAAATCATCTGAGGTTTCTTTTCTTTTCCTTTTTGCATTCAACAGTTATAGCTAGAAGGGGAATTATTTAATCCCAACAGCATTATCGTGAACTCGTAATGTGCATACCATGTATTAAAATCTATCTTAGGAATATTATGATACGATAACATCCTAAGTTTAAGTCAATCTTTATAAATATCTGGCCTTTATGCGATCAATCTAACAGCACATTCCAAGAGTAAGATGCTTATTCTTAACAGTAAGCCGATTTAACCCTGAATATACAATCTCATAGTCCCATCATTCTTCTTCTGAAAGAGAACGAGCACCACATAGCAAGGGGATACAAATGGGCCAAACAAAGCTCTCCTCAAACAGTTATCTCGATTATTCCCCGAGCTCGGTTGCTTTCGGAATGGCCTTCTTATAAGCTCAAGATTCACTATTGTTGGGCTCCGAGAATGAACTCTTTCTCATGATCCACCTCACGAGTCGAGGGTATTGTAGTTAAATCTACGTCACAGTATATACTCACTTAACCAACATGGTTTCCTTGCAACTCTTTATCTGCAGGATGGCTTGCTTCTGCTGGAGTCCCTTCAATAACTTTACTACTTTTACAGGTTACGGGGTGGGAGTTCAACAAACTACTCCAGTTCCTTTCATCTTGTTCACATGAAGATCCATGAAGGAAATGGTGCCTTTGTGATAATATTTGGCTAGGTTCCCATCCAAGAGAAACTGAATTACATCCGTCTTTTGGCAAGTAACTTCCACTACCCAATTCCACTCGCATTGGTCTGCCTTGCTTCTGGTCGATTACTAATTTATGCAACATTGGTCTGCCTTGCTTCTGGTCGATTACTAATTTATGCAACATCCAAGTGAAATGAATGAATGAATGAGCGTTTCTCGAATCAACAAAAAGCTTAAAATTCTTACCTCAAAAATCGGATGGGGTGTAACTTAGTGAGAATCGTTGGTTTCGATCCTGGTGCTCCACTCTATCGAACGAAGTCTACCTCTTCCTTCTTTCTCTGGGGTTAGCTACTATTATAATGGCATTAGAAGTTGCTGAGACTGGGCTAGAACTTGCCTCCTTTGACTTGTCAAGCAAGTTCTATGGTGGAGTTAGAATGGTAACATCAATCGGTGCGTTGGCACAACCATTCATAAAATGTCCCAGTAGCTGCTCGCATCTAAAACACTTCATACTCCTTCCTGAGCTAAAACTGCAAATCCAAAGGCATTCTAGGGAAAGAATCATGTCCACTGTGCCCACTCGCTTTTCATACTTGGCTCCAATCTTGTCCCCTATTTCTCTTTGAATTTGGCATACTAGAATTAGATGGAGCTCTCTTTGGGAGGGGGCAAAAAGGCCTTTTACTACACGGTCTCCTTAGAAAGAAATACATGCACAAAATCCTCAGCCACCACCATCTTAATTGCTTCCCCGCCGCTAACAAAGACAGTTTTGCATTCTTAACCAATCTATCCAAGGGAGGATCCAATCTTCTGACAAACCCATGGAGAAGGGTCTCGTCTTCCATCGGAAGAGCATGTCGGACTAGGCTTACGTGAGATCAATTGATAATACGCCTCCGTAAGTTTGCCTGCTTGAGAAAACTCTATAAACTCATTTATCTTCTGTTCCATGGGGACAAAACCTTTGATGGAGGTAAGCTTTCATGTCCTCCCATCTCAGACTATACCATTAACTTTCAATTTTGCGAGATCCATCTTACTGTACCCCGCACATGTTACACTACTCGTCCATAGAATCTGTCCATTCAACACTCCCTCTCTCCAAGGTTTTTACCCTTGCCCCGAAATGGCTATGGTGGTTGTGACCCATATACGAAGTGCTTCCGTGACATCCTTATCCAATGCCTTAATTCTAGATATGACATCATCCATCCCTCATGATTATTCTAAAACAAAAGACCGTCGTAGGCTCGGCCAGCAATCGAGATCCTGTATCAAGGAATATAATGCCCCAGAGTCGTACACATCAATCTATGAACACTAAGGTCTCGTCGAGGTGGTGCTTGCTTATAGAGAACTATCCCTCTTGTAACAGGCAGTTCACTAAGGATCATCGCAAAGGCAATGTTCTCTGCCAACCGCTCATGCCGACTATAGGTGGTGTGCCATGATCTACTGACTATCCTAAGCACACGTGTACCTCCGCCGATCATTCAGTAGTACTCAGAAAGTAGAGGCTCTCCAATTATCGAGCCGAGATGACTTAATCTGCGTAATGAAGGTGCTTGAAGGCAAAGGCTATCGTGTCATCCTCTAGAGACAGCTCAGGGACTCCAGATAGATAGGGTCTCACCATCCGATTTGCTGCTTTATCTGAAAGCGAAACTGGATAAGATACTGTAAGTTTTGGTTTTAGGCTAGAATAGGCACCGTTAGGGCCTCTAAGAGGTTGGTGGCACTAGAAGAAAGTTTTGAGTAAAAGAAAAAAGGGGAGGAAAATAAAGGAGGTACCTATTCTAGGGTTTGGATCCATTCGCGCTCTTGACAAGGATTTGATTCCCACGCTTTGTGCACTCAAGCCTTCTTTCACTCCACACTCTATGGTCATTTGCCTAGCTCGTTATCTTCACCATTAACCTTATCCTATTTTCTTGCACACATGTACACACCTTCGCTACACTGGTATTGAAAGAGGCTGCTTTCGTGCAAATTTTGCATACGCACATTTGGAGAGGATTTGAGGTCTAGAGGATTGATCACACATATTTTTAGTGATTGTTAGGCATGTTACGTGGGGGTGAAGGGAGAGCGTGTTTTCAGGGATCTATTGTGGGTCTTGTTTACACGTGATTGCACCCTGTATGAGTCACGTGTGGGGCTTGTGTTGAGCATTGGTTGTGGCGTTTTTTCACACGCTTGTGCACTTTGGGTAGTGTTCACACACGACCATGGGTTATGATTCTTATTACTTTTACCCTTCAGTTGGGCACCATGGTACGACTTTGCATCATCATCGCGCGAGCAAGACGACATCGTTTTGATTGTTTTTCCGTTTACGATCGAATCATGGGAGAGCCGCTCATGCACTATTATCGTCGCTCTACGATCGATATTATGAGTTGCCATTTTGTGTCATGGTTCACATATCTTTTGTCAATTTCACACGTACGTTTAGTAGTACTTCAAGGCTTAGGACCTCTATACCCTCATTTACAGACTCCACGCTATGAAGAGATGGCATACTCATGCCATTGTTGGACGTTGGAGCTTGCATGTTTGTTGCCTAGTCATATGAGGTGTTGTTTTGATGAGGAGGATATATGGTCCACATACGGCAACTTTGTTGACCCACTCTGTGCTCGAATGCGTTGACACAGAAGGTTCGGCATTGTTCGTATTCATGGGATGAGTCTTCTTTTGGTGACTTGTACGAGTGTCTGACACTCTTAAGCAGCCATGATTACGTTCTTAATACTGTAGACTACATCGATGCACGGATCTGATGATGATGATGATGATGTATCTTATATAAACCCATACGCATGATGATCTATTACACACACATACGATGATATTGATGTATCACACACACATGTGCACATGATGATACATACACATATATTTGCACATGATGATATGGACACTGATGCTGACGTATGTGATAGCGATGTGTGTGAGCTAGATCATGTGGGCATGATCTGGAGAGGGGGCAGGGATGATGGCATCGAGCATTATGAGTGTTCATATATCTAGGCCTACCTTCTCATCATCCAATACATGACTTGGATCTAGAACATACTTCTTCTTTCTTCAAATGAGCTCGCATGAAAATACATTGTGGATCTTCGAGTACGGAGGAGGGAATAAAAGTTCAGGAGCTCAATCTCCAACTTTCCTCGTATTCATGCACAGTCTATAACTTAATCTCCAACTTTCCTCATATTTGTGTAGGGTTTATGTTATATGGGCAAAAACTTCTTGTACTTTTCCCCAAGGAGAGGGATTTTCTGTGGTTGGGTCGTATACCAACAAGGAAGACCATATCACCTTCATCAAATTCTCTAGTAGTCTACTTGAGATCAACACGCTACTTTTTTCTATCGTGAGTAGCTTTGATATCCTTTTTTATAGTCCGCATTGAACAATCCACTTTATCTATTTGCTTCAAGACTTCCACTCTGACCAGTGGGTTGAACTAAATCAATGGTGTTGCACAATCTACTATAAGATGCATCGCAATAAAATTATACCGAATGTGGAGAATTCATCCATTTTTTGGGTTCCCTTCCATGGAATGCTCGAAGAATGTCTTTGATTACCCTCTCTGCCTAATCATCAATTTCTAGATAGTACCAAAATCTATAGAGCTACAGCTTCAAAGCATTTATTCCAAGAGCAGGACACATGAATTCAGCACCCCGATCCCTAACTATCCTTCCAAAGTAAAGTCTAAATATATCCTTTGGAATGACTTTTAGCAAACACCAAGAGCAGTATAAGTCTTTTTCAAAAGAATCGAATGAGCAACCTTCGTCAAGCGATCTACCACACGGCTAAGATGGAATCATGTCCTGCATCGACTGAAGAAAAATCTAATGATGGAATCCATGCTTATGTATTCTAATTGTATATGTGAAATAGGATGCACGTGTCTTGGCGTTTTTGTCATTTCACCTTTGCAAGGCTAAAAGAAATGCTTCTTTGTAGTAGCCACCATGACGGTCTTCACTTAGCTGGGGCGTGTCACGAGCTTTCTTTAGAATCCTCTTATTAAGATCTCTATCTTGAAAAATATACAACCGATTATTGAAGTACAAGCATCCACCTCTAACGTGAATCCATGAACTTTCTTTACTTCTAGGGTTGCCTTTACTTTTGCGGTAAGCAATATGATAATAGGGATAAAGAACTTATCTAATCCAATCTCTTCCTTAATCTCAACGTGCAAGTAAGGAGGCCTTCCTGCCTAATATATCTATGACCGCATTCTCCTTGTCTAACCTATACTTGATTTTAAAACCAAACTCTCGAAGTGTTTGTATTTATCTTCTTTGCGTGATGTTAACATCATTCTGGTTGAAAATTTGCTTTAAAATTTTATGATCTATAACCCGAGAAGACAAGCAACTCTACGTCATCACTGTTCCTCTCGTGAGATCTTAGCTATAGCACCAGCGGATTAGTCAAGCAACCCCTCAGCTTATCAAAGTTACTTTGGCACATCGCGCAGACCATTAGAATGGAATGTCCTTCTTGAGAAGCGCCGTCAAAGGAGAAACAATCTTGGCATATGAACATCGGATACCATCTTATCAATCCCAAGAACCATTTGACTTCCTCTATCGTCTTTGGTTCTGGCAAATCAATAGCCGCTTTTGCACCTTGGCGGGATCAGCTAATATACTATCTCTTGACATTATGATCCCGGATATTCAATTTGATCGTAAAGAAGGTACATGCACTCTTCTTAGAGAAAAGTCTGTGCTTCTGGAGGCTTTCGAGGACTTTGAAGAGACACATACTTCACATGCGATCAGCTACATTCTTCGAGCAAACTAGAATTGCATCAATGAAGACCGAGATAAAATCATCCGAGGTTTCTTTTCTTTTTCTTTTTGCATTCAACAATTATAGCTAGAAGGGGAATTATTTAATCCCAACAGCATTATCGTGAACTCGTAATGTGCATACCATGTATTAAAATCTATCTTAGGAATATTATGATACGATAACATCCTAAGTTTAAGTCAATCTTTATAAATATCTGGCCTTTATGCGATCAATCTAACAGTACATTCCAGGAGTAAGATGCTTATTCTTAACAGTAAGCCGATTTAACCCTGAATATACAATCTCATAGTCCCATCATTCTTCTTCTGAAAGAGAACGAGCACCACATAGCAAGGGGATACAAATGGGCCAAACAAAGCTCTCCTCAAACAGTTATCTCGATTATTCCCCGAGCTCGGTTGCTTTCAGAATGGCCTTCTTATAAGCTCAAGATTCACTATTGTTGGGCTCCGAGAATGAACTCTTTCTCATGATCCACCTCACGAGTCGAGGGTATTGTAGTTAAATCTACGTCACAGTATATACTCACTTAACCAACATGGTTTCCTTGCAACTCTTTATCTGCAGGATGGCTTGCTTCTGCTGGAGTCCCTTCAATAACTTTACTACTTTTACAGGTTACGGGGTGGGAGTTCAACAAACTACTCCAGTTCCTTTCATCTTGTTCACATGAAGATCCATGAAGGAAATGGTGCCTTTGTGATAATATTTGGCTAGGTTCCCATCCAAGAGAAACTGAATTACATCCGTCTTTTGGCAAGTAACTTCCACTACCCAATTCCACTCGCATTGGTCTGCCTTGCTTCTGGTCGATTACTAATTTATGCAACATCCAAGTGAAATGAATGAATGAATGAGCGTTTCTCGAATCAACAAAAAGCTTAAAATTCTTACCTCAAAAATCGGATGGGGTGTAACTTAGTGAGAATCGTTGGTTTCGATCCTGGTGCTCCACTCTATCGAACAAAGTCTACCTCTTCCTTCTTTCTCTGGGGTTAGCTGCTATTATAATGGCATTAGAAGTTGCTGAGACTGGGCTAGAACTTGCCTCCTTTGACTTGTCAAGCAAGTTCTATGGTGGAGTTAGAATGGTAACATCAATCGGTGCGTTGGCACAACCATTCATAAAATGTCCCAGTAGCTGCTCGCATCTAAAACACTTCATACTCCTTCCTGATCTAAAACTGCAAATCCAAAGGCATTCTAGGGAAAGAATCATGTCCACTGTGCCCACTCGCTTTTCATACTTGGCTCCAATCTTGTCCCCTATTTCTCTTTGAATTTGGCATACTAGAATTAGATGGAGCTCTCTTTGGGAGGGGGCAAAAAGGCCTTTTACTACACGGTCTCCTTAGAAAGAAATACATGCACAAAATCCTCAGCCACCACCATCTTAATTGCTTCCCCGCCGCTAACAAAGACAGTTTCGCATTCTTAACCAATCTATCCAAGGGAGGATCCAATCTTCTGACAAACCCATGGAGAAGGGTCTCGTCTTCCATCGGAAGAGCATGTCGGACTAGGCTTACGTGAGATCAATTGATAATACGCCTCCGTAAGTTTGCCTGCTTGAGAAAACTCTATAAACTCATTTATCTTCTCTTCCATGGGGACAAAACCTTTGATGGAGGTAAGCTTTCATGTCCTCCCATCTCAGACTATACCATTAACTTTCAATTTGGCGAGATCCATCTTACTGTACCCCGCACATGTTACACTACTCGTCCATAGAATCTGTCCAATTCAACACTCCTTCTCTCCAAGGTTTTTACCCTTGCCCCGAAATGGCTATGGTGGTTGTGACCCATATACGAAGTGCTTCCTTGACATCCTTATCCAATGCCTTAATTCTAGATATGACATCATCCATCCCTCATGATTATTCTAAAACAAAAGACCGTCGTACGCTCGGCCAGCAATCGAGATCCTGTATCAAGGAATATAATGCCCCAGAGTCGTACACATCAATCTATGAACACTAAGGTCTCGTCGAGGTGGTGCTTGCTTATAGAGAACTATCCCTCTTGTAACAGGCAGTTCACTAAGGATCATGGCAAAGGCAATGTTCTCTGCCAACCGCTCATGCCGACTATAGGTGGTGTGCCATGATCTACTGACTATCCTAAGCACACGTGTACCTCCGCCGATCATTCAGTAGTACTCAGAAAGTAGAGGCTCTCCAATTATCGAACCGAGATGACTTAATCTGTGTAATGAAGGTGCTTGAAGGCAAAGGCTATCGTGTCATCCTCTAGAGATAGCTCAGGGACTCCAGATAGATAGGGTCTCACCATCCGATTTGCTGCTTTATCTGAAAGCGAAACTGGATAAGATACTGTAAGTTTTGGTTTTAGGCTAGAATAGGCACCGTTAGGGCCTCTTAGAGGTTGGTGGCACGAGAAGAAAGTTTTGAGTAAAAGAAAAAAGGGGAGGAAAATAAAGGAGGTACCTATTCTAGGGTTTGGATCCATTCGCGCTCTTGACAAGGATTTGATTCCCACGCTTTGTGCACTCAAGCCTTCTTTCACTCCACACTCTATGGTCATTTGCCTAGCCCGTTATCTTCACCATTAACCTTATCCTATTTTCTTGCACACATGTACACACCTTCGCTACACTGGTATTGAAAGAGGCTGCTTTCGTGCAAATTTTGCATACGCACATTTGGAGAGGATTTGAGGTCTAGAGGATTGATCACACATATTTTTAGTGATTGTTAGGCATGTTACATGGGGGTGAGGGTAGAGCGTGTTTTCAGGGATCTATTGTGGGTCTTGTTCACACGTGATTGCACCCTGTATGAGTCACGTGTGGGGCTTGTGTTGAGCATTGGTTGTGGCCTTTTTTCACACGCTTGTGCACTTTGGGTAGTGTTCACACACGACCATGGGTTATGATTCTTATTACTTTTACCCTTCAGTTGGGCACCATGGTACGACTTTGCATCATCATCGCGCGAGCAAGACGACATCGTTTTGATTGTTTTTCCGTTTACGATCGAATCATGGGAGAGCCGCTCATGCACTATTATCGTCGCTCTACGATCGATATTATGAGTTGCCATTTTGTGTCATGGTTCACATATCTTTTGTCAATTTCACACGTACGTTTAGTAGTGCTTCAAGGCTTAGGACCTCTATACCCTCATTTACAGACTCCACGCTATGAAGAGATGGCATACTCATGCCATTGTTGGACGTTGGAGCTTGCATGTTTGTTGCCTAGTCATATGAGGTGTTGTTTTGATGAGGAGGATATATGGTCCACATACGGCAACTTTGTTGACCCACTCTGTGCTCGAATGCGTTGACATAGAAGGTTCGGCATTGTTCGCATTCATGGGATGAGTCTTCTTTTGGTGACTTGTACGAGTGTCTGACACTCTTAAGCCGCCATGATTACGTTCTTAATACTGTAGACTACATCGATGCACGGATCTGATGATGATGATGATGATGTATCTTATATAAACCCATACGCATGATGATCTATTACACACACATACGATGATATTGATGTATCACACACACATGTGCACATGATGATACATACACATATATTTGCACATGATGATATGGACACTGATGTTGACGTATGTGATAGCGATGTGTGTGAGCTAGATCATGTGGGCATGATCTGGAGAGGGGGCAGGGATGATGGCATCGAGCATTATGAGTGTTCATATATCTAGGCCTACCTTCTCATCATCCAATACATGACTTGGATCTAGAACATACTTCTTCTTTCTTCAAATGAGCTCACATGAAAATACATTGTGGATCTTCGAGTACGGAGGAGGGAATAAAAGTTCAGGAGCTCAATCTCCAACTTTCCTCGTATTCATGCACAGTCTATAACTTAATCTCCAACTTTCCTCATATTTGTGTAGGGTTTATGTTATATAGGCAAAAACTTCTTGTACTTTTCCCCAAGGAGAGGGATTTTCTGTGGTTGGGTCGTATACCAACAAGGAAGACCATATCACCTTCATCAAATTCTCTAGTAGTCTACTTGAGATCAACACGCTACTTTTTTCTATCGTGAGTAGCTTTGATATCCTTTTTTATAGTCCGCATTGAACAATCCACTTTATCTATTTGCTTCAAGACTTCCACTCTGACCAGTGGGTTGAACTAAATCAATGGTGTTGCACAATCTACTATAAGATGCATCGCAATAAAATTATACCGAATGTGGAGAATTCATCCATTTTTTGGGTTCCCTTCCATGGAATGCTCGAAGAATGTCTTTGATTACCCTCTCTGCCTAATCATCAATTTCTAGATAGTACCAAAATCTATAGAGCTACAGCTTCAAAGCATTTATTCCAAGAGCAGGACACATGAATTCAGCACCCCGATCCCTAACTATCCTTCCAAAGTAAAGTCTAAATATATCCTTTGGAATGACTTTTAGCAAACACCAAAAGCAGTATAAGTCTTTTTCAAAAGAATCGAATGAGCAACCTTCGTCAAGCGATCTACCACACGGCTAAGATGGAATCATGTCCTGCATCGACTGAAGAAAAATCTAATGATGGAATCCATGCTTATGTATTCTAATTGTATATGTGAAATAGGATGCACGTGTCTTGGCGTTTTTGTCATTTCACCTTTGCAAGGCTAAAAGAAATGCTTCTTTGTAGCAGCCACCATGACGGTCTTCACTTAGCTGGGGCGTGTCACGAGCTTTCTTTACAATCCTCTTATTAAGATCTCTATCTTGAAAAATATACAACCGATTATTGAAGTACAAGCATCCACCTCTAACGTGAATCCATGAATTTTCTTTACTTCTAGGGTTGCCTTTACTTTTGCGGTAAGCAATATGATAATAGGGATAAAGAACTTATCTAATCCAATCTCTTCCTTAATCTCAACGTGCAAGTAAGGAGGCCTTCCTGCCTAATATATCTATGACCGCATTCTCCTTGTCTAACCTATACTTGATTTTAAAACCAAACTCTCGAAGTGTTTGTATTTATCTTCTTTGCGTGATGTTAACATCATTCTGGTTGAAAATTTGCTTTAAAATTTTATGATCTATAACCCGAGAAGGCAAGCAACTCTACGTCATCACTGTTCCTCTCGTGAGATCTTAGCTATAGCACCAGCGGATTAGTCAAGCAACCCCTCAGCTTATCAAAGTTACTTTGGCACATCGCGCAGACCATTAGAATGGAATGTCCTTCTTGAGAAGCGCCGTCAAAGGAGAAACAATCTTGGCATATGAACATCGGATACCATCTTATCAATCCCAAGAACCATTTGACTTCCTCTATCGTCTTTGGTTCTGGCAAATCGATAGCCGCTTTTGCACCTTGGCGGGATCAGCTAATATACTATCTCTTGACATTATGATCCCGGATATTCAATTTGATGGTAAAGAAGGTACATGCACTCTTCTTAGAGAAAAGTCTGTGCTTCTGGAGGCTTTCGAGGACTTTGAAGAGACACATACTTCACATGCGATCAGCTACATTCTTCGAGCAAACTAGAATTGCATCAATGAAGACCGAGATAAAATCATCCGAGGTTTCTTTTCTTTTTCTTTTTGCATTCAATAGTTATAGCTAGAAGGGGAATTATTTAATCCCAACAGCATTATCGTGAACTCGTAATGTGCATACCATGTATTAAAATCTATCTTAGGAATATTATGATACGATAACATCCTAAGTTTAAGTCAATCTTTATAAATATCTGGCCTTTATGCGATCAATCTAACAGCACATTCCAAGAGTAAGATGCTTATTCTTAACAGTAAGCCGATTTAACCCTGAATATACAATCTCATAGTCCCATCATTCTTCTTCTGAAAGAGAACGAGCACCACATAGCAAGGGGATACAAATGGGCCAAACAAAGCTCTCCTCAAACAGTTATCTCGATTATTCCCCGAGCTCGGTTGCTTTCGGAATGGCCTTCTTATAAGCTCAAGATTCACTATTGTTGGGCTCCGAGAATGAACTCTTTCTCATGATCCACCTCACGAGTCGAGGGTATTGTAGTTAAATCTACGTCACAGTATATACTCACTTAACCAACATGGTTTCCTTGCAACTCTTTATCTGCAGGATGGCTTGCTTCTGCTGGAGTCCCTTCAATAACTTTACTACTTTTACAGGTTACGGGGTGGGAGTTCAACAAACTACTCCAGTTCCTTTCATCTTGTTCACATGAAGATCCATGAAGGAAATGGTGCCTTTGTGATAATATTTGGCTAGGTTCCCATCCAAGAGAAACTGAATTACATCCGTCTTTTGGCAAGTAACTTCCACTACCCAATTCCACTCGCATTGGTCTGCCTTGCTTCTGGTCGATTACTAATTTATGCAACATTGGTCTGCCTTGCTTCTGGTCGATTACTAATTTATGCAACATCCAAGTGAAATGAATGAATGAATGAGCGTTTCTCGAATCAACAAAAAGCTTAAAATTCTTACCTCAAAAATCGGATGGGGTGTAACGTAGTGAGAATCGTTGGTTTCGATCCTGGTGCTCCACTCTATCGAACGAAGTCTACCTCTTCCTTCTTTCTCTGGGGTTAGCTACTATTATAATGGCATTAGAAGTTGCTGAGACTGGGCTAGAACTTGCCTCCTTTGACTTGTCAAGCAAGTTCTATGGTGGAGTTAGAATGGTAACATCAATCGGTGCGTTGGCACAACCATTCATAAAATGTCCCAGTAGCTGCTCGCATCTAAAACACTTCATACTCCTTCCTGAGCTAAAACTGCAAATCCAAAGGCATTCTAGGGAAAGAATCATGTCCACTATGCCCACTCGCTTTTCATACTTGGCTCCAATCTTGTCCCCTATTTCTCTTTGAATTTGGCATACTAGAATTAGATGGAGCTCTCTTTGGGAGGGGGCAAAAAGGCCTTTTACTACACGGTCTCCTTAGAAAGAAATACATGCACGAAATCCTCAGCCACCACCATCTTAATTGCTTCCCCGCCGCTAACAAAGACAGTTTCGCATTCCAAACCAATCTATCCAAGGGAGGATCCAATCTTCTGACAAACCCATGGAGAAGGGTCTCGTCTTCCATCGGAAGAGCATGTCGGACTAGGCTTACGTGAGATCAATTAATAATACGCCTCCGTAAGTTTGCCTGCTTGAGAAAACTCTATAAACTCATTTATCTTCTCTTCCATGGGGACAAAACCTTTGATAAAGGTAAGCTTTCATGTCCTCCCATCTCAGACTATACCATTAACTTTCAATTTGGCGAGATCCATCTTACTGTACCCCGCACATGTTACACTACTCGTCCATAGAATCTGTCCAATTCAACACTCCCTCTCTCCAAGGTTTTTACCCTTGCCTCGAAATGGCTATGGTGGTTGTGACCCATATACGAAGTGCTTCCTTGACATCCTTATCCAATGCCTTAATTCTAGATATGACATCATCCATCCCTCATGATTATTCTAAAACAAAAGACCGTCGTAGGCTCGGCCAGCAATCGAGATCCTGTATCAAGGAATATAATGCCCCAGAGTCGTACACATCAATCTATGAACACTAAGGTCTCGTCGAGGTGGTGCTTGCTTATAGAGAACTATCCCTCTTGTAACAGGCAGTTCACTAAGGATCATGGCAAAGGCAATGTTCTCTGCCAACCGCTCATGCCGACTATAGGTGGTGTGCCATGATCTACTGACTATCCTAAGCACACGTGTACCTCTGCCGATCATTCAGTAGTACTCAGAAAGTAGAGGCTCTCCAATTATTGAGCCGAGATGACTTAATCTGCGTAATGAAGGTGCTTGAAGGCAAAGGCTATCGTGTCATCCTCTAGAGACAGCTCAGGGACTCCAGATAGATAGGGTCTCACCATCCGATTTGCTGCTTTATCTGAAAGCGAAACTAGATAAGATACTGTAAGTTTTGGTTTTAGGCTAGAATAGGCACCGTTAGGGCCTCTAAGAGGTTGGTGGCACTAGAAGAAAGTTTTGAGTAAAAGAAAAAAGGGGAGGAAAATAAAGGAGGTACCTATTCTAGGGTTTGGATCCATTCGCGCTCTTGACAAGGATTTGATTCCCATGCTTTGTGCACTCAAGCCTTCTTTCACTCCACACTCTATGGTCATTTGCCTAGCCCGTTATCTTCACCATTAACCTTATCCTATTTTCTTGCACACATGTACACACCTTCGCTACACTGGTATTGAAAGAGGCTGCTTTCGTGCAAATTTTGCATACGCACATTTGGAGAGGATTTGAGGTCTAGAGGATTGATCACACATATTTTTAGTGATTGTTAGGCATGTTACATGGGGGTGAGGGGAGAGCGTGTTTTCAGGGATCTATTGTGGGTCTTGTTCACACGTGATTGCACCCTGTATGAGTCACGTGTGGGGCTTGTGTTGAGCAATAGTTGTGGCGTTTTTTCACACGCTTGTGCACTTTGGGTAGTGTTCACACACGACCATGGGTTATGATTCTTATTACTTTTACCCTTCATTTGGGCACCATGGTACGACATTGCATCATCATCGCGCGAGCAAGACGACATCGTTTTGATTGTTTTTCCGTTTACGATCGGATCATGGGAGAGCCGCTCATGCACTATTATCGTCGCTCTACGATCGATATTATGAGTTGCCATTTTGTGTCATGGTTCACATATCTTTTGTCAATTTCACACGTATGTTTAGTAGTGCTTCAAGGCTTAGGACCTCTATACCCTCATTTACAGACTCCACGCTATGAAGAGATGGCATACTCATGCCATTGTTGGACGTTGGAGCTTGCATGTTTGTTGCATAGTCATATGAGGTGTTGTTTTGATGAGGAGGATATATGGTCCACATACGGCAACTTTGTTGACCCACTCTGTGCTCGAATGCGTTGACACAGAAGGTTCGGCATTGTTCGCATTCATGGGATGAGTCTTCTTTTGGTGACTTGTACGAGTGTCTGACACTCTTAAGCCGCCATGATTACGTTCTTAATACTGTAGACTACATCGATGCACGGATCTGATGATGATGATGATGATGTATCTTATATAAACCCATACGCATGATGATCTATTACACACACATACGATGATATTGATGTATCACACACACATGTGCACATGATGATACATACACATATATTTGCACATGATGATATGGACACTGATGCTGACGTATGTGATAGCGATGTGTGTGAGCTAGATCATGTGGGCATGATCTGGAGAGGGGGCAGGGATGATGGCATCGAGCATTATGAGTGTTCATATATCTAGGCCTACCTTCTCATCATCCAATACATGACTTGGATCTAGAACATACTTCTTCTTTCTTCAAATGAGCTCGCATGAAAATACATTGTGGATCTTCCAGTATAAAGGAGGGAATAAAAGTTAACGAGCTCAATCTCCAACTTTCCTCGTATTCATGCACAGTCTATAACTTAATCTCCAACTTTCCTCATATTTGTGTAGGGTTTATGTTATATGGGCAAAAACTTCTTGTACTTTTCCCCAAGGAGAGGGATTTTCTGTGGTTGGGTCGTATACCAACAAGGAAGACCATATCACCTTCATCAAATTCTCTAGTAGTCTACTTGAGATCGACACGCTACTTTTTTCTATCGTGAGTAGCTTTGATATCCTTTTTTATAGTCCGCATTGAACAATCCACTTTATCTATTTGCTTCAAGACTTCCACTCTGACCAGAGTGTTGAACTAAATCAATGGTGTTGCACAATCTACTATAAGATGCATCGTAATAAAATTATACCGAATGTGGAGAATTCATCCATTTTTTGGGTTCCCTTCCATGGAATGCTCGAAGAATGTCTTTGATTACCCTCTCTGCCTAATCATCAATTTCTAGATAGTACCAAAATCTATAGAGCTACAGCTTCAAAGCATTTATTCCAAGAGCAGGACACATGAATTCAGCACCCCGATCCCTAACTATCCTTCCAAAGTAAAGTCTAAATATATCCTTTGGAATGACTTTTAGCAAACACCAAGAGCAGTATAAGTCTTTTTCAAAAGAATCGAATGAGCAACCTTCGTCAAGCGATCTACCACACGGCTAAGATGGAATCATGTCCTGCATCGACTGAAGAAAAATCTAATGATGGAATCCATGCTTATGTATTCTAATTGTATATGTGAAATAGGATGCACGTGTCTTGGCGTTTTTGTCATTTCACCTTTGCAAGGCTAAAAGAAATGCTTCTTTGTAGCAGCCACCATGACGGTCTTCACTTAGCTGGGGCGTGTCACGAGCTTTCTTTAGAATCCTCTTATTAAGATCTCTATCTTGAAAAATATACAACCGATTATTGAAGTACAAGCATCCACCTCTAACGTGAATCCATGAATTTTCTTTACTTCTAGGGTTGCCTTTACTTTTGCGGTAAGCAATATGATAATAGGGATAAAGAACTTATCTAATCCAATCTCTTCCTTAATCTCAACGTGCAAGTAAGGAGGCCTTCCTGCCTAATATATCTATGACCGCATTCTCCTTGTCTAACCTATACTTGATTTTAAAACCAAACTCTTGAAGTGTTTGTATTTATCTTCTTTGCGTGATGTTAAAATCATTCTGGTTGAAAATTTGCTTTAAAATTTTATGATCTATAACCCGAGAAGACAAGCAACTCTACGTCATCACTGTTCCTCTCGTGAGATCTTAGCTATAGCACCAGCGGATTAGTCAAGCAACCCCTCAGCTTATCAAAGTTACTTTGGCACATCGCGCAGACCATTAGAATGGAATGTCCTTCTTGAGAAGCGCCGTCAAAGGAGAAACAATCTTGGCATATGAACATCGGATACCATCTTATCAATCCCAAGAACCATTTGACTTCCTCTATCGTCTTTGGTTCTGGCAAATCGATAGCCGCTTTTGCACCTTGGCGGGATCAGCTAATATACTATCTCTTGACATTATGATCCCGGATATTCAATTTGATGGTAAAGAAGATACATGCACTCTTCTTAGAGAAAAGTCTGTGCTTCTGGAGGCTTTCGAGGACTTTGAAGAGACACATACTTCACATGCGATCAGCTACATTCTTCGAGCAAACTAGAATTGCATCAATGAAGACCGAGATAAAATCATCCTGAAGGTTTCTTTTCTTTTTCTTTTTGCATTCAACAGTTATAGCTAGAAGGGGAATTATTTAATCCCAACAGCATTATCGTGAACTCGTAATGTGCATACCATGTATTAAAATCTATCTTAGGAATATTATGATACGATAACATCCTAAGTTTAAGTCAATCTTTATAAATATCTGGCCTTTATGCGATCAATCTAACAGCACATTCTAGGAGTAAGATGCTTATTCTTAACAGTAAGCCGATTTAACCCTGAATATACACAATCTCATAGTCCCATCATTCTTCTTCTGAAAGAGAACGAGCACCACATAGCAAGGGGATACAAATGGGCCAAACAAAGCTCTCCTCAAACAGTTATCTCGATTATTCCCCGAGCTCGGTTGCTTTCGGAATGGCCTTCTTATAAGCTCAAGATTCACTATTGTTGGGCTCCGAGAATGAACTCTTTCTCATGATCCACCTCACGAGTCGAGGGTATTGTAGTTAAATCTACGTCACAGTATATACTCACTTAACCAACATGGTTTCCTTGCAACTCTTTATCTGCAGGATGGCTTGCTTCTGCTGGAGTCCCTTCAATAACTTTACTACTTTTATAGGTTACGGGGTGGGAGTTCAACAAACTACTCCAGTTCCTTTCATCTTGTTCACATGAATATCCATGAAGGAAATGGTGCCTTTGTGATAATATTTGGCTAGGTTCCCATCCAAGAGAAACTGAATTACATCCGTCTTTTGGCAAGTAACTTCCACTACCCAATTCCACTCGCATTGGTCTGCCTTGCTTCTGGTCGATTACTAATTTATGCAACATCCAAGTGAAATGAATGAATGAATGAGCGTTTCTCGAATCAACAAAAAGCTTAAAATTCTTACCTCAAAAATTGGATGGGGTGTAACTTAGTGAGAATCGTTGGTTTCGATCCTGGTGCTCCACTCTATCGAACGAAGTCTACCTCTTCCTTCTTTCTCTGGGGTTAGCTACTATTATAATGGCATTAGAAGTTGCTGAGACTGGGCTAGAACTTGCCTCCTTTGACTTGCCAAGCAAGTTCTATGGTGGAGTTAGAATGGTAACATCAATCGGTGCGTTGGCACAACCATTCATAAAATGTCCCAGTAGCTGCTCGCATCTAAAACACTTCATACTCCTTCCTGAGCTAAAACTGCAAATCCAAAGGCATTCTAGGGAAAGAATCATGTCCACTGTGCCCACTCGCTTTTCATACTTGGCTCCAATCTTGTCCCCTATTTCTCTTTGAATTTGGCATACTAGAATTAGATGGAGCTCTCTTTGGGAGGGGGCAAAAAGGCCTTTTACTACACGGTCTCCTTAGAAAGAAATACATGCACAAAATCCTCAGCCACCACCATCTTAATTGCTTCCCCGCCGCTAACAAAGACAGTTTCGCATTCTTAACCAATCTATCCAAGGGAGGATCCAATCTTCTGACAAACCCATGGAGAAGGGTCTCGTCTTCCAGCGGAAGAGCATGTCGGACTAGGCTTACGTGAGATCAATTGATAATACGCCTCCGTAAGTTTGCCTACTTGAGAAAACTCTATAAACTCATTTATCTTCTCTTCCATGGGGACAAAACCTTTGATGGAGGTAAGCTTTCATGTCCTCCCATCTCAGACTATACCATTAACTTTCAATTTGGCGAGATCCATCTTACTGTACCCCGCACATGTTACACTACTCGTCCATAGAATCTGTCCAATTCAACACTCCCTCTCTCCAAGGTTTTTACCCTTGCCTCGAAATGGCTATGGTGGTTGTGACCCATATACGAAGTGCTTCCTTGACATCCTTATCCAATGCCTTAATTCTAGATATGACATCATCCATCCCTCATGATTATTCTAAAACAAAAGACCGTCGTAGGCTCGGCCAGCAATCGAGATCCTGTATCAAGGAATATAATGCCCCAGAGTCGTACACATCAATCTATGAACACTAAGGTCTCGTCAAGGTGGTGCTTGCTTATAGAGAACTATCCCTCTTGTAACAGGCAGTTCACTAAGGATCATGGCAAAGGCAATGTTCTCTGCCAACCGCTCATGCCGACTATAGGTGGTGTGCCATGATCTACTGACTATCCTAAGCACACGTGTACCTCCGCCGATCATTCAGTAGTACTCAGAAAGTAGAGGCTCTCAAATTATCGAGCCGAGATGACTTAATCTGTGTAATGAAGGTGCTTGAAGGCAAAGGCTATCGTGTCATCCTCTAGAGACAGCTCAGGGACTCCAGATAGATAGGGTCTCACCATCCGATTTGCTGCTTTATCTGAAAGCGAAACTGGATAAGATACTGTAAGCTTTGGTTTTAGGCTAGAATAGGCACCGTTAGGGCCTCTAAGAGGTTGGTGGCACTAGAAGAAAGTTTTGAGTAAAAGAGAAAAGGGGAGGAAAATAAAGGAGGTACCTATTCTAGGGTTTGGATCCATTCGCGCTCTTGACAAGGATTTGATTCCCACGCTTTGTGCACTCAAGCCTTCTTTCACTCCACACTCTATGGTCATTTGCCTAGCCCGTTATCTTCACCATTAACCTTATCCTATTTTCTTGCACACATGTACACACCTCGCTACACTGGTATTGAAAGAGGCTGCTTTCGTGCAAATTTTGCATACGCACATTTGGAGAGGATTTGAGGTCTAGAGGATTGATCACACATATTTTTAGTGATTGTTAGGCATGTTACATGGGGGTGAGGGGAGAGCGTGTTTTCAGGGATCTATTGTGGGTCTTGTTCACACGTGATTGCACCCTGTATGAGTCACGTGTGGGGCTTGTGTTGAGCATTGGTTGTGGCGTTTTTTCACACGCTTGTGCACTTTGGGTAGTGTTCACACACGACCATGGGTTATGATTCTTATTACTTTTACCCTTCAGTTGGGCACCATGGTACGACTTTGCATCATCATCGCGCGAGCAAGACGACATCGTTTTGATTGTTTTTCCGTTTACGATCGGATCATGGGAGAGCCGCTCATGCACTATTATCGTCGCTCTACGATCGATATTATGAGTTGCCATTTTGTGTCATGGTTCACATATCTTTTGTCAATTTCACACGTACGTTTAGTAGTGCTTCAAGGCTTAGGACCTCTATACCCTCATTTACAGACTCCACGCTATGAAGAGATGGCATACTCATGCCATTGTTGGACGTTGGAGCTTGCATGTTTGTTGCCTAGTCATATGAGGTGTTGTTTTGATGAGGAGGATATATGGTCCACATACGGCAACTTTGTTGACCCACTCTGTGCTCGAATGCGTTGACACAGAAGGTTCGGCATTGTTCGCATTCATGGGATGAGTCTTCTTTTGGTGACTTGTACGAGTGTCTGACACTCTTAAGCCGCCATGATTACGTTCTTAATACTGTAGACTACATCGATGCACGGATCTGATGATGATGATGATGATGTATCTTATATAAACCCATACGCATGATGATCTATTACACACACATACGATGATATTGATGTATCACACACACATGTGCACATGATGATACATACACATATATTTGCACATGATGATATGGACACTGATGCTGACGTATGTGATAGCGATGTGTGTGAGCTAGATCATGTGGGCATGATCTGGAGAGGGGGCAGGGATGATGGCATCGAGCATTATGAGTGTTCATATATCTAGGCCTACCTTCTCATCATCCAATACATGACTTGGATCTAGAACATACTTCTTCTTTCTTCAAATGAGCTCGCATGAAAATACATTGTGGATCTTCCAGTATGGAGGAGGGAATAAAAGTTCACGAGCTCAATCTCCAACTTTCCTCGTATTCATGCACAGTCTATAACTTAATCTCCAACTTTCCTCATATTTGTGTAGGGTTTATGTTATATGGGCAAAAACTTCTTGTACTTTTCCCCAAGGAGAGGGGTTTTCTGTGGTTGGGTCGTATACCAACAAGGAAGACCATATTACCTTCATCAAATTCTCTAGTAGTCTACTTGAGATCGACACGCTACTTTTTTCTATCGTGAGTAGCTTTGATATCCTTTTTTATAGTCCGCATTGAACAATCCACTTTATCTATTTGCTTCAAGACTTCCACTCTGACCAGAGGGTTGAACTAAATCAATGGTGTTGCACAATCTACTATAAGATGCATCGCAATAAAATTATACCGAATGTGGAGAATTCATCCATTTTTTGGGTTCCCTTCCATGGAATGCTCGAAGAATGTCTTTGATTACCCTCTCTGCCTAATCATCAATTTCTAGATAGTACCAAAATCTATAGAGCTACAGCTTCAAAGCATTTATTCCAAGAGCAGGACACATGAATTCAGCACCCCGATCCCTAACTATCCTTCCAAAGTAAAGTCTAAATATATCCTTTGGAATGACTTTTAGCAAACACCAAGAGCAGTATAAGTCTTTTTCAAAAGAATCGAATGAGCAACCTTCGTCAAGCGATCTACCACACGGCTAAGATGGAATCATGTCCTGCATCGACTGAAGAAAAATCTAATGATGGAATCCATGCTTATGTATTCTAATTGTATATGTGAAATAGGATGCACGTGTCTTGGCGTTTTTGTCATTTCACCTTTGCAAGGCTAAAAGAAATGCTTCTTTGTATAGCAGCCACCATGACGGTCTTCACTTAGCTGGGGCGTGTCACGAGCTTTCTTTAGAATCCTCTTATTAAGATCTCTATCTTGAAAAATATACAACCGATTATTGAAGTACAAGCATCCACCTCTAACGTGAATCCATGAATTTTCTTTACTTCTAGGGTTGCCTTTACTTTTGCGGTAAGCAATATGATAATAGGGATAAAGAACTTATCTAATCCAATCTCTTCCTTAATCTCAACGTGCAAGTAAGGAGGCCTTCCTGCCTAATATATCTATGACCGCATTCTCCTTGTCTAACCTATACTTGATTTTAAAACCAAACTCTCGAAGTGTTTGTATTTATCTTCTTTGCGTGATGTTAACATCATTCTGGTTGAAAATTTGCTTTAAAATTTTATGATCTATAACCCGAGAAGACAAGCAACTCTACGTCATCACTGTTCCTCTCGTGAGATCTTAGCTATAGCACCAGCGGATTAGTCAAGCAACCCCTCAGCTTATCAAAGTTACTTTGGCACATCGCGCAGACCATTAGAATGGAATGTCCTTCTTGAGAAGCGCCGTCAAAGGAGAAACAATCTTGGCATATGAACATCGGATACCATCTTATCAATCCCAAGAACCATTTGACTTCCTCTATCGTCTTTGGTTCTGGCAAATCGATAGCCGCTTTTGCACCTTGGCGGGATCAGCTAATATACTATCTCTTGACATTATGATCCCGGATATTCAATTTGATGGTAAAGAAGGTACATGCACTCTTCTTAGAGAAAAGTCTGTGCTTCTGGAGGCTTTCGAGGACTTTGGAGAGACACATACTTCACATGCGATCAGCTACATTCTTCGAGCAAACTAGAATTGCATCAATGAAGACCGAGATAAAATCATCCGAGGTTTCTTTTCTTTTCCTTTTTGCATTCAACAGTTATAGCTAGAAGGGGAATTATTTAATCCCAACAGCATTATCGTGAACTCGTAATGTGCATACCATGTATTAAAATCTATCTTAGGAATATTATGATACGATAACATCCTAAGTTTAAGTCAATCTTTATAAATATCTGGCCTTTATGCGATCAATCTAACAGCACATTCCAAGAGTAAGATGCTTATTCTTAACAGTAAGCCGATTTAACCCTGAATATACAATCTCATAGTCCCATCATTCTTCTTCTGAAAGAGAACGAGCACCACATAGCAAGGGGATACAAATGGGCCAAACAAAGCTCTCCTCAAACAGTTATCTCGATTATTCCCCGAGCTCGGTTGCTTTCGGAATGGCCTTCTTATAAGCTCAAGATTCACTATTGTTGGGCTCCGAGAATGAACTCTTTCTCATGATCCACCTCACGAGTCGAGGGTATTGTAGTTAAATCTACGTCACAGTATATACTCACTTAACCAACATGGTTTCCTTGCAACTCTTTATCTGCAGGATGGCTTGCTTCTGCTGGAGTCCCTTCAATAACTTTACTACTTTTACAGGTTACGGGGTGGGAGTTCAACAAACTACTCCAGTTCCTTTCATCTTGTTCACATGAAGATCCATGAAGGAAATGGTGCCTTTGTGATAATATTTGGCTAGGTTCCCATCCAAGAGAAACTGAATTACATCCGTCTTTTGGCAAGTAACTTCCACTACCCAATTCCACTCGCATTGGTCTGCCTTGCTTCTGGTCGATTACTAATTTATGCAACATTGGTCTGCCTTGCTTCTGGTCGATTACTAATTTATGCAACATCCAAGTGAAATGAATGAATGAATGAGCGTTTCTCGAATCAACAAAAAGCTTAAAATTCTTACCTCAAAAATCGGATGGGGTGTAACTTAGTGAGAATCGTTGGTTTCGATCCTGGTGCTCCACTCTATCGAACGAAGTCTACCTCTTCCTTCTTTCTCTGGGGTTAGCTACTATTATAATGGCATTAGAAGTTGCTGAGACTGGGCTAGAACTTGCCTCCTTTGACTTGTCAAGCAAGTTCTATGGTGGAGTTAGAATGGTAACATCAATCGGTGCGTTGGCACAACCATTCATAAAATGTCCCAGTAGCTGCTCGCATCTAAAACACTTCATACTCCTTCCTGAGCTAAAATTGCAAATCCAAAGGCATTCTAGGGAACGAATCATGTCCACTGTGCCCACTCGCTTTTCATACTTGGCTCCAATCTTGTCCCCTATTTCTCTTTGAATTTGGCATACTAGAATTAGATGGAGCTCTCTTTGGGAGGGGGCAAAAAGGCCTTTTACTACACGGTCTCCTTAGAAAGAAATACATGCACAAAATCCTCAGCCACCACCATCTTAATTGCTTCCCCGCCGCTAACAAAGACAGTTTTGCATTCTTAACCAATCTATCCAAGGGAGGATCCAATCTTCTGACAAACCCATGGAGAAGGGTCTCGTCTTCCATCGGAAGAGCATGTCGGACTAGGCTTACGTGAGATCAATTGATAATACGCCTCCGTAAGTTTGCCTGCTTGAGAAAACTCTATAAACTCATTTATCTTCTGTTCCATGGGGACAAAACCTTTGATGGAGGTAAGCTTTCATGTCCTCCCATCTCAGACTATACCATTAACTTTCAATTTTGCGAGATCCATCTTACTGTACCCCGCACATGTTACACTACTCGTCCATAGAATCTGTCCATTCAACACTCCCTCTCTCCAAGGTTTTTACCCTTGCCCCGAAATGGCTATGGTGGTTGTGACCCATATACGAAGTGCTTCCGTGACATCCTTATCCAATGCCTTAATTCTAGATATGACATCATCCATCCCTCATGATTATTCTAAAACAAAAGACCGTCGTAGGCTCGGCCAGCAATCGAGATCCTGTATCAAGGAATATAATGCCCCAGAGTCGTACACATCAATCTATGAACACTAAGGTCTCGTCGAGGTGGTGCTTGCTTATAGAGAACTATCCCTCTTGTAACAGGCAGTTCACTAAGGATCATCGCAAAGGCAATGTTCTCTGCCAACCGCTCATGCCGACTATAGGTGGTGTGCCATGATCTACTGACTATCCTAAGCACACGTGTACCTCCGCCGATCATTCAGTAGTACTCAGAAAGTAGAGGCTCTCCAATTATCGAACCGAGATGACTTAATCTGCGTAATGAAGGTGCTTGAAGGCAAAGGCTATCGTGTCATCCTCTAGAGATAGCTCAGGGACTCCAGATAGATAGGGTCTCACCATCCGATTTGCTGCTTTATCTGAAAGCGAAACTGGATAAGATACTGTAAGTTTTGGTTTTAGGCTAGAATAGGCACCGTTAGGGCCTCTTAGAGGTTGGTGGCACGAGAAGAAAGTTTTGAGTAAAAGAAAAAAGGGGAGGAAAATAAAGGAGGTACCTATTCTAGGGTTTGGATCCATTCGCGCTCTTGACAAGGATTTGATTCCCACGCTTTGTGCACTCAAGCCTTCTTTCACTCCACACTCTATGGTCATTTGCCTAGCCCGTTATCTTCACCATTAACCTTATCCTATTTTCTTGCACACATGTATGTACACACCTTCGCTACACTGGTATTGAAAGAGGCTGCTTTCGTGCAAATTTTCTGACACTCTTAAGCCGCCATGATTACGTTCTTAATACTGTAGACTACATCGATGCACGGATCTGATGATGATGATGATGATGTATCTTATATAAACCCATACGCATGATGATCTATTACACACACACACGATGATATTGATGTATCACACACACATGTGCACATGATGATACATACACATATATTTGCACATGATGATATGGACACTGATGCTGACGTATGTGATAGCGATGTGTGTGAGCTAGATCATGTGGGCATGATCTGGAGAGGGGGCAGGGATGATGGCATCGAGCATTATGAGTGTTCATATATCTAGGCCTACCTTCTCATCATCCAATACATGACTTGGATCTAGAACATACTTCTTCTTTCTTCAAATGAGCTCACATGAAAATACATTGTGGATCTTCGAGTACGGAGGAGGGAATAAAAGTTCAGGAGCTCAATCTCCAACTTTCCTCGTATTCATGCACAGTCTATAACTTAATCTCCAACTTTCCTCATATTTGTGTAGGGTTTATGTTATATGGGCAAAAACTTCTTGTACTTTTCCCCAAGGAGAGGGATTTTCTGTGGTTGGGTCGTATACCAACAAGGAAGACCATATCACCTTCATCAAATTCTCTAGTAGTCTACTTGAGATCGACACGCTACTTTTTTCTATCGTGAGTAGCTTTGATATCCTTTTTTATAGTCCGCATTGAACAATCCACTTTATCTATTTGCTTCAAGACTTCCACTCTGACCAGAGGGTTGAACTAAATCAATGGTGTTGCACAATCTACTATAAGATGCATCGCAATAAAATTATACCGAATGTGGAGAATTCATCCATTTTTTGGGTTCCCTTCCATGGAATGCTCGAAGAATGTCTTTGATTACCCTCTCTGCCTAATCATCAATTTCTAGATAGTACCAAAATCTATAGAGCTACAGCTTCAAAGCATTTATTCCAAGAGCAGGACACATGAATTCAGCACCCCGATCCCTAACTATCCTTCCAAAGTAAAGTCTAAATATATCCTTTGGAATGACTTTTAGCAAACACCAAGAGCAGTATAAGTCTTTTTCAAAAGAATCGAATGAGCAACCTTCGTCAAGCGATCTACCACACGGCTAAGATGGAATCATGTCCTGCATCGACTGAAGAAAAATCTAATGATGGAATCCATGCTTATGTATTCTAATTGTATATGTGAAATAGGATGCACGTGTCTTGGCGTTTTTGTCATTTCACCTTTGCAAGGCTAAAAGAAATGCTTCTTTGTAGCAGCCACCATGACGGTCTTCACTTAGCTGGGGCGTGTCACGAGCTTTCTTTAGAATCCTCTTATTAAGATCTCTATCTTGAAAAATATACAACCGATTATTGAAGTACAAGCATCCACCTCTAACGTGAATCCATGAATTTTCTTTACTTCTAGGGTTGCCTTTACTTTTGCGGTAAGCAATATGATAATAGGGATAAAGAACTTATCTAATCCAATCTCTTCCTTAATCTCAACGTGCAAGTAAGGAGGCCTTCCTGCCTAATATATCTATGACCGCATTCTCCTTGTCTAACCTATACTTGATTTTAAAACCAAACTCTCGAAGTGTTTGTATTTATCTTCTTTGCGTGATGTTAACATCATTCTGGTTGAAAATTTGCTTTAAAATTTTATGATCTATAACCCGAGAAGGCAAGCAACTCTACGTCATCACTGTTCCTCTCGTGAGATCTTAGCTATAGCACCAGCGGATTAGTCAAGCAACCCCTCAGCTTATCAAAGTTACTTTGGCACATCGCGCAGACCATTAGAATGGAATGTCCTTCTTGAGAAGCGCCGTCAAAGGAGAAACAATCTTGGCATATGAACATCGGATACCATCTTATCAATCCCAAGAACCATTTGACTTCCTCTATCGTCTTTGGTTCTGGCAAATCGATAGCCGCTTTTGCACCTTGGCGGGATCAGCTAATATACTATCTCTTGACATTATGATCCCGGATATTCAATTTGATGGTAAAGAAGGTACATGCACTCTTCTTAGAGAAAAGTCTGTGCTTCTGGAGGCTTTCGAGGACTTTGAAGAGACACATACTTCACATGCGATCAGCTACATTCTTCGAGCAAACTAGAATTGCATCAATGAAGACCGAGATAAAATCATCCGAGGTTTCTTTTCTTTTTCTTTTTGCATTCAATAGTTATAGCTAGAAGGGGAATTATTTAATCCCAACAGCATTATCGTGAACTCGTAATGTGCATACCATGTATTAAAATCTATCTTAGGAATATTATGATACGATAACATCCTAAGTTTAAGTCAATCTTTATAAATATCTGGCCTTTATGCGATCAATCTAACAGCACATTCCAAGAGTAAGATGCTTATTCTTAACAGTAAGCCGATTTAACCCTGAATATACAATCTCATAGTCCCATCATTCTTCTTCTGAAAGAGAACGAGCACCACATAGCAAGGGGATACAAATGGGCCAAACAAAGCTCTCCTCAAACAGTTATCTCGATTATTCCCCGAGCTCGGTTGCTTTCGGAATGGCCTTCTTATAAGCTCAAGATTCACTATTGTTGGGCTCCGAGAATGAACTCTTTCTCATGATCCACCTCACGAGTCGAGGGTATTGTAGTTAAATCTACGTCACAGTATATACTCACTTAACCAACATGGTTTCCTTGCAACTCTTTATCTGCAGGATGGCTTGCTTCTGCTGGAGTCCCTTCAATAACTTTACTACTTTTACAGGTTACGGGGTGGGAGTTCAACAAACTACTCCAGTTCCTTTCATCTTGTTCACATGAAGATCCATGAAGGAAATGGTGCCTTTGTGATAATATTTGGCTAGGTTCCCATCCAAGAGAAACTGAATTACATCCGTCTTTTGGCAAGTAACTTCCACTACCCAATTCCACTCGCATTGGTCTGCCTTGCTTCTGGTCGATTACTAATTTATGCAACATTGGTCTGCCTTGCTTCTGGTCGATTACTAATTTATGCAACATCCAAGTGAAATGAATGAATGAATGAGCGTTTCTCGAATCAACAAAAAGCTTAAAATTCTTACCTCAAAAATCGGATGGGGTGTAACGTAGTGAGAATCGTTGGTTTCGATCCTGGTGCTCCACTCTATCGAACGAAGTCTACCTCTTCCTTCTTTCTCTGGGGTTAGCTACTATTATAATGGCATTAGAAGTTGCTGAGACTGGGCTAGAACTTGCCTCCTTTGACTTGTCAAGCAAGTTCTATGGTGGAGTTAGAATGGTAACATCAATCGGTGCGTTGGCACAACCATTCATAAAATGTCCCAGTAGCTGCTCGCATCTAAAACACTTCATACTCCTTCCTGAGCTAAAACTGCAAATCCAAAGGCATTCTAGGGAAAGAATCATGTCCACTGTGCCCACTCGCTTTTCATACTTGGCTCCAATCTTGTCCCCTATTTCTCTTTGAATTTGGCATACTAGAATTAGATGGAGCTCTCTTTGGGAGGGGGCAAAAAGGCCTTTTACTACACGGTCTCCTTAGAAAGAAATACATGCACAAAATCCTCAGCCACCACCATCTTAATTGCTTCCCCACCGCTAACAAAGACAGTTTCGCATTCTTAACCAATCTATCCAAGGGAGGATCCAATCTTCTGACAAACCCATGGAGAAGGGTCTCGTCTTCCATCGGAAGAGCATGTCGGACTAGGCTTACGTGAGATCAATTGATAATACGCCTCCGTAAGTTTGCCTGCTTGAGAAAACTCTATAAACTCATTTATCTTCTCTTCCATGGGGACAAAACCTTTGATGGAGGTAAGCTTTCATGTCCTCCCATCTCAGACTATACCATTAACTTTCAATTTGGCGAGATCCATCTTACTGTACCCCGCACATGTTACACTACTCGTCCATAGAATCTGTCCAATTCAACACTCCCTCTCTCCAAGGTTTTTACCATTGCCCCGAAATGGCTATGGTGGTTGTGACCCATATACGAAGTGCTTCCTTGACATCCTTATCCAATGCCTTAATTCTAGATATGACATCATCCATCCCTCATGATTATTCTAAAACAAAAGACCGTCGTAGGCTCAGCCAGCAATCGAGATCCTGTATCAAGGAATATAATGCCCCAGAGTCGTACACATCAATCTATGAACACTAAGGTCTCGTCGAGGTGGTGCTTGCTTATAGAGAACTATCCCTCTTGTAACAGGCAGTTCACTAAGGATCATGGCAAAGGCAATGTTCTCTGTGCCATGATCTACTGACTATCCTAAGCACACGTGTACCTCCGCCGATCATTCAGTAGTACTCAGAAAGTAGAGGCTCTCCAATTATCGAACCGAGATGACTTAATCTGCGTAATGAAGGTGCTTGAAGGCAAAGGCTATCGTGTCATCCTCTAGAGACAGCTCAGGGACTCCAGATAGATAGGGTCTCACCATCCGATTTGCTGCTTTATCTGAAAGCGAAACTGGATAAGATACTGTAAGTTTTGGTTTTAGGCTAGAATAGGCACCGTTAGGGCCTCTTAGAGGTTGGTGGCACGAGAAGAAAGTTTTGAGTAAAAGAAAAAAGGGGAGGAAAATAAAGGAGGTACCTATTCTAGGGTTTGGATCCATTCGCGCTCTTGACAAGGATTTGATTCCCACGCTTTGTGCACTCAAGCCTTCTTTCACTCCACACTCTATGGTCATTTGCCTAGCTCGTTATCTTCACCATTAACCTTATCCTATTTTCTTGCACACATGTATGTACACACCTTCGCTACACTGGTATTGAAAGAGGCTGCTTTCGTGCAAATTTTGCATACGCACATTTGGAGAGGATTTGAGGTCTAGAGGATTGATCACACATATTTTTAGTGATTGTTAGGCATGTTACGTGGGGGTGAAGGGAGAGCGTGTTTTCAGGGATCTATTGTGGGTCTTGTTCACACGTGATTGCACCCTGTATGAGTCACGTGTGGGGCTTGTGTTGAGCATTGGTTGTGGCGTTTTTTCACACGCTTGTGCACTTTGGGTAGTGTTCACACACGACCATGGGTTATGATTCTTATTACTTTTACCCTTCAGTTGGGCACCATGGTACGACTTTGCATCATCATCGCGCGAGCAAGACGACATCGTTTTGATTGTTTTTCCGTTTACGATCGGATCATGGGAGAGCCGCTCATGCACTATTATCGTCGCTCTACGATCGATATTATGAGTTGCCATTTTGTGTCATGGTTCACATATCTTTTGTCAATTTCACACGTACGTTTAGTAGTGCTTCAAGGCTTAGGACCTCTATACCCTCATTTACAGACTCCACGCTATGAAGAGATGGCATACTCATGCCATTGTTGGACGTTGGAGCTTGCATGTTTGTTGCCTAGTCATATGAGGTGTTGTTTTGATGAGGAGGATATATGGTCCACATACGGCAACTTTGTTGACTCACTCTGTGCTCGAATGCGTTGACACAGAAGGTTCGGCATTGTTCGCATTCATGGGACGAGTCTTCTTTTGGTGACTTGTACGAGTGTCTGACACTCTTAAGCCGCCATGATTACGTTCTTAATACTGTAGACTACATCGATGCACGGATCTGATGATGATGATGATGATGTATCTTATATAAACCCATACGCATGATGATCTATTACACACACACACGATGATATTGATGTATCACACACACATGTGCACATGATGATACATACACATATATTTGCACATGATGATATGGACACTGATGCTGACGTATGTGATAGCGATGTGTGTGAGCTAGATCATGTGGGCATGATCTGGAGAGGGGGCAGGGATGATGGCATCGAGCATTATGAGTGTTCATATATCTAGGCCTACCTTCTCATCATCCAATACATGACTTGGATCTAGAACATACTTCTTCTTTCTTCAAATGAGCTCACATGAAAATACATTGTGGATCTTCGAGTATGGAGGAGGGAATAAAAGTTCAGGAGCTCAATCTCCAACTTTCCTCGTATTCATGCACAGTCTATAACTTAATCTCCAACTTTCCTCATATTTGTGTAGGGTTTATGTTATATGGGCAAAAACTTCTTGTACTTTTCCCCAAGGAGAGGGATTTTCTGTGGTTGGGTCGTATACCAACAAGGAAGACCATATCACCTTCATCAAATTCTCTAGTAGTCTACTTGAGATCGACACGCTACTTTTTTCTATCGTGAGTAGCTTTGATATCCTTTTTTATAGTCCGCATTGAACAATCCACTTTATCTATTTGCTTCAAGACTTCCACTCTGACCAGAGGGTTGAACTAAATCAATGGTGTTGCACAATCTACTATAAGATGCATCGCAATAAAATTATACCGAATGTGGAGAATTCATCCATTTTTTGGGTTCCCTTCCATGGAATGCTCGAAGAATGTCTTTGATTACCCTCTCTGCCTAATCATCAATTTCTAGATAGTACCAAAATCTATAGAGCTACAGCTTCAAAGCATTTATTCCAAGAGCAGGACACATGAATTCAGCACCCCGATCCCTAACTATCCTTCCAAAGTAAAGTCTAAATATATCCTTTGGAATGACTTTTAGCAAACACCAAGAGCAGTATAAGTCTTTTTCAAAAGAATCGAATGAGCAACCTTCGTCAAGCGATCTACCACACGGCTAAGATGGAATCATGTCCTGCATCGACTGAAGAAAAATCTAATGATGGAATCCATGCTTATGTATTCTAATTGTATATGTGAAATAGGATGCACGTGTCTTGGCGTTTTTGTCATTTCACCTTTGCAAGGCTAAAAGAAATGCTTCTTTGTAGCAGCCACCATGACGGTCTTCACTTAGCTTGGGCGTGTCACGAGCTTTCTTTAGAATCCTCTTATTAAGATCTCTATCTTGAAAAATATACAACCGATTATTGAAGTACAAGCATCCACCTCTAACGTGAATCCATGAATTTTCTTTACTTCTAGGGTTGCCTTTACTTTTGCGGTAAGCAATATGATAATAGGGATAAAGAACTTATCTAATCCAATCTCTTCCTTAATCTCAACGTGCAAGTAAGGAGGCCTTCCTGCCTAATATATCTATGACCGCATTCTCCTTGTCTAACCTATACTTGATTTTAAAACCAAACTCTCGAAGTGTTTGTATTTATCTTCTTTGCGTGATGTTAACATCATTCTGGTTGAAAATTTGCTTTAAAATTTTATGATCTATAACCCGAGAAGACAAGCAACTCTACGTCATCACTCTTCCTCTCGTGAGATCTTAGCTATAGCACCAGCGGATTAGTCAAGCAACCCCTCAGCTTATCAAAGTTACTTTGGCACATCGCGCAGACCATTAGAATGGAATGTCCTTCTTGAGAAGCGCCGTCAAAGGAGAAACAATCTTGGCATATGAACATCGGATACCATCTTATCAATCCCAAGAACCATTTGACTTCCTCTATCGTCTTTGGTTCTGGCAAATCGATAGCCGCTTTTGCACCTTGGCGGGATCAGCTAATATACTATCTCTTGACATTATGATCCCGGATATTCAATTTGATGGTAAAGAAGGTACATGCACTCTTCTTAGAGAAAAGTCTGTGCTTCTGGAGGCTTTCGAGGACTTTGAAGAGACACATACTTCACATGCGATCAGCTACATTCTTCGAGCAAACTAGAATTGCATCAATGAAGACCGAGATAAAATCATCCAAGGTTTCTTTTCTTTTTCTTTTTGCATTCAACAGTTATAGCTAGAAGGGGAATTATTTAATCCCAACAGCATTATCGTGAACTCGTAATGTGCATACCATGTATTAAAATCTATCTTAGGAATATTATGATACGATAACATCCTAAGTTTAAGTCAATCTTTATAAATATCTGGCCTTTATGCGATCAATCTAACAGCACATTCCAGGAGTAAGATGCTTATTCTTAACAGTAAGCCGATTTAACCCTGAATATACAATCTCATAGTCCCATCATTCTTCTTCTGAAAGAGAACGAGCACCACATAGCAAGGGGATACAAATGGGCCAAACAAAGCTCTCCTCAAACAGTTATCTCGATTATTCCCCGAGCTCGGTTGCTTTCGGAATGGCCTTCTTATAAGCTCAAGATTCACTATTGTTGGGCTCCGAGAATGAACTCTTTCTCATGATCCACCTCACGAGTCGAGGGTATTGTAGTTAAATCTACGTCACAGTATATACTCACTTAACCAACATGGTTTCCTTGCAACTCTTTATCTGCAGGATGGCTTGCTTCTGCTGGAGTCCCTTCAATAACTTTACTACTTTTACAGGTTACGGGGGTGGGAGTTCAACAAGCTACTCCAGTTCCTTTCATCTTGTTCACATGAAGATCCATGAAGGAAATGGTGCCTTTGTGATAATATTTGGCTAGGTTCCCATCCAAGAGAAACTGAATTACATCCATCTTTTGGCAAGTAACTTCCACTACCCAATTCCACTCGCATTGGTCTGCCTTGCTTCTGGTCGATTACTAATTTATGCAACATCCAAGTGAAATGAATGAATGAATGAGCGTTTCTCGAATCAACAAAAAGCTTAAAATTCTTACCTCAAAAATCGGATGGGGTGTAACTTAGTGAGAATCGTTGGTTTCGATCCTGGTGCTCCACTCTATCGAACGAAGTCTACCTCTTCCTTCTTTCTCTGGGGTTAGCTACTATTATAATGGCATTAGAAGTTGCTGAGACTGGGCTAGAACTTGCCTCCTTTGACTTGTCAAGCAAGTTCTATGGTGGAGTTAGAATGGTAACATCAATCGGTGCGTTGGCACAACCCTTCATAAAATGTCCCAGTAGCTGCTCGCATCTAAAACACTTCATACTCCTTCCTGAGCTAAAACTGCAAATCCAAAGGCATTCTAGGGAAAGAATCATGTCCACTGTGCCCACTCGCTTTTCATACTTGGCTCCAATCTTGTCCCCTATTTCTCTTTGAATTTGGCATACTAGAATTAGATGGAGCTCTCTTTGGGAGGGGGCAAAAAGGCCTTTTACTACACGGTCTCCTTAGAAAGAAATACATGCACAAAATCCTCAGCCACCACCATCTTAATTGCTTCCCCGCCGCTAACAAAGACAGTTTCGCATTCTTAACCAATCTATCCAAGGGAGGATCCAATCTTCTGACAAACCCATGGAGAAGGGTCTCGTCTTCCATCGGAAGAGCATGTCGAACTAGGCTTACGTGAGATCAATTGATAATACGCCTCCGTAAGTTTGCCTGCTTGAGAAAACTCTATAAACTCATTTATCTTCTGTTCCATGGGGACAAAACCTTTGATGGAGGTAAGCTTTCATGTCCTCCCATCTCAGACTATACCATTAACTTTCAATTTGGCGAGATCCATCTTACTGTACCCCGCACATGTTACACTACTCGTCCATAGAATCTGTCCAATTCAACACTCCCTCTCTCCAAGGTTTTTACCCTTGCCTCGAAATGGCTATGGTGGTTGTGACCCATATACGAAGTGCTTCCTTGACATCCTTATCCAATGCCTTAATTCTAGATATGACATCATCCATCCCTCATGATTATTCTAAAACAAAAGACCGTCGTAGGCTCGGCCAGCAATCGAGATCCTGTATCAAGGAATATAATGCCCCAGAGTCGTACACATCAATCTATGAACACTAAGGTCTCGTCGAGGTGGTGCTTGCTTATAGAGAACTATCCCTCTTGTAACAGGCAGTTCACTAAGGATCATGGCAAAGGCAATGTTCTCTGCCAACCGCTCATGCCGACTATAGGTGGTGTGCCATGATCTACTGACTATCCTAAGCACACGTGTACCTCCGCCGATCATTCAGTAGTACTCAGAAAGTAGAGGCTCTCCAATTATCGAGCCGAGATGACTTAATCTGCGTAATGAAGGTGCTTGAAGGCAAAGGCTATCGTGTCATCCTCTAGAGATAGCTCAGGGACTCCAGATAGATAGGGTCTCACCATCCGATTTGCTGCTTTATCTGAAAGCGAAACTGGATAAGATACTGTAAGTTTTGGTTTTAGGCTAGAATAGGCACCGTTAGGGCCTCTTAGAGGTTGGTGGCACGAGAAGAAAGTTTTGAGTAAAAGAAAAAAGGGGAGGAAAATAAAGGAGGTACCTATTCTAGGGTTTGGATCCATTCGCGCTCTTGACAAGGATTTGATTCCCACGCTTTGTGCACTCAAGCCTTCTTTCACTCCACACTCTATGGTCATTTGCCTAGCCCGTTATCTTCACCATTAACCTTATCCTATTTTCTTGCACACATGTACACACCTTCGCTACACTGGTATTGAAAGAGGCTGCTTTCGTGCAAATTTTGCATACGCACATTTGGAGAGGATTTGAGGTCTAGAGGATTGATCACACATATTTTTAGTGATTGTTAGGCATGTTACATGGGGGTGAGGGGAGAGCGTGTTTTCAGGGATCTATTGTGGGTCTTGTTCACACGTGATTGCACCCTGTATGAGTCACGTGTGGGGCTTGTGTTGAGCATTGGTTGTGGCGTTTTTTCACACGCTTGTGCACTTTGGGTAGTGTTCACACACGACCATGGGTTATGATTCTTATTACTTTTACCCTTCAGTTGGGCACCATGGTACGACTTTGCATCATCATCGCGCGAGCAAGACGACATCGTTTTGATTGTTTTTCCGTTTACGATCGGATCATGGGAGAGCCGCTCATGCACTATTATCGTCGCTCTACGATCGATATTATGAGTTGCCATTTTGTGTCATGGTTCACATATCTTTTGTCAATTTCACACGTACGTTTAGTAGTGCTTCAAGGCTTAGGACCTCTATACCCTCATTTACAGACTCCACGCTATGAAGAGATGGCATACTCATGCCATTGTTGGACGTTGGAGCTTGCATGTTTGTTGCCTAGTCATATGAGGTGTTGTTTTGATGAGGAGGATATATGGTCCACATACGGCAACTTTGTTGACCCACTCTGTGCTCGAATGCGTTGACACAGAAGGTTCGGCATTGTTCGCATTCATGGGATGAGTCTTCTTTTGGTGACTTGTACGAGTGTCTGACACTCTTAAGCCGCCATGATTACGTTCTTAATACTGTAGACTACATCGATGCACGGATCTGATGATGATGATGATGATGTATCTTATATAAACCCGTACGCATGATGATCTATTACACACACATACGATGATATTGATGTATCACACACACATGTGCACATGATGATACATACACATATATTTGCACATGATGATATGGACACTGATGCTGACGTATGTGATAGCGATGTGTGTGAGCTAGATCATGTGGGCATGATCTGGAGAGGGGGCAGGGATGATGGCATCGAGCATTATGAGTGTTCATATATCTAGGCCTACCTTCTCATCATCCAATACATGACTTGGACCTAGAACATACTTCTTCTTTCTTCAAATGAGCTCGCATGAAAATACATTGTGGATCTTCGAGTACGGAGGAGGGAATAAAAGTTCAGGAGCTCAATCTCCAACTTTCCTCGTATTCATGCACAGTCTATAACTTAATCTCCAACTTTCCTCATATTTGTGTAGGGTTTATGTTATATGGGCAAAAACTTCTTGTACTTTTCCCCAAGGAGAGGGATTTTCTGTGGTTGGGTCGTATACCAACAAGGAAGACCATATCACCTTCATCAAATTCTCTAGTAGTCTACTTGAGATCAACACGCTACTTTTTTCTATCGTGAGTAGCTTTGATATCCTTTTTTATAGTCCGCATTGAACAATCCACTTTATCTATTTGCTTCAAGACTTCCACTCTGACCAGTGGGTTGAACTAAATCAATGGTGTTGCACAATCTACTATAAGATGCATCGCAATAAAATTATACCGAATGTGGAGAATTCATCCATTTTTTGGGTTCCCTTCCATGGAATGCTCGAAGAATGTCTTTGATTACCCTCTCTGCCTAATCATCAATTTCTAGATAGTACCAAAATCTATAGAGCTACAGCTTCAAAGCATTTATTCCAAGAGCAGGACACATGAATTCAGCACCCCGATCCCTAACTATCCTTCCAAAGTAAAGTCTAAATATATCCTTTGGAATGACTTTTAGCAAACACCATGAGCAGTATAAGTCTTTTTCAAAAGAATCGAATGAGCAACCTTCGTCAAGCGATCTACCACACGGCTAAGATGGAATCATGTCCTGCATCGACTGAAGAAAAATCTAATGATGGAATCCATGCTTATGTATTCTAATTGTATATGTGAAATAGGATGCACGTGTCTTGGCGTTTTTGTCATTTCACCTTTGCAAGGCTAAAAGAAATGCTTCTTTGTAGCAGCCACCATGACGGTCTTCACTTAGCTTGGGCGTGTCACGAGCTTTCTTTAGAATCCTCTTATTAAGATCTCTATCTTGAAAAATATACAACCGATTATTGAAGTACAAGCATCCACCTCTAACGTGAATCCATGAATTTTCTTTACTTCTAGGGTTGCCTTTACTTTTGCGGTAAGCAATATGATAATAGGGATAAAGAACTTATCTAATCCAATCTCTTCCTTAATCTCAACGTGCAAGTAAGGAGGCCTTCCTGCCTAATATATCTATGACCGCATTCTCCTTGTCTAACCTATACTTGATTTTAAAACCAAACTCTCAAAGTGTTTGTATTTATCTTCTTTGCGTGATGTTAACATCATTCTGGTTGAAAATTTGCTTTAAAATTTTATGATCTATAACCCGAGAAGACAAGCAACTCTACGTCATCACTGTTCCTCTCGTGAGATCTTAGCTATAGCACCAGCGGATTAGTCAAGCAACCCCTCAGCTTATCAAAGTTACTTTGGCACATCGCGCAGACCATTAGAATGGAATGTCCTTCTTGAGAAGTGCCGTCAAAGGAGAAACAATCTTGGCATATGAACATCGGATACCATCTTATCAATCCCAAGAACCATTTGACTTCCTCTATCGTCTTTGGTTCTGGCAAATCG
The DNA here is from genome assembly GCF_041138505.1 of Cibotium barometz. NCBI lineage: Eukaryota > Viridiplantae > Streptophyta > Polypodiopsida > Cyatheales > Cibotiaceae > Cibotium > Cibotium barometz. Next base: position 11,857,008 of record NC_141065.1, on the reverse strand, counting down.
ATAGCCGCTTTTGCACCTTGGCGGGATCAACTAATATACTATCTCTTGACATTATGATCCCGGATATTCAATTTGATGGTAAAGAGGTACATGCACTCTTCTTAGAGAAAAGTCTGTGCTTCTGGAGGCTTTCGAGGACTTTGAAGAGACACATACTTCACATGCGATCAGCTACATTCTTCGAGCAAACTAGAATTGCATCAATGAAGACCGAGATAAAATCATCCGAAGGTTTCTTTTCTTTTTCTTTTTGCATTCAACAGTTATAGCTAGAAGGGGAATTATTTAATCCCAACAGCATTATCGTGAACTCGTAATGTGCATACCATGTATTAAAATCTATCTTAGGAATATTATGATACGATAACATCCTAAGTTTAAGTAAATCTTTATAAATATCCGGTCTCCTTAGAAAGAAATACATGCACAAAATCCTCAGCCACCACCATCTTAATTGCTTCCCCGCCGCTAACAAAGACAGTTTCGCATTCTTAACCAATCTATCCAAGGGAGGATCCAATCTTCTGACAAACCCATGGAGAAGGGTCTCGTCTTCCATCGGAAGAGCATGTCGAACTAGGCTTACGTGAGATCAATTGATAATACGCCTCCGTAAGTTTGCCTGCTTGAGAAAACTCTATAAACTCATTTATCTTCTGTTCCATGGGGACAAAACCTTTGATGGAGGTAAGCTTTCATGTCCTCCCATCTCAGACTATACCATTAACTTTCAATTTGGCGAGATCCATCTTACTGTACCCCGCACATGTTACACTACTCGTCCATAGAATCTGTCCAATTCAACACTCCCTCTCTCCAAGGTTTTTACCCTTGCCTCGAAATGGCTATGGTGGTTGTGACCCATATACGAAGTGCTTCCTTGACATCCTTATCCAATGCCTTAATTCTAGATATGACATCATCCATCCCTCATGATTATTCTAAAACAAAAGACCGTCGTAGGCTCGGCCAGCAATCGAGATCCTGTATCAAGGAATATAATGCCCCAGAGTCGTACACATCAATCTATGAACACTAAGGTCTCGTCAAGGTGGTGCTTGCTTATAGAGAACTATCCCTCTTGTAACAGGCAGTTCACTAAGGATCATGGCAAAGGCAATGTTCTCTGCCAACCGCTCATGCCGACTATAGGTGGTGTGCCATGATCTACTGACTATCCTAAGTTCACGTGTACCTCCGCCGATCATTCAGTAGTACTCAGAAAGTAGAGGCTCTCCAATTATCGAGCCGAGATGACTTAATCTGTGTAATGAAGCTGCTTGAAGGCAAAGGCTATCGTGTCATCCTCTAGAGATAGCTCAGGGACTCCAGATAGATAGGGTCTCACCATCCGATTTGCTGCTTTATCTGAAAGCGAAACTGGATAAGATACTGTAAGTTTTGGTTTTAGGCTAGAATAGGCACCGTTAGGGCCTCTTAGAGGTTGGTGGCACGAGAAGAAAGTTTTGAGTAAAAGAAAAAAGGGGAGGAAAATAAAGGAGGTACCTATTCTAGGGTTTGGATCCATTCGCGCTCTTGACAAGGATTTGATTCCCACGCTTTGTGCACTCAAGCCTTCTTTCACTCCACACTCTATGGTCATTTGCCTAGCCCGTTATCTTCACCATTAACCTTATCCTATTTTCTTGCACACATGTACACACCTTCGCTACACTGGTATTGAAAGAGGCTGCTTTCGTGCAAATTTTGCATACGCACATTTGGAGAGGATTTGAGGTCTAGAGGATTGATCACACATATTTTTAGTGATTGTTAGGCATGTTACATGGGGGTGAGGGGAGAGCGTGTTTTCAGGGATCTATTGTGGGTCTTGTTCACACGTGATTGCACCCTGTATGAGTCACGTGTGGGGCTTGTGTTGAGCATTGGTTGTGGCGTTTTTTCACACGCTTGTGCACTTTGGGTAGTGTTCACACACGACCATGGGTTATGATTCTTATTACTTTTACCCTTCAGTTGGGCACCATGGTACGACTTTGCATCATCATCGCGCGAGCAAGACGACATCGTTTTGATTGTTTTTCCGTTTACGATCGGATCATGGGAGAGCCGCTCATGCACTATTATCGTCGCTCTACGATCGATATTATGAGTTGCCATTTTGTGTCATGGTTCACATATCTTTTGTCAATTTCACACATACGTTTAGTAGTACTTCAAGGCTTAGGACCTCTATACCCTCATTTACAGACTCCACGCTATGAAGAGATGGCATACTCATGCCATTGTTGGACGTTGGAGCTTGCATGTTTGTTGCCTAGTCATATGAGGTGTTGTTTTGATGAGGAGGATATATGGTCCACATACGGCAACTTTGTTGACCCACTCTGTGCTCGAATGCGTTGACACAAAAGGTTCGGCATTGTTCGTATTCATGGGATGAGTCTTCTTTTGGTGACTTGTACGAGTGTCTGACACTCTTAAGCAGCCATGATTACGTTCTTAATACTGTAGACTACATCGATGCACGGATCTGATGATGATGATGATCATGTATCTTATATAAACCCATACGCATGATGATCTATTACACACACATACGATGATATTGATGTATCACACACACATGTGCACATGATGATACATACACATATATTTGCACATGATGATATGGACACTGATGCTGACGTATGTGATAGCGATGTGTGTGAGCTAGATCATGTGGGCATGATCTGGAGAGGGGGCAGGGATGATGGCATCGAGCATTATGAGTGTTCATATATCTAGGCCTACCTTCTCATCATCCAATACATGACTTGGACCTAGAACATACTTCTTCTTTCTTCAAATGAGCTCGCATGAAAATACATTGTGGATCTTCAAGTATGGAGGAGGGAATAAAAGTTCACGAGCTCAATCTCAAACTTTCCTCGTATTCATGCACAGTCTATAACTTAATCTCCACAACTTTCCTCATATTTGTGTAGGGTTTATGTTATATGGGTAAAAACTTCTTGTACTTTTCCCCAAGGAGAGGGATTTTCTGTGGTTGGGTCGTATACCAACAAGGAAGACCATATCACCTTCATCAAATTCTCTAGTAGTCTACTTGAGATCAACACGCTACTTTTTTCTATCGTGAGTAGCTTTGATATCCTTTTTTATAGTCCGCATTGAACAATCCACTTTATCTATTTGCTTCAAGACTTCCACTCTGACCAGTGGGTTGAACTAAATCAATGGTGTTGCACAATCTACTATAAGATGCATCGCAATAAAATTATACCGAATGTGGAGAATTCATCCATTTTTTGGGTTCCCTTCCATGGAATGCTCGAAGAATGTCTTTGATTACCCTCTCTGCCTAATCATCAATTTCTAGATAGTACCAAAATCTATAGAGCTACAGCTTCAAAGCATTTATTCCAAGAGCAGGACACATGAATTCAGCACCCCGATCCCTAACTATCCTTCCAAAGTAAAGTCTAAATATATCCTTTGGAATGACTTTTAGCAAACACCAAGAGCAGTATAAGTCTTTTTCAAAAGAATCGAATGAGCAACCTTCGTCAAGCGATCTACCACACGGCTAAGATGGAATCATGTCCTGCATCGACTGAAGAAAAATCTAATGATGGAATCCATGCTTATGTATTCTAATTGTATATGTGAAATAGGATGCACGTGTCTTGGTGTTTTTGTCATTTCACCTTTGCAAGGCTAAAAGAAATGCTTCTTTGTAGCAGCCACCATGACGGTCTTCACTTAGCTGGGGCGTGTCACGAGCTTTCTTTAGAATCCTCTTATTAAGATCTCTATCTTGAAAAATATACAACCGATTATTGAAGTACAAGCATCCACCTCTAACGTGAATCCATGAATTTTCTTTACTTCTAGGGTTGCCTTTACTTTTGCGATAAGCAATATGATAATAGGGATAAAGAACTTATCTAATCCAATCTCTTCCTTAATCTCAACGTGCAAGTAAGGAGGCCTTCCTGCCTAATATATCTATGACCGCATTCTCCTTGTCTAACCTATACTTGATTTTAAAACCAAACTCTCGAAGTGTTTGTATTTATCTTCTTTGCGTGATGTTAACATCATTCTGGTTGAAAATTTGCTTTAAAATTTTATGATCTATAACTCGAGAAGACAAGCAACTCTACGTCATCACTGTTCCTCTCGTGAGATCTTAGCTATAGCACCAGCGGATTAGTCAAGCAACCCCTCAGCTTATCAAAGTTACTTTGGCACATCGCGCAGACCATTAGAATGGAATGTCCTTCTTGAGAAGCGCCGTCAAAGGAGAAACAATCTTGGCATATGAACATCGGATACCATCTTATCAATCCCAAGAACCATTTGACTTCCTCTATCGTCTTTGGTTCTGGCAAATCGATAGCCGCTTTTGCACCTTGGCGGGATCAGCTAATATACTATCTCTTGACATTATGATCCCGGATATTCAATTTGATGGTAAAGAAGGTACATGCACTCTTCTTAGAGAAAAGTCTGTGCTTCTGGAGGCTTTCGAGGACTTTGAAGAGACACATACTTCACATGCGATCAGCTACATTCTTCGAGCAAACTAGAATTGCATCAATGAAGACCGAGATAAAATCATCCGAGGTTTCTTTTCTTTTTCTTTTTGCATTCAACAATTATAGCTAGAAGGGGAATTATTTAATCCCAACAGCATTATCGTGAACTCGTAATGTGCATACCATGTATTAAAATCTATCTTAGGAATATTATGATACGATAACATCCTAAGTTTAAGTCAATCTTTATAAATATCTGGCCTTTATGCGATCAATCTAACAGCACATTCCAGGAGTAAGATGCTTATTCTTAACAGTAAGCCGATTTAACCCTGAATATACAATCTCATAGTCCCATCATTCTTCTTCTGAAAGAGAACGAGCACCACATAGCAAGGGGATACAAATGGGCCAAACAAATCTCTCCTCAAACAGTTAACTCGATTATTCCCCGAGCTCGGTTGCTTTCGGAATGGCCTTCTTATAAGCTCAAGATTCACTATTGTTGGGCTCCGAGAATGAACTCTTTCTCATGATCCACCTCACGAGTCGAGGGTATTGTAGTTAAATCTACGTCACAGTATATACTCACTTAACCAACATGGTTTCCTTGCAACTCTTTATCTGCAGGATGGCTTGCTCCTGCTGGAGTCCCTTCAATAACTTTACTACTTTTACAGGTTACGGGGTGGGAGTTCAACAAACTACTCCAGTTCCTTTCATCTTGTTCACATGAAGATCCATGAAGGAAATGGTGCCTTTGTGATAATATTTGGCTAGGTTCCCATCCAAGAGAAACTGAATTACATCCGTCTTTTGGCAAGTAACTTCCACTACCCAATTCCACTCGCATTGGTCTGCCTTGCTTCTGGTCGATTACTAATTTATGCAACATCCAAGTGAAATGAATGAATGAATGAGCGTTTCTCGAATCGACAAAAAGCTTAAAATTCTTACCTCAAAAATCGGATGGGGTGTAACTTAGTGAGAATCGTTGGTTTCGATCCTGGTGCTCCACTCTATCGAACGAAGTCTACCTCTTCCTTCTTTCTCTGGGGTTAGCTGCTATTATAATGGCATTAGAAGTTGCTGAGACTGGGCTAGAACTTGCCTCCTTTGACTTGTCAAGCAAGTTCTATGGTGGAGTTAGAATGGTAACATCAATCGGTGCGTTGGCACAACCATTCATAAAATGTCCCAGTAGCTGCTCGCATCTAAAACACTTCATACTCCTTCCTGAGCTAAAACTGCAAATCCAAAGGCATTCTAGGGAAAGAATCATGTCCACTGTGCCCACTCGCTTTTCATACTTGGCTCCAATCTTGTCCCCTATTTCTCTTTGAATTTGGCATACTAGAATTAGATGGAGGTCTCTTTGGGAGGGGACAAAAAGGCCTTTTACTACACGGTCTCCTTAGAAAGAAATACATGCACAAAATCCTCAGCCACCACCATCTTAATTGCTTTCCCGCCGCTAACAAAGACAGTTTCGCATTCTTAACCAATCTATCCAAGGGAGGATCCAATCTTCTGACAAACCCATGGAGAAGGGTCTCGTCTTCCATCGGAAGAGCATGTCGGACTAGGCTTACGTGAGATCAATTGATAATACGCCTCCGTAAGTTTGCCTGCTTGAGAAAACTCTATAAACTCATTTATCTTCTCTTCCATGGGGACAAAACCTTTGATGGAGGTAAGCTTTCATGTCCTCCCATCTCAGACTATACCATTAACTTTCAATTTGGCGAGATCCATCTTACTGTACCCCGCACATGTTACACTACTCGTCCATAGAATCTGTCCAATTCAACACTCCCTCTCTCCAAGGTTTTTACCCTTGCCCCGAAATGGCTATGGTGGTTGTGACCCATATACGAAGTGCTTCCTTGACATCCTTATCCAATGCCTTAATTCTAGATATGACATCATCCATCCCTCATGATTATTCTAAAACAAAAGACCGTCGTAGGCTCGGCCAGCAATCGAGATCCTGTATCAAGGAATATAATGCCCCAGAGTCGTACACATCAATCTATGAACACTAAGGTCTCGTCGAGGTGGTGCTTGCTTATAGAGAACTATCCCTCTTGTAACAGGCAGTTCACTAAGGATCATGGCAAAGGCAATGTTCTCTGCCAACCGCTCATGCCGACTATAGGTGGTGTGCCATGATCTACTGACTATCCTAAGCACACGTGTACCTCCGCCGATCATTCAGTAGTACTCAGAAAGTAGAGGCTCTCCAATTATCAAACCGAGATGACTTAATCTGCGTAATGAAGGTGCTTGAAGGCAAAGGCTATCGTGTCATCCTCTAGAGATAGCTCAGGGACTCCAGATAGATAGGGTCTCACCATCCGATTTGCTGCTTTATCTGAAAGCGAAACTGGATAAGATACTGTAAGTTTTGGTTTTAGGATAGAATAGGCACCGTTAGGGCCTCTTAGAGGTTGGTGGCACGAGAAGAAAGTTTTGAGTAAAAGAAAAAAGGGGAGGAAAATAAAGGAGGTACCTATTCTAGGGTTTGGATCCATTCGCGCTCTTGACAAGGATTTGATTCCCACGCTTTGTGCACTCAAGCCTTCTTTCACTCCACACTCTATGGTCATTTGCCTAGCCCGTTATCTTCACCATTAACCTTATCCTATTTTCTTGCACACATGTACACACCTTCGCTACACTGGTATTGAAAGAGGCTGCTTTCGTGCAAATTTTGCATACGCACATTTGGAGAGGATTTGAGGTCTAGAGGATTGATCACACATATTTTTAGTGATTGTTAGGCATGTTACATGGGGGTGAGGGTAGAGCGTGTTTTCAGGGATCTATTGTGGGTCTTGTTCACACGTGATTGCACCCTGTATGAGTCACGTGTGGGGCTTGTGTTGAGCATTGGTTGTGGCGTTTTTTCACACGCTTGTGCACTTTGGGTAGTGTTCACACACGACCATGGGTTATGATTCTTATTACTTTTACCCTTCAGTTGGGCACCATGGTACGACTTTGCATCATCATCGCGCGAGCAAGACGACATCGTTTTGATTGTTTTTTCGTTTACGATCGGATCATGGGAGAGCCGCTCATGCACTATTATCGTCGCTCTACGATCGATATTATGAGTTGCCATTTTGTGTCATGGTTCACATATCTTTTGTCAATTTCACACGTACGTTTAGTAGTACTTCAAGGCTTAGGACCTCTATACCCTCATTTACAGACTCCACGCTATGAAGAGATGGCATACTCATGCCATTGTTGGACGTTGGAGCTTGCATGTTTGTTGCCTAGTCATATGAGGTGTTGTTTTGATGAGGAGGATATATGGTCCACATACGGCAACTTTGTTGACCCACTCTGTGCTCGAATGCGTTGACACAGAAGGTTCGGCATTGTTCGCATTCATGCGATGAGTCTTCTTTTGGTGACTTGTACGAGTGTCTGACACTCTTAAGCCGCCATGATTACGTTCTTAATACTGTAGACTACATCGATGCACGGATCTGATGATGATGATGATGATGTATCTTATATAAACCCATACGCATGATGATCTATTACACACACATACGATGATATTGATGTATCACACACACATGTGCACATGATGATACATACACATATATTTGCACATGATGATATGGACACTGATGCTGACGTATGTGATAGCGATGTGTGTGAGCTAGATCATGTGGGCATGATCTGGAGAGGGGGCAGGGATGATGGCATCGAGCATTATGAGTGTTCATATATCTAGGCCTACCTTCTCATCATCCAATACATGACTTGGACCTAGAACATACTTCTTCTTTCTTCAAATGAGCTCGCATGAAAATACATTGTGGATCTTCGAGTACGGAGGAGGGAATAAAAGTTCACGAGCTCAATCTCCAACTTTCCTCGTATTCATGCACAGTCTATAACTTAATCTCCAACTTTCCTCATATTTGTGTAGGGTTTATGTTATATGGGCAAAAACTTCTTGTACTTTTCCCCAAGGAGAGGGATTTTCTGTGGTTGGGTCGTATACCAACAAGGAAGACCATATCACCTTCATCAAATTCTCTAGTAGTCTACTTGAGATCAACACGCTACTTTTTTCTATCGTGAGTAGCTTTGATATCCTTTTTTATAGTCCGCATTGAACAATCCACTTTATCTATTTGCTTCAAGACTTCCACTCTGACCAGTGGGTTGAACTAAATCAATGGTGTTGCACAATCTACTATAAGATGCATCGCAATAAAATTATACCGAATGTGGAGAATTCATCCATTTTTTGGGTTCCCTTCCATGGAATGCTCGAAGAATGTCTTTGATTACCCTCTCTGCCTAATCATCAATTTCTAGATAGTACCAAAATCTATAGAGCTACAGCTTCAAAGCATTTATTCCAAGAGCAGGACACATGAATTCAGCACCCCGATCCCTAACTATCCTTCCAAAGTAAAGTCTAAATATATCCTTTGGAATGACTTTTAGCAAACACCAAGAGCAGTATAAGTCTTTTTCAAAAGAATCGAATGAGCAACCTTCGTCAAGCGATCTACCACACGGCTAAGATGGAATCATGTCCTGCATCGACTGAAGAAAAATCTAATGATGGAATCCATGCTTATGTATTCTAATTGTATATGTGAAATAGGATGCACGTGTCTTGGTGTTTTTGTCATTTCACCTTTGCAAGGCTAAAAGAAATGCTTCTTTGTAGCAGCCACCATGACGGTCTTCACTTAGCTGGGGCGTGTCACGAGCTTTCTTTAGAATCCTCTTATTAAGATCTCTATCTTGAAAAATATACAACCGATTATTGAAGTACAAGCATCCACCTCTAACGTGAATCCATGAATTTTCTTTACTTCTAGGGTTGCCTTTACTTTTGCGATAAGCAATATGATAATAGGGATAAAGAACTTATCTAATCCAATCTCTTCCTTAATCTCAACGTGCAAGTAAGGAGGCCTTCCTGCCTAATATATCTATGACCGCATTCTCCTTGTCTAACCTATACTTGATTTTAAAACCAAACTCTCGAAGTGTTTGTATTTATCTTCTTTGCGTGATGTTAACATCATTCTGGTTGAAAATTTGCTTTAAAATTTTATGATCTATAACTCGAGAAGACAAGCAACTCTACGTCATCACTGTTCCTCTCGTGAGATCTTAGCTATAGCACCAGCGGATTAGTCAAGCAACCCCTCAGCTTATCAAAGTTACTTTGGCACATCGCGCAGACCATTAGAATGGAATGTCCTTCTTGAGAAGCGCCGTCAAAGGAGAAACAATCTTGGCATATGAACATCGGATACCATCTTATCAATCCCAAGAACCATTTGACTTCCTCTATCGTCTTTGGTTCTGGCAAATCGATAGCCGCTTTTGCACCTTGGCGGGATCAGCTAATATACTATCTCTTGACATTATGATCCCGGATATTCAATTTGATGGTAAAGAAGGTACATGCACTCTTCTTAGAGAAAAGTCTGTGCTTCTGGAGGCTTTCGAGGACTTTGAAGAGACACATACTTCACATGCGATCAGCTACATTCTTCGAGCAAACTAGAATTGCATCAATGAAGACCGAGATAAAATCATCCGAGGTTTCTTTTCTTTTTCTTTTTGCATTCAACAATTATAGCTAGAAGGGGAATTATTTAATCCCAACAGCATTATCGTGAACTCGTAATGTGCATACCATGTATTAAAATCTATCTTAGGAATATTATGATACGATAACATCCTAAGTTTAAGTCAATCTTTATAAATATCTGGCCTTTATGCGATCAATCTAACAGCACATTCCAGGAGTAAGATGCTTATTCTTAACAGTAAGCCGATTTAACCCTGAATATACAATCTCATAGTCCCATCATTCTTCTTCTGAAAGAGAACGAGCACCACATAGCAAGGGGATACAAATGGGCCAAACAAATCTCTCCTCAAACAGTTATCTCGATTATTCCCCGAGCTCGGTTGCTTTCGGAATGGCCTTCTTATAAGCTCAAGATTCACTATTGTTGGGCTCCGAGAATGAACTCTTTCTCATGATCCACCTCACGAGTCGAGGGTATTGTAGTTAAATCTACGTCACAGTATATACTCACTTAACCAACATGGTTTCCTTGCAACTCTTTATCTGCAGGATGGCTTGCTCCTGCTGGAGTCCCTTCAATAACTTTACTACTTTTACAGGTTACGGGGTGGGAGTTCAACAAACTACTCCAGTTCCTTTCATCTTGTTCACATGAAGATCCATGAAGGAAATGGTGCCTTTGTGATAATATTTGGCTAGGTTCCCATCCAAGAGAAACTGAATTACATCCGTCTTTTGGCAAGTAACTTCCACTACCCAATTCCACTCGCATTGGTCTGCCTTGCTTCTGGTCGATTACTAATTTATGCAACATCCAAGTGAAATGAATGAATGAATGAGCGTTTCTCGAATCGACAAAAAGCTTAAAATTCTTACCTCAAAAATCGGATGGGGTGTAACTTAGTGAGAATCGTTGGTTTCGATCCTGGTGCTCCACTCTATCGAACGAAGTCTACCTCTTCCTTCTTTCTCTGGGGTTAGCTGCTATTATAATGGCATTAGAAGTTGCTGAGACTGGGCTAGAACTTGCCTCCTTTGACTTGTCAAGCAAGTTCTATGGTGGAGTTAGAATGGTAACATCAATCGGTGCGTTGGCACAACCATTCATAAAATGTCCCAGTAGCTGCTCGCATCTAAAACACTTCATACTCCTTCCTGAGCTAAAACTGCAAATCCAAAGGCATTCTAGGGAAAGAATCATGTCCACTGTGCCCACTCGCTTTTCATACTTGGCTCCAATCTTGTCCCCTATTTCTCTTTGAATTTGGCATACTAGAATTAGATGGAGGTCTCTTTGGGAGGGGACAAAAAGGCCTTTTACTACACGGTCTCCTTAGAAAGAAATACATGCACAAAATCCTCAGCCACCACCATCTTAATTGCTTTCCCGCCGCTAACAAAGACAGTTTCGCATTCTTAACCAATCTATCCAAGGGAGGATCCAATCTTCTGACAAACCCATGGAGAAGGGTCTCGTCTTCCATCGGAAGAGCATGTCGGACTAGGCTTACGTGAGATCAATTGATAATACGCCTCCGTAAGTTTGCCTGCTTGAGAAAACTCTATAAACTCATTTATCTTCTCTTCCATGGGGACAAAACCTTTGATGGAGGTAAGCTTTCATGTCCTCCCATCTCAGACTATACCATTAACTTTCAATTTGGCGAGATCCATCTTACTGTACCCCGCACATGTTACACTACTCGTCCATAGAATCTGTCCAATTCAACACTCCCTCTCTCCAAGGTTTTTACCCTTGCCCCGAAATGGCTATGGTGGTTGTGACCCATATACGAAGTGCTTCCTTGACATCCTTATCCAATGCCTTAATTCTAGATATGACATCATCCATCCCTCATGATTATTCTAAAACAAAAGACCGTCGTAGGCTCGGCCAGCAATCGAGATCCTGTATCAAGGAATATAATGCCCCAGAGTCGTACACATCAATCTATGAACACTAAGGTCTCGTCGAGGTGGTGCTTGCTTATAGAGAACTATCCCTCTTGTAACAGGCAGTTCACTAAGGATCATGGCAAAGGCAATGTTCTCTGCCAACCGCTCATGCCGACTATAGGTGGTGTGCCATGATCTACTGACTATCCTAAGCACACGTGTACCTCCGCCGATCATTCAGTAGTACTCAGAAAGTAGAGGCTCTCCAATTATCAAACCGAGATGACTTAATCTGCGTAATGAAGGTGCTTGAAGGCAAAGGCTATCGTGTCATCCTCTAGAGATAGCTCAGGGACTCCAGATAGATAGGGTCTCACCATCCGATTTGCTGCTTTATCTGAAAGCGAAACTGGATAAGATACTGTAAGTTTTGGTTTTAGGATAGAATAGGCACCGTTAGGGCCTCTTAGAGGTTGGTGGCACGAGAAGAAAGTTTTGAGTAAAAGAAAAAAGGGGAGGAAAATAAAGGAGGTACCTATTCTAGGGTTTGGATCCATTCGCGCTCTTGACAAGGATTTGATTCCCACGCTTTGTGCACTCAAGCCTTCTTTCACTCCACACTCTATGGTCATTTGCCTAGCCCGTTATCTTCACCATTAACCTTATCCTATTTTCTTGCACACATGTACACACCTTCGCTACACTGGTATTGAAAGAGGCTGCTTTCGTGCAAATTTTGCATACGCACATTTGGAGAGGATTTGAGGTCTAGAGGATTGATCACACATATTTTTAGTGATTGTTAGGCATGTTACATGGGGGTGAGGGTAGAGCGTGTTTTCAGGGATCTATTGTGGGTCTTGTTCACACGTGATTGCACCCTGTATGAGTCACGTGTGGGGCTTGTGTTGAGCATTGGTTGTGGCGTTTTTTCACACGCTTGTGCACTTTGGGTAGTGTTCACACACGACCATGGGTTATGATTCTTATTACTTTTACCCTTCAGTTGGGCACCATGGTACGACTTTGCATCATCATCGCGCGAGCAAGACGACATCGTTTTGATTGTTTTTTCGTTTACGATCGGATCATGGGAGAGCCGCTCATGCACTATTATCGTCGCTCTACGATCGATATTATGAGTTGCCATTTTGTGTCATGGTTCACATATCTTTTGTCAATTTCACACGTACGTTTAGTAGTACTTCAAGGCTTAGGACCTCTATACCCTCATTTACAGACTCCACGCTATGAAGAGATGGCATACTCATGCCATTGTTGGACGTTGGAGCTTGCATGTTTGTTGCCTAGTCATATGAGGTGTTGTTTTGATGAGGAGGATATATGGTCCACATACGGCAACTTTGTTGACCCACTCTGTGCTCGAATGCGTTGACACAGAAGGTTCGGCATTGTTCGCATTCATGCGATGAGTCTTCTTTTGGTGACTTGTACGAGTGTCTGACACTCTTAAGCCGCCATGATTACGTTCTTAATACTGTAGACTACATCGATGCACGGATCTGATGATGATGATGATGATGTATCTTATATAAACCCATACGCATGATGATCTATTACACACACATACGATGATATTGATGTATCACACACACATGTGCACATGATGATACATACACATATATTTGCACATGATGATATGGACACTGATGCTGACGTATGTGATAGCGATGTGTGTGAGCTAGATCATGTGGGCATGATCTGGAGAGGGGGCAGGGATGATGGCATCGAGCATTATGAGTGTTCATATATCTAGGCCTACCTTCTCATCATCCAATACATGACTTGGACCTAGAACATACTTCTTCTTTCTTCAAATGAGCTCGCATGAAAATACATTGTGGATCTTCGAGTACGGAGGAGGGAATAAAAGTTCACGAGCTCAATCTCAAACTTTCCTCGTATTCATGCACAGTCTATAACTTAATCTCCAACTTTCCTCATATTTGTGTAGGGTTTATGTTATATGGGCAAAAACTTCTTGTACTTTTCCCCAAGGAGAGGGATTTTCTGTGGTTGGGTCGTATACCAACAAGGAAGACCATATCACCTTCATCAAATTCTCTAGTAGTCTACTTGAGATCAACACGCTACTTTTTTCTATCGTGAGTAGCTTTGATATCCTTTTTTATAGTCCGCATTGAACAATCCACTTTATCTATTTGCTTCAAGACTTCCACTCTGACCAGTGGGTTGAACTAAATCAATGGTGTTGCACAATCTACTATAAGATGCATCGCAATAAAATTATACCGAATGTGGAGAATTCATCCATTTTTTGGGTTCCCTTCCATGGAATGCTCGAAGAATGTCTTTGATTACCCTCTTTGCCTAATCATCAATTTCTAGATAGTACCAAAATCTATAGAGCTACAGCTTCAAAGCATTTATTCCAAGAGCAGGACACATGAATTCAGCACCCCGATCCCTAACTATCCTTCCAAAGTAAAGTCTAAATATATCCTTTGGAATGACTTTTAGCAAACACCAAGAGCAGTATAAGTCTTTTTCAAAAGAATCGAATGAGCAACCTTCGTCAAGCGATCTACCACACGGCTAAGATGGAATCATGTCCTGCGTCGAGCGACTGAAGAAAAATCTAATGATGGAATCCATGCTTATGTATTCTAATTGTATATGTGAAATAGGATGCACGTGTCTTGGCGTTTTTGTCATTTCACCTTTGCAAGGCTAAAAGAAATGCTTCTTTGTAGCAGCCACCATGACGGTCTTCACTTAGCTGGGGCGTGTCACGAGCTTTCTTTAGAATCCTCTTATTAAGATCTCTATCTTGAAAAATATACAACCGATTATTGAAGTACAAGTATCCACCTCTAACGTGAATCCATGAATTTTCTTTACTTCTAGGGTTGCCTTTACTTTTGCGGTAAGCAATATGATAATAGGGATAAAGAACTTATCTAATCCAATCTCTTCCTTAATCTCAACGTGCAAGTAAGGAGGCCTTCCTGCCTAATATATCTATGACCGCATTCTCCTTGTCTAACCTATACTTGATTTTAAAACCAAACTCTCGAAGTGTTTGTATTTATCTTCTTTGCGTGATGTTAACATCATTCTGGTTGAAAATTTGCTTTAAAATTTTATGATCTATAACCCGAGAAGACAAGCAACTCTACGTCATCACTGTTCCTCTCGTGAGATCTTAGCTATAGCACCAGCGGATTAGTCAAGCAACCCCTCAGCTTATCAAAGTTACTTTGGCACATCGCGCAGACCATTAGAATGGAATGTCCTTCTTGAGAAGCGCCGTCAAAGGAGAAACAATCTTGGCATATGAACATCGGATACCATCTTATCAATCCCAAGAACCATTTGACTTCCTCTATCGTCTTTGGTTCTGGCAAATCGATAGCCGCTTTTGCACCTTGGCGGGATCAGCTAATATACTATCTCTTGACATTATGATCCCGGATATTCAATTTGATGGTAAAGAAGGTACATGCACTCTTCTTAGAGAAAAGTCTGTGCTTCTGGAGGCTTTCGAGGACTTTGAAGAGACACATACTTCACATGCGATCAGCTACATTCTTCGAGCAAACTAGAATTGCATCAATGAAGACCGAGATAAAATCATCCGAAGGTTTCTTTTCTTTTTCTTTTTGCATTCAACAGTTATAGCTAGAAGGGGAATTATTTAATCCCAACAGCATTATCGTGAACTCGTAATGTGCATACCATGTATTAAAATCTATCTTAGGAATATTATGATACGATAACATCCTAAGTTTAAGTCAATATTTATAAATATCTGGCCTTTATGCGATCAATCTAACAGCACATTCCAGGAGTAAGATGCTTATTCTTAACAGTAAGCCGATTTAACCCTGAATATACAATCTCATAGTCCCATCATTCTTCTTCTGAAAGAGAACGAGCACCACATAGCAAGGGGATACAAATGGGCCAAACAAAGCTCTCCTCAAACAGTTATCTCGATTATTCCCCGAGCTCGGTTGCTTTCGGAATGGCCTTCTTATAAGCTCAAGATTCACTATTGTTGGGCTCCGAGAATGAACTCTTTCTCATGATCCACCTCACGAGTCGAGGGTATTGTAGTTAAATCTACGTCACAGTATATACTCACTTAACCAACATGGTTTCCTTGCAACTCTTTATCTGCAGGATGGCTTGCTTCTGCTGGAGTCCCTTCAATAACTTTACTACTTTTACAGGTTACGGGGTGGGAGTTCAACAAACTACTCCAGTTCCTTTCATCTTGTTCACATGAAGATCCATGAAGGAAATGGTGCCTTTGTGATAATATTTGGCTAGGTTCCCATCCAAGAGAAACTGAATTACATCCGTCTTTTGGCAAGTAACTTCCACTACCCAATTCCACTCGCATTGGTCTACCTTGCTTCTGGTCGATTACTAATTTATGCAACATCCAAGTGAAATGAATGAATGAATGAGCGTTTCTCGAATCAACAAAAAGCTTAAAATTCTTACCTCAAAAATCGGATGGGGTGTAACTTAGTGAGAATCGTTGGTTTCGATCCTGGTGCTCCACTCTATCGAACGAAGTCTACCTCTTCCTTCTTTCTCTGGGGTTAGCTACTATTATAATGGCATTAGAAGTTGCTGAGATTGGCCTAGAACTTGCCTCCTTTGACTTGTTAAGCAAGTTCTATGGTGGAGTTAGAATGGTAACATCAATCGGTGCATTGGCACAACCATTCATAAAATGTCCCAGTAGCTGCTCGCATCTAAAACACTTCATACTCCTTCCTGAGCTAAAACTGCAAATCCAAAGGCATTCTAGGGAAAGAATCATTTCCACTGTGCCCACTCGCTTTTCATACTTGGCTCCAATCTTGTCCCCTATTTCTCTTTAAATTTGGCATACTAGAATTAGATGGAGCTCTCTTTGGGAGGGGGCAAAAAGGCCTTTTACTACACGGTCTCCTTAGAAAGAAATACATGCACAAAATCCTCAGCCACCACCATCTTAATTGCTTCCCCGCCGCTAACAAAGACAGTTTCGCATTCTTAACCAATCTATCCAAGGGAGGATCCAATCTTCTGACAAACCCATGGAGAAGGGTCTCGTCTTCCATCGGAAGAGCATGTCGGACTAGGCTTACGTGAGATCAATTGATAATACGCCTCCGTAAGTTTGCCTGCTTGAGAAAACTCTATAAACTCATTTATCTTCTCTTCCATGGGGACAAAACCTTTGATGGAGGTAAGCTTTCATGTCCTCCCATCTCAGACTATACCATTAACTTTCAATTTGGCGAGATCCATCTTACTGTACCCCGCACATGTTACACTACTCGTCCATAGAATCTGTCCAATTCAACACTCCCTCTCTCCAAGGTTTTTACCCTTGCCCCGAAATGGCTATGGTGGTTGTGACCCATATACGAAGTGCTTCCTAAACATCCTTATCCAATGCCTTAATTCTAGATATGACATCATCCATTCCTCATGATTATTCTAAAACAAAAGACCGTCGTAGGCTCGGCCAGCAATCGAGATCCTGTATCAAGGAATATAATGCCCCAGAGTCATACACATCAATCTATGAACACTAAGGTCTCGTCGAGGTGGTGCTTGCTTATAGAGAACTATCCCTCTTGTAACAGGCAGTTCACTAAGGATCATGGCAAAGGCAATGTTCTCTGCCAACCGCTCATGCCGACTATAGGTGGTGTGCCATGATCTCTTGACTATCCTAAGCACACGTGTACCTCCGTCGATCATTCAGTAGTACTCAGAAAGTAGAGGCTCTCCAATTATCGAGCCGAGATGACTTAATCTGCGTAATGAAGGTGCTTGAAGGCAAAGGCTATCGTGTCATCCTCTAGAGACAGCTCAGGGACTCCAGATAGATAGGGTCTCACCATCCGATTTGCTGCTTTATCTGAAAGCCAAACTGGATAAGATACTGTAAGTTTTGGTTTTAGGCTAGAATAGGCACCGTTAGGGCCTCTTAGAGGTTGGTGGTACGAGAAGAAAGTTTTGAGTAAAAGAAAAAAGGGGAGGAAAATAAAGGAGGTACCTATTCTAGGGTTTGGATCCATTCGCGCTCTTGACAAGGATTTGATTCCCACGCTTTGTGCACTCAAGCCTTCTTTCACTCCACACTCTATGGTCATTTGCCTAGCCCGTTATCTTCACCATTAACCTTATCCTATTTTCTTGCACACATGTACACACCTTCGCTACACTGGTATTGAAAGAGGCTGTTTTCGTGCAAATTTTGCATACGCACATTTGGAGAGGATTTGAGGTCTAGAGGATTGATCACACATATTTTTAGTGATTGTTAGGCATGTTACATGGGGGTGAGGGGAGAGCGTGTTTTCAGGGATCTATTGTGGGTCTTGTTCACACGTGATTGCACCCTATATGAGTCACGTGTGGGGCTTGTGTTGAGCATTGGTTGTGGCGTTTTTTCACACGCTTGTGCACTTTGGGTAGTGTTCACACACGACCATGGGTTATGATTCTTATTACTTTTACCCTTCAGTTGGGCACCATGGTATGACTTTGCATCATCATCGCGCGAGCAAGACGACATCGTTTTGATTGTTTTTCCGTTTACGATCGGATCATGGGAGAGCCGCTCATGCACTATTATCGTCGCTCTACGATCGATATTATGAGTTGCCATTTTGTGTCATGGTTCACATATCTTTTGTCAATTTCACACATACGTTTAGTAGTACTTCAAGGCTTAGGACCTCTATACCCTCATTTACAGACTCCACGCTATGAAGAGATGGCATACTCATGCCATTGTTGGACGTTGGAGCTTGCATGTTTGTTGCCTAGTCATATGAGGTGTTGTTTTGATGAGGAGGATATATGGTCCACATACGGCAACTTTGTTGACCCACTTTGAGCTCGAATGCGTTGACACAGAAGGTTCGGCATTGTTCGCATTCATGGGATGAGTCTTCTTTTGGTGACTTGTACGAGTGTCTGACACTCTTAAGCCGCCATGATTACGTTCTTAATACTGTAGACTACATCGATGCACGGATCTGATGATGATGATGATGATGTATCTTATATAAACCCATACGCATGATGATCTATTACACACACATACGATGATATTGATGTATCACACACACATGTGCACATGATGATACATACACATATATTTGCACATGATGATATGGACACTGATGATGCTAACGTATGTGATAGCAATGTGTGTGAGCTAGATCATGTGGGCATGATCTGGAGAGGGGGCAGGGATGATGGCATCGAGCATTATGAGTGTTCATATATCTAGGCCTACCTTCTCATCATCCAATACATGACTTGGACCTAGAACATACTTCTTCTTTCTTCAAATGAGCTCGCATGAAAATACATTGTGGATCTTCGAGTACGGAGGAGGGAATAAAAGTTCACGAGCTCAATCTCCAACTTTCCTCGTATTCATGCACAGTCTATAACTTAATCTCCAACTTTCCTCATATTTGTGTAGGGTTTATGTTATATGGGCAAAAACTTCTTGTACTTTTCCCCAAGGAGAGGGATTTTCTGTGGTTGGGTCGTATACCAACAAGGAAGACCATATCACCTTCATCAAATTCTCTAGTAGTCTACTTGAGATCAACACGCTACTTTTTTCTATCGTGAGTAGCTTTGATATCCTTTTTTATAGTCCGCATTGAACAATCCACTTTATCTATTTGCTTCAAGACTTCCACTCTGACCAGTGGGTTGAACTAAATCAATGGTGTTGCACAATCTACTATAAGATGCATCGCAATAAAATTATACCGAATGTGGAGAATTCATCCATTTTTTGGGTTCCCTTCCATGGAATGCTCAAAGAATGTCTTTGATTACCCTCTCTGCCTAATCATCAATTTCTAGATAGTACCAAAATCTATAGAGCTACAGCTTCAAAGCATTTATTCCAAGAGCAGGACACATGAATTCAGCACCCCGATCCCTAACTATCCTTCCAAAGTAAAGTCTAAATATATCCTTTGGAATGACTTTTAGCAAACACCAAGAGCAGTATAAGTCTTTTTCAAAAGAATCGAATGAGCAACCTTCGTCAAGCGATCTACCACACGGCTAAGATGGAATCATGTCCTGCATCGACTGAAGAAAAATCTAATGATGGAATCCATGCTTATGTATTCTAATTGTATATGTGAAATAGGATGCACGTGTCTTGGCATTTTTGTCATTTCACCTTTGCAAGGCTAAAAGAAATGCTTCTTTGTAGTAGCCACCATGACGGTCTTCACTTAGCTGGGGCGTGTCACGAGCTTTCTTTAGAATCCTCTTATTAAGATCTCTATCTTGAAAAATATACAACCGATTATTGAAGTACAAGCATCCACCTCTAACGTGAATCCATGAATTTTCTTTACTTCTAGGGTTGCCTTTACTTTTGCGGTAAGCAATATGATAATAGGGATAAAGAACTTATCTAATCCAATCTCTTCCTTAATCTCAACGTGCAAGTAAGGAGGCCTTCCTGCCTAATATATCTATGACCGCATTCTCCTTGTCTAACCTATACTTGATTTTAAAACCAAACTCTCGAAGTGTTTGTATTTATCTTCTTTGCGTGATGTTAACATCATTCTGGTTGAAAATTTGCTTTAAAATTTTATGATCTATAACCCGAGAAGACAAGCAACTCTACGTCATCACTGTTCCTCTCGTGAGATCTTAGCTATAGCACCAGCGGATTAGTCAAGCAACCCCTCAGCTTATCAAAGTTACTTTGGCACATCGCGCAGACCATTAGAATGGAATGTCCTTCTTGAGAAGCGCCGTCAAAGGAGAAACAATCTTGGCATATGAACATCGGATACCATCTTATCAATCCCAAGAACCATTTGACTTCCTCTATCGTCTTTGGTTCTGGCAAATCGATAGCCGCTTTTGCACCTTGGCGGGATCAGCTAATATACTATCTCTTGACATTATGATCCCGGATATTCAATTTGATGGTAAAGAATGTACATGCACTCTTCTTAGAGAAAAGTCTGTGCTTCTGGAGGCTTTCGAGGACTTTGAAGAGACACATACTTCACATGCGATCAGCTACATTCTTCGAGCAAACTAGAATTGCATCAATGAAGACCGAGATAAAATCATCCGAAGGTTTCTTTTCTTTTTCTTTTTGCATTCAACAATTATAGCTAGAAGGGGAATTTTTTAATCCCAACAGCATTATCGTGAACTCGTAATGTGCATACCATGTATTAAAATCTATCTTAGGAATATTATGATACGATAACATCCTAAGTTTAAGTCAATCTTTATAAATATCTGGCCTTTATGCGATCAATCTAACAGCACATTCCAGGAGTAACATGCTTATTCTTAACAGTAAGCCGATTTAACCCTGAATATACAATCTCATAGTCCCATCATTCTTCTTCTGAAAGAGAACGAGCACCACATAGCAAGGGGATACAAATGGGCCAAACAAAGCTCTC
This sequence comes from Cibotium barometz, assembly GCF_041138505.1. Classification (NCBI taxonomy): domain Eukaryota; kingdom Viridiplantae; phylum Streptophyta; class Polypodiopsida; order Cyatheales; family Cibotiaceae; genus Cibotium; species Cibotium barometz. The sequence continues at coordinate 11,835,541 of NC_141065.1, read as the reverse complement.
CTCAAACAGTTATCTCGATTATTCCCCGAGCTCGGTTGCTTTCGGAATGGCCTTCTTATAAGCTCAAGATTCACTATTGTTGGGCTCCGAGAATGAACTCTTTCTCATGATCCACCTCACGAGTCGAGGGTATTGTAGTTAAATCTACGTCACAGTATATACTCACTTAACCAACATGGTTTCCTTGCAACTCTTTATCTGCAGGATGGCTTGCTTCTGCTGGAGTCCCTTCAATAACTTTACTACTTTTACAGGTTACGGGGTGGGAGTTCAACAAACTACTCCAGTTCCTTTCATCTTGTTCACATGAAGATCCATGAAGGAAATGGTGCCTTTGTGATAATATTTGGCTAGGTTCCCATCCAAGAGAAACTGAATTACATCCGTCTTTTGGCAAGTAACTTCCACTACCCAATTCCACTCGCATTGGTCCACCTTGCTTCTAGTCGATTACTAATTTATGCAACATCCAAGTGAAATGAATGAATGAATGAGCGTTTCTCGAATCAACAAAAAGCTTAAAATTCTTACCTCAAAAATCGGATGGGGTGTAACTTAGTGAGAATCGTTGGTTTCGATCCTGGTGCTCCACTCTATCGAACGAAGTCTACCTCTTCCTTCTTTCTCTGGGGTTAGCTACTATTATAATGGCATTAGAAGTTGCTGAGACTGGGCTAGAACTTGCCTCCTTTGACTTGTCAAGCAAGTTCTATGGTGGAGTTAGAATGGTAACATCAATTGGTGCGTTGGCACAACCATTCATAAAATGTCCCAGTAGCTGCTCGCATCTAAAACACTTCATACTCCTTCCTGAGCTAAAACTGCAAATCCAAAGGCATTCTAGGGAAAGAATCATGTCCACTGTGCCCACTCGCTAGAATGCCTTTGGATTTGCAGTTTTAGCTCAGGAAGGAGTATGAAGTGTTTTAGATGCGAGCAGCTAACTACTGGGACATTTTATGAATGGTTGTGCCAACGCACCGATTGATGTTACCATTCTAACTCCACCATAGAACTTGCTTGACAAGTCAAAGGAGGCAAGTTCTAGCCCAGTCTCAGCAACTTCTAATGCCATTATAATAGTAGCTAACCCCAGAGAAAGAAGGAAGAGGTAGACTTCGTTCGATAGAGTGGAGCACCAGGATCGAAACCAACGATTCTCACTAAGTTACACCCCATCCGATTTTTGAGGTAAGAATTTTAAGCTTTTTGTTGATTCGAGAAACGCTCATTCATTCATTCATTTCACTTGGATGTTGCATAAATTAGTAATCGACCAGAAGCAAGGCAGACCAATGCGAGTGGAATTGGGTAGTGGAAGTTACTTGCCAAAAGACGGATGTAATTCAGTTTCTCTTGGATGGGAACCTAGCCAAATATTATCACAAAGGCACCATTTCCTTCATGGATCTTCATGTGAACAAGATGAAAGGAACTGGAGTAGTTTGTTGAACTCCCACCCCGTAACCTGTAAAAGTAGTAAAGTTATTGAAGGGACTCCAGCAGAAGCAAGCCATCCTGCAGATAAAGAGTTGCAAGGAAACCATGTTGGTTAAGTGAGTATATACTGTGACGTAGATTTAACTACAATACCCTCGACTCGTGAGGTGGATCATGAGAAAGAGTTCATTCTCGGAGCCCAACAATAGTGAATCTTGAGCTTATAAGAAGGCCATTCCGAAAGCAACCGAGCTCGGGGAATAATCGAGATAACTGTTTGAGGAGAGCTTTGTTTGGCCCATTTGTATCCCCTTGCTATGTGGTGCTCGTTCTCTTTCAGAAGAAGAATGATGGGACTATGAGATTGTATATTCAGGGTTAAATCGGCTTACTGTTAAGAATAAGCATGTTACTCCTGGAATGTGCTGTTAGATTGATCGCATGAAGGCCAGATATTTATAAAGATTGACTTAAACTTAGGATGTTATCGTATCATAATATTCCTAAGATAGATTTTAATACATGGTAGGCACATTACGAGTTCACGATAATGTTGTTGGGATTAAACAAATTCCCCTTCTAGCTATAACTGTTGAATGCAAAAAGAAAAAGAAAAGAAACCTTCGGATGATTTTATCTCGGTCTTCATTGATGCAATTCTAGTTTGCTCGAAGAATGTAGCTGATCGCATGTGAAGTATGTGTCTCCTCAAAGTCCTCGAAAGCCTCCAGAAGCACAGACTTTTCTCTAAGAAGAGTGCATGTACCTTCTTTACCATCAAATTGAATATCCGGGATCATAATGTCAAGAGATAGTATATTAGCTGATCCCGCCAAGGTGCAAAAGCGGCTATCGATTTGCCAGAACCAAAGACGATAGAGGAAGTCAAATGGTTCTTGGGATTGATAAGATGGTATCCGATGTTCATATGCCAAGATTGTTTCTCCTTTGACGGCGCTTCTCAAGAGGGACATTCCATTCTAATGGTCTGCGCGATGTGCCAAAGTAACTTTGATAAGCTGAGGGGTTGCTTGACTAATCCGCTGGTGCTATAGCTAAGATCTCACGAGAGGAACAGTGATGACGTAGAGTTGCTTGTCTTCTCGGGTTATAGATCATAAAATTTTAAAGCAAATTTTCAACCAGAATGATGTTAACATCACGCAAAGAAGATAAATACAAACACTTCGAGAGTTTGGTTTTAAAATCAAGTATAGGTTAGACAAGGAGAATGCGGTCATAGATATATTAGGCAGGAAGGCCTCCTTACTTGCACGTTGAGATTAAGGAAGAGATTGGATTAGATAAGTTCTTTATCCCTATTATCATATTGCTTACCGCAAAAGTAAAGGCAACCCTAGAAGTAAAGAAAATTCATGGATTCACGTTAGAGGTGGATGCTTGTACTTCAATAATCGGTTGTATATTTTTCAAGATAGAGATCTTAATAAGAGGATTCTAAAGAAAGCTCGTGACACGCCCCAGCTAAGTGAAGACCGTCATGGTGGCTGCTACAAAGAAGCATTTCTTTTAGCCTTGCAAAGGTGAAATGACAAAAACGCCAAGACACGTGCATCCTATTTCACATATACAATTAGAATACATAAGCATGGATTCCATCATTAGATTTTTCTTCAGTCGATGCAGGACATGATTCCATCTTAGCCGTGTGGTAGATCGCTTGACGAAGGTTGCTCATTCGATTCTTTTGAAAAAGACTTATACTGCTCTTGGTGTTTGCTAAAAGTCATTCCAAAGGATATATTTAGACTTTACTTTGGAAGGATAGTTAGGGATCGGGGTGCTGAATTCATGTGTCCTGCTCTTGGAATAAATGCTTTGAAGCTGTAGCTCTATAGATTTTGGTACTATCTAGAAATTGATGATTAGGCAGAGAGGGTAATCAAAGACATTCTTCGAGCATTCCATGGAAGGGAACCCAAAAAATGGATGAATTCTCCACATTCGGTATAATTTTATTGCGATGCATCTTATAGTAGATTGTGCAACGCCATTGATTTAGTTCAACCCACTGGTCAGAGTGGAAGTCGAAGCAAATAGATAAAGTGGATTGTTCAATGCGGACTATAAAAAAGGATATCAAAGCCACTCACGATAGAAAAAAGTAGCGTGTTGATCTCAAGTAGACTACTAGAGAATTTGATGAAGGTGATATGGTCTTCCTTGTTGGTATACGACCCAACCACAGAAAATCCCTCTCCTTGGGGAAAAGTACAAGAAGTTTTTGCCCATATAACATAAACCCTACACAAATATGAGGAAAGTTGGAGATTAAGTTATAGACTGTGCATGAATACGAGGAAAGTTGGAGATTGAGCTCGTGAACTTTTATTCCCTCCTCCGTACTGGAAGATCCACAATGTATTTTCATGCGAGCTCATTTGAAGAAAGAAGAAGTATGTTCTAGGTCCAAGTCATGTATTGGATGATGAGAAGGTAGACCTAGATATATGAACACTCATAATGCTCGATGCCATCATCCCTGCCCCCTCTCCAGATCATGCCCACATGATCTAGCTCACACACATCGCTATCACATACGTCAGCATCAGTGTCCATATCATCATGTGCAAATATATGTGTATGTATCATCATGTGCACATGTGTGTGTGATACATCAATATCATCGTATGTGTGTGTAATAGATCATCATGCGTATGGGTTTATATAAGATACATCATCATCATCATCATCATCAGATCCGTGCATCGATGTAGTCTACAGTATTAAGAACGTAATCATGGCGGCTTAAGAGTGTCGGACACTCGTACAAGTCACCAAAAGAAGACTCATCCCATGAATGCGAACAATGCCGAACCTTCTGTGTCAACGCATTCGAGCACAGAGGTGGTCAACAAAGTTTCCGTATGTGGACCATATATCCTCCTCATCAAAACAACACCTCATATGACTAGGCAACAAACATGCAAGCTCCAACGTCCAACAATGGCATGAGTATGCCATCTCTTCATAGCGTGGAGTCTGTAAATGAGGGTATAGAGGTCCTAAGCCTTGAAGCACTACTAAACGTACGTGTGAAATTGACAAAAGATATGTGAACCATGACACAAAATGGCAACTCATAATATCGATCGCAGAGCGACGATAATAGTGCATGAGCGGCTCTCCCATGATCCGATCGTAAACGCAAAAACAATCAAAACGATGTCGTCTTGCTCGCGCGATGATGATGCAAAGTCGTACCATGGTGCCCAACTGAAGGGTAAAAGTAATAAGAATCATAACCCATGGTCGTGTGTGAACACGGTATACCCAAAGTGCACAAGCGTGTGAAAAAACGCCACAACCAATGCTCAACACAAGCCCCACACGTGACTCATACAGGGTGCAATCACGTGTGAACAAGACCCACAATAGATCCCTGAAAACACGCTCTCCCCTCACCCCCATGTAACATGCCTAACAATCACTAAAAATATGTGTGATCAATCCTCTAGACCTCAAATCCTCTCCAAATGTGCGTATGCAAAATTTGCACGAAAGCAGCCTCTTTCAATACCAGTGTAGCGAAGGTGTGTACATGTGTGCAAGAAAATAGGATAAGGTTAATGGTGAAGATAACGGGCTAGGCAAATGACCATAGAGTGTGGAGTGAAAGAAGGCTTGAGTGCACAAAGCGTGGGAATCAAATCCTTGTCAAGAGCGCGAATGGATGCAAACCCTAGAATAGGTACCTCCTTTATTTTCCTCCCCTTTTTTCTTTTACTCAAAACTTTCTTCTCGTGCCACCAACCTCTAAGAGGCCCTAACGGTGCCTATTCTAGCCTAAAACCAAAACTTACAGTATCTTATCCAGTTTCGCTTTCAGATAAAGCAGCAAATCGGATGGTGAGACCCTATCTATCTGGAGTCCCTGAGCTGTCTCTAGAGGATGACACGATAGCCTTTGCCTTCAAGCACCTTCACTACGCCGATTAAGTCATCTCGGCTTGATAATTGGAGAGCCTCTACTTTCTGAGTACTACTGAATGATCGGCGGAGGTACACGTGTGCTTAGGATAGTCAGTAGATCATGGCACACCACCTATAGTCGGCATGAGCGGTTGGCAGAGAACATTGCCTTTGCCATGATCCTTAGTGAACTGCCTGTTACAAGAGGGATAGTTCTCTATAAGCACCACCTCGACGAGACCTTAGTGTTCATAGATTGATGTGTACGACTCTGGGGCATTATATTCCTTGATACAGGATCTCGATTGCTGGCTGAGCCTACGACGGTCTTTTGTTTTAGAATAATCATGAGGGATGGATGATGTCATATCTAGAATTAAGGCATTGGATAAGGATGTCAAGGAAGCACTTCGTATACGGGTCACAACCACCATAGCCATTTCGAGGCAAGGGTAAAAACCTTGGAGAGAGGGAGTGTTGAATTGGACAGATTCTATGGACGAGTAGTGTAACATGTGCGGGGTACAGTAAGATGGATCTCGCCAAATTGAAAGTTAATGGTATAGTCTGAGATGGGAGGACATGAAAGCTTACCTCCATCAAAGGTTTTGTCCCCATGGAAGAGAAGATAAATGAGTTTATAGAGTTTTCTCAAGCAGGCAAACTTACGGAGGCGTATTATCAATTGATCTTACGTAAGCCTAGTCCGACATGCTCTTCCGATGGAAGACGAGACCCTTCTCCATGGGTTTGTCAGAAGATTGGATCCTCCCTTGCATAGATTGGTTAAGAATGCGAAACTGTCTTTGTTAGCGGCGGGGAAGCAATTAAGATGGTGGTGGCTGAGGATTTTGTGCATGTATTTCTTTCTAAGGAGACCATGTAGTAAAAGACCTTTTTGCCCCCTCCCAAAGAGAGCTCCATCTAATTCTAGTATGCCAAATTCAAAGAGAAATAGGGGACAAGATTGGAGCCAAGTATGAAAAGCGAGTGGGCACAGTGGACATGATTCTTTCCCTAGAATGCCTTTGGATTTGCAGTTTTAGCTCAGGAAGGAGTATGAAGTGTTTTAGATGCGAGCAGCTACTGGGACATTTTATGAATGGTTGTGCCAACGCACCGATTGATGTTACCATTCTAACTCCACCATAGAACTTGCTTGACAAGTCAAAGGAGGCAAGTTCTAGCCCAGTCTCAGCAACTTCTAATGCCATTATAATAGTAGCTAACCCCAGAGAAAGAAGGAAGAGGTAGACTTCGTTCGATAGAGTGGAGCACCAGAATCGAAACCAACGATTCTCACTAAGTTACACCCCATCCGATTTTTGAGGTAAGAATTTTAAGCTTTTTGTTGATTCGAGAAACGCTCATTCATTCATTCATTTCACTTGGATGTTGCATAAATTAGTAATCGACCAGAAGCAAGGCAGACCAATGCGAGTGGAATTGGGTAGTGGAAGTTACTTGCCAAAAGACGGATGTAATTCAGTTTCTCTTGGATGGGAACCTAGCCAAATATTATCACAAAGGCACCATTTCCTTCATGGATCTTCATGTGAACAAGATGAAAGGAACTGGAGTAGTTTGTTGAACTCCCACCCCGTAACCTGTAAAAGTAGTAAAGTTATTGAAGGGACTCCAGCAGAAGCAAGCCATCCTGCAGATAAAGAGTTGCAAGGAAACCATGTTGGTTAAGTGAGTATATACTATGACGTAGATTTAACTACAATACCCTCGACTCGTGAGGTGGATCATGAGAAAGAGTTCATTCTCGGAGCCCAACAATAGTGAATCTTGAGCTTATAAGAAGGCCATTCCGAAAGCAACCGAGCTCGGGGAATAATCGAGATAACTGTTTGAGGAGAGCTTTGTTTGGCCCATTTGTATCCCCTTGCTATGTGGTGCTCGTTCTCTTTCAGAAGAAGAATGATGGGACTATGAGATTGTATATTCAGGGTTAAATCGGCTTACTGTTAAGAATAAGCATGTTACTCCTGGAATGTGCTGTTAGATTGATCGCATAAAGGCCAGATATTTATAAAGATTGACTTAAACTTAGGATGTTATCGTATCATAATATTCCTAAGATAGATTTTAATACATGGTAGGCACATTACGAGTTCACGATAATGCTGTTGGGATTAAACAAATTCCCCTTCTAGCTATAACTGTTGAATGCAAAAAGAAAAAGAAAAGAAACCTTCGGATGATTTTATCTCGGTCTTCATTGATGCAATTCTAGTTTGCTCGAAGAATGTAGCTGATCGCATGTGAAGTATGTGTCTCTTCAAAGTCCTCGAAAGCCTCCAGAAGCACAGACTTTTCTCTAAGAAGAGTGCATGTACCTTCTTTACCATCAAATTGAATATCCGGGATCATAATGTCAAGAGATAGTATATGTAAGATCCCTGTTCCCACCGAGCAACGGATTTGGGGTACTGGCAGCAGAAGTAGCGCTTCTCGCGTGGGACAGGGGTCCCACACTCGGGCCTCGCCCACGGATATCCGGATAAGAGACTAATCCGTCGGTTGTTCCAAAACCGAACCCGGAAAAACTTCCTCTACCGGAAAGCGCGGGTGATTCCACCAGGATAACTTTTTACTCTAACGTAGTCAAGATCATTTCTGATCGAGATGATCCGATTACATCTATAAGATACTTAGTCAGTTCAAGGAAGAAACTTGCACTTGGATCATTAGGATCAACGCTTTTTTCCCCATTCAAGAGGCACAGCCGTTGATTCCTATCCATAGAACAGTTTCTGTCCGGGATTTATTTATTTATTTTTTCTATCGTAAAAACAAAAGTTTGAGTCTCGATTTACGGATCCATCAGTCCAGCCTAACCCCATCCAATCCCATGGGTTAGCCAACCGCCCAACCACTGTAGTGATGGGATCCAATTAAAAATTTGGTTAGGTTTTGTCCCGGGTACCAAGGAAAAGAGTTCCAAGGCCCCCTAGCCGGATGTTCATGCAAAATAAAACTAGTCACACCACTCACACACCCAATATGAAATTGCCTTTTTCAACCAGATTCAACCAGTTTAAAACAATCCTTTAATAAAACCATAGTATCATTGATCACCATCTTCCAATTTATCCAATTGATTCTTAATTTCCCATCATTCCTTCATCAGAGTATCTATGGCATCATTGGCAACTAGAACGCTCAGGAGCCGTTTCGATAGTTCCTAGCCCATAATACTTGGCAATATAATCACTTAACAAGATGGACTCTCGTTGAAGATCAGCAAGATCAACCAACAGATCCATATAAGGAGCCATGGACTCATCCATTGAAGACCAGCAAGGTCAATCAACCAGATCCATGCTCGATTTCAGAAAACAACTCCAACTCTGTTCCAATATCTTCCTCGACGCACGCGTGGGTATCCTAGGCAACCCAGAGCCCGAGCACCGTATGGTCAGCACCCTCTAGGATCCTTCGCAGGTAACCTAGCGCTTCACGCATAGGCCGCTTCCTTGGCCCCTCATCCACCGTACCGGAAGCTCACCATTTTAATCGCACCGAGGCTGGTCAAGACCTCGGCCGACCTTGCTACGCGAGACGTCCTTCATTGACTCCCCGTCAGCAGTTGCAACTTTACCATCACGACTTTAATCACAAGACGGTCAAAATGCTCCCCCCAGCATTCTTGACATAAAACAATCATTTACAAACAGCATTTACAAACAGTATTTACAAACAGTTTACAACACAATTTCTATTTTATCTTTCATTTTTTCACATTATCCCTCATCAATCTACATTACTTATTCCATATTCCATTTATATGTATACTCATCCCATCACATCATTTCTATCTCATCACTTCAGATTCCCTCACATCGCATATCGTATATTCACATCCATACATCCACATCTATATGCGTACATTCACATCTACATGCATACATCTACATCTCTATGCATACATCCACATCTACATGCATACATCCACATCTCCATTCACATCTACATCTATACATCTACATCTACATGCATCCATCCACCTCCACCTCCACATCCACATCTACATCTACATGCATACATCCATATCTCCATTCCCATCTACATCTATACATCTACATCTACATGCATCCATCTACCTCCACATCCACATCTACATCTATACATCTACATCTACATGTATACATCCACCTCCACATCCACATCCGTATCTATACATCTACATCTACATGTATACATCCACATCCACATCTATACATCTACATCTACATGCATACATCCACATCTCCATTCACATCTACATCTATACATCTACATCTACATGCATCCATCCACCTCCACATCCACATCTACATCTATACATCTACATCTACATGCAAACATCCACATCTCCATGCATAATAAGATTCTTTCAATTAATCTAGGATGATAGTTCCTAGAATATGGTAGGAATTCCTCTTTTTATACTTTGAATGAATTTATTTTATGCGTAATTTCTATAAAAATTTTGCCATAACTCCGCTACTATGACTGATAAATCTCAATTTTTTTCTAAGGGATAAAGCTCATTATTAAAGAAATAATTAGAATGGTCTCTAATTGGATCATCAATCCATAATGGTCTCTAATTGGATCATCAATCCATAATGGTCTCTAATTGGATCATTAAGAAAACAATTAGAATGGTCTCTAATTGGGTCATCAATCCATAATGGATTGAATCATCAATGTGCATAAACTAAAAGCATAGCAAAAAGCCATTAATTTGGCCTCAAGCATAGCTTAATCTTGGATTAAGGAAAGGCTTTATGAAAAGCTTCATTTGGATTGAGAATGGTTCATGAGTATGACCATTTCTTGAATGAGAGAGAGAAATTACATAAAAACCATTAGAATTTAAACATAAATGGAAATTAACTTCTATAGCATTTATTAAATTATGTAACTCTTCACTACTATTCACCAATTAACTTCAATAGCACTTAAAAAACCATACCAATTAAACTTCTCAAGCTTGAGAGGGGTTGAGAAGAGAGAATCATTTAGTAATTATAGAAAAGATCAAAATTCAATATACTTACCTTATAATTTGCTTGATTCTTTATTCACGGTAGAGGTCCCCAACCAATCAATTGGTTTAGTATGTTGATGGAGCCACCAATGGGGATTGAAGAAAGAGAGAAGTATCAAAAACTAGTGAATTATTAGAGAATTCACAGTTCTTGGCTTAGATAGAGTAGAGTAACAATGCATAAGACATTATATATTTTGGCTTAGGTGGAGTAGAGTAACAAAGCATAAGACACTATATATTTTGGCTTAGGTGGAGTAGAGTAACAAAGCATAAGACACTATCTATTATGGCTTAGGAGGAGTAGAGTAACAAAGCATAAGACACTATCTATTTTGGCTTAGGAGGAGTAGAGTAACAAAGCATAAGACACTATCTATTTTGGCTTAGGAGGAGTAGAGTAAAAAAGCATAAGACACTATATATTTTGGCTTAGGTGGAGTAGAGTAACAAAGCATAAGACACTATCTATTATGGCTTAGGAGGAGTAGAGTAACAAAGCATAAGACACTATCTATTTTGGCTTAGGAGGAGTAGAGTAACAAAGCATAAGACACTATCTAATTTGGCTTAGGTGGAGTAGAGTGACAAAGCATAAGACACTATATTTTTTTCAACAAGGGGAGGCTTCTATTTATAGGAAAATTTGAGCTCCTAACCAAACAAACTGATTCTAGAATTTTCCAAGTCAGTTTGGTTGAATTTGGACTAGATTTGGACCTAGTTTGGTTACTTTTTGATTCGGTTTGGTTCCATTTTGATTTGGTTTGGTTCAAGAGAGATGAGAGATAAAAATATCACATTATTTTTGAGTTTAAAACTCATTCAAGCATGTGAAATATGCACCTCCTTTAAAGAATTCCCCTTCCTTACATATGTGTCAAAATTTTATTGCTCATAGTTTTTTACTAATAAACCTTGTACATTTTCAACTCTTCATCTTATGTGAAATATGCACCTCCTTTAAAGAACTCCTCTTCCTTACATATGTGTCATAGTTTTTTTACTAATAAGCCTTGTACATTTTCAACTCTTCATCTTATGTGAAATATGCACCTCCTTTAAAGAACTCCCCTTCCTTACATATGTGTTTATTTACTAATAAACCTTGTACATTTTCAACTCTTCATCTTATGTGAAATATGCACCTCCTTTAAAGAACTCCCCTTCCTTACATATGTGTTTATTTACTAATAAACCTTGTACATTTTCAACTCTTCATCTTATGTGAGCATTTACTCATTTTTGGATACCCAAAATATCTCATATTTTTAATATTGCTCATAGTTTTTTTTACTAATAAATCTTGTACATTTTCAACTCTTCATCTTATGTGAGCATTTACTCATTTTTGGGTATCTTCTTTTACAAATTGGATTTATCTCCTCCCTACACATGGATTGATGCTATTGGCCCATAGGAACCTTAATTGGACCATAATCTAAAAATTTCTGAAAATCTAGACCCTTAGACTAAGGTTCTTTATACTTATTTTCATTTAATTCCAATTGCACATTGAAAAATTCTTTTTGAATTTCTATTTCAGGGGAACTTATTTTAATAAGATGAGTTAATTTTCTATCCAAAAATATTCATAATCTAAATATTCTCTCTCTAGCATATTTTCTCTCTCTAGGTTAAAACAGCCACAAACAAGATCTCTTATATTTCAGAAAAGGAATTGATTAAGGGGAATATACTAGACATCAAAAAGGGGTTGGGGGAGGAATCTTACATTCTACCCCACTTAAAAAAACGCGAGATGTCCTCATCTCGCAACTTGGAATAATTTCGCAAGATGCACGAATATGAGACTTAGAGAAAAATTTTAATCACGATTAACCACCAAGAAGAGTCTTAAAGAGAGCAAGATTCAAAATAAGAACAAGATTTAAACTTTATTCATTCACGGGACTTATACAGTAAAGATAGAAGAACTCTTTACACTTCCATAAGCCCGTCCATCATATGGTCACAAAAGCAGTCCTCACAAGCTGCACAAGTATAGGGTAACTCATCTATGGGAATGATTCTGCTGGTTATTGCCGCTCTTATCTCAGTGGTATGAGGTGATCTAACAAAAGGACCTCTGAGAGGCAAGCCAAAAACGGGATAAAGGCATATCTTCTCATGAGGAAGAAAACACGCCAATAAGAAGACCCGCTCAGAAAACCCAAGATGCCTTGATCTCATGACGCAGTAGTATCGGGGACCCAAACCCAAAGCTTCAATAACCATGGCCAAGCGGACATTGTTATGAAAGTGCTGCTGACCCCAGGGTGTTACCCTAGTTATGTTTTGATAGGTCCGCCATTTGGTCTGCGCTACAGAAGTTCCTAGGTGAGGAAAAAGTGAGCGCTCATACTGTTCTATAAAGTCTTTCTTCACAGACTCTCTTGCGTCTTGAAGGTGAGAAATCATCAGGGATAAAACTAATTCCTGTTGCCAAGCCATGAAGGAGATTAAGAAAGAAAGGAGATTGATGGGAGTAAGATTACTGTGAGTGACAAGTAAGTTACGACTTATATAAAGGAAGGAGCTAGCCTAACCTAGAAGCCACACGGTAACTTGCCACTGAAGTTTTACCGTCTTTCCATGATTTGTGTTTGACACATTTTTCTATAGAAGGTATTAAGAATTTTGAGATGAGGAGATAAAAGAAGCTTGTAGGCTAAGTCACCTACTTTCATTGAATTCAGATATAAGGGTCACAATATCTGGGAAATAACTTCTTATACTCCCCAAAAGATAAAGAACTTCTTTTGGGCCATACTCGAATGAAAACCAAAACCTTGGTATCCAAAACACCGATTTTCAATTCTGAACTCATTGTTCTGAATCCTTAAAATAGGCGTGACTCCTAAGAAGTATTCTAGGAAAAGGGTCTTCCTTTTTTAAACAGAAACTTTCTTTTATTTTAGAGAGGGAATACTTATAAGATCAGAAAGGGAGATTCTTACTCCTGTATACCTCGAAGGCTGGGGAGGAATCTTACATTCTACCCCACTTAAAAAGTGCGAGATGTCCTCATCTCGCAAGGTAGAGGACAGCTCTTTTTCTTAAGATCTAATTTTATTCTGGGCTCCTTATATTCTGGTCAACCCAACAGAACACTGGGATAAATATCCCTTATATAGAACTCATCATTAAATAACAATTCATTCAGATCATATCATTCATATCTTTAACATGATAAAGGTCCATTAGACCGAAAAGTTTTCTTCGGAACATTCCTCCCCACGGAAATTTCAGTCAAGTAAGTTCTCAATTTGACATCCCTTAACTTGATCTACCGGTCAAGTATTAACAGTAGCAATCTGACAGCACAATCCACTAATCTCATAGCGATTTGCTGAATTCGTTATCATCATTCTAGTTATGAATATCATCACAGGGACTCGTCCCATTCCCCCTCATTGTGGTTTCATTATATTTCAATTAATTTTTAAAAATCAATATTTTTTTTTCAATCAGCATTTTCAATCAGAATCCAAATCAATTCATCAATTCTCAAACAGAATTAAAAATCATATCAATCACATTCGAAATCATCATCTGGATAGCATTAACGCTTATAATTTCAAGTCTTAGATTTACTCGTATATACTGTCAGTAAAGAGCTGCAGTATACTCTCGGTATATACGGGTTGTGAGATCCCCCTGTTCCCATCGAGCAACGGATTCGGGTACTAGCAGCGGAAGTAGCACTTCTCGCACGGGACAGGGGTCCCACATTCGAGGCCTCGTCCACGGATATCCGGACAAGAGACTAATCCGTCGGTTTTTCCAAAACCGAACCCGGGAAAAACTTCCCTTACCCGGAAAGCACGGGCGATTCCACCAGGATAATTTTTTACTCTAACGTAGTCAAGATCATTACTGATCACGCTGATCCAACTGCACCTATAAAGATACTCGGTCGGATCAAGGAAGAAACTTGCACTTGGATCATTGGGATCAACGCTTTTTTCCCCATCAAGAGGCACAGCCGTTGATTCCTATCCATAGAACAATTACTATCCGGGACTTACTTCATCTATCGTAATAACAGAAATTGAGTCTCGGTTTACGGATCCATCAGTCTAGCCTAACCCCATCCGATCCCATGGGTTAGCCAACCGCCCAACCACTGTAGTGATGGGATCCAATTTGGAATTTGGTTAGGTTTTGTCCCGGGTACCAAGGAAAAGAGTTCCAAGGCCCCCTAGCCGGAATTTCATGCAAACATAAAACTAGCCACACCACTTACACACCCAATATGAAAATTGCCTTTTTCTTGGCATCAGCTAACTTTAAAACAATCCTTTAATGAAACCATAGTACCACTGATCACAATCTCCCAATTTATCCAGTTGATTCATAATTTCCCATCATTCCTTCATCAGAGTATCTATGGCATCATTGGCAACTAGAACGCTCACCACCTGTCCACACAGAGGCCGTTTCCATAGTTCCTAGCCCATAATACTCGGCAATATAATCACTTATCAAGATGGACTCTCGTTGAAGATCAGCAAGATCAACCAACAGATCCATATAAAAGAGCCATGGACTCATCCGTTGAGGACCAGCAAGGTCAGTCAACCAGATCCATGCCCGGTTTCACAAAACAACTCTTACTCCTTGTTCCAATATCTTCCTCGACGCACGCGTGGGTATCCTAGGCGACCCAGAGCCCGAGCACCGTATGGTCAGCACCCTCTAGGATCCTTCGCAGGTGACCTAGCGCTTCACTCATAGGCCGCTTCCTTGGTCCCTCATCCACCGTACCGGAAGCTCACCATTTTAATCGAACCGAGGCTGGTCAAGACCTCGGTCGACCTTGCTACGCGAGACGTCCTCCATTGACTCTCCGTCAGCAGTTGCAACTTTATCAGTTAGGTCTCCACGACCTTAATCACAAGACGGTCAAAATGCTTCCCCAGCATTCTTGACATAAAACAGCCATTTACAAACAGCATTTACAAACAGTTTACAAATACAGTTTCTATATTAACTCTCATTTTTCCACATTATCCCTCATTAATCCACATTACTTATTCCACATTCCATGTATATGTGTACTCATCCAATCATCTCCTTTTCCATCTCTTCACTTCAGATTCCTTCACATCACATATCATATATTCACATCCATATCCACATCCATACATCCACATCCACATCCACATTCACATCCATACATCCACATCTACATGCTTATCTCCATTTTCACATCCTCATTTATACATCCACATCCCATATCCACATTCATACATACACATCCATATCCACATCCACATCCACATCCACATTCACATCCATGCATCCACATCTACATGCTTACCTCCATTTTCACATCCTCATTTATACATCCACATCCCATATCCACATTCATACATACACATCCATACATCCACATCTACATCCACATACATACATACATCCACATCCACATTCCACATTCACATCTATACATCCACATCTACATTCACATTCACATACATCCACATCCACATTCCCATACATCCACATCTATACATCCACATTCCACATTCACATCTACATTCACATTCACATACATGCATCCACATCTACATGCTTACCTCCATTTTCACATCCTCATTTATACATCCACATCCCATATCCACATTCATACATACACATCCATACATCCACATCTACATCCACATACATACATACATCCACATACACATTCCACATTCACATCTATACATCCACATCTACATTCACATTCACATACATCCACATCCACATTCCCATACATCCACATCTATACATCCACATTCCACATTCACATCTACATTCACATTCACATACATCCACATCTACATCCACATTCACATACATCCACATCCACATTTCCATTCACATCTATACATCCACATCCATTCACATCTATACATCCACATCTACATCCACATTTACATCTATGCATATACATCTTCATGCATATATCCATTTTCATGTTCATACATCCACACTCCCATCTCCATATCCACACATCCACATACATACATCCATTTTCACATTCCCATTTATATAACCCCATATACCTTCACATCTAATCTTTTACATCACATCCATTCTCGCCCTATCACAACCCATATACATCTTATCCTATCACATACACTTCTTACCTCATCCCCCCATACACATCTTAATTCATCTTATCACATCCTAACTTATTTCATAAGCATCTTATCACCTCTTATCACACCTCTTCTCACATCCTATCACTTTCCATACGCATCTTATCAATTCTTATCACATCTCATACACCTCTTATCACATCTTATCACATTTCATATCTTTTTTTTAAAAAAAGAGAATTCTTTTATTTGATATAAGATTTCTCTACACGTTTATTTATACATAAATTCCATTTAAGGAGACTAACACTTTCGAAATTAAAATCAATCTTTTATGCATCTTCTTATGCATGATTTCAATTTGGTAGGGAATTATACTTTTAGAATAAAAGAATTTCTCTTATGCATCTAAGTTAAGCATAAAATCCATTTATGAGGAAAATCATACTTTTAGTATAAAAAGAATATCTTTTATGCATACCTATATGAAATCCAATATGATAAAAGTAACACTTTTGATATAAAAATTTTTCCTTTATGCATACTTCTATGCATGAAAATTAAAAATGATAAAAGTAACACTTTTGATATAAAAATTTTCCTTTATGCATACTTCTATGCATGAAAATTAAAAATGATAAAAGTAACACTTTTGATATAAAAATTTTCTTTTATGCATACTTTTATGTATGAAAAAAAGTAACACTTTTGATATAAAAATTTATCCATTATGCATACTTCTATGCATGAAAATAAAAATGGTAAAAAAAACACTTTTGATATAAAAATTTATCCTTTATGCATACTTCTATGCATGAAAGTAAAAATGATAAAAGTAACACTTTTGATATAAAAATTTATCCATTATGCATACTTCTATGCATGAAAATAAAAATGGTAAAAATAACACTTTTGATATAAAAATTTATCCTTTATGCATAATATTAAAATTCAATTTCTCCATGATTATAATGAAATTCTTTCAATTAATCTAGGATGATGATTCCTAGAATATGGTAGGAAGTCCTCTTTTTATGCTTTGAATGAAAATTTTTTATGCATAATTTTTATAAAAATTTTGCCATAGCTCCGCTGCTATGACTGATAAATCTCAATTTTTCTAAGGGATAAAGCTTATCATTAAGGAAATAATTAAAATGATTCTCTAATTGGATCCTTAATCCATAATGGATTGAATCATCAATATACATAAACTAAAAGCATAAGAAAAAGCCATTAATTTGGCCTCAAGCATAGCTTAATCTTGGGTTAAGGAAAAGCTTTATGAAAAGCTTGATTTGGATTGAGAATGGGTCATGAGTATGACCATTTCTTGAGTGAGAGAGAGAATTTACATAAGAATCATTAGAATTTAAACATAAATGAAAATTAACTTCAATAGCATTTATTAAATTATGTAACTCTTCACTACTATTCAAACTTCAATAGCATTTAAAAAAAACCATACCAATTAAACTTCTCAAGCTTGAGAGGGGTTGAGAAGAGAGAAACATTGAGAAATTATAGAAAGATGAATATTCACTAATTACCTTACAACTTGCTTGATTCTTTGTTCACGGTAGAGGCCCCCAACCAATCAATTGGTTAAGTATGTTGATGGAGCCACTAATGGGGATTGAAGAAAGAGGGAAGCTCCAAAAACTAGTGAATTATTAAATGAATTCACAGTTCTTGGCTTAGGTGGAGTAGAGTAACGATGCATAAACACTATATATTTTTCAACAAGGGTGAGGCTTCTATTTATAGGAAAAATTGAGCTCCTAACCAAACAAACTGATTCTAGAATTTTCTAAATCAGTTTGGTCAATATTTGACCATTTTTAGGTCAGTTAAGCTAACTTTTTGGAACTAGACTTGAATGAGGAGAGAGGAGAGATGAAATATCTCAATTTTTATGAGTTTAAAACTCATTCAAGCATGTGAAATATGCACCTCCTTTAAAGAACTCCCCTTCCTTACATATGTCATATTTTTAATATTGCTCATAGTTTTTTACTAATAAACCTTGTACATTTTCAACTCTTCATCTTATGTGAAATATGCACCTCCTTTAAAGAACTCCCCTTCCTTACATATGTCATACTTTTAATATTGCTCATAATTTTTTACTAATAAACCTTGTACATTTTCAACTCTTCATCTTATGTGAAATATGCACCTCCTTTAAAGAACTCCTCTTCCTTACATATGTCATACTTTTAATATTGCTCATAATTTTTTACTAATAAACCTTGTACATTTTCAACTCTTCATCTTATGTGAGTATTTACTCATTTTTGGGTATCTTCTTTTTCAAATTGGATTTATCTCCTCCCTACACATGGATTGATGCTATTGGTCCATAGGAACCTTAATTGGACCATAATCCAAAAATTTCTGAAAATCTAGACCCTTAGACTAAGGTCCTTTATACACATTTCCAATTAATTCCAATTGCACATTGGAAAGTTCTTTTTGAATTTCTGTTTCAGGGAAACTTATTTTAATAAGATGAGATAATTTTCTATCCAAAAATATTAAAAATCTGAATATTCTCTCTCTAGAATATTTTATCTCTCTAGGTTAAAACAGTTAGAAACAAGTCTTTTATATTTCTGAAGAGAGATTGATTATAGAAGAAGATACTAGACATCAAAAAGGGGTTTGGGGGAGGAATCTTACACGGGTAGTCACGGCCCTTGGAATTATAAGGTAAATACTGTCATGTCTAGGCCTCAAGCAAGTCAGGGATTCTATATAATTGCGGTACTTCATCTGAAGACCCAATTACCAAAATTACGAATATCAAATTGTATGAATTATATCACACAATTATAACCTTTTTGTGTTTCTTGATAATTTTTTGACATATTTGTCTTCTCAGTTGATCTTTATTAACCAAATGCTCTGATACCAACTGTAAGATCCCTGTTCCCACCGAGCAACGGATTTGGGGTACTGGCAGCAGAAGTAGCGCTTCTCGCGTGGGACAGGGGTCCCACACTCGGGCCTCGCCCACGGATATCCGGATAAGAGACTAATCCGTCGGTTGTTCCAAAACCGAACCCGGAAAAACTTCCTCTACCGGAAAGCGCGGGTGATTCCACCAGGATAACTTTTTACTCTAACGTAGTCAAGATCATTTCTGATCGAGATGATCCGATTACATCTATAAGATACTTAGTCAGTTCAAGGAAGAAACTTGCACTTGGATCATTAGGATCAACGCTTTTTTCCCCATTCAAGAGGCACAGCCGTTGATTCCTATCCATAGAACAGTTTCTGTCCGGGATTTATTTATTTATTTTTTCTATCGTAAAAACAAAAGTTTGAGTCTCGATTTACGGATCCATCAGTCCAGCCTAACCCCATCCAATCCCATGGGTTAGCCAACCGCCCAACCACTGTAGTGATGGGATCCAATTAAAAATTTGGTTAGGTTTTGTCCCGGGTACCAAGGAAAAGAGTTCCAAGGCCCCCTAGCCGGATGTTCATGCAAAATAAAACTAGTCACACCACTCACACACCCAATATGAAATTGCCTTTTTCAACCAGATTCAACCAGTTTAAAACAATCCTTTAATAAAACCATAGTATCATTGATCACCATCTTCCAATTTATCCAATTGATTCTTAATTTCCCATCATTCCTTCATCAGAGTATCTATGGCATCATTGGCAACTAGAACGCTCAGGAGCCGTTTCGATAGTTCCTAGCCCATAATACTTGGCAATATAATCACTTAACAAGATGGACTCTCGTTGAAGATCAGCAAGATCAACCAACAGATCCATATAAGGAGCCATGGACTCATCCATTGAAGACCAGCAAGGTCAATCAACCAGATCCATGCTCGATTTCAGAAAACAACTCCAACTCTGTTCCAATATCTTCCTCGACGCACGCGTGGGTATCCTAGGCAACCCAGAGCCCGAGCACCGTATGGTCAGCACCCTCTAGGATCCTTCGCAGGTAACCTAGCGCTTCACGCATAGGCCGCTTCCTTGGCCCCTCATCCACCGTACCGGAAGCTCACCATTTTAATCGCACCGAGGCTGGTCAAGACCTCGGCCGACCTTGCTACGCGAGACGTCCTTCATTGACTCCCCGTCAGCAGTTGCAACTTTACCATCACGACTTTAATCACAAGACGGTCAAAATGCTCCCCCCAGCATTCTTGACATAAAACAATCATTTACAAACAGCATTTACAAACAGTATTTACAAACAGTTTACAACACAATTTCTATTTTATCTTTCATTTTTTCACATTATCCCTCATCAATCTACATTACTTATTCCATATTCCATTTATATGTATACTCATCCCATCACATCATTTCTATCTCATCACTTCAGATTCCCTCACATCGCATATCGTATATTCACATCCATACATCCACATCTATATGCATACATTCACATCTACATGCATACATCTACATCTCTATGCATACATCCACATCTACATGCATACATCCACATCTCCATTCACATCTACATCTATACA
Source organism: Cibotium barometz (assembly GCF_041138505.1). NCBI lineage: Eukaryota > Viridiplantae > Streptophyta > Polypodiopsida > Cyatheales > Cibotiaceae > Cibotium > Cibotium barometz. The sequence continues at coordinate 11,814,521 of NC_141065.1, read as the reverse complement.
TCTACATCTACATGCATCCATCCACCTCCACCTCCACATCCACATCTACATCTACATGCATACATCCATATCTCCATTCCCATCTACATCTATACATCTACATCTACATGCATCCATCTACCTCCACATCCACATCTACATCTATACATCTACATCTACATGTATACATCCACCTCCACATCCACATCCGTATCTATACATCTACATCTACATGTATACATCCACATCCACATCTATATATCTACATCTACATGCATACATCCACATCTCCATTCACATCTACATCTATACATCTACATCTACATGCATCCATCCACCTCCACATCCACATCTACATCTATACATCTACATCTACATGCAAACATCCACATCTCCATGCATAATAAGATTCTTTCAATTAATCTAGGATGATAGTTCCTAGAATATGGTAGGAATTCCTCTTTTTATACTTTGAATGAATTTATTTTATGCGTAATTTCTATAAAAATTTTGCCATAACTCCGCTACTATGACTGATAAATCTCAATTTTTTTCTAAGGGATAAAGCTCATTATTAAAGAAATAATTAGAATGGTCTCTAATTGGATCATCAATCCATAATGGTCTCTAATTGGATCATTAAGAAAACAATTAGAATGGTCTCTAATTGGGTCATCAATCCATAATGGATTGAATCATCAATGTGCATAAACTAAAAGCATAGCAAAAAGCCATTAATTTGGCCTCAAGCATAGCTTAATCTTGGATTAAGGAAAGGCTTTATGAAAAGCTTCATTTGGATTGAGAATGGTTTATGAGTATGACCATTTCTTGAATGAGAGAGAGAAATTACATAAAAACCATTAGAATTTAAACATAAATGGAAATTAACTTCTATAGCATTTATTAAATTATGTAACTCTTCACTACTATTCACCAATTAACTTCAATAGCACTTAAAAAACCATACCAATTAAACTTCTCAAGCTTGAGAGGGGTTGAGAAGAGAGAATCATTTAGTAATTATAGAAAAGATCAAAATTTAATATACTTACCTTATAATTTGCTTGATTCTTTATTCACGGTAGAGGTCCCCAACCAATCAATTGGTTTAGTATGTTGATGGAGCCACCAATGGGGATTGAAGAAAGAGAGAAGTATCAAAAACTAGTGAATTATTAGAGAATTCACAGTTCTTGGCTTAGATAGAGTAAAGTAACAATGCATAAGACATTATATATTTTGGCTTAGGTGGAGTAGAGTAACAAAGCATAAGACACTATATATTTTGGCTTAGGTGGAGTAGAGTAACAAAGCATAAGACACTATCTATTTTGGCTTAGGAGGAGTAGAGTAACAAAGCATAAGACACTATCTATTTTGGCTTAGGAGGAGTAGAGTAAAAAAGCATAAGACACTATCTAATTTGGCTTAGGTGGAGTAGAGTAACAAAGCATAAGACACTATCTATTATGGCTTAGGTGGAGTAGAGTAACAAAGCATAAGACACTATCTATTATGGCTTAGGAGGAGTAGAGTAACAAAGCATAAGACACTATCTATTTTGGCTTAGGAGGAGTAGAGTAAAAAAGCATAAGACACTATCTAATTTGGCTTAGGTGGAGTAGAGTGACAAAGCATAAGACACTATATTTTTTTCAACAAGGGGAGGCTTCTATTTATAGGAAAATTTGAGCTCCTAACCAAACAAACTGATTCTAGAATTTTCCAAGTCAGTTTGGTTGAATTTGGACTAGATTTGGACCTAGTTTGGTTACTTTTTGATTCGGTTTGGTTCCATTTTGATTTGGTTTGGTTCAAGAGAGATGAGAGATAAAAATATCACATTATTTTTGAGTTTAAAACTCATTCAAGCATGTGAAATATGCACCTCCTTTAAAGAATTCCCCTTCCTTACATATGTGTCAAAATTTTATTGCTCATAGTTTTTTACTAATAAACCTTGTACATTTTCAACTCTTCATCTTATGTGAAATATGCACCTCCTTTAAAGAACTCCTCTTCCTTACATATGTGTCATAGTTTTTTTACTAATAAGCCTTGTACATTTTCAACTCTTCATCTTATGTGAAATATGCACCTCCTTTAAAGAACTCCCCTTCCTTACATATGTGTTTATTTACTAATAAACCTTGTACATTTTCAACTCTTCATCTTATGTGAGCATTTACTCATTTTTGGATACCCAAAATATCTCATATTTTTAATATTGCTCATAGTTTTTTTTACTAATAAATCTTGTACATTTTCAACTCTTCATCTTATGTGAGCATTTACTCATTTTTGGGTATCTTCTTTTACAAATTGGATTTATCTCCTCCCTACACATGGATTGATGCTATTGGCCCATAGGAACCTTAATTGGACCATAATCTAAAAATTTCTGAAAATCTAGACCCTTAGACTAAGGTTCTTTATACTTATTTTCATTTAATTCCAATTGCACATTGAAAAATTCTTTTTGAATTTCTATTTCAGGGGAACTTATTTTAATAAGATGAGTTAATTTTCTATCCAAAAATATTCATAATCTGAATATTCTCTCTCTGGCATATTTTCTCTCTCTAGGTTAAAACAGCCACAAACAAGATCTCTTATATTTCAGAAAAGGAATTGATTAAGGGGAATATACTAGACATCAAAAAGGGGTTGGGGGAGGAATCTTACAGTATATTAGCTGATCCTGCCAAGGTGCAAAAGCGGCTATCGATTTGCCAGAACCAAAGACGATAGAGGAAGTCAAATGGTTCTTGGGATTGATAAGATGGTATCCGATGTTCATATGCCAAGATTGTTTCTCCTTTGACGGTGCTTCTCAAGAGGGACATTCCATTCTAATGGTCTGCGCGATGTGCCAAAGTAACTTTGATAAGCTGAGGGGTTGCTTGACTAATCCGCTGGTGCTATAGCTAAGATCTCACGAGAGGAACAGTGATGACGTAGAGTTGCTTGTCTTCTCGGGTTATAGATCATAAAATTTTAAAGCAAATTTTCAACCAGAATGATGTTAACATCACGCAAAGAAGATAAATACAAACACTTCGAGAGTTTGGTTTTAAAATCAAGTATAGGTTAGACAAGGAGAATGCGGTCATAGATATATTAGGCAGGAAGGCCTCCTTACTTGCACGTTGAGATTAAGGAAGAGATTGGATTAGATAAGTTCTTTATCCCTATTATCATATTGCTTACCGCAAAAGTAAAGGCAACCCTAGAAGTAAAGAAAATTCATGGATTCACGTTAGAGGTGGATGCTTGTACTTCAATAATCGGTTGTATATTTTTCAAGATAGAGATCTTAATAAGAGGATTCTAAAGAAAGCTCGTGACACGCCCCAGCTAAGTGAAGACCGTCATGGTGGCTGCTACAAAGAAGCATTTCTTTTAGCCTTGCAAAGGTGAAATGACAAAAACGCCAAGACACGTGCATCCTATTTCACATATACAATTAGAATACATAAGCATGGATTCCATCATTAGATTTTTCTTCAGTCGATGCAGGACATGATTCCATCTTAGCCGTGTGGTAGATCGCTTGACGAAGGTTGCTCATTCGATTCTTTTGAAAAAGACTTATACTGCTCTTGGTGTTTGCTAAAAGTCATTCCAAAGGATATATTTAGACTTTACTTTGGAAGGATAGTTAGGGATCGGGGTGCTGAATTCATGTGTCCTGCTCTTGGAATAAATGCTTTGAAGCTGTAGCTCTATAGATTTTGGTACTATCTAGAAATTGATGATTAGGCAGAGAGGGTAATCAAAGACATTCTTCGAGCATTCCATGGAAGGGAACCCAAAAAATGGATGAATTCTCCACATTCGGTATAATTTTATTGCAATGCATCTTATAGTAGATTGTGCAACGCCATTGATTTAGTTCAACCCACTGGTCAGAGTGGAAGTCTTGAAGCAAATAGATAAAGTGGATTGTTCAATGCGGACTATAAAAAAGGATATCAAAGCTACTCACGATAGAAAAAAGTAGCGTGTTGATCTCAAGTAGACTACTAGAGAATTTGATGAAGGTGATATGGTCTTCCTTGTTGGTATACGACCCAACCACAGAAAATCCCTCTCCTTGGGGAAAAGTACAAGAAGTTTTTGCCCATATAACATAAACCCTACACAAATATGAGGAAAGTTGGAGATTAAGTTATAGACTGTGCATGAATACGAGGAAAGTTGGAGATTGAGCTCGTGAACTTTTATTCCCTCCTCCGTACTGGAAGATCCACAATGTATTTTCATGCGAGCTCATTTGAAGAAAGAAGAAGTATGTTCTAGGTCCAAGTCATGTATTGGATGATGAGAAGGTAGGCCTAGATATATGAACACTCATAATGCTCGATGCCATCATCCCTGCCCCCTCTCCAGATCATGCCCACATCATCTAGCTCACACACATCGCTATCACATACGTCAGCATCAGTGTCCATATCATCATGTGCAAATATATGTGTATGTATCATCATGTGCACATGTGTGTGTGATACATCAATATCATCGTATGTGTGTGTAATAGATCATCATGCGTATGGGTTTATATAAGATACATCATCATCAGATCCGTGCATCGATGTAGTCTACAGTATTAAGAACGTAATCATGGCGGCTTAAGAGTGTCGGACACTCGTACAAGTCACCAAAAGAAGACTCATCCCATGAATGCGAACAATGCCGAACCTTCTGTGTCAACGCATTCGAGCACAGAGTGGGTCAACAAAGTTGCCGTATGTGGACCATATATCCTCCTCATCAAAACAACACCTCATATGACTAGGCAACAAACATGCAAGCTCCAACGTCCAACAATGGCATGAGTATGCCATCTCTTCATAGCGTGGAGTCTGTAAATGAGGGTATAGAGGTCCTAAGCCTTGAAGCACTACTAAACGTACGTGTGAAATTGACAAAAGATATGTGAACCATGACACAAAATGGCAACTCATAATATCGATCGTAGAGCGACGATAATAGTGCATGAGCGGCTCTCCCATGATCCGATCGTAAACGGAAAAACAATCAAAACGATGTCGTCTTGCTCGCGCGATGATGATGCAAAGTCGTACCATGGTGCCCAACTGAAGGGTAAAAAGTAATAAGAATCATAACCCATGGTCGTGTGTGAACACGGTATACCCAAAGTGCACAAGCGTGTGAAAAAACGCCACAACCAATGCTCAACACAAGCCCCACACGTGACTCATACAGGGTGCAATCACGTGTGAACAAGACCCACAATAAATCCCTGAAAACACGCTCTCCCCTCACCCCCATGTAACATGCCTAACAATCACTAAAAATATGTGTGATCAATCCTCTAGACCTCAAATCCTCTCCAAATGTGCGTATGCAAAATTTGCACGAAAGCAGCCTCTTTCAATACCAGTGTAGCGAAGGTGTGTACATGTGTGCAAGAAAATAGGATAAGGTTAATGGTGAAGATAACGGGCTAGGCAAATGACCATAGAGTGTGGAGTGAAAGAAGGCTTGAGTGCACAAAGCGTGGGAATCAAATCCTTGTCAAGAGCGCGAATGGATCCAAACCCTAGAATAGGTACCTCCTTTATTTTCCTCCCCTTTTTTCTTTTACTCAAAACTTTCTTCTCGTGCCACCAACCTCTAAGAGGCCCTAACGGTGCCTATTCTAGCCTAAAACCAAAACTTACAGTATCTTATCCAGTTTCGCTTTCAGATAAAGCAGCAAATCGGATGGTGAGACCCTATCTATCTGGAGTCCCTGAGCTGTCTCTAGAGGATGACACGATAGCCTTTGCCTTCAAGCACCTTCACTACGCAGATTAAGTCATCTCGGCTCGATAATTGGAGAGCCTCTACTTTCTGAGTACTACTGAATGATCGGCGGAGGTACACGTGTGCTTAGGATAGTCAGTAGATCATGGCACACCACCTATAGTCGGCATGAGCGGTTGGCAGAGAACATTGCCTTTGCCATGATCCTTAGTGAACTGCCTGTTATTACAAGAGGGATAGTTCTCTATAAGCACCACCTCGACGAGACCTTAGTGTTCATAGATTGATGTGTACGACTCTGGGGCATTATATTCCTTGATACAGGATCTCGATTGCTGGCCGAGCCTACGACGGTCTTTTGTTTTAGAATAATCATGAGGGATGGATGATGTCATATCTAGAATTAAGGCATTGGATAAGGATGTCAAGGAAGCACTTCGTATATGGGTCACAACCACCATAGCCATTTCGAGGCAAGGGTAAAAACCTTGGAGAGAGGGAGTGTTGAATTGGACAGATTCTATGGACGAGTAGTGTAACATGTGCGGGGTACAGTAAGATGGATCTCGCCAAATTGAAAGTTAATGGTATAGTCTGAGATGGGAGGACATGAAAGCTTACCTCCATCAAAGGTTTTGTCCCCATGGAAGAGAAGATAAATGAGTTTATAGAGTTTTCTCAAGCAGGCAAACTTACGGAGGCGTATTATCAATTGATCTTACGTAAGCCTAGTCCGACATGCTCTTCCGATGGAAGACGAGACCCTTCTCCATGGGTTTGTCAGAAGATTGGATCCTCCCTTGGATAGATTGGTTAAGAATGCGAAACTGTCTTTGTTAGCGGCGGGGAAGCAATTAAGATGGTGGTGGCTGAGGATTTTGTGCATGTATTTCTTTCTAAGGAGACCGTGTAGTAAAAGGCCTTTTTGCCCCCTCCCAAAGAGAGCTCCATCTAATTCTAGTATGCCAAATTCAAAGAGAAATAGGGGACAAGATTGGAGCCAAGTATGAAAAGCGAGTGGGCACAGTGGACATGATTCTTTCCCTAGAATGCCTTTGGATTTGCAGTTTTAGCTCAGGAAGGAGTATGAAGTGTTTTAGATGCGAGCAGCTACTGGGACATTTTATGAATGGTTGTGCCAACGCACCGATTGATGTTACCATTCTAACTCCACCATAGAACTTGCTTGACAAGTCAAAGGAGGCAAGTTCTAGCCCAGTCTCAGCAACTTCTAATGCCATTATAATAGTAGCTAACCCCAGAGAAAGAAGGAAGAGGTAGACTTCGTTCGATAGAGTGGAGCACCAGGATCGAAACCAACGATTCTCACTAAGTTACACCCCATCCGATTTTTGAGGTAAGAATTTTAAGCTTTTTGTTGATTCGAAAAACGCTCATTCATTCATTCATTTCACTTGGATGTTGCATAAATTAGTAATCGACCAGAAGCAAGGCAGACCAATGCGAGTGGAATTGGGTAGTGGAAGTTACTTGCCAAAAGACGGATGTAATTCAGTTTCTCTTGGATGGGAACCTAGCCAAATATTATCACAAAGGCACCATTTCCTTCATGGATCTTCATGTGAACAAGATGAAAGGAACTGGAGTAGTTTGTTGAACTCCCACCCCGTAACCTGTAAAAGTAGTAAAGTTATTGAAGGGACTCTAGCAGAAGCAAGCCATCCTGCAGATAAAGAGTTGCAAGGAAACCATGTTGGTTAAGTGAGTATATACTGTGACGTAGATTTAACTACAATACCCTCGACTCGTGAGGTGGATCATGAGAAAGAGTTCATTCTCGGAGCCCAACAATAGTGAATCTTGAGCTTATAAGAAGGCCATTCCGAAAGCAACCGAGCGCGGGGAATAATCGAGATAACTGTTTGAGGAGAGCTTTGTTTGGCCCATTTGTATCCCCTTGCTATGTGGTGCTCGTTCTCTTTCAGAAGAAGAATGATGGGACTATGAGATTGTATATTCAGGGTTAAATCGGCTTACTGTTAAGAATAAGCATGTTACTCCTGGAATGTGCTGTTAGATTGATCGCATAAAGGCCAGATATTTATAAAGATTGACTTAAACTTAGGATGTTATCGTATCATAATATTCCTAAGATAGATTTTAATACATGGTATGCACATTACGAGTTCACGATAATGCTGTTGGGATTAAACAAATTCCCCTTCTAGCTATAACTGTTGAATGCAAAAAGAAAAAGAAAAGAAACCTTCGGATGATTTTATCTCGGTCTTCATTGATGCAATTCTAGTTTGCTCGAAGAATGTAGCTGATCGCATGTGAAGTATGTGTCTCTTCAAAGTCCTCGAAAGCCTCCAGAAGCACAGACTTTTCTCTAAGAAGAGTGCATGTACCTTCTTTACCATCAAATTGAATATCCGGGATCATAATGTCAAGAGATAGTATATTAGCTGATCCCGCCAAGGTGCAAAAGCGGCTATCGATTTGCCAGAACCAAAGACGATAGAGGAAGTCAAATGGTTCTTGGGATTGATAAGATGGTATCCGATGTTCATATGCCAAGATTGTTTCTCCTTTGACGGCGCTTCTCAAGAGGGACATTCCATTCTAATGGTCTGCGCGATGTGCCAAAGTAACTTTGATAAGCTGAGGGGTTGCTTGACTAATCCGCTGGTGCTATAGCTAAGATCTCACGAGAGGAACAGTGATGACGTAGAGTTGCTTGTCTTCTCGGGTTATAGATCATAAAATTTTAAAGCAAATTTTCAACCAGAATGATGTTAACATCACGCAAAGAAGATAAATACAAACACTTCGAGAGTTTGGTTTTAAAATCAAGTATAGGTTAGACAAGGAGAATGCGGTCATAGATATATTAGGCAGGAAGGCCTCCTTACTTGCACGTTGAGATTAAGGAAGAGATTGGATTAGATAAGTTCTTTATCCCTATTATCATATTGCTTACCGCAAAAGTAAAGGCAACCCTAGAAGTAAAGAAAATTCATGGATTCACTTTAGAGGTGGATGCTTGTACTTCAATAATCGGTTGTATATTTTTCAAGATAGAGATCTTAATAAGAGGATTCTAAAGAAAGCTCGTGACACGCCCCAGCTAAGTGAAGACCGTCATGGTGGCTGCTACAAAGAAGCATTTCTTTTAGCCTTGCAAAGGTGAAATGACAAAAACGCCGAGACACGTGCATCCTATTTCACATATACAATTAGAATACATAAGCATGGATTCCATCATTAGATTTTTCTTCAGTCGATGCAGGACATGATTCCATCTTAGCCGTGTGGTAGATCGCTTGACGAAGGTTGCTCATTCGATTCTTTTGAAAAAGACTTATACTGCTCTTGGTGTTTGCTAAAGGTCATTCCAAAGGATATATTTAGACTTTACTTTGGAAGGATAGTTAGGGATCGGGGTGCTGAATTCATGTGTCCTGCTCTTGGAATAAATGCTTTGAAGCTGTAGCTCTATAGATTTTGGTACTATCTAGAAATTGATGATTAGGCAGAGAGGGTAATCAAAGACATTCTTCGAGCATTCCATGGAAGGGAACCCAAAAAATGGATGAATTCTCCACATTCGGTATAATTTTATTGCGATGCATCTTATAGTAGATTGTGCAACGCCATTGATTTAGTTCAACCCTCTGGTCAGAGTGGAAGTCTTGAAGCAAATAGATAAAGTGGATTGTTCAATGCGGACTATAAAAAAGGATATCAAAGCTACTCACGATAGAAAAAAGTAGCGTGTTGATCTCAAGTAGACTACTAGAGAATTTGATGAAGGTGATATGGTCTTCCTTGTTGGTATACGACCCAACCACAGAAAATCCCTCTCCTTGGGGAAAAGTACAAGAAGTTTTTGCCCATATAACATAAACCCTACACAAATATGAGGAAAGTTGGAGATTAAGTTATAGACTGTGCATGAATACGAGGAAAGTTGGAGATTGAGCTCGTGAACTTTTATTCCCTCCTCCGTACTGGAAGATCCACAATGTATTTTCATGCGAGCTCATTTGAAGAAAGAAGAAGTATGTTCTAGGTCCAAGTCATGTATTGGATGATGAGAAGGTAGGCCTAGATATATGAACACTCATAATGCTCGATGCCATCATCCCTGCCCCCTCTCCAGATCATGCCCACATGATCTAGCTCACACACATCGCTATCACATACGTCAGCATCAGTGTCCATATCATCATGTGCAAATATATGTGTATGTATCATCATGTGCACATGTGTGTGTGATACATCAATATCATCGTATGTGTGTGTAATAGATCATCATGCGTATGGGTTTATATAAGATACATCATCATCAGATCCGTGCATCGATGTAGTCTACAGTATTAAGAACGTAATCATGGCGGCTTAAGAGTGTCGGACACTCGTACAAGTCACCAAAAGAAGACTCATCCCATGAATGCGAACAATGCCGAACCTTCTGTGTCAACGCATTCGAGCACAGAGTGGGTCAACAAAGTTGCCGTATGTGGACCATATATCCTCCTCATCAAAACAACACCTCATATGACTAGGCAACAAACATGCAAGCTCCAACGTCCAACAATGGCATGAGTATGCCATCTCTTCATAGCGTGGAGTCTGTAAATGAGGGTATAGAGGTCCTAAGCCTTGAAGCACTACTAAACGTACGTGTGAAATTGACAAAAGATATGTGAACCATGACACAAAATGGCAACTCATAATATCGATCATAGAGCGACGATAATAGTGCATGAGCGGCTCTCCCATGATCCGATCGTAAACGGAAAAACAATCAAAACGATGTCGTCTTGCTCGCGCGATGATGATGCAAAGTCGTACCATGGTGCCCAACTGAAGGGTAAAAGTAATAAGAATCATAACCGATGGTCGTGTGTGAACACTACCCAAAGTGCACAAGCGTGTGAAAAAACGCCACAACCAATGCTCAACACAAGCCCCACACGTGACTCATACAGGGTGCAATCACGTGTGAACAAGACCCACAATAGATCCCTGAAAACACGCTCTCCCCTCACCCCCATGTAACATGCCTAACAATCACTAAAAATATGTGTGATCCATCCTCTAGACCTAAAATCCTCTCCAAATGTGCGTATGCAAAATTTGCACGAAAGCAGCCTCTTTCAATACCAGTGTAGCGAAGGTGTGTACATGTGTGCAAGAAAATAGGATAAGGTTAATGGTGAAGATAACGGGCTAGGCAAATGACCATAGAGTGTGGAGTGAAAGAAGGCTTGAGTGCACAAAGCGTGGGAATCAAATCCTTGTCAAGAGCGCGAATGGATCCAAACCCTAGAATAGGTACCTCCTTTATTTTCCTCCCCTTTTTTCTTTTACTCAAAACTTTCTTCTCGTGCCACCAACCTCTAAGAGGCCCTAACGGTGCCTATTCTAGCCTAAAACCAAAACTTACAATATCTTATCCAGTTTCGCTTTCAGATAAAGCAGCAAATCGGATGGTGAGACCCTATCTATCTGGAGTCCCTGAGCTGTCTCTAGAGGATGACACGATAGCCTTTGCCTTCAAGCACCTTGACTACGCAGATTAAGTCATCTCGGCTCGATAATTGGAGAGCCTCTACTTTCTGAGTACTACTGAATGATCGGCGGAGGTACACGTGTGCTTAGGATAGTCAGTAGATCATGGCACACCACCTATAGTCGGCATGAGCGGTTGGCAGAGAACATTGCCTTTGCCATGATCCTTAGTGAACTGCCTGTTACAAGAGGGATAGTTCTCTATAAGCACCACCTCGACGAGACCTTAGTGTTCATAGATTGATGTGTACGACTCTGGGGCATTATATTCCTTGATACAGGATCTCGATTGCTGGCCGAGCCTACGACGGTCTTTTGTTTTAGAATAATCATGAGGGATGGATGATGTCATATCTAGAATTAAGGCATTGGATAAGGATGTCAAGGAAGCACTTCGTATATGGGTCACAACCACCATAGCCATTTCGAGGCAAGGGTAAAAACCTTGGAGAGAGGGAGTGTTGAATTGGACAGATTCTATGGACGAGTAGTGTAACATGTGCGGGGTACAGTAAGATGGATCTCGCCAAATTGAAAGTTAATGGTATAGTCTGAGATGGGAGGACATGAAAGCTTACCTCCATCAAAGGTTTTGTCCCCATGGAAGAGAAGATAAATGAGTTTATAGAGTTTTCTCAAGCAGGCAAACTTACGGAGGCGTATTATCAATTGATCTTACGTAAGCCTAGTCCGACATGCTCTTCCGATGGAAGACGAGACCCTTCTCCATGGGTTTGTCAGAAGATTGGATCCTCCCTTGGATAGATTGGTTAAGAATGCGAAACTGTCTTTGTTAGCGGCGGGGAAGCAATTAAGATGGTGGTGGCTGAGGATTTTGTGCATGTATTTCTTTCTAAGGAGACCGTGTAGTAAAAGGCCTTTTTGCCCCCTCCCAAAGAGAGCTCCATCTAATTCTAGTATGCCAAATTCAAAGAGAAATAGGGGACAAGATTGGAGCCAAGTATGAAAAGCGAGTGGGCACAGTGGACATGATTCTTTCCCTAGAATGCCTTTGGATTTGCAGTTTTAGCTCAGGAAGGAGTATGAAGTGTTTTAGATGCGAGCAGCTACTGGGACATTTTATGAATGGTTGTGCCAACGCACCGATTGATGTTACCATTCTAACTCCACCATAGAACTTGCTTGACAAGTCAAAGGAGGCAAGTTCTAGCCCAGTCTCAGCAACTTCTAATGCCATTATAATAGTAGCTAACCCCAGAGAAAGAAGGAAGAGGTAGACTTCGTTCGATAGAGTGGAGCACCAGGATCGAAACCAACGATTCTCACTAAGTTACACCCCATCCGATTTTTGAGGTAAGAATTTTAAGCTTTTTGTTGATTCGAGAAACGCTCATTCATTCATTCATTTCACTTGGATGTTGCATAAATTAGTAATCGACCAGAAGCAAGGCAGACCAATGCGAGTGGAATTGGGTAGTGGAAGTTACTTGCCAAAAGACGGATGTAATTCAGTTTCTCTTGGATGGGAACCTAGCCAAATATTATCACAAAGGCACCATTTCCTTCATGGATCTTCATGTGAACAAGATGAAAGGAACTGGAGTAGTTTGTTGAACTCCCACCCCGTAACCTGTAAAAGTAGTAAAGTTATTGAAGGGACTCCAGCAGAAGCAAGCCATCCTGCAGATAAAGAGTTGCAAGGAAACCATGTTGGTTAAGTGAGTATATACTGTGACGTAGATTTAACTACAATACCCTCGACTCGTGAGGTGGATCATGAGAAAGAGTTCATTCTCGGAGCCCAACAATAGTGAATCTTGAGCTTATAAGAAGGCCATTCCGAAAGCAACCGAGCGCGGGGAATAATCGAGATAACTGTTTGAGGAGAGCTTTGTTTGGCCCATTTGTATCCCCTTGCTATGTGGTGCTCGTTCTCTTTCAGAAGAAGAATGATGGGACTATGAGATTGTATATTCAGGGTTAAATCGGCTTACTGTTAAGAATAAGCATGTTACTCCTGGAATGTGCTGTTAGATTGATCGCATAAAGGCCAGATATTTATAAAGATTGACTTAAACTTAGGATGTTATCGTATCATAATATTCCTAAGATAGATTTTAATACATGGTATGCACATTACGAGTTCACGATAATGCTGTTGGGATTAAACAAATTCCCCTTCTAGCTATAACTGTTGAATGCAAAAAGAAAAAGAAAAGAAACCTTCGGATGATTTTATCTCGGTCTTCATTGATGCAATTCTAGTTTGCTCGAAGAATGTAGCTGATCGCATGTGAAGTATGTGTCTCTTCAAAGTCCTCGAAAGCCTCCAGAAGCACAGACTTTTCTCTAAGAAGAGTGCATGTACCTTCTTTACCATCAAATTGAATATCCGGGATCATAATGTCAAGAGATAGTATATTAGCTGATCCCGCCAAGGTGCAAAAGCGGCTATCGATTTGCCAGAACCAAAGACGATAGAGGAAGTCAAATGGTTCTTGGGATTGATAAGATGGTATCCGATGTTCATATGCCAAGATTGTTTCTCCTTTGACGGCGCTTCTCAAGAGGGACATTCCATTCTAATGGTCTGCGCGATGTGCCAAAGTAACTTTGATAAGCTGAGGGGTTGCTTGACTAATCCGCTGGTGCTATAGCTAAGATCTCACGAGAGGAACAGTGATGACGTAGAGTTGCTTGTCTTCTCGGGTTATAGATCATAAAATTTTAAAGCAAATTTTCAACCAGAATGATGTTAACATCACGCAAAGAAGATAAATACAAACACTTCGAGAGTTTGGTTTTAAAATCAAGTATAGGTTAGACAAGGAGAATGCGGTCATAGATATATTAGGCAGGAAGGCCTCCTTACTTGCATGTTGAGATTAAGGAAGAGATTGGATTAGATAAGTTCTTTATCCCTATTATCATATTGCTTACCGCAAAAGTAAAGGCAACCCTAGAAGTAAAGAAAATTCATGGATTCACGTTAGAGGTGGATGCTTGTACTTCAATAATCGGTTGTATATTTTTCAAGATAGAGATCTTAATAAGAGGATTCTAAAGAAAGCTCGTGACACGCCCCAGCTAAGTGAAGACCGTCATGGTGGCTGCTACAAAGAAGCATTTCTTTTAGCCTTGCAAAGGTGAAATGACAAAAACGCCGAGACACGTGCATCCTATTTCACATATACAATTAGAATACATAAGCATGGATTCCATCATTAGATTTTTCTTCAGTCGATGCAGGACATGATTCCATCTTAGCCGTGTGGTAGATCGCTTGACGAAGGTTGCTCATTCGATTCTTTTGAAAAAGACTTATACTGCTCTTGGTGTTTGCTAAAAGTCATTCCAAAGGATATATTTAGACTTTACTTTGGAAGGATAGTTAGGGATCGGGGTGCTGAATTCATGTGTCCTGCTCTTGGAATAAATGCTTTGAAGCTGTAGCTCTATAGATTTTGGTACTATCTAGAAATTGATGATTAGGCAGAGAGGGTAATCAAAGACATTCTTCGAGCATTCCATGGAAGGGAACCCAAAAAATGGATGAATTCTCCACATTCGGTATAATTTTATTGCGATGCATCTTATAGTAGATTGTGCAACGCCATTGATTTAGTTCAACCCTCTGGTCAGAGTGGAAGTCTTGAAGCAAATAGATAAAGTGGATTGTTCAATGCGGACTATAAAAAAGGATATCAAAGCTACTCACGATAGAAAAAAGTAGCGTGTTGATCTCAAGTAGACTACTAGAGAATTTGATGAAGGTGATATGGTCTTCCTTGTTGGTATACGACCCAACCACAGAAAATCCCTCTCCTTGGGGAAAAGTACAAGAAGTTTTTGCCCATATAACATAAACCCTACACAAATATGAGGAAAGTTGGAGATTAAGTTATAGACTGTGCATGAATACGAGGAAAGTTGGAGATTGAGCTCGTGAACTTTTATTCCCTCCTCCGTACTGGAAGATCCACAATGTATTTTCATGCGAGCTCATTTGAAGAAAGAAGAAGTATGTTCTAGGTCCAAGTCATGTATTGGATGATGAGAAGGTAGGCCTAGATATATGAACACTCATAATGCTCGATGCCATCATCCCTGCCCCCTCTCCAGATCATGCCCACATGATCTAGCTCACACACATCGCTATCACATACGTCAGCATCAGTGTCCATATCATCATGTGCAAATATATGTGTATGTATCATCATGTGCACATGTGTGTGTGATACATCAATATCATCGTATGTGTGTGTAATAGATCATCATGCGTATGGGTTTATATAAGATACATCATCATCAGATCCGTGCATCGATGTAGTCTACAGTATTAAGAACGTAATCATGGCGGCTTAAGAGTGTCGGACACTCGTACAAGTCACCAAAAGAAGACTCATCCCATGAATGCGAACAATGCCGAACCTTCTGTGTCAACGCATTCGAGCACAGAGTGGGTCAACAAAGTTGCCGTATGTGGACCATATATCCTCCTCATCAAAACAACACCTCATATGACTAGGCAACAAACATGCAAGCTCCAACGTCCAACAATGGCATGAGTATGCCATCTCTTCATAGCGTGGAGTCTGTAAATGAGGGTATAGAGGTCCTAAGCCTTGAAGCACTACTAAACGTACGTGTGAAATTGACAAAAGATATGTGAACCATGACACAAAATGGCAACTCATAATATCGATCATAGAGCGACGATAATAGTGCATGAGCGGCTCTCCCATGATCCGATCGTAAACGGAAAAACAATCAAAACGATGTCGTCTTGCTCGCGCGATGATGATGCAAAGTCGTACCATGGTGCCCAACTGAAGGGTAAAAGTAATAAGAATCATAACCGATGGTCGTGTGTGAACACTACCCAAAGTGCACAAGCGTGTGAAAAAACGCCACAACCAATGCTCAACACAAGCCCCACACGTGACTCATACAGGGTGCAATCACGTGTGAACAAGACCCACAATAGATCCCTGAAAACACGCTCTCCCCTCACCCCCATGTAACATGCCTAACAATCACTAAAAATATGTGTGATCCATCCTCTAGACCTAAAATCCTCTCCAAATGTGCGTATGCAAAATTTGCACGAAAGCAGCCTCTTTCAATACCAGTGTAGCGAAGGTGTGTACATGTGTGCAAGAAAATAGGATAAGGTTAATGGTGAAGATAACGGGCTAGGCAAATGACCATAGAGTGTGGAGTGAAAGAAGGCTTGAGTGCACAAAGCGTGGGAATCAAATCCTTGTCAAGAGCGCGAATGGATCCAAACCCTAGAATAGGTACCTCCTTTATTTTCCTCCCCTTTTTTCTTTTACTCAAAACTTTCTTCTCGTGCCACCAACCTCTAAGAGGCCCTAACGGTGCCTATTCTAGCCTAAAACCAAAACTTACAGTATCTTATCCAGTTTCGCTTTCAGATAAAGCAGCAAATCGGATGGTGAGACCCTATCTATCTGGAGTCCCTGAGCTGTCTCTAGAGGATGACACGATAGCCTTTGCCTTCAAGCACCTTGACTACGCAGATTAAGTCATCTCGGCTCGATAATTGGAGAGCCTCTACTTTCTGAGTACTACTGAATGATCGGCGGAGGTACACGTGTGCTTAGGATAGTCAGTAGATCATGGCACACCACCTATAGTCGGCATGAGCGGTTGGCAGAGAACATTGCCTTTGCCATGATCCTTAGTGAACTGCCTGTTACAAGAGGGATAGTTCTCTATAAGCACCACCTCGACGAGACCTTAGTGTTCATAGATTGATGTGTACGACTCTGGGGCATTATATTCCTTGATACAGGATCTCGATTGCTGGCCGAGCCTACGACGGTCTTTTGTTTTAGAATAATCATGAGGGATGGATGATGTCATATCTAGAATTAAGGCATTGGATAAGGATGTCAAGGAAGCACTTCGTATATGGGTCACAACCACCATAGCCATTTCGAGGCAAGGGTAAGAACCTTGGAGAGAGGGAGTGTTGAATTGGACAGATTCTATGGACGAGTAGTGTAACATGTGCGGGGTACAGTAAGATGGATCTCGCCAAATTGAAAGTTAATGGTATAGTTTGAGATGGGAGGACATGAAAGCTTACCTCCATCAAAGGTTTTGTCCCCATGGAAGAGAAGATAAATGAGTTTATAGAGTTTTCTCAAGCAGGCAAACTTACGGAGGCGTATTATCAATTGATCTTACGTAAGCCTAGTCCGACATGCTCTTCCGATGGAAGACGAGACCCTTCTCCATGGGTTTGTCAGAAGATTGGATCCTCCCTTGGATAGATTGGTTAAGAATGCGAAACTGTCTTTGTTAGCGGCGGGGAAGCAATTAAGATGGTGGTGGCTGAGGATTTTGTGCATGTATTTCTTTCTAAGGAGACCGTGTAGTAAAAGGCCTTTTTGCCCCCTCCCAAAGAGAGCTCCATCTAATTCTAGTATGCCAAATTCAAAGAGAAATAGGGGACAAGATTGGAGCCAAGTATGAAAAGCGAGTGGGCACAGTGGACATGATTCTTTCCCTAGAATGCCTTTGGATTTGCAGTTTTAGCTCAGGAAGGAGTATGAAGTGTTTTAGATGCGAGCAGCTACTGGGACATTTTATGAATGATTGTGCCAACGCACCGATTGATGTTACCATTCTAACTCCACCATAGAACTTGCTTGACAAGTCAAAGGAGGCAAGTTCTAGCCCAGTCTCAGCAACTTCTAATGCCATTATAATAGTAGCTAACCCCAGAGAAAGAAGGAAGAGGTAGACTTCGTTCGATAGAGTGGAGCACCAGGATCGAAACCAACGATTCTCACTAAGTTACACCCCATCCGATTTTTGAGGTAAGAATTTTAAGCTTTTTGTTGATTCGAGAAACGCTCATTCATTCATTCATTTCACTTGGATGCATATAAATTAGTAATCGACCAGAAGCAAGGCAGACCAATGCGAGTGGAATTGGGTAGTGGAAGTTACTTGCCAAAAGACGGATGTAATTCAGTTTCTCTTGGATGGGAACCTAGCCAAATATTATCACAAAGGCACCATTTCCTTCATGGATCTTCATGTGAACAAGATGAAAGGAACTGGAGTAGTTTGTTGAACTCCCACCCCGTAACCTGTAAAAGTAGTAAAGTTATTGAAGGGACTCCAGCAGAAGCAAGCCATCCTGCAGATAAAGAGTTGCAAGGAAACCATGTTGGTTAAGTGAGTATATACTGTGACGTAGATTTAACTACAATACCCTCGACTCGTGAGGTGGATCATGAGAAAGAGTTCATTCTCGGAGCCCAACAATAGTGAATCTTGAGCTTATAAGAAGGCCATTCCGAAAGCAACCGAGCGCGGGGAATAATCGAGATAACTGTTTGAGGAGAGCTTTGTTTGGCCCATTTGTATCCCCTTGCTATGTGGTGCTCATTCTCTTTCAGAAGAAGAATGATGGGACTATGAGATTGTATATTCAGGGTTAAATCGGCTTACTGTTAAGAATAAGCATGTTACTCCTGGAATGTGCTGTTAGATTGATCGCATAAAGGCCAGATATTTATAAAGATTGACTTAAACTTAGGATGTTATCGTATCATAATATTCCTAAGATAGATTTTAATACATGGTATGCACATTACGAGTTCACGATAATGCTGTTGGGATTAAACAAATTCCCCTTCTAGCTATAACTGTTGAATGCAAAAAGAAAAAGAAAAGAAACCTTCGGATGATTTTATCTCGGTCTTCATTGATGCAATTCTAGTTTGCTCGAAGAATGTAGCTGATCGCATGTGAAGTATGTGTCTCTTCAAAGTCCTCGAAAGCCTCCAGAAGCACAAACTTTTCTCTAAGAAGAGTGCATGTACCTTCTTTACCATCAAATTGAATACCCGGGATCATAATGTCAAGAGATAGTATATTAGCTGATCCCGCCAAGGTGCAAAAGCGGCTATCGATTTGCCAGAACCAAAGACGATAGAGGAAGTCAAATGGTTCTTGGGATTGATAAGATGGTATCCGATGTTCATATGCCAAGATTGTTTCTCCTTTGACGGCGCTTCTCAAGAAGGACATTCCATTCTAATGGTCTGCGCGATGTGCCAAAGTAACTTTGATAAGCTGAGGGGTTGCTTGACTAATCCGCTGGTGCTATAGCTAAGATCTCACGAGAGGAACAGTGATGACGTAGAGTTGCTTGTCTTCTCGGGTTATAGATCATAAAATTTTAAAGCAAATTTTCAACCAGAATGATGTTAACATCACGCAAAGAAGATAAATACAAACACTTCGAGAGTTTGGTTTTAAAATCAAGTATAGGTTAGACAAGGAGAATGCGGTCATAGATATATTAGGCAGGAAGGCCTCCTTACTTGCACGTTGAGATTAAGGAAGAGATTGGATTAGATAAGTTCTTTATCCCTATTATCATATTGCTTACCGCAAAAGTAAAGGCAACCCTAGAAGTAAAGAAAATTCATGGATTCACGTTAGAGGTGGATGCTTGTACTTCAATAATCGGTTGTATATTTTTCAAGATAGAGATCTTAATAAGAGGATTCTAAAGAAAGCTCGTGACACGCCCCAGCTAAGTGAAGACCGTCATGGTGGCTGCTACAAAGAAGCATTTCTTTTAGCCTTGCAAAGGTGAAATGACAAAAACGCCAAGACACGTGCATCCTATTTCACATATACAATTAGAATACATAAGCATGGATTCCATCATTAGATTTTTCTTCAGTCGATGCAGGACATGATTCCATCTTAGCCGTGTGGTAGATCGCTTGACGAAGGTTGCTCATTCGATTCTTTTGAAAAAGACTTATACTGCTCTTGGTGTTTGCTAAAAGTCATTCCAAAGGATATATTTAGACTTTACTTTGGAAGGATAGTTAGGGATCGGGGTGCTGAATTCATGTGTCCTGCTCTTGGAATAAATGCTTTGAAGCTGTAGCTCTATAGATTTTGGTACTATCTAGAAATTGATGATTAGGCAGAGAGGGTAATCAAAGACATTCTTCGAGCATTCCATGGAAGGGAACCCAAAAAATGGATGAATTCTCCACATTCGGTATACTTTTATTGCGATGCATCTTATAGTAGATTGTGCAACGCCATTGATTTAGTTCAACCCACTGGTCAGAGTGGAAGTCTTGAAGCAAATAGATAAAGTGGATTGTTCAATGCGGACTATAAAAAAGGATATCAAAGCTACTCACGATAGAAAAAAGTAGCGTGTTGATCTCAAGTAGACTACTACTAGAGAATTTGATGAAGGTGATATGGTCTTCCTTGTTGGTATACGACCCAACCACAGAAAATCCCTCTCCTTGGGGAAAAGTACAAGAAGTTTTTGCCCATATAACATAAACCCTACACAAATATGAGGAAAGTTGGAGATTAAGTTATAGACTGTGCATGAATACGAGGAAAGTTGGAGATTGAGCTTGTGAACTTTTAAAATTCCCTCCTCCGTACTGGAAGATCCACAATGTATTTTCATGCGAGCTCATTTGAAGAAAGAAGAAGTATGTTCTAGGTCCAAGTCATGTATTGGATGATGAGAAGGTAGGCCTAGATATATGAACACTCATAATGCTCGATGCCATCATCCCTGCCCCCTCTCCAGATCATGCCCACATGATCTAGCTCACACACATCGCTATCACATACGTCAGCATCAGTGTCCATATCATCATGTGCAAATATATGTGTATGTATCATCATGTGCACATGTGTGTGTGATACATCAATATCATCGTATGTGTGTGTAATAGATCATCATGCGTATGGGTTTATATAAGATACATCATCATCATCATCATCATCAGATCCGTGCATCGATGTAGTCTACAGTATTAAGAACGTAATCATGGCGGCTTAAGAGTGTCAGACACTCGTACAAGTCACCAAAAGAAGACTCATCCCATGAATGCGAACAATGCCGAACCTTCTGTGTCAACGCATTCGAGCACAGAGTGGGTCAACAAAGTTGCCGTATGTGGACCATATATCCTCCTCATCAAAACAACACCTCATATGACTAGGCAACAAACATGCAAGCTCCAACGTCCAACAATGGCATGAGTATGCCATCTCTTCATAGCGTGGAGTCTGTAAATGAGGGTATAGAGGTCCTAAGCCTTGAAGCACTACTAAACGTACGTGTGAAATTGACAAAAGATATGTGAACCATGACACAAAATGGCAACTCATAATATCGATCGTAGAGCGACGATAATAGTGCATGAGCGGCTCTCCCATGATCCGATCGTAAACGGAAAAACAATCAAAACGATGTCGTCTTGCTCGCGCGATGATGATGCAAAGTCGTACCATGGTGCCCAACTGAAGGGTAAAAGTAATAAGAATCATAACCCATGGTCGTGTGTGAACACTACCCAAAGTGCACAAGCGTGTGAAAAAACGCCACAACCAATGCTCAACACAAGCCCCACACGTGACTCATACAGGGTGCAATCACGTGTGAACAAGACCCACAATAGATCCCTGAAAACACGCTCTCCCCTCACCCCCATGTAACATGCCTAACAATCACTAAAAATATGTGTGATCCATCCTCTAGACCTAAAATCCTCTCCAAATGTGCGTATGCAAAATTTGCACGAAAGCAGCCTCTTTCAATACCAGTGTAGCGAAGGTGTGTACATGTGTGCAAGAAAATAGGATAAGGTTAATGGTGAAGATAACGGGCTAGGCAAATGACCATAGAGTGTGGAGTGAAAGAAGGCTTGAGTGCACAAAGCGTGGGAATCAAATCCTTGTCAAGAGCGCGAATGGATCCAAACCCTAGAATAGGTACCTCCTTTATTTTCCTCCCCTTTTTTCTTTTACTCAAAACTTTCTTCTCGTGCCACCAACCTCTAAGAGGCCCTAACGGTGCCTATTCTAGCCTAAAACCAAAACTTACAGTATCTTATCCAGTTTCGCTTTCAGATAAAGCAGCAAATCGGATGGTGAGACCCTATCTATCTGGAGTCCCTGAGCTGTCTCTAGAGGATGACACGATAGCCTTTGCCTTCAAGCACCTTGACTACGCAGATTAAGTCATCTCGGCTCGATAATTGGAGAGCCTCTACTTTCTGAGTACTACTGAATGATCGGCGGAGGTACACGTGTGCTTAGGATAGTCAGTAGATCATGGCACACCACCTATAGTCGGCATGAGCGGTTGGCAGAGAACATTGCCTTTGCCATGATCCTTAGTGAACTGCCTGTTACAAGAGGGATAGTTCTCTATAAGCACCACCTCGATGAGACCTTAGTGTTCATAGATTGATGTGTACGACTCTGGGGCATTATATTCCTTGATACAGGATCTCGATTGCTGGCCGAGCCTACGACGGTCTTTTGTTTTAGAATAATCATGAGGGATGGATGATGTCATATCTAGAATTAAGGCATTGGATAAGCACTTCGTATATGGGTCACAACCACCATAGCCATTTCGAGGCAAGGGTAAAAACCTTGGAGAGAGGGAGTGTTGAATTGGACAGATTCTATGGACGAGTAGTGTAACATGTGCGGGGTACAGTAAGATGGATCTCGCCAAATTGAAAGTTAATGGTATAGTCTGAGATGGGAGGACATGAAAGCTTACCTCCATCAAAGGTTTTGTCCCCATGGAAGAGAAGATAAATGAGTTTATAGAGTTTTCTCAAGCAGGCAAACTTACGGAGGCGTATTATCAATTGATCTTACGTAAGCCTAGTCCGACATGCTCTTCCGATGGAAGACGGGACCCTTCTCCATGGGTTTGTCAGAAGATTGGATCCTCCCTTGCATAGATTGGTTAAGAATGCGAAACTGTCTTTGTTAGCGGCGGGGAAACAATTAAGATGGTGGTGGCTGAGGATTTTGTGCATGTATTTCTTTCTAAGGAGACCGTGTAGTAAAAGGCCTTTTTGCCCCGTCCCAAAGAGAGCTCCATCTAATTCTAGTATGCCAAATTCAAAGAGAAATAGGGGACAAGATTGGAGCCAAGTATGAAAAGCGAGTGGGCACAGTGGACATGATTCTTTCCCTAGAATGCCTTTGGATTTGCAGTTTTAGCTCAGGAAGGAGTATGAAGTGTTTTAGATGCGAGCAGCTAACTACTGGGACATTTTATGAATGGTTGTGCCAACGCACCGATTGATGTTACCATTCTAACTCCACCATAGAACTTGCTTGACAAGTCAAAGGAGGCAAGTTCTAGCCCAGTCTCAGCAACTTCTAATGCCATTATAATAGTAGCTAACCCCAGAGAAAGAAGGAAGAGGTAGACTTCGTTCGATAGAGTGGAGCACCACGATCGAAACCAACGATTCTCACTAAGGTACACCCCATCCGATTTTTGAGGTAAGAATTTTAACCTTTTTGTTGATTCGAGAAACGCTCATTCATTCATTCATTTCACTTGGATGTTGCATAAATTAGTAATCGACCAGAAGCAAGGCAGACCAATGCGAGTGGAATTGGGTAGTGGAAGTTACTTGCCAAAAGACGGATGTAATTCAGTTTCTCTTGGATGGGAACCTAGCCAAATATTATCACAAAGGCACCATTTCCTTCATGGATCTTCATGTGAACAAGATGAAAGGAACTGGAGTAGTTTGTTGAACTCCCACCCCGTAACCTGTAAAAGTAGTAAAGTTATTGAAGGGACTCCAGCAGAAGCAAGCCATCCTGCAGATAAAGAGTTGCAAGGAAACCATGTTGGTTAAGTGAGTATATACTGTGACGTAGATTTAACTACAATACCCTCGACTCGTGAGGTGGATCATGAGAAAGAGTTCATTCTCGGAGCCCAACAATAGTGAATCTTGAGCTTATAAGAAGGCCATTCCGAAAGCAACCGAGCTCGGGGAATAATCGAGATAACTGTTTGAGGAGAGCTTTGTTTGGCCCATTTGTATCCCCTTGCTATGTGGTGCTCGTTCTCTTTCAGAAGAAGAATGATGGGACTATGAGATTGTATATTCAGGGTTAAATCGGCTTACTGTTAAGAATAAGCATGTTACTCCTGGAATGTGCTGTTAGATTGATCGCATATAGGCCAGATATTTATAAAGATTGACTTAAACTTAGGATGTTATCGTATCATAATATTCCTAAGATAGATTTTAATACATGGTATGCACATTACGAGTTCACGATAATGCTGTTGGGATTAAACAAATTCCCCTTCTAGCTATAACTGTTGAATGCAAAAAGAAAAAGAAAAGAAACCTTCGGATGATTTTATCTCGGTCTTCATTGATGCAATTCTAGTTTGCTCGAAGAATGTAGCTGATCGCATGTGAAGTATGTGTCTCTTCAAAGTCCTCGAAAGCCTCCAGAAGCACAGACTTTTCTCTAAGAAGAGTGCATGTACCTTCTTTACCATCAAATTGAATATCCGGGATCATAATGTCAAGAGATAGTATATTAGCTGATCCCGCCAAGGTGCAAAAGCGGCTATCGATTTGCTAGAACCAAAGACGATAGAGGAAGTCAAATGGTTCTTGGGATTGATAAGATGGTATCCGATGTTCATATGCCAAGATTGTTTCTCCTTTGACGGCGCTTCTCAAGAAGGACATTCCATTCTAATGGTCTGCGCGATGTGCCAAAGTAACTTTGATAAGCTGAGGGGTTGCTTGACTAATCCGCTGGTGCTATAGCTAAGATCTCACGAGAGGAACAGTGATGACGTAGAGTTGCTTGTCTTCTCGGGTTATAGATCATAAAATTTTAAAGCAAATTTTCAACCAGAATGATGTTAACATCACGCAAAGAAGATAAATACAGACACTTCGAGAGTTTGGTTTTAAAATCAAGTATAGGTTAGACAAGGAGAATGCGGTCATAGATATATTAGGCAGGAAGGCCTCCTTACTTGCACGTTGAGATTAAGGAAGAGATTGGATTAGATAAGTTCTTTATCCCTATTATCATATTGTTTACCGCAAAAGTAAAGGCAACCCTAGAAGTAAAGAAAATTCATGGATTCACGTTAGAGGTGGATGCTTGTACTTCAATAATCGGTTGTATATTTTTCAAGATAGAGATCTTAATAAGAGGATTCTAAAGAAAGCTCGTGACACGCCCCAGCTAAGTGAAGACCGTCATGGTGGCTGCTACAAAGAAGCATTTCTTTTAGCCTTGCAAAGGTGAAATGAAAAAAACGCCAAGACACGTGCATCCTATTTCACATATACAATTAGAATACATAAGCATGGATTCCATCATTAGATTTTTCTTCAGTCGATGCAGGACATGATTCCATCTTAGCCGTGTGGTAGATCGCTTGACGAAGGTTGCTCATTCGATTCTTTTGAAAAAGACTTATACTGCTCTTGGTGTTTGCTAAAAGTCATTCCAAAGGATATATTTAGACTTTACTTTGGAAGGATAGTTAGGGATCGGGGTGCTGAATTCGTGTGTCCTGCTCTTGGAATAAATGCTTTGAAGCTGTAGCTCTATAGATTTTGGTACTATCTAGAAATTGATGATTAGGCAGAGAGGGTAATCAAAGACATTCTTCGAGCATTCCATGGAAGGGAACCCAAAAAATGGATGAATTCTCCACATTCGGTATAATTTTATTGCGATGCATCTTATAGTAGATTGTGCAACGCCATTGATTTAGTTCAACCCACTGGTCAGAGTGGAAGTCTTGAAGCAAATAGATAAAGTGGATTGTTCAATGCGGACTATAAAAAAGGATATCAAAGCTACTCACGATAGAAAAAAGTAGCGTGTTGATCTCAAGTAGACTACTACTAGAGAATTTGATGAAGGTGATATGGTCTTCCTTGTTGGTATACGACCCAACCACAGAAAATCCTTCTCCTTGGGGAAAAGTACAAGAAGTTTTTGCCCATATAACATAAACCCTACACAAATATGAGGAAAGTTGGAGATTAAGTTATAGACTGTGCATGAATACGAGGAAAGTTGGAGATTGAGCTCGTGAACTTTTATTCCCTCCTCCGTACTGGAAGATCCACAATGTATTTTCATGCGAGCTCATTTGAAGAAAGAAGAAGTATGTTCTAGGTCCAAGTCATGTATTGGATGATGAGAAGGTAGGCCTAGATATATGAACACTCATAATGCTCGATGCCATCATCCCTGCCCCCTCTCCAGATCATGCCCACATCATCTAGCTCACACACATCGCTATCACATACGTCAGCATCAGTGTCCATATCATCATGTGCAAATATATGTGTATGTATCATCATGTGCACATGTGTGTGTGATACATCAATATCATCGTATGTGTGTGTAATAGATCATCATGCGTATGGGTTTATATAAGATACATCATCATCATCATCATCATCAGATCCGTGCATCGATGTAGTCTACAGTATTAAGAACGTAATCATGGCGGCTTAAGAGTGTCAGACACTCGTACAAGTCACCAAAAGAAGACTCATCCCATGAATGCGAACAATGCCGAACCTTCTGTGTCAACGCATTCGAGCACAGAGTGGGTCAACAAAGTTGCCGTATGTGGACCATATATCCTCCTCATCAAAACAACACCTCATATGACTAGGCAACAAACATGCAAGCTCCAACGTCCAACAATGGCATGAGTATGCCATCTCTTCATAGCGTGGAGTCTGTAAATGAGGGTATAGAGGTCCTAAGCCTTGAAGCACTACTAAACGTACTTGTGAAATTGACAAAAGATATGTGAACCATGACACAAAATGGCAACTCATAATATCGATCGTAGAGCGACGATAATAGTGCATGAGCGGCTCTCCCATGATCCGATCGTAAACGGAAAAACAATCAAAACGATGTCGTCTTGCTCGCGCGATGATGATGCAAAGTCGTACCATGGTGCCCAACTGAAGGGTAAAAGTAATAAGAATCATAACCCATGGTCGTGTGTGAACACTACCCAAAGTGCACAAGCGTGTGAAAAAACGCCACAACCAATGCTCAACACAAGCCCCACACGTGACTCATACAGGGTGCAATCACGTGTGAACAAGACCCACAATAGATCCCTGAAAACACGCTCTCCCCTCACCCCCATGTAACATGCCTAACAATCACTAAAAATATGTGTGATCCATCCTCTAGACCTAAAATCCTCTCCAAATGTGCGTATGCAAAATTTGCACGAAAGCAGCCTCTTTCAATACCAGTGTAGCGAAGGTGTGTACATGTGTGCAAGAAAATAGGATAAGGTTAATGGTGAAGATAACGGGCTAGGCAAATGACCATAGAGTGTGGAGTGAAAGAAGGCTTGAGTGCACAAAGCGTGGGAATCAAATCCTTGTCAAGAGCGCGAATGGATCCAAACCCTAGAATAGGTACCTCCTTTATTTTCCTCCCCTTTTTTCTTTTACTCAAAACTTTCTTCTCGTGCCACCAACCTCTAAGAGGCCCTAACGGTGCCTATTCTAGCCTAAAACCAAAACTTACAGTATCTTATCCAGTTTCGCTTTCAGATAAAGCAGCAAATCGGATGGTGAGACCCTATCTATCTGGAGTCCCTGAGCTGTCTCTAGAGGATGACACGATAGCCTTTGCCTTCAAGCACCTTCACTACGCAGATTAAGTCATCTCGGCTCGATAATTGGAGAGCCTCTACTTTTTGAGTACTACTGAATGATCGGCGGAGGTACACGTGTGCTTAGGATAGTCAGTAGATCATGGCACACCACCTATAGTCGGCATGAGCGGTTGGCAGAGAACATTGCCTTTGCCATGATCCTTAGTGAACTGCCTGTTACAAGAGGGATAGTTCTCTATAAGCACCACCTCGACGAGACCTTAGTGTTCATAGATTGATGTGTACGACTCTGGGGCATTATATTCCTTGATACAGGATCTCGATTGCTGGCCGAGCCTACGACGGTCTTTTGTTTTAGAATAATCATGAGGGATGGATGATGTCATATCTAGAATTAAGGCATTGGATAAGGATGTCAAGGAAGCACTTCGTATATGGGTCACAACCACCATAGCCATTTCGAGGCAAGGGTAAAAACCTTGGAGAGAGGGAGTGTTGAATTGGACAGATTCTATGGACGAGTAGTGTAACATGTGCGGGGTACAGTAAGATGGATCTCGCCAAATTGAAAGTTAATGGTATAGTCTGAGATGGGAGGACATGAAAGCTTACCTCCATCAAAGGTTTTGTCCCCATGGAAGAGAAGATAAATGAGTTTATAGAGTTTTCTCAAGCAGGCAAACTTACGGAGGCGTATTATCAATTGATCTTACGTAAGCCTAGTCCGACATGCTCTTCCGATGGAAGACGGGACCCTTCTCCATGGGTTTGTCAGAAGATTGGATCCTCCCTTGCATAGATTGGTTAAGAATGCGAAACTGTCTTTGTTAGCGGCGGGGAAGCAATTAAGATGGTGGTGGCTGAGGATTTTGTGCATGTATTTCTTTCTAAGGAGACCGTGTAGTAAAAGGCCTTTTTGCCCCCTCCCAAAGAGAGCTCCATCTAATTCTAGTATGCCAAATTCAAAGAGAAATAGGGGACAAGATTGGAGCCAAGTATGAAAAGCGAGTGGGCACAGTGGACATGATTCTTTCCCTAGAATGCCTTTGGATTTGCAGTTTTAGCTCAGGAAGGAGTATGAAGTGTTTTAGATGCGAGCAGCTAACTACTGGGACATTTTATGAATGGTTGTGCCAACGCACCGATTGATGTTACCATTCTAACTCCACCATAGAACTTGCTTGACAAGTCAAAGGAGGCAAGTTCTAGCCCAGTCTCAGCAACTTCTAATGCCATTATAATAGTAGCTAACCCCAAAGAAAGAAGGAAGAGGTAGACTTCGTTCGATGGAGTGGAGCACCAGGATCGAAACCAACGATTCTCACTAAGTTACACCCCATCCGATTTTGAGGTAAGAATTTTAAGCTTTTTGTTGATTCGAGAAACGCTCATTCATTCATTCATTTCACTTGGATGTTGCATAAATTAGTAATCGACCAGAAGCAAGGCAGACCAATGCGAGTGGAATTGGGTAGTGGAAGTTACTTGCCAAAAGACGGATGTAATTCAGTTTCTCTTGGATGGGAACCTAGCCAAATATTATCACAAAGGCACCATTTCCTTCATGGATCTTCATGTGAACAAGATGAAAGGAACTGGAGTAGTTTGTTGAACTCCCACCCCGTAACCTGTAAAAGTAGTAAAGTTATTGAAGGGACTCCAGCAGAAGCAAGCCATCCTGCAGATAAAGAGTTGCAAGGAAACCATGTTGGTTAAGTGAGTATATACTGTGACGTAGATTTAACTACAATACCCTCGACTCGTGAGGTGGATCATGAGAAAGAGTTCATTCTCGGAGCCCAACAATAGTGAATCTTGAGCTTATAAGAAGGCCATTCCGAAAGCAACCGAGCTCGGGGAATAATCGAGATAACTGTTTGAGGAGAGCTTTGTTTGGCCCATTTGTATCCCCTTGCTATGTGGTGCTCGTTCTCTTTCAGAAGAAGAATGATGGGACTATGAGATTGTATATTCAGGGTTAAATCGGCTTACTGTTAAGAATAAGCATGTTACTCCTGGAATGTGCTGTTAGATTGATCGCATATAGGCCAGATATTTATAAAGATTGACTTAAACTTAGGATGTTATCGTATCATAATATTCCTAAGATAGATTTTAATACATGGTATGCACGTTACGAGTTCACAATAATGCTGTTGGGATTAAACAAATTCCCCTTCTAGCTATAACTGTTGAATGCAAAAAGAAAAAGAAAAGAAACCTTCGGATGATTTTATCTCGGTCTTCATTGATGCAATTCTAGTTTGCTCGAAGAATGTAGCTGATCGCATGTGAAGTATGTGTCTCTTCAAAGTCCTCGAAAGCCTCCAGAAGCACAGACTTTTCTCTAAGAAGAGTGCATGTACCTTCTTTACCATCAAATTGAATATCCGGGATCATAATGTCAAGAGATAGTATATTAGCTGATCCCGCCAAGGTGCAAAAGCGGCTATCGATTTGCCAGAACCAAAGACGATAGAGGAAGTCAAATGGTTCTTGGGATTGATAAGATGGTATCCGATGTTCATATGCCAAGATTGTTTCTCCTTTGACGGCGCTTCTCAAGAAGGACATTCCATTCTAATGGTCTGCGCGATGTGCCAAAGTAACTTTGATAAGCTGAGGGGTTGCTTGACTAATCCGCTGGTGCTATAGCTAAGATCTCACGAGCGGAACAGTGATGACGTAGAGTTGCTTGTCTTCTCGGGTTATAGATCATAAAATTTTAAAGCAAATTTTCAACCAGAATGATGTTAACATCACGCAAAGAAGATAAATACAAACACTTCGAGAGTTTGGTTTTAAAATCAAGTATAGGTTAGACAAGGAGAATGCGGTCATAGATATATTAGGCAGGAAGGCCTCCTTACTTGCACGTTGAGATTAAGGAAGAGATTGGATTAGATAAGTTCTTTATCCCTATTATCATATGGCTTACCGCAAAAGTAAAGGCAACCCTAGAAGTAAAGAAAATTCATGGATTCACGTTAGAGGTGGATGCTTGTACTTCAATAATCGGTTGTATATTTTTCAAGATAGAGATCTTAATAAGAGGATTCTAAAGAAAGCTCGTGACACGCCCCAGCTAAGTGAAGACCGTCATGGTGGCTGCTACAAAGAAGCATTTCTTTTAGCCTTGCAAAGGTGAAATGAAAAAAACGCCAAGACACGTGCATCCTATTTCACATATACAATTAGAATACATAAGCATGGATTCCATCATTAGATTTTTCTTCAGTCGATGCAGGACATGATTCCATCTTAGCCGTGTGGTAGATCGCTTGACGAAGGTTGCTCATTCGATTCTTTTGAAAAAGACTTATACTGCTCTTGGTGTTTGCTAAAAGTCATTCCAAAGGATATATTTAGACTTTACTTTGGAAGGATAGTTAGGGATCGGGGTGCTGAATTCATGTGTCCTGCTCTTGGAATAAATGCTTTGAAGCTGTAGCTCTATAGATTTTGGTACTATCTAGAAATTGATGATTAGGCAGAGAGGGTAATCAAAGACATTCTTCGAGCATTCCATGGAAGGGAACCCAAAAAATGGATGAATTCTCCACATTCGGTATACTTTTATTGCGATGCATCTTATAGTAGATTGTGCAACGCCATTGATTTAGTTCAACCCACTGGTCAGAGTGGAAGTCTTGAAGCAAATAGATAAAGTGGATTGTTCAATGCGGACTATAAAAAAGGATATCAAAGCTACTCACGATAGAAAAAAGTAGCGTGTTGATCTCAAGTAGACTACTACTAGAGAATTTGATGAAGGTGATATGGTCTTCCTTGTTGGTATACGACCCAACCACAGAAAATCCCTCTCCTTGGGGAAAAGTACAAGAAGTTTTTGCCCATATAACATAAACCCTACACAAATATGAGGAAAGTTGGAGATTAAGTTATAGACTGTGCATGAATACGAGGAAAGTTGGAGATTGAGCTTGTGAACTTTTAAAATTCCCTCCTCCGTACTGGAAGATCCACAATGTATTTTCATGCGAGCTCATTTGAAGAAAGAAGAAGTATGTTCTAGGTCCAAGTCATGTATTGGATGATGAGAAGGTAGGCCTAGATATATGAACACTCATAATGCTCGATGCCATCATCCCTGCCCCCTCTCCAGATCATGCCCACATCATCTAGCTCACACACATCGCTATCACATACGTCAGCATCAGTGTCCATATCATCATGTGCAAATATATGTGTATGTATCATCATGTGCACATGTGTGTGTGATACATCAATATCATCGTATGTGTGTGTAATAGATCATCATGCGTATGGGTTTATATAAGATACATCATCATCATCATCATCATCAGATCCGTGCATCGATGTAGTCTACAGTATTAAGAACGTAATCATGGCGGCTTAAGAGTGTCAGACACTCGTACAAGTCACCAAAAGAAGACTCATCCCATGAATGCGAACAATGCCGAACCTTCTGTGTCAACGCATTCGAGCACAGAGTGGGTCAACAAAGTTGCCGTATGTGGACCATATATCCTCCTCATCAAAACAACACCTCATATGACTAGGCAACAAACATGCAAGCTCCAACGTCCAACAATGGCATGAGTATGCCATCTCTTCATAGCGTGGAGTCTGTAAATGAGGGTATAGAGGTCCTAAGCCTTGAAGCACTACTAAACGTACGTGTGAAATTGACAAAAGATATGTGAACCATGACACAAAATGGCAACTCATAATATCGATCGTAGAGCGACGATAATAGTGCATGAGCGGCTCTCCCATGATCCGATCGTAAACGGAAAAACAATCAAAACGATGTCGTCTTGCTCGCGCGATGATGATGCAAAGTCGTACCATGGTGCCCAACTGAAGGGTAAAAGTAATAAGAATCATAACCCATGGTCGTGTGTGAACACTACCCAAAGTGCACAAGCGTGTGAAAAAACGCCACAACCAATGCTCAACACAAGCCCCACACGTGACTCATACAGGGTGCAATCACGTGTGAACAAGACCCACAATAGATCCCTGAAAACACGCTCTCCCCTCACCCCCATGTAACATGCCTAACAATCACTAAAAATATGTGTGATCCATCCTCTAGACCTAAAATCCTCTCCAAATGTGCGTATGCAAAATTTGCACGAAAGCAGCCTCTTTCAATACCAGTGTAGCGAAGGTGTGTACATGTGTGCAAGAAAATAGGATAAGGTTAATGGTGAAGATAACGGGCTAGGCAAATGACCATAGAGTGTGGAGTGAAAGAAGGCTTGAGTGCACAAAGCGTGGGAATCAAATCCTTGTCAAGAGCGCG
The DNA here is from genome assembly GCF_041138505.1 of Cibotium barometz. Classification (NCBI taxonomy): domain Eukaryota; kingdom Viridiplantae; phylum Streptophyta; class Polypodiopsida; order Cyatheales; family Cibotiaceae; genus Cibotium; species Cibotium barometz. The sequence goes on along the minus strand of NC_141065.1, from coordinate 11,781,450 downwards.
AATGGATCCAAACCCTAGAATAGGTACCTCCTTTATTTTCCTCCCCTTTTTTCTTTTACTCAAAACTTTCTTCTCGTGCCACCAACCTCTAAGAGGCCCTAACGGTGCCTATTCTAGCCTAAAACCAAAACTTACAGTATCTTATCCAGTTTCGCTTTCAGATAAAGCAGCAAATCGGATGGTGAGACCCTATCTATCTGGAGTCCCTGAGCTGTCTCTAGAGGATGACACGATAGCCTTTGCCTTCAAGCACCTTCACTACGCAGATTAAGTCATCTCGGCTCAATAATTGGAGAGCCTCTACTTTCTGAGTACTACTGAATGATCGGCGGAGGTACACGTGTGCTTAGGATAGTCAGTAGATCATGGCACACCACCTATAGTCGGCATGAGCGGTTGGCAGAGAACATTGCCTTTGCCATGATCCTTAGTGAACTGCCTGTTACAAGAGGGATAGTTCTCTATAAGAACCACCTCGACGAGACCTTAGTGTTCATAGATTGATGTGTACGACTCTGGGGCATTATATTCCTTGATACAGGATCTCGATTGCTGGCCGAGCCTACGACGGTCTTTTGTTTTAGAATAATCATGAGGGATGGATGATGTCATATCTAGAATTAAGGCATTGGATAAGGATGTCAAGGAAGCACTTCGTATATGGGTCACAACCACCATAGCCATTTCGAGGCAAGGGTAAAAACCTTGGAGAGAGGGAGTGTTGAATTGGACAGATTCTATGGACGAGTAGTGTAACATGTGCGGGGTACAGTAAGATGGATCTCGCCAAATTGAAAGTTAATGGTATAGTCTGAGATGGGAGGACATGAAAGCTTACCTCCATCAAAGGTTTTGTCCCCATGGAAGAGAAGATAAATGAGTTTATAGAGTTTTCTCAAGCAGGCAAACTTACGGAGGCGTATTATCAATTGATCTTACGTAAGCCTAGTCCGACATGCTCTTCCGATGGAAGACGGGACCCTTCTCCATGGGTTTGTCAGAAGATTGGATCCTCCCTTGCATAGATTGGTTAAGAATGCGAAACTGTCTTTGTTAGCGGCGGGGAAGCAATTAAGATGGTGGTGGCTGAGGATTTTGTGCATGTATTTCTTTCTAAGGAGACCGTGTAGTAAAAGGCCTTTTTGCCCCCTCCCAAAGAGAGCTCCATCTAATTCTAGTATGCCAAATTCAAAGAGAAATAGGGGACAAGATTGGAGCCAAGTATAAAAAGCGAGTGGGCACAGTGGACATGATTCTTTCCCTAGAATGCCTTTGGATTTGCAATTTTAGCTCAGGAAGGAGTATGAAGTGTTTTAGATGCGAGCAGCTAACTACTGGGACATTTTATGAATGGTTGTGCCAACGCACCGATTGATGTTACCATTCTAACTCCACCATAGAACTTGCTTGACAAGTCAAAGGAGGCAAGTTCTAGCCCAGTCTCAGCAACTTCTAATGCCATTATAATAGTAGCTAACCCCAGAGAAAGAAGGAAGAGGTAGACTTCGTTCGATAGAGTGGAGCACCAGGATCGAAACCAACGATTCTCACTAAGTTACACCCCATCCGATTTTTGAGGTAAGAATTTTAAGCTTTTTGTTGATTCGAGAAACGCTCATTCATTCATTCATTTCACTTGGATGTTGCATAAATTAGTAATCGACCAAAAGCAAGGCAGACCAATGCGAGTGGAATTGGGTAGTGGAAGTTACTTGCCAAAAGACGGATGTAACTCAGTTTCTCTTGGATGGGAACCTAGCCAAATATTATCACAAAGGCACCATTTCCTTCATGGATCTTCATGTGAACAAGATGAAAGGAACTGGAGTAGTTTGTTGAACTCCCACCCCGTAACCTGTAAAAGTAGTAAAGTTATTGAAGGGACTCCAGCAGAAGCAAGCCATCCTGCAGATAAAGAGTTGCAAGGAAACCATGTTGGTTAAGTGAGTATATACTGTGACGTAGATTTAACTACAATACCCTCGACTCGTGAGGTGGATCATGAGAAAGAGTTCATTCTCGGAGCCCAACAATAGCGAATCTTGAGCTTATAAGAAGGCCATTCCGAAAGCAACCGAGCTCGGGAAATAATCGAGATAACTGTTTGAGGAGAGCTTTGTTTGGCCCATTTGTATCCCCTTGCTATGTGGTGCTCGTTCTCTTTCAGAAGAAGAATGATGGGACTATGAGATTGTATATTCAGGGTTAAATCGGCTTACTGTTAAGAATAAGCATGTTACTCCTGGAATGTGCTGTTAGATTGATCGCATAAAGGCCAGATATTTATAAAGATTGACTTAAACTTAGGATGTTATCGTATCATAATATTCCTAAGATAGATTTTAATACATGGTATGCACATTACGAGTTCACGATAATGCTGTTGGGATTAAACAAATTCCCCTTCTAGCTATAACTGTTGAATGCAAAAAGAAAAAGAAAAGAAACCTTCGGATGATTTTATCTCGGTCTTCATTGATGCAATTCTAGTTTGCTCGAAGAATGTAGCTGATCGCATGTGAAGTATGTGTCTCTTCAAAGTCCTCGAAAGCCTCCAGAAGCACAGACTTTTCTCTAAGAAGAGTGCATGTACCTTCTTTACCATCAAATTGAATATCCGGGATCATAATGTCAAGAGATAGTATATTAGCTGATCCTGCCAAGGTGCAAAAGCGGCTATCGATTTGCCAGAACCAAAGACGATAGAGGAAGTCAAATGGTTCTTGGGATTGATAAGATGGTATCCGATGTTCATATGCCAAGATTGTTTCTCCTTTGACGGCGCTTCTCAAGAAGGACATTCCATTCTAATGGTCTGCGCGATGTGCCAAAGTAACTTTGATAAGCTGAGGGGTTGCTTGACTAATCCGCTGGTGCTATAGCTAAGATCTCACGAGAGGAACAGTGATGACGTAGAGTTGCTTGTCTTCTCGGGTTATAGATCATAAAATTTTAAAGCAAATTTTCAACCAGAATGATGTTAACATCACGCAAAGAAGATAAATACAAACACTTCGAGAGTTTGGTTTTAAAATCAAGTATAGGTTAGACAAGGAGAATGCGGTCATAGATATATTAGGCAGGAAGGCCTCCTTACTTGCACGTTGAGATTAAGGAAGAGATTGGATTAGATAAGTTCTTTATCCCTATTATCATATTGCTTACCGCAAAAGTAAAGGCAACCCTAGAAGTAAAGAAAATTCATGGATTCACGTTAGAGGTGGATGCTTGTACTTTAATAATCGGTTGTATATTTTTCAAGATAGAGATCTTAATAAGAGGATTCTAAAGAAAGTGTTGAAATTTGAGGAAAATGATGAGCTATGGTGGATCATACACTAGAATCAACATGATTAACAAAGTGATTAAGAAATGATTAAGATGTAATTAGTGAATAATTAGCAGATAGATTAATGTAGGCATGGATACTCAAAAACCAGCAAATTCTCATTAGGGCTATGCCTCAATTTATAGTGTTTACATCAAGCATCAAATCCCCTTGATTTCTCCATGATTCACTCCCTGAATATCTCCACCTCTTGCCTGATTCTCTCCACCTCTTCTCTTTTCCCTGATTATCTCCCAGAATATCTCCACACTCCTAAATTCCCTCATGCTACCCATTATTCTCTCCCAGTAGATTCTTCTCACCTTTTCACAGGTTCTTTCACAATTACATCTCCTCTTTTACAGCCTCTATCCAAGAGCTTGTTCCCACACACACCCTATTCACTTGTATATTTTAACACCTCCCCTCAAGTGAATAATCCTAGAACACCTAGACCCTATACCAAGTTTGCCTCCCTTTACTCGGCAGTCCGCGACCAGTGTCTACTCCTCCCCTCAAGTTATCTCAGCACACCTGGACCCTGTATCAAGTTTCTTTCTTTCTTGACAGTCCGCGACCAGTGCCTCAAGTCCCTAAACTCCATAGTCCTTGACACTCTCTCTCTCAATGTGTCCAAGGCTACTATAAGTGCCCGCGACCTTGACCAAAGTGCTCACACATACATCTACCACGTGGCCTACATCATCGGTGGCTCAGAGGTGGTTTTACTTTATTGGGGCAGGTTACATTGGGTTGTGGGCTCTCTCTCTCTCTCTCTCTCAGAGATTTTCACATGGCTCCTCACTCTTTGGAGCCTCACATCTTCTCTTGTCTTCAGTCTTCTTCTCGTGGCAGCATCTCTCCACGCGTCCGTCTCTTCTTTCAGTCTTCTTGGGGCAGCTTCTCTTCTTGTGGCAGCTTCTCTTCTCGTGTCCATGTCTTCCTTCAGGTCTTCTTCTCGGTGTGGATCCTCTTCTTGGGAAGAGATATTCTTCTTCTTTCATGGCTGGGGCCATGAGCTCGTCCGTCAAGTCATTTTGCTCCATGTGAGCAACATGTTTCAATGTTTTGCTGACAGTTCCTTTGGGCTTTTGATGTTCATCTTTTATCATTATGCAATGCAAACCCAAATTTATGTGGGAGGTCTTACCTCTTGCCTTAATTTGGACAAGGGCAGTGTCTGTTCCCATTTTTACACTGATAAAATGTGCCCAATACATAATGCGTATAGCATTCATTCTCATGCACATTCCAAATGCAATTCTGGCTGTGAATAATCTTGAATTTGAGTGAGATTTATAGGCATTAACCAAGGGTTAAATGCAAAATGATGATTTTCACAATTTTATCAGCACAATTTTACCAGAAATTACACTAAATTAAGGGTAACCAATTTGTACGGGATGGTTGGAGTATCAAACCAACTCCGATTTGAAATCTGAAGTTATAGGGATCTGTATCAGATACCTAATGGTTAATTTGAACCCTCAATTGCACCAAAGTACAGTGATTAGCACTGATTAATCACTGATTAGCAAATTAATGCTCTGGTTTGTGTGCAGAAAACAGAGTATGCGGGGAGCCCAGATCTGATGCCTTCCACTTCAAATGAGCTCAAATGCTTTCAAAGGCATCAATAGCAATGAGTCTAGTAGAGGATTAAGCCAAGAAACATAAGATTTGAGCAAATAATGAAAGCTTAATCTCTGTTTTACCAAAGTCACCTGCAGATTTGATGAAGAGCTTTGATCTCTCTGTAGACTTGATGAAATTGATTTCTGTCTTCACCAGCTTGTAGAGCATGCTTGATTACCCTTTGTCCTAAGAGGAATTAGAGAGTTTTGACCTGAGCAAAGAGCAATCTTCATTCTACTTCAGAAAAACGGCGCCTGTTAATTAGCAAAAATCCGATGCATCCGCCGGCGGTTTGCTGCGTGGAGTAGATAGGCTTGAAGCTAATGAGGTTAGCTATCTTGTGTATAAAGCATGTGCCCTAATTTTATGTGTGCAAGGTGCTAGAGACCCTCCACTGGCTGGGGGTGAAGGGGAAGAGAGAAAACTCACTAAAAACTGATTTTTTTGCTAATTATCTTACTAATCCTGATTAATTCACTAATGGGCTCATAAATCTAGTTGATTCTAGGCATGGCTCTGATACCATGTTGAAATTTGAGCAAAATGATGAGCTATGGTGGATCATACACTAGAATCAACATGATTAACAAAGTGATTAAGAAATGATTAAGATGTAATTAGTGAATAATTAGCAGATAGATTAATGTAGGCATGGATACTCAAAAACCAGCAAATTCTCATTAGGGCTATGCCTCAATTTATAGTGTTTACATCAAGCATCAAATCCCCTTGATTTCTCCATGATTCACTCCCTGAATATCTCCACCTCTTGCCTGATTCTCTCCACCTCTTCTCTTTTCCCTGATTATCTCCCAGAATATCTCCACACTCCTAAATTCCCTCATGCTACCCATTATTCTCTCCCAGTAGATTCTTCTCACCTTTTCACAGGTTCTTTCACAATTACATCTCCTCTTTTACAGCCTCTATCCAAGAGCTTGTTCCCACACACACCCTATTCACTTGTATATTTTAACAGAAAGCTCGTGACACGCCCCAGCTAAGTGAAGACCGTCATGGTGGCTGCTACAAAGAAGCATTTCTTTTAGCCTTGCAAAGGTGAAATGACAAAAACGCCAAGACACGTGCATCCTATTTCACATATACAATTAGAATACATAAGCATGGATTCCATCATTAGATTTTTCTTCAGTCGATGCAGGACATGATTCCATCTTAGCCGTGTGGTAGATCGCTTGACGAAGGTTGCTCATTCGATTCTTTTGAAAAAGACTTATACTGCTCTTGGTGTTTGCTAAAAGTCATTCCAAAGGATATATTTAGACTTTACTTTGGAAGGATAGTTAGGGATCGGGGTGCTGAATTCATGTGTCCTGCTCTTGGAATAAATGCTTTGAAGCTGTAGCTCTATAGATTTTGGTACTATCTAGAAATTGATGATTAGGCAGAGAGGGTAATCAAAGACATTCTTCGAGCATTCCATGGAAGGGAACCCAAAAAATGGATGAATTCTCCACATTCGGTATAATTTTATTGCGATGCATCTTATAGTAGATTGTGCAATGCCATTGATTTAGTTCAACCCACTGGTCAGAGTGGAAGTCTTGAAGCAAATAGATAAAGTGGATTGTTCAATGCGGACTATAAAAAAGGATATCAAAGCTACTCACGATAGAAAAAAGTAGCGTGTGGATCTCAAGTAGACTACTAGAGAATTTGATGAAGGTGATATGGTCTTCCTTGTTGGTATACGACCCAACCACAGAAAATCCCTCTCCTTGGGGAAAAGTACAAGAAGTTTTTGCCCATATAACATAAACCCTACACAAATATGAGGAAAGTTGGAGATTAAGTTATAGACTGTGCATGAATACGAGGAAAGTTGGAGATTGAGCTCGTGAACTTTTATTCCCTCCTCCGTACTGGAAGATCCACAATGTATTTTCATGCGAGCTCATTTGAAGAAAGAAGAAGTATGTTCTAGGTCCAAGTCATGTATTGGATGATGAGAAGGTAGGCCTAGATATATGAACACTCATAATGCTCGATGCCATCATCCCTGCCCCCTCTCCAGATCATGCCCACATCATCTAGCTCACACACATCGCTATCACATACGTCAGCATCAGTGTCCATATCATCATGTGCAAATATATGTGTATGTATCATCATGTGCACATGTGTGTGTGATACATCAATATCATCGTATGTGTGTGTAATAGATCATCATGCGTATGGGTTTATATAAGATGCATCATCATCATCATCATCATCAGATCCATGCATCGATGTAGTCTACAGTATTAAGAACGTAATCATGGCGGCTTAAGAGTGTCAGACACTCGTACAAGTCACCAAAAGAAGACTCATCCCATGAATGCGAACAATGCCGAACCTTCTGTGTCAACGCATTCGAGCACAGAGTGGGTCAACAAAGTTGCCGTATGTGGACCATATATCCTCCTCATCAAAACAACACCTCATATGACTAGGCAACAAACATGCAAGCTCCAACGTCCAACAATGGCATGAGTATGCCATCTCTTCATAGCGTGGAGTCTGTAAATGAGGGTATAGAGGTCCTAAGCCTTGAAGCACTACTAAACGTACGTGTGAAATTGACAAAAGATATGTGAACCATGACACAAAATGGCAACTCATAATATCGATCGTAGAGCGACGATAATAGTGCATGAGCGGCTCTCCCATGATCCGATCGTAAACGGAAAAACAATCAAAACGATGTCGTCTTGCTCGCGCGATGATGATGCAAAGTCGTACCATGGTGCCCAACTGAAGGGTAAAAGTAATAAGAATCATAACCCATGGTCGTGTGTGAACACTACCCAAAGTGCACAAGCGTGTGAAAAAACGCCACAACCAATGCTCAACACAAGCCCCACACGTGACTCATACAGGGTGCAATCACGTGTGAACAAGACCCACAATAGATCCCTGAAAACACGCTCTCCCCTCACCCCCATGTAACATGCCTAACAATCACTAAAAATATGTGTGATCCATCCTCTAGACCTCAAATCCTCTCCAAATGTGCGTATGCAAAATTTGCACGAAAGCAGCCTCTTTCAATACCAGTGTAGCGAAGGTGTGTACATGTGTGCAAGAAAATAGGATAAGGTTAATGGTGAAGATAACGGGCTAGGCAAATGACCATAGAGTGTGGAGTGAAAGAAGGCTTGAGTGCACAAAGCGTGGGAATCAAATCCTTGTCAAGAGCGCGAATGGATCCAAACCCTAGAATAGGTGCCTCCTTTATTTTCCTCCCCTTTTTTCTTTTACTCAAAACTTTCTTCTCGTGCCACCAACCTCTAAGAGGCCCTAACGGTGCCTATTCTAGCCTAAAACCAAAACTTACAGTATCTTATCCAGTTTCGCTTTCAGATAAAGCAGCAAATCGGATGGTGAGACCCTATCTATCTGGAGTCCCTGAGCTGTCTCTAGAGGATGACACGATAGCCTTTGCCTTCAAGCACCTTCACTACGCAGATTAAGTCATCTCGGCTCGATAATTGGAGAGCCTCTACTTTCTGAGTACTACTGAATGATCGGCGGAGGTACACGTGTGCTTAGGATAGTCAGTAGATCATGGCACACCACCTATAGTCGGCATGAGCGGTTGGCAGAGAACATTGCCTTTGCCATGATCCTTAGTGAACTGCCTGTTACAAGAGGGATAGTTCTCTATGAGCACCACCTCGACGAGACCTTAGTGTTCATAGATTGATGTGTACGACTCTGGGGCATTATATTCCTTGATACAGGATCTCGATTGCTGGCCGAGCCTACGACGGTCTTTTGTTTTAGAATAATCATGAGGGATGGATGATGTCATATCTAGAATTAAGGCATTGGATAAGGATGTCAAGGAAGCACTTCGTATATGGGTCACAACCACCATAGCCATTTTGAGGCAAGGGTAAAAACCTTGGAGAGAGGGAGTGTTGAATTGGACAGATTCTATGGACGAGTAGTGTAACATGTGCGGGGTACAGTAAGATGGATCTCGCCAAATTGAAAGTTAATGGTATAGTCTGAGATGGGAGGACATGAAAGCTTACCTCCATCAAAGGTTTTGTCCCCATGGAAGAGAAGATAAATGAGTTTATAGAGTTTTCTCAAGCAGGCAAACTTACGGAGGCGTATTATCAATTGATCTTACGTAAGCCTAGTCCGACATGCTCTTCCGATGGAAGACGAGACCCTTCTCCATGGGTTTGTCAGAAGATTGGATCCTCCCTTGGATAGATTGGTTAAGAATGCGAAACTGTCTTTGTTAGCGGCGGGGAAGCAATTAAGATGGTGGTGGCTGAGGATTTTGTGCATGTATTTCTTTCTAAGGAGACCGTGTAGTAAAAGGCCTTTTTGCCCCCTCCCAAAGAGAGCTCCATCTAATTCTAGTATGCCAAATTCAAAGAGAAATAGGGGACAAGATTGGAGCCAAGTATGAAAAGCGAGTGGGCACAGTGGACATGATTCTTTCCCTAGAATGCCTTTGGATTTGCAGTTTTAGCTCAGGAAGGAGTATGAAGTGTTTTAGATGCGAGCAGCCTACTGGGACATTTTATGAATGGTTGTGCCAACGCACCGATTGATGTTACCATTCTAACTCCACCATAGAACTTGCTTGACAAGTCAAAGGAGGCAAGTTCTAGCCCAGTCTCAGCAACTTCTAATGCCATTATAATAGTAGCTAACCCCAGAGAAAGAAGGAAGAGGTAGACTTCGTTCGATAGAGTGGAGCACCAGGATCGAAACCAACGATTCTCACTAAGTTACACCCCATCCGATTTTTGAGGTAAGAATTTTAAGCTTTTTGTTGATTCGAGAAACGCTCATTCATTCATTCATTTCACTTGGATGTTGCATAAATTAGTAATCGACCAGAAGCAAGGCAGACCAATGCGAGTGGAATTGGGTAGTGGAAGTTACTTGCCAAAAGACGGATGTAACTCAGTTTCTCTTGGATGGGAACCTAGCCAAATATTATCACAAAGGCACCATTTCCTTCATGGATCTTCATGTGAACAAGATGAAAGGAACTGGAGTAGTTTGTTGAACTCCCACCCCGTAACCTGTAAAAGTAGTAAAGTTATTGAAGGGACTCCAGCAGAAGCAAGCCATCCTGCAGATAAAGAGTTGCAAGGAAACCATGTTGGTTAAGTGAGTATATACTGTGACGTAGATTTAACTACAATACCCTCGACTCGTGAGGTGGATCATGAGAAAGAGTTCATTCTCGGAGCCCAACAATAGTGAATCTTGAGCTTATAAGAAGGCCATTCCGAAAGCAACCGAGCTCGGGGAATAATCGAGATAACTGTTTGAGGAGAGCTTTGTTTGGCCCATTTGTATCCCCTTGCTATGTGGTGCTCGTTCTCTTTCAGAAGAAGAATGATGGGACTATGAGATTGTATATTCAGGGTTAAATCGGCTTACTGTTAAGAATAAGCATGTTACTCCTGGAATGTGCTGTTAGATTGATCGCATAAAGGCCAGATATTTATAAAGATTGACTTAAACTTAGGATGTTATCGTATCATAATATTCCTAAGATAGATTTTAATACATGGTATGCACATTACGAGTTCACGATAATGCTGTTGGGATTAAACAAATTCCCCTTCTAGCTATAACTGTTGAATGCAAAAAGAAAAAGAAAAGAAACCTGCGGATGATTTTATCTCGGTCTTCATTGATGCAATTCTAGTTTGCTCGAAGAATGTAGCTGATCGCATGTGAAGTATGTGTCTCTTCAAAGTCCTCGAAAGCCTCCAGAAGCACAGACTTTTCTCTAAGAAGAGTGCATGTACCTTCTTTACCATCAAATTGAATATCCGGGATCATAATGTCAAGAGATAGTATATTAGCTGATCCCGCCAAGGTGCAAAAGCGGCTATCGATTTGCCAGAACCAAAGACGATAGAGGAAGTCAAATGGTTCTTGGGATTGATAAGATGGTATCCGATGTTCATATGCCAAGATTGTTTCTCCTTTGACGGCGCTTCTCAAGAAGGACATTCCATTCTAATGGTCTGCGCGATGTGCCAAAGTAACTTTGATAAGCTGAGGGGTTGCTTGACTAATCCGCTGGTGCTATAGCTAAGATCTCACGAGAGGAACAGTGATGACGTAGAGTTGCTTGTCTTCTCGGGTTATAGATCATAAAATTTTAAAGCAAATTTTCAACCAGAATGATGTTAACATCACGCAAAGAAGATAAATACAAACACTTCGAGAGTTTGGTTTTAAAATCAAGTATAGGTTAGACAAGGAGAATGTGGTCATAGATATATTAGGCAGGAAGGCCTCCTTACTTGCACGTTGAGATTAAGGAAGAGATTGGATTAGATAAGTTCTTTATCCCTATTATCATATTGCTTACCGCAAAAGTAAAGGCAACCCTAGAAGTAAAGAAAATTCATGGATTCACGTTAGAGGTGGATGCTTGTACTTCAATAATCGGTTGTATATTTTTCAAGATAGAGATCTTAATAAGAGGATTCTAAAGAAAGCTCGTGACACGCCCCAGCTAAGTGAAGACCGTCATGGTGGCTGCTACAAAGAAGCATTTCTTTTAGCCTTGCAAAGGTGAAATGACAAAAACGCCAAGACACGTGCATCCTATTTCACATATACAATTAGAATACATAAGCATGGATTCCATCATTAGATTTTTCTTCAGTCGATGCAGGACATGATTCCATCTTAGCCGTGTGGTAGATCGCTTGACGAAGGTTGCTCATTCGATTCTTTTGAAAAAGACTTATACTGCTCTTGGTGTTTGCTAAAAGTCATTCCAAAGGATATATTTAGACTTTACTTTGGAAGGATAGTTAGGGATCGGGGTGCTGAATTCATGTGTCCTGCTCTTGGAATAAATGCTTTGAAGCTATAGCTCTATAGATTTTGGTACTATCTAGAAATTGATGATTAGGCAGAGAGGGTAATCAAAGACATTCTTCGAGCATTCCATGGAAGGGAACCCAAAAAATAGATGAATTCTCCACATTCGGTATAATTTTATTACGATGCATCTTATAGTAGATTGTGCAACGCCATTGATTTAGTTCAACCCACTGGTCAGAGTGGAAGTCTTGAAGCAAATAGATAAAGTGGATTGTTCAATGCGGACTATAAAAAAGGATATCAAAGCTACTCACGATAGAAAAAAGTAGCGTGTTGATCTCAAGTAGACTACTAGAGAATTTGATGAAGGTGATATGGTCTTCCTTGTTGGTATACGACCCAACCACAGAAAATCCCTCTCCTTGGGGAAAAGTACAAGATGTTTTTGCCCATATAACATAAACCCTACACAAATATGAGGAAAGTTGGAGATTAAGTTATAGACTGTGCATGAATACGAGGAAAGTTGGAGATTGAGCTCGTGAACTTTTATTCCCTCGTCCGTACTGGAAGATCCACAATGTATTTTCATGCGAGCTCATTTGAAGAAAGAAGAAGTATGTTCTAGGTCCAAGTCATGTATTGGATGATGAGAAGGTAGGCCTAGATATATGAACACTCATAATGCTCGATGCCATCATCCCTGCCCCCTCTCCAGATCATGCCCACATCATCTAGCTCACACACATCGCTATCACATACGTCAGCATCAGTGTCCATATCATCATGTGCAAATATATGTGTATGTATCATCATGTGCACATGTGTGTGTGATACATCAATATCATCGTATGTGTGTGTAATAGATCATCATGCGTATGGGTTTATATAAGATACATCATCATCATCATCATCATCAGATCCGTGCATCGATGTAGTCTACAGTATTAAGAACGTAATCATGGCGGCTTAAGAGTGTCAGACACTCGTACAAGTCACCAAAAGAAGACTCATCCCATGAATGCGAACAATGCCGAACCTTCTGTGTCAACGCATTCGAGCATAGAGTGGGTCAACAAAGTTGCCGTATGTGGACCATATATCCTCCTCATCAAAACAACACCTCATATGACTAGGCAACAAACATGCAAGCTCCAACGTCCAACAATGGCATGAGTATGCCATCTCTTCATAGCGTGGAGTCTGTAAATGAGGGTATAGAGGTCCTAAGCCTTGAAGCTCTACTAAACGTACGTGTGAAATTGACAAAAGATATGTGAACCATGACACAAAATGGCAACTCATAATATCGATCGTAGAGCGACGATAATAGTGCATGAGCGGCTCTCCCATGATCCGATCGTAAACGGAAAAACAATCAAAACGATGTCGTCTTGCTCGCGCGATGATGATGCAAAGTCGTACCATGGTGCCCAACTGAAGGGTAAAAGTAATAAGAATCATAACCCATGGTCGTGTGTGAACACTACCCAAAGTGCACAAGCGTGTGAAAAAACGCCACAACCAATGCTCAACACAAGCCCCACACGTGACTCATACAGGGTGCAATCACGTGTGAACAAGACCCACAATAGATCCCTGAAAACACGCTCTCCCCTCACCCCCATGTAACATGCCTAACAATCACTAAAAATATGTGTGATCCATCCTCTAGACCTCAAATCCTCTCCAAATGTGCGTATGCAAAATTTGCACGAAAGCAGCCTCTTTCAATACCAGTGTAGCGAAGGTGTGTACATGTGTGCAAGAAAATAGGATAAGGTTAATGGTGAAGATAACGGGCTAGGCAAATGACCATAGAGTGTGGAGTGAAAGAAGGCTTGAGTGCACAAAGCGTGGGAATCAAATCCTTGTCAAGAGCGCGAATGGATCCAAACCCTAGAATAGGTGCCTCCTTTATTTTCCTCCCCTTTTTTCTTTTACTCAAAACCTTCTTCTCGTGCCACCAACCTCTAAGAGGCCCTAACGGTGCCTATTCTAGCCTAAAACCAAAACTTACAGTATCTTATCCAGTTTCGCTTTCAGATAAAGCAGCAAATCGGATGGTGAGACCCTATCTATCTGGAGTCCCTGAGCTGTCTCTAGAGGATGACACGATAGCCTTTGCCTTCAAGCACCTTCACTACGCAGATTAAGTCATCTCGGCTCGATAATTGGAGAGCCTCTACTTTCTGAGTACTACTGAATGATCGGCGGAGGTACACGTGTGCTTAGGATAGTCAGTAGATCATGGCACACCACCTATAGTCGGCATGAGCGGTTGGCAGAGAACATTGCCTTTGCCATGATCCTTAGTGAACTGCCTGTTACAAGAGGGATAGTTCTCTATGAGCACCACCTCGACGAGACCTTAGTGTTCATAGATTGATGTGTACGACTCTGGGACATTATATTCCTTGATACAGGATCTCGATTGCTGGCCGAGCCTACAACGGTCTTTTGTTTTAGAATAATCATGAGGGATGGATGATGTCATATCTAGAATTAAGGCATTGGATAAGGATGTCAAGGAAGCACTTCGTATATGGGTCACAACCACCATAGCCATTTCAAGGCAAGGGTAAAAACCTTGGAGAGAGGGAGTGTTGAATTGGACAGATTCTATGGACGAGTAGTGTAACATGTGCGGGGTACAGTAAGATGGATCTCGCCAAATTGAAAGTTAATGGTATAGTCTGAGATGGGAGGACATGAAAGCTTACCTCCATCAAAGGTTTTGTCCCCATGGAAGAGAAGATAAATGAGTTTATAGAGTTTTCTCAAGCAGGCAAACTTACGGAGGCGTATTATCAATTGATCTTACGTAAGCCTAGTCCGACATGCTCTTCCGATGGAAGACGAGACCCTTCTCCATGGGTTTGTCAGAAGATTGGATCCTCCCTTGGATAGATTGGTTAAGAATGCGAAACTGTCTTTGTTAGCGGCGGGGAAGCAATTAAGATGGTGGTGGCTGAGGATTTTGTGCATGTATTTCTTTCTAAGGAGACCGTGTAGTAAAAGGCCTTTTTGCCCCCTCCCAAAGAGAGCTCCATCTAATTCTAGTATGCCAAATTCAAAGAGAAATAGGGGACAAGATTGGAGCCAAGTATGAAAAGCGAGTGGGCACAGTGGACATGATTCTTTCCCTAGAATGCCTTTGGATTTGCAGTTTTAGCTCAGGAAGGAGTATGAAGTGTTTTAGATGCGAGCAGCCTACTGGGACATTTTATGAATGGTTGTGCCAACGCACCGATTGATGTTACCATTCTAACTCCACCATAGAACTTGCTTGACAAGTCAAAGGAGGCAAGTTCTAGCCCAGTCTCAGCAACTTCTAATGCCATTATAATAGTAGCTAACCCCAGAGAAAGAAGGAAGAGGTAGACTTCGTTCGATAGAGTGGAGCACCAGGATCGAAACCAACGATTCTCACTAAGTTACACCCCATCCGATTTTTGAGGTAAGAATTTTAAGCTTTTTGTTGATTCGAGAAACGCTCATTCATTCATTCATTTCACTTGGATGTTGCATAAATTAGTAATCGACCAGAAGCAAGGCAGACCAATGCGAGTGGAATTGGGTAGTGGAAGTTACTTGCCAAAAGACGGATGTAATTCAGTTTCTCTTGGATGGGAACCTAGCCAAATATTATCACAAAGGCACCATTTCCTTCATGGATCTTCATGTGAACAAGATGAAAGGAACTGGAGTAGTTTGTTGAACTCCCACCCCGTAACCTGTAAAAGTAGTAAAGTTATTGAAGGGACTCCAGCAGAAGCAAGCCATCCTGCAGATAAAGAGTTGCAAGGAAACCATGTTGGTTAAGTGAGTATATACTGTGACGTAGATTTAACTACAATACCCTCGACTCGTGAGGTGGATCATGAGAAAGAGTTCATTCTCGGAGCCCAACAATAGTGAATCTTGAGCTTATAAGAAGGCCATTCCGAAAGCAACCGAGCTCGGGGAATAATCGAGATAACTGTTTGAGGAGAGCTTTGTTTGGCCCATTTGTATCCCCTTGCTATGTGGTGCTCGTTCTCTTTCAGAAGAAGAATGATGGGACTATGAGATTGTATATTCAGGGTTAAATCGGCTTACTGTTAAGAATAAGCATGTTACTCCTGGAATGTGCTGTTAGATTGATCGCATAAAGGCCAGATATTTATAAAGATTGACTTAAACTTAGGATGTTATCGTATCATAATATTCCTAAGATAGATTTTAATACATGGTATGCACATTACGAGTTCACGATAATGCTGTTGGGATTAAACAAATTCCCCTTCTAGCTATAACTGTTGAATGCAAAAAGAAAAAGAAAAGAAACCTTCGGATGATTTTATCTCGGTCTTCATTGATGCAATTCTAGTTTGCTCGAAGAATGTAGCTGATCGCATGTGAAGTATGTGTCTCTTCAAAGTCCTCGAAAGCCTCCAGAAGCACAGACTTTTCTCTAAGAAGAGTGCATGTACCTTCTTTACCATCAAATTGAATATCCGGGATCATAATATCAAGAGATAGTATATTAGCTGATCCCGCCAAGGTGCAAAAGCGGCTATCGATTTGCCAGAACCAAAGACGATAGAGGAAGTCAAATGGTTCTTGGGATTGATAAGATGGTATCCGATGTTCATATGCCAAGATTGTTTCTCCTTTGACGGCGCTTCTCAAGAAGGACATTCCATTCTAATGGTCTGCGCGATGTGCCAAAGTAACTTTGATAAGCTGAGGGGTTGCTTGACTAATCCGCTGGTGCTATAGCTAAGATCTCACGAGAGGAACAGTGATGACGTAGAGTTGCTTGTCTTCTCGGGTTATAGATCATAAAATTTTAAAGCAAATTTTCAACCAGAATGATGTTAACATCACGCAAAGAAGATAAATACAAACACTTCGAGAGTTTGGTTTTAAAATCAAGTATAGGTTAGACAAGGAGAATGCGGTCATAGATATATTAGGCAGGAAGGCCTCCTTACTTGCACGTTGAGATTAAGGAAGAGATTGGATTAGATAAGTTCTTTATCCCTATTATCATATTGCTTACCGCAAAAGTAAAGGCAACCCTAGAAGTAAAGAAAATTCATGGATTCACGTTAGAGGTGGATGCTTGTACTTCAATAATCGGTTGTATATTTTTCAAGATAGAGATCTTAATAAGAGGATTCTAAAGAAAGCTCGTGACACGCCCCAGCTAAGTGAAGACCGTCATGGTGGCTGCTACAAAGAAGCATTTCTTTTAGCCTTGCGAAGGTGAAATGACAAAAACGCCAAGACACGTGCATCCTATTTCACATATACAATTAGAATACATAAGCATGGATTCCATCATTAGATTTTTCTTCAGTCGATGCAGGACATGATTCCATCTTAGCCGTGTGGTAGATCGCTTGACGAAGGTTGCTCATTCGATTCTTTTGAAAAAGACTTATACTGCTCTTGGTGTTTGCTAAAAGTCATTCCAAAGGATATATTTAGACTTTACTTTGGAAGGATAGTTAGGGATCGGGGTGCTGAATTCATGTGTCCTGCTCTTGGAATAAATGCTTTGAAGCTGTAGCTCTATAGATTTTGGTACTATCTAGAAATTGATGATTAGGCAGAGAGGGTAATCAAAGACATTCTTCGAGCATTCCATGGAAGGGAACCCAAAAAATGGATGAATTCTCCACATTCGGTATAATTTTATTGCGATGCATCTTATAGTAGATTGTGCAACGCCATTGATTTAGTTCAACCCACTGGTCAGAGTGGAAGTCTTGAAGCAAATAGATAAAGTGGATTGTTCAATGCGGACTATAAAAAAGGATATCAAAGCTACTCACGATAGAAAAAAGTAGCGTGTTGATCTCAAGTAGACTACTAGAGAATTTGATGAAGGTGATATGGTCTTCCTTGTTGGTATACGACCCAACCACAGAAAATCCCTCTCCTTGGGGAAAAGTACAAGAAGTTTTTGCCCATATAACATAAACCCTACACAAATATGAGGAAAGTTGGAGATTAAGTTATAGACTGTGCATGAATACGAGGAAAGTTGGAGATTGAGCTCGTGAACTTTTATTCCCTCCTCCGTACTGGAAGATCCACAATGTATTTTCATGCGAGCTCATTTGAAGAAAGAAGAAGTATGTTCTAGGTCCAAGTCATGTATTGGATGATGAGAAGGTAGGCCTAGATATATGAACACTCATAATGCTCGATGCCATCATCCCTGCCCCCTCTCCAGATCATGCCCACATCATCTAGCTCACACACATCGCTATCACATACGTCAGCATCAGTGTCCATATCATCATGTGCAAATATATGTGTATGTATCATCATGTGCACATGTGTGTGTGATACATCAATATCATCGTATGTGTGTGTAATAGATCATCATGCGTATGGGTTTATATAAGATACATCATCATCATCATCATCATCAGATCCGTGCATCGATGTAGTCTACAGTATTAAGAACGTAATCATGGCGGCTTAAGAGTGTCAGACACTCGTACAAGTCACCAAAAGAAGACTCATCCCATGAATGCGAACAATGCCGAACCTTCTGTGTCAACGCATTCGAGCACAGAGTGGGTCAACAAAGTTGCCGTATGTGGACCATATATCCTCCTCATCAAAACAACACCTCATATGACTAGGCAACAAACATGCAAGCTCCAACGTCCAACAATGGCATGAGTATGCCATCTCTTCATAGCGTGGAGTCTGTCTGTAAATGAGGGTATAGAGGTCCTAAGCCTTGAAGCACTACTAAACGTACGTGTGAAATTGACAAAAGATATGTGAACCATGACACAAAATGGCAACTCATAATATCGATCGTAGAGCGACGATAATAGTGCATGAGCGGCTCTCCCATGATCCGATCGTAAACGGAAAAACAATCAAAACGATGTCGTCTTGCTCGCACGATGATGATGCAAAGTCGTACCATGGTGCCCAACTGAAGGGTAAAAGTAATAAGAATCATAACCCATGGTCGTGTGTGAACACTACCCAAAGTGCACAAGCGTGTGAAAAAACGCCACAACCAATGCTCAACACAAGCCCCACACGTGACTCATACAGGGTGCAATCACGTGTGAACAAGACCCACAATAGATCCCTGAAAACACGCTCTCCCCTCACCCCCATGTAACATGCCTAACAATCACTAAAAATATGTGTGATCCATCCTCTAGACCTCAAATCCTCTCCAAATGTGCGTATGCAAAATTTGCACGAAAGCAGCCTCTTTCAATACCAGTGTAGCGAAGGTGTGTACATGTGTGCAAGAAAATAGGATAAGGTTAATGGTGAAGATAACGGGCTAGGCAAATGACCATAGAGTGTGGAGTGAAAGAAGGCTTGAGTGCACAAAGCGTGGGAATCAAATCCTTGTCAAGAGCGCGAATGGATCCAAACCCTAGAATAGGTGCCTCCTTTATTTTCCTCCCCTTTTTTCTTTTACTCAAAACCTTCTTCTCGTGCCACCAACCTCTAAGAGGCCCTAACGGTGCCTATTCTAGCCTAAAACCAAAACTTACAGTATCTTATCCAGTTTCGCTTTCAGATAAAGCAGCAAATCGGATGGTGAGACCCTATCTATCTGGAGTCCCTGAGCTGTCTCTAGAGGATGACACGATAGCCTTTGCCTTCAAGCACCTTCACTACGCAGATTAAGTCATCTCGGCTCGATAATTGGAGAGCCTCTACTTTCTGAGTACTACTGAATGATCGGCGGAGGTACACGTGTGCTTAGGATAGTCAGTAGATCATGGCACACCACCTATAGTCGGCATGAGCGGTTGGCAGAGAACATTGCCTTTGCCATGATCCTTAGTGAACTGCCTGTTACAAGAGGGATAGTTCTCTATGAGCACCACCTCGACGAGACCTTAGTGTTCATAGATTGATGTGTACGACTCTGGGACATTATATTCCTTGATACAGGATCTCGATTGCTGGCCGAGCCTACAACGGTCTTTTGTTTTAGAATAATCATGAGGGATGGATGATGTCATATCTAGAATTAAGGCATTGGATAAGGATGTCAAGGAAGCACTTCGTATATGGGTCACAACCACCATAGCCATTTCAAGGCAAGGGTAAAAACCTTGGAGAGAGGGAGTGTTGAATTGGACAGATTCTATGGACGAGTAGTGTAACATGTGCGGGGTACAGTAAGATGGATCTCGCCAAATTGAAAGTTAATGGTATAGTCTGAGATGGGAGGACATGAAAGCTTACCTCCATCAAAGGTTTTGTCCCCATGGAAGAGAAGATAAATGAGTTTATAGAGTTTTCTCAAGCAGGCAAACTTACGGAGGCGTATTATCAATTGATCTTACGTAAGCCTAGTCCGACATGCTCTTCCGATGGAAGACGAGACCCTTCTCCATGGGTTTGTCAGAAGATTGGATCCTCCCTTGGATAGATTGGTTAAGAATGCGAAACTGTCTTTGTTAGCGGCGGGGAAGCAATTAAGATGGTGGTGGCTGAGGATTTTGTGCATGTATTTCTTTCTAAGGAGACCGTGTAGTAAAAGGCCTTTTTGCCCCCTCCCAAAGAGAGCTCCATCTAATTCTAGTATGCCAAATTCAAAGAGAAATAGGGGACAAGATTGGAGCCAAGTATGAAAAGCGAGTGGGCACAGTGGACATGATTCTTTCCCTAGAATGCCTTTGGATTTGCAGTTTTAGCTCAGGAAGGAGTATGAAGTGTTTTAGATGCGAGCAGCCTACTGGGACATTTTATGAATGGTTGTGCCAACGCACCGATTGATGTTACCATTCTAACTCCACCATAGAACTTGCTTGACAAGTCAAAGGAGGCAAGTTCTAGCCCAGTCTCAGCAACTTCTAATGCCATTATAATAGTAGCTAACCCCAGAGAAAGAAGGAAGAGGTAGACTTCGTTCGATAGAGTGGAGCACCAGGATCGAAACCAACGATTCTCACTAAGTTACACCCCATCCGATTTTTGAGGTAAGAATTTTAAGCTTTTTGTTGATTCGAGAAACGCTCATTCATTCATTCATTTCACTTGGATGTTGCATAAATTAGTAATCGACCAGAAGCAAGGCAGACCAATGCGAGTGGAATTGGGTAGTGGAAGTTACTTGCCAAAAGACGGATGTAATTCAGTTTCTCTTGGATGGGAACCTAGCCAAATATTATCACAAAGGCACCATTTCCTTCATGGATCTTCATGTGAACAAGATGAAAGGAACTGGAGTAGTTTGTTGAACTCCCACCCCGTAACCTGTAAAAGTAGTAAAGTTATTGAAGGGACTCCAGCAGAAGCAAGCCATCCTGCAGATAAAGAGTTGCAAGGAAACCATGTTGGTTAAGTGAGTATATACTGTGACGTAGATTTAACTACAATACCCTCGACTCGTGAGGTGGATCATGAGAAAGAGTTCATTCTCGGAGCCCAACAATAGTGAATCTTGAGCTTATAAGAAGGCCATTCCGAAAGCAACCGAGCTCGGGGAATAATCGAGATAACTGTTTGAGGAGAGCTTTGTTTGGCCCATTTGTATCCCCTTGCTATGTGGTGCTCGTTCTCTTTCAGAAGAAGAATGATGGGACTATGAGATTGTATATTCAGGGTTAAATCGGCTTACTGTTAAGAATAAGCATGTTACTCCTGGAATGTGCTGTTAGATTGATCGCATAAAGGCCAGATATTTATAAAGATTGACTTAAACTTAGGATGTTATCGTATCATAATATTCCTAAGATAGATTTTAATACATGGTATGCACATTACGAGTTCACGATAATGCTGTTGGGATTAAACAAATTCCCCTTCTAGCTATAACTGTTGAATGCAAAAAGAAAAAGAAAAGAAACCTTCGGATGATTTTATCTCGGTCTTCATTGATGCAATTCTAGTTTGCTCGAAGAATGTAGCTGATCGCATGTGAAGTATGTGTCTCTTCAAAGTCCTCGAAAGCCTCCAGAAGCACAGACTTTTCTCTAAGAAGAGTGCATGTACCTTCTTTACCATCAAATTGAATATCCGGGATCATAATATCAAGAGATAGTATATTAGCTGATCCCGCCAAGGTGCAAAAGCGGCTATCGATTTGCCAGAACCAAAGACGATAGAGGAAGTCAAATGGTTCTTGGGATTGATAAGATGGTATCCGATGTTCATATGCCAAGATTGTTTCTCCTTTGACGGCGCTTCTCAAGAAGGACATTCCATTCTAATGGTCTGCGCGATGTGCCAAAGTAACTTTGATAAGCTGAGGGGTTGCTTGACTAATCCGCTGGTGCTATAGCTAAGATCTCACGAGAGGAACAGTGATGACGTAGAGTTGCTTGTCTTCTCGGGTTATAGATCATAAAATTTTAAAGCAAATTTTCAACCAGAATGATGTTAACATCACGCAAAGAAGATAAATACAAACACTTCGAGAGTTTGGTTTTAAAATCAAGTATAGGTTAGACAAGGAGAATGCGGTCATAGATATATTAGGCAGGAAGGCCTCCTTACTTGCACGTTGAGATTAAGGAAGAGATTGGATTAGATAAGTTCTTTATCCCTATTATCATATTGCTTACCGCAAAAGTAAAGGCAACCCTAGAAGTAAAGAAAATTCATGGATTCACGTTAGAGGTGGATGCTTGTACTTCAATAATCGGTTGTATATTTTTCAAGATAGAGATCTTAATAAGAGGATTCTAAAGAAAGCTCGTGACACGCCCCAGCTAAGTGAAGACCGTCATGGTGGCTGCTACAAAGAAGCATTTCTTTTAGCCTTGCGAAGGTGAAATGACAAAAACGCCAAGACACGTGCATCCTATTTCACATATACAATTAGAATACATAAGCATGGATTCCATCATTAGATTTTTCTTCAGTCGATGCAGGACATGATTCCATCTTAGCCGTGTGGTAGATCGCTTGACGAAGGTTGCTCATTCGATTCTTTTGAAAAAGACTTATACTGCTCTTGGTGTTTGCTAAAAGTCATTCCAAAGGATATATTTAGACTTTACTTTGGAAGGATAGTTAGGGATCGGGGTGCTGAATTCATGTGTCCTGCTCTTGGAATAAATGCTTTGAAGCTGTAGCTCTATAGATTTTGGTACTATCTAGAAATTGATGATTAGGCAGAGAGGGTAATCAAAGACATTCTTCGAGCATTCCATGGAAGGGAACCCAAAAAATGGATGAATTCTCCACATTCGGTATAATTTTATTGCGATGCATCTTATAGTAGATTGTGCAACGCCATTGATTTAGTTCAACCCACTGGTCAGAGTGGAAGTCTTGAAGCAAATAGATAAAGTGGATTGTTCAATGCGGACTATAAAAAAGGATATCAAAGCTACTCACGATAGAAAAAAGTAGCGTGTTGATCTCAAGTAGACTACTAGAGAATTTGATGAAGGTGATATGGTCTTCCTTGTTGGTATACGACCCAACCACAGAAAATCCCTCTCCTTGGGGAAAAGTACAAGAAGTTTTTGCCCATATAACATAAACCCTACACAAATATGAGGAAAGTTGGAGATTAAGTTATAGACTGTGCATGAATACGAGGAAAGTTGGAGATTGAGCTCGTGAACTTTTATTCCCTCCTCCGTACTGGAAGATCCACAATGTATTTTCATGCGAGCTCATTTGAAGAAAGAAGAAGTATGTTCTAGGTCCAAGTCATGTATTGGATGATGAGAAGGTAGGCCTAGATATATGAACACTCATAATGCTCGATGCCATCATCCCTGCCCCCTCTCCAGATCATGCCCACATCATCTAGCTCACACACATCGCTATCACATACGTCAGCATCAGTGTCCATATCATCATGTGCAAATATATGTGTATGTATCATCATGTGCACATGTGTGTGTGATACATCAATATCATCGTATGTGTGTGTAATAGATCATCATGCGTATGGGTTTATATAAGATACATCATCATCATCATCATCATCAGATCCGTGCATCGATGTAGTCTACAGTATTAAGAACGTAATCATGGCGGCTTAAGAGTGTCAGACACTCGTACAAGTCACCAAAAGAAGACTCATCCCATGAATGCGAACAATGCCGAACCTTCTGTGTCAACGCATTCGAGCACAGAGTGGGTCAACAAAGTTGCCGTATGTGGACCATATATCCTCCTCATCAAAACAACACCTCATATGACTAGGCAACAAACATGCAAGCTCCAACGTCCAACAATGGCATGAGTATGCCATCTCTTCATAGCGTGGAGTCTGTCTGTAAATGAGGGTATAGAGGTCCTAAGCCTTGAAGCACTACTAAACGTACGTGTGAAATTGACAAAAGATATGTGAACCATGACACAAAATGGCAACTCATAATATCGATCGTAGAGCGACGATAATAGTGCATGAGCGGCTCTCCCATGATCCGATCGTAAACGGAAAAACAATCAAAACGATGTCGTCTTGCTCGCGCGATGATGATGCAAAGTCGTACCATGGTGCCCAACTGAAGGGTAAAAGTAATAAGAATCATAACCCATGGTCGTGTGTGAACACTACCCAAAGTGCACAAGCGTGTGAAAAAACGCCACAACCAATGCTCAACACAAGCCCCACACGTGACTCATACAGGGTGCAATCACGTGTGAACAAGACCCACAATAGATCCCTGAAAACACGCTCTCCCCTCACCCCCATGTAACATGCCTAACAATCACTAAAAATATGTGTGATCCATCCTCTAGACCTCAAATCCTCTCCAAATGTGCGTATGCAAAATTTGCACGAAAGCAGCCTCTTTCAATACCAGTGTAGCGAAGGTGTGTACATGTGTGCAAGAAAATAGGATAAGGTTAATGGTGAAGATAACGGGCTAGGCAAATGACCATAGAGTGTGGAGTGAAAGAAGGCTTGAGTGCACAAAGCGTGGGAATCAAATCCTTGTCAAGAGCGCGAATGGATCCAAACCCTAGAATAGGTGCCTCCTTTATTTTCCTCCCCTTTTTTCTTTTACTCAAAACCTTCTTCTCGTGCCACCAACCTCTAAGAGGCCCTAACGGTGCCTATTCTAGCCTAAAACCAAAACTTACAGTATCTTATCCAGTTTCGCTTTCAGATAAAGCAGCAAATCGGATGGTGAGACCCTATCTATCTGGAGTCCCTGAGCTGTCTCTAGAGGATGACACGATAGCCTTTGCCTTCAAGCACCTTCACTACGCAGATTAAGTCATCTCGGCTCGATAATTGGAGAGCCTCTACTTTCTGAGTACTACTGAATGATCGGCGGAGGTACACGTGTGCTTAGGATAGTCAGTAGATCATGGCACACCACCTATAGTCGGCATGAGCGGTTGGCAGAGAACATTGCCTTTGCCATGATCCTTAGTGAACTGCCTGTTACAAGAGGGATAGTTCTCTATGAGCACCACCTCGACGAGACCTTAGTGTTCATAGATTGATGTGTACGACTCTGGGACATTATATTCCTTGATACAGGATCTCGATTGCTCGCCGAGCCTACAACGGTCTTTTGTTTTAGAATAATCATGAGGGATGGATGATGTCATATCTAGAATTAAGGCATTGGATAAGGATGTCAAGGAAGCACTTCGTATATGGGTCACAACCACCATAGCCATTTCAAGGCAAGGGTAAAAACCTTGGAGAGAGGGAGTGTTGAATTGGACAGATTCTATGGACGAGTAGTGTAACATGTGCGGGGTACAGTAAGATGGATCTCGCCAAATTGAAAGTTAATGGTATAGTCTGAGATGGGAGGACATGAAAGCTTACCTCCATCAAAGGTTTTGTCCCCATGGAAGAGAAGATAAATGAGTTTATAGAGTTTTCTCAAGCAGGCAAACTTACGGAGGCGTATTATCAATTGATCTTACGTAAGCCTAGTCCGACATGCTCTTCCGATGGAAGACGAGACCCTTCTCCATGGGTTTGTCAGAAGATTGGATCCTCCCTTGGATAGATTGGTTAAGAATGCGAAACTGTCTTTGTTAGCGGCGGGGAAGCAATTAAGATGGTGGTGGCTGAGGATTTTGTGCATGTATTTCTTTCTAAGGAGACCGTGTAGTAAAAGGCCTTTTTGCCCCCTCCCAAAGAGAGCTCCATCTAATTCTAGTATGCCAAATTCAAAGAGAAATAGGGGACAAGATTGGAGCCAAGTATGAAAAGCGAGTGGGCACAGTGGACATGATTCTTTCCCTAGAATGCCTTTGGATTTGCAGTTTTAGCTCAGGAAGGAGTATGAAGTGTTTTAGATGCGAGCAGCCTACTGGGACATTTTATGAATGGTTGTGCCAACGCACCGATTGATGTTACCATTCTAACTCCACCATAGAACTTGCTTGACAAGTCAAAGGAGGCAAGTTCTAGCCCAGTCTCAGCAACTTCTAATGCCATTATAATAGTAGCTAACCCCAGAGAAAGAAGGAAGAGGTAGACTTCGTTCGATAGAGTGGAGCACCAGGATCGAAACCAACGATTCTCACTAAGTTACACCCCATCCGATTTTTGAGGTAAGAATTTTAAGCTTTTTGTTGATTCGAGAAACGCTCATTCATTCATTCATTTCACTTGGATGTTGCATAAATTAGTAATCGACCAGAAGCAAGGCAGACCAATGCGAGTGGAATTGGGTAGTGGAAGTTACTTGCCAAAAGACGGATGTAATTCAGTTTCTCTTGGATGGGAACCTAGCCAAATATTATCACAAAGGCACCATTTCCTTCATGGATCTTCATGTGAACAAGATGAAAGGAACTGGAGTAGTTTGTTGAACTCCCACCCCGTAACCTGTAAAAGTAGTAAAGTTATTGAAGGGACTCCAGCAGAAGCAAGCCATCCTGCAGATAAAGAGTTGCAAGGAAACCATGTTGGTTAAGTGAGTATATACTGTGACGTAGATTTAACTACAATACCCTCGACTCGTGAGGTGGATCATGAGAAAGAGTTCATTCTCGGAGCCCAACAATAGTGAATCTTGAGCTTATAAGAAGGCCATTCCGAAAGCAACCGAGCTCGGGGAATAATCGAGATAACTGTTTGAGGAGAGCTTTGTTTGGCCCATTTGTATCCCCTTGCTATGTGGTGCTCGTTCTCTTTCAGAAGAAGAATGATGGGACTATGAGATTGTATATTCAGGGTTAAATCGGCTTACTGTTAAGAATAAGCATGTTACTCCTGGAATGTGCTGTTAGATTGATCGCATAAAGGCCAGATATTTATAAAGATTGACTTAAACTTAGGATGTTATCGTATCATAATATTCCTAAGATAGATTTTAATACATGGTATGCACATTACGAGTTCACGATAATGCTGTTGGGATTAAACAAATTCCCCTTCTAGCTATAACTGTTGAATGCAAAAAGAAAAAGAAAAGAAACCTTCGGATGATTTTATCTCGGTCTTCATTGATGCAATTCTAGTTTGCTCGAAGAATGTAGCTGATCGCATGTGAAGTATGTGTCTCTTCAAAGTCCTCGAAAGCCTCCAGAAGCACAGACTTTTCTCTAAGAAGAGTGCATGTACCTTCTTTACCATCAAATTGAATATCCGGGATCATAATATCAAGAGATAGTATATTAGCTGATCCCGCCAAGGTGCAAAAGCGGCTATCGATTTGCCAGAACCAAAGACGATAGAGGAAGTCAAATGGTTCTTGGGATTGATAAGATGGTATCCGATGTTCATATGCCAAGATTGTTTCTCCTTTGACGGCGCTTCTCAAGAAGGACATTCCATTCTAATGGTCTGCGCGATGTGCCAAAGTAACTTTGATAAGCTGAGGGGTTGCTTGACTAATCCGCTGGTGCTATAGCTAAGATCTCACGAGAGGAACAGTGATGACGTAGAGTTGCTTGTCTTCTCGGGTTATAGATCATAAAATTTTAAAGCAAATTTTCAACCAGAATGATGTTAACATCACGCAAAGAAGATAAATACAAACACTTCGAGAGTTTGGTTTTAAAATCAAGTATAGGTTAGACAAGGAGAATGCGGTCATAGATATATTAGGCAGGAAGGCCTCCTTACTTGCACGTTGAGATTAAGGAAGAGATTGGATTAGATAAGTTCTTTATCCCTATTATCATATTGCTTACCGCAAAAGTAAAGGCAACCCTAGAAGTAAAGAAAATTCATGGATTCACGTTAGAGGTGGATGCTTGTACTTCAATAATCGGTTGTATATTTTTCAAGATAGAGATCTTAATAAGAGGATTCTAAAGAAAGCTCGTGACACGCCCCAGCTAAGTGAAGACCGTCATGGTGGCTGCTACAAAGAAGCATTTCTTTTAGCCTTGCGAAGGTGAAATGACAAAAACGCCAAGACACGTGCATCCTATTTCACATATACAATTAGAATACATAAGCATGGATTCCATCATTAGATTTTTCTTCAGTCGATGCAGGACATGATTCCATCTTAGCCGTGTGGTAGATCGCTTGACGAAGGTTGCTCATTCGATTCTTTTGAAAAAGACTTATACTGCTCTTGGTGTTTGCTAAAAGTCATTCCAAAGGATATATTTAGACTTTACTTTGGAAGGATAGTTAGGGATCGGGGTGCTGAATTCATGTGTCCTGCTCTTGGAATAAATGCTTTGAAGCTGTAGCTCTATAGATTTTGGTACTATCTAGAAATTGATGATTAGGCAGAGAGGGTAATCAAAGACATTCTTCGAGCATTCCATGGAAGGGAACCCAAAAAATGGATGAATTCTCCACATTCGGTATAATTTTATTGCGATGCATCTTATAGTAGATTGTGCAACGCCATTGATTTAGTTCAACCCACTGGTCAGAGTGGAAGTCTTGAAGCAAATAGATAAAGTGGATTGTTCAATGCGGACTATAAAAAAGGATATCAAAGCTACTCACGATAGAAAAAAGTAGCGTGTTGATCTCAAGTAGACTACTAGAGAATTTGATGAAGGTGATATGGTCTTCCTTGTTGGTATACGACCCAACCACAGAAAATCCCTCTCCTTGGGGAAAAGTACAAGAAGTTTTTGCCCATATAACATAAACCCTACACAAATATGAGGAAAGTTGGAGATTAAGTTATAGACTGTGCATGAATACGAGGAAAGTTGGAGATTGAGCTCGTGAACTTTTATTCCCTCCTCCGTACTGGAAGATCCACAATGTATTTTCATGCGAGCTCATTTGAAGAAAGAAGAAGTATGTTCTAGGTCCAAGTCATGTATTGGATGATGAGAAGGTAGGCCTAGATATATGAACACTCATAATGCTCGATGCCATCATCCCTGCCCCCTCTCCAGATCATGCCCACATCATCTAGCTCACACACATCGCTATCACATACGTCAGCATCAGTGTCCATATCATCATGTGCAAATATATGTGTATGTATCATCATGTGCACATGTGTGTGTGATACATCAATATCATCGTATGTGTGTGTAATAGATCATCATGCGTATGGGTTTATATAAGATACATCATCATCATCATCATCATCAGATCCGTGCATCGATGTAGTCTACAGTATTAAGAACGTAATCATGGCGGCTTAAGAGTGTCAGACACTCGTACAAGTCACCAAAAGAAGACTCATCCCATGAATGCGAACAATGCCGAACCTTCTGTGTCAACGCATTCGAGCACAGAGTGGGTCAACAAAGTTGCCGTATGTGGACCATATATCCTCCTCATCAAAACAACACCTCATATGACTAGGCAACAAACATGCAAGCTCCAACGTCCAACAATGGCATGAGTATGCCATCTCTTCATAGCGTGGAGTCTGTCTGTAAATGAGGGTATAGAGGTCCTAAGCCTTGAAGCACTACTAAACGTACGTGTGAAATTGACAAAAGATATGTGAACCATGACACAAAATGGCAACTCATAATATCGATCGTAGAGCGACGATAATAGTGCATGAGCGGCTCTCCCATGATCCGATCGTAAACGGAAAAACAATCAAAACGATGTCGTCTTGCTCGCGCGATGATGATGCAAAGTCGTACCATGGTGCCCAACTGAAGGGTAAAAGTAATAAGAATCATAACCCATGGTCGTGTGTGAACACTACCCAAAGTGCACAAGCGTGTGAAAAAACGCCACAACCAATGCTCAACACAAGCCCCACACGTGACTCATACAGGGTGCAATCACGTGTGAACAAGACCCACAATAGATCCCTGAAAACACGCTCTCCCCTCACCCCCATGTAACATGCCTAACAATCACTAAAAATATGTGTGATCCATCCTCTAGACCTCAAATCCTCTCCAAATGTGCGTATGCAAAATTTGCACGAAAGCAGCCTCTTTCAATACCAGTGTAGCGAAGGTGTGTACATGTGTGCAAGAAAATAGGATAAGGTTAATGGTGAAGATAACGGGCTAGGCAAATGACCATAGAGTGTGGAGTGAAAGAAGGCTTGAGTGCACAAAGCGTGGGAATCAAATCCTTGTCAAGAGCGCGAATGGATCCAAACCCTAGAATAGGTGCCTCCTTTATTTTCCTCCCCTTTTTTCTTTTACTCAAAACTTTCTTCTCGTGCCACCAACCTCTAAGAGGCCCTAACGGTGCCTATTCTAGCCTAAAACCAAAACTTACAGTATCTTATCCAGTTTCGCTTTCAGATAAAGCAGCAAATCGGATGGTGAGACCCTATCTATCTGGAGTCCCTGAGCTGTCTCTAGAGGATGACACGATAGCCTTTGCCTTCAAGCACCTTCACTACGCAGATTAAGTCATCTCGGCTCGATAATTGGAGAGCCTCTACTTTCTGAGTACTACTGAATGATCGGCGGAGGTACACGTGTGCTTAGGATAGTCAGTAGATCATGGCACACCACCTATAGTCGGCATGAGCGGTTGGCAGAGAACATTGCCTTTGCCATGATCCTTAGTGAACTGCCTGTTACAAGAGGGATAGTTCTCTATGAGCACCACCTCGACGAGACCTTAGTGTTCATAGATTGATGTGTACGACTCTGGGGCATTATATTCCTTGATACAGGATCTCGATTGCTGGCCGAGCCTACGACGGTCTTTTGTTTTAGAATAATCATGAGGGATGGATGATGTCATATCTAGAATTAAGGCATTGGATAAGGATGTCAAGGAAGCACTTCGTATATGGGTCACAACCACCATAGCCATTTCAAGGCAAGGGTAAAAACCTTGGAGAGAGGGAGTGTTGAATTGGACAGATTCTATGGACGAGTAGTGTAACATGTGCGGGGTACAGTAAGATGGATCTCGCCAAATTGAAAGTTAATGGTATAGTCTGAGATGGGAGGACATGAAAGCTTACCTCCATCAAAGGTTTTGTCCCCATGGAAGAGAAGATAAATGAGTTTATAGAGTTTTCTCAAGCAGGCAAACTTACGGAGGCGTATTATCAATTGATCTTACGTAAGCCTAGTCCGACATGCTCTTCCGATGGAAGACGAGACCCTTCTCCATGGGTTTGTCAGAAGATTGGATCCTCCCTTGGATAGATTGGTTAAGAATGCGAAACTGTCTTTGTTAGCGGCGGGGAAGCAATTAAGATGGTGGTGGCTGAGGATTTTGTGCATGTATTTCTTTCTAAGGAGACCGTGTAGTAAAAGGCCTTTTTGCCCCCTCCCAAAGAGAGCTCCATCTAATTCTAGTATGCCAAATTCAAAGAGAAATAGGGGACAAGATTGGAGCCAAGTATGAAAAGCGAGTGGGCACAGTGGACATGATTCTTTCCCTAGAATGCCTTTGGATTTGCAGTTTTAGCTCAGGAAGGAGTATGAAGTGTTTTAGATGCGAGCAGCCGACTGGGACATTTTATGAATGGTTGTGCCAACGCACCGATTGATGTTACCATTCTAACTCCACCATAGAACTTGCTTGACAAGTCAAAGGAGGCAAGTTCTAGCCCAGTCTCAGCAACTTCTAATGCCATTATAATAGTAGCTAACCCCAGAGAAAGAAGGAAGAGGTAGACTTCGTTCGATAGAGTGGAGCACCAGGATCGAAACCAACGATTCTCACTAAGTTACACCCCATCCGATTTTTGAGGTAAGAATTTTAAGCTTTTTGTTGATTCGAGAAACGCTCATTCATTCATTCATTTCACTTGGATGTTGCATAAATTAGTAATCGACCAGAAGCAAGGCAGACCAATGCGAGTGGAATTGGGTAGTGGAAGTTACTTGCCAAAAGACGGATGTAACTCAGTTTCTCTTGGATGGGAGCCTAGCCAAATATTATCACAAAGGCACCATTTCCTTCATGGATCTTCATGTGAACAAGATGAAAGGAACTGGAGTAGTTTGTTGAACTCCCACCCCGTAACCTGTAAAAGTAGTAAAGTTATTGAAGGGACTCCAGCAGAAGCAAGCCATCCTGCAGATAAAGAGTTGCAAGGAAACCATGTTGGTTAAGTGAGTATATACTGTGACGTAGATTTAACTACAATACCCTCGACTCGTGAGGTGGATCATGAGAAAGAGTTCATTCTCGGAGCCCAACAATAGTGAATCTTGAGCTTATAAGAAGGCCATTTCGAAAGCAACCGAGCTCGGGGAATAATCGAGATAACTGTTTGAGGAGAGCTTTGTTTGGCCCATTTGTATCCCCTTGCTATGTGGTGCTCGTTCTCTTTCAGAAGAAGAATGATGGGACTATGAGATTGTATATTCAGGGTTAAATCGGCTTACTGTTAAGAATAAGCATGTTACTCCTGGAATGTGCTGTTAGATTGATCGCATAAAGGCCAGATATTTATAAAGATTGACTTAAACTTAGGATGTTATCGTATCATAATATTCCTAAGATAGATTTTAATACATGGTATGCACATTACGAGTTCACGATAATGCTGTTGGGATTAAACAAATTCCCCTTCTAGCTATAACTGTTGAATGCAAAAAGAAAAAGAAAAGAAACCTTCGGATGATTTTATCTCGGTCTTCATTGATGCAATTCTAGTTTGCTCGAAGAATGTAGCTGATCGCATGTGAAGTATGTGTCTCTTCAAAGTCCTCGAAAGCCTCCAGAAGCACAGACTTTTCTCTAAGAAGAGTGCATGTACCTTCTTTACCATCAAATTGAATATCCGGGATCATAATGTCAAGAGATAGTATATTAGCTGATCCCGCCAAGGTGCAAAAGCGGCTATCGATTTGCCAGAACCAAAGACGATAGAGGAAGTCAAATGGTTCTTGGGATTGATAAGATGGTATCCGATGTTCATATGCCAAGATTGTTTCTCCTTTGACGGCGCTTCTCAAGAAGGACATTCCATTCTAATGGTCTGCGCGATGTGCCAAAGTAACTTTGATAAGCTGAGGGGTTGCTTGACTAATCCGCTGGTGCTATAGCTAAGATCTCACGAGAGGAACAGTGATGACGTAGAGTTGCTTGTCTTCTCGGGTTATAGATCATAAAATTTTAAAGCAAATTTTCAACCAGAATGATGTTAACATCACGCAAAGAAGATAAATACAAACACTTCGAGAGTTTGGTTTTAAAATCAAGTATAGGTTAGACAAGGAGAATGCGGTCATAGATATATTAGGCAGGAAGGCCTCCTTACTTGCACGTTGAGATTAAGGAAGAGATTGGATTAGATAAGTTCTTTATCCCTATTATCATATTGCTTACCGCAAAAGTAAAGGCAACCCTAGAAGTAAAGAAAATTCATGGATTCACGTTAGAGGTGGATGCTTGTACTTCAATAATCGGTTGTATATTTTTCAAGATAGAGATCTTAATAAGAGGATTCTAAAGAAAGCTCGTGACACGCCCCAGCTTAAGTGAAGACCGTCATGGTGGCTGCTACAAAGAAGCATTTCTTTTAGCCTTGCAAAGGTGAAATGACAAAAACGCCAAGACACGTGCATCCTATTTCACATATACAATTAGAATACATAAGCATGGATTCCATCATTAGATTTTTCTTTAGTCGATGCAGGACATGATTCCATCTTAGCCGTGTGGTAGATCGCTTGACGAAGGTTGCTCATTCGATTCTTTTGAAAAAGACTTATACTGCTCTTGGTGTTTGCTAAAAGTCATTCCAAAGGATATATTTAGACTTTACTTTGGAAGGATAGTTAGGGATCGGGGTGCTGAATTCATGTGTCCTGCTCTTGGAATAAATGCTTTGAAGCTGTAGCTCTATAGATTTTGGTACTATCTAGAAATTGATGATTAGGCAGAGAGGGTAATCAAAGACATTCTTCGAGCATTCCATGGAAGGGAACCCAAAAAATGGATGAATTCTCCACATTCGGTATAATTTTATTGCGATGCATCTTATAGTAGATTGTGCAACGCCATTGATTTAGTTCAACCCACTGGTCAGAGTGGAAGTCTTGAAGCAAATAGATAAAGTGGATTGTTCAATGCGGACTATAAAAAAGGATATCAAAGCTACTCACGATAGAAAAAAGTAGCGTGTTGATCTCAAGTAGACTACTAGAGAATTTGATGAAGGTGATATGGTCTTCCTTGTTGGTATACGACCCAACCACAGAAAATCCCTCTCCTTGGGGAAAAGTACAAGAAGTTTTTGCCCATATAACATAAACCCTACACAAATATGAGGAAAGTTGGAGATTAAGTTATAGACTGTGCATGAATACGAGGAAAGTTGGAGATTGAGCTCGTGAACTTTTATTCCCTCCTCCGTACTGGAAGATCCACAATGTATTTTCATGCGAGCTCATTTGAAGAAAGAAGAAGTATGTTCTAGGTCCAAGTCATGTATTGGATGATGAGAAGGTAGGCCTAGATATATGAACACTCATAATGCTCGATGCCATCATCCCTGCCCCCTCTCCAGATCATGCCCACATCATCTAGCTCACACACATCGCTATCACATACGTCAGCATCAGTGTCCATATCATCATGTGCAAATATATGTGTATGTATCATCATGTGCACATGTGTGTGTGATACATCAATATCATCGTATGTGTGAGATCCCTGTTCCCCACCGATCAACGGATTCGGGGTACTAGCAGCGGAAGTAGCACATCATGCGTGGGTAGGGGTCTCACACTCGGGGCCTCGCCCACGGATATCCGGACAAGAGACTAATCCGTCGGTTTGTCCAAAACCGAAACTGGAAAAACTTCCTTTACTCGGAAAGCATGGGCGATTCCACCAGGATAACTCTTTACTCTAACGTAGTCAAGATCATTACGGATCAACTGATCTGACTGCACCTTTAACGGTACTTGGTCAAATCAAGGAAGAAACTTGCACTTGGATCATTGGGATCAACGCTTTTTTCCCCATCAAGAGGCACAGCCGTTGATTCCTATCCATAGAACAATTTCTATCCGGGATTTACTTTATCTATCGTAAAAACAAAAGTTGAGTCTCGATTTATGGATCCATCAGTCCAGCCTAACCCCATCCGATCCCATGGGTTAGCCAACCGCCCAACCACTGTAGTGATGGGATCCAATTTGGAATTTGTTTAGGTTTTGTCCCGGGTACCAAGGAAAAGAGTCCCAAGGCCCCCTAGCCGGAAGTTCATGCAAACATAAAACTAGCCACACCACTTACACACCCAATATGAAATTTGCCTTTTTCTTAGCATCAGCTAACTTTAAAACAATCCTTTAATGAAACCATAGTACCACTGATCATGATCTTCCAATTTATCCGGTTGATTCATAATTTCCAATCATTCCTTCATCAGAGTATCTATGGCATCATTGGCAACTAGAACACTCACCACCTGTCCACACAGGGGCCTTTTCAATAGTTCCTAGCCCATAATACTTGGCAATATAATCA
Organism: Cibotium barometz; assembly: GCF_041138505.1. Taxonomy (NCBI): domain Eukaryota; kingdom Viridiplantae; phylum Streptophyta; class Polypodiopsida; order Cyatheales; family Cibotiaceae; genus Cibotium; species Cibotium barometz. The sequence goes on along the minus strand of NC_141065.1, from coordinate 11,745,916 downwards.
CTTATAAAAATCAAGATGGACTCTCGTTGAAGATCAGCAAGATCAACCAACAGATCCATATAAAGAGCCATGGACTCATCCATTGAAGACCAGCAAGGTCAATCAACCAGATCCATGCCCGGTTTCACAAAACAACTCTTACTCCTTGTTCCAATATCTTCCACGACGCACGTGTGGGTATCTTCGGCGACCCAGAGCCCGAGCACCGTATGGTCAGCACCCTCTAGGATCCTTCGCAGGTGACCTAGCGCTTCACTCATAGGCCGCTTCCTTGGTCCCTCATCCACCGTACCGGAAGCTCACCATTTAAATCGAACCGAGGCTGGTCAAGACCTCGGTCGACCTTGCTACGCGAGACGTCCTCCATTGACTCTCCGTCAGCAGTTGCAACTTTTACAGTTAGGTCTTCATGACCTTAATCCATAAGACGGTCAAAATGCTTCCCCAGCATTCTTGACATAAAACAGTCACAAAATACAGTTTCTAAATCGAACTCTCGTCTTTCCACATTATCCCTCCTTAGTCCACATTACTTATTCCACATTCCATTCAATGTGTACTCATTCATATCCATTTCCTCATATCGACGACACATTAATTCACATACGCATTCACCTTCACATCCATACATCCACATTTACATGTATACATCCATTTTCACATCCTCATTTATACATCCACATCCCATATCCACATTCATACATACACATCCATATCCACATCCAGCATCCACATCCACATCCACATTCACATTCACATCCACATTCACATCCTCATTTATACATCCACATCCACATCCACATTCACATCCATACATCCACATCTACATGCATACCTCCATTTTCACATCCTCATTTATACATCCACATCCCTTATCTACATTCATACATACACATCCATATCCACATCCATACATCCACATCCACATCCACATTCCCATTCATATCTATACATCCACATCTACATCCACATACATACATACATCCATATCCACATTCCCATTCACATCTATACATCCACATCTACATCCACATCTACATCCACATTCACATCCACATTCCCATTCACATCTATACATCCACATCTACATCTATATCCACATTCACATCTATGCATATACATCTTCATGCATACATCCATTTTCACGTTCATATATCCATTTTCACATTCATACATCCATACTCCCATCTCCACATCCACACATCCACATACATACATCCATTTCCACATTCCCATTCATGTAACCCCATATACCTTCACATCTAATCTTTTACATCACATCCATTCTCGTCCTATCACAACCCATATGCATCTTATCCTATCACATACACTTCTTACCTCATCCCATACACATCTTATCACATCTTAATTCATCTTATCACCTCTTATCATCTCTTATACACCTCTTATCACATCCTATCACATCTCATATCTATTTATAGAATACAAGAGAACTCTTATATTTGATATAAGATTTCTTTACACATTTACTTATGCATAAATTCCATTTAAGGAGATTAATACTTCTGAAGAAAAATCAATCTTTTATGCATCTTCTATGCATAAATTCATTTTAAATGAAAATGACACTTTTGAATTAAAATTCAATCTTTTATGCATCTTCCTATGCATAAATTCAATTTAGATGAGAATGACACTTTTGAATTAAAAATCATTTTTTTAAAATGCATCTTCTTATGCATAAAGTCAATTTGGTAGGAATTACACTTTTAGAATAAAAGAATTTCTCTTATGCATCTAAGTTATGCATAAAATCCATTTATGATGAAAATCACACTTTTAGTATAAAAAGAATATCTTTTATGCATACCTCCATGCATGAATTCCAATTATGATAAAAGTTACACTTTTATAATAAAATAATCAACTTTTATGCATACCTCTATGCATGAAATTCAATTGTGACAAAAGTAACACTTTTTACATTAAAATAATCATCTTTTATCCATACCTCTATACATGAAATCCAATATGATAAAAGTATCACTTTTGATATAAAAAAATTATCCTTTATGCATACTTCTATGCATGAAAATTAAAAATGATAAAAGTAACACTTTTGATATAAAAATTTTTCCTTTATGCATACTTCTATGCATGAAAATTAAAAATGATAAAAGTAACACTTTTGATATAAAAATTTTCCTTTATGCATACTTCTATGCATGAAAATTAAAAATGATAAAAGTAACACTTTTGATATAAAAATTTTCCTTTATGCATACTTCTATGCATGAAAATTAAAAATGGTAAAAGTAACACTTTTAATATAAAAAAATTATCTTTTATGCATACTTCTATGCATGAAAATTAAAAATGATAAAAGTAACACTTTTGATATAAAAAATTTTCCTTTATGCATACTTCTATGCATGAAAATTAAAAATGATAAAAGTAACACTTTTGATATAAAAAAAAATTTCTTTTATGCATACTTCTATGCATGAAAATTAAAAATGATAAAAGTAACACTTTTGATATAAAAAAAATTTCTTTTATGCATACTTCTATGCATGAAAATTAAAAATGATAAAAGTAACACTTTTGATTAAAAAAAATTTCTTTTATGCATACTTCTATGCATGAAAATTAAAAATGATAAAAATAACACTTTTGATATAAAAATTTATCCATTATGCATACTTCTATGCATGAAACAAAAATGGTAAAAATAACACTTTTGATATAAAAATTTATCCATTATGCATAATATTAAAATTCAATTTCTCCATGATTGTAATGAAATTCTTTCAATTAATCTAGGATGATAATTCCTAGAATATGGTAGGAAGTCCTCTTTTTATGCTTTGAATGAGATTATTTTATGCATAATTTTTATAAAAATTTTGCCATAGCTCCGCTGCTATGACTGATAAATTTCAATTTTTCTAAGGGATAATGCTTATCATTAAGAAAATAATTAAAATAATCTCTAATTGGATTATCAATCCATAATGGATTGAATCATTAATATACATAAACTAAAAGCATAGAAAAAAGCCATTAATTTGGCCTCAAGCATAGCTTAATCTTGGGTTAAGGAAAAGCTTTATGAAAAGCTTGATTTGGATTGAGAACGGTTCATGAGTATGACCATTTCTTGAGTGAGAGAGAGAATTTACATAAAAATCATTAGAATTTAAACATAAATGAAAATTAACTTCAATAGTATTATGTAACTCTTCACTACTATTCAAACTTCAATAGCATTAAAAAAAAACCATACCAATTAAACTTCTCAAGCTTGAGAGGGGTTGAGAAGAGAGAAACATTGAGAAATTATAGAAAGATCAATATTCACTAATTACCTTACAACTTGCTTGATTCTTTGTTCACGGTAGAGGCCCCCAACCAATCAATTGGTTAAGTATGTTGATGGAGCCACTAATGGGGATTGAAGAAAGAGGGAAGCTCCAAAAACTAGTGAATTATTAAATGAATTCACAGTTTCTGGCTTAGGTGGAGTAGAGTAACGATGCATAAACACTATCTATTTTTCAACAAGGGGGAGGCTTCTATTTATAGGAAAAATTGAGCTCCTAACCAAACAAACTGATTCTAGAATTTTCTAAATCAATTTGGTCAATATTTGACCATTTTTAGATCAGTTAAGCTAACTTTTTGGAACTAGACTTGAATGAGGAGAGAGGAGAGATAAAATATCTCAATTTTTATGAGTTTAAAACTCATTCAAGCATGTGAAATATGCATCTCCTTTAAAGAACTCTTCTTCCTTACATATGTGTCATAATGGAATCATTTTAATATTGCTCATAGTTTTTTTTTTTACTAATAATCCTTGTACATTTTCAACTCTTCATCTTATGTGAAATATGCACCTCCTTTAAAGAATTCCCCTTCCTTACATATGTCATATTTTTAATATTGCTCATAGTTTCTTACTAATAATCCTTGTACATTTTCAACTCTTCATCTTATGTGAAATATGCACCTCCTTTAAAGAATTCCCCTTCCTTACATATGTCATATTTTTAATATTGCTCATAGTTTTTTACTAATAATCCTTGTACATTTTCAACTCTTCATCTTATGTGAAATATGCACCTCCTTTAAAGAATTCCCCTTCCTTACATATGTCATATTTTTAATATTGCTCATAGTTTTTTACTAATAATCCTTGTACATTTTCAACTCTTCACCTCATGTGAGCATTTACTCATTTTTGGGTATTTTCTTTTTACAAGTTGGATTTATCTCCTCCCTACACATGGATTGATGCTATTGGTCCATAGGAACCTTAATTGGACCATAGTCTAAAGATTTCTGAAAATCTAGACCCTTAGACTAAGGTTCTTTATACCTATTTCCAATTAATTCCAATTGCACATTGGAAAATTCTTTTTGAATTTCTGTTTCAGGGGAACTCATCTGAATTATAAGAGATATTTTTCTATCCAAAAATATTCAAAATCTGAATATTCTCTCTCTAGAATAATTTTTCTCTCTCTAGGCTAAAATAGTTAGCAACAGGGTCTTTATATTTCTGAAGAGGGTTGATTGGGAAGATACTAGACATCAAAAAGGGGTTGGGGGAGGAATCTTACAGTATGTGTGTGTAATAGATCATCATGCGTATGGGTTTATATAAGATGCATCATCATCATCATCATCATCATCATCAGATCCATGCATCGATGTAGTCTACAGTATTAAGAACGTAATCATGGCGGCTTAAGAGTGTCAGACACTCGTACAAGTCACCAAAAGAAGACTCATCCCATGAATGCGAACAATGCCGAACCTTCTGTGTCAACGCATTCGAGCACAGAGTGGGTCAACAAAGTTGCCGTATGTGGACCATATATCCTCCTCATCAAAACAACACCTCATATGACTAGGCAACAAACATGCAAGCTCCAACGTCCAACAATGGCATGAGTATGCCATCTCTTCATAGCGTGGAGTCTGTAAATGAGGGTATAGAGGTCCTAAGCCTTGAAGCACTACTAAACGTACGTGTGAAATTGACAAAAGATATGTGAACCATGACACAAAATGGCAACTCATAATATCGATCGTAGAGCGACGATAATAGTGCATGAGCGGCTCTCCCATGATCCGATCGTAAACGGAAAAACAATCAAAACGATGTCGTCTTGCTCGCGCGATGATGATGCAAAGTCGTACCATGGTGCCCAACTGAAGGGTAAAAGTAATAAGAATCATAACCCATGGTCGTGTGTGAACACTACCCAAAGTGCACAAGCGTGTGAAAAAACGCCACAACCAATGCTCAACACAAGCCCCACACGTGACTCATACAGGGTGCAATCACGTGTGAACAAGACCCACAATAGATCCCTGAAAACACGCTCTCCCCTCACCCCCATGTAACATGCCTAACAATCACTAAAAATATGTGTGATCCATCCTCTAGACCTCAAATCCTCTCCAAATGTGCGTATGCAAAATTTGCACGAAAGCAGCCTCTTTCAATACCAGTGTAGCGAAGGTGTGTACATGTGTGCAAGAAAATAGGATAAGGTTAATGGTGAAGATAACGGGCTAGGCAAATGACCATAGAGTGTGGAGTGAAAGAAGGCTTGAGTGCACAAAGCGTGGGAATCAAATCCTTGTCAAGAGCGCGAATGGATCCAAACCCTAGAATAGGTGCCTCCTTTATTTTCCTCCCCTTTTTTCTTTTACTCAAAACTTTCTTCTCGTGCCACCAACCTCTAAGAGGCCCTAACGGTGCCTATTCTAGCCTAAAACCAAAACTTACAGTATCTTATCCAGTTTCGCTTTCAGATAAAGCAGCAAATCGGATGGTGAGACCCTATCTATCTGGAGTCCCTGAGCTGTCTCTAGAGGATGACACGATAGCCTTTGCCTTCAAGCACCTTCACTACGCAGATTAAGTCATCTCGGCTCGATAATTGGAGAGCCTCTACTTTCTGAGTACTACTGAATGATCGGCGGAGGTACACGTGTGCTTAGGATAGTCAGTAGATCATGGCACACCACCTATAGTCGGCATGAGCGGTTGGCAGAGAACATTGCCTTTGCCATGATCCTTAGTGAACTGCCTGTTACAAGAGGGATAGTTCTCTATGAGCACCACCTCGACGAGACCTTAGTGTTCATAGATTGATGTGTACGACTCTGGGGCATTATATTCCTTGATACAGGATCTCGATTGCTGGCCGAGCCTACGACGGTCTTTTGTTTTAGAATAATCATGAGGGATGGATGATGTCATATCTAGAATTAAGGCATTGGATAAGGATGTCAAGGAAGCACTTCGTATATGGGTCACAACCACCATAGCCATTTTGAGGCAAGGGTAAAAACCTTGGAGAGAGGGAGTGTTGAATTGGACAGATTCTATGGACGAGTAGTGTAACATGTGCGGGGTACAGTAAGATGGATCTCGCCAAATTGAAAGTTAATGGTATAGTCTGAGATGGGAGGACATGAAAGCTTACCTCCATCAAAGGTTTTGTCCCCATGGAAGAGAAGATAAATGAGTTTATAGAGTTTTCTCAAGCAGGCAAACTTACGGAGGCGTATTATCAATTGATCTTACGTAAGCCTAGTCCGACATGCTCTTCCGATGGAAGACGAGACCCTTCTCCATGGGTTTGTCAGAAGATTGGATCCTCCCTTGGATAGATTGGTTAAGAATGCGAAACTGTCTTTGTTAGCGGCGGGGAAGCAATTAAGATGGTGGTGGCTGAGGATTTTGTGCATGTATTTCTTTCTAAGGAGACCGTGTAGTAAAAGGCCTTTTTGCCCCCTCCCAAAGAGAGCTCCATCTAATTCTAGTATGCCAAATTCAAAGAGAAATAGGGGACAAGATTGGAGCCAAGTATGAAAAGCGAGTGGGCACAGTGGACATGATTCTTTCCCTAGAATGCCTTTGGATTTGCAGTTTTAGCTCAGGAAGGAGTATGAAGTGTTTTAGATGCGAGCAGCTACTGGGACATTTTATGAATGGTTGTGCCAACGCACCGATTGATGTTACCATTCTAACTCCACCATAGAACTTGCTTGACAAGTCAAAGGAGGCAAGTTCTAGCCCAGTCTCAGCAACTTCTAATGCCATTATAATAGTAGCTAACCCCAGAGAAAGAAGGAAGAGGTAGACTTCGTTCGATAGAGTGGAGCACCAGGATCGAAACCAACGATTCTCACTAAGTTACACCCCATCCGATTTTTGAGGTAAGAATTTTAAGCTTTTTGTTGATTCGAGAAACGCTCATTCATTCATTCATTTCACTTGGATGTTGCATAAATTAGTAATCGACCAGAAGCAAGGCAGACCAATGCGAGTGGAATTGGGTAGTGGAAGTTACTTGCCAAAAGACGGATGTAACTCAGTTTCTCTTGGATGGGAACCTAGCCAAATATTATCACAAAGGCACCATTTCCTTCATGGATCTTCATGTGAACAAGATGAAAGGAACTGGAGTAGTTTGTTGAACTCCCACCCCGTAACCTGTAAAAGTAGTAAAGTTATTGAAGGGACTCCAGCAGAAGCAAGCCATCCTGCAGATAAAGAGTTGCAAGGAAACCATGTTGGTTAAGTGAGTATATACTGTGACGTAGATTTAACTACAATACCCTCGACTCGTGAGGTGGATCATGAGAAAGAGTTCATTCTCGGAGCCCAACAATAGTGAATCTTGAGCTTATAAGAAGGCCATTCCGAAAGCAACCGAGCTCGGGGAATAATCGAGATAACTGTTTGAGGAGAGCTTTGTTTGGCCCATTTGTATCCCCTTGCTATGTGGTGCTCGTTCTCTTTCAGAAGAAGAATGATGGGACTATGAGATTGTATATTCAGGGTTAAATCGGCTTACTGTTAAGAATAAGCATGTTACTCCTGGAATGTGCTGTTAGATTGATCGCATAAAGGCCAGATATTTATAAAGATTGACTTAAACTTAGGATGTTATCGTATCATAATATTCCTAAGATAGATTTTAATACATGGTATGCACATTACGAGTTCACGATAATGCTGTTGGGATTAAACAAATTCCCCTTCTAGCTATAACTGTTGAATGCAAAAAGAAAAAGAAAAGAAACCTTCGGATGATTTTATCTCGGTCTTCATTGATGCAATTCTAGTTTGCTCGAAGAATGTAGCTGATCGCATGTGAAGTATGTGTCTCTTCAAAGTCCTCGAAAGCCTCCAGAAGCACAGACTTTTCTCTAAGAAGAGTGCATGTACCTTCTTTACCATCAAATTGAATATCCGGGATCATAATGTCAAGAGATAGTATATTAGCTGATCCCGCCAAGGTGCAAAAGCGGCTATCGATTTGCCAGAACCAAAGACGATAGAGGAAGTCAAATGGTTCTTGGGATTGATAAGATGGTATCCGATGTTCATATGCCAAGATTGTTTCTCCTTTGACGGCGCTTCTCAAGAAGGACATTCCATTCTAATGGTCTGCGCGATGTGCCAAAGTAACTTTGATAAGCTGAGGGGTTGCTTGACTAATCCGCTGGTGCTATAGCTAAGATCTCACGAGAGGAACAGTGATGACGTAGAGTTGCTTGTCTTCTCGGGTTATAGATCATAAAATTTTAAAGCAAATTTTCAACCAGAATGATGTTAACATCACGCAAAGAAGATAAATACAAACACTTCGAGAGTTTGGTTTTAAAATCAAGTATAGGTTAGACAAGGAGAATGCGGTCATAGATATATTAGGCAGGAAGGCCTCCTTACTTGCACGTTGAGATTAAGGAAGAGATTGGATTAGATAAGTTCTTTATCCCTATTATCATATTGCTTACCGCAAAAGTAAAGGCAACCCTAGAAGTAAAGAAAATTCATGGATTCACGTTAGAGGTGGATGCTTGTACTTCAATAATCGGTTGTATATTTTTCAAGATAGAGATCTTAATAAGAGGATTCTAAAGAAAGCTCGTGACACGCCCCAGCTTAAGTGAAGACCGTCATGGTGGCTGCTACAAAGAAGCATTTCTTTTAGCCTTGCAAAGGTGAAATGACAAAAACGCCAAGACACGTGCATCCTATTTCACATATACAATTAGAATACATAAGCATGGATTCCATCATTAGATTTTTCTTCAGTCGATGCAGGACATGATTCCATCTTAGCCGTGTGGTAGATCGCTTGACGAAGGTTGCTCATTCGATTCTTTTGAAAAAGACTTATACTGCTCTTGGTGTTTGCTAAAAGTCATTCCAAAGGATATATTTAGACTTTACTTTGGAAGGATAGTTAGGGATCGGGGTGCTGAATTCATGTGTCCTGCTCTTGGAATAAATGCTTTGAAGCTGTAGCTCTATAGATTTTGGTACTATCTAGAAATTGATGATTAGGCAGAGAGGGTAATCAAAGACATTCTTCGAGCATTCCATGGAAGGGAACCCAAAAAATGGATGAATTCTCCACATTCGGTATAATTTTATTGCGATGCATCTTATAGTAGATTGTGCAACGCCATTGATTTAGTTCAACCCACTGGTCAGAGTGGAAGTCTTGAAGCAAATAGATAAAGTGGATTGTTCAATGCGGACTATAAAAAAGGATATCAAAGCTACTCACGATAGAAAAAAGTAGCGTGTTGATCTCAAGTAGACTACTAGAGAATTTGATGAAGGTGATATGGTCTTCCTTGTTGGTATACGACCCAACCACAGAAAATCCCTCTCCTTGGGGAAAAGTACAAGAAGTTTTTGCCCATATAACATAAACCCTACACAAATATGAGGAAAGTTGGAGATTAAGTTATAGACTGTGCATGAATACGAGGAAAGTTGGAGATTGAGCTCGTGAACTTTTATTCCCTCCTCCGTACTGGAAGATCCACAATGTATTTTCATGCGAGCTCATTTGAAGAAAGAAGAAGTATGTTCTAGGTCCAAGTCCTGTATTGGATGATGAGAAGGTAGGCCTAGATATATGAACACTCATAATGCTCGATGCCATCATCCCTGCCCCCTCTCCAGATCATGCCCACATGATCTAGCTCACACACATCGCTATCACATACGTCAGCATCAGTGTCCATATCATCATGTGCAAATATATGTGTATGTATCATCATGTGCACATGTGTGTGTGATACATCAATATCATCGTATGTGTGTGTAATAGATCATCATGCGTATGGGTTTATATAAGATACATCATCATCATCATCATCATCAGATCCGTGCATCGATGTAGTCTACAGTATTAAGAACGTAATCATGGCGGCTTAAGAGTGTCAGACACTCGTACAAGTCACCAAAAGAAGACTCATCCCATGAATGCGAACAATGCCGAACCTTCTGTGTCAACGCATTCGAGCATAGAGTGGGTCAACAAAGTTGCCGTATGTGGACCATATATCCTCCTCATCAAAACAACACCTCATATGACTAGGCAACAAACATGCAAGCTCCAACGTCCAACAATGGCATGAGTATGCCATCTCTTCATAGCGTGGAGTCTGTAAATGAGGGTATAGAGGTCCTAAGCCTTGAAGCTCTACTAAACGTACGTGTGAAATTGACAAAAGATATGTGAACCATGACACAAAATGGCAACTCATAATATCGATCGTAGAGCGACGATAATAGTGCATGAGCGGCTCTCCCATGATCCGATCGTAAACGGAAAAACAATCAAAACGATGTCGTCTTGCTCGCGCGATGATGATGCAAAGTCGTACCATGGTGCCCAACTGAAGGGTAAAAGTAATAAGAATCATAACCCATGGTCGTGTGTGAACACTACCCAAAGTGCACAAGCGTGTGAAAAAATGCCACAACCAATGCTCAACACAAGCCCCACACGTGACTCATACAGGGTGCAATCACGTGTGAACAAGACCCACGATAGATCCCTGAAAACACGCTCTCCCCTCACCCCCATGTAACATGCCTAACAATCACTAAAAATATGTGTGATCCATCCTCTAGACCTCAAATCCTCTCCAAATGTGCGTATGCAAAATTTGCACGAAAGCAGCCTCTTTCAATACCAGTGTAGCGAAGGTGTGTACATGTGTGCAAGAAAATAGGATAAGGTTAATGGTGAAGATAACGGGCTAGGCAAATGACCATAGAGTGTGGAGTGAAAGAAGGCTTGAGTGCACAAAGCGTGGGAATCAAATCCTTGTCAAGAGCGCGAATGGATCCAAACCCTAGAATAGGTGCCTCCTTTATTTTCCTCCCCTTTTTTCTTTTACTCAAAACCTTCTTCTCGTGCCACCAACCTCTAAGAGGCCCTAACGGTGCCTATTCTAGCCTAAAACCAAAACTTACAGTATCTTATCCAGTTTCGCTTTCAGATAAAGCAGCAAATCGGATGGTGAGACCCTATCTATCTGGAGTCCCTGAGCTGTCTCTAGAGGATGACACGATAGCCTTTGCCTTCAAGCACCTTCACTACGCAGATTAAGTCATCTCGGCTCGATAATTGGAGAGCCTCTACTTTCTGAGTACTACTGAATGATCGGCGGAGGTACACGTGTGCTTAGGATAGTCAGTAGATCATGGCACACCACCTATAGTCGGCATGAGCGGTTGGCAGAGAACATTGCCTTTGCCATGATCCTTAGTGAACTGCCTGTTACAAGAGGGATAGTTCTCTATGAGCACCACCTCGACGAGACCTTAGTGTTCATAGATTGATGTGTACGACTCTGGGACATTATATTCCTTGATACAGGATCTCGATTGCTGGCCGAGCCTACGACGGTCTTTTGTTTTAGAATAATCATGAGGGATGGATGATGTCATATCTAGAATTAAGGCATTGGATAAGGATGTCAAGGAAGCACTTCGTATATGGGTCACAACCACCATAGCCATTTCAAGGCAAGGGTAAAAACCTTGGAGAGAGGGAGTGTTGAATTGGACAGATTCTATGGACGAGTAGTGTAACATGTGCGGGGTACAGTAAGATGGATCTCGCCAAATTGAAAGTTAATGGTATAGTCTGAGATGGGAGGACATGAAAGCTTACCTCCATCAAAGGTTTTGTCCCCATGGAAGAGAAGATAAATGAGTTTATAGAGTTTTCTCAAGCAGGCAAACTTACGGAGGCGTATTATCAATTGATCTTACGTAAGCCTAGTCCGACATGCTCTTCCGATGGAAGACGAGACCCTTCTCCATGGGTTTGTCAGAAGATTGGATCCTCCCTTGGATAGATTGGTTAAGAATGCGAAACTGTCTTTGTTAGCGCGGCGGGGAAGCAATTAAGATGGTGGTGGCTGAGGATTTTGTGCATGTATTTCTTTCTAAGGAGACCGTGTAGTAAAAGGCCTTTTTGCCCCCTCCCAAAGAGAGCTCCATCTAATTCTAGTATGCCAAATTCAAAGAGAAATAGGGGACAAGATTGGAGCCAAGTATGAAAAGCGAGTGGGCACAGTGGACATGATTCTTTCCCTAGAATGCCTTTGGATTTGCAGTTTTAGCTCAGGAAGGAGTATGAAGTGTTTTAGATGCGAGCAGCCTACTGGGACATTTTATGAATGGTTGTGCCAACGCACCGATTGATGTTACCATTCTAACTCCACCATAGAACTTGCTTGACAAGTCAAAGGAGGCAAGTTCTAGCCCAGTCTCAGCAACTTCTAATGCCATTATAATAGTAGCTAACCCCAGAGAAAGAAGGAAGAGGTAGACTTCGTTCGATAGAGTGGAGCACCAGGATCGAAACCAACGATTCTCACTAAGTTACACCCCATCCGATTTTTGAGGTAAGAATTTTAAGCTTTTTGTTGATTCGAGAAACGCTCATTCATTCATTCATTTCACTTGGATGTTGCATAAATTAGTAATCGACCAGAAGCAAGGCAGACCAATGCGAGTGGAATTGGGTAGTGGAAGTTACTTGCCAAAAGACGGATGTAATTCAGTTTCTCTTGGATGGGAACCTAGCCAAATATTATCACAAAGGCACCATTTCCTTCATGGATCTTCATGTGAACAAGATGAAAGGAACTGGAGTAGTTTGTTGAACTCCCACCCCGTAACCTGTAAAAGTAGTAAAGTTATTGAAGGGACTCCAGCAGAAGCAAGCCATCCTGCAGATAAAGAGTTGCAAGGAAACCATGTTGGTTAAGTGAGTATATACTGTGACGTAGATTTAACTACAATACCCTCGACTCGTGAGGTGGATCATGAGAAAGAGTTCATTCTCGGAGCCCAACAATAGTGAATCTTGAGCTTATAAGAAGGCCATTCCGAAAGCAACCGAGCTCGGGGAATAATCGAGATAACTGTTTGAGGAGAGCTTTGTTTGGCCCATTTGTATCCCCTTGCTATGTGGTGCTCGTTCTCTTTCAGAAGAAGAATGATGGGACTATGAGATTGTATATTCAGGGTTAAATCGGCTTACTGTTAAGAATAAGCATGTTACTCCTGGAATGTGCTGTTAGATTGATCGCATAAAGGCCAGATATTTATAAAGATTGACTTAAACTTAGGATGTTATCGTATCATAATATTCCTAAGATAGATTTTAATACATGGTATGCACATTACGAGTTCACGATAATGCTGTTGGGATTAAACAAATTCCCCTTCTAGCTATAACTGTTGAATGCAAAAAGAAAAAGAAAAGAAACCTTCGGATGATTTTATCTCGGTCTTCATTGATGCAATTCTAGTTTTCTCGAAGAATGTAGCTGATCGCATGTGAAGTATGTGTCTCTTCAAAGTCCTCGAAAGCCTCCAGAAGCACAGACTTTTCTCTAAGAAGAGTGCATGTACCTTCTTTACCATCAAATTGAATATCCGGGATCATAATGTCAAGAGATAGTATATTAGCTGATCCCGCCAAGGTGCAAAAGCGGCTATCGATTTGCCAGAACCAAAGACGATAGAGGAAGTCAAATGGTTCTTGGGATTGATAAGATGGTATCCGATGTTCATATGCCAAGATTGTTTCTCCTTTGACGGCGCTTCTCAAGAAGGACATTCCATTCTAATGGTCTGCGCGATGTGCCAAAGTAACTTTGATAAGCTGAGGGGTTGCTTGACTAATCCGCTGGTGCTATAGCTAAGATCTCACGAGAGGAACAGTGATGACGTAGAGTTGCTTGTCTTCTCGGGTTATAGATCATAAAATTTTAAAGCAAATTTTCAACCAGAATGATGTTAACATCATGCAAAGAAGATAAATACAAACACTTCGAGAGTTTGGTTTTAAAATCAAGTATAGGTTAGACAAGGAGAATGCGGTCATAGATATATTAGGCAGGAAGGCCTCCTTACTTGCACGTTGAGATTAAGGAAGAGATTGGATTAGATAAGTTCTTTATCCCTATTATCATATTGCTTACCGCAAAAGTAAAGGCAACCCTAGAAGTAAAGAAAATTCATGGATTCACGTTAGAGGTGGATGCTTGTACTTCAATAATCGGTTGTATATTTTTCAAGATAGAGATCTTAATAAGAGGATTCTAAAGAAAGCTCGTGACACGCCCCAGCTAAGTGAAGACCGTCATGGTGGCTGCTACAAAGAAGCATTTCTTTTAGCCTTGCAAAGGTGAAATGACAAAAACGCCAAGACACGTGCATCCTATTTCACATATACAATTAGAATACATAAGCATGGATTCCATCATTAGATTTTTCTTCAGTCGATGCAGGACATGATTCCATCTTAGCCGTGTGGTAGATCGCTTGACGAAGGTTGCTCATTCGATTCTTTTGAAAAAGACTTATACTGCTCTTGGTGTTTGCTAAAAGTCATTCCAAAGGATATATTTAGACTTTACTTTGGAAGGATAGTTAGGGATCGGGGTGCTGAATTCATGTGTCCTGCTCTTGGAATAAATGCTTTGAAGCTGTAGCTCTATAGATTTTGGTACTATCTAGAAATTGATGATTAGGCAGAGAGGGTAATCAAAGACATTCTTCGAGCATTCCATGGAAGGGAACCCAAAAAATGGATGAATTCTCTACATTCGGTATAATTTTATTGCGATGCATCTTATAGTAGATTGTGCAACGCCATTGATTTAGTTCAACCCACTGGTCAGAGTGGAAGTCTTGAAGCAAATAGATAAAGTGGATTGTTCAATGCGGACTATAAAAAAGGATATCAAAGCTACTCACGATAGAAAAAAGTAGCGTGTTGATCTCAAGTAGACTACTAGAGAATTTGATGAAGGTGATATGGTCTTCCTTGTTGGTATACGACCCAACCACAGAAAATCCCTCTCCTTGGGGAAAAGTACAAGAAGTTTTTGCCCATATAACATAAACCCTACACAAATATGAGGAAAGTTGGAGATTAAGTTATAGACTGTGCATGAATACGAGGAAAGTTGGAGATTGAGCTCGTGAACTTTTATTCCCTCCTCCGTACTGGAAGATCCACAATGTATTTTCATGCGAGCTCATTTGAAGAAAGAAGAAGTATGTTCTAGGTCCAAGTCATGTATTGGATGATGAGAAGGTAGGCCTAGATATATGAACACTCATAATGCTCGATGCCATCATCCCTGCCCCCTCTCCAGATCATGCCCACATGATCTAGCTCACACACATCGCTTTCACATACGTCAGCATCAGTGTCCATATCATCATGTGCAAATATATGTGTATGTATCATCATGTGCACATGTGTGTGTGATACATCAATATCATCGTATGTGTGTGTAATAGATCATCATGCGTATGGGTTTATATAAGATACATCATCATCATCATCATCATCAGATCCGTGCATCGATGTAGTCTACAGTATTAAGAACGTAATCATGGCGGCTTAAGAGTGTCAGACACTCGTACAAGTCACCAAAAGAAGACTCATCCCATGAATGCGAACAATGCCGAACCTTCTGTGTCAACGCATTCGAGCACAGAGTGGGTCAACAAAGTTGCCGTATGTGGACCATATATCCTCCTCATCAAAACAACACCTCATATGACTAGGCAACAAACATGCAAGCTCCAACGTCCAACAATGGCATGAGTATGCCATCTCTTCATAGCGTGGAGTCAGTCTGTAAATGAGGGTATAGAGGTCCTAAGCCTTGAAGCACTACTAAACGTACGTGTGAAATTGACAAAAGATATGTGAACCATGACACAAAATGGCAACTCATAATATCGATCGTAGAGCGACGATAATAGTGCATGAGTGGCTCTCCCATGATCCGATCGTAAACGGAAAAACAATCAAAACGATGTCGTCTTGCTCGCGCGATGATGATGCAAAGTCGTACCATGGTGCCCAACTGAAGGGTAAAAGTAATAAGAATCATAACCCATGGTCGTGTGTGAACACTACCCAAAGTGCACAAGCGTGTGAAAAAACGCCACAACCAATGCTCAACACAAGCCCCACACGTGACTCATACAGGGTGCAATCACGTGTGAACAAGACCCACAATAGATCCCTGAAAACACGCTCTCCCCTCACCCCCATGTAACATGCCTAACAATCACTAAAAATATGTGTGATCCATCCTCTAGACCTCAAATCCTCTCCAAATGTGCGTATGCAAAATTTGCACGAAAGCAGCCTCTTTCAATACCAGTGTAGCGAAGGTGTGTACATGTGTGCAAGAAAATAGGATAAGGTTAATGGTGAAGATAACGGGCTAGGCAAATGACCATAGAGTGTGGAGTGAAAGAAGGCTTGAGTGCACAAAGCGTGGGAATCAAATCCTTGTCAAGAGCGCGAATGGATCCAAACCCTAGAATAGGTGCCTCCTTTATTTTCCTCCCCTTTTTTCTTTTACTCAAAACTTTCTTCTCGTGCCACCAACCTCTAAGAGGCCCTAACGGTGCCTATTCTAGCCTAAAACCAAAACTTACAGTATCTTATCCAGTTTCGCTTTCAGATAAAGCAGCAAATCGGATGGTGAGACCCTATCTATCTGGAGTCCCTGAGCTGTCTCTAGAGGATGACACGATAGCCTTTGCCTTCAAGCACCTTCACTACGCAGATTAAGTCATCTCGGCTCGATAATTGGAGAGCCTCTACTTTCTGAGTACTACTGAATGATCGGCGGAGGTACACGTGTGCTTAGGATAGTCAGTAGATCATGGCACACCACCTATAGTCGGCATGAGCGGTTGGCAGAGAACATTGCCTTTGCCATGATCCTTAGTGAACTGCCTGTTACAAGAGGGATAGTTCTCTATGAGCACCACCTCGACGAGACCTTAGTGTTCATAGATTGATGTGTACGACTCTGGGGCATTATATTCCTTGATACAGGATCTCGATTGCTGGCCGAGCCTACGACGGTCTTTTGTTTTAGAATAATCATGAGGGATGGATGATGTCATATCTAGAATTAAGGCATTGGATAAGGATGTCAAGGAAGCACTTCGTATATGGGTCACAACCACCATAGCCATTTTGAGGCAAGGGTAAAAACCTTGGAGAGAGGGAGTGTTGAATTGGACAGATTCTATGGACGAGTAGTGTAACATGTGCGGGGTACAGTAAGATGGATCTCGCCAAATTGAAAGTTAATGGTATAGTCTGAGATGGGAGGACATGAAAGCTTACCTCCATCAAAGGTTTTGTCCCCATGGAAGAGAAGATAAATGAGTTTATAGAGTTTTCTCAAGCAGGCAAACTTACGGAGGCGTATTATCAATTGATCTTACGTAAGCCTAGTCCGACATGCTCTTCCGATGGAAGACGAGACCCTTCTCCATGGGTTTGTCAGAAGATTGGATCCTCCCTTGGATAGATTGGTTAAGAATGCGAAACTGTCTTTGTTAGCGGCGGGGAAGCAATTAAGATGGTGGTGGCTGAGGATTTTGTGCATGTATTTCTTTCTAAGGAGACCGTGTAGTAAAAGGCCTTTTTGCCCCCTCCCAAAGAGAGCTCCATCTAATTCTAGTATGCCAAATTCAAAGAGAAATAGGGGACAAGATTGGAGCCAAGTATGAAAAGCGAGTGGGCACAGTGGACATGATTCTTTCCCTAGAATGCCTTTGGATTTGCAGTTTTAGCTCAGGAAGGAGTATGAAGTGTTTTAGATGCGAGCAGCCTACTGGGACATTTTATGAATGGTTGTGCCAACGCACCGATTGATGTTACCATTCTAACTCCACCATAGAACTTGCTTGACAAGTCAAAGGAGGCAAGTTCTAGCCCAGTCTCAGCAACTTCTAATGCCATTATAATAGTAGCTAACCCCAGAGAAAGAAGGAAGAGGTAGACTTCGTTCGATAGAGTGGAGCACCAGGATCGAAACCAACGATTCTCACTAAGTTACACCCCATCCGATTTTTGAGGTAAGAATTTTAAGCTTTTTGTTGATTCGAGAAACGCTCATTCATTCATTCATTTCACTTGGATGTTGCATAAATTAGTAATCGACCAGAAGCAAGGCAGACCAATGCGAGTGGAATTGGGTAGTGGAAGTTACTTGCCAAAAGACGGATGTAACTCAGTTTCTCTTGGATGGGAACCTAGCCAAATATTATCACAAAGGCACCATTTCCTTCATGGATCTTCATGTGAACAAGATGAAAGGAACTGGAGTAGTTTGTTGAACTCCCACCCCGTAACCTGTAAAAGTAGTAAAGTTATTGAAGGGACTCCAGCAGAAGCAAGCCATCCTGCAGATAAAGAGTTGCAAGGAAACCATGTTGGTTAAGTGAGTATATACTGTGACGTAGATTTAACTACAATACCCTCGACTCGTGAGGTGGATCATGAGAAAGAGTTCATTCTCGGAGCCCAACAATAGTGAATCTTGAGCTTATAAGAAGGCCATTCCGAAAGCAACCGAGCTCGGGGAATAATCGAGATAACTGTTTGAGGAGAGCTTTGTTTGGCCCATTTGTATCCCCTTGCTATGTGGTGCTCGTTCTCTTTCAGAAGAAGAATGATGGGACTATGAGATTGTATATTCAGGGTTAAATCGGCTTACTGTTAAGAATAAGCATGTTACTCCTGGAATGTGCTGTTAGATTGATCGCATAAAGGCCAGATATTTATAAAGATTGACTTAAACTTAGGATGTTATCGTATCATAATATTCCTAAGATAGATTTTAATACATGGTATGCACATTACGAGTTCACGATAATGCTGTTGGGATTAAACAAATTCCCCTTCTAGCTATAACTGTTGAATGCAAAAAGAAAAAGAAAAGAAACCTTCGGATGATTTTATCTCGGTCTTCATTGATGCAATTCTAGTTTGCTCGAAGAATGTAGCTGATCGCATGTGAAGTATGTGTCTCTTCAAAGTCCTCGAAAGCCTCCAGAAGCACAGACTTTTCTCTAAGAAGAGTGCATGTACCTTCTTTACCATCAAATTGAATATCCGGGATCATAATGTCAAGAGATAGTATATTAGCTGATCCCGCCAAGGTGCAAAAGCGGCTATCGATTTGCCAGAACCAAAGACGATAGAGGAAGTCAAATGGTTCTTGGGATTGATAAGATGGTATCCGATGTTCATATGCCAAGATTGTTTCTCCTTTGACGGCGCTTCTCAAGAAGGACATTCCATTCTAATGGTCTGCGCGATGTGCCAAAGTAACTTTGATAAGCTGAGGGGTTGCTTGACTAATCCGCTGGTGCTATAGCTAAGATCTCACGAGAGGAACAGTGATGACGTAGAGTTGCTTGTCTTCTCGGGTTATAGATCATAAAATTTTAAAGCAAATTTTCAACCAGAATGATGTTAACATCACGCAAAGAAGATAAATACAAACACTTCGAGAGTTTGGTTTTAAAATCAAGTATAGGTTAGACAAGGAGAATGCGGTCATAGATATATTAGGCAGGAAGGCCTCCTTACTTGCACGTTGAGATTAAGGAAGAGATTGGATTAGATAAGTTCTTTATCCCTATTATCATATTGCTTACCGCAAAAGTAAAGGCAACCCTAGAAGTAAAGAAAATTCATGGATTCACGTTAGAGGTGGATGCTTGTACTTCAATAATCGGTTGTATATTTTTCAAGATAGAGATCTTAATAAGAGGATTCTAAAGAAAGCTCGTGACACGCCCCAGCTAAGTGAAGACCGTCATGGTGGCTGCTACAAAGAAGCATTTCTTTTAGCCTTGCAAAGGTGAAATGACAAAAACGCCAAGACACGTGCATCCTATTTCACATATACAATTAGAATACATAAGCATGGATTCCATCATTAGATTTTTCTTCAGTCGATGCAGGACATGATTCCATCTTAGCCGTGTGGTAGATCGCTTGACGAAGGTTGCTCATTCGATTCTTTTGAAAAAGACTTATACTGCTCTTGGTGTTTGCTAAAAGTCATTCCAAAGGATATATTTAGACTTTACTTTGGAAGGATAGTTAGGGATCGGGGTGCTGAATTCATGTGTCCTGCTCTTGGAATAAATGCTTTGAAGCTGTAGCTCTATAGATTTTGGTACTATCTAGAAATTGATGATTAGGCAGAGAGGGTAATCAAAGACATTCTTCGAGCATTCCATGGAAGGGAACCCAAAAAATGGATGAATTCTCCACATTCGGTATAATTTTATTGCGATGCATCTTATAGTAGATTGTGCAACGCCATTGATTTAGTTCAACCCACTGGTCAGAGTGGAAGTCTTGAAGCAAATAGATAAAGTGGATTGTTCAATGCGGACTATAAAAAAGGATATCAAAGCTACTCACGATAGAAAAAAGTAGCGTGTTGATCTCAAGTAGACTACTAGAGAATTTGATGAAGGTGATATGGTCTTCCTTGTTGGTATACGACCCAACCACAGAAAATCCCTCTCCTTGGGGAAAAGTACAAGAAGTTTTTGCCCATATAACATAAACCCTACACAAATATGAGGAAAGTTGGAGATTAAGTTATAGACTGTGCATGAATACGAGGAAAGTTGGAGATTGAGCTCGTGAACTTTTATTCCCTCCTCCGTACTGGAAGATCCACAATGTATTTTCATGCGAGCTCATTTGAAGAAAGAAGAAGTATGTTCTAGGTCCAAGTCATGTATTGGATGATGAGAAGGTAGGCCTAGATATATGAACACTCATAATGCTCGATGCCATCATCCCTGCCCCCTCTCCAGATCATGCCCACATCATCTAGCTCACACACATCGCTATCACATACGTCAGCATCAGTGTCCATATCATCATGTGCAAATATATGTGTATGTATCATCATGTGCACATGTGTGTGTGATACATCAATATCATCGTATGTGTGTGTAATAGATCATCATGCGTATGGGTTTATATAAGATACATCATCATCATCATCATCATCAGATCCGTGCATCGATGTAGTCTACAGTATTAAGAACGTAATCATGGCGGCTTAAGAGTGTCGGACACTCGTACAAGTCACCAAAAGAAGACTCATCCCATGAATGCGAACAATGCCGAACCTTCTGTGTCAACGCATTCGAGCACAGAGTGGGTCAACAAAGTTGCCGTATGTGGACCATATATCCTCCTCATCAAAACAACACCTCATATGACTAGGCAACAAACATGCAAGCTCCAATGTCCAACAATGGCATGAGTATGCCATCTCTTCATAGCGTGGATGGAGTCTGTAAATGAGGGTATAGAGGTCCTAAGCCTTGAAGCACTACTAAACGTACGTGTGAAATTGACAAAAGATATGTGAACCATGACACAAAATGGCAACTCATAATATCGATCGTAGAGAGACGATAATAGTGCATGAGCGGCTCTCCCATGATCCGATCGTAAACGGAAAAACAATCAAAACGATGTCGTCTTGCTCGCGCGATGATGATGCAAAGTCGTACCATGGTGCCCAACTGAAGGGTAAAAGTAATAAGAATCATAACCCATGGTCGTGTGTGAACACTACCCAAAGTGCACAAGCGTGTGAAGAAACGCCACAACCAATGCTCAACACAAGCCCCACACGTGACTCATACAGGGTGCAATCACGTGTGAACAAGACCCACAATAGATCCCTGAAAACACGCTCTCCCCTCACCCCCATGTAACATGCCTAACAATCACTAAAAATATGTGTGATCCATCCTCTAGACCTAAAATCCTCTCCAAATGTGCGTATGCAAAATTTGCACGAAAGCAGCCTCTTTCAATACCAGTGTAGCGAAGGTGTGTACATGTGTGCAAGAAAATAGGATAAGGTTAATGGTGAAGATAACGGGCTAGGCAAATGACCATAGAGTGTGGAGTGAAAGAAGGCTTGAGTGCACAAAGCGTGGGAATCAAATCCTTGTCAAGAGCGCGAATGGATCCAAACCCTAGAATAGGTAGGAAGCAATTAAGATGGTGGTGGCTGAGGATTTTGTGCATGTATTTCTTTCTAAGGAGACCGTGTAGTAAAAGGCCTTTTTGCCCCCTCCCAAAGAGAGCTCCATCTAATTCTAGTATGCCAAATTCAAAGAGAAATAGGGGACAAGATTGGAGCCAAGTATGAAAAGCGAGTGGGCATAGTGGACATGATTCTTTCCCTAGAATGCCTTTGGATTTGCAGTTTTAGCTCAGGAAGGAGTATGAAGTGTTTTAGATGCGAGCAGCTACTGGGACATTTTATGAATGGTTGTGCCAACGCACCGATTGATGTTACCATTCTAACTCCACCATAGAACTTGCTTGACAAGTCAAAGGAGGCAAGTTCTAGCCCAGTCTCAGCAACTTCTAATGCCATTATAATAGTAGCTAACCCCAGAGAAAGAAGGAAGAGGTAGACTTTGTTCGATAGAGTGGAGCACCAGGATCGAAACCAACGATTCTCACTAAGTTACACCCCATCCGATTTTTGAGGTAAGAATTTTAAGCTTTTTGTTGATTCGAGAAACGCTCATTCATTCATTCATTTCACTTGGATGTTGCATAAATTAGTAATCGACCAGAAGCAAGGCAGACCAATGCGAGTGGAATTGGGTAGTGGAAGTTACTTGCCAAAAGACGGATGTAACTCAGTTTCTCTTGGATGGGAACCTAGCCAAATATTATCACAAAGGCACCATTTCCTTCATGGATCTTCATGTGAACAAGATGAAAGGAACTGGAGTAGTTTGTTGAACTCCCACCCCGTAACCTGTAAAAGTAGTAAAGTTATTGAAGGGACTCCAGCAGAAGCAAGCCATCCTGCAGATAAAGAGTTGCAAGGAAACCATGTTGGTTAAGTGAGTATATACTGTGACGTAGATTTAACTACAATACCCTCGACTCGTGAGGTGGATCATGAGAAAGAGTTCATTCTCGAAGCCCAACAATAGTGAATCTTGAGCTTATAAGAAGGCCATTCCGAAAGCAACCGAGCTCGGGGAATAATCGAGATAATTGTTTGAGGAGAGCTTTGTTTGGCCCATTTGTATCCCCTTGCTATGTGGTGCTCGTTCTCTTTCAGAAGAAGAATGATGGGACTATGAGATTGTATATTCAGGGTTAAATCGGCTTACTGTTAAGAATAAGCATGTTACTCCTGGAATGTGCTGTTAGATTGATCGCATAAAGGCCAGATATTTATAAAGATTGACTTAAACTTAGGATGTTATCGTATCATAATATTCCTAAGATAGATTTTAATACATGGTATGCACATTACGAGTTCACGATAATGCTGTTGGGATTAAACAAATTCCCCTTCTAGCTATAACTGTTGAATGCAAAAAGAAAAAGAAAAGAAACCTTCGGATGATTTTATCTCGGTCTTCATTGATGCAATTCTAGTTTGCTCGAAGAATGTAGCTGATCGCATGTGAAGTATGTGTCTCTTCAAAGTCCTCGAAAGCCTCCAGAAGCACAGACTTTTCTCTAAGAAGAGTGCATGTACCTTCTTTACCATCAAATTGAATATCCGGGATCATAATGTCAAGAGATAGTATATTAGCTGATCCTGCCAAGGTGCAAAAGCGGCTATCGATTTGCCAGAACCAAAGACGATAGAGGAAGTCAAATGGTTCTTGGGATTGATAAGATGGTATCCGATGTTCATATGCCAAGATTGTTTCTCCTTTGATGGCGCTTCTCAAGAAGGACATTCCATTCTAATGGTCTGCGCGATGTGCCAAAGTAACTTTGATAAGCTGAGGGGTTGCTTGACTAATCCGCTGGTGCTATAGCTAAGATCTCACGAGAGGAACAGTGATGACGTAGAGTTGCTTGTCTTCTCGGGTTATAGATCATAAAATTTTAAAGCAAATTTTCAACCAGAATGATGTTAACATCACGCAAAGAAGATAAATACAAACACTTCGAGAGTTTGGTTTTAAAATCAAGTATAGGTTAGACAAGGAGAATGCGGTCATAGATATATTAGGCAGGAAGGCCTCCTTACTTGCACGTTGAGATTAAGGAAGAGATTGGATTAGATAAGTTCTTTATCCCTATTATCATATTGCTTACCGCAAAAGTAAAGGCAACCCTAGAAGTAAAGAAAATTCATGGATTCATGTTAGAGGTGGATGCTTGTACTTCAATAATCGGTTGTATATTTTTCAAGATAGAGATCTTAATAAGAGGATTCTAAAGAAAGCTCGTGACACGCCCCAGCTTAAGTGAAGACCGTCATGGTGGCTGCTACAAAGAAGCATTTCTTTTAGCCTTGCAAAGGTGAAATGACAAAAACGCCAAGACACGTGCATCCTATTTCACATATACAATTAGAATACATAAGCATGGATTCCATCATTAGATTTTTCTTCAGTCGATGCAGGACATGATTCCATCTTAGCCGTGTGGTAGATCGCTTGACGAAGGTTGCTCATTCGATTCTTTTGAAAAAGACTTATACTGCTCTTGGTGTTTGCTAAAAGTCATTCCAAAGGATATATTTAGACTTTACTTTGGAAGGATAGTTAGGGATCGGGGTGCTGAATTCATGTGTCCTGCTCTTGGAATAAATGCTTTGAAGCTGTAGCTCTATAGATTTTGGTACTATCTAGAAATTGATGATTAGGCAGAGAGGGTAATCAAAGACATTCTTCGAGCATTCCATGGAAGGGAACCCAAAAAATGGATGAATTCTCCACATTCAGTATAATTTTATTGCGATGCATCTTATAGTAGATTGTGCAATGCCATTGATTTAGTTCAACCCACTGGTCAGAGTGGAAGTCTTGAAGCAAATAGATAAAGTGGATTGTTCAATGCGGACTATAAAAAAGGATATCAAAGCTACTCACGATAGAAAAAAGTAGCGTGTTGATCTCAAGTAGACTACTAGAGAATTTGATGAAGGTGATATGGTCTTCCTTGTTGGTATACGACCCAACCACAGAAAATCCCTCTCCTTGGGGAAAAGTACAAGAAGTTTTTGCCCATATAACATAAACCCTACACAAATATGAGGAAAGTTGGAGATTAAGTTATAGACTGTGCATGAATACGAGGAAAGTTGGAGATTGAGCTCGTGAACTTTTATTCCCTCCTCCGTACTGGAAGATCCACAATGTATTTTCATGCGAGCTCATTTGAAGAAAGAAGAAGTATGTTCTAGGTCCAAGTCATGTATTGGATGATGAGAAGGTAGGCCTAGATATATGAACACTCATAATGCTCGATGCCATCATCCCTGCCCCCTCTCCAGATCATGCCCACATGATCTAGCTCACACACATCGCTATCACATACGTCAGCATCAGTGTCCATATCATCATGTGCAAATATATGTGTATGTATCATCATGTGCACATGTGTGTGTGATACATCAATATCATCGTATGTGTGTGTAATAGATCATCATGCGTATGGGTTTATATAAGATACATCATCATCATCATCATCATCAGATCCGTGCATCGATGTAGTCTACAGTATTAAGAACGTAATCATGGCGGCTTAAGAGTGTCGGACACTCGTACAAGTCACCAAAAGAAGACTCATCCCATGAATGCGAACAATGCCGAACCTTCTATGTCAACGCATTCGAGCACAGAGTGGGTCAACAAAGTTGCCGTATGTGGACCATATATCCTCCTCATCAAAACAACACCTCATATGACTAGGCAACAAACATGCAAGCTCCAACGTCCAACAATGGCATGAGTATGCCATCTCTTCATAGCATGGATGGAGTCTGTAAATGAGGGTATAGAGGTCCTAAGCCTTGAAGCACTACTAAACGTACGTGTGAAATTGACAAAAGATATGTGAACCATGACACAAAATGGCAACTCATAATATCGATCGTAGAGCGACGATAATAGTGCATGAGCGGCTCTCCCATGATCCGATCGTAAACGGAAAAACAATCAAAACGATGTCGTCTTGCTCGCGCGATGATGATGCAAAGTCGTACCATGGTGCCCAACTGAAGGGTAAAAGTAATAAGAATCATAACCCATGGTCGTGTGTGAACACTACCCAAAGTGCACAAGCGTGTGAAGAAACGCCACAACCAATGCTCAACACAAGCCCCACACGTGACTCATACAGGGTGCAATCACGTGTGAACAAGACCCACAATAGATCCCTGAAAACACGCTCTCCCCTCACCCCCATGTAACATGCCTAACAATCACGAAAAATATGTATGATCCATCCTCTAGACCTAAAATCCTCTCCAAATGTGCGTATGCAAAATTTGCACGAAAGCAGCCTCTTTCAATACCAGTGTAGCGAAGGTGTGTACATGTGTGCAAGAAAATAGGATAAGGTTAATGGTGAAGATAACGGGCTAGGCAAATGACCATAGAGTGTGGAGTGAAAGAAGGCTTGAGTGCACAAAGCGTGGGAATCAAATCCTTGTCAAGAGCGCGAATGGATCCAAACCCTAGAATAGGTACCTCCTTTATTTTCCTCCCCTTTTTTCTTTTACTCAAAACTTTCTTCTCGTGCCACCAACCTCTAAGAGGCCCTAACGGTGCCTATTCTAGCCTAAAACCAAAACTTACAGTATCTTATCCAGTTTCGCTTTCAGATAAAGCAGCAAATCGGATGGTGAGACCCTATCTATCTGGAGTCCCTGAGCTGTCTCTAGAGGATGACACGATAGCCTTTGCCTTCAAGCACCTTCACTACGCAGATTAAGTCATCTCGGCTCGATAATTGGAGAGCCTCTACTTTCTGAGTACTACTGAATGATCGGCGGAGGTACACGTGTGCTTAGGATAGTCAGTAGATCATGGCACACCACCTATAGTCGGCATGAGCGGTTGGCAGAGAACATTGCCTTTGCCATGATCCTTAGTGAACTGCCTGTTACAAGAGGGATAGTTCTCTATCAGCACCACCTCGACGAGACCTTAGTGTTCATAGATTGATGTGTACGACTCTGGGGCATTATATTCCTTGATACAGGATCTTGATTGCTGGCCGAGCCTACGACGGTCTTTTGTTTTAGAATAATCATGAGGGATGGATGATGTCATATCTAGAATTAAGGCATTGGATAAGGATGTCAAGGAAGCACTTCGTATATGGGTCACAACCACCATAGCCATTTCGAGGCAAGGGTAAAAACCTTGGAGAGAGGGAGTGTTGAATTGGACAGATTCTATGGACGAGTAGTGTAACATGTGCGGGGTACAGTAAGATGGATCTCGCCAAATTGAAAGTTAATGGTATAGTCTGAGATGGGAGGACATGAAAGCTTACCTCCATCAAAGGTTTTGTCCCCATGGAAGAGAAGATAAATGAGTTTATAGAGTTTTCTCAAGCAGGCAAACTTACGGAGGCGTATTATCAATTGATCTTACGTAAGCCTAGTCCGACATGCTCTTCCGATGGAAGACGAGACCCTTCTCCATGGGTTTGTCAGAAGATTGGATCCTCCCTTGGATAGATTGGTTAAGAATGCGAAATTGTCTTTGTTAGCGGCGGGGAAGCAATTAAGATGGTGGTGGCTGAGGATTTTGTGCATGTATTTCTTTCTAAGGAGACCGTGTAGTAAAAGGCCTTTTTGCCCCCTCCCAAAGAGAGCTCCATCTAATTCTAGTATGCCAAATTCAAAGAGAAATAGGGGACAAGATTGGAGCCAAGTATGAAAAGCGAGTGGGCACAGTGGACATGATTCTTTCCCTAGAATGCCTTTGGATTTGCAGTTTTAGCTCAGGAAGGAGTATGAAGTGTTTTAGATGCGAGCAGCCTACTGGGACATTTTATGAATGGTTGTGCCAACGCACCGATTGATGTTACCATTCTAACTCCACCATAGAACTTGCTTGACAAGTCAAAGGAGGCAAGTTCTAGCCCAGTCTCAGCAACTTCTAATGCCATTATAATAGTAGCTAACCCCAGAGAAAGAAGGAAGAGGTAGACTTCGTTCGATAGAGTGGAGCACCAGGATCGAAACCAACGATTCTCACTAAGTTACACCCCATCCGATTTTTGAGGTAAGAATTTTAAGCTTTTTGTTGATTCGAGAAACGCTCATTCATTCATTCATTTCACTTGGATGTTGCATAAATTAGTAATCGACCAGAAGCAAGGCAGACCAATGCGAGTGGAATTGGGTAGTGGAAGTTACTTGCCAAAAGACGGATGTAACTCAGTTTCTCTTGGATGGGAACCTAGCCAAATATTATCACAAAGGCACCATTTCCTTCATGGATCTTCATGTGAACAAGATGAAAGGAACTGGAGTAGTTTGTTGAACTCCCACCCCGTAACCTGTAAAAGTAGTAAAGTTATTGAAGGGACTCCAGCAGAAGCAAGCCATCCTGCAGATAAAGAGTTGCAAGGAAACCATGTTGGTTAAGTGAGTATATACTGTGACGTAGATTTAACTACAATACCCTCGACTCGTGAGGTGGATCATGAGAAAGAGTTCATTCTCGGAGCCCAACAATAGTGAATCTTGAGCTTATAAGAAGGCCATTCCGAAAGCAACCGAGCTCGGGGAATAATCGAGATAACTGTTTGAGGAGAGCTTTGTTTGGCCCATTTGTATCCCCTTGCTATGTGGTGCTCGTTCTCTTTCAGAAGAAGAATGATGGGACTATGAGATTGTATATTCAGGGTTAAATCGGCTTACTGTTAAGAATAAGCATGTTACTCCTGGAATGTGCTGTTAGATTGATCGCATAAAGGCCAGATATTTATAAAGATTGACTTAAACTTAGGATGTTATCGTATCATAATATTCCTAAGATAGATTTTAATACATGGTATGCACATTACGAGTTCACGATAATGCTGTTGGGATTAAACAAATTCCCCTTCTAGCTATAACTGTTGAATGCAAAAAGAAAAAGAAAAGAAACCTTCGGATGATTTTATCTCGGTCTTCATTGATGCAATTCTAGTTTGCTCGAAGAATGTAGCTGATCGCATGTGAAGTATGTGTCTCTTCAAAGTCCTCGAAAGCCTCCAGAAGCACAGACTTTTCTCTAAGAAGAGTGCATGTACCTTCTTTACCATCAAATTGAATATCCGGGATCATAATGTCAAGAGATAGTATATTAGCTGATCCTGCCAAGGTGCAAAAGCGGCTATCGATTTGCCAGAACCAAAGACGATAGAGGAAGTCAAATGGTTCTTGGGATTGATAAGATGGTATCCGATGTTCATATGCCAAGATTGTTTCTCCTTTGATGGCGCTTCTCAAGAAGGACATTCCATTCTAATGGTCTGCGCGATGTGCCAAAGTAACTTTGATAAGCTGAGGGGTTGCTTGACTAATCCGCTGGTGCTATAGCTAAGATCTCACGAGAGGAACAGTGATGACGTAGAGTTGCTTGTCTTCTCGGGTTATAGATCATAAAATTTTAAAGCAAATTTTCAACCAGAATGATGTTAACATCACGCAAAGAAGATAAATACAAACACTTCGAGAGTTTGGTTTTAAAATCAAGTATAGGTTAGACAAGGAGAATGCGGTCATAGATATATTAGGCAGGAAGGCCTCCTTACTTGCACGTTGAGATTAAGGAAGAGATTGGATTAGATAAGTTCTTTATCCCTATTATCATATTGCTTACCGCAAAAGTAAAGGCAACCCTAGAAGTAAAGAAAATTCATGGATTCACGTTAGAGGTGGATGCTTGTACTTCAATAATCGGTTGTATATTTTTCAAGATAGAGATCTTAATAAGAGGATTCTAAAGAAAGCTCGTGACACGCCCCAGCTTAAGTGAAGACCGTCATGGTGGCTGCTACAAAGAAGCATTTCTTTTAGCCTTGCAAAGGTGAAATGACAAAAACGCCAAGACACGTGCATCCTATTTCACATATACAATTAGAATACATAAGCATGGATTCCATCATTAGATTTTTCTTCAGTCGATGCAGGACATGATTCCATCTTAGCCGTGTGGTAGATCGCTTGACGAAGGTTGCTCATTCGATTCTTTTGAAAAAGACTTATACTGCTCTTGGTGTTTGCTAAAAGTCATTCCAAAGGATATATTTAGACTTTACTTTGGAAGGATAGTTAGGGATCGGGGTGCTGAATTCATGTGTCCTGCTCTTGGAATAAATGCTTTGAAGCTGTAGCTCTATAGATTTTGGTACTATCTAGAAATTGATGATTAGGCAGAGAGGGTAATCAAAGACATTCTTCGAGCATTCCATGGAAGGGAACCCAAAAAATGGATGAATTCTCCACATTCAGTATAATTTTATTGCGATGCATCTTATAGTAGATTGTGCAATGCCATTGATTTAGTTCAACCCACTGGTCAGAGTGGAAGTCTTGAAGCAAATAGATAAAGTGGATTGTTCAATGCGGACTATAAAAAAGGATATCAAAGCTACTCACGATAGAAAAAAGTAGCGTGTTGATCTCAAGTAGACTACTAGAGAATTTGATGAAGGTTATATGGTCTTCCTTGTTGGTATACGACCCAACCACAGAAAATCCCTCTCCTTGGGGAAAAGTACAAGAAGTTTTTGCCCATATAACATAAACCCTACACAAATATGAGGAAAGTTGGAGATTAAGTTATAGACTGTGCATGAATACGAGGAAAGTTGGAGATTGAGCTCGTGAACTTTTATTCCCTCCTCCGTACTGGAAGATCCACAATGTATTTTCATGCGAGCTCATTTGAAGAAAGAAGAAGTATGTTCTAGGTCCAAGTCATGTATTGGATGATGAGAAGGTAGGCCTAGATATATGAACACTCATAATGCTCGATGCCATCATCCCTGCCCCCTCTCCAGATCATGCCCACATGATCTAGCTCACACACATCGCTATCACATACGTCAGCATCAGTGTCCATATCATCATGTGCAAATATATGTGTATGTATCATCATGTGCACATGTGTGTGTGATACATCAATATCATCGTATGTGTGTGTAATAGATCATCATGCGTATGGGTTTATATAAGATACATCATCATCATCATCATCATCAGATCCGTGCATCGATGTAGTCTACAGTATTAAGAACGTAATCATGGCGGCTTAAGAGTGTCGGACACTCGTACAAGTCACCAAAAGAAGACTCATCCCATGAATGCGAACAATGCCGAACCTTCTATGTCAACGCATTCGAGCACAGAGTGGGTCAACAAAGTTGCCGTATGTGGACCATATATCCTCCTCATCAAAACAACACCTCATATGACTAGGCAACAAACATGCAAGCTCCAACGTCCAACAATGGCATGAGTATGCCATCTCTTCATAGCGTGGATGGAGTCTGTAAATGAGGGTATAGAGGTCCTAAGCCTTGAAGCACTACTAAACGTACGTGTGAAATTGACAAAAGATATGTGAACCATGACACAAAATGGCAACTCATAATATCGATCGTAGAGCGACGATAATAGTGCATGAGCGGCTCTCCCATGATCCGATCGTAAACGGAAAAACAATCAAAACGATGTCGTCTTGCTCGCGCGATGATGATGCAAAGTCGTACCATGGTGCCCAACTGAAGGGTAAAAGTAATAAGAATCATAACCCATGGTCGTGTGTGAACACTACCCAAAGTGCACAAGCGTGTGAAGAAACGCCACAACCAATGCTCAACACAAGCCCCACACGTGACTCATACAGGGTGCAATCACGTGTGAACAAGACCCACAATAGATCCCTGAAAACACGCTCTCCCCTCACCCCCATGTAACATGCCTAACAATCACGAAAAATATGTATGATCCATCCTCTAGACCTAAAATCCTCTCCAAATGTGCGTATGCAAAATTTGCACGAAAGCAGCCTCTTTCAATACCAGTGTAGCGAAGGTGTGTACATGTGTGCAAGAAAATAGGATAAGGTTAATGGTGAAGATAACGGGCTAGGCAAATGACCATAGAGTGTGGAGTGAAAGAAGGCTTGAGTGCACAAAGCGTGGGAATCAAATCCTTGTCAAGAGCGCGAATGGATCCAAACCCTAGAATAGGTACCTCCTTTATTTTCCTCCCCTTTTTTCTTTTACTCAAAACTTTCTTCTCGTGCCACCAACCTCTAAGAGGCCCTAACGGTGCCTATTCTAGCCTAAAACCAAAACTTACAGTATCTTATCCAGTTTCGCTTTCAGATAAAGCAGCAAATCGGATGGTGAGACCCTATCTATCTGGAGTCCCTGAGCTGTCTCTAGAGGATGACACGATAGCCTTTGCCTTCAAGCACCTTCACTACGCAGATTAAGTCATCTCGGCTCGATAATTGGAGAGCCTCTACTTTCTGAGTACTACTGAATGATCGGCGGAGGTACACGTGTGCTTAGGATAGTCAGTAGATCATGGCACACCACCTATAGTCGGCATGAGCGGTTGGCAGAGAACATTGCCTTTGCCATGATCCTTAGTGAACTGCCTGTTACAAGAGGGATAGTTCTCTATCAGCACCACCTCGACGAGACCTTAGTGTTCATAGATTGATGTGTACGACTCTGGGGCATTATATTCCTTGATACAGGATCTTGATTGCTGGCCGAGCCTACGACGGTCTTTTGTTTTAGAATAATCATGAGGGATGGATGATGTCATATCTAGAATTAAGGCATTGGATAAGGATGTCAAGGAAGCACTTCGTATATGGGTCACAACCACCATAGCCATTTCGAGGCAAGGGTAAAAACCTTGGAGAGAGGGAGTGTTGAATTGGACAGATTCTATGGACGAGTAGTGTAACATGTGCGGGGTACAGTAAGATGGATCTCGCCAAATTGAAAGTTAATGGTATAGTCTGAGATGGGAGGACATGAAAGCTTACCTCCATCAAAGGTTTTGTCCCCATGGAAGAGAAGATAAATGAGTTTATAGAGTTTTCTCAAGCAGGCAAACTTACGGAGGCGTATTATCAATTGATCTTACGTAAGCCTAGTCCGACATGCTCTTCCGATGGAAGACGAGACCCTTCTCCATGGGTTTGTCAGAAGATTGGATCCTCCCTTGGATAGATTGGTTAAGAATGCGAAATTGTCTTTGTTAGCGGCGGGGAAGCAATTAAGATGGTGGTGGCTGAGGATTTTGTGCATGTATTTCTTTCTAAGGAGACCGTGTAGTAAAAGGCCTTTTTGCCCCCTCCCAAAGAGAGCTCCATCTAATTCTAGTATGCCAAATTCAAAGAGAAATAGGGGACAAGATTGGAGCCAAGTATGAAAAGCGAGTGGGCACAGTGGACATGATTCTTTCCCTAGAATGCCTTTGGATTTGCAGTTTTAGCTCAGGAAGGAGTATGAAGTGTTTTAGATGCGAGCAGCCTACTGGGACATTTTATGAATGGTTGTGCCAACGCACCGATTGATGTTACCATTCTAACTCCACCATAGAACTTGCTTGACAAGTCAAAGGAGGCAAGTTCTAGCCCAGTCTCAGCAACTTCTAATGCCATTATAATAGTAGCTAACCCCAGAGAAAGAAGGAAGAGGTAGACTTCGTTCGATAGAGTGGAGCACCAGGATCGAAACCAACGATTCTCACTAAGTTACACCCCATCCGATTTTTGAGGTAAGAATTTTAAGCTTTTTGTTGATTCGAGAAACGCTCATTCATTCATTCATTTCACTTGGATGTTGCATAAATTAGTAATCGACCAGAAGCAAGGCAGACCAATGCGAGTGGAATTGGGTAGTGGAAGTTACTTGCCAAAAGACGGATGTAACTCAGTTTCTCTTGGATGGGAACCTAGCCAAATATTATCACAAAGGCACCATTTCCTTCATGGATCTTCATGTGAACAAGATGAAAGGAACTGGAGTAGTTTGTTGAACTCCCACCCCGTAACCTGTAAAAGTAGTAAAGTTATTGAAGGGACTCCAACAGAAGCAAGCCATCCTGCAGATAAAGAGTTGCAAGGAAACCATGTTGGTTAAGTGAGTATATACTGTGACGTAGATTTAACTACAATACCCTCGACTCGTGAGGTGGATCATGAGAAAGAGTTCATTCTCGGAGCCCAACAATAGTGAATCTTGAGCTGAGAAGAAGGCCATTCCGAAAGCAACCGAGCTCGGGGAATAATCGAGATAACTGTTTGAGGAGAGCTTTGTTTGGCCCATTTGTATCCCCTTGCTATGTGGTGCTCATTCTCTTTCAGAAGAAGAATGACGGGACTATGAGATTGTATATTCAGGGTTAAATCGGCTTACTGTTAAGAATAAGCATCTTACTCCTGGAATGTGCTGTTAGATTGATCGCATAAAGGCCAGATATTTATAAAGATTGACTTAAACTTAGGATGTTATCGTATCATAATATTCCTAAGATAGATTTTAATACATGGTATGCACATTACGAGTTCACGATAATGCTGTTGGGATTAAACAAATTCCCCTTCTAGCTATAACTGTTGAATGCAAAAAGAAAAAGAAAAGAAACCTTCGGATGATTTTATCTCGGTCTTCATTGATGCAATTCTAGTTTGCTCGAAGAATGTAGCTGATCGCATGTGAAGTATGTGTCTCTTCAAAGTCCTCGAAAGCCTCCAGAAGCACAGACTTTTCTCTAAGAAGAGTGCATGTACCTTCTTTACCATCAAATTGAATATCCGGGATCATAATGTCAAGAGATAGTATATTAGCTGATCCCGCCAAGGTGCAAAAGCGGCTATCGATTTGCCAGAACCAAAGACGATAGAGGAAGTCAAATGGTTCTTGGGATTGATAAGATGGTATCCGATGTTCATATGCCAAGATTGTTTCTCCTTTGACGGCACTTCTCAAGAAGGACATTCCATTCTAATGGTCTGCGCGATGTGCCAAAGTAACTTTGATAAGCTGAGGGGTTGCTTGACTAATCCGCTGGTGCTATAGCTAAGATCTCACGAGAGGAACAGTGATGACGTAGAGTTGCTTGTCTTCTCGGGTTATAGATCATAAAATTTTAAAGCAAATTTTCAACCAGAATGATGTTAACATCACGCAAAGAAGATAAATACAAACACTTCGAGAGTTTGGTTTTAAAATCAAGTATAGGTTAAACAAGGAGAATGCAGTCATAGATATATTAGGCAGGAAGGCCTCCTTACTTGCACGTTGAGATTAAGGAAGAGATTGGATTAGATAAGTTCTTTATCCCTATTATCATATTGCTTACCGTAAAAGTAAAGGCAACCCTAGAAGTAAAGAAAATTCATGGATTCACGTTAGAGGTGGATGCTTGTACTTCAATAATCGGTTGTATATTTTTCAAGATAGAGATCTTAATAAGAGGATTCTAAAGAAAGCTCGTGACACGCCCCAGCTAAGTGAAGACCGTCATGGTGGCTGCTACAAAGAAGCATTTCTTTTAGCCTTGCAAAGGTGAAATGACAAAAACGCCAAGACACGTGCATCCTATTTCACATATACAGTTAGAATACATAAGCATGGATTCCATCATTAGATTTTTCTTCAGTCGATGCAGGACATGATTCCATCTTAGCCGTGTGGTAGATCGCTTGACGAAGGTTGCTCATTCGATTCTTTTGAAAAAGACTTATACTGCTCTTGGTGTTTGCTAAAAGTCATTCCAAAGGATATATTTAGACTTTACTTTGGAAGGATAGTTAGGGATCGGGGTGCTGAATTCATGTGTCCTGCTCTTGGAATAAATGCTTTGAAGCTGTAGCTCTATAGATTTTGGTACTATCTAGAAATTGATGATTAGGCAGAGAGGGTAATCAAAGACATTCTTCGAGCATTCCATGGAAGGGAACCCAAAAAATGGATGAATTCTCCACATTCGGTATAATTTTATTGCGATGCATCTTATAGTAGATTGTGCAACGCCATTGATTTAGTTCAACCCACTGGTCAGAGTGGAAGTCTTGAAGCAAATAGATAAAGTGGATTGTTCAATGCGGACTATAAAAAAGGATATCAAAGCTACTCACGATAGAAAAAAGTAGCGTGTTGATCTCAAGTAGACTACTAGAGAATTTGATGAAGGTGATATGGTCTTCCTTGTTGGTATACGACCCAACCACAGAAAATCCCTCTCCTTGGGGAAAAGTACAAGAAGTTTTTGCCCATATAACATAAACCCTACACAAATATGAGGAAAGTTGGAGATTAAGTTATAGACTGTGCATGAATACGAGGAAAGTTGGAGATTGAGCTCGTGAACTTTTATTCCCTCCTCCGTACTGGAAGATCCACAATGTATTTTCATGCGAGCTCATTTGAAGAAAGAAGAAGTATGTTCTAGGTCCAAGTCATGTATTGGATGATGAGAAGGTAGGCCTAGATATATGAACACTCATAATGCTCGATGCCATCATCCCTGCCCCCTCTCCAGATCATGCCCACATGATCTAGCTCACACACATCGCTATCACATACGTCAGCATCAGTGTCCATATCATCATGTGCAAATATATGTGTATGTATCATCATGTGCACATGTGTGTGTGATACATCAATATCATCGTATGTGTGTGTAATAGATCATCATGCGTATGGGTTTATATAAGATACATCATCATCATCATCATCATCAGATCCGTGCATCGATGTAGTCTACAGTATTAAGAACGTAATCATGGCGGCTTAAGAGTGTCGGACACTCGTACAAGTCACCAAAAGAAGACTCATCCCATGAATGCAAACAATGCCGAACCTTCTATGTCAACGCATTCGAGCACAGAGTGGGTCAACAAAGTTGCCGTATGTGGACCATATATCCTCCTCATCAAAACAACACCTCATATGACTAGGCAACAAACATGCAAGCTCCAACGTCCAACAATGGCATGAGTATGCCATCTCTTCATAGCGTGGAGTCTGTAAATGAGGGTATAGAGGTCCTAAGCCTTGAAGCACTACTAAACGTACGTGTGAAATTGACAAAAGATATGTGAACCATGACACAAAATGGCAACTCATAATATCGATCGTAGAGCGACGATAATAGTGCATGAGCGGCTCTCCCATGATCCGATCGTAAACGGAAAAACAATCAAAACGATGTCGTCTTGCTCGCGCGATGATGATGCAAAGTCGTACCATGGTGCCCAACTGAAGGGTAAAAAGTAATAAGAATCATAACCCATGGTCGTGTGTGAACACGGTATACCCAAAGTGCACAAGCGTGTGAAAAAACGCCACAACCAATGCTCAACACAAGCCCCACACGTGACTCATACAGGGTGCAATCACGTGTGAACAAGACCCACAATAAATCCCTGAAAACACGCTCTCCCCTCACCCCCATGTAACATGCCTAACAATCACTAAAAATATGTGTGATCAATCCTCTAGACCTCAAATCCTCTCCAAATGTGCGTATGCAAAATTTGCACGAAAGCAGCCTCTTTCAATACCAGTGTAGCGAAGGTGTGTACATGTGTGCAAGAAAATAGGATAAGGTTAATGGTGAAGATAACGGGCTAGGCAAATGACCATAGAGTGTGGAGTGAAAGAAGGCTTGAGTGCACAAAGCGTGGGAATCAAATCCTTGTCAAGAGCGCGAATGGATCCAAACCCTAGAATAGGTACCTCCTTTATTTTCCTCCCCTTTTTTCTTTTACTCAAAACTTTCTTCTCGTGCCACCAACCTCTAAGAGGCCCTAACGGTGCCTATTCTAGCCTAAAACCAAAACTTACAGTATCTTATCCAGTTTCGCTTTCAGATAAAGCAGCAAATCGGATGGTGAGACCCTATCTATCTGGAGTCCCTGAGCTGTCTCTAGAGGATGACACGATAGCCTTTGCCTTCAAGCACCTTCACTACGCCGATTAAGTCATCTGGGCTCGATAATTGGAGAGCCTCTACTTTCTGAGTACTACTGAATGATCGGCGGAGGTACACGTGTGCTTAGGATAGTCAGTAGATCATGGCACACCACCTATAGTCGGCATGAGCGGTTGGCAGAGAACATTGCCTTTGCCATGATCCTTAGTGAACTGCCTGTTACAAGAGGGATAGTTCTCTATAAGCACCACCTCGACGAGACCTTAGTGTTCATAGATTGATGTGTACGACTCTGGGGCATTATATTCCTTGATACAGGATCTCGATTGCTGGCCGAGCCTACGACGGTCTTTTGTTTTAGAATAATCATGAGGGATGGATGATGTCATATCTAGAATTAAGGCATTGGATAAGGATGTCAAGGAAGCACTTCGTATATGGGTCACAACCACCATAGCCATTTCGAGGCAAGGGTAAAAACCTTGGAGAGAGGGAGTGTTGAATTGGACAGATTCTATGGACGAGTAGTGTAACATGTGCGGGGTACAGTAAGATGGATCTCGCCAAATTGAAAGTTAATGGTATAGTCTGAGATGGGAGGACATGAAAGCTTACCTCCATCAAAGGTTTTGTCCCCATGGAAGAGAAGATAAATGAGTTTATAGAGTTTTCTCAAGCAGGCAAACTTACGGAGGCGTATTATCAATTGATCTTACGTAAGCCTAGTTCGACATGCTCTTCCGATGGAAGACGAGACCCTTCTCCATGGGTTTGTCAGAAGATTGGATCCTCCCTTGGATAGATGGGTTAAGAATGCGAAACTGTCTTTGTTAGCAGCGGGGAAGCAATTAAGATGGTGGTGGCTGAGGATTTTGTGCATGTATTTCTTTCTAAGGAGACCGTGTAGTAAAAGGCCTTTTTGCCCCCTCCCAAAGAGAGCTCCATCTAATTCTAGTATGCCAAATTCAAAGAGAAATAGGGGACAAGATTGGAGCCAAGTATGAAAAGCGAGTGGGCACAGTGGACATGATTCTTTCCCTAGAATGCCTTTGGATTTGCAGTTTTAGCTCAGGAAGGAGTATGAAGTGTTTTAGATGCGAGCAGCTACTGGGACATTTTATGAATGGTTGTGCCAACGCACCGATTGATGTTACCATTCTAACTCCACCATAGAACTTGCTTGACAAGTCAAAGGAGGCAAGTTCTAGCCCAGTCTCAGCAACTTCTAATGCCATTATAATAGTAGCTAACCCCAGAGAAAGAAGGAAGAGGTAGACTTCGTTCGATAGAGTGGAGCACCAGGATCGAAACCAACGATTCTCACTAAGTTACACCCCATCCGATTTTTGAGGTAAGAATTTTAAGCTTTTTGTTGATTCGAGAAACGCTCATTCATTCATTCATTTCACTTGGATGTTGCATAAATTAGTAATCGACCAGAAGCAAGGCAGACCAATGCGAGTGGAATTGGGTAGTGGAAGTTACTTGCCAAAAGACGGATGTAACTCAGTTTCTCTTGGATGGGAACCTAGCCAAATATTATCACAAAGGCACCATTTCCTTCATGGATCTTCATGTGAACAAGATGAAAGGAACTGGAGTAGTTTGTTGAACTCCCACCCCGTAACCTGTAAAAGTAGTAAAGTTATTGAAGGGACTCCAGCAGAAGCAAGCCATCCTGCAGATAAAGAGTTGCAAGGAAACCATGTTGGTTAAGTGAGTATATACTGTGACGTAGATTTAACTACAATACCCTCGACTCGTGAGGTGGATCATGAGAAAGAGTTCATTCTCGGAGCCCAACAATAGTGAATCTTGAGCTTATAAGAAGGCCATTCCGAAAGCAACCGAGCTCGGGGAATAATCGAGATAACTGTTTGAGGAGAGCTTTGTTTGGCCCATTTGTATCCCCTTGCTATGTGGTGCTCGTTCTCTTTCAGAAGAAGAATGATGGGACTATGAGAGATTGTATATTCAGGGTTAAATCGGCTTACTGTTAAGAATAAGCATGTTACTCCTGGAATGTGCTGTTAGATTGATCGCATAAAGGCCAGATATTTATAAAGATTGACTTAAACTTAGGATGTTATCGTATCATAATATTCCTAAGATAGATTTTAATACATGGTATGCACATTACGAGTTCACGATAATGCTGTTGGGATTAAACAAATTCCCCTTCTAGCTATAACTGTTGAATGCAAAAAGAAAAAGAAAAGAAACCTTCGGATGATTTTATCTCGGTCTTCATTGATGCAATTCTAGTTTGCTCGAAGAATGTAGCTGATCGCATGTGAAGTATGTGTCTCTTCAAAGTCCTCGAAAGCCTCCAGAAGCACAGACTTTTCTCTAAGAAGAGTGCATGTACCTTCTTTACCATCAAATTGAATATCCGGGATCATAATGTCAAGAGATAGTATATTAGCTGATCCCGCCAAGGTGCAAAAGCGGCTATCGATTTGCCAGAACCAAAGACGATAGAGGAAGTCAAATGGTTCTTGGGATTGATAAGATGGTATCCGATGTTCATATGCCAAGATTGTTTCTCCTTTGACGGCGCTTCTCAAGAAGGACATTCCATTCTAATGGTCTGCGCGATGTGCCAAAGTAACTTTGATAAGCTGAGGGGTTGCTTGACTAATCCGCTGGTGCTATAGCTAAGATCTCACGAGAGGAACAGTGATGACGTAGAGTTGCTTGTCTTCTCGGGTTATAGATCATAAAATTTTAAAGCAAATTTTCAA
Source organism: Cibotium barometz (assembly GCF_041138505.1). Classification (NCBI taxonomy): domain Eukaryota; kingdom Viridiplantae; phylum Streptophyta; class Polypodiopsida; order Cyatheales; family Cibotiaceae; genus Cibotium; species Cibotium barometz. The sequence goes on along the minus strand of NC_141065.1, from coordinate 11,705,267 downwards.
CCAGAATGATGTTAACATCACGCAAAGAAGATAAATACAAACACTTCGAGAGTTTGGTTTTAAAATCAAGTATAGGTTAGACAAGGAGAATGCGGTCATAGATATATTAGGCAGGAAGGCCTCCTTACTTGCACGTTGAGATTAAGGAAGAGATTGGATTAGATAAGTTCTTTATCCCTATTATCATATTGCTTACCGCAAAAGTAAAGGCAACCCTAGAAGTAAAGAAAATTCATGGATTCACGTTAGAGGTGGATGCTTGTACTTCAATAATCGGTTGTATATTTTTCAAGATAGAGATCTTAATAAGAGGATTCTAAAGAAAGCTCGTGACACGCCCCAGCTAAGTGAAGACCGTCATGGTGGCTGCTACAAAGAAGCATTTCTTTTAGCCTTGCAAAGGTGAAATGACAAAAACGCCAAGACACGTGCATCCTATTTCACATATACAGTTAGAATACATAAGCATGGATTCCATCATTAGATTTTTCTTCAGTCGATGCAGGACATGATTCCATCTTAACCGTGTGGTAGATCGCTTGACGAAGGTTGCTCATTCGATTCTTTTGAAAAAGACTTATACTGCTCTTGGTGTTTGCTAAAAGTCATTCCAAAGGATATATTTAGACTTTACTTTGGAAGGATAGTTAGGGATCGGGGTGCTGAATTCATGTGTCCTGCTCTTGGAATAAATGCTTTGAAGCTGTAGCTCTATAGATTTTGGTACTATCTAGAAATTGATGATTAGGCAGAGAGGGTAATCAAAGACATTCTTCGAGCATTCCATGGAAGGGAACCCAAAAAATGGATGAATTCTCCACATTCGGTATAATTTTATTGCGATGCATCTTATAGTAGATTGTGCAACGCCATTGATTTAGTTCAACCCACTGGTCAGAGTGGAAGTCTTGAAGCAAATAGATAAAGTGGATTGTTCAATGCGGACTATAAAAAAGGATATCAAAGCTACTCACGATAGAAAAAAGTAGCGTGTTGATCTCAAGTAGACTACTAGAGAATTTGATGAAGGTGATATGGTCTTCCTTGTTGGTATACGACCCAACCACAGAAAATCCCTCTCCTTGGGGAAAAGTACAAGATGTTTTTGCCCATATAACATAAACCCTACACAAATATGAGGAAAGTTGGAGATTAAGTTATAGACTGTGCATGAATACGAGGAAAGTTGGAGATTGAGCTCGTGAACTTTTATTCCCTCCTCCGTACTGGAAGATCCACAATGTATTTTCATGCGAGCTCATTTGAAGAAAGAAGAAGTATGTTCTAGGTCCAAGTCATGTATTGGATGATGAGAAGGTAGGCCTAGATATATGAACACTCATAATGCTCGATGCCATCATCCCTGCCCCCTCTCCAGATCATGCCCACATGATCTAGCTCACACACATCGCTATCACATACGTCAGCATCAGTGTCCATATCATCATGTGCAAATATATGTGTATGTATCATCATGTGCACATGTGTGTGTGATACATCAATATCATCGTATGTGTGTGTAATAGATCATCATGCGTATGGGTTTATATAAGATACATCATCATCATCATCATCATCAGATCCGTGCATCGATGTAGTCTACAGTATTAAGAACGTAATCATGGCGGCTTAAGCGTGTCAGACACTCGTATAAGTCACCAAAAGAAGACTCATCCCATGAATGCGAACAATGCCGAACCTTCTGTGTCAACGCATTCGAGCACAGAGTGGGTCAACAAAGTTGCCGTATGTGGACCATATATCCTCCTCATCAAAACAACACCTCATATGACTAGGCAACAAACATGCAAGCTCCAACGTCCAACAATGGCATGAGTATGCCATCTCTTCATAGCGTGGAGTCTGTAAATGAGGGTATAGAGGTCCTAAGCCTTGAAGCACTACTAAACGTACGTGTGAAATTGACAAAAGATATGTGAACCATGACACAAAATGGCAACTCATAATATCGATCGTAGAGCGATGATAATAGTGCATGAGCGGCTCTCCCATGATCCGATCCTAAACGGAAAAACAATCAAAACGATGTCGTCTTGCTCGCGCGATGATGATGCAAAGTCGTACCATGGTGCCCAATTGAAGGGTAAAAGTAATAAGAATCATAACCCATGGTCGTGTGTGAACACTACCCAAAGTGCACAAGCGTGTGAAAAAACGCCACAACCAATGCTCAACACAAGCCCCACACGTGACTCATACAGGGTGCAATCACGTGTGAACAAGACCCACAATAGATCCCTGAAAACACGCTCTCCCCTCACCCCCATGTAACATGCCTAACAATCACTAAAAATATGTGTGATCCATCCTCTAGACCTAAAATCCTCTCCAAATGTGCGTATGCAAAATTTGCACGAAAGCAGCCTCTTTCAATACCAGTGTAGCGAAGGTGTGTACATGTGTGCAAGAAAATAGGATAAGGTTAATGGTGAAGATAACGGGCTAGGCAAATGACCATAGAGTGTGGAGTGAAAGAAGGCTTGAGTGCACAAAGCGTGGGAATCAAATCCTTGTCAAGAGCGCGAATGGATCCAAACCCTAGAATAGGTACCTCCTTTATTTTCCTCCCCTTTTTTCTTTTACTCAAAACTTTCTTCTCGTGCCACCAACCTCTAAGAGGCCCTAACGGTGCCTATTCTAGCCTAAAACCAAAACTTACAGTATCTTATCCAGTTTCGCTTTCAGATAAAGCAGCAAATCGGATGGTGAGACCCTATCTATCTGGAGTCCCTGAGCTGTCTCTAGAGGATGACACGATAGCCTTTGCCTTCAAGCACCTTCACTATGCCGATTAAGTCATCTCGGCTCGATAATTGGAGAGCCTCTACTTTCTGAGTACTACTGAATGATCGGCGGAGGTACACGTGTGCTTAGGATAGTCAGTAGATCATGGCACACCACCTATAGTCGGCATGAGCGGTTGGCAGAGAACATTGCCTTTGCCATGATCCTTAGTGAACTGCCTGTTACAAGAGGGATAGTTCTCTATAAGCACCACCTCGACGAGACCTTAGTGTTCATAGATTGATGTGTACGACTCTGGGGCATTATATTCCTTGATACAGGATCTCGATTGCTGGCCGAGCCTACGACGGTCTTTTGTTTTAGAATAATCATGAGGGATGGATGATGTCATATCTAGAATTAAGGCATTGGATAAGGATGTCAAGGAAGCACTTCGTATATGGGTCACAACCACCATAGCCATTTCGAGGCAAGGGTAAAAACCTTGGAGAGAGGGAGTGTTGAATTGGACAGATTCTATGGACGAGTAGTGTAACATGTGCGGGGTACAGTAAGATGGATCTCGCCAAATTGAAAGTTAATGGTATAGTCTGAGATGGGAGGACATGAAAGCTTACCTCCATCAAAGGTTTTGTCCCCATGGAAGAGAAGATAAATGAGTTTATAGAGTTTTCTCAAGCAGGCAAACTTACGGAGGCGTATTATCAATTGATCTTACGTAAGCCTAGTCCGACATGCTCTTCCGATGGAAGACGAGACCCTTCTCCATGGGTTTGTCAGAAGATTGGATCCTCCCTTGGATAGATTGGTTAAGAATGCGAAACTGTCTTTGTTAGCGGCGGGGAAGCAATTAAGATGGTGGTGGCTGAGGATTTTGTGCATGTATTTCTTTCTAAGGAGACCGTGTAGTAAAAGGCCTTTTTGCCCCGTCCCAAAGAGAGCTCCATCTAATTCTAGTATGCCAAATTCAAAGAGAAATAGGGGACAAGATTGGAGCCAAGTATGAAAAGCGAGTGGGCACAGTGGACATGATTCTTTCCCTAGAATGCCTTTGGATTTGCAGTTTTAGCTCAGGAAGGAGTATGAAGTGTTTTAGATGCGAGCAGCTACTGGGACATTTTATGAATGGTTGTGCCAACGCACCGATTGATGTTACCATTCTAACTCCACCATAGACCTTGCTTGACAAGTCAAAGGAGGCAAGTTCTAGCCCAGTCTCAGCAACTTCTAATGCCATTATAATAGTAGCTAACCCCAGAGAAAGAAGGAAGAGGTAGACTTCGTTCGATAGAGTGGAGCACCAGGATCGAAACCAACGATTCTCACTAAGTTACACCCCATCCGATTTTTGAGGTAAGAATTTTAAGCTTTTTGTTGATTCGAGAAACGCTCATTCATTCATTCATTTCACTTGGATGTTGCATAAATTAGTAATCAACCAGAAGCAAGGAAGACCAATGCAAGTGGAATTGGGTAGTGGAAGTTACTTGCCAAAAGACGGATGTAATTCAGTTTCTCTTGGATGGGAACCTAGCCAAATATTATCACAAAGGCACCATTTCCTTCATGGATCTTCATGTGAACAAGATGAAAGGAACTGGAGTAGTTTGTTGAACTCCCACCCCGTAACCTGTAAAAGTAGTAAAGTTATTGAAGGGACTCCAGCAGAAGCAAGCCATCCTGCAGATAAAGAGTTGCAAGGAAACCATGTTGGTTAAGTGAGTATATACTGTGACGTAGATTTAACTACAATACCCTCGACTCGTGAGGTGGATCATGAGAAAGAGTTCATTCTCGGAGCCCAACAATAGTGAATCTTGAGCTTATAAGAAGGCCATTCCGAAAGCAACCGAGCTCGGGGAATAATCAAGATAACTGTTTGAGGAGAGCTTTGTTTGGCCCATTTGTATCCCCTTGCTATGTGGTGCTCGTTCTCTTTCAGAAGAAGAATGATGGGACTATGAGATTGTATATTCAGGGTTAAATCGGCTTACTGTTAAGAATAAGCATGTTACTCCTGGAATGTGCTGTTAGATTGATCGCATAAAGGCCAGATATTTATAAAGATTGACTTAAACTTAGGATGTTATCGTATCATAATATTCCTAAGATAGATTTTAATACATGGTATGCACATTACGAGTTCACGATAATGCTGTTGGGATTAAACAAATTCCCCTTCTAGCTATAACTGTTGAATGCAAAAAGAAAAAGAAAAGAAACCTTCGGATGATTTTATCTCGGTCTTCATTGATGCAATTCTAGTTTGCTCGAAGAATGTAGCTGATCGCATGTGAAGTATGTGTCTCTTCAAAGTCCTCGAAAGCCTCCAGAAGCACAGACTTTTCTCTAAGAAGAGTGCATGTACCTTCTTTACCATCAAATTGAATATCCGGGATCATAATGTCAAGAGATAGTATATTAGCTGATCCTGCCAAGGTGCAAAAGCGGCTATCGATTTGCCAGAACCAAAGACGATAGAGGAAGTCAAATGGTTCTTGGGATTGATAAGATGGTATCCGATGTTCATATGCCAAGATTGTTTCTCCTTTGACGGCGCTTCTCAAGAAGGACATTCCATTCTAATGGTCTGCGCGATGTGCCAAAGTAACTTTGATAAGCTGAGGGGTTGCTTGACTAATCCGCTGGTGCTATAGCTAAGATCTCACGAGAGGAACAGTGATGACGTAGAGTTGCTTGTCTTCTCGGGTTATAGATCATAAAATTTTAAAGCAAATTTTCAACCAGAATGATGTTAACATCACGCAAAGAAGATAAATACAAACACTTCGAGAGTTTGGTTTTAAAATCAAGTATAGGTTAGACAAGGAGAATGCGGTCATAGATATATTAGGCAGGAAGGCCTCCTTACTTGCACGTTGAGATTAAGGAAGAGATTGGATTAGATAAGTTCTTTATCCCTATTATCATATTGCTTACCGCAAAAGTAAAGGCAACCCTAGAAGTAAAGAAAATTCATGGATTCACGTTAGAGGTGGATGCTTGTACTTCAATAATCGGTTGTATATTTTTCAAGATAGAGATCTTAATAAGAGGATTCTAAAGAAAGCTCGTGACACGCCCCAGCTAAGTGAAGACCGTCATGGTGGCTGCTACAAAGAAGCATTTCTTTTAGCCTTGCAAAGGTGAAATGACAAAAACGCCAAGACACGTGCATCCTATTTCACATATACAGTTAGAATACATAAGCATGGATTCCATCATTAGATTTTTCTTCAGTCGATGCAGGACATGATTCCATCTTAGCCGTGTGGTAGATCGCTTGACGAAGGTTGCTCATTCGATTCTTTTGAAAAAGACTTATACTGCTCTTGGTGTTTGCTAAAAGTCATTCCAAAGGATATATTTAGACTTTACTTTGGAAGGATAGTTAGGGATCGGGGTGCTGAATTCATGTGTCTTGCTCTTGGAATAAATGCTTTGAAGCTGTAGCTCTATAGATTTTGGTACTATCTAGAAATTGATGATTAGGCAGAGAGGGTAATCAAAGACATTCTTCGAGCATTCCATGGAAGGGAACCCAAAAAATGGATGAATTCTCCACATTCGGTATAATTTTATTGCGATGCATCTTATAGTAGATTGTGCAACGCCATTGATTTAGTTCAACCCACTGGTCAGAGTGGAAGTCTTGAAGCAAATAGATAAAGTGGATTGTTCAATGCGGACTATAAAAAAGGATATCAAAGCTACTCACGATAGAAAAAAGTAGCGTGTTGATCTCAAGTAGACTACTAGAGAATTTGATGAAGGTGATATGGTCTTCCTTGTTGGTATACGACCCAACCACAGAAAATCCCTCTCCTTGGGGAAAAGTACAAGAAGTTTTTGCCCATATAACATAAACCCTACACAAATATGAGGAAAGTTGGAGATTAAGTTATAGACTGTGCATGAATACGAGGAAAGTTGGAGATTGAGCTCGTGAACTTTTATTCCCTCCTCCGTACTGGAAGATCCACAATGTATTTTCATGCGAGCTCATTTGAAGAAAGAAGAAGTATGTTCTAGGTCCAAGTCATGTATTGGATGATGAGAAGGTAGGCCTAGATATATGAACACTCATAATGCTCGATGCCATCATCCCTGCCCCCTCTCCAGATCATGCCCACATGATCTAGCTCACACACATCGCTATCACATACGTCAGCATCAGTGTCCATATCATCATGTGCAAATATATGTGTATGTATCATCATGTGCACATGTGTGTGTGATACATCAATATCATCGTATGTGTGTGTAATAGATCATCATGCGTATGGGTTTATATAAGATACATCATCATCATCATCATCATCAGATCTGTGCATCGATGTAGTCTACAGTATTAAGAACGTAATCATGGCGGCTTAAGAGTGTCAGACACTCGTACAAGTCACCAAAAGAAGACTCATCCCATGAATGCGAACAATGCCGAACCTTCTGTGTCAACGCATTCGAGCACAGAGTGGGTCAACAAAGTTGCCGTATGTGGACCATATATCCTCCTCATCAAAACAACACCTCATATGACTAGGCAACAAACATGCAAGCTCCAACGTCCAACAATGGCATGAGTATGCCATCTCTTCATAGCGTGGAGTCTGTAAATGAGGGTATAGAGGTCCTAAGCCTTGAAGCACTACTAAACGTACGTGTGAAATTGACAAAAGATATGTGAACCATGACACAAAATGGCAACTCATAATATCGATCGTAGAGCGACGATAATAGTGCATGAGCGGCTCTCCCATCATCCGATCGTAAACGGAAAAACAATCAAAACGATGTCGTCTTGCTCGCGCGATGATGATGCAAAGTCGTACCATGGTGCCCAACTGAAGGGTAAAAGTAATAAGAATCATAACCCATGGTCGTGTGTGAACACTACCCAAAGTGCACAAGCGTGTGAAAAAACGCCACAACCAATGCTCAACACAAGCCCCACACGTGACTCATACAGGGTGCAATCACGTGTGAACAAGACCCACAATAGATCCCTGAAAACACGCTCTCCCCTCACCCCCATGTAACATGCCTAACAATCACTAAAAATATGTGTGATCCATCCTCTAGACCTAAAATCCTCTCCAAATGTGCGTATGCAAAATTTGCACGAAAGCAGCCTCTTTCAATACCAGTGTAGCGAAGGTGTGTACATGTGTGCAAGAAAATAGGATAAGGTTAATGGTGAAGATAACGGGCTAGGCAAATGACCATAGAGTGTGGAGTGAAAGAAGGCTTGAGTGCACAAAGCGTGGGAATCAAATCCTTGTCAAGAGCGCGAATGGATCCAAACCCTAGAATAGGTACCTCCTTTATTTTCCTCCCCTTTTTTCTTTTACTCAAAACTTTCTTCTCGTGCCACCAACCTCTAAGAGGCCCTAACGGTGCCTATTCTAGCCTAAAACCAAAACTTACAGTATCTTATCCAGTTTCGCTTTCAGATAAAGCAGCAAATCGGATGGTGAGACCCTATCTATCTGGAGTCCCTGAGCTGTCTCTAGAGGATGACACGATAGCCTTTGCCTTCAAGCACCTTCACTACGCAGATTAAGTCATCTCGGCTCGATAATTGGAGAGCCTCTACTTTCTGAGTACTACTGAATGATCGGCGGAGGTACACGTGTGCTTAGGATAGTCAGTAGATCATGGCACACCACCTATAGTCGGCATGAGCGGTTGGCAGAGAACATTGCCTTTGCCATGATCCTTAGTGAACTGCCTGTTTACAAGAGGGATAGTTCTCTATCAGCACCACCTCGACGAGACCTTAGTGTTCATAGATTGATGTGTACGACTCTGGGGCATTATATTCCTTGATACAGGATCTCGATTGCTGGCCGAGTCTACGACGGTCTTTTGTTTTAGAATAATCATGAGGGATGGATGATGTCATATCTAGAATTAAGGCATTGGATAAGGATGTCAAGGAAGCACTTCGTATATGGGTCACAACCACCATAGCCATTTCGAGGCAAGGGTAAAAACCTTGGAGAGAGGGAGTGTTGAATTGGACAGATTCTATGGACGAGTAGTGTAACATGTGCGGGGTACAGTAAGATGGATCTCGCCAAATTGAAAGTTAATGGTATAGTCTGAGATGGGAGGACATGAAAGCTTACCTCCATCAAAGGTTTTGTCCCCATGGAAGAGAAGATAAATGAGTTTATAGAGTTTTCTCAAGCAGGCAAACTTACGGAGGCGTATTATCAATTGATCTTACGTAAGCCTAGTCCGACATGCTCTTCCGATGGAAGACGAGACCCTTCTCCATGGGTTTGTCAGAAGATTGGATCCTCCCTTGGATAGATTGGTTAAGAATGCGAAACTGTCTTTGTTAGCGGCGGGGAAGCAATTAAGATGGTGGTGGCTGAGGATTTTGTGCATGTATTTCTTTCTAAGGAGACCGTGTAGTAAAAGGCCTTTTTGCCCCGTCCCAAAGAGAGCCCCATCTAATTCTAGTATGCCAAATTCAAAGAGAAATAGGGGACAAGATTGGAGCCAAGTATTAAAAGCGAGTGGGCACAGTGGACATGATTCTTTCCCTAGAATGCCTTTGGATTTGCAGTTTTAGCTCAGGAAGGAGTATGAAGTGTTTTAGATGCGAGCAGCTACTGGGACATTTTATGAATGGTTGTGCCAACGCACCGATTGATGTTACCATTCTAACTCCACCATAGAACTTGCTTGACAAGTCAAAGGAGGCAAGTTCTAGCCCAGTCTCAGCAACTTCTAATGCCATTATAATAGTAGCTAACCCCAGAGAAAGAAGGAAGAGGTAGACTTCGTTCGATAGAGTGGAGCACCAGGATCGAAACCAACGATTCTCACTAAGTTACACCCCATCCGATTTTTGAGGTAAGAATTTTAAGCTTTTTGTTGATTCGAGAAACGTTCATTCATTCATTCATTTCACTTGGATGTTGCATAAATTAGTAATTGACCAGAAGCAAGGCAGACCAATGCGAGTGGAATTGGGTAGTGGAAGTTACTTGTTAAAAGACGGATGTAATTCAGTTTCTCTTGGATGGGAACCTAGCAAAATATTATCACAAAGGCACCATTTCCTTCATGGATCTTCATGTGAACAAGATGAAAGGAATTGGAGTAGTTTGTTGAACTCCCACCCCGTAACCTGTAAAAGTAGTAAAGTTATTGAAGGGACTCCAGCAGAAGCAAGCCATCCTGCAGATAAAGAGTTGCAAGGAAACCATGTTGGTTAAGTGAGTATATACTGTGACGTAGATTTAACTACAATACCCTCGACTCGTGAGGTGGATCATGAGAAAGAGTTCATTCTCGGAGCCCAACAATAGTGAATCTTGAGCTTATAAGAAGGCCATTCCGAAAGCAACCGAGCTCGGGGAATAATCGAGATAACTGTTTGAGGAGAGCTTTGTTTGGCCCATTTGTATCCCCTTGCTATGTGGTGCTCGTTCTCTTTCAGAAGAAGAATGATGGGACTATGAGATTGTATATTCAGGGTTAAATCGGCTTACTGTTAAGAATAAGCATCTTACTCCTGGAATGTGCTGTTAGATTGATCGCATAAAGGCCAGATATTTATAAAGATTGACTTAAACTTAGGATGTTATCGTATCATAATATTCCTAATGTAAGATTCCTCCCCCAACCCCCTTTTTGATGTCTAGTATATTCCCCTGTAATCAATTCCTTTTCTGAAATATAAGAGATCTTGTTTGTGACTGTTTTAACCTAGAGAGAGAAAAATATTCTAGAGAGAGAATATTCAGATTTTGAATACTTCTGGATAGAAAAATATCTCTTATAATTTAGATGAGTTCCCCTGAAACAGAAATTTAAAAAGAATTTTTCAATGTGCAATTGGAATTAATTGGAAATAGGTATAAAGAACCTTAGCCTAAGGGTTTAGATTTTCATAAATCTTTAGACTATGGTCCAATTAAGGTTCCTATGGGCCAATAGCATCAATCCATGTGTAGGGAGGAGATAAATCCAATTTGTAAAAGAAGATACCCAAAAATGAGTAAATGCTCACATAAGATGAAGAGTTGAAAATGTACAAGATTTATTAGTAAAAAAACTATGAGCAATATTAAAAATATGAGATATTTTGGGTATCCAAAAATGAGTAAATGCTCACATAAGATGAAGAGTTGAAAATGTACAAGGTTTATTAGTAAATAAACACATATGTAAGGAAGGGGAGTTCTTTAAAGGAGGTGCATATTTCACATAAGATGAAGAGTTGAAAATGTACAAGGTTTATTAGTAAATAAACACATATGTAAGGAAGGGGAGTTCTTTAAAGGAGGTGCATATTTCACATAAGATGAAGAGTTGAAAATGTACAAGGTTTATTAGTAAAAAAACTATGACACATATGTAAGGAAGAGGAGTTCTTTAAAGGAGGTGCATATTTCACATAAGATGAAGAGTTGAAAATGTACAAGGTTTATTAGTAAAAAACTATGAGCAATAAAATTTTGACACATATGTAAGGAAGGGGAATTCTTTAAAGGAGGTGCATATTTCACATGCTTGAATGAGTTTTAAACTCAAAAATAATGTGATATTTTTATCTCTCATCTCTCTTGAACCAAACCAAATCAAAATGGAACCAAACCGAATCAAAAAGTAACCAAACTAGATCCAAATCTAGTCCAAATTCAACCAAACTGACTTGAAAAATTCTAGAATCAGTTTGTTTGGTTAGGAGCTCAAATTTTCCTATAAATAGAAGCCTCTCCTTGTTGAAAAAAATATAGTGTCTTATGCTTTGTCACTCTACTCCACCTAAGCCAAAATATATAGTGTCTTATGCTTTGTTACTCTACTCCACCTAAGCCAAAATATATAGAGTCTTATGCTTTGTTACTCTACTCCACCTAAGCCAAATTAGATAGAGTCTTATGCTTTGTTACTCTACTCCACCTAAGCCAAATTAGATAGAGTCTTATGCTTTGTTACTCTACTCCACCTAAGCCAAATTAGATAGAGTTTTATGCTTGTTACTCTACTCCACCTAAGCCAAAATATAGAGTGTCTTATGCATTGTTACTCTACTCTACCTAAGCCAAGAGTTGTGAATTCTTTAATAATTCACTAGTTTTTGATACTTCTCTCTTTCTTCAATCCCCATTGGTGGCTCCATCAACATACTAAACCAATTGATTGGTTGGGGGCCTCTACCGTGAATAAAGAATCAAGCAAATTATAAGGTAAGTATATTGAATTTTGATCTTTCTATAATTTCTCAATGATTCTCTCTTCTCAACCCCTCTCAAGCTTGAGAAGTTTAATTGGTATGGTTTTTTAAATGCTATTGAAGTTAATTGGTGAATAGTAGTGAAGAGTTACATAATTTAATAAATGCTATAGAAGTTAATTTTCATTTATGTTTAAATTCTAATGGTTTTTATGTAATTTCTCTCTCTCACTCAAGAAATGGTCATACTCATGAACCATTCTCAATCCAAATGAAGCTTTTCATAAAGCCTTTCCTTAATCCAAGATTAAGCTATGCTTGAGGCCAAATTAATGGCTTTTTGCTATGCTTTTAGTTTATGCACATTGATGATTCAATCCATTATGGATTGATGACCCAATTAGAGACCATTCTAATTGTTTTCTTAATGATCCAATTAGAGACCATTATGGATTGATGATCCAATTAGAGACCATTCTAATTATTTCTTTAATAATGAGCTTTATCCCTTAGAAAAAAATTGAGATTTATCAGTCATAGTAGCGGAGTTATGGCAAAATTTTTATAGAAATTACGCATAAAATAAATTCATTCAAAGTATAAAAAGAGGAATTCCTACCATATTCTAGGAACTATCATCCTAGATTAATTAAGAGAATTTTATTATGCATGGAGATGTGGATGTTGCATGTAGATGTAGATGTATGGATGTGAGTGTGAATGTGGAGGTGGATGTATGCATGGGACGTGGATGTATGCATGTAGAAATAGATGTGTAGATGAGGATGTAAATGGAGATGTGGATGGATGCATGTAGATGTAGAGGTATAGATGTAGATGTGAATGGAGATGTGGATGTATACATGTAGATGTAGATGTATAGATGTAGATGTGGATGTGGAGGTGGATGGATGCATGTAGATGTAGATGTATAGATGTAGATGGGAATGGAGATATGGATGTATGCATGTAGATGTAGTTGTGAATGGAGATGTATATGTATACATGTAGATGTAGATGTATAGATGTAGATGTGGATGTGGATGGGGATGTATGCATGTAGATGTAGGTGTATAGACGTAGATGTGGATGTAGAGGTGGATGTATGCATGTAGATGTAGATGTATAGATGTGGATGTGAATGTGGAGTGGATGTATGCATGTAGATGTAGATGTATGGAGGTGAATGTGAATGTGGATGTGGATGTATGCATAGGGATGTAGATGTATGCATGTAGATGTGAATGTACGCATATAGTTGTGGATGTATGGATGTGAATATACGATTGTGATGCGAGGGAATCTGAAGTGATGAGATGGAAATGATGTGATGGGATGAGTATACATATAAATGGAATATGGAATAAGTAATGTAGATTGAGGAGGGATAATGTGGAAAAATGAAAGTTAAAATAGAAATTGTATTGTAAACTGTTTGTAAATGCTGTTCGTAAATGCTGTTTGTAAATGATTGTTTTATGTCAAGAATGCTGGGGGGAGCATTTTGATCGTCTTGTGATTAAGGTTGTGATGAGAAAGTTGCAACTGCTGACGGGGAGTCAATGAAGGACGTCTCGCGTAGCAAGGTCGGCCGAGGTCTTGACCAGCCTCGGTGCGATTAAAATGGTGAGCTTCCGGTACGGTGGATGAGGGGCCAAGGAAGCGGCCTATGCGTGAAGCGCTAGGTTACCTGCGAAGGATCCTAGAGGGTGCTGACCATACGGTGCTCGGGCTCTGGGTTGCCTAGAATACCCACGCGTGCGTCGAGGAAGATATTGGAACAGAGTTGGAGTTGTTTTCTGAAATCGAGCATGGATCTGGTTGATTGACCTTGCTGGTCTTCAATGGATGAGTCCATGGCTCCTTATATGGATCTGTTGGTTGATCTTGCTGATCTTCAACGAGAGTCCATCTTGTTAAGTGATTATATTGCCAAGTATTATGGGCTAGGAACTATCGAAACGGCTCCTGAGCGTTCTAGTTGCCAATGATGCCATAGATACTCTGATGAAGGAATGATGGGAAATTAAGAATCAATTGGATAAATTGGAAGATGGTGATCAATGATACTATGGTTTTATTAAAGGATTGTTTTAAACTGGTTGAATCTGGCAATTTCATATTGGGTGTGTGAGTGGTGTGACTAGTTTTATTTTGCATGAACATCCGGCTAGGGGGCCTTGGAACTCTTTTCCTTGGTACCCGGGACAAAACCTAACCAAATTTTTAATTGGATCCCATCACTACAGTGGTTGGGCGGTTGGTTAACCCATGGGACTGGATGGGGTTAGGCTGGACTGATGGATCCGTAAATCGAGACTCAAACTTTTGTTTTTACGATAGAAAAAAAAATCCCGGACAGAAACTGTTCTATGGATAGGAATCAACGGCTGTGCCTCTTGAATGGGGAAAAAAGCGTTGATCCCAATGATCCAAGTGCAAGTTTCTTCCTTGAACTGACTAAGTATCTTATAGATGTAATCGGATCATCTCGATCAGAAATGATCTTGACTACGTTAGAGTAAAAAGTTATCCTGGTGGAATCGCCCGTGCTTTCCGGTAGAGGAAGTTTTTCCGAGTTCGGTTTTGGAACAACCGACGGAGTAGTCTCTTATCCGGATATCCGTGGGCGAGGCCCCGAGTGTGGGACCCCTGTCCCGCGCGAGAAGCGCTACTTCCGCTGCCAGTACCCTGAATCCGTTGCTCGGTGGGAACAGGGATCTTACACCTAAGATAGATTTTAATACATGGTATGCACATTACGAGTTCACGATAATGCTGTTGGGATTAAACAAATTCCCCTTCTAGCTATAACTGTTGAATGCAAAAAGAAAAAGAAAAGAAACCTTCGGATGATTTTATCTCGGTCTTCATTGATGCAATTCTAGTTTGCTCGAAGAATGTAGCTGATCGCATGTGAAGTATGTGTCTCTTCAAAGTCCTCGAAAGCCTCCAGAAGCACAGACTTTTCTCTAAGAAGAGTGCATGTACCTTCTTTACCATCAAATTGAATATCCGGGATCATAATGTCAAGAGATAGTATATTAGCTGATCCCGCCAAGGTGCAAAAGCGGCTATCGATTTGCCAGAACCAAAGACGATAGAGGAAGTCAAATGGTTCTTGGGATTGATAAGATGGTATCCGATGTTCATATGCCAAGATTATTTCTCCTTTGACGGCGCTTCTCAAGAAGGACATTCCATTCTAATGGTCTGCGCGATGTGCCAAAGTAACTTTGATAAGCTGAGGGGTTGCTTGACTAATCCGCTGGTGCTATAGCTAAGATCTCACGAGAGGAACAGTGATGACGTAGAGTTGCTTGTCTTCTCGGGTTATAGATCATAAAATTTTAAAGCAAATTTTCAACCAGAATGATGTTAACATCACGCAAAGAAGATAAATACAAACACTTCGAGAGTTTGGTTTTAAAATCAAGTATAGGTTAGACAAGGAGAATGCGGTCATAGATATATTAGGCAGGAAGGCCTCCTTACTTGCACGTTGAGATTAAGGAAGAGATTGGATTAGATAAGTTCTTTATCCCTATTATCATATTGCTTACCGCAAAAGTAAAGGCAACCCTAGAAGTAAAGAAAATTCATGGATTCATGTTAGAGGTGGATGCTTGTACTTCAATAATCGGTTGTATATTTTTCAAGATAGAGATCTTAATAAGAGGATTCTAAAGAAAGCTCGTGACACGCCCCAGCTAAGTGAAGACCGTCATGGTGGCTGCTACAAAGAAGCATTTCTTTTAGCCTTGCAAAGGTGAAATGACAAAAACGCCAAGACACGTGCATCCTATTTCACATATACAATTAGAATACATAAGCATGGATTCCATCATTAGATTTTTCTTCAGTCGATGCAGGACATGATTCCATCTTAGCCGTGTGGTAGATCGCTTGACAAAGGTTGCTCATTCGATTCTTTTGAAAAAGACTTATACTGCTCTTGGTGTTTGCTAAAAGTCATTCCAAAGGATATATTTAGACTTTACTTTGGAAGGATAGTTAGGGATCGGGGTGCTGAATTCATGTGTCCTGCTCTTGGAATAAATGCTTTGAAGCTGTAGCTCTATAGATTTTGGTACTATCTAGAAATTGATGATTAGGCAGAGAGGGTAATCAAAGACATTCTTCGAGCATTCCATGGAAGGGAACCCAAAAAATGGATGAATTCTCCACATTCGGTATAATTTTATTGCGATGCATCTTATAGTAGATTGTGCAACGCCATTGATTTAGTTCAACCCACTGGTCAGAGTGGAAGTCTTGAAGCAAATAGATAAAGTGGATTGTTCAATGCGGACTATAAAAAAGGATATCAAAGCTACTCACGATAGAAAAAAGTAGCGTGTTGATCTCAAGTAGACTACTAGAGAATTTGATGAAGGTGATATGGTCTTCCTTGTTGGTATACGACCCAACCACAGAAAATCCCTCTCCTTGGGGAAAAGTACAAGAAGTTTTTGCCCATATAACATAAACCCTACACAAATATGAGGAAAGTTGGAGATTAAGTTATAGACTGTGCATGAATACGAGGAAAGTTGGAGATTGAGCTCGTGAACTTTTATTCCCTCCTCCGTACTGGAAGATCCACAATGTATTTTCATGCGAGCTCATTTGAAGAAAGAAGAAGTATGTTCTAGGTCCAAGTCATGTATTGGATGATGAGAAGGTAGGCCTAGATATATGAACACTCATAATGCTCGATGCCATCATCCCTGCCCCCTCTCCAGATCATGCCCACATGATCTAGCTCACACACATCGCTATCACATACGTCAGCATCAGTGTCCATATCATCATGTGCAAATATATGTGTATGTATCATCATGTGCACATGTGTGTGTGATACATCAATATCATCGTATGTGTGTGTAATAGATCATCATGCGTATGGGTTTATATAAGATACATCATCATCATCATCATCATCAGATCCGTGCATCGATGTAGTCTACAGTATTAAGAACGTAATCATGGCGGCTTAAGAGTGTCAGACACTCGTACAAGTCACCAAAAGAAGACTCATCCCATGAATGCGAACAATGCCGAACCTTCTGTGTCAACGCATTCGAGCACAGAGTGGGTCAACAAAGTTGCCGTATGTGGACCATATATCCTCCTCATCAAAACAACACCTCATATGACTAGGCAACAAACATGCAAGCTCCAACGTCCAACAATGGCATGAGTATGCCATCTCTTCATAGCGTGGAGTCTGTAAATGAGGGTATAGAGGTCCTAAGCCTTGAAGCACTACTAAACGTACGTGTGAAATTGACAAAAGATATGTGAACCATGACACAAAATGGCAACTCATAATATCGATCGTAGAGCGACGATAATAGTGCATGAGCGGCTCTCCCATCATCCGATCGTAAACGGAAAAACAATCAAAACGATGTCGTCTTGCTCGCGCGATGATGATGCAAAGTCGTACCATGGTGCCCAACTGAAGGGTAAAAGTAATAAGAATCATAACCCATGGTCGTGTGTGAACACTACCCAAAGTGCACAAGCGTGTGAAAAAACGCCACAACCAATGCTCAACACAAGCCCCACACGTGACTCATACAGGGTGCAATCACGTGTGAACAAGACCCACAATAGATCCCTGAAAACACGCTCTCCCCTCACCCCCATGTAACATGCCTAACAATCACTAAAAATATGTGTGATCCATCCTCTAGACCTAAAATCCTCTCCAAATGTGCGTATGCAAAATTTGCACGAAAGCAGCCTCTTTCAATACCAGTGTAGCGAAGGTGTGTACATGTGTGCAAGAAAATAGGATAAGGTTAATGGTGAAGATAACGGGCTAGGCAAATGACCATAGAGTGTGGAGTGAAAGAAGGCTTGAGTGCACAAAGCGTGGGAATCAAATCCTTGTCAAGAGCGCGAATGGATCCAAACCCTAGAATAGGTACCTCCTTTATTTTCCTCCCCTTTTTTCTTTTACTCAAAACTTTCTTCTCGTGCCACCAACCTCTAAGAGGCCCTAACGGTGCCTATTCTAGCCTAAAACCAAAACTTACAGTATCTTATCCAGTTTCGCTTTCAGATAAAGCAGCAAATCGGATGGTGAGACCCTATCTATCTGGAGTCCCTGAGCTGTCTCTAGAGGATGACACGATAGCCTTTGCCTTCAAGCACCTTCACTACGCAGATTAAGTCATCTCGGCTCGATAATTGGAGAGCCTCTACTTTCTGAGTACTACTGAATGATCGACGGAGGTACACGTGTGCTTAGGATAGTCAGTAGATCATGGCACACCACCTATAGTCGGCATGAGCGGTTGGCAGAGAACATTGCCTTTGCCATGATCCTTAGTGAACTGCCTGTTACAAGAGGGATAGTTCTCTATGAGCACCACCTCGACGAGACCTTAGTGTTCATAGATTGATGTGTACGACTCTGGGGCATTATATTCCTTGATACAGGATCTCGATTGCTGGCCGAGCCTACGACGGTCTTTTGTTTTAGAATAATCATGAGGGATGGATGATGTCATATCTAGAATTAAGGCATTGGATAAGGATGTCAAGGAAGCACTTCGTATATGGGTCACAACCACCATAGCCATTTTGAGGCAAGGGTAAAAACCTTGGAGAGAGGGAGTGTTGAATTGGACAGATTCTATGGACGAGTAGTGTAACATGTGCGGGGTACAGTAAGATGGATCTCGCCAAATTGAAAGTTAATGGTATAGTCTGAGATGGGAGGACATGAAAGCTTACCTCCATCAAAGGTTTTGTCCCCATGGAAGAGAAGATAAATGAGTTTATAGAGTTTTCTCAAGCAGGCAAACTTACGGAGGCGTATTATCAATTGATCTTACGTAAGCCTAGTCCGACATGCTCTTCCGATGGAAGACGAGACCCTTCTCCATGGGTTTGTCAGAAGATTGGATCCTCCCTTGGATAGATTGGTTAAGAATGCGAAACTGTCTTTGTTAGCGGCGGGGAAGCAATTAAGATGGTGGTGGCTGAGGATTTTGTGCATGTATTTCTTTCTAAGGAGACCGTGTAGTAAAAGGCCTTTTTGCCCCCTCCCAAAGAGAGCTCCATCTAATTCTAGTATGCCAAATTCAAAGAGAAATAGGGGACAAGATTGGAGCCAAGTATGAAAAGCGAATGGGCACAGTGGACATGATTCTTTCCCTAGAATGCCTTTGGATTTGCAGTTTTAGCTCAGGAAGGAGTATGAAGTGTTTTAGATGCGAGCAGCTACTGGGACATTTTATGAATGGTTGTGCCAACGCACCGATTGATGTTACCATTCTAACTCCACCATAGAACTTGCTTGACAAGTCAAAGGAGGCAAGTTCTAGCCCAGTCTCAGCAACTTCTAATGCCATTATAATAGTAGCTAACCCCAGAGAAAGAAGGAAGAGGTAGACTTCGTTCGATAGAGTGGAGCACCAGGATCGAAACCAACGATTCTCACTAAGTTACACCCCATCCGATTTTTGAGGTAAGAATTTTAAGCTTTTTGTTGATTCGAGAAACGCTCATTCATTCATTCATTTCACTTGGATGTTGCATAAATTAGTAATCGACCAAAAGCAAGGCAGACCAATGTGAGTGGAATTGGGTAGTGGAAGTTACTTGCCAAAAGACGGATGTAACTCAGTTTCTCTTGGATGGGAACCTAGCCAAATATTATCACAAAGGCACCATTTCCTTCATGGATCTTCATGTGAACAAGATGAAAGGAACTGGAGTAGTTTGTTGAACTCCCACCCCGTAACCTGTAAAAGTAGTAAAGTTATTGAAGGGACTCCAGCAGAAGCAAGCCATCCTGCAGATAAAGAGTTGCAAGGAAACCATGTTGGTTAAGTGAGTATATACTGTGACGTAGATTTAACTACAATACCCTCGACTCGTGAGGTGGATCATGAGAAAGAGTTCATTCTCGGAGCCCAACAATAGTGAATCTTGAGCTTATAAGAAGGCCATTCCGAAAGCAACCGAGCTCGGGGAATAATCGAGATAACTGTTTGAGGAGAGCTTTGTTTGGCCCATTTGTATCCCCTTGCTATGTGGTGCTCGTTCTCTTTCAGAAGAAGAATGATGGGACTATGAGATTGTATATTCAGGGTTAAATCGGCTTACTGTTAAGAATAAGCATGTTACTCCTGGAATGTGCTGTTAGATTGATCGCATAAAGGCCAGATATTTATAAAGATTGACTTAAACTTAGGATGTTATCGTATCATAATATTCCTAAGATAGATTTTAATACATGGTATGCACATTACGAGTTCACGATAATGCTGTTGGGATTAAACAAATTCCCCTTCTAGCTATAACTGTTGAATGCAAAAAGAAAAAGAAAAGAAACCTTCGGATGATTTTATCTCGGTCTTCATTGATGCAATTCTAGTTTGCTCGAAGAATGTAGCTGATCGCATGTGAAGTATGTGTCTCTTCAAAGTCCTCGAAAGCCTCCAGAAGCACAGACTTTTCTCTAAGAAGAGTGCATGTACCTTCTTTACCATCAAATTGAATATCCGGGATCATAATGTCAAGAGATAGTATATTAGCTGATCCTGCCAAGGTGCAAAAGCGGCTATCGATTTGCCAGAACCAAAGACGATAGAGGAAGTCAAATGGTTCTTGGGATTGATAAGATGGTATCCGATGTTCATATGCCAAGATTGTTTCTCCTTTGACGGCGCTTCTCAAGAAGGACATTCCATTCTAATGGTCTGCGCGATGTGCCAAAGTAACTTTGATAAGCTGAGGGGTTGCTTGACTAATCCGCTGGTGCTATAGCTAAGATCTCACGAGAGGAACAGTGATGACGTAGAGTTGCTTGTCTTCTTGGGTTATAGATCATAAAATTTTAAAGCAAATTTTCAACCACAATGATGTTAACATCACGCAAAGAAGATAAATACAAACACTTCGAGAGTTTGGTTTTAAAATCAAGTATAGGTTAGACAAGGAGAATGCGGTCATAGATATATTAGGCAGGAAGGCCTCCTTACTTGCACGTTGAGATTAAGGAAGAGATTGGATTAGATAAGTTCTTTATCCCTATTATCATATTGCTTACCGCAAAAGTAAAGGCAACCCTAGAAGTAAAGAAAATTCATGGATTCACGTTAGAGGTGGATGCTTGTACTTCAATAATCGGTTGTATATTTTTCAAGATAGAGATCTTAATAAGAGGATTCTAAAGAAAGCTCGTGACACGCCCCAGCTAAGTGAAGACCGTCATGGTGGCTGCTACAAAGAAGCATTTCTTTTAGCCTTGCAAAGGTGAAATGACAAAAACGCCAAGACACGTGCATCCTATTTCACATATACAATTAGAATACATAAGCATGGATTCCATCATTAGATTTTTCTTCAGTCGATGCAGGACATGATTCCATCTTAGCCGTGTGGTAGATCGCTTGACGAAGGTTGCTCATTTGATTCTTTTGAAAAAGACTTATACTGCTCTTGGTGTTTGCTAAAAGTCATTCCAAAGGATATATTTAGACTTTACTTTGGAAGGATAGTTAGGGATCGGGGTGCTGAATTCATGTGTCCTGCTCTTGGAATAAATGCTTTGAAGCTGTAGCTCTATAGATTTTGGTACTATCTAGAAATTGATGATTAGGCAGAGAGGGTAATCAAAGACATTCTTCGAGCATTCCATGGAAGGGAACCCAAAAAATGGATGAATTTTCCACATTCGGTATAATTTTATTGCGATGCATCTTATAGTAGATTGTGCAACGCCATTGATTTAGTTCAACCCACTGGTCAGAGTGGAAGTCTTGAAGCAAATAGATAAAGTGGATTGTTCAATGCGGACTATAAAAAAGGATATCAAAGCTACTCACGATAGAAAAAAGTAGCGTGTTGATCTCAAGTAGACTACTAGAGAATTTGATGAAGGTGATATGGTCTTCCTTGTTGGTATACGACCCAACCATAGAAAACCCCTCTCCTTGGGGAAAAGTACAAGAAGTTTTTGCCCATATAACATAAACCCTACACAAATATGAGGAAAGTTGGAGATTAAGTTATAGACTGTGCATGAATACGAGGAAAGTTGGAGATTGAGCTCGTGAACTTTTATTCCCTCCTCCGTACTGGAAGATCCACAATGTATTTTCATGCGAGCTCATTTGAAGAAAGAAGAAGTATGTTCTAGGTCCAAGTCATGTATTGGATGATGAGAAGGTAGGCCTAGATATATGAACACTCATAATGCTCGATGCCATCATCCCTGCCCCCTCTCCAGATCATGCCCACATCATCTAGCTAACACACATCGCTATCACATACGTCAGCATCAGTGTCCATATCATCATGTGCAAATATATGTGTATGTATCATCATGTGCACATGTGTGTGTGATACATCAATATCATCGTATGTGTGTGTAATAGATCATCATGCGTATGGGTTTATATAAGATACATCATCATGAGATCCGTGCATCGATGTAGTCTAGACCTCAAATCCTCTCCAAATGTGCGTATGCAAAATTTGCACGAAAGCAGCCTCTTTCAATACCAGTGTAGCGAAGGTGTGTACATGTATGCATTGGATAAGGATGTCAAGGAAGCACTTCGTATATGGGTCACAACCACCATAGCCACTTCAAGGCAAGGGTAAAAACCTTGGAGAGAGGGAGTGTTGAATTGGACAGATTCTATGGACGAGTAGTGTAACATGTGCGGGGTACAGTAAGATGGATCTCGCCAAATTGAAAGTTAATGGTATAGTCTGAGATGGGAGGACATGAAAGCTTACCTCCATCAAAGGTTTTGTCCCCATGGAAGAGAAGATAAATGAGTTTATAGAGTTTTCTCAAGCAGGCAAACTTACGGAGGCGTATTATCAATTGATCTTACGTAAGCCTAGTCCGACATGCTCTTCCGATGGAAGACGGGACCCTTCTCCATGGGTTTGTCAGAAGATTGGATCCTCCCTTGGATAGATTGGTTAAGAATGCGAAACTGTCTTTGTTAGCGGCGGGGAAGCAATTAAGATGGTGGTGGGTGAGGATTTTGTGCATGTATTTCTTTCTAAGGAGACCGTGTAGTAAAAGGCCTTTTTGCCCCCTCCCAAAGAGAGCCCCATCTAATTCTAGTATGCCAAATTCAAAGAGAAATAGGGGACAAGATTGGAGCCAAGTATGAAAAGCGAGTGGGCACAGTGGACATGATTCTTTCCCTAGAATGCCTTTGGATTTGCAGTTTTAGCTCAGGAAGGAGTATGAAGTGTTTTAGATGCGAGCAGCTACTGGGACATTTTATGAATGGTTGTGCCAACGCACCGATTGATGTTACCATTCTAACTCCACCATAGAACTTGCTTGACAAGTCAAAGGAGGCAAGTTCTAGCCCAGTCTCAGCAACTTCTAATGCCATTATAATAGTAGCTAACCCCAGAGAAAGAAGGAAGAGGTAGACTTCGTTCGATAGAGTGGAGCACCAGGATCGAAACCAACGATTCTCACTAAGTTACACCCCATCCGATTTTTGAGGTAAGAATTTTAAGCTTTTTGTTGATTCGAGAAACGCTCATTCATTCATTCATTTCACTTGGATGTTGCATAAATTAGTAATCGACCAGAAGCAAGGCAGACCAATGCGAGTGGAATTGGGTAGTGGAAGTTACTTGCCAAAAGACGGATGTAATTCAGTTTCTCTTGGATGGGAACCTAGCCAAATATTATCACAAAGGCACCATTTCCTTCATGGATCTTCATGTGAACAAGATGAAAGGAACTGGAGTAGTTTGTTGAACTCCCACCCCGTAACCTGTAAAAGTAGTAAAGTTATTGAAGGGACTCCAGCAGAAGCAAGCCATCCTGCAGATAAAGAGTTGCAAGGAAACCATGTTGGTTAAGTGAGTATATACTGTGACGTAGATTTAACTACAATACCCTCGACTCGTGAGGTGGATCATGAGAAAGAGTTCATTCTCGGAGCCCAACAATAGTGAATCTTGAGCTTATAAGAAGGCCATTCCGAAAGCAACCGAGCTCGGGGAATAATCGAGATAATTGTTTGAGGAGAGCTTTGTTTGGCCCATTTGTATCCCCTTGCTATGTGGTGCTCGTTCTCTTTCAGAAGAAGAATGATGGGACTATGAGATTGTATATTCAGGGTTAAATCGGCTTACTGTTAAGAATAAGCATCTTACTCCTGGAATGTGCTGTTAGATTGATCGCATAAAGGCCAGATATTTATAAAGATTGACTTAAACTTAGGATGTTATCGTATCATAATATTCCTAAGATAGATTTTAATACATGGTATGCACATTACGAGTTCACGATAATGCTGTTGGGATTAAATAATTCCCCTTCTAGCTATAACTGTTGAATGCAAAAAGAAAAAGAAAAGAAACCTTCGGATGATTTTATCTCGGTCTTCATTGATGCAATTCTAGTTTGCTCGAAGAATGTAGCTGATCGCATGTGAAGTATGTGTCTCTTCAAAGTCCTTGAAAGCCTCCAGAAGCACAGACTTTTCTCTAAGAAGAGTGCATGTACCTTCTTTACCATCAAATTGAATATCCGGGATCATAATGTCAAGATTTAGTATATTAGCTGATCCCGCCAAGGTGCAAAAGCGGCTATCGATTTGCCAGAACCAAAGACGATAGAGGAAGTCAAATGGTTCTTGGGATTGATAAGATGGTATCCGATGTTCATATGCCAAGATTGTTTCTCCTTTGACGGCGCTTCTCAAGAAGGACATTCCATTCTAATGGTCTGCGCGATGTGCCAAAGTAACTTTGATAAGCTGAGGGGTTGCTTGACTAATCCGCTGGTGCTATAGCTAAGATCTCACGAGAGGAACAGTGATGACGTAGAGTTGCTTGTCTTCTCGGGTTATAGATCATAAAATTTTAAAGCAAATTTTCAACCAGAATGATGTTAACATCACGCAAAGAAGATAAATACAAACACTTCGAGAGTTTGGTTTTAAAATCAAGTATAGGTTAGACGAGGAGAATGCGGTCATAGATATATTAGGCAGGAAGGCCTCCTTACTTGCACGTTGAGATTAAGGAAGAGATTGGATTAGATAAGTTCTTTATCCCTATTATCATATTGCTTACCGCAAAAGTAAAGGCAACCCTAGAAGTAAAGAAAATTCATGGATTCACGTTAGAGGTGGATGCTTGTACTTCAATAATCGGTTGTATATTTTTCAAGATAGAGATCTTAATAAGAGGATTCTAAAGAAAGCTCGTGACACGCCCCAGCTAAGTGAAGACCGTCATGGTGGCTGCTACAAAGAAGCATTTCTTTTAGCCTTGCAAAGGTGAAATGACAAAAACGCCAAGACACGTGCATCCTATTTCACATATACAATTAGAATACATAAGCATGGATTCCATCATTAGATTTTTCTTCAGTCGATGCAGGACATGATTCCATCTTAGCCGTGTGGTAGATCGCTTGACGAAGGTTGCTCATTCGATTCTTTTGAAAAAGACTTATACTGCTCTTGGTGTTTGCTAAAAGTCATTCCAAAGGATATATTTAGACTTTACTTTGGAAGGATAGTTAGGGATCGGGGTGCTGAATTCATGTGTCCTGCTCTTGGAATAAATGCTTTGAAGCTGTAGCTCTATAGATTTTGGTACTATCTAGAAATTGATGATTAGGCAGAGAGGGTAATCAAAGACATTCTTCGAGCATTCCATGGAAGGGAACCCAAAAAATGGATGAATTCTCCACATTCGGTATAATTTTATTGCGATGCATCTTATAGTAGATTGTGCAACGCCATTGATTTAGTTCAACCCACTGGTCAGAGTGGAAGTCTTGAAGCAAATAGATAAAGTGGATTGTTCAATGCGGACTATAAAAAAGGATATCAAAGCTACTCACGATAGAAAAAAGTAGCGTGTTGATCTCAAGTAGACTACTAGAGAATTTGATGAAGGTGATATGGTCTTCCTTGTTGGTATACGACCCAACCACAGAAAATCCCTCTCCTTGGGGAAAAGTACAAGAAGTTTTTGCCCATATAACATAAACCCTACACAAATATGAGGAAAGTTGGAGATTAAGTTATAGACTGTGCATGAATACGAGGAAAGTTGGAGATTGAGCTCGTGAACTTTTATTCCCTCCTCCGTACTGGAAGATCCACAATGTATTTTCATGCGAGCTCATTTGAAGAAAGAAGAAGTATGTTCTAGGTCCAAGTCATGTATTGGATGATGAGAAGGTAGGCCTAGATATATGAACACTCATAATGCTCGATGCCATCATCCCTGCCCCCTCTCCAGATCATGCCCACATCATCTAGCTCACACACATCGCTATCACATACGTCAGCATCAGTGTCCATATCATCATGTGCAAATATATGTGTATGTATCATCATGTGCACATGTGTGTGTGATACATCAATATCATCGTATGTGTGTGTAATAGATCATCATGCGTATGGGTTTATATAAGATACATCATCATCATCATCATCATCAGATCCGTGCATCGATGTAGTCTACAGTATTAAGAACGTAATCATGGCGGCTTAAGAGTGTCAGACACTCGTACAAGTCACCAAAAGAAGACTCATCCCATGAATGCGAACAATGCCGAACCTTCTGTGTCAACGCATTCGAGCACAGAGTGGGTCAACAAAGTTGCCGTATGTGGACCATATATCCTCCTCATCAAAACAACACCTCATATGACTAGGCAGCAAACATGCAAGCTCCAACGTCCAACAATGGCATGAGTATGCCATCTCTTCATAGCGTGGAGTCTGTAAATGAGGGTATAGAGGTCCTAAGCCTTGAAGCACTACTAAACGTACGTGTGAAATTGACAAAAGATATGTGAACCATGACACAAAATGGCAACTCATAATATCGATCGTAGAGCGACGATAATAGTGCATGAGCGGCTCTCCCATGATCCGATCGTAAACGGAAAAACAATCAAAACGATGTCATCTTGCTCGCGCGATGATGATGCAAAGTCGTACCATGGTGCCCAACTGAAGGGTAAAAGTAATAAGAATCATAACCCATGGTCGTGTGTGAACACTACCCAAAGTGCACAAGCGTGTGAAAAAACGCCACAACCAATGCTCAACACAAGCCCCACACGTGACTCATACAGGGTGCAATCACGTGTGAACAAGACCCACAATAGATCCCTGAAAACACGCTCTCCCCTCACCCCCATGTAACATGCCTAACAATCACTAAAAATATGTGTGATCAATCCTCTAGACCTCAAATCCTCTCCAAATGTGCGTATGCAAAATTTGCACGAAAGCAGCCTCTTTCAATACCAGTGTAGCGAAGGTGTGTACATGTGTGCAAGAAAATAGGATAAGGTTAATGGTGAAGATAACGGGCTAGGCAAATGACCATAGAGTGTGGAGTGAAAGAAGGCTTGAGTGCACAAAGCGTGGGAATCAAATCCTTGTCAAGAGCGCGAATGGATCCAAACCCTAGAATAGGTGCCTCCTTTATTTTCCTCCCCTTTTTTCTTTTACTCAAAACTTTCTTCTCGTGCCACCAACCTCTAAGAGGCCCTAACGGTGCCTATTCTAGCCTAAAACCAAAACTTACAGTATCTTATCCAGTTTCGCTTTCAGATAAAGCAGCAAATCGGATGGTGAGACCCTATCTATCTGGAGTCCCTGAGCTGTCTCTAGAGGATGACACGATAGCCTTTGCCTTCAAGCACCTTCACTATGCCGATTAAGTCATCTCGGCTCGATAATTGGAGAGCCTCTACTTTCTGAGTACTACTGAATGATCGGCGGAGGTACACGTGTGCTTAGGATAGTCAGTAGATCATGGCACACCACCTATAGTCGGCATGAGCGGTTGGCAGAGAACATTGCCTTTGCCATGATCCTTAGTGAACTGCCTGTTACAAGAGGGATAGTTCTCTATAAGCACCACCTCGACGAGACCTTAGTGTTCATAGATTGATGTGTACGACTCTGGGGCATTATATTCCTTGATACAGGATCTCGATTGCTGGCTGAGCCTACGACGGTCTTTTGTTTTAGAATAATCATGAGGGATGGATGATGTCATATCTAGAATTAAGGCATTGGATAAGGATGTCAAGGAAGCACTTCGTATATGGGTCACAACCACCATAGCCATTTCGAGGCAAGGGTAAAAACCTTGGAGAGAGGGAGTGTTGAATTGGACAGATTCTATGGACGAGTAGTGTAACATGTGCGGGGTACAGTAAGATGGATCTCGCCAAATTGAAAGTTAATGGTATAGTCTGAGATGGGAGGACATGAAAGCTTACCTCCATCAAAGGTTTTGTCCCCATGGAAGAGAAGATAAATGAGTTTATAGAGTTTTCTCAAGCAGGCAAACTTACGGAGGCGTATTATCAATTGATCTTACGCAAGCCTAGTCCGACATGCTCTTCCGATGGAAGACGGGACCCTTCTCCATGGGTTTGTCAGAAGATTGGATCCTCCCTTGGATAGATTGGTTAAGAATGCGAAACTGTCTTTGTTAGCGGCGGGGAAGCAATTAAGATGGTGGTGGCTGAGGATTTTGTGCATGTATTTCTTTCTAAGGAGACCGTGTAGTAAAAGGCCTTTTTGCCCCCTCCCAAAGAGAGCTCCATCTAATTCTAGTATGCCAAATTCAAAGAGAAATAGGGGACAAGATTGGAGCCAAGTATGAAAAGCGAGTGGGCACAGTGGACATGATTCTTTCCCTAGAATGCCTTTGGATTTGCAGTTTTAGCTCAGGAAGGAGTATGAAGTGTTTTAGATGCGAGCAGCTACTGGGACATTTTATGAATGGTTGTGCCAACGCACCGATTGATGTTACCATTCTAACTCCACCATAGAACTTGCTTGACAAGTCAAAGGAGGCAAGTTCTAGCCCAGTCTCAGCAACTTCTAATGCCATTATAATAGTAGCTAACCCCAGAGAAAGAAGGAAGAGGTAGACTTCGTTCGATAGAGTGGAGCACCAGGATCGAAACCAACGATTCTCACTAAGTTACACCCCATCCGATTTTTGAGGTAAGAATTTTAAGCTTTTTGTTGATTCGAGAAACGCTCATTCATTCATTCATTTCACTTGGATGTTGCATAAATTAGTAATCGACCAGAAGCAAGGCAGACCAATGCGAGTGGAATTGGGTAGTGGAAGTTACTTGCCAAAAGACGGATGTAATTCAGTTTCTCTTGGATGGGAACCTAGCCAAATATTATCACAAAGGCACCATTTCCTTCATGGATCTTCATGTGAACAAGATGAAAGGAACTGGAGTAGTTTGTTGAACTCCCACCCCGTAACCTGTAAAAGTAGTAAAGTTATTGAAGGGACTCCAGCAGAAGCAAGCCATCCTGCAGATAAAGAGTTGCAAGGAAACCATGTTGGTTAAGTGAGTATATACTGTGACGTAGATTTAACTACAATACCCTCGACTCGTGAGGTGGATCATGAGAAAGAGTTCATTCTCGGAGCCCAACAATAGTGAATCTTGAGCTTATAAGAAGGCCATTCCGAAAGCAACCGAGCTCGGGGAATAATCGACATAACTGTTTGAGGAGAGCTTTGTTTGGCCCATTTGTATCCCCTTGCTATGTGGTGCTCGTTCTCTTTCAGAAGAAGAATGATGGGACTATGAGATTGTATATTCAGGGTTAAATCGGCTTACTGTTAAGAATAAGCATGTTACTCCTGGAATGTGCTGTTAGATTGATCGCGTAAAGGCCAGATATTTATAAAGATTGACTTAAACTTAGGATGTTATCGTATCATAATATTCCTAAGATAGATTTTAATACATGGTATGCACATTACGAGTTCACGATAATGCTGTTGGGATTAAACAAATTCCCCTTCTAGCTATAACTGTTGAATGCAAAAAGAAAAAGAAAAGAAACCTTCGGATGATTTTATCTCGGTCTTCATTGATGCAATTCTAGTTTGCTCGAAGAATGTAGCTGATCGCATGTGAAGTATGTGTCTCTTCAAAGTCCTCGAAAGCCTCCAGAAGCACAGACTTTTCTCTAAGAAGAGTGCATGTACCTTCTTTACCATCAAATTGAATATCCGGGATCATAATGTCAAGAGATAGTATATTAGCTGATCCCGCCAAGGTGCAAAAGCGGCTATCGATTTGCCAGAACCAAAGACGATAGAGGAAGTCAAATGGTTCTTGGGATTGATAAGATGGTATCCGATGTTCATATGCCAAGATTGTTTCTCCTTTGACGGCGCTTCTCAAGAAGGAAATTCCATTCTAATGGTCTGCGCGATGTGCCAAAGTAACTTTGATAAGCTGAGGGGTTGCTTGACTAATCCGCTGGTGCTATAGCTAAGATCTCACGAGAGGAACAGTGATGACGTAGAGTTGCTTGTCTTCTCGGGTTATAGATCATAAAATTTTAAAGCAAATTTTCAACCAGAATGATGTTAACATCACGCAAAGAAGATAAATACAAACACTTCGAGAGTTTGGTTTTAAAATCAAGTATAGGTTAGACGAGGAGAATGCGGTCATAGATATATTAGGCAGGAAGGCCTCCTTACTTGCACGTTGAGATTAAGGAAGAGATTGGATTAGATAAGTTCTTTATCCCTATTATCATATTGCTTACCGCAAAAGTAAAGGCAACCCTAGAAGTAAAGAAAATTCATGGATTCACGTTAGAGGTGGATGCTTGTACTTCAATAATCGGTTGTATATTTTTCAAGATAGAGATCTTAATAAGAGGATTCTAAAGAAAGCTCGTGACACGCCCCAGCTAAGTGAAGACCGTCATGGTGGCTGCTACAAAGAAGCATTTCTTTTAGCCTTGCAAAGGTGAAATGACAAAAACGCCAAGACACGTGCATCCTATTTCACATATACAATTAGAATACATAAGCATGGATTCCATCATTAGATTTTTCTTCAGTCGATGCAGGACATGATTCCATCTTAGCCGTGTGGTAGATCGCTTGACGAAGGTTGCTCATTCGATTCTTTTGAAAAAGACTTATACTGCTCTTGGTGTTTGCTAAAAGTCATTCCAAAGGATATATTTAGACTTTACTTTGGAAGGATAGTTAGGGATCGGGGTGCTGAATTCATGTGTCCTGCTCTTGGAATAAATGCTTTGAAGCTGTAGCTCTATAGATTTTGGTACTATCTAGAAATTGATGATTAGGCAGAGAGGGTAATCAAAGACATTCTTCGAGCATTCCATGGAAGGGAACCCAAAAAATGGATGAATTCTCCACATTCGGTATAATTTTATTGCGATGCATCTTATAGTAGATTGTGCAACGCCATTGATTTAGTTCAACCCACTGGTCAGAGTGGAAGTCTTGAAGCAAATAGATAAAGTGGATTGTTCAATGCGGACTATAAAAAAGGATATCAAAGCTACTCACGATAGAAAAAAGTAGCGTGTTGATCTCAAGTAGACTACTAGAGAATTTGATGAAGGTGATATGGTCTTCCTTGTTGGTATACGACCCAACCACAGAAAATCCCTCTCCTTGGGGAAAAGTACAAGAAGTTTTTGCCCATATAACATAAACCCTACACAAATATGAGGAAAGTTGGAGATTAAGTTATAGACTGTGCATGAATACGAGGAAAGTTGGAGATTGAGCTCGTGAACTTTTATTCCCTCCTCCGTACTGGAAGATCCACAATGTATTTTCATGCGAGCTCATTTGAAGAAAGAAGAAGTATGTTCTAGGTCCAAGTCATGTATTGGATGATGAGAAGGTAGGCCTAGATATATGAACACTCATAATGCTCGATGCCATCATCCCTGCCCCCTCTCCAGATCATGCCCACATCATCTAGCTCACACACATCGCTATCACATACGTCAGCATCAGTGTCCATATCATCATGTGCAAATATATGTGTATGTATCATCATGTGCACATGTGTGTGTGATACATCAATATCATCGTATGTGTGTGTAATAGATCATCATGCGTATGGGTTTATATAAGATACATCATCATCATCATCATCATCAGATCCGTGCATCGATGTAGTCTACAGTATTAAGAACGTAATCATGGCGGCTTAAGAGTGTCAGACACTCGTACAAGTCACCAAAAGAAGACTCATCCCATGAATGCGAACAATGCCGAACCTTCTGTGTCAACGCATTCGAGCACAGAGTGGGTCAACAAAGTTGCCGTATGTGGACCATATATCCTCCTCATCAAAACAACACCTCATATGACTAGGCAGCAAACATGCAAGCTCCAACGTCCAACAATGGCATGAGTATGCCATCTCTTCATAGCGTGGAGTCTGTAAATGAGGGTATAGAGGTCCTAAGCCTTGAAGCACTACTAAACGTACGTGTGAAATTGACAAAAGATATGTGAACCATGACACAAAATGGCAACTCATAATATCGATCGTAGAGCGACGATAATAGTGCATGAGCGGCTCTCCCATGATCCGATCGTAAACGGAAAAACAATCAAAACGATGTCATCTTGCTCGCGCGATGATGATGCAAAGTCGTACCATGGTGCCCAACTGAAGGGTAAAAGTAATAAGAATCATAACCCATGGTCGTGTGGAAGCTACTCACGATAGAAAAAAGTAGCGTGTTGATCTCAAGTAGACTACTAGAGAATTTGATGAAGGTGATATGGTCTTCCTTGTTGGTATACGACCCAACCACAGAAAATCCCTCTCCTTGGGGAAAAGTACAAGAAGTTTTTGCCCATATAACATAAACCCTACACAAATATGAGGAAAGTTGGAGATTAAGTTATAGACTGTGCATGAATACGAGGAAAGTTGGAGATTGAGCTCGTGAACTTTTATTCCCTCCTCCGTACTGGAAGATCCACAATGTATTTTCATGCGAGCTCATTTGAAGAAAGAAGAAGTATGTTCTAGGTCCAAGTCATGTATTGGATGATGAGAAGGTAGGCCTAGATATATGAACACTCATAATGCTCGATGCCATCATCCCTGCCCCCTCTCCAGATCATGCCCACATCATCTAGCTCACACACATCGCTATCACATACGTCAGCATCAGTGTCCATATCATCATGTGCAAATATATGTGTATGTATCATCATGTGCACATGTGTGTGTGATACATCAATATCATCGTATGTGTGTGTAATAGATCATCATGCGTATGGGTTTATATAAGATACATCATCATCATCATCATCATCAGATCCGTGCATCGATGTAGTCTACAGTATTAAGAACGTAATCATGGCGGCTTAAGAGTGTCAGACACTCGTACAAGTCACCAAAAGAAGACTCATCCCATGAATGCGAACAATGCCGAACCTTCTGTGTCAACGCATTCGAGCACAGAGTGGGTCAACAAAGTTGCCGTATGTGGACCATATATCCTCCTCATCAAAACAACACCTCATATGACTAGGCAGCAAACATGCAAGCTCCAACGTCCAACAATGGCATGAGTATGCCATCTCTTCATAGCGTGGAGTCTGTAAATGAGGGTATAGAGGTCCTAAGCCTTGAAGCACTACTAAACGTACGTGTGAAATTGACAAAAGATATGTGAACCATGACACAAAATGGCAACTCATAATATCGATCGTAGAGCGACGATAATAGTGCATGAGCGGCTCTCCCATGATCCGATCGTAAACGGAAAAACAATCAAAACGATGTCATCTTGCTCGCGCAATGATGATGCAAAGTCGTACCATGGTGCCCAACTGAAGGGTAAAAGTAATAAGAATCATAACCCATGGTCGTGTGTGAACACTACCCAAAGTGCACAAGCGTGTGAAAAAACGCCACAACCAATGCTCAACACAAGCCCCACACGTGACTCATACAGGGTGCAATCACGTGTGAACAAGACCCACAATAGATCCCTGAAAACACGCTCTCCCCTCACCCCCATGTAACATGCCTAACAATCACTAAAAATATGTGTGATCAATCCTCTAGACCTCAAATCCTCTCCAAATGTGCGTATGCAAAATTTGCACGAAAGCAGCCTCTTTCAATACCAGTGTAGCGAAGGTGTGTACATGTGTGCAAGAAAATAGGATAAGGTTAATGGTGAAGATAACGGGCTAGGCAAATGACCATAGAGTGTGGAGTGAAAGAAGGCTTGAGTGCACAAAGCGTGGGAATCAAATCCTTGTCAAGAGCGCGAATGGATCCAAACCCTAGAATAGGTGCCTCCTTTATTTTCCTCCCCTTTTTTCTTTTACTCAAAACTTTCTTCTCGTGCCACCAACCTCTAAGAGGCCCTAACGGTGCCTATTCTAGCCTAAAACCAAAACTTACAGTATCTTATCCAGTTTCGCTTTCAGATAAAGCAGCAAATCGGATGGTGAGACCCTATCTATCTGGAGTCCCTGAGCTGTCTCTAGAGGATGACACGATAGCCTTTGCCTTCAAGCACCTTCACTACGCCGATTAAGTCATCTCGGCTCGATAATTGGAGAGCCTCTACTTTCTGAGTACTACTGAATGATCGGCGGAGGTACACGTGTGCTTAGGATAGTCAGTAGATCATGGCACACCACCTATAGTCGGCATGAGCGGTTGGCAGAGAACATTGCCTTTGCCATGATCCTTAGTGAACTGCCTGTTACAAGAGGGATAGTTCTCTATAAGCACCACCTCGACGAGACCTTAGTGTTCATAGATTGATGTGTACGACTCTGGGGCATTATATTCCTTGATACAGGATCTCGATTGCTGGCCAAGCCTACGACGGTCTTTTGTTTTAGAATAATCATGAGGGATGGATGATGTCATATCTAGAATTAAGGCATTGGATAAGGATGTCAAGGAAACACTTCGTATATGGGTCACAACCACCATAGCCATTTCGAGGCAAGGGTAAAAACCTTGGAGAGAGGGAGTGTTGAATTGGACAGATTCTATGGACGAGTAGTGTAACATGTGCGGGGTACAGTAAGATGGATCTCGCCAAATTGAAAGTTAATGGTATAGTCTGAGATGGGAGGACTATCCCTCTTGTAATTGGAGAGCCTCTACTTTCTGAGTACTACTGAATGATCGGCGGAGGTACACGTGTGCTTAGGATAGTCAGTAGATCATGGCACACGACCTATAGTCGGCATGAGCGGTTGGCAGAGAACATTGCCTTTGCCATGATCCTTAGTGAACTGCCTGTTACAAGAGGGATAGTTCTCTATAAGCACCACCTCGACGAGACCTTAGTGTTCATAGATTGATGTGTACGACTCTGGGGCATTATATTCCTTGATACAGGATCTCGATTGCTGGCCGAGCCTACGACGGTCTTTTGTTTTAGAATAATCATGAGGGATGGATGATGTCATATCTAGAATTAAGGCATTGGATAAGGATGTCAAGGAAGCACTTCGTATATGGGTCACAACCACCATAGCCATTTCGAGGCAAGGGTAAAAACCTTGGAGAGAGGGAGTGTTGAATTGGACAGATTCTATGGACGAGTAGTGTAACATGTGCGGGGTACAGTAAGATGGATCTCGCCAAATTGAAAGTTAATGGTATAGTCTGAGATGGGAGGACATGAAAGCTTACCTCCATCAAAGGTTTTGTCCCCATGGAAGAGAAGATAAATGAGTTTATAGAGTTTTCTCAAGCAGGCAAACTTACGGAGGCGTATCATCAATTGATCTTACGTAAGCCTAGTCCGACATGCTCTTCCGATGGAAGACGGGACCCTTCTCCATGGGTTTGTCAGAAGATTGGATCCTCCCTTGGATAGATTGGTTAAGAATGCGAAACTGTCTTTGTTAGCGGCGGGGAAGCAATTAAGATGGTGGTGGCTGAGGATTTTGTGCATGTATTTCTTTCTAAGGAGACCGTGTAGTAAAAGGCCTTTTTGCCCCCTCCCAAAGAGAGCTCCATCTAATTCTAGTATGCCAAATTCAAAGAGAAATAGGGGACAAGATTGGAGCCAAGTATGAAAAGCGAGTGGGCACAGTGGACATGATTCTTTCCCTAGAATGCCTTTGGATTTGCAGTTTTAGCTCAGGAAGGAGTATGAAGTGTTTTAGATGCGAGCAGCTACTGGGACATTTTATGAATGGTTGTGCCAACGCACCGATTGATGTTACCATTCTAACTCCACCATAGAACTTGCTTGACAAGTCAAAGGAGGCAAGTTCTAGCCCAGTCTCAGCAACTTCTAATGCCATTATAATAGTAGCTAACCCCAGAGAAAGAAGGAAGAGGTAGACTTCGTTCGATAGAGTGGAGCACCAGGATCGAAACCAACGATTCTCACTAAGTTACACCCCATCCGATTTTTGAGGTAAGAATTTTAAGCTTTTTGTTGATTCGAGAAACGCTCATTCATTCATTCATTTCACTTGGATGTTGCATAAATTAGTAATCGACCAGAAGCAAGGCAGACCAATGCGAGTGGAATTGGGTAGTGGAAGTTACTTGCCAAAAGACGGATGTAATTCAGTTTCTCTTGGATGGGAACCTAGCCAAATATTATCACAAAGGCACCATTTCCTTCATGGATCTTCATGTGAACAAGATGAAAGGAACTGGAGTAGTTTGTTGAACTCCCACCCCGTAACCTGTAAAAGTAGTAAAGTTATTGAAGGGACTCCAGCAGAAGCAAGCCATCCTGCAGATAAAGAGTTGCAAGGAAACCATGTTGGTTAAGTGAGTATATACTGTGACGTAGATTTAACTACAATACCCTCGACTCGTGAGGTGGATCATGAGAAAGAGTTCATTCTCGGAGCCCAACAATAGTGAATCTTGAGCTTATAAGAAGGCCATTCCGAAAGCAACCGAGCTCGGGGAATAATCGAGATAACTGTTTGAGGAGAGCTTTGTTTGGCCCATTTGTATCCCCTTGCTATGTGGTGCTCGTTCTCTTTCAGAAGAAGAATGATGGGACTATGAGATTGTATATTCAGGGTTAAATCGGCTTACTGTTAAGAATAAGCATGTTACTCCTGGAATGTGCTGTTAGATTGATCGCGTAAAGGCCAGATATTTATAAAGATTGACTTAAACTTAGGATGTTATCGTATCATAATATTCCTAAGATAGATTTTAATACATGGTATGCACATTACGAGTTCACGATAATGCTGTTGGGATTAAACAAATTCCCCTTCTAGCTATAACTGTTGAATGCAAAAAGAAAAAGAAAAGAAACCTTCGGATGATTTTATCTCGGTCTTCATTGATGCAATTCTAGTTTGCTCGAAGAATGTAGCTGATCGCATGTGAAGTATGTGTCTCTTCAAAGTCCTCGAAAGCCTCCAGAAGCACAGACTTTTCTCTAAGAAGAGTGCATGTACCTTCTTTACCATCAAATTGAATATCCGGGATCATAATGTCAAGAGATAGTATATTAGCTGATCCCGCCAAGGTGTAAAAGCGGCTATCGATTTGCCAGAACCAAAGACGATAGAGGAAGTCAAATGGTTCTTGGGATTGATAAGATGGTATCCGATGTTCATATGCCAAGATTGTTTCTCCTTTGACGGCGCTTCTCAAGAAGGACATTCCATTCTAATGGTCTGCGCGATGTGCCAAAGTAACTTTGATAAGCTGAGGGGTTGCTTGACTAATCCGCTGGTGCTATAGCTAAGATCTCACGAGAGGAACAGTGATGACGTAGAGTTGCTTGTCTTCTCGGGTTATAGATCATAAAATTTTAAAGCAAATTTTCAACCAGAATGATGTTAACATCACGCAAAGAAGATAAATACAAACACTTCGAGAGTTTGGTTTTAAAATCAAGTATAGGTTAGACAAGGAGAATGCGGTCATAGATATATTAGGCAGGAAGGCCTCCTTACTTGCACGTTGAGATTAAGGAAGAGATTGGATTAGATAAGTTCTTTATCCCTATTATCATATTGCTTACCGCAAAAGTAAAGGCAACCCTAGAAGTAAAGAAAATTCATGGATTCACGTTAGAGGTGGATGCTTGTACTTCAATAATCGGTTGT
This sequence comes from Cibotium barometz, assembly GCF_041138505.1. Taxonomy (NCBI): domain Eukaryota; kingdom Viridiplantae; phylum Streptophyta; class Polypodiopsida; order Cyatheales; family Cibotiaceae; genus Cibotium; species Cibotium barometz. Next base: position 11,667,379 of record NC_141065.1, on the reverse strand, counting down.
ATATTTTTCAAGATAGAGATCTTAATAAGAGGATTCTAAAGAAAGCTCGTGACACGCCCCAGCTAAGTGAAGACCGTCATGGTGGCTGCTACAAAGAAGCATTTCTTTTAGCCTTGCAAAGGTGAAATGACAAAAACGCCAAGACACGTGCATCCTATTTCACATATACAATTAGAATACATAAGCATGGATTCCATCATTAGATTTTTCTTCAGTCGATGCAGGACATGATTCCATCTTAGCCGTGTGGTAGATCGCTTGACGAAGGTTGCTCATTCGATTCTTTTGAAAAAGACTTATACTGCTCTTGGTGTTTGCTAAAAGTCATTCCAAAGGATATATTTAGACTTTACTTTGGAAGGATAGTTAGGGATCGGGGTGCTGAATTCATGTGTCCTGCTCTTGGAATAAATGCTTTGAAGCTGTAGCTCTATAGATTTTGGTACTATCTAGAAATTGATGATTAGGCAGAGAGGGTAATCAAAGACATTCTTCGAGCATTCCATGGAAGGGAACCCAAAAAATGGATGAATTCTCCACATTCGGTATAATTTTATTGCGATGCATCTTATAGTAGATTGTGCAACGCCATTGATTTAGTTCAACCCACTGGTCAGAGTGGAAGTCTTGAAGCAAATAGATAAAGTGGATTGTTCAATGCGGACTATAAAAAAGGATATCAAAGCTACTCACGATAGAAAAAAGTAGCGTGTTGATCTCAAGTAGACTACTAGAGAATTTGATGAAGGTGATATGGTCTTCCTTGTTGGTATACGACCCAACCACAGAAAATCCCTCTCCTTGGGGAAAAGTACAAGAAGTTTTTGCCCATATAACATAAACCCTACACAAATATGAGGAAAGTTGGAGATTAAGTTATAGACTGTGCATGAATACGAGGAAAGTTGGAGATTGAGCTCGTGAACTTTTATTCCCTCCTCCGTACTGGAAGATCCACAATGTATTTTCATGCGAGCTCATTTGAAGAAAGAAGAAGTATGTTCTAGGTCCAAGTCATGTATTGGATGATGAGAAGGTAGGCCTAGATATATGAACACTCATAATGCTCGATGCCATCATCCCTGCCCCCTCTCCAGATCATGCCCACATCATCTAGCTCACACACATCGCTATCACATACGTCAGCATCAGTGTCCATATCATCATGTGCAAATATATGTGTATGTATCATCATGTGCACATGTGTGTGTGATACATCAATATCATCATATGTGTGTGTAATAGATCATCATGCGTATGGGTTTATATAAGATACATCATCATCATCATCATCATCAGATCCGTGCATCGATGTAGTCTACAGTATTAAGAACGTAATCATGGCGGCTTAAGAGTGTCAGACACTCGTACAAGTCACCAAAAGAAGACTCATCCCATGAATGCGAACAATGCCGAACCTTCTGTGTCAACGCATTCGAGCACAGAGTGGGTCAACAAAGTTGCCGTATGTGGACCATATATCCTCCTCATCAAAACAACACCTCATATGACTAGGCAACAAACATGCAAGCTCCAACGTCCAACAATGGCATGAGTATGCCATCTCTTCATAGCGTGGAGTCTGTAAATGAGGGTATAGAGGTCCTAAGCCTTGAAGCACTACTAAACGTACGTGTGAAATTGACAAAAGATATGTGAACCATGACACAAAATGGCAACTCATAATATCGATCGTAGAGCGACGATAATAGTGCATGAGCGGCTCTCCCATGATCCGATCGTAAACGGAAAAACAATCAAAACGATGTCGTCTTGCTCGCGCGATGATGATGCAAAGTCGTACCATGGTGCCCAACTGAAGGGTAAAAGTAATAAGAATCATAACCCATGGTCGTGTGTGAACACTACCCAAAGTGCACAAGCGTGTGAAAAAACGCCACAACCAATGCTCAACACAAGCCCCACACGTGACTCATACAGGGTGCAATCACGTGTGAACAAGACCCACAATAGATCCCTGAAAACACGCTCTCCCCTCACCCCCATGTAACATGCCTAACAATCACTAAAAATATGTGTGATCCATCCTCTAGACCTAAAATCCTCTCCAAATGTGCGTATGCAAAATTTGCACGAAAGCAGCCTCTTTCAATACCAGTGTAGCGAAGGTGTGTACATGTGTGCAAGAAAATAGGATAAGGTTAATGGTGAAGATAACGGGCTAGGCAAATGACCATAGAGTGTGGAGTGAAAGAAGGCTTGAGTGCACAAAGCGTGGGAATCAAATCCTTGTCAAGAGCGCTGTAACGTACCCATCTTCACTAATAAAGAAATGTCCATGTAATTATGAGTTTTTATAGTATAAATATCAATAATTTTATTATTTGAGTCATTTCCAATTAGAATCTTCAAATTCTGAGCCCAAATTTGGAATCTGCGCGCGATTTTACCCTAATATAGGATTTTACAGCATCCAAAACGGACACCGGATCAAGCCTATACGCTAATTTCAATCATTTTAGTTATAAAACGGCGACCTTTAAACCTTAATAAATGCACGACCGCACGTCCGTTTGACGAACGGTCTGAACCCCTGCGACCAGGAGAACCTCCCGGACAAAAAAAATTTTCGCTCCCCGGGGCGGTCCGGCACGCAAATCGAGGCGGGCGCCCCAAATTTGGGTACCCCGCCCCAAAATTTGGTCCGTACACACTTACTAGGGCGCCCGTACAATGGCCGCCCAAGAACCAAAGGACGGCCGCCCACTGTTTGGTCCACGCGTACCCTTGGGCGGACACCCAGACCGGATAAGGTACATGCGTACCACTCCTTTCCCAGGCAGCCAGCACCGTACCTTTCCCGTAGACCCATGCAGACCACTGGTCCAGAGCCTTTGAAGGTACACCGTCCTTTCGTCCCCGCTTTGCGCAGCGCCCGCACCCCCACCCCTCAGCTATATAAACCCCCGGGGTGCTCCTCAGTCGGCACGCACTTCTGTGTAGCGTATGCCCTGTTGTGCTGCTGTCCGTACCGTCATAGCGTACTTGCTGCAAGTACAGCCGCCCTTGCAGCCACCCCTCTCACAGCCCCTCATTTGGCTCTTTTCAGATAAGCCAATTTTCCTCCATCCTCCTCTTGCCATGGACCAGTGTCCTTAACTCTTCTCCCCCCCCCCCCCCCCCCCCCCCCCCCGTGTGAATAGACTTACAGAGAGGCTTGCAGCCACCCCTCCCAGCCCTCTCCACGTTTTTGCCTTTGGCCTTAAGGACACCCTCACAATCCCCCCCCCCCCCATTTGCGTAGACTTTAGTAAGGGATTTTTGGCTCAAGCGAGGGTTCGTGCGCCATTTTCTTTTGCTCATACGGTGAGCAAACGAGCTCGGAATTCAGATCCGACTGAAGCGTTTCGATCGCAGCAGCGAGCTCTACAAGGCGACACCTACAATGGCCTCATCCCGGAGACGGCAAAATATTACCTCGAGAGGCGCACGTAACAACGAGATGGAGGGAGATGCGCCCAACGCGGCTCCAGTCCCTTTTCAAACCGCTCAAGGAAACGGTGGCCAGGTTAGATTGGTTAATTTTCAAAAGAAGAGATTTTTTTTTTCTTAAAATTAGTATTAATGAATGGTGTCTTTTCCTCTTAAAATGACGACATAAAAATTATATGAAATTATGAATTATGTGATGTTGTTTTCGATAAATTACGTTGAAATTGCTATCTTCATGAATTGTGAATGCTATACTTAGAAAATTGCATTGGAGTTGTTATCTTTGGAATTCAAGATTTTTTTGGCTTTAACGCTAACTCCGTTCCGTGCTTGTGTAGCCGGGCGGCGTCGTTAGTAAAGCCCGGTAATGGTCCAAGGTATCCCTCATACCTTTGGAGGAATAAGGATCGCCGATTGAGGCGAGAGATTATGAGGCTGCCTAGTTCTGAGGGCCCAGGCTAGTGCGGTAAATAAGCCCACCCTAGTGCGCAGACATCCCTCTGAGGGGCGGGAGGATCGAGCGATGGAGCCTGAGAGGGCGACAGGCCGGCTTGAGTCCTCGCCAGCGGCCGACGATGAGGTGTATGGTCCCGTAGGGTTTTGCCCAGCATGTAGAGGCTGGAAGGCCGAATTCTAGATCATCGGCAGAATAAGAATAAGAGAGCCGGATTGGCTTGTATGGAAATGGATTCATGTATAAACTTTTTATATAATTGCATCTTGTCTTTGGTATGATTGTATTGTGTAAGAAGGCTGTTATAACGAACCTTGTGAAGAAGGGCCCTAATTAAGGAATATGCTTATTTATGTCAAACAGTGTGGTAGTATTAATTAGAAAACAAATTGATGCGTGAGTAGGGTGGAAAGTGGGAGGATGGAATGCCCTGACGGCACCATCCTACGGATGGGTGGACCCGATTAGTCGGGTAGCTTTCCAACAAATTAAGTGGAAGCCCTACGTTAGATAGTTAGGTTCTTGGGCAACTCTATTCAAGAGACTAGGTCAGCGGCTGTGCCTTGCATAAGATGAGGAAAAAAGCGTTGTCCCTAGAAATCAAGTCTAAGTAGTTGCCCAATTTTTGATCAATTGCCCTATGGGTGATTTGATGTTTAAGAAATCACGCTCCCCCTGCGGGATAGAGCTAGGTCATACCTATGAATCGTATCCTTGAATCTCTACAGGGTCAAGGTGTCGATGAATAGGAAATTTTTCCTAAGATAAGACTTAGCGGACTATCTTAAGTGTCTCTCCCATTTTTAGAGGGAGGAACCTTACAATTGGTACCAGAGCAAGTTTGACTCCTAGGAATTGCAGTTTAAGGATTGTTTTGTAATAAATGTTTTACCTAACATAATGCTAATTAGTAAAGACATCCTACTAAAACAAATAAGATTGAAATGATGTTTGAATGCTTGTAGGAAGAGGAAGATGCCTACTCCAAATTTCTAGTTTTCCAATGCATCTTCGAGACTGCTAGTCACTCCTCGAATTTCGAGTTTCGCGACACCATGATGCAGATATTAGAGAAGATATCCCTCCCTCATTTCTCTCGTATTCAGAGAGGATGGGGCAGAGATTTCTGGAGTCGTGGGCCGAGATACTTCTTCATCCGAGCAGATCAGACTGGGAACCTCACCACCGACCTTAAGCGGATTCGTTGGATTGAGAAGCTGAAGATGGTCCGCTTATTTTGGTTCGTCGGTACCCCCAGGGATGACACCTCGGTGACTATAGATGGGGTTCGCATACCTCAGGATCGTTGGGTGTATGACAAAGTGATGCAGGTCTTACCTGCTGATAGAGTAGCAGTGTTAGGACCCACCCCAATCCAGAGTTTACCACCCTTACCATCAGTTTTTAGAGTCTTAGAAACTACAGCGGAACCCCCATATTTCACATATGTGGACCGCTCTACCCTTATGTCACAGTGAAGCCTAGGAATTTCCCTTGATGTCAAATAAGACTAATTATATTAGTCTCAGGTCTTTGTAATAAAACTTGTCCTTGTAAATATTTGGAAATAAAATAATTTCAATGGTTTTGCTCTCCAAAAATTAAGTGTTGTGCAAATATGAATCTTGTAATCTTAAAAATTGTTTTTACGATGATGGCCAGGATGACCACCCTCCTCTTCCTAATGCGCTTTATATCGATACCCAGGAGAAGAAGCTCCTGCTCAAGCAAATGCAACCTCCCTCCTTTAAAGGAGAAGGTTCAAAGGTTGAGAAGGATGCTGAAGTCTGGATTGAGGCGATGGACGATTATTTCTCTGCTGCCGGTACTGGAGTAGCAAATCAGTCTATGCTCGCACGGTTTTGCCTCACTGGAGATGCTAAACTCTGGTGGAAACAGTGGTGCCGTGACAAGGAAGTCACCGAGCACTCTCAAACGTGGGAGGATATCAAGCAGGCAGTGAAGGAAAGATATCTTCCTCCATCCCATGAGTCCATAAAGATGAATGAGTTTTTTAGTCTTAGACAGTGCACCTTAACTCTTGAGGATTATTATTCCAAATTTATTACCCTTCGGAAGTATGCCCCAGCTATGACTACTTCCCAGCAAGTGGCTCGTTTCTGCCAAGGGCTAAATGAACCCCTAGATTCCCGCCTTGAAGCAATGAGGCCAACCACTTTACAGGATGCTCTAATACGGGCAAAGCCCCTTGTGAAAGAAATGAAGGCTAACAAACCGAAGAATCAAAAGAGATCTTACCCTGAGGCAAACCTTAGAGATCAACCCTACAAGAAACCTCAACAGAATTTCCCCTACTACAACAGAGGGCGACAAGGCAACTCTTTTGCCCCCCGCTCGTATGCTGCTTCTTCTAGAGAAGGCCCTCTGTGTTTTGAGTGCAATGAGCCGGGACACTTTAGAGCCAACTGTCCCAAGTTGGCAACATCATTCCCCCAAGGTAACAGAGGAAATCAAGGCCGTGGAACCCCTACCCACCAAGGTGCAAGAGGCAGTGGTCGTGGCAGAGGCCGCGGAGGAACAGTTGCTAGAACTGCCTGTGTTATAAGTGAAGAACCAACCTTGGAAGAGGCTGAAGAAGAGCGCGCCACCGTCCATGCGGCGGTAGAACACCAAGGTCCGAATAAACAATTTGGTGTAATCCAAACCCCCGCCACTCATCACGGTAAGCCATTTCAGCTTTTGATTGATTGTGGCAGTACCCATTCATTCCTTTCTCCTAGGTGCTTGCAAAAATTAAACTTGAGTCAAAAATCAGCTAGAAAAATGATTGTAGAGTTAGCCAGTGGGAAAGAAGTAATATCTCGCCACTCTATAGGAAACCTTGATTTTGAGCTGGGTAATGAGCAAACTCACGGTCACTTTAGAGTCTTGCCATTAGGAATTTATGATGGAATCCTTGGGATGGATTGGTTAATTGCAAACAAAGCTAGCATTCATTGTAACCAGGGGAGTATCACTTTTGAAAATGAGCATGGCCAAGTAATATCTGTTCAGGGGATCACAGGAAAACCTAAGTCTAGAGTAGTCAAGGCAAAACATCTTCTCAAGGGAACACGTAAGGGTCAGCAAGTTTTCTTAGTCAAACTCAACAAAGTCATTGAACCTAGTATGGAGACAGAACCCTCTTGGCTCCAAGAATTCTCTGATATCTTCCCTGACGAGCTTACAGGGTTACCGCCTCCTCGAGAAGTCGACCATGAAATCGAGGTGATCCCTGGAGCTCAACCCGTCTCAAAAACTCCCTATAAAATGTCCCTTCCTGAAGCCATCGAACTTAAGGAGCAACTTTCCCAACTCATTGAACAAGGATTTGTATGCCCCAGTAGCTCTCCTTGGGGAGCACCTGTTCTTTTCCAAAAAAAGAAGGACGGGACTCTCCGCCTCTGCATAGATTATCGAGGGCTAAATCAAGTCACTGTCAAGAATAAGTATCCTATCCCTCGCATCGATGAACTTCTTGATAGGCTTCATGGGGCCAAAGTCTTCTCAAAAATAGATTTGAGGTCTGGTTACTATCAGATCAAAGTCAAGGAAGCAGATATACCCAAAACAGCCTTCAATACCCGTTATGGCCACTATGAGTTTACTGTAATGTCATTCGGGTTAACCAATGCTCCTGCAACCTTCAACCGCCTAATGCAAGATATATTCCGCCCGTACTTGGATGAGTTTGTGCTTGTTTTCTTTGATGACATCCTAATCTACTCCAAATCAATGGAAGAGCATGAGGAGCATGTGCGTAGAGTTCTGTAATTGCTGCGCAGACACAAACTCTATGCCAAGAAGAGCAAATGTACCTTCTTTACTCAACAAATTGAGTATCTTGGATTCATCGTCTCCAAGGATGGCATCTCAGTAGACCCCGCCAAGGTCAAGGATATTCTAGAATGGCCACCCCCTAAATCAGTTCGTGAAGTTCGTGGATTCTTGGGAATCACGGGTTGGTATAGGATTTTTATCAAAGATTATGCCTTGGTAGCTGCACCCTTGACAGATCTTCTTAAGAAGGATTGCAAAATAGTGTGGCTGCCAATCCATCAAAACAGCTTTGATCAGCTGAAAGTCATTATTACTTCTGCCCCAGTCTTAAAGCTTCCCGATTTCTCCAAGGAATTTGAAGTGGTTACTGATGCTAGTAGTCTAGCACTTGGTGGTGTCTTAGGCCAAGAAGGAAGACCAGTCGCTTATACTTCCCGCAAGCTGAAGCAATATGAAGCAAACTATGCCACCCATGATTTGGAACTCTTAGCAGTTGTTCATTGCCTCAAATTATGGAGACATTATCTCTTGGGAGGCAAATTCCAGCTTGTAACTGACCACAAAAGTCTAAAGTGGATCTTCACCCAGCCTAACCTCAACATGCGGCAAAGGAGATGGATTGAAATTCTACAAGAATATGATTTCGACATCAAATTCCGCCCTGGGAAAGATAATGTGGTAGCTGATGCACTTAGCCGCAAATCTTTCTTGAATGCAATTTCAATGCCAAATAATCCCATACTGGTCAAGGTGGAAGAAGTCTCATCTCATGACCCAGATTATCAAAGGATGATAAAGTTAGTAGAAGAAGGGGGACATTCAGAGAAAGAGAAGAATCTTATCAAGGGATACTCCACTCATGAAGGAAGCCTCTACTTCAATCACAGGCTATGTATCCCTAAGGATCCTGCTTTAAAGAAACTAATCCTCCATGAAGCTCATGATAGCCCTGCTGCAGGACACCCAGGTTATGCAAAAACATTAAATGCAGTAAGAAGGAGCTTTCATTGGGCAGGCTTGAAAAATGATGTGCTTCGGTACTTGAAACAATGTCTCTCATGCCAAAGGATCAAGGCTGAAAGAGTCAAGATGCCTGGAAAGCTTCAACCCTTAGATATTCCCCAAATGAAGTGGGAGTGCATTAGTATGGATTTTGTCACAAGTCTCCCCACTGTTCAAGGAGGATATGACTCCATTCTAGTAGTAGTGGACTTACTTACCAAAGTAGCTCACCTTATACCAGCAAAGAAGACCTTCAAAGCTTCTGATGTTGCTCGTATATTCATCAAGGAAGTCTTCAAACTTCATGGTCTCCCAAAAAGAATAGTAAGTGATCGGGATTCTGACTTCACCTCAAAATTCTGGCAGTCTCTATTTCAAGCTCTGGGGACCCAACTTTGCTTTAGCACAGCTTATCATCCAGAGACCGATGGCCAGACTGAAAGAGTCAATCAAGTAATTGAAGACATTCTCAGAGCATACTGTGGACGGGAACCCAGAAGGTGGATTCAATACCTTCCTCTGGTGGAATTCGCCTACAATGCGTCTTATCATCAAAGCATAGGAATGTCACCATTCAAAGCACTCTATGGGCAAGAATGCTTATCTCCTCTAAATTTCTCTGATCCGACCATAAGAGTTGAGGCATCCAGGAAAATGCTCGAAGAGATGGAGGAACAAACCAAAGCTATCCAAAGGGATATTAAAGCTGCCCAAGATCGACAAAAGCATTATGCTGACAACAAGAGGTCTGAAAGGATCTTCAAGGAAGGAGACAAAGTTCTTCTACGAGTGCGCCCCAAACAAAGTTCTCTATCACTTGGGAAATATAAGAAGCTCAGCCCTAGGTATTGTGGTCCTTATACAGTTATCAAGTGTCTAGGTAAAAGTGCCTATAAACTCCAACTTCCAGCCCATATCAAAGTCCATAATGTATTTCATGTAAGTCTGTTAAAGCCATATGTCCCCAGTCTTGATCATATTCTTGATGATGAACAAGTTGTAATCCCTACTCAAGGAGTCCTTGAATTACAGCCCAATAGCATCATAGATTCTAGGGAAAGGCAACTCCGAAATAGAACTCTTGTAGAACATCTAGTTCAGTGGAAAGATTACCCTGAAGAGGATGCAACTTGGGAAGATGAAGCTACACTCTTAAAGGATTATCCCCAATTCATGACGAGATGAGGACATCTCGATTTCTTTAAGGGGGGAAGGATGTAACGTACCCATCTTCACTAATAAAGAAATGTCCATGTAATTATGAGTTTTTATAGTATAAATATCAATAATTTTATTATTTGAGTCATTTCCAATTAGAATCTTCAAATTCTGAGCCCAAATTTGGAATCTGCGCGCGATTTTACCCTAATATAGGATTTTACAGCATCCAAAACGGACACCGGATCAAGCCTATACGCTAATTTCAATCATTTTAGTTATAAAACGGCGACCTTTAAACCTTAATAAATGCACGACCGCACGTCCGTTTGACGAACGGTCTGAACCCCTGCGACCAGGAGAACCTCCCGGACAAAAAAATTTTTCGCCCCCCGGGGCGGTCCGGCACGCAAATCGAGGCGGGCGCCCCAAATTTGGATACCCCGCCCCAAAATTTGGTCCGTACACACTTACTAGGGCGCCCGTACAATGGCCGCCCAAGAACCAAAGGACGGCCGCCCACTGTTTGGTCCACGCGTACCCTTGGGCGGACACCCAGACCGGATAAGGTACATGCGTACCACTCCTTTCCCAGGCAGCCAGCACCGTACCTTTCCCGTAGACCCATGCAGACCACTGGTCCAGAGCCTTTGAAGGTACACCGTCCTTTCGTCCCCGCTTTGCGCAGCGCCCGCACCCCCACCCCTCAGCTATATAAACCCCCGGGGTGCTCCTCAGTCGGCACGCACTTCTGTGTAGCGTATGCCCTGTTGTGCTGCTGTCCGTACCGTCATAGCGTACTTGCTGCAAGTACAGCCGCCCTTGCAGCCACCCCTCTCACAGCCCCTCATTTGGCTCTTTTCAGATAAGCCAATTTTCCTCCATCCTCCTCTTGCCATGGACCAGTGTCCTTAACTCTTCTCCCCCCCCCCCGTGTGAATAGACTTACAGAGAGGCTTGCAGCCACCCCTCCCAGCCCTCTCCACGTTTTTGCCTTTGGCCTTAAGGACACCCTCACAATCCCCCCCCCCCCCCATTTGCGTAGACTTTAGTAAGGGATTTTTGGCTCAAGCGAGGGTTCGTGCGCCATTTTCTTTTGCTCATACGGTGAGCAAACGAGCTCGGAATTCAGATCCGACTGAAGCGTTTCGATCGCAGCAGCGAGCTCTACAAGGCGACACCTACAATGGCCTCATCCCGAAGACGGCAAAATATTACCTCGAGAGGCGCACGTAACAACGAGATGGAGGGAGATGCGCCCAACGCGGCTCCAGTCCCTTTTCAAACCGCTCAAGGAAACGGTGGCCAGGTTAGATTGGTTAATTTTCAAAAGAAGAGATTTTTTTTTTCTTAAAATTAGTATTAATGAATGGTGTCTTTTCCTCTTAAAATGACGACATAAAAATTATATGAAATTATGAATTATGTGATGTTGTTTTCGATAAATTACGTTGAAATTGCTATCTTCATGAATTGTGAATGCTATACTTAGAAAATTGCATTGGAGTTGTTATCTTTGGAATTCAAGATTTTTTTGGCTTTAACGCTAACTCCGTTCCGTGCTTGTGTAGCCGGGCGGCGTCGTTAGTAAAGCCCGGTAATGGTCCAAGGTATCCCTCATACCTTTGGAGGAATAAGGATCGCCGATTGAGGCGAGAGATTATGAGGCTGCCTAGTTCTGAGGGCCCAGGCTAGTGCGGTAAATAAGCCCACCCTAGTGCGCAGACATCCCTCTGAGGGGCGGGAGGATCGAGCGATGGAGCCTGAGAGGGCGACAGGCCGGCTTGAGTCCTCGCCAGCGGCCGACGATGAGGTGTATGGTCCCGTAGGGTTTTGCCCAGCATGTAGAGGCTGGAAGGCCGAATTCTAGATCATCGGCAGAATAAGAATAAGAGAGCCGGATTGGCTTGTATGGAAATGGATTCATGTATAAACTTTTTATATAATTGCATCTTGTCTTTGGTATGATTGTATTGTGTAAGAAGGCTGTTATAACGAACCTTGTGAAGAAGGGCCCTAATTAAGGAATATGCTTATTTATGTCAAACAGTGTGGTAGTATTAATTAGAAAACAAATTGATGCGTGAGTAGGGTGGAAAGTGGGAGGATGGAGTGCCCTGACGGCACCATCCTACGGATGGGTGGACCCGATTAGTCGGGTAGCTTTCCAACAAATTAAGTGGAAGCCCTACGTTAGATAGTTAGGTTCTTGGGCAACTCTATTCAAGAGACTAGGTCAGCGGCTGTGCCTTGCATAAGATGAGGAAAAAAGCGTTGTCCCTAGAAATCAAGTCTAAGTAGTTGCCCAATTTTTGATCAATTGCCCTATGGGTGATTTGATGTTTAAGAAATCACGCTCCCCCTGCGGGATAGAGCTAGGTCATACCTATGAATCGTATCCTTGAATCTCTACAGGGTCAAGGTGTCGATGAATAGGAAATTTTTCCTAAGATAAGACTTAGCGGACTATCTTAAGTGTTTCTCCCATTTTTAGAGGGAGGAACCTTACAAGCGCGAATGGATCCAAACCCTAGAATAGGTACCTCCTTTATTTTCCTCCCCTTTTTTCTTTTACTCAAAACTTTCTTCTCGTGCCACCAACCTCTAAGAGGCCCTAACGGGGCCTATTCTAGCCTAAAACCAAAACTTACAGTATCTTATCCAGTTTCGCTTTCAGATAAAGCAGCAAATCGGATGGTGAGACCCTATCTATCTGGAGTCCCTGAGCTGTCTCTAGAGGATGACACGATAGCCTTTGCCTTCAAGCACCTTCACTACGCCGATTAAGTCATCTTGGCTCGATAATTGGAGAGCCTCTACTTTCTGAGTACTACTGAATGATCGGCGGAGGTACACGTGTGCTTAGGATAGTCAGTAGATCATGGCACACCACCTATAGTCGGCATGAGCGGTTGGCAGAGAACATTGCCTTTGCCATGATCCTTAGTGAACTGCCTGTTACAAGAGGGATAGTTCTCTATAAGCACCACCTCGACGAGACCTTAGTGTTCATAGATTGATGTGTACGACTCTGGGGCATTATATTCCTTGATACAGGATCTCGATTGCTGGCCGAGCCTACGACGGTCTTTTGTTTTAGAATAATCATGAGGGATGGATGATGTCATATCTAGAATTAAGGCATTGGATAAGGATGTCAAGGAAGCACTTCGTATATGGGTCACAACCACCATAGCCATTTCGAGGCAAGGGTAAAAACCTTGGAGAGAGGGAGTGTTGAATTGGACAGATTCTATGGACGAGTAGTGTAACATGTGCGGGGTACAGTAAGATGGATCTCGCCAAATTGAAAGTTAATGGTATAGTCTGAGATGGGAGGACATGAAAGCTTACCTCCATCAAAGGTTTTGTCCCCATGGAAGAGAAGATAAATGAGTTTATAGAGTTTTCTCAAGCAGGCAAACTTACGGAGGCGTATTATCAATTGATCTTACGTAAGCCTAGTCCGACATGCTCTTCCGATGGAAGACGAGACCCTTCTCCATGGGTTTGTCAGAAGATTGGATCCTCCCTTGGATAGATTGGTTAAGAATGCGAAACTGTCTTTGTTAGCGGCGGGGAAGCAATTAAGATGGTGGTGGCTGAGGATTTTGTGCATGTATTTCTTTCTAAGGAGACCGTGTAGTAAAAGGCCTTTTTGCCCCCTCCCAAAGAGAGCTCCATCTAATTCTAGTATGCCAAATTCAAAGAGAAATAGGGGACAAGATTGGAGCCAAGTATGAAAAGCGAGTGGGCACAGTGGACATGATTCTTTCCCTAGAATGCCTTTGGATTTGCAGTTTTAGCTCAGGAAGGAGTATGAAGTGTTTTAGATGCGAGCAGCTACTGGGACATTTTATGAATGGTTGTGCCAACGCACCGATTGATGTTACCATTCTAACTCCACCATAGAACTTGCTTGACAAGTCAAAGGAGGCAAGTTCTAGCCCAGTCTCAGCAACTTCTAATGCCATTATAATAGTAGCTAACCCCAGAGAAAGAAGGAAGAGGTAGACTTCGTTCGATAGAGTGGAGCACCAGGATCGAAACCAACGATTCTCACTAAGTTACACCCCATCCGATTTTTGAGGTAAGAATTTTAAGCTTTTTGTTGATTCGAGAAACGCTCATTCATTCATTCATTTCACTTGGATGTTGCATAAATTAGTAATCGACCAGAAGCAAGGCAGACCAATGCGAGTGGAATTGGGTAGTGGAAGTTACTTGCCAAAAGACGGATGTAACTCAGTTTCTCTTGGATGGGAACCTAGCCAAATATTATCACAAAGGCACCATTTCCTTCATGGATCTTCATGTGAACAAGATGAAAGGAACTGGAGTAGTTTGTTGAACTCCCACCCCGTAACCTGTAAAAGTAGTAAAGTTATTGAAGGGACTCCAGCAGAAGCAAGCCATCCTGCAGATAAAGAGTTGCAAGGAAACCATGTTGGTTAAGTGAGTATATACTGTGACGTAGATTTAACTACAATACCCTCGACTCGTGAGGTGGATCATGAGAAAGAGTTCATTCTCGGAGCCCAACAATAGTGAATCTTGAGCTTATAAGAAGGCCATTCCGAAAGCAACCGAGCTCGGGGAATAATCGAGATAACTGTTTGAGGAGAGCTTTGTTTGGCCCATTTGTATCCCCTTGCTATGTGGTGCTCGTTCTCTTTCAGAAGAAGAATGATGGGACTATGAGATTGTATATTCAGGGTTAAATCGGCTTACTGTTAAGAATAAACATGTTACTCCTGGAATGTGCTGTTAGATTGATCGCATAAAGGCCAGATATTTATAAAGATTGACTTAAACTTAGGATGTTATCGTATCATAATATTCCTAAGATAGATTTTAATACATGGTATGCACATTACGAGTTCACGATAATGCTGTTGGGATTAAACAAATTCCCCTTCTAGCTATAACTGTTGAATGCAAAAAGAAAAAGAAAAGAAACCTTCGGATGATTTTATCTCGGTCTTCATTGATGCAATTCTAGTTTGCTCGAAGAATGTAGCTGATCGCATGTGAAGTATGTGTCTCTTCAAAGTCCTCGAAAGCCTCCAGAAGCACAGACTTTTCTCTAAGAAGAGTGCATGTACCTTCTTTACCATCAAATTGAATATCCGGGATCATAATGTCAAGAGATAGTATATTAGCTGATCCCGCCAAGGTGCAAAAGCGGCTATCGATTTGCCAGAACCAAAGACGATAGAGGAAGTCAAATGGTTCTTGGGATTGATAAGATGGTATCCGATGTTCATATGCCAAGATTGTTTCTCCTTTGACGGCGCTTCTCAAGAAGGACATTCCATTCTAATGGTCTGCGCGATGTGCCAAAGTAACTTTGATAAGCTGAGGGGTTGCTTGACTAATCCGCTGGTGCTATAGCTAAGATCTCACGAGAGGAACAGTGATGACGTAGAGTTGCTTGTCTTCTCGGGTTATAGATCATAAAATTTTAAAGCAAATTTTCAACCAGAATGATGTTAACATCACGCAAAGAAGATAAATACAAACACTTCGAGAGTTTGGTTTTAAAATCAAGTATAGGTTAGACAAGGAGAATGCGGTCATAGATATATTAGGCAGGAAGGCCTCCTTACTTGCACGTTGAGATTAAGGAAGAGATTGGATTAGATAAGTTCTTTATCCCTATTATCATATTGCTTACCGCAAAAGTAAAGGCAACCCTAGAAGTAAAGAAAATTCATGGATTCACGTTAGAGGTGGATGCTTGTACTTCAATAATCGGTTGTATATTTTTCAAGATAGAGATCTTAATAAGAGGATTCTAAAGAAAGCTCGTGACACGCCCCAGCTAAGTGAAGACCGTCATGGTGGCTGCTACAAAGAAGCATTTCTTTTAGCCTTGCAAAGGTGAAATGATAAAAACGCCAAGACACGTGCATCCTATTTCACATATACAATTAGAATACATAAGCATGGATTCCATCATTAGATTTTTCTTCAGTCGATGCAGGACATGATTCCATCTTAGCCGTGTGGTAGATCGCTTGACGAAGGTTGCTCATTCGATTCTTTTGAAAAAGACTTATACTGCTCTTGGTGTTTGCTAAAAGTCATTCCAAAGGATATATTTAGACTTTACTTTGGAAGGATAGTTAGGGATCGGGGTGCTGAATTCATGTGTCCTGCTCTTGGAATAAATGCTTTGAAGCTGTAGCTCTATAGATTTTGGTACTATCTAGAAATTGATGATTAGGCAGAGAGGGTAATCAAAGACATTCTTCGAGCATTCCATGGAAGGGAACCCAAAAAATGGATGAATTCTCCACATTCGGTATAATTTTATTGCGATGCATCTTATAGTAGATTGTGCAACGCCATTGATTTAGTTCAACCCACTGGTCAGAGTGGAAGTCTTGAAGCAAATAGATAAAGTGGATTGTTCAATGCGGACTATAAAAAAGGATATCAAAGCTACTCACGATAGAAAAAAGTAGCGTGTTGATCTCAAGTAGACTACTAGAGAATTTGATGAAGGTGATATGGTCTTCCTTGTTGGTATACGACCCAACCACAGAAAATCCCTCTCCTTGGGGAAAAGTACAAGAAGTTTTTGCCCATATAACATAAACCCTACACAAATATGAGGAAAGTTGGAGATTAAGTTATAGACTGTGCATGAATACGAGGAAAGTTGGAGATTGAGCTCGTGAACTTTTATTCCCTCCTCCGTACTGGAAGATCCACAATGTATTTTCATGCGAGCTCATTTGAAGAAAGAAGAAGTATGTTCTAGGTCCAAGTCATGTATTGGATGATGAGAAGGTAGGCCTAGATATATGAACACTCATAATGCTCGATGCCATCATCCCTGCCCCCTCTCCAGATCATGCCCACATCATCTAGCTCACACACATCGCTATCACATACGTCAGCATCAGTGTCCATATCATCATGTGCAAATATATGTGTATGTATCATCATGTGCACATGTGTGTGTGATACATCAATATCATCGTATGTGTGTGTAATAGATCATCATTCGTATGGGTTTATATAAGATACATCATCATCATCATCATCATCAGATCCGTGCATCGATGTAGTCTACAGTATTAAGAACGTAATCATGGCGGCTTAAGAGTGTCAGACACTCGTACAAGTCACCAAAAGAAGACTCATCCCATGAATGCGAACAATGCCGAACCTTCTGTGTCAACGCATTCGAGCACAGAGTGGGTCAACAAAGTTGCCGTATGTGGACCATATATCCTCCTCATCAAAACAACACCTCATATGACTAGGCAACAAACATGCAAGCTCCAACGTCCAACAATGGCATGAGTATGCCATCTCTTCATAGCGTGGAGTCTGTAAATGAGGGTATAGAGGTCCTAAGCCTTGAAGCACTACTAAACGTACGTGTGAAATTGACAAAAGATATGTGAACCATGACACAAAATGGCAACTCATAATATCGATCGTAGAGCGACGATAATAGTGCATGAGCGGCTCTCCCATGATCCGATCGTAAACGGAAAAACAATCAAAACGATGTCGTCTTGCTCGCGCGATGATGATGCAAAGTCGTACCATGGTGCCCAACTGAAGGGTAAAAGTAATAAGAATCATAACCCATGGTCGTGTGTGAACACTACCCAAAGTGCACAAGCGTGTGAAAAAATGCCACAACCAATGCTCAACACAAGCCCCACACGTGACTCATACAGGGTGCAATCACGTGTGAACAAGACCCACAATAGATCCCTAAAAACACGCTCTCCCCTCACCCCCATGTAACATGCCTAACAATCACTAAAAATATGTGTGATCAATCCTCTAGACCTCAAATCCTCTCCAAATGTGCGTATGCAAAATTTGCACGAAAGCAGCCTCTTTCAATACCAGTGTAGCGAAGGTGTGTACATGTGTGCAAGAAAATAGGATAAGGTTAATGGTGAAGATAACGGGCTAGGCAAATGACCATAGAGTGTGGAGTGAAAGAAGGCTTGAGTGCACAAAGCGTGGGAATCAAATCCTTGTCAAGAGCGCGAATGGATCCAAACCCTAGAATAGGTACCTCCTTTATTTTCCTCCCCTTTTTTCTTTTACTCAAAACTTTCTTCTCGTGCCACCAACCTCTAAGAGGCCCTAACGGTGCCTATTCTAGCCTAAAACCAAAACTTACAGTATCTTATCCAGTTTCGCTTTCAGATAAAGCAGCAAATCGGATGGTGAGACCCTATCTATCTGGAGTCCCTGAGCTGTCTCTAGAGGATGACACGATAGCCTTTGCCTTCAAGCACCTTCACTACGCCGATTAAGTCATCTCGGCTCGATAATTGGAGAGCCTCTACTTTCTGAGTACTACTGAATGATCGGCGGAGGTACACGTGTGCTTAGGATAGTCAGTAGATCATGGCACACCACCTATAGTCGGCATGAGCGGTTGGCAGAGAACATTGCCTTTGCCATGATCCTTAGTGAACTGCCTGTTACAAGAGGGATAGTTCTCTATAAGCACCACCTCGACGAGACCTTAGTGTTCATAGATTGATGTGTACGACTCTGGGGCATTATATTCCTTGATACAGGATCTCGATTGCTGGCCGAGCCTACGACGGTCTTTTGTTTTAGAATAATCATGAGGGATGGATGATGTCATATCTAGAATTAAGGCATTGGATAAGGATGTCAAGGAAGCACTTCGTATATGGGTCACAACCACCATAGCCATTTCGAGGCAAGGGTAAAAACCTTGGAGAGAGGGAGTGTTGAATTGGACAGATTCTATGGACGAGTAGTGTAACATGTGCGGGGTACAGTAAGATGGATCTCGCCAAATTGAAAGTTAATGGTATAGTCTGAGATGGGAGGACATGAAAGCTTACCTCCATCAAAGGTTTTGTCCCCATGGAAGAGAAGATAAATGAGTTTATAGAGTTTTCTCAAGCAGGCAAACTTACGGAGGCGTATTATCAATTGATCTTACGTAAGCCTAGTCCGACATGCTCTTCCGATGGAAGACGAGACCCTTCTCCATGGGTTTGTCAGAAGATTGGATCCTCCCTTGGATAGATTGGTTAAGAATGCGAAACTGTCTTTGTTAGCGGCGGGGAAGCAATTAAGATGGTGGTGGCTGAGGATTTTGTGCATGTATTTCTTTCTAAGGAGACCGTGTAGTAAAAGGCCTTTTTGCCCCCTCCCAAAGAGAGCTCCATCTAATTCTAGTATGCCAAATTCAAAGAGAAATAGGGGACAAGATTGGAGCCAAGTATGAAAAGCGAGTGGGCACAGTGGACATGATTCTTTCCCTAGAATGCCTTTGGATTTGCAGTTTTAGCTCAGGAAGGAGTATGAAGTGTTTTAGATGCGAGCAGCTACTGGGACATTTTATGAATGGTTGTGCCAACGCACCGATTGATGTTACCATTCTAACTCCACCATAGAACTTGCTTGACAAGTCAAAGGAGGCAAGTTCTAGCCCAGTCTCAGCAACTTCTAATGCCATTATAATAGTAGCTAACCCCAGAGAAAGAAGGAAGAGGTAGACTTCGTTCGATAGAGTGGAGCACCAGGATCGAAACCAACGATTCTCACTAAGTTACACCCCATCCGATTTTTGAGGTAAGAATTTTAAGCTTTTTGTTGATTCGAGAAACGCTCATTCATTCATTCATTTCACTTGGATGTTGCATAAATTAGTAATCGACCAGAAGCAAGGCAGACCAATGCGAGTGGAATTGGGTAGTGGAAGTTACTTGCCAAAAGACGGATGTAACTCAGTTTCTCTTGGATGGGAACCTAGCCAAATATTATCACAAAGGCACCATTTCCTTCATGGATCTTCATGTGAACAAGATGAAAGGAACTGGAGTAGTTTGTTGAACTCCCACCCCGTAACCTGTAAAAGTAGTAAAGTTATTGAAGGGACTCCAGCAGAAGCAAGCCATCCTGCAGATAAAGAGTTGCAAGGAAACCATGTTGGTTAAGTGAGTATATACTGTGACGTAGATTTAACTACAATACCCTCGACTCGTGAGGTGGATCATGAGAAAGAGTTCATTCTCGGAGCCCAACAATAGTGAATCTTGAGCTTATAAGAAGGCCATTCCGAAAGCAACCGAGCTCGGGGAATAATCGAGATAACTGTTTGAGGAGAGCTTTGTTTGGCCCATTTGTATCCCCTTGCTATGTGGTGCTCGTTCTCTTTCAGAAGAAGAATGATGGGACTATGAGATTGTATATTCAGGGTTAAATCGGCTTACTGTTAAGAATAAGCATGTTACTCCTGGAATGTGCTGTTAGATTGATCGCATAAAGGCCAGATATTTATAAAGATTGACTTAAACTTAGGATGTTATCGTATCATAATATTCCTAAGATAGATTTTAATACATGGTATGCACATTACGAGTTCACGATAATGCTGTTGGGATTAAACAAATTCCCCTTCTAGCTATAACTGTTGAATGCAAAAAGAAAAAGAAAAGAAACCTTCGGATGATTTTATCTCGGTCTTCATTGATGCAATTCTAGTTTGCTCGAAGAATGTAGCTGATCGCATGTGAAGTATGTGTCTCTTCAAAGTCCTCGAAAGCCTCCAGAAGCACAGACTTTTCTCTAAGAAGAGTGCATGTACCTTCTTTACCATCAAATTGAATATCCGGGATCATAATGTCAAGAGATAGTATATTAGCTGATCCCGCCAAGGTGCAAAAGCGGCTATCGATTTGCCAGAACCAAAGACGATAGAGGAAGTCAAATGGTTCTTGGGATTGATAAGATGGTATCCGATGTTCATATGCCAAGATTGTTTCTCCTTTGACGGCGCTTCTCAAGAAGGACATTCCATTCTAATGGTCTGCGCGATGTGCCAAAGTAACTTTGATAAGCTGAGGGGTTGCTTGACTAATCCGCTGGTGCTATAGCTAAGATCTCACGAGAGGAACAGTGATGACGTAGAGTTGCTTGTCTTCTCGGGTTATAGATCATAAAATTTTAAAGCAAATTTTCAACCAGAATGATGTTAACATCACGCAAAGAAGATAAATACAAACACTTTGAGAGTTTGGTTTTAAAATCAAGTATAGGTTAGACAAGGAGAATGCGGTCATAGATATATTAGGCAGGAAGGCCTCCTTACTTGCACGTTGAGATTAAGGAAGAGATTGGATTAGATAAGTTCTTTATCCCTATTATCATATTGCTTACCGCAAAAGTAAAGGCAACCCTAGAAGTAAAGAAAATTCATGGATTCACGTTAGAGGTGGATGCTTGTACTTCAATAATCGGTTGTATATTTTTCAAGATAGAGATCTTAATAAGAGGGTTCTAAAGAAAGCTCGTGACACGCCCCAGCTAAGTGAAGACCGTCATGGTGGCTGCTACAAAGAAGCATTTCTTTTAGCCTTGCAAAGGTGAAATGACAAAAACGCCAAGACACGTGCATCCTATTTCACATATACAATTAGAATACATAAGCATGGATTCCATCATTAGATTTTTCTTCAGTCGATGCAGGACATGATTCCATCTTAGCCGTGTGGTAGATCGCTTGACGAAGGTTGCTCATTCGATTCTTTTGAAAAAGACTTATACTGCTCTTGGTGTTTGCTAAAAGTCATTCCAAAGGATATATTTAGACTTTACTTTGGAAGGATAGTTAGGGATCGGGGTGCTGAATTCATGTGTCCTGCTCTTGGAATAAATGCTTTGAAGCTGTAGCTCTATAGATTTTGGTACTATCTAGAAATTGATGATTAGGCAGAGAGGGTAATCAAAGACATTCTTCGAGCATTCCATGGAAGGGAACCCAAAAAATGGATGAATTCTCCACATTCGGTATAATTTTATTGCGATGCATCTTATAGTAGATTGTGCAACGCCATTGATTTAGTTCAACCCACTGGTCAGAGTGGAAGTCTTGAAGCAAATAGATAAAGTGGATTGTTCAATGCGGACTATAAAAAAGGATATCAAAGCTACTCACGATAGAAAAAAGTAGCGTGTTGATCTCAAGTAGACTACTAGAGAATTTGATGAAGGTGATATGGTCTTCCTTGTTGGTATACGACCCAACCACAGAAAATCCCTCTCCTTGGGGAAAAGTACAAGAAGTTTTTGCCCATATAACATAAACCCTACACAAATATGAGGAAAGTTGGAGATTAAGTTATAGACTGTGCATGAATACGAGGAAAGTTGGAGATTGAGCTCGTGAACTTTTATTCCCTCCTCCGTACTGGAAGATCCACAATGTATTTTCATGCGAGCTCATTTGAAGAAAGAAGAAGTATGTTCTAGGTCCAAGTCATGTATTGGATGATGAGAAGGTAGGCCTAGATATATGAACACTCATAATGCTCGATGCCATCATCCCTGCCCCCTCTCCAGATCATGCCCACATCATCTAGCTCACACACATCGCTATCACATACGTCAGCATCAGTGTCCATATCATCATGTGCAAATATATGTGTATGTATCATCATGTGCACATGTGTGTGTGATACATCAATATCATCGTATGTGTGTGTAATAGATCATCATTCGTATGGGTTTATATAAGATACATCATCATCATCATCATCATCAGATCCGTGCATCGATGTAGTCTACAGTATTAAGAACGTAATCATGGCGGCTTAAGAGTGTCAGACACTCGTACAAGTCACCAAAAGAAGACTCATCCCATGAATGCGAACAATGCCGAACCTTCTGTGTCAACGCATTCGAGCACAGAGTGGGTCAACAAAGTTGCCGTATGTGGACCATATATCCTCCTCATCAAAACAACACCTCATATGACTAGGCAACAAACATGCAAGCTCCAACGTCCAACAATGGCATGAGTATGCCATCTCTTCATAGCGTGGAGTCTGTAAATGAGGGTATAGAGGTCCTAAGCCTTGAAGCACTACTAAACGTACGTGTGAAATTGACAAAAGATATGTGAACCATGACACAAAATGGCAACTCATAATATCGATCGTAGAGCGACGATAATAGTGCATGAGCGGCTCTCCCATGATCCGATCGTAAACGGAAAAACAATCAAAACGATGTCGTCTTGCTCGCGCGATGATGATGCAAAGTCGTACCATGGTGCCCAACTGAAGGGTAAAAGTAATAAGAATCATAACCCATGGTCGTGTGTGAACACTACCCAAAGTGCACAAGCGTGTGAAAAAACGCCACAACCAATGCTCAACACAAGCCCCACACGTGACTCATACAGGGTGCAATCACGTGTGAACAAGACCCACAATAGATCCCTAAAAACACGCTCTCCCCTCACCCCCATGTAACATGCCTAACAATCACTAAAAATATGTGTGATCAATCCTCTAGACCTCAAATCCTCTCCAAATGTGCGTATGCAAAATTTGCACGAAAGCAGCCTCTTTCAATACCAGTGTAGCGAAGGTGTGTACATGTGTGCAAGAAAATAGGATAAGGTTAATGGTGAAGATAACGGGCTAGGCAAATGACCATAGAGTGTGGAGTGAAAGAAGGCTTGAGTGCACAAAGCGTGGGAATCAAATCCTTGTCAAGAGCGCGAATGGATCCAAACCCTAGAATAGGTACCTCCTTTATTTTCCTCCCCTTTTTTCTTTTACTCAAAACTTTCTTCTCGTGCCACCAACCTCTAAGAGGCCCTAACGGTGCCTATTCTAGCCTAAAACCAAAACTTACAGTATCTTATCCAGTTTCGCTTTCAGATAAAGCAGCAAATCGGATGGTGAGACCCTATCTATCTGGAGTCCCTGAGCTGTCTCTAGAGGATGACACGATAGCCTTTGCCTTCAAGCACCTTCACTACGCCGATTAAGTCATCTCGGCTCGATAATTGGAGAGCCTCTACTTTCTGAGTACTACTGAATGATCGGCGGAGGTACACGTGTGCTTAGGATAGTCAGTAGATCATGGCACACCACCTATAGTCGGCATGAGCGGTTGGCAGAGAACATTGCCTTTGCCATGATCCTTAGTGAACTGCCTGTTACAAGAGGGATAGTTCTCTATAAGCACCACCTCGACGAGACCTTAGTGTTCATAGATTGATGTGTACGACTCTGGGGCATTATATTCCTTGATACAGGATCTCGATTGCTGGCCGAGCCTACGACGGTCTTTTGTTTTAGAATAATCATGAGGGATGGATGATGTCATATCTAGAATTAAGGCATTGGATAAGGATGTCAAGGAAGCACTTCGTATATGGGTCACAACCACCATAGCCATTTCGAGGCAAGGGTAAAAACCTTGGAGAGAGGGAGTGTTGAATTGGACAGATTCTATGGACGAGTAGTGTAACATGTGCGGGGTACAGTAAGATGGATCTCGCCAAATTGAAAGTTAATGGTATAGTCTGAGATGGGAGGACATGAAAGCTTACCTCCATCAAAGGTTTTGTCCCCATGGAAGAGAAGATAAATGAGTTTATAGAGTTTTCTCAAGCAGGCAAACTTACGGAGGCGTATTATCAATTGATCTTACGTAAGCCTAGTCCGACATGCTCTTCCGATGGAAGACGAGACCCTTCTCCATGGGTTTGTCAGAAGATTGGATCCTCCCTTGGATAGATTGGTTAAGAATGCGAAACTGTCTTTGTTAGCGGCGGGGAAGCAATTAAGATGGTGGTGGCTGAGGATTTTGTGCATGTATTTCTTTCTAAGGAGACCGTGTAGTAAAAGGCCTTTTTGCCCCCTCCCAAAGAGAGCTCCATCTAATTCTAGTATGCCAAATTCAAAGAGAAATAGGGGACAAGATTGGAGCCAAGTATGAAAAGCGAGTGGGCACAGTGGACATGATTCTTTCCCTAGAATGCCTTTGGATTTGCAGTTTTAGCTCAGGAAGGAGTATGAAGTGTTTTAGATGCGAGCAGCTACTGGGACATTTTATGAATGGTTGTGCCAACGCACCGATTGATGTTACCATTCTAACTCCACCATAGAACTTGCTTGACAAGTCAAAGGAGGCAAGTTCTAGCCCAGTCTCAGCAACTTCTAATGCCATTATAATAGTAGCTAACCCCAGAGAAAGAAGGAAGAGGTAGACTTCGTTCGATAGAGTGGAGCACCAGGATCGAAACCAACGATTCTCACTAAGTTACACCCCATCCGATTTTTGAGGTAAGAATTTTAAGCTTTTTGTTGATTCGAGAAACGCTCATTCATTCATTCATTTCACTTGGATGTTGCATAAATTAGTAATCGACCAGAAGCAAGGCAGACCAATGCGAGTGGAATTGGGTAGTGGAAGTTACTTGCCAAAAGACGGATGTAACTCAGTTTCTCTTGGATGGGAACCTAGCCAAATATTATCACAAAGGCACCATTTCCTTCATGGATCTTCATGTGAACAAGATGAAAGGAACTGGAGTAGTTTGTTGAACTCCCACCCCGTAACCTGTAAAAGTAGTAAAGTTATTGAAGGGACTCCAGCAGAAGCAAGCCATCCTGCAGATAAAGAGTTGCAAGGAAACCATGTTGGTTAAGTGAGTATATACTGTGACGTAGATTTAACTACAATACCCTCGACTCGTGAGGTGGATCATGAGAAAGAGTTCATTCTCGGAGCCCAACAATAGTGAATCTTGAGCTTATAAGAAGGCCATTCCGAAAGCAACCGAGCTCGGGGAATAATCGAGATAACTGTTTGAGGAGAGCTTTGTTTGGCCCATTTGTATCCCCTTGCTATGTGGTGCTCGTTCTCTTTCAGAAGAAGAATGATGGGACTATGAGATTGTATATTCAGGGTTAAATCGGCTTACTGTTAAGAATAAACATGTTACTCCTGGAATGTGCTGTTAGATTGATCGCATAAAGGCCAGATATTTATAAAGATTGACTTAAACTTAGGATGTTATCGTATCATAATATTCCTAAGATAGATTTTAATACATGGTATGCACATTACGAGTTCACGATAATGCTGTTGGGATTAAACAAATTCCCCTTCTAGCTATAACTGTTGAATGCAAAAAGAAAAAGAAAAGAAACCTTCGGATGATTTTATCTCGGTCTTCATTGATGCAATTCTAGTTTGCTCGAAGAATGTAGCTGATCGCATGTGAAGTATGTGTCTCTTCAAAGTCCTCGAAAGCCTCCAGAAGCACAGACTTTTCTCTAAGAAGAGTGCATGTACCTTCTTTACCATCAAATTGAATATCCGGGATCATAATGTCAAGAGATAGTATATTAGCTGATCCCGCCAAGGTGCAAAAGCGGCTATCGATTTGCCAGAACCAAAGACAATAGAGGAAGTCAAATGGTTCTTGGGATTGATAAGATGGTATCCGATGTTCATATGCCAAGATTGTTTCTCCTTTGACGGCGCTTCTCAAGAAGGACATTCCATTCTAATGGTCTGCGCGATGTGCCAAAGTAACTTTGATAAGCTGAGGGGTTGCTTGACTAATCCGCTGGTGCTATAGCTAAGATCTCACGAGAGGAACAGTGATGACGTAGAGTTGCTTGTCTTCTCGGGTTATAGATCATAAAATTTTAAAGCAAATTTTCAACCAGAATGATGTTAACATCACGCAAAGAAGATAAATACAAACACTTCGAGAGTTTGGTTTTAAAATCAAGTATAGGTTAGACAAGGAGAATGCGGTCATAGATATATTAGGCAGGAAGGCCTCCTTACTTGCACGTTGAGATTAAGGAAGAGATTGGATTAGATAAGTTCTTTATCCCTATTATCATATTGCTTACCGCAAAAGTAAAGGCAACCCTAGAAGTAAAGAAAATTCATGGATTCACGTTAGAGGTGGATGCTTGTACTTCAATAATCGGTTGTATATTTTTCAAGATAGAGATCTTAATAAGAGGATTCTAAAGAAAGCTCGTGACACGCCCCAGCTAAGTGAAGACCGTCATGGTGGCTGCTACAAAGAAGCATTTCTTTTAGCCTTGCAAAGGTGAAATGATAAAAACGCCAAGACACGTGCATCCTATTTCACATATACAATTAGAATACATAAGCATGGATTCCATCATTAGATTTTTCTTCAGTCGATGCAGGACATGATTCCATCTTAGCCGTGTGGTAGATCGCTTGACGAAGGTTGCTCATTCGATTCTTTTGAAAAAGACTTATACTGCTCTTGGTGTTTGCTAAAAGTCATTCCAAAGGATATATTTAGACTTTACTTTGGAAGGATAGTTAGGGATCGGGGTGCTGAATTCATGTGTCCTGCTCTTGGAATAAATGCTTTGAAGCTGTAGCTCTATAGATTTTGGTACTATCTAGAAATTGATGATTAGGCAGAGAGGGTAATCAAAGACATTCTTCGAGCATTCCATGGAAGGGAACCCAAAAAATGGATGAATTCTCCACATTCGGTATAATTTTATTGCGATGCATCTTATAGTAGATTGTGCAACGCCATTGATTTAGTTCAACCCACTGGTCAGAGTGGAAGTCTTGAAGCAAATAGATAAAGTGGATTGTTCAATGCGGACTATAAAAAAGGATATCAAAGCTACTCACGATAGAAAAAAGTAGCGTGTTGATCTCAAGTAGACTACTAGAGAATTTGATGAAGGTGATATGGTCTTCCTTGTTGGTATACGACCCAACCACAGAAAATCCCTCTCCTTGGGGAAAAGTACAAGAAGTTTTTGCCCATATAACATAAACCCTACACAAATATGAGGAAAGTTGGAGATTAAGTTATAGACTGTGCATGAATACGAGGAAAGTTGGAGATTGAGCTCGTGAACTTTTATTCCCTCCTCCGTACTGGAAGATCCACAATGTATTTTCATGCGAGCTCATTTGAAGAAAGAAGAAGTATGTTCTAGGTCCAAGTCATGTATTGGATGATGAGAAGGTAGGCCTAGATATATGAACACTCATAATGCTCGATGCCATCATCCCTGCCCCCTCTCCAGATCATGCCCACATCATCTAGCTCACACACATCGCTATCACATACGTCAGCATCAGTGTCCATATCATCATGTGCAAATATATGTGTATGTATCATCATGTGCACATGTGTGTGTGATACATCAATATCATCGTATGTGTGTGTAATAGATCATCATGCGTATGGGTTTATATAAGATACATCATCATCATCATCATCATCAGATCCGTGCATCGATGTAGTCTACAGTATTAAGAACGTAATCATGGCGGCTTAAGAGTGTCAGACACTCGTACAAGTCACCAAAAGAAGACTCATCCCATGAATGCGAACAATGCCGAACCTTCTGTGTCAACGCATTCGAGCACAGAGTGGGTCAACAAAGTTGCCGTATGTGGACCATATATCCTCCTCATCAAAACAACACCTCATATGACTAGGCAACAAACATGCAAGCTCCAACGTCCAACAATGGCATGAGTATGCCATCTCTTCATAGCGTGGAGTCTGTAAATGAGGGTATAGAGGTCCTAAGCCTTGAAGCACTACTAAACGTACGTGTGAAATTGACAAAAGATATGTGAACCATGACACAAAATGGCAACTCATAATATCGATCGTAGAGCGACGATAATAGTGCATGAGCGGCTCTCCCATGATCCGATCGTAAACGGAAAAACAATCAAAACGATGTCGTCTTGCTCGCGCGATGATGATGCAAAGTCGTACCATGGTGCCCAACTGAAGGGTAAAAGTAATAAGAATCATAACCCATGGTCGTGTGTGAACACTACCCAAAGTGCACAAGCGTGTGAAAAAACGCCACAACCAATGCTCAACACAAGCCCCACACGTGACTCATACAGGGTGCAATCACGTGTGAACAAGACCCACAATAGATCCCTGAAAACACGCTCTCCCCTCATGTGAGATCCCTGTTCCCACTGAACAACGGATTCAGGATACTGGCAGCGGAAGTAACACATCATGCGCGGGTAGGGGTCTCACACTCAGGGCCTCGCCCACGAATATCCGGACAAGAAACTAATCCGTCGGTTTGTCCAAAACTGAAACCGGAAAAACTTCCTTTACCGGAAAGCATGGGCGATTCCACCAGGATAACTCTTTACTCTAACGTAGTCAAGATCATTACGGATCAACTGATCTGACTGCACCTCTAACGGTACTTGGTCAAATCAAGGAAGAAACTTGCACTTGGATCATTGGGATCAACGCTTTTTTCCCCATCAAGAGGCACAGCCGTTGATTCCTATCCATAGAACAATTTCTATCCGGGATTTACTTCATCTATCGTAATAATAGAAATTAAATCTCGATTTACGGATCCATCAGTCCAGCCTAACCCCATCCGATCCCATGGGTTAGCCAACCGCCCAACCACTGTAGTGATGGGATCCAATTTTGGAATTTGGTTAGGTTTTGTCCCGGGTACCAAGGAAAAGAGTTCCAAGGCCCCCTAGCCGGAAGTTCATGCAAACATAGAACTAGCCACACCACTTACACACCCAATATGAAATTGCCTTTTTCTTAGCATCAACTAACTTTAAAACAATCCTTTAATGAAACCATAGTACCACTGATCATAATCTTCCAATTTATCCAGTTGATTCATAATTTCCCATCATTCCTTCATCAGAGTATCTATGGCATCATTGGCAACTAGAACGCTCACCACCTGTCCACACAGGGGCCTTTTCAATAGTTCCTAGCCCATAATACTCGGCAATATAATCACTTATAAAAATCAAGATGGACTCTCGTTGAAGATCAGCAAGATCAACCAACAGATCCATATAAAGAGCCATGGACTCATCCATTGAAGACCAGCAAGGTCAATCAACCAGATCCATGCCCGGTTTCACAAAACAATTCTTACTCCTTGTTCCAATATCTTCCTCGACGCACGCGTGGGTATCCTGGGCGACCCAGAGCCCGAGCACCGTATGGTCAGCACCCTCTAGGATCCTTCGCAGGTGACCTAGCGCTTCACTCATAGGCCGCTTCCTTGGTCCCTCATCCACCGTACCGGAAGCTCACCATTTAAATCGAACCGAGGCTGGTCAAGACCTCGGTTGACCTTGCTACGCGAGACGTCCTCCATTGACTCTCCGTCAGCAGTTGCAACTTTAACAGTTAGGTCTTCATGACCTTAATCCACAAGATGGTCAAAATGCTTCCCCAGCATTCTTGACATAAAACAGTCATTTACAAACAGTCACAAAATACAGTTTCTAAATCAAACTCTTGTCTTTCCACATTATCCCTCCTTAGTCCACATTACTTATTCCACATTCCATTCAATGTGTACTCATTCTCATCCATTTCCTCATATCGACGACACATTAATTCACATTCACATTCATACATCCACATTTACATGGATACATCCATTTTCACATCCTCATTTATACATCCACATCCCATATCCACATTCATACATACACATCCATATCCACATCCATACATTCACATTCACATCCACATTCACATTCACATCCACATTCACATCCTCATTTATACATCCACATCCACATCCATATTCACATCCATACATCCACATCTACATGCATACCTCCATTTTCACATCCTCATTTATACATCCACATCCCTTATCTACATTCATACATACACATCCATATCCACATCCATACATCCACATCCACATCCACATTCATATTCACATCCATATATCCACATCTACATGCATACATCCATTATCACGTCCTCATTCATACATCCACATCCACATACATACATACATCCACATCCACATTCTCATTCACATCTATACATCCACATACATACATACATCCACATCCACATTCCCATTCACATCTATACATCCACATCTACATCCACATTCACACCATACATCCACATCCACATTCCCATTCACATCTATACATTCACATCTACATATACATACATACATCCACATCCACATTCCCATTCACATCTATACATCCACATCTACATTCACATTCATATACATCCACATCCACATTCCCATTCACATCTATACAGTCACATCTACATCCACATACATACATACATCCACATCCACATTCCCATTCACATCTATACATCCACATCTACATCCACATTCACATCTATGCATATATATCTTCATGCATACATCCATTTTCACATTCATACATCCACTTTCACATTCATACATCCATACTCCCATCTCCACATCCACACATCCACATACATACATCCATTTCCACATTCCCATTCATGTAACCCCATATGTCTTCACATCTAATCTTTTACATCACATCCATTCTCGCCCTATCACAACCCATATACATCCTATTCTATCACATACACTTCTTACCTCATCCCATACACATCTTATCACATCTTAATTCATCTTATCACCTCTTATCACCTCTTATACACCTCTTATCACATCCTATCACATCCTATCACCTCTTATCACATCCTATCACATCTCATATCTTATTTATAGAATACAAGAGAATTCTTATATTTGATATAAGATTTCTTTACACATTTACTTATGCATAAATTCCATTTAAGGAGATTAATACTTCCGAAGAAAAATCAATCTTTTATGCATCTTCCTATGCATAAATTCTTGAAAATGACACTTTTGAATTAAAATTCAATCTTTTATGCATCTTCCTATGCATAAATTCAATTTAGATGAGAATGACACTTTTGAATTAAAAATCAATTTTTTTTTATGCATCTTCTTATGCATAAAGTCAATTTGGTAGGAATTACACTTTTAGAATAAAAGAATTTCTCTTATGCATCTAAGTTATGCATAAAATCCATTTATGATGAAAATCACACTTTTAGTATAAAAAGAATATCTTTTATGCATACCTCCATGCATGAAATCCAATTATGATAAAAGTAACACTTTTATAATAAAATAATCAACTTTTATGCATACCTCTATGCATGAAATTCAATTATGATAAAAGTCACACTTTTATATAAAAATTTTCCTTTATGCATACTTCTATGCATGAAAATTAAAAATGATAAAAGTAACACTTTTGATATAAAAATTTTCCTTTATGCATACTTCTATGCATGAAAATTAAAAATGATAAAAGTAACACTTTTGATATAAAAATTTTTCTTTTATGCATACTTCTATGCATGAAAATTAAAAATGATAAAAGTAACACTTTTGATATAAAAATTTTTCTTTTATGCATACTTCTATGCATGAAATAAAAATGGTAAAAATAACACTTTTGATATAAAAACTTATCCTTTATGCATGATATTAAATTTTAATTTCTCCATGATTATAATGAAATTCTTTCAATTAATCTAGGATGATAATTCCTAGAATATGGTAGGAAGTCCTCTTTTTATACTTTGAATGAAATTATTTTATGCATAATTTTTATAAAAATTTTGCCATAGCTCCGCTGCTATGACTGATAAATCTCAATTTTTCTAAGGGATAAAGCTTATCATTAAGAAAATAATTAAAATAATCTCTAATTGGATCCTTAATCCATAATGGATTGAATCATCAATATACATAAACTAAAAGCATAGAAAAAAGCCATTAATTTGGCCTCAAGCATAGCTTAATATTGGGTTAAGGAAAAGCTTTATGAAAAGCTTGATTTGGATTGAGAATGGGTTATGAGTATGACCATTTCTTGAGTGAGAGAGAGAATTTACATAAAAATCATTAGAATTTAAACATAAATGAAAATTAACTTCAATAGCATTATGTAACTCTTCACTACTATTCAAACTTCGATAGCATTTAAAAAAAAACCATACCAATTAAACTTCTCAAGCTTGAGAGGGGTTGAGAAGAGAGAAACATTGAGAAATTATAGAAAGATCAATATTCACTAATTACCTTACAACTTGCTTGATTCTTTGTTCACGGTAGAGGCCCCCAACCAATCAATTGGTTAAGTATGTTGATGGAGCCACTAATGGGGATTGAAGAAAGAGGGAAACTCCAAAAACTAGTGAATTATTAAATGAATTCACAGTTCTTGGCTTAGGTGGAGTAGAGTAACGATGCATAAACACTATCTATTTTTCAACAAGGGGGAGGCTTCTATTTATAGGAAAAATTGAGCTCCTAACCAAACAAACTGATTCTAGAATTTTCTAAATCAGTTTGGTCAATATTTGACCATTTTTAGGTCAGTTAAGCTAACTTTTTGGAACTAGACTTGAATGAGGAGAGAGGAGAGATGAAATATCTCAATTTTTATGAGTTTAAAACTCATTCAAGCATGTGAAATATGCACCTCCTTTAAAGAACTCCCCTTCCTTACATATGTGTCATAATGGAATCATTTTAATATTGCTCATAGTTTTTTTTTTTTTACTAATAAACCTTGTACATTTTCAACTCTTCATCTTATGTGAAATATGCACCTCCTTTAAAGAATTTCCCTTCCTTACATATGTGTCATAATGGAATCATTTTAATATTGCTCATAGTTTTTTTACTAATAAACCTTGTACATTTTCAACTCTTCATCTTATGTGAAATATGCACCTCCTTTAAAGAATTCCCCTTCCTTACATATGTGTCATAATGGCATCATTTTAATATTGCTCATAGTTTTTTACTAATAAACCTTGTACATTTTCAACTCTTCATCTTATGTGAAATATGCACCTCCTTTAAAGAATTCCCCTTCCTTACATATGTGTCATAATGGAATCATTTTAATATTGCTCATAGTTTTTTACTAATAAACCTTGTACATTTTCAACTCTTCACCT
Organism: Cibotium barometz; assembly: GCF_041138505.1. Lineage (NCBI taxonomy): Eukaryota > Viridiplantae > Streptophyta > Polypodiopsida > Cyatheales > Cibotiaceae > Cibotium > Cibotium barometz. The sequence continues at coordinate 11,633,900 of NC_141065.1, read as the reverse complement.
TATGTGAAATATGCACCTCCTTTAAAGAATTCCCCTTCCTTACATATGTGTCATAATGGAATCATTTTAATATTGCTCATAGTTTTTTACTAATAAACCTTGTACATTTTCAACTCTTCACCTTATGTGAAATATGCACCTCCTTTAAAGAATTCCCCTTCCTTACATATGTGTCATAATGGCATCATTTTAATATTGCTCATAGTTTTTTACTAATAAACCTTGTACATTTTCAACTCTTCACCTTATGTGAAATATGCACCTCCTTTAAAGAATTCCCCTTCCTTACATATGTGTCATAATGGAATCATTTTAATATTGCTCATAGTTTTTTACTAATAAACCTTGTACATTTTCAACTCTTCATCTTATGTGAAATATGCACCTCCTTTAAAGAATTCCCCTTCCTTACATATGTGTCATAATGGCATCATTTTAATATTGCTCATAGTTTTTTTACTAATAAACCTTGTACATTTTCAACTCTTCACCTTATGTGAGCATTTACTCATTTTTGGGTATCTTCTTTTTACAAATTTGGATTTATCTCTTCCCTACACATGGATTGATGCTATTGGCCCATAGGAACCTTAATTGGACCATAGTCTGAAGATTTCTGAAAATCTAGACCCTTAGACTAAGGTTCTTTATACCTATTTCCAATTAATTCCAATTGCACATTGGAAAATTCTTTTTGAATTTCTGTTTCAGGGGAATTCATCTGAATTATAAGAGATATTTTTCTATCCAAAAATATTCAAAATCTGAATATTCTCTCTCTAGAATATTTTCTCTCTCTAGGCTAAAATAGTTAGAAACAAGGTCTTTATATTTTTGAAGAGGGATTGATTACAGGGGAAGATACTAGATATCAAAAAGGGGTTGGGAGAGGAATCTTACATTCTACCCCACTTAAAAAACGCGAGATGCCCTCATCTCGCAAACTGGGGGTAATTTCGCAAGATTCACGAATATGAGACTTAGAGAAAAATTTTAATCAAGATTAACCACCAAGATAAGTCTTAAAGAGAGCAAGATTCAAAATACGAACAAGATTTAAACTTTATTCATTCTCGGAACTTATACAGTAAAGATAGAGGAACTCTTTACACTTCCATAAGCCCGTCCATCATATGGTCACAAAAGCAGTCCTCACAAGCTGCACAAGTATAAGGTAACTCATCTATGGGAATGATTCTGTGGGTTATTGCTGCGCCTATCTCAGTGTTATGAGGTGTTCTAACAAAAGGACCTCTGAGAGGCAAGCCAAAAACGGGGTAAAGGCATATCTTCTCATGAGGAAGAAAACACGCCAGTAAGAAGACCCGCTCAGAAAACCCAAGATGTCTTGATCTCATGATACAGTAGTATCGAGGACCCAAACCCAAGGCTTCGATAACCATGGCCAAGCGGACATTGTTACGAAAGTGCTGCTGACCCCAGGGTGTTACCCTAGTTATGTCTTGATAGGTCCGCCATTTGGTCTGCGCTACAGAAGTTCCTAGGTGAGGAAAAAGTGAGCGCTCATACTGTTCTATAAAATCCTTCTTCACAGATTCACTTGCGTCTTGAAGGTGAGGAATCATTATGGACAAAACTAATTCTTGTTGCCAAGCCATGGAGGAGATTAAGAAAGAAAGGAGATCGATGGGAGTAAGATTACTGTGAACGACAAGTAAAAGTTACGACTTATATAAAGGAAGGAGCTAGCGTAACTTAGAAGCCAACGGTAACTTGCCACTGAAGTTTTACCGTCTTTCCATGATTTGGGTTTGGCACATATTTCTATGAAATACATTAAGAACTTTGAGATGAGGAGGTAAAAGAAGCTTGTAGGCTAAGTCACCTACTTTCATTGAATTCAGATATAAGGCTCACAATATCTAGGGGATAAGTTCTTATACTCCCCAAGAGATAAAGAACTTCTTTTGGGCCGTACTCGAATGAAAACCAAAACCTTGGTATCCAAAACATCGATTTTCACTTCTGAACTCATTGTTCTGAATTCTTAAAACAGCGTGACTCCTGAGAAGTATTCTAGAAAAAGGGTCTTCCTTTTTTTTTAAACAGAATCTTTCTTTTATTTTAGAGAGGGAATAATTATAAGATCAAAAAGGGAGATTCTTACTCCTGTATACCTCAAAGGCGGGGGAGGAATCTTACATTCTACCCCACTTAAAAAAGTGCGAGATGTCCTCATCTCGCCAAGTAGAGGACAACTCTTTTTCTTAAGATCCAATTTATTCTAGGGTTCCTTATATTCTGGTCAACCCAACAGAATACGGGGATAAATATCCCTTATATAGAACTAATCATTAAATAACAATTCATTTCAGATCATATCATTCATATCTTTAACACGATAATGGTCCATCAGATCGAAAATTTTTCTTTCTGAACATTCCTCCACGGGAATTTCAGTCAAGCAAGTTTTCAATTTGTCATCCCTTAACTTGATATACCAAGTCAAGTGTTATTAGTAGCACTTTGACAGCACAATCCACTAATCTCATAGTGATTTGCTGAAATCATTATCATCATTTATCATTACAGGGACTCGTCCCATTCATCCTCATTGTGGTTTTGCTCAGGTTATTATATTTCAACTAAATTTCAAAAATCATCATTTTTCAATCAGAATCCCAATCAATTCATCAGTTCCCAAACAGAATTAAAAATCATATCAACCACATTTGAATTCATCAACTGGATAGCATTAATGCTTATAATTTCAAGTCTTAGATTTACTCGTATATACTGTTAGTAAAGAGCTGCAGTTATACTCTCGGTATATACGGATAGTCATGGCCCTTGGAATTATAAGGTAAATACCATCATGTCTAGGCCTCAAGCAAGTCAAGGATTCTATATAATTGCGGTACTTCAATCTAAAGACCCAATTACCAAATTATGAATTTCAGTTTGAATATCAAATTGTATGAATTATATCACACAATTACAACCTTTTTTTGTGCTTCTTGATAAATTTTTGACATAATTGGTTTCTCAGTTGATCTTTATTAACCAAATGCTCTGATACCAACTGTGAGATCCCTGTTCCCACTGAACAACGGATTCAGGATACTGACAGCGGAAGTAACACATCATGCGCGGGTAGGGGTCTCACACTCGGGGCCTCGCCCACGAATATCCGGACAAGAAACTAATCCGTCGGTTTGTCCAAAACTGAAACCGGAAAAACTTCCTTTACCGGAAAACATGGGCGATTCCACCAGGATAACTCTTTACTCTAACGTAGTCAAGATCATTACGGATCAACTGATCTGACTGCACCTCTAACGGTACTTGGTCAAATCAAGGAAGAAACTTGCACTTGGATCATTGGGATCAACGCTTTTTTCCCCATCAAGAGGCACAGCCGTTGATTCCTATCCATAGAACAATTTCTATCCGGGATTTACTTCATCTATCGTAATAATAGAAATTAAATCTCGATTTACGGATCCATCAGTCCAGCCTAACCCCATCCAATCCCATGGGTTAGCCAACCGCCCAACCACTGTAGTGATGGGATCCAATTTTGGAATTTGGTTAGGTTTTGTCCCGGGTACCAAGGAAAAGAGTTCCAAGGCCCCCTAGCCGGAAGTTCATGCAAACATAGAACTAGCCACACCACTTACACACCCAATATGAAATTGCCTTTTTCTTAGCATCAACTAACTTTAAAACAATCCTTTAATGAAACCATAGTACCACTGATCATAATCTTCCAATTTATCCAGTTGATTCATAATTTCCCATCATTCCTTCATCAGAGTATCTATGGCATCATTGGCAACTAGAACGCTCACCACCTGTCCACACAGGGGCCTTTTCAATAGTTCCTAGCCCATAATACTCGGCAATATAATCACTTATAAAAATCAAGATGGACTCTCGTTGAAGATCAGCAAGATCAACCAACAGATCCATATAAAGAGCCATGGACTCATCCATTGAAGACCAGCAAGGTCAATCAACCAGATCCATGCCCGGTTTCACAAAACAATTCTTACTCCTTGTTCTAATATCTTCCTCGACGCACGCGTGGGTATCCTGGGCGACCCAGAGCCCGAGCACCGTATGGTCAGCACCCTCTAGGATCCTTTGCAGGTGACCTAGCGCTTCACTCATAGGCCGCTTCCTTGGTCCCTCATCCACCGTACCGGAAGCTCACCATTTAAATCGAACCGAGGCTGGTCAAGACCTCGGTCGACCTTGCTACGCGAGACGTCCTCCATTGACTCTCCGTCAGCAGTTGCAACTTTAACAGTTAGGTCTTCATGACCTTAATCCACAAGATGGTCAAAATGCTTCCCCAGCATTCTTGACATAAAACAGTCATTTACAAACAGTCACAAAATACAGTTTCTAAATCAAACTCTTGTCTTTCCACATTATCCCTCCTTAGTCCACATTACTTATTCCACATTCCATTCAATGTGTACTCATTCTCATCCATTTCCTCATATCGACGACACATTAATTCACATTCACATTCATACATCCACATTTACATGGATACATCCATTTTCACATCCTCATTTATACATCCACATCCCATATCCACATTCATACATACACATCCATATCCACATCCATACATTCACATTCACATCCACATTCACATTCACATCCACATTCACATCCTCATTTATACATCCACATCCACATCCATATTCACATCCATACATCCACATCTACATGCATACCTCCATTTTCACATCCTCATTTATACATCCACATCCCTTATCTACATTCATACATACACATCCATATCCACATCCATACATCCACATCCACATCCACATTCATATTCACATCCATATATCCACATCTACATGCATACATCCATTATCACGTCCTCATTCATACATCCACATCCACATACATACATACATCCACATCCACATTCCCATTCACATCTATACATCCACATACATACATACATCCACATCCACATTCCCATTCACATCTATACATCCACATCTACATCCACATTCACACCATACATCCACATCCACATTCCCATTCACATCTATACATTCACATCTACATATACATACATACATCCACATCGACATTCCCATTCACATCTATACATCCACATCTACATCCACATTCATATACATCCACATCCACATTCCCATTCACATCTATACAGTCACATCTACATCCACATACATACATACATCCACATCCACATTCCCATTCACATCTATACATCCACATCTACATCCACATTCACATCTATGCATATATATCTTCATGCATACATCCATTTTCACATTCATACATCCACTTTCACATTCATACATCCATACTCCCATCTCCACATCCACACATCCACATACATACATCCATTTCCACATTCCCATTCATGTAACCCCATATGTCTTCACATCTAATCTTTTACATCACATCCATTCTCGCCCTATCACAACCCATATACATCCTATTCTATCACATACACTTCTTACCTCATCCCATACACATCTTATCACATCTTAATTCATCTTATCACCTCTTATCACCTCTTATACACCTCTTATCACATCCTATCACATCCTATCACCTCTTATCACATCCTATCACATCTCATATCTTATTTATAGAATACAAGAGAATTCTTATATTTGATATAAGATTTCTTTACACATTTACTTATGCATAAATTCCATTTAAGGAGATTAATACTTCCGAAGAAAAATCAATCTTTTATGCATCTTCCTATGCATAAATTCTTGAAAATGACACTTTTGAATTAAAATTCAATCTTTTATGCATCTTCCTATGCATAAATTCAATTTAGATGAGAATGACACTTTTGAATTAAAAATCAATTTTTTTTTATGCATCTTCTTATGCATAAAGTCAATTTGGTAGGAATTACACTTTTAGAATAAAAGAATTTCTCTTATGCATCTAAGTTATGCATAAAATCCATTTATGATGAAAATCACACTTTTAGTATAAAAAGAATATCTTTTATGCATACCTCCATGCATGAAATCCAATTATGATAAAAGTAACACTTTTATAATAAAATAATCAACTTTTATGCATACCTCTATGCATGAAATTCAATTATGATAAAAGTCACACTTTTATATAAAAATTTTCCTTTATGCATACTTCTATGCATGAAAATTAAAAATGATAAAAGTAACACTTTTGATATAAAAATTTTCCTTTATGCATACTTCTATGCATGAAAATTAAAAATGATAAAAGTAACACTTTTGATATAAAAATTTTTCTTTTATGCATACTTCTATGCATGAAAATTAAAAATGATAAAAGTAACACTTTTGATATAAAAATTTTTCTTTTATGCATACTTCTATGCATGAAATAAAAATGGTAAAAATAACACTTTTGATATAAAAACTTATCCTTTATGCATGATATTAAATTTTAATTTCTCCATGATTATAATGAAATTCTTTCAATTAATCTAGGATGATAATTCCTAGAATATGGTAGGAAGTCCTCTTTTTATACTTTGAATGAAATTATTTTATGCATAATTTTTATAAAAAATTTACCATAGCTCCGCTGCTATGACTGATAAATCTCAATTTTTCTAAGGGATAAAGCTTATCATTAAGAAAATAATTAAAATAATCTCTAATTGGATCCTTAATCCATAATGGATTGAATCATCAATATACATAAACTAAAAGCATAAAAAAAAGCCATTAATTTGGCCTCAAGCATAGCTTAATCTTGGGTTAAGGAAAAGCTTTATGAAAAGCTTGATTTGGATTGAGAATGGGTTATGAGTATGACCATTTCTTGAGTGAGAGAGAGAATTTACATAAAAATCATTAGAATTTAAACATAAATGAAAATTAACTTCAATAGCATTATGTAACTCTTCACTACTATTCAAACTTCGATAGCATTTAAAAAAAAAACCATACCAATTAAACTTCTCAAGCTTGAGAGGGGTTGAGAAGAGAGAAACATTGAGAAATTATAGAAAGATCAATATTCACTAATTACCTTACAACTTGCTTGATTCTTTGTTCACGGTAGAGGCCCCCAACCAATCAATTGGTTAAGTATGTTGATGGAGCCACTAATGGGGATTGAAGAAAGAGGGAAACTCCAAAAACTAGTGAATTATTAAATGAATTCACAGTTCTTGGCTTAGGTGGAGTAGAGTAACGATGCATAAACACTATCTATTTTTCAACAAGGGGGAGGCTTCTATTTATAGGAAAAATTGAGCTCCTAACCAAACAAACTGATTCTAGAATTTTCTAAATCAGTTTGGTCAATATTTGACCATTTTTAGGTCAGTTAAGCCAACTTTTTGGAACTAGACTTGAATGAGGAGAGAGGAGAGATGAAATATCTCAATTTTTATGAGTTTAAAACTCATTCAAGCATGTGAAATATGCACCTCCTTTAAAGAACTCCCCTTCCTTACATATGTGTCATAATGGAATCATTTTAATATTGCTCATAGTTTTTTTTTTTTAACTAATAAACCTTGTACATTTTCAACTCTTCATCTTATGTGAAATATGCACCTCCTTTAAAGAATTTCCCTTCCTTACATATGTGTCATAATGGAATCATTTTAATATTGCTCATAGTTTTTTTACTAATAAACCTTGTACATTTTCAACTCTTCATCTTATGTGAAATATGCACCTCCTTTAAAGAATTCCCCTTCCTTACATATGTGTCATAATGGCATCATTTTAATATTGCTCATAGTTTTTTACTAATAAACCTTGTACATTTTCAACTCTTCATCTTATGTGAAATATGCACCTCCTTTAAAGAATTCCCCTTCCTTACATATGTGTCATAATGGAATCATTTTAATATTGCTCATAGTTTTTTACTAATAAACCTTGTACATTTTCAACTCTTCACCTTATGTGAAATATGCACCTCCTTTAAAGAATTCCCCTTCCTTACATATGTGTCATAATGGAATCATTTTAATATTGCTCATAGTTTTTTACTAATAAACCTTGTACATTTTCAACTCTTCACCTTATGTGAAATATGCACCTCCTTTAAAGAATTCCCCTTCCTTACATATGTGTCATAATGGCATCATTTTAATATTGCTCATAGTTTTTTACTAATAAACCTTGTACATTTTCAACTCTTCACCTTATGTGAAATATGCACCTCCTTTAAAGAATTCCCCTTCCTTACATATGTGTCATAATGGAATCATTTTAATATTGCTCATAGTTTTTTACTAATAAACCTTGTACATTTTCACCTCTTCATCTTATGTGAAATATGCACCTCCTTTAAAGAATTCCCCTTCCTTACATATGTGTCATAATGGCATCATTTTAATATTGCTCATAGTTTTTTTACTAATAAACCTTGTACATTTTCAACTCTTCACCTTATGTGAGCATTTACTTATTTTTGGGTATCTTCTTTTTACAAATTTGGATTTATCTCTTCCCTACACATGGATTGATGCTATTGGCCCATAGGAACCTTAATTGGACCATAGTCTGAAGATTTCTGAAAATCTAGACCCTTAGACTAAGGTTCTTTATACCTATTTCCAATTAATTCCAATTGCACATTGGAAAATTCTTTTTGAATTTCTGTTTCAGGAGAATTCATCTGAATTATAAGAGATATTTTTCTATCCAAAAATATTCAAAATCTGAATATTCTCTCTCTAGAATATTTTCTCTCTCTAGGCTAAAATAGTTAGAAACAAGGTCTTTATATTTTTGAAGAGGGATTGATTACAGGGGAAGATACTAGATATCAAAAAGGGGTTGGGAGAGGAATCTTACATTCTACCCCACTTAAAAAACGCGAGATGCCCTCATCTCGCAAACTGGGGGTAATTTCGCAAGATTCACGAATATGAGACTTAGAGAAAAATTTTAATCAAGATTAACCACCAAGATAAGTCTTAAAGAGAGCAAGATTCAAAATACGAACAAGATTTAAACTTTATTCATTCTCGGAACTTATACAGTAAAGATAGAGGAACTCTTTACACTTCCATAAGCCCGTCCATCATATGGTCACAAAAGCAGTCCTCACAAGCTGCACAAGTATAAGGTAACTCATCTATGGGAATGATTCTGTGGGTTATTGCTGCGCCTATCTCAGTGTTATGAGGTGTTCTAACAAAAGGACCTCTGAGAGGCAAGCCAAAAACGGGGTAAAGGCATATCTTCTCATGAGGAAGAAAACACGCCAGTAAGAAGACCCGCTCAGAAAACCCAAGATGTCTTGATCTCATGATACAGTAGTATCGAGGACCCAAACCCAAGGCTTCGATAACCATGGCCAAGCGGACATTGTTACAAAAGTGCTGCTGACCCCAGGGTGTTACCCTAGTTATGTCTTGATAGGTCCGCCATTTGGTCTGCGCTACAGAAGTTCCTAGGTGAGGAAAAAGTGAGCGCTCATACTGTTCTATAAAATCCTTCTTCACAGATTCACTTGCGTCTTGAAGGTGAGGAATCATTATGGACAAAACTAATTCTTGTTGCCAAGCCATGAAGGAGATTAAGAAAGAAAGGAGATCGATGGGAGTAAGATTACTGTGAACGACAAGTAAAAGTTACGACTTATATAAAGGAAGGAGCTAGCGTAACTTAGAAGCCAACGGTAACTTGCCACTGAAGTTTTACCGTCTTTCCATGATTTGGGTTTGGCACATATTTCTATGAAATACATTAAGAACTTTGAGATGAGGAGGTAAAAGAAGCTTGTAGGCTAAGTCACCTACTTTCATTGAATTCAGATATAAGGCTCACAATATCTAGGGGATAAGTTCTTATACTCCCCAAGAGATAAAGAACTTCTTTTGGGCCGTACTCGAATGAAAACCAAAACCTTGGTATCCAAAACATCGATTTTCACTTCTGAACTCATTGTTCTGAATTCTTAAAACAGCGTGACTCCTGAGAAGTATTCTAGAAAAAGGGTCTTCCTTTTTTTTTAAACAGAATCTTTCTTTTATTTTAGAGAGGGAATAATTATAAGATCAAAAAGGGAGATTCTTACTCCTGTATACCTCAAAGGCGGGGGAGGAATCTTACATTCTACCCCACTTAAAAAAGTGCGAGATGTCCTCATCTCGCCAAGTAGAGGACAACTCTTTTTCTTAAGATCCAATTTATTCTAGGGTTCCTTATATTCTGGTCAACCCAACAGAATACGGGGATAAATATCCCTTATATAGAACTAATCATTAAATAACAATTCATTTCAGATCATATCATTCATATCTTTAACACGATAATGGTCCATCAGATCGAAAATTTTTCTTTCTGAACATTCCTCCACGGGAATTTCAGTCAAGCAAGTTTTCAATTTGTCATCCCTTAACTTGATATACCAAGTCAAGTGTTAACAGTAGCACTTTGACAGCACAATCCACTAATCTCATAGTGATTTGCTGAAATCATTATCATCATTTATCATTACAGGGACTCGTCCCATTCATCCTCATTGTGGTTTTGCTCAGGTTATTATATTTCAACTAAATTTCAAAAATCATCATTTTTCAATCAGAATCCCAATCAATTCATCAGTTCCCAAACAGAATTAAAAATCATATCAACCACATTTGAATTCATCAACTGGATAGCATTAATGCTTATAATTTCAAGTCTTAGATTTACTCGTATATACTGTTAGTAAAGAGCTGCAGTTATACTCTCGGTATATACGGATAGTCATGGCCCTTGGAATTATAAGGTAAATACCATCATGTCTAGGCCTCAAGCAAGTCAAGGATTCTATATAATTGCGGTACTTCAATCTAAAGACCCAATTACCAAATTATGAATTTCAGTTTGAATATCAAATTGTATGAATTATATCACACAATTACAACCTTTTTTTGTGCTTCTTGATAAATTTTTGACATAATTGGTTTCTCAGTTGATCTTTATTAACCAAATGCTCTGATACCAACTGTGAGATCCCTGTTCCCACTGAACAACGGATTCAGGATACTGGCAGCGGAAGTAACACATCATGCGCGGGTAGGGGTCTCACACTCGGGGCCTCGCCCACGAATATCCGGACAAGAAACTAATCCGTCGGTTTGTCCAAAACTGAAACCGGAAAAACTTCCTTTATCGGAAAACATGGGCGATTCCACCAGGATAACTCTTTACTCTAACGTAGTCAAGATCATTACGGATCAACTGATCTGACTGCACCTCTAACGGTACTTGGTCAAATCAAGGAAGAAACTTGCACTTGGATCATTGGGATCAACGCTTTTTTCCCCATCAAGAGGCACAGCCGTTGATTCCTATCCATAGAACAATTTCTATCCGGGATTTACTTCATCTATCGTAATAATAGAAATTAAATCTCGATTTACGGATCCATCAGTCCAGCCTAACCCCATCCGATCCCATGGGTTAGCCAACCGCCCAACCACTGTAGTGATGGGATCCAATTTTGGAATTTGGTTAGGTTTTGTCCCGGGTACCAAGGAAAAGAGTTCCAAGGCCCCCTAGCCGGAAGTTCATGCAAACATAGAACTAGCCACACCACTTACACACCCAATATGAAATTGCCTTTTTCTTAGCATCAACTAACTTTAAAACAATCCTTTAATGAAACCATAGTACCACTGATCATAATCTTCCAATTTATCCAGTTGATTCATAATTTCCCATCATTCCTTCATCAGAGTATCTATGGCATCATTGGCAACTAGAACCCCACCACCTGTCCACACAGGGGCCTTTTCAATAGTTCCTAGCCCATAATACTCGGCAATATAATCACTTATAAAAATCAAGATGGACTCTCGTTGAAGATCAGCAAGATCAACCAACAGATCCATATAAAGAGCCATGGACTCATCCATTGAAGACCAGCAAGGTCAATCAACCAGATCCATGCCCGGTTTCACAAAACAATTCTTACTCCTTGTTCCAATATCTTCCTCGACGCACGCGTGGGTATCCTGGGCGACCCAGAGCCCGAGCACCGTATGGTCAGCACCCTCTAGGATCCTTCGCAGGTGACCTAGCGCTTCACTCATAGGCCGCTTCCTTGGTCCCTCATCCACCGTACCGGAAGCTCACCATTTAAATCGAACCGAGGCTGGTCCACATCCCATATCCACATTCATACATACACATCCATATCCACATCCATACATTCACATTCACATCCACATTCACATTCACATCCACATTCACATCCTCATTTATACATCCACATCCACATCCATATTCACATCCATACATCCACATCTACATGCATACCTCCATTTTCACATCCTCATTTATACATCCACATCCCTTATCTACATTCATACATACACATCCATATCCACATCCATACATCCACATCCACATCCACATTCATATTCACATCCATATATCCACATCTACATGCATACATCCATTATCACGTCCTCATTCATACATCCACATCCACATACATACATACATCCACATCCACATTCCCATTCACATCTATACATCCACATACATACATACATCCACATCCACATTCCCATTCACATCTATACATCCACATCTACATCCACATTCACACCATACATCCACATCCACATTCCCATTCACATCTATACATTCACATCTACATATACATACATACATCCACATCCACATTCCCATTCACATCTATACATCCACATCTACATCCACATTCATATACATCCACATCCACATTCCCTTTTACATCTATACAGTCACATCTACATCCACATACATACATACATCCACATCCACATTCCCATTCACATCTATACATCCACATCTACATCCACATTCACATCTATGCATATATATCTTCATGCATACATCCATTTTCACATTCATACATCCACTTTCACATTCATACATCCATACTCCCATCTCCACATCCACACATCCACATACATACATCCATTTCCACATTCCCATTCATGTAACCCCATATGTCTTCACATCTAATCTTTTACATCACATCCATTCTCGCCCTATCACAACCCATATACATCCTATTCTATCACATACACTTCTTACCTCATCCCATACACATCTTATCACATCTTAATTCATCTTATCACCTCTTATCACCTCTTATACACCTCTTATCACATCCTATCACATCCTATCACCTCTTATCACATCCTATCACATCTCATATCTTATTTATAGAATACAAGAGAATTCTTATATTTGATATAAGATTTCTTTACACATTTACTTATGCATAAATTCCATTTAAGGAGATTAATACTTCCGAAGAAAAATCAATCTTTTATGCATCTTCCTATGCATAAATTCTTGAAAATGACACTTTTGAATTAAAATTCAATCTTTTATGCATCTTCCTATGCATAAATTCAATTTAGATGAGAATGACACTTTTGAATTAAAAATCAAATTTTTTTTATGCATCTTCTTATGCATAAAGTCAATTTGGTAGGAATTACACTTTTAGAATAAAAGAATATCTTTTATGCATACCTCCATGCATGAAATCCAATTATGATAAAAGTAACACTTTTATAATAAAATAATCAACTTTTATGCATACCTCTATGCATGAAATTCAATTATGATAAAAGTCACACTTTTATATAAAAATTTTCCTTTATGCATACTTCTATGCATGAAAATTAAAAATGATAAAAGTAACACTTTTGATATAAAAATTTTCCTTTATGCATACTTCTATGCATGAAAATTAAAAATGATAAAAGTAACACTTTTGATATAAAAATTTTTCTTTTATGCATACTTCTATGCATGAAAATTAAAAATGATAAAAGTAACACTTTTGTTATAAAAATTTTTCTTTTATGCATACTTCTATGCATGAAATAAAAATGGTAAAAATAACACTTTTGATATAAAAACTTATCCTTTATGCATGATATTAAATTTTAATTTCTCCATGATTATAATGAAATTCTTTCAATTAATCTAGGATGATAATTCCTAGAATATGGTAGGAAGTCCTCTTTTTATACTTTGAATGAAATTATTTTATGCATAATTTTTATAAAAATTTTACCATAGCTCCGCTGCTATGACTGATAAATCTCAATTTTTCTAAGGGATAAAGCTTATCATTAAGAAAATAATTAAAATAATCTCTAATTGGATCCTTAATCCATAATGGATTGAATCATCAATATACATAAACTAAAAGCATAGAAAAAAGCCATTAATTTGGCCTCAAGCATAGCTTAATCTTGGGTTAAGGAAAAGCTTTATGAAAAGCTTGATTTGGATTGAGAATGGGTTATGAGTATGACCATTTCTTGAGTGAGAGAGAGAATTTACATAAAAATCATTAGAATTTAAACATAAATGAAAATTAACTTCAATAGCATTATGTAACTCTTCACTACTATTCAAACTTCGATAGCATTTAAAAAAAAAACCATACCAATTAAACTTCTCAAGCTTGAGAGGGGTTGAGAAGAGAGAAACATTGAGAAATTATAGAAAGATCAATATTCACTAATTACCTTACAACTTGCTTGATTCTTTGTTCACGGTAGAGGCCCCCAACCAATCAATTGGTTAAGTATGTTGATGGAGCCACTAATGGGGATTGAAGAAAGAGGGAAACTCCAAAAACTAGTGAATTATTAAATGAATTCACAGTTCTTGGCTTAGGTGGAGTAGAGTAACGATGCATAAACACTATCTATTTTTCAACAAGGGGGAGGCTTCTATTTATAGGAAAAATTGAGCTCCTAACCAAACAAACTGATTCTAGAATTTTCTAAATCAGTTTGGTCAATATTTGACCATTTTTAGGTCAGTTAAGCTAACTTTTTGGAACTAGACTTGAATGAGGAGAGAGGAGAGATGAAATATCTCAATTTTTATGAGTTTAAAACTCATTCAAGCATGTGAAATATGCACCTCCTTTAAAGAACTCCCCTTCCTTACATATGTGTCATAATGGAATCATTTTAATATTGCTCATAGTTTTTTTTTTTTACTAATAAACCTTGTACATTTTCAACTCTTCATCTTATGTGAAATATGCACCTCCTTTAAAGAATTTCCCTTCCTTACATATGTGTCATAATGGAATCATTTTAATATTGCTCATAGTTTTTTTACTAATAAACCTTGTACATTTTCAACTCTTCATCTTATGTGAAATATGCACCTCCTTTAAAGAATTCCCCTTCCTTACATATGTGTCATAATGGCATCATTTTAATATTGCTCATAGTTTTTTACTAATAAACCTTGTACATTTTCAACTCTTCATCTTATGTGAAATATGCACCTCCTTTAAAGAATTCCCCTTCCTTACATATGTGTCATAATGGAATCATTTTAATATTGCTCATAGTTTTTTACTAATAAACCTTGTACATTTTCAACTCTTCACCTTATGTGAAATATGCACCTCCTTTAAAGAATTCCCCTTCCTTACATATGTGTCATAATGGAATCATTTTAATATTGCTCATAGTTTTTTACTAATAAACCTTGTACATTTTCAACTCTTCACCTTATGTGAAATATGCACCTCCTTTAAAGAATTCCCCTTCCTTACATATGTGTCATAATGGCATCATTTTAATATTGCTCATAGTTTTTTACTAATAAACCTTGTACATTTTCAACTCTTCACCTTATGTGAAATATGCACCTCCTTTAAAGAATTCCCCTTCCTTACATATGTGTCATAATGGAATCATTTTAATATTGCTCATAGTTTTTTACTAATAAACCTTGTACATTTTCAACTCTTCATCTTATGTGAAATATGCACCTCCTTTAAAGAATTCCCCTTCCTTACATATGTGTCATAATGGCATCATTTTAATATTGCTCATAGTTTTTTTACTAATAAACCTTGTACATTTTCAACTCTTCACCTTATGTGAGCATTTACTCATTTTTGGGTATCTTCTTTTTACAAATTTGGATTTATCTCTTCCCTACACATGGATTGATGCTATTGGCCCATAGGAACCTTAATTGGACCATAGTCTGAAGATTTCTGAAAATTTAGACCCTTAGACTAAGGTTCTTTATACCTATTTCCAATTAATTCCAATTGCACATTGGAAAATTCTTTTTGAATTTCTGTTTCAGGGGAATTCATCTGAATTATAAGAGATATTTTTCTATCCAAAAATATTCAAAATCTGAATATTCTCTCTCTAGAATATTTTCTCTCTCTAGGCTAAAATAGTTAGAAACAAGGTCTTTATATTTTTGAAGAGGGATTGATTACAGGGGAAGATACTAGATATCAAAAAGGGGTTGGGAGAGGAATCTTACACCTCACCCCCATGTAACATGCCTAACAATCACTAAAAATATGTGTGATCCATCCTCTAGACCTCAAATCCTCTCCAAATGTGCGTATGCAAAATTTGCACGAAAGCAGCCTCTTTCAATACCAGTGTAGCGAAGGTGTGTACATGTGTGCAAGAAAATAGGATAAGGTTAATGGTGAAGATAACGGGCTAGGCAAATGACCATAGAGTGTGGAGTGAAAGAAGGCTTGAGTGCACAAAGCGTGGGAATCAAATCCTTGTCAAGAGCGCGAATGGATCCAAACCCTAGAATAGGTGCCTCCTTTATTTTCCTCCCCTTTTTTCTTTTACTCAAAACTTTCTTCTCGTGCCACCAACCTCTAAGAGGCCCTAACGGTGCCTATTCTAGCCTAAAACCAAAACTTACAGTATCTTATCCAGTTTCGCTTTCAGATAAAGCAGCAAATCGGATGGTGAGACCCTATCTATCTGGAGTCCCTGAGCTGTCTCTAGAGGATGACACGATAGCCTTTGCCTTCAAGCACCTTCACTACGCAGATTAAGTCATCTCGGCTCGATAATTGGAGAGCCTCTACTTTCTGAGTACTACTGAATGATCGGCGGAGGTACACGTGTGCTTAGGATAGTCAGTAGATCATGGCACACCACCTATAGTCGGCATGAGCGGTTGGCAGAGAACATTGCCTTTGCCATGATCCTTAGTGAACTGCCTGTTAGGGATAGTTCTCTATGAGCACCACCTCGACGAGACCTTAGTGTTCATAGATTGATGTGTACGACTCTGGGGCATTATATTCCTTGATACAGGATCTCGATTGCTGGCCGAGCCTACGACGGTCTTTTGTTTTAGAATAATCATGAGGGATGGATGATGTCATATCTAGAATTAAGGCATTGGATAAGGATGTCAAGGAAGCACTTCGTATATGGGTCACAACCACCATAGCCATTTCGAGGCAAGGGTAAAAACCTTGAGAGAGGGAGTGTTGAATTGGACAGATTCTATGGACGAGTAGTGTAACATGTGCGGGGTACAGTAAGATGGATCTCGCCAAATTGAAAGTTAATGGTATAGTCTGAGATGGGAGGACATGAAAGCTTACCTCCATCAAAGGTTTTGTCCCCATGGAAGAGAAGATAAATGAGTTTATAGAGTTTTCTCAAGCAGGCAAACTTACGGAGGCGTATTATCAATTGATGTTACGTAAGCCTAGTCCGACATGCTCTTCCGATGGAAGACGAGACCCTTCTCCATGGGTTTGTCAGAAGATTGGATCCTCCCTTGGATAGATTGGTTAAGAATGCGAAACTGTCTTTGTTAGCGGCGGGGAAGCAATTAAGATGGTGGTGGCTGAGGATTTTGTGCATGTATTTCTTTCTAAGGAGACCGTGTAGTAAAAGGCCTTTTTGCCCCCTCCCAAAGAGAGCTCCATCTAATTCTAGTATGCCAAATTCAAAGAGAAATAGGGGACAAGATTGGAGCCAAGTATGAAAAGCGAGTGGGCACAGTGGACATGATTCTTTCCCTAGAATGCCTTTGGATTTGCAGTTTTAGCTCAGGAAGGAGTATGAAGTGTTTTAGATGCGAGCAGCTACTGGGACATTTTATGAATGGTTGTGCCAACGCACCGATTGATGTTACCATTCTAACTCCACCATAGAACTTGCTTGACAAGTCAAAGGAGGCAAGTTCTAGCCCAGTCTCAGCAACTTCTAATGCCATTATAATAGTAGCTAACCCCAGAGAAAGAAGGAAGAGGTAGACTTCGTTCGATAGAGTGGAGCACCAGGATCGAAACCAACGATTCTCACTAAGTTACACCCCATCCGATTTTTGAGGTAAGAATTTTAAGCTTTTTGTTGATTCGAGAAACGCTCATTCATTCATTCATTTCACTTGGATGTTGCATAAATTAGTAATCGACCAGAAGCAAGGCAGACCAATGCGAGTGGAATTGGGTAGTGGAAGTTACTTGCCAAAAGACGGATGTAACTCAGTTTCTCTTGGATGGGAACCTAGCCAAATATTATCACAAAGGCACCATTTCCTTCATGGATCTTCATGTGAACAAGATGAAAGGAACTGGAGTAGTTTGTTGAACTCCCACCCCGTAACCTGTAAAAGTAGTAAAGTTATTGAAGGGACTCCAGCAGAAGCAAGCCATCCTGCAGATAAAGAGTTGCAAGGAAACCATGTTGGTTAAGTGAGTATATACTGTGACGTAGATTTAACTACAATACCCTCGACTCGTGAGGTGGATCATGAGAAAGAGTTCATTCTCGGAGCCCAACAATAGTGAATCTTGAGCTTATAAGAAGGCCATTCCGAAAGCAACCGAGCTCGGGGAATAATCGAGATAACTGTTTGAGGAGAGCTTTGTTTGGCCCATTTGTATCCCCTTGCTATGTGGTGCTCGTTCTCTTTCAGAAGAAGAATGATGGGACTATGAGATTGTATATTCAGGGTTAAATCGGCTTACTGTTAAGAATAAGCATGTTACTCCTGGAATGTGCTGTTAGATTGATCGCATAAAGGCCAGATATTTATAAAGATTGACTTAAACTTAGGATGTTATCGTATCATAATATTCCTAAGATAGATTTTAATACATGGTATGCACATTACGAGTTCACGATAATGCTGTTGGGATTAAACAAATTCCCCTTCTAGCTATAACTGTTGAATGCAAAAAGAAAAAGAAAAGAAACCTTCGGATGACTTTATCTCGGTCTTCATTGATGCAATTCTAGTTTGCTCGAAGAATGTAGCTGATCGCATGTGAAGTATGTGTCTCTTCAAAGTCCTCGAAAGCCTCTAGAAGCACAGACTTTTCTTTAAGAAGAGTGCATGTACCTTCTTTACCATCAAATTGAATATCCGGGATCATAATGTCAAGAGATAGTATATTAGCTGATCCCGCCAAGGTGCAAAAGCGGCTATCGATTTGCCAGAACCAAAGACGATAGAGGAAGTCAAATGGTTCTTGGGATTGATAAGATGGTATCCGATGTTCATATGCCAAGATTGTTTCTCCTTTGACGGCGCTTCTCAAGAAGGACATTCCATTCTAATGGTCTGCGCGATGTGCCAAAGTAACTTTGATAAGCTGAGGGGTTGCTTGACTAATCCGCTGGTGCTATAGCTAAGATCTCACGAGAGGAACAGTGATGACGTAGAGTTGCTTGTCTTCTCGGGTTATAGATCATAAAATTTTAAAGCAAATTTTCAACCAGAATGATGTTAACATCACGCAAAGAAGATAAATACAAACACTTCGAGAGTTTGGTTTTAAAATCAATTATAGGTTAGACAAGGAGAATGCGGTCATAGATATATTAGGCAGGAAGGCCTCCTTACTTGCACGTTGAGATTAAGGAAGAGATTGGATTAGATAAGTTCTTTATCCCTATTATCATATTGCTTACCGCAAAAGTAAAGGCAACCCTAGAAGTAAAGAAAATTCATGGATTCACGTTAGAGGTGGATGCTTGTACTTCAATAATCGGTTGTATATTTTTCAAGATAGAGATCTTAATAAGAGGATTCTAAAGAAAGCTCGTGACACGCCCCAGCTTAAGTGAAGACCGTCATGGTGGCTGCTACAAAGAAGCATTTCTTTTAGCCTTGCAAAGGTGAAATGACAAAAACGCCAAGACACGTGCATCCTATTTCACATATACAATTAGAATACATAAGCATGGATTCCATCATTAGATTTTTCTTCAGTCGATGCAGGACATGATTCCATCTTAGCCGTGTGGTAGATCGCTTGACGAAGGTTGCTCATTCAATTCTTTTGAAAAAGACTTATACTGCTCTTGGTGTTTGCTAAAAGTCATTCCAAAGGATATATTTAGACTTTACTTTGGAAGGATAGTTAGGGATCGGGGTGCTGAATTCATGTGTCTTGCTCTTGGAATAAATGCTTTGAAGCTGTAGCTCTATAGATTTTGGTACTATCTAGAAATTGATGATTAGGCAGAGAGGGTAATCAAAGACATTCTTCGAGCATTCCATGGAAGGGAACCCAAAAAATGGATGAATTCTCCACATTCGGTATAATTTTATTGCGATGCATCTTATAGTAGATTGTGCAACGCCATTGATTTAGTTCAACCCACTGGTCAGAGTGGAAGTCTTGAAGCAAATAGATAAAGTGGATTGTTCAATGCGGACTATAAAAAAGGATATCAAAGCTACTCACGATAGAAAAAAGTAGCGTGTTGATCTCAAGTAGACTACTAGAGAATTTGATGAAGGTGATATGGTCTTCCTTGTTGGTATACGACCCAACCACAGAAAATCCCTCTCCTTGGGGAAAAGTACAAGAAGTTTTTGCCCATATAACATAAACCCTACACAAATATGAGGAAAGTTGGAGATTAAGTTATAGACTGTGCATGAATACGAGGAAAGTTGGAGATTGAGCTCGTGAACTTTTATTCCCTCCTCCGTACTGAAGATCCACAATGTATTTTCATGCGAGCTCATTTGAAGAAAGAAGAAGTATGTTCTAGGTCCAAGTCATGTATTGGATGATGAGAAGGTAGGCCTAGATATATGAACACTCATAATGCTCGATGCCATCATCCCTGCCCCCTCTCCAGATCATGCCCACATGATCTAGCTCACACACATCGCTATCACATACGTCAGCATCAGTGTCCATATCATCATGTGCAAATATATGTGTATGTATCATCATGTGCACATGTGTGTGTGATACATCAATATCATTGTATGTGTGTGTAATAGATCATCATGCGTATGGGTTTATATAAGATACATCATCATCATCATCATCATCAGATCCGTGCATCGATGTAGTCTACAGTATTAAGAACGTAATCATGGCGGCTTAAGAGTGTCAGACACTCGTACAAGTCACCAAAAGAAGACTCATCCCATGAATGCGAACAATGCCGAACCTTCTGTGTCAACGCATTCGAGCACAGAGTGGGTCAACAAAGTTGCCGTATGTGGACCATATATCCTCCTCATCAAAACAACACCTCATATGACTAGGCAACAAACATGCAAGCTCCAACGTCCAACAATGGCATGAGTATGCCATCTCTTCATAGTGTGGAGTCTGTAAATGAGGGTATAGAGGTTCTAAGCCTTGAAGCACTACTAAACGTACGTGTGAAATTGACAAAAGATATGTGAACCATGACACAAAATGGCAACTCATAATATCGATCGTAGAGCGACGATAATAGTGCATGAGCGGCTCTCCCATGATCCGATCGTAAACGGAAAAACAATCAAAACGATGTCGTCTTGCTTGCGCGATGATGATGCAAAGTCGTACCATGGTGCCCAACTGAAGGGTAAAAGTAATAAGAATCATAACCCATGGTCGTGTGTGAACACTACCCAAAGTGCACAAGCGTGTGAAAAAACGCCACAACCAATGCTCAACACAAGCCCCACACGTGACTCATACAGGGTGCAATCACGTGTGAACAAGACCCACAATAGATCCCTGAAAACACGCTCTCCCCTCACCCCCATGTAACATGCCTAACAATCACTAAAAATATGTGTGATCCATCCTCTAGACCTCAAATCCTCTCCAAATGTGCGTATGCAAAATTTGCACGAAAGCAGCCTCTTTCAATACCAGTGTAGCGAAGGTGTGTACATGTGTGCAAGAAAATAGGATAAGGTTAATGGTGAAGATAACGGGCTAGGCAAATGACCATAGAGTGTGGAGTGAAAGAAGGCTTGAGTGCACAAAGCGTGGGAATCAAATCCTTGTCAAGAGCGCGAATGGATCCAAACCCTAGAATAGGTGCCTCCTTTATTTTCCTCCCCTTTTTTCTTTTACTCAAAACTTTCTTCTCGTGCCACCAACCTCTAAGAGGCCCTAACGGTGCCTATTCTAGCCTAAAACCAAAACTTACAGTATCTTATCCAGTTTCACTTTCAGATAAAGCAGCAAATCGGATGGTGAGACCCTATCTATCTGGAGTCCCTGAGCTGTCTCTAGAGGATGACACGATAGCCTTTGCCTTCAAGCACCTTCACTACGTAGATTAAGTCATCTCGGCTCGATAATTGGAGAGCCTCTACTTTCTGAGTACTACTGAATGATCGGCGGAGGTACACGTGTGCTTAGGATAGTCAGTAGATCATGGCACACCACCTATAGTCGGCATGAGCGGTTGGCAGAGAACATTGCCTTTGCCATGATCCTTAGTGAACTACCTGTTACAAGAGGGATAGTTCTCTATGAGCACCACCTCGACGAGACCTTAGTGTTCATAGATTGATGTGTACGACTCTGGGGCATTATATTCCTTGATACAGGATCTCGATTGCTGGCCGAGCCTACGACGGTCTTTTGTTTTAGAATAATCATGAGGGATGGATGATGTCATATCTAGAATTAAGGCATTGGATAAGGATGTCAAGGAAGCACTTCGTATATGGGTCACAACCACCATAGCCATTTCGAGGCAAGGGTAAAAACCTTGGAGAGAGGGAGTGTTGAATTGGACAGATTCTATGGACGAGTAGTGTAACATGTGCGGGGTACAGTAAGATGGATCTCGCCAAATTGAAAGTTAATGGTATAGTCTGAGATGGGAGGACATGAAAGCTTACCTCCATCAAAGGTTTTGTCCCCATGGAAGAGAAGATAAATGAGTTTATAGAGTTTTCTCAAGCAGGCAAACTTACGGAGGCGTATTATCAATTGATCTTACGTAAGCCTAGTCCGACATGCTCTTCCGATGGAAGACAAGACCCTTCTCCATGGGTTTGTCAGAAGATTGGATCCTCCCTTGGATAGATTGGTTAAGAATGCGAAACTGTCTTTGTTAGCGGCGGGGAAGCAATTAAGATGGTGGTGGCTGAGGATTTTGTGCATGTATTTCTTTCTAAGGAGACCGTGTAGTAAAAGGCCTTTTTGCGCCCTCCCAAAGAGAGCTCCATCTAATTCTAGTATGCCAAATTCAAAGAGAAATAGGGGACAAGATTGGAGCCAAGTATGAAAAGCGAGTAGGCACAGTGGACATGATTCTTTCCCTAGAATGCCTTTGGATTTGCAGTTTTAGCTCAGGAAGGAGTATGAAGTGTTTTAGATGCGAGCAGCTACTGGGACATTTTATGAATGGTTGTGCCAACGCACCGATTGATGTTACCATTCTAACTCCACCATAGAACTTGCTTGACAAGTCAAAGGAGGCAAGTTCTAGCCCAGTCTCAGCAACTTCTAATGCCATTATAATAGTAGCTAACCCCAGAGAAAGAAGGAAGAGGTAGACTTCGTTCGATAGAGTGGAGCACCAGGATCGAAACCAACGATTCTCACTAAGTTACACCCCATCCGATTTTTGAGGTAAGAATTTTAAGCTTTTTGTTGATTCGAGAAACGCTCATTCATTCATTCATTTCACTTGGATGTTGCATAAATTAGTAATCGACCAGAAGCAAGGCAGACCAATGCGAGTGGAATTGGGTAGTGGAAGTTACTTGTCAAAAGACGGATGTAACTCAGTTTCTCTTGGATGGGAACCTAGCCAAATATTATCACAAAGGCACCATTTCCTTCATGGATCTTCATGTGAACAAGATGAAAGGAACTGGAGTAGTTTGTTGAACTCCCACCCCGTAACCTGTAAAAGTAGTAAAGTTATTGAAGGGACTCCAGCAGAAGCAAGCCATCCTACAGATAAAGAGTTGCAAGCAAACCATGTTGGTTAAGTGAGTATATACTGTGACGTAGATTTAACTACAATACCCTCGACTCGTGAGGTGGATCATGAGAAAGAGTTCATTCTCGGAGCCCAACAATAGTGAATCTTGAGCTTATAAGAAGGCCATTCCGAAAGCAACCGAGCTCGGGGAATAATCGAGATAACTGTTTGAGGAGAGCTTTGTTTGGCCCATTTGTATCCCCTTGCTATGTGGTGCTCGTTCTCTTTCAGAAGAAGAATGATGGGACTATGAGATTGTATATTCAGGGTTAAATCGGCTTACTGTTAAGAATAAGCATGTTACTCCTGGAATGTGCTGTTAGATTGATCGCATAAAGGCCAGATATTTATAAAGATTGACTTAAACTTAGGATGTTATCGTATCATAATATTCCTAAGATAGATTTTAATACATGGTATGCACATTACGAGTTCACGATAATGCTGTTGGGATTAAACAAATTCCCCTTCTAGCTATAACTGTTGAATGCAAAAAGAAAAAGAAAAGAAACCTTCGGATGATTTTATCTCGGTCTTCATTGATGCAATTCTAGTTTGCTCGAAGAATGTAGCTGATCGCATGTGAAGTATGTGTCTCTTCAAAGTCCTCGAAAGCCTCCAGAAGCACAGACTTTTCTCTAAGAAGAGTGCATGTACCTTCTTTACCATCAAATTGAATATCCGGGATCATAATGTCAAGAGGTAGTATATTAGCTGATCCCGCCAAGGTGCAAAAGCGGCTATCGATTTGCCAGAACCAAAGACGATAGAGGAAGTCAAATGGTTCTTGGGATTGATAAGATGGTATCCGATGTTCATATGCCAAGATTGTTTCTCCTTTGATGGCGCTTCTCAAGAAGGACATTCCATTCTAATGGTCTGCGCGATGTGCCAAAGTAACTTTGATAAGCTGAGGGGTTGCTTGACTAATCCGCTGGTGCTATAGCTAAGATCTCACGAGAGGAACAGTGATGACGTAGAGTTGCTTGTCTTCTCGGGTTATAGATCATAAAATTTTAAAGCAAATTTTCAACCAGAATGATGTTAATATCACGCAAAGAAGATAAATACAAACACTTCGAGAGTTTGGTTTTAAAATCAAGTATAGGTTAGACAAGGAGAATGCGGTCATAGATATATTAGGCAGGAAGGCCTCCTTACTTGCACGTTGAGATTAAGGAAGAGATTGGATTAGATAAGTTCTTTATCCCTATTATCATATTGCTTACCGCAAAAGTAAAGGCAACCCTAGAAGTAAAGAAAATTCATGGATTCACGTTAGAGGTGGATGCTTGTACTTCAATAATCGGTTGTATATTTTTCAAGATAGAGATCTTAATAAGAGGATTCTAAAGAAAGCTCGTGACACGCCCCAGCTTAAGTGAAGACCGTCATGGTGGCTGCTACAAAGAAGCATTTCTTTTAGCCTTGCAAAGGTGAAATGACAAAAACGCCAAGACACGTGCATCCTATTTCACATATACAATTAGAATACATAAGCATGGATTCCATCATTAGATTTTTCTTCAGTCGATGCAGGACATGATTCCATCTTAGCCGTGTGGTAGATCGCTTGACGAAGGTTGCTCATTCGATTCTTTTGAAAAAGACTTATACTGCTCTTGGTGTTTGCTAAAAGTCATTCCAAAGGATATATTTAGACTTTACTTTGGAAGGATAGTTAGGGATCGGGGTGCTGAATTCATGTGTCCTGCTCTTGGAATAAATGCTTTGAAGCTGTAGCTCTATAGATTTTGGTACTATCTAGAAATTGATGATTAGGCAGAGAGGGTAATCAAAGACATTCTTCGAGCATTCCATGGAAGGGAACCCAAAAAATGGATGAATTCTCCACATTCGGTATAATTTTATTGCGATGCATCTTATAGTAGATTGTGCAACGCCATTGATTTAGTTCAACCCACTGGTCAGAGTGGAAGTCTTGAAGCAAATAGATAAAGTGGATTGTTCAATGCGGACTATAAAAAAGGATATCAAAGCTACTCACGATAGAAAAAAGTAGCGTGTTGATCTCAAGTAGACTACT
The DNA here is from genome assembly GCF_041138505.1 of Cibotium barometz. Classification (NCBI taxonomy): domain Eukaryota; kingdom Viridiplantae; phylum Streptophyta; class Polypodiopsida; order Cyatheales; family Cibotiaceae; genus Cibotium; species Cibotium barometz. The sequence goes on along the minus strand of NC_141065.1, from coordinate 11,607,882 downwards.
AGAGAATTTGATGAAGGTGATATGGTCTTCCTTGTTGGTATACGACCCAACCACAGAAAATCCCTCTCCTTGGGGAAAAGTACAAGAAGTTTTTGCCCATATAACATAAACCCTACACAAATATGAGGAAAGTTGGAGATTAAGTTATAGACTGTGCATGAATACGAGGAAAGTTGGAGATTGAGCTCGTGAACTTTTATTCCCTCCTCCGTACTGGAAGATCCACAATGTATTTTCATGCGAGCTCATTTGAAGAAAGAAGAAGTATGTTCTAGGTCCAAGTCATGTATTGGATGATGAGAAGGTAGGCCTAGATATATGAACACTCATAATGCTCGATGCCATCATCCCTGCCCCCTCTCCAGATCATGCCCACATGATCTAGCTCACACACATCGCTATCACATACGTCAGCATCAGTGTCCATATCATCATGTGCAAATATATGTGTATGTATCATCATGTGCACATGTGTGTGTGATACATCAGTATCATCGTATGTGTGTGTAATAGATCATCATGCGTATGGGTTTATATAAGATACATCATCATCATCATCATCATCAGATCCGTGCATCGATGTAGTCTACAGTATTAAGAACGTAATCATGGCGGCTTAAGAGTGTCAGACACTCGTACAAGTCACCAAAAGAAGACTCATCCCATGAATGTGAACAATGCCGAACCTTCTGTGTCAACGCATTCGAGCACAGAGTGGGTCAACAAAGTTGCCGTATGTGGACCATATATCCTCCTCATCAAAACAACACCTCATATGACTAGGCAACAAACATGCAAGCTCCAACGTCCAACAATGGCATGAGTATGCCATCTCTTCATAGCGTGGAGTCTGTAAATGAGGGTATAGAGGTCCTAAGCCTTGAAGCACTACTAAACGTACGTGTGAAATTGACAAAAGATATGTGAACCATGACACAAAATGGCAACTCATAATATCGATCGTAGAGCGACGATAATAGTGCATGAGCGGCTCTCCCATGATCCGATCGTAAACGGAAAAACAATCAAAACGATGTCGTCTTGCTCGCGCGATGATGATGCAAAGTCGTACCATGGTGCCCAACTGAAGGGTAAAAGTAATAAGAATCATAACCCATGGTCGTGTGTGAACACTACCCAAAGTGCACAAGCGTGTGAAAAAACGCCACAACCAATGCTCAACACAAGCCCCACACGTGACTCATACAGGGTGCAATCACGTGTGAACAAGACCCACAATAGATCCCTGAAAACACGCTCTCCCCTCACCCCCATGTAACATGCCTAACAATCACTAAAAATATGTGTGATCCATCCTCTAGACCTCAAATCCTCTCCAAATGTGCGTATGCAAAATTTGCACGAAAGCAGCCTCTTTCAATACCAGTGTAGCGAAGGTGTGTACATGTGTGCAAGAAAATAGGATAAGGTTAATGGTGAAGATAACGGGCTAGGCAAATGACCATAGAGTGTGGAGTGAAAGAAGGCTTGAGTGCACAAAGCGTGGGAATCAAATCCTTGTCAAGAGCGCGAATGGATCCAAACCCTAGAATAGGTGCCTCCTTTATTTTCCTCCCCTTTTTTCTTTTACTCAAAACTTTCTTCTCGTGCCACCAACCTCTAAGAGGCCCTAACGGTGCCTATTCTAGCCTAAAACCAAAACTTACAGTATCTTATCCAGTTTCGCTTTCAGATAAAGCAGCAAATCGGATGGTGAGACCCTATCTATCTGGAGTCCCTGAGATGTCTCTAGAGGATGACACGATAGCCTTTGCCTTCAAGCACCTTCACTACGCAGATTAAGTCATCTCGGCTCGATAATTGGAGAGCCTCTACTTTCTGAGTACTACTGAATGATCGGCGGAGGTACACGTGTGCTTAGGATAGTCAGTAGATCATGGCACACCACCTATAGTCGGCATGAGCGGTTGGCAGAGAACATTGCCTTTGCCATGATCCTTAGTGAACTGCCTGTTACAAGAGGGATAGTTCTCTATGAGCACCACCTCGACGAGACCTTAGTGTTCATAGATTGATGTGTATGACTCTGGGGCATTATATTCCTTGATACAGGATCTCGATTGCTGGCCGAGCCTACGACGGTCTTTTGTTTTAGAATAATCATGAGGGATGGATGATGTCATATCTAGAATTAAGGCATTGGATAAGGATGTCAAGGAAGCACTTCGTATATGGGTCACAACCACCATAGCCATTTCGAGGCAAGGGTAAAAACCTTGGAGAGAGGGAGTGTTGAATTGGACAGATTCTATGGACGAGTAGTGTAACATGTGCGGGGTACAGTAAGATGGATCTCGCCAAATTGAAAGTTAATGGTATAGTCTGATATGGGAGGACATGAAAGCTTACCTCCATCAAAGGTTTTGTCCCCATGGAAGAGAAGATAAATGAGTTTATAGAGTTTTCTCAAGCAGGCAAACTTACGGAGGCGTATTATCAATTGATCTTACGTAAGCCTAGTCCGACATGCTCTTCCGATGGAAGACGAGACCCTTCTCCATGGGTTTGTCAGAAGATTGGATCCTCCCTTGGATAGATTGGTTAAGAATGCGAAACTGTCTTTGTTAGCGGCGGGGAAGCAATTAAGATGGTGGTGGCTGAGGATTTTGTGCATGTATTTCTTTCTAAGGAGACCGTGTAGTAGAAGGCCTTTTTGCCCCCTCCCAAAGAGAGCTCCATCTAATTCTAGTATGCCAAATTCAAAGAGAAATAGGGGACAAGATTGGAGCCAAGTATGAAAAGCGAGTGGGCACAGTGGACATGATTCTTTCCCTAGAATGCCTTTGGATTTGCAGTTTTAGCTCAGGAAGGAGTATGAAGTGTTTTAGATGCGAGCAGCTACTGGGACATTTTATGAATGGTTGTGCCAACGCACCGATTGATGTTACCATTCTAACTCCACCATAGAACTTGCTTAACAAGTCAAAGGAGGCAAGTTCTAGCCCAGTCTCAGCAACTTCTAATGCCATTATAATAGTAGCTAACCCCAGAGAAAGAAGGAAGAGGTAGACTTCGTTCGATAGAGTGGAGCACCAGGATCGAAACCAACGATTCTCACTAAGTTACACCCCATCCGATTTTTGAGGTAAGAATTTTAAGCTTTTTGTTGATTCGAGAAACGCTCATTCATTCATTCATTTCACTTGGATGTTGCATAAATTAGTAATCGACCAGAAGCAAGGCAGACCAATGCGAGTGGAATTGGGTAGTGGAAGTTACTTGCCAAAAGACGGATGTAATTCAGTTTCTCTTGGATGGGAACCTAGCCAAATATTATCACAAAGGCACCATTTCCTTCATGGATCTTCATGTGAACAAGATGAAAGGAACTGGAGTAGTTTGTTGAACTCCCACCCCGTAACCTGTAAAAGTAGTAAAGTTATTGAAGGGACTCCAGCAGAAGCAAGCCATCCTACAGATAAAGAGTTGCAAGCAAACCATGTTGGTTAAGTGAGTATATACTGTGACGTAGATTTAACTACAATACCCTCGACTCGTGAGGTGGATCATGAGAAAGAGTTCATTCTCGGAGCCCAACAATAGTGAATCTTGAGCTTATAAGAAGGCCATTCCGAAAGCAACCGAGCTCGGGGAATAATCGAGATAACTGTTTGAGGAGAGCTTTGTTTGGCCCATTTGTATCCCCTTGCTATGTGGTGCTCGTTCTCTTTCAGAAGAAGAATGATGGGACTATGAGATTGTATATTCAGGGTTAAATCGGCTTACTGTTAAGAATAAGCATGTTACTCCTGGAATGTGCTGTTAGATTGATCGCATAAAGGCCAGATATTTATAAAGATTGACTTAAACTTAGGATGTTATCGTATCATAATATTCCTAAGATAGATTTTAATACATGGTATGCACATTACGAGTTCACGATAATGCTGTTGGGATTAAACAAATTCCCCTTCTAGCTATAACTGTTGAATGCAAAAAGAAAAAGAAAAGAAACCTTCGGATGATTTTATCTCGGTCTTCATTGATGCAATTCTAGTTTGCTCGAAGAATGTAGCTGATCGCATGTGAAGTATGTGTCTCTTCAAAGTCCTCGAAAGCCTCCAGAAGCACAGACTTTTCTCTAAGAAGAGTGCATGTACCTTCTTTACCATCAAATTGAATATCCGGGATCATAATGTCAAGAGATAGTATATTAGCTGATCCCGCCAAGGTGCAAAAGCGGCTATCGATTTGCCAGAACCAAAGACGATAGAGGAAGTCAAATGGTTCTTGGGATTGATAAGATGGTATCCGATGTTCATATGCCAAGATTGTTTCTCCTTTGACGGCGCTTCTCAAGAAGGACATTCCATTCTAATGGGCTGCGCGATGTGCCAAAGTAACTTTGATAAGCTGAGGGGTTGCTTGACTAATCCGCTGGTGCTATAGCTAAGATCTCACGAGAGGAACAGTGATGACGTAGAGTTGCTTGTCTTCTCGGGTTATAGATCATAAAATTTTAAAGCAAATTTTCAACCAGAATGATGTTAACATCACGCAAAGAAGATAAATACAAACACTTCGAGAGTTTGGTTTTAAAATCAATTATAGGTTAGACAAGGAGAATGCGGTCATAGATATATTAGGCAGGAAGGCCTCCTTACTTGCACGTTGAGATTAAGGAAGAGATTGGATTAGATAAGTTCTTTATCCCTATTATCATATTGCTTACCGCAAAAGTAAAGGCAACCCTAGAAGTAAAGAAAATTCATGGATTCACGTTAGAGGTGGATGCTTGTACTTCAATAATCGGTTGTATATTTTTCAAGATAGAGATCTTAATAAGAGGATTCTAAAGAAAGCTCGTGACACGCCCCAGCTTAAGTGAAGACCGTCATGGTGGCTGCTACAAAGAAGCATTTCTTTTAGCCTTGCAAAGGTGAAATGACAAAAACGCCAAGACACGTGCATCCTATTTCACATATACAATTAGAATACATAAGCATGGATTCCATCATTAGATTTTTCTTCAGTCGATGCAGGACATGATTCCATCTTAGCCGTGTGGTAGATCGCTTGACGAAGGTTGCTCATTCGATTCTTTTGAAAAAGACTTATACTGCTCTTGGTGTTTGCTAAAAGTCATTCCAAAGGATATATTTAGACTTTACTTTGGAAGGATAGTTAGGGATCGGGGTGCTGAATTCATGTGTCCTGCTCTTGGAATAAATGCTTTGAAGCTGTAGCTCTATAGATTTTGGTACTATCTAGAAATTGATGATTAGGCAGAGAGGGTAATCAAAGACATTCTTCGAGCATTCCATGGAAGGGAACCCAAAAAATGGATGAATTCTCCACATTCGGTATAATTTTATTGCGATGCATCTTATAGTAGATTGTGCAACGCCATTGATTTAGTTCAACCCACTGGTCAGAGTGGAAGTCTTGAAGCAAATAGATAAAGTGGATTGTTCAATGCGGACTATAAAAAAGGATATCAAAGCTACTCACGATAGAAAAAAGTAGCGTGTTGATCTCAAGTAGACTACTAGAGAATTTGATGAAGGTGATATGGTCTTCCTTGTTGGTATACGACCCAACCACAGAAAATCCCTCTCCTTGGGGAAAAGTACAAGAAGTTTTTGCCCATATAACATAAACCCTACACAAATATGAGGAAAGTTGGAGATTAAGTTATAGACTGTGCATGAATACGAGGAAAGTTGGAGATTGAGCTCGTGAACTTTTATTCCCTCCTCCGTACTGGAAGATCCACAATGTATTTTCATGCGAGCTCATTTGAAGAAAGAAGAAGTATGTTCTAGGTCCAAGTCATGTATTGGATGATGAGAAGGTAGGCCTAGATATATGAACACTCATAATGCTCGATGCCATCATCCCTGCCCCCTCTCCAGATCATGCCCACATCATCTAGCTCACACACATCGCTATCACATACGTCAGCATCAGTGTCCATATCATCATGTGCAAATATATGTGTATGTATCATCATGTGCACATGTGTGTGTGATACATCAATATCATTGTATGTGTGTGTAATAGATCATCATGCGTATGGGTTTATATAAGATACATCATCATCATCATCATCATCAGATCCGTGCATCGATGTAGTCTACAGTATTAAGAACGTAATCATGGCGGCTTAAGAGTGTCAGACACTCGTACAAGTCACCAAAAGAAGACTCATCCCATGAATGCGAACAATGCCGAACCTTCTGTGTCAACGCATTCGAGCACAGAGTGGGTCAACAAAGTTGCCGTATGTGGACCATATATCCTCCTCATCAAAACAACACCTCATATGACTAGGCAACAAACATGCAAGCTCCAACGTCCAACAATGGCATGAGTATGCCATCTCTTCATAGCGTGGAGTCTGTAAATGAGGGTATAGAGGTCCTAAGCCTTGAAGCACTACTAAACGTACGTGTGAAATTGACAAAAGATATGTGAACCATGACACAAAATGGCAACTCATAATATCGATCGTAGAGCGACGATAATAGTGCATGAGCGGCTCTCCCATGATCCGATCGTAAACGGAAAAACAATCAAAACGATGTCGTCTTGCTCGCGCGATGATGATGCAAAGTCGTACCATGGTGCCCAACTGAAGGGTAAAAGTAATAAGAATCATAACCCATGGTCGTGTGTGAACACTACCCAAAGTGCACAAGCGTGTGAAAAAACGCCACAACCAATGCTCAACACAAGCCCCACACGTGACTCATACAGGGTGCAATCACGTGTGAACAAGACCCACAATAGATCCCTGAAAACATGCTCTCCCCTCACCCCCATGTAACATGCCTAACAATCACTAAAAATATGTGTGATCCATCCTCTAGACCTAAAATCCTCTCCAAATGTGCGTATGCAAAATTTGCACGAAAGCAGCCTCTTTCAATACCAGTGTAGCGAAGGTGTGTACATGTGTGCAAGAAAATAGGATAAGGTTAATGGTGAAGATAACGGGCTAGGCAAATGACCATAGAGTGTGGAGTGAAAGAAGGCTTGAGTGCACAAAGCGTGGGAATCAAATCCTTGTCAAGAGCGTGAATGGATCCAAACCCTAGAATAGGTACCTCCTTTATTTTCCTCCCCTTTTTTCTTTTACTCAAAACTTTCTTCTCGTGCCACCAACCTCTAAGAGGCCCTAACGGTGCCTATTCTAGCCTAAAACCAAAACTTACAGTATCTTATCCAGTTTCGCTTTCAGATAAAGCAGCAAATCGGATGGTGAGACCCTATCTATCTGGAGTCCCTGAGCTGTCTCTAGAGGATGACACGATAGCCTTTGCCTTCAAGCACCTTCACTACGCAGATTAAGTCATCTCGGCTCGATAATTGGAGAGCCTGTACTTTCTGAGTACTACTGAATGATCGGCGGAGGTACACGTGTGCTTAGGATAGTCAGTAGATCATGGCACACCACCTATAGTCGGCATGAGCGGTTGGCAGAGAACATTGCCTTTGCCATGATCCTTAGTGAACTGCCTGTTACAAGAGGGATAGTTCTCTATAAGCACCACCTCGACGAGACCTTAGTGTTCATAGATTGATGTGTACGACTCTGGGGCATTATATTCCTTGATACAGGATCTCGATTGCTGGCCGAGCCTACGACGGTCTTTTGTTTTAGAATAATCATGAGGGATGGATGATGTCATATCTAGAATTAAGGCATTGGATAAGGATGTCAAGGAAGCACTTCGTATATGGGTCACAACCACCATAGCCATTTCGAGGCAAGGGTAAAAACCTTGGAGAGAGGGAGTGTTGAATTGGACAGATTCTATGGACGAGTAGTGTAACATGTGCGGGGTACAGTAAGATGGATCTCGCCAAATTGAAAGTTAATGGTATAGTCTGAGATGGGAGGACATGAAAGCTTACCTCCATCAAAGGTTTTGTCCCCATGGAAGAGAAGATAAATGAGTTTATAGAGTTTTCTCAAGCAGGCACACTTACGGAGGCGTATTATCAATTGATCTTACGTAAGCCTAGTCCGACATGCTCTTCCGATGGAAGACGAGACCCTTCTCCATGGGTTTGTCAGAAGATTGGATCCTCCCTTGGATAGATTGGTTAAGAATGCGAAACTGTCTTTGTTAGCGGCGGGGAAGCAATTAAGATGGTGGTGGCTGAGGATTTTGTGCATGTATTTCTTTCTAAGGAGACCGTGTAGTAAAAGGCCTTTTTGCCCCCTCCCAAAGAGAGCTCCATCTAATTCTAGTATGCCAAATTCAAAGAGAAATAGGGGACAAGATTGGAGCCAAGTATGAAAAGTGAGTGGGCACAGTGGACATGATTCTTTCCCTAGAATGCCTTTGGATTTGCAGTTTTAGCTCAGGAAGGAGTATGAAGTGTTTTAGATGCGAGCAGCTACTGGGACATTTTATGAATGGTTGTGCCAACGCACCGATTGATGTTACCATTCTAACTCCACCATAGAACTTGCTTGACAAGTCAAAGGAGGCAAGTTCTAGCCCAGTCTCAGCAACTTCTAATGCCATTATAATAGTAGCTAACCCAGAGAAAGAAGGAAGAGGTAGACTTCGTTCGATAGAGTGGAGCACCAGGATCGAAACCAACGATTCTCACTAAGTTACACCCCATCCGATTTTTGAGGTAAGAATTTTAAGCTTTTTGTTGATTCGAGAAACGCTCATTCATTCATTCATTTCACTTGGATGTTGCATAAATTAGTAATCGACCAGAAGCAAGGCAGACCAATGCGAGTGGAATTGGGTAGTGGAAGTTACTTGCCAAAAGACGGATGTAATTCAGTTTCTCTTGGATGGGAACCTAGCCAAATATTATCACAAAGGCACCATTTCCTTCATGGATCTTCATGTGAACAAGATGAAAGGAACTGGAGTAGTTTGTTGAACTCCCACCCCGTAACCTGTAAAAGTAGTAAAGTTATTGAAGGGACTCCAGCAAAAGCAAGCCATCCTGCAGATAAAGAGTTGCAAGGAAACCATGTTGGTTAAGTGAGTATATACTGTGACGTAGATTTAACTACAATACCCTCGACTCGTGAGGTGGATCATGAGAAAGAGTTCATTCTCGGAGCCCAACAATAGTGAATCTTGAGCTTATAAGAAGGCCATTCCGAAAGCAACCGAGCTCGGGGAATAATCGAGATAACTGTTTGAGGAGAGCTTTGTTTGGCCCATTTGTATCCCCTTGCTATGTGGTGCTCGTTCTCTTTCAGAAGAAGAATGATGGGACTATGAGATTGTATATTCAGGGTTAAATCGGCTTACTATTAAGAATAAGCATGTTACTCCTGGAATGTGCTGTTAGATTGATCGCATAAAGGCCAGATATTTATAAAGATTGACTTAAACTTAGGATGTTATCGTATCATAATATTCCTAAGATAGATTTTAATACATGGTATGCACATTACGAGTTCACGATAATGCTGTTGGGATTAAACAAATTCCCCTTCTAGCTATAACTTTTGAATGCAAAAAGAAAAAGAAAAGAAACCTTCGGATGATTTTATCTCGGTCTTCATTGATGCAATTCTAGTTTGCTCGAAGAATGTAGCTGATCGCATGTGAAGTATGTGTCTCTTCAAAGTCCTCGAAAGCCTCCAGAAGCACAGACTTTTCTCTAAGAAGAGTGCATGTACCTTCTTTACCATCAAATTGAATATCCGGGATCATAATGTCAAGAGATAGTATATTAGCTGATCCCGCCAAGGTGCAAAAGCGGCTATCGATTTGCCAGAACCAAAGACGATAGAGGAAGTCAAATGGTTCTTGGGATTGATAAGATGGTATCCGATGTTCATATGCCAAGATTGTTTCTCCTTTGACGGCGCTTCTCAAGAAGGACATTCCATTCTAATGGTCTGCGCGATGTGCCAAAGTAACTTTGATAAGCTGAGGGGTTGCTTGACCAATCCGCTGGTGCTATAGCTAAGATCTCACGAGAGGAACAGTGATGACGTAGAGTTGCTTGTCTTCTCGGGTTATAGATCATAAAATTTTAAAGCAAATTTTCAACCAGAATGATGTTAACATCACGCAAAGAAGATAAATACAAACACTTCGAGAGTTTGGTTTTAAAATCAAGTATAGGTTAGACAAGGAGAATGCGGTCATAGATATATTAGGCAGGAAGGCCTCCTTACTTGCACGTTGAGATTAAGGAAGAGATTGGATTAGATAAGTTCTTTATCCCTATTATCATATTGCTTACCGCAAAAGTAAAGGCAACCCTAGAAGTAAAGAAAATTCATGGATTCACGTTAGAGGTGGATGCTTGTACTTCAATAATCGGTTGTATATTTTTCAAGATAGAGATCTTAATAAGAGGATTCTAAAGAAAGCTCGTGACACGCCCCAGCTTAAGTGAAGACCGTCATGGTGGCTGCTACAAAGAAGCATTTCTTTTAGCCTTGCAAAGGTGAAATGACAAAAACGCCAAGACACGTGCATCCTATTTCACATATACAATTAGAATACATAAGCATGGATTCCATCATTAGATTTTTCTTCAGTCGATGCAGGACATGATTCCATCTTAGCCGTGTGGTAGATCGCTTGACGAAGGTTGCTCATTCGATTCTTTTGAAAAAGACTTATACTGCTCTTGGTGTTTGCTAAAAGTCATTCCAAAGGATATATTTAGACTTTACTTTGGAAGGATAGTTAGGGATCGGGGTGCTGAATTCATGTGTCCTGCTCTTGGAATAAATGCTTTGAAGCTGTAGCTCTATAGATTTTGGTACTATCTAGAAATTGATGATTAGGCAGAGAGGGTAATCAAAGACATTCTTCGAGCATTCCATGGAAGGGAACCCAAAAAATGGATGAATTCTCCACATTCGGTATAATTTTATTACGATGCATCTTATAGTAGATTGTGCAACGCCATTGATTTAGTTCAACCCACTGGTCAGAGTGGAAGTCTTGAAGCAAATAGATAAAGTGGATTGTTCAATGCGGACTATAAAAAAGGATATCAAAGCTACTCACGATAGAAAAAAGTAGCGTGTTGATCTCAAGTAGACTACTAGAGAATTTGATGAAGGTGATATGGTCTTCCTTGTTGGTATACGACCCAACCACAGAAAATCCCTCTCCTTGGGGAAAAATACAAGAAGTTTTTGCCCATATAACATAAACCCTACACAAATATGAGGAAAGTTGGAGATTAAGTTATAGACTGTGCATGAATACGAGGAAAGTTGGAGATTGAGCTCGTGAACTTTTATTCCCTCCTCCGTACTGGAAGATCCACAATGTATTTTCATGCGAGCTCATTTGAAGAAAGAAGAAGTATGTTCTAGGTCCAAGTCATGTATTGGATGATGAGAAGGTAGGCCTAGATATATGAACACTCATAATGCTCGATGCCATCATCCCTGCCCCCTCTCCAGATCATGCCCACATGATCTAGCTCACACACATCGCTATCACATACGTCAGCATCAGTGTCCATATCATCATGTGCAAATATATGTGTATGTATCATCATGTGCACATGTGTGTGTGATACATCAGTATCATCGTATGTGTGTGTAATAGATCATCATGCGTATGGGTTTATATAAGATACATCATCATCATCATCATCATCAGATCCGTGCATCGATGTAGTCTACAGTATTAAGAACGTAATCATGGCGGCTTAAGAGTGTCAGACACTCGTACAAGTCACCAAAAGAAGACTCATCCCATGAATGCGAACAATGCCGAACCTTCTGTGTCAACGCATTCGAGCATAGAGTGGGTCAACAAAGTTGCCGTATGTGGACCATATATCCTCCTCATCAAAACAACACCTCATATGACTAGGCAACAAACATGCAAGCTCCAACGTCCAACAATGGCATGAGTATGCCATCTCTTCATAGCGTGGAGTCTGTAAATGAGGGTATAGAGGTCCTAAGCCTTGAAGCACTACTAAACGTACGTGTGAAATTGACAAAAGATATGTGAACCATGACACAAAATGGCAACTCATAATATCGATCGTAGAGCGACGATAATAGTGCATGAGCGGCTCTCCCATGATCCGATCGTAAACGGAAAAACAATCAAAACGATGTCGTCTTGCTCGCGCGATGATGATGCAAAGTCGTACCATGGTGCCCAACTGAAGGGTAAAAGTAATAAGAATCATAACCCATGGTCGTGTGTGAACACTACCCAAAGTGCACAAGCGTGTGAAAAAACGCCACAACCAATGCTCAACACAAGCCCCACACGTGACTCATACAGGGTGCAATCACGTGTGAACAAGACCCACAATAGATCCCTGAAAACACGCTCTCCCCTCACCCCCATGTAACATGCCTAACAATCACTAAAAATATGTGTGATCCATCCTCTAGACCTCAAATCCTCTCCAAATGTGCGTATGCAAAATTTGCACGAAAGCAGCCTCTTTCAATACCAGTGTAGCGAAGGTGTGTACATGTGTGCAAGAAAATAGGATAAGGTTAATGGTGAAGATAACGGGCTAGGCAAATGACCATAGAGTGTGGAGTGAAAGAAGGCTTGAGTGCACAAAGCGTGGGAATCAAATCCTTGTCAAGAGCGCGAATGGATCCAAACCATAGAATAGGTGCCTCCTTTATTTTCCTCCCCTTTTTTCTTTTACTCAAAACCTTCTTCTCGTGCCACCAACCTCTAAGAGGCCCTAACGGTGCCTATTCTAGCCTAAAACCAAAACTTACAGTATCTTATCCAGTTTCGCTTTCAGATAAAGCAGCAAATCGGATGGTGAGACCCTATCTATCTGGAGTCCCTGAGCTGTCTCTAGAGGATGACACGATAGCCTTTGCCTTCAAGCACCTTCACTACGCAGATTAAGTCATCTCGGCTTGATAATTGGAGAGCCTCTACTTTCTGAGTACTACTGAATGATCGGCGGAGGTACACGTGTGCTTAGGATAGTCAGTAGATCATGGCACACCACCTATAGTCGGCATGAGCGGTTGGCAGAGAACATTGCCTTTGCCATGATCCTTAGTGAACTGCCTGTTACAAGAGGGATAGTTCTCTATGAGCACCACCTCGACGAGACCTTAGTGTTCATAGATTGATGTGTACGACTCTGGGGCATTATATTCCTTGATACAGGATCTCGATTGCTGGCCGAGCCTACGACAGTCTTTTGTTTTAGAATAATCATGAGGGATGGATGATGTCATATCTAGAATTAAGGCATTGAATAAGGATGTCAAGGAAGCACTTCGTATATGGGTCACAACCACCATAGCCATTTCGAGGCAAGGGTAAAAACCTTGGAGAGAGGGAGTGTTGAATTGGACAGATTCTATGGACGAGTAGTGTAACATGTGCGGGGTACAGTAAGATGGATCTCGCCAAATTGAAAGTTAATGGTATAGTCTGAGATGGGAGGACATGAAAGCTTACCTCCATCAAAGGTTTTGTCCCCATGGAAGAGAAGATAAATGAGTTTATAGAGTTTTCTCAAGCAGGCAAACTTACGGAGGCGTATTATCAATTGATCTTACGTAAGCCTAGTCCGACATGCTCTTCCGATGGAAGACGAGACCCTTCTCCATGGGTTTGTCAGAAGATTGGATCCTCCCTTGGATAGATTGGTTAAGAATGCGAAACTGTCTTTGTTAGCGGCGGGGAAGCAATTAAGATGGTGGTGGCTGAGGATTTTGTGCATGTATTTCTTTCTAAGGAGACCGTGTAGTAAAAGGCCTTTTTGCCCCCTCCCAAAGAGAGCTCCATCTAATTCTAGTATGCCAAATTCAAAGAGAAATAGGGGACAAGATTGGAGCCAAGTATGAAAAGCGAGTGGGCACAGTGGACATGATTCTTTCCCTAGAATGCCTTTGGATTTGCAGTTTTAGCTCAGGAAGGAGTATGAAGTGTTTTAGATGCGAGCAGCTACTGGGACATTTTATGAATGGTTGTGCCAACGCACCGATTGATGTTACCATTCTAACTCCACCATAGAACTTGCTTGACAAGTCAAAGGAGGCAAGTTCTAGCCCAGTCTCAGCAACTTCTAATGCCATTATAATAGTAGCTAACCCCAGAGAAAGAAGGAAGAGGTAGACTTCGTTCGATAGAGTGGAGCACCAGGATCGAAACCAACGATTCTCACTAAGTTACACCCCATCCGATTTTTGAGGTAAGAATTTTAAGCTTTTTGTTGATTCGAGAAACGCTCATTCATTCATTCATTTCACTTGGATGTTGCATAAATTAGTAATCGACCAGAAGCAAGGCAGACCAATGCGAGTGGAATTGGGTAGTGGAAGTTACTTGCCAAAAGACGGATGTAATTCAGTTTCTCTTGGATGGGAACCCAGCCAAATATTATCACAAAGGCACCATTTCCTTCATGGATCTTCATGTGAACAAGATGAAAGGAACTGGAGTAGTTTGTTGAACTCCCACCCCGTAACCTGTAAAAGTAGTAAAGTTATTGAAGGGACTCCAGCAGAAGCAAGCCATCCTACAGATAAAGAGTTGCAAGGAAACCATGTTGGTTAAGTGAGTATATACTGTGACGTAGATTTAACTACAATACCCTCGACTCGTGAGGTGGATCATGAGAAAGAGTTCATTCTCGGAGCCCAACAATAGTGAATCTTGAGCTTATAAGAAGGCCATTCCGAAAGCAACCGAGCTCGGGGAATAATCGAGATAACTGTTTGAGGAGAGCTTTGTTTGGCCCATTTGTATCCCCTTGCTATGTGGTGCTCGTTCTCTTTCAGAAGAAGAATGATGGGACTATGAGATTGTATATTCAGGGTTAAATCGGCTTACTGTTAAGAATAAGCATGTTACTCCTGGAATGTGCTGTTAGATTGATCGCATAAAGGCCAGATATTTATAAAGATTGACTTAAACTTAGGATGTTATCGTATCATAATATTCCTAAGATAGATTTTAATACATGGTATGCACATTACGAGTTCACGATAATGCTGTTGGGATTAAACAAATTCCCCTTCTAGCTATAACTGTTGAATGCAAAAAGAAAAAGAAAAGAAACCTTCGGATGATTTTATCTCGGTCTTCATTGATGCAATTCTAGTTTGCTCGAAGAATGTAGCTGATCGCATGTGAAGTATGTGTCTCTTCAAAGTCCTCGAAAGCCTCCAGAAGCACAGACTTTTCTCTAAGAAGAGTGCATGTACCTTCTTTACCATCAAATTGAATATCCGGGATCATAATGTCAAGAGATAGTATATTAGCTGATCCCGCCAAGGTGCAAAAGCGGCTATCGATTTGCCAGAACCAAAGACGATAGAGGAAGTCAAATGGTTCTTGGGATTGATAAGATGGTATCCGATGTTCATATGCCAAGATTGTTTCTCCTTTGACGGCGCTTCTCAAGAAGGACATTCCATTCTAATGGTCTGCGCGATGTGCCAAAGTAACTTTGATAAGCTGAGGGGTTGCTTGACTAATCCGCTGGTGCTATAGCTAAGATCTCACGAGAGGAACAGTGATGACGTAGAGTTGCTTGTCTTCTCGGGTTATAGATCATAAAATTTTAAAGCAAATTTTCAACCAGAATGATGTTAACATCACGCAAAGAAGATAAATACAAACACTTCGAGAGTTTGGTTTTAAAATCAAGTATAGGTTAGACAAGGAGAATGCGGTCATAGATATATTAGGCAGGAAGGCCTCCTTACTTGCACGTTGAGATTAAGGAAGAGATTGGATTAGATAAGTTCTTTATCCCTATTATCATATTGCTTACCGCAAAAGTAAAGGCAACCCTAGAAGTAAAGAAAATTCATGGATTCACGTTAGAGGTGGATGCTTGTACTTCAATAATCGGTTGTATATTTTTCAAGATAGAGATCTTAATAAGAGGATTCTAAAGAAAGCTCGTGACACGCCCCAGCTAAGTGAAGACCGTCATGGTGGCTGCTACAAAGAAGCATTTCTTTTAGCCTTGCAAAGGTGAAATGACAAAAACGCCAAGACACGTGCATCCTATTTCACATATACAATTAGAATACATAAGCATGGATTCCATCATTAGATTTTTCTTCAGTCGATGCAGGACATGATTCCATCTTAGCCGTGTGGTAGATCGCTTGACGAAGGTTGCTCATTCGATTCTTTTGAAAAAGACTTATACTGCTCTTGGTGTTTGCTAAAAGTCATTCCAAAGGATATATTTAGACTTTACTTTGGAAGGATAGTTAGGGATCGGGGTGCTGAATTCATGTGTCCTGCTCTTGGAATAAATGCTTTGAAGCTGTAGCTCTATAGATTTTGGTACTATCTAGAAATTGATGATTAGGCAGAGAGGGTAATCAAAGACATTCTTCGAGCATTCCATGGAAGGGAACCCAAAAAATGGATGAATTCTCCACATTCGGTATAATTTTATTACGATGCATCTTATAGTAGATTGTGCAACGCCATTGATTTAGTTCAACCCACTGGTCAGAGTGGAAGTCTTGAAGCAAATAGATAAAGTGGATTGTTCAATGCGGACTATAAAAAAGGATATCAAAGCTACTCACGATAGAAAAAAGTAGCGTGTTGATCTCAAGTAGACTACTAGAGAATTTGATGAAGGTGATATGGTCTTCCTTGTTGGTATACGACCCAACCACAGAAAATCCCTCTCCTTGGGGAAAAGTACAAGAAGTTTTTGCCCATATAACATAAACCCTACACAAATATGAGGAAAGTTGGAGATTAAGTTATAGACTGTGCATGAATACGAGGAAAGTTGGAGATTGAGCTCGTGAACTTTTATTCCCTCCTCCGTACTGGAAGATCCACAATGTATTTTCATGCGAGCTCATTTGAAGAAAGAAGAAGTATGTTCTAGGTCCAAGTCATGTATTGGATGATGAGAAGGTAGGCCTAGATATATGAACACTCATAATGCTCGATGCCATCATCCCTGCCCCCTCTCCAGATCATGCCCACATGATCTAGCTCACACACATCGCTATCACATACGTCAGCATCAGTGTCCATATCATCATGTGCAAATATATGTGTATGTATCATCATGTGCACATGTGTGTGTGATACATCAATATCATCGTATGTGTGTGTAATAGATCATCATGCGTATGGGTTTATATAAGATACATCATCATCATCATCATCATCAGATCCGTGCATCGATGTAGTCTACAGTATTAAGAACGTAATCATGGCGGCTTAAGAGTGTCAGACACTCGTACAAGTCACCAAAAGAAGACTCATCCCATGAATGCGAACAATGCCGAACCTTCTGTGTCAACGCATTCGAGCATAGAGTGGGTCAACAAAGTTGCCGTATGTGGACCATATATCCTCCTCATCAAAACAACACCTCATATGACTAGGCAACAAACATGCAAGCTCCAACGTCCAACAATGGCATGAGTATGCCATCTCTTCATAGCGTGGAGTCTGTAAATGAGGGTATAGAGGTCCTAAGCCTTGAAGCACTACTAAACGTACGTGTGAAATTGACAAAAGATATGTGAACCATGACACAAAATGGCAACTCATAATATCGATCGTAGAGCGACGATAATAGTGCATGAGCGGCTCTCCCATGATCCGATCGTAAACGGAAAAACAATCAAAACGATGTCGTCTTGCTCGCGCGATGATGATGCAAAGTCGTACCATGGTGCCCAACTGAAGGGTAAAAGTAATAAGAATCATAACCCATGGTCGTGTGTGAACACTACCCAAAGTGCACAAGCGTGTGAAAAAACGCCACAACCAATGCTCAACACAAGCCCCACACGTGACTCATACAGGGTGCAATCACGTGTGAACAAGACCCACAATAGATCCCTGAAAACACGCTCTCCCCTCACCCCCATGTAACATGCCTAACAATCACTAAAAATATGTGTGATCCATCCTCTAGACCTCAAATCCTCTCCAAATGTGCGTATGCAAAATTTGCACGAAAGCAGCCTCTTTCAATACCAGTGTAGCGAAGGTGTGTACGTGTGTGCAAGAAAATAGGATAAGGTTAATGGTGAAGATAACGGGCTAGGCAAATGACCATAGAGTGTGGAGTGAAAGAAGGCTTGAGTGCACAAAGCGTGGGAATCAAATCCTTGTCAAGAGCGCGAATGGATCCAAACCCTAGAATAGGTGCCTCCTTTATTTTCCTCCCCTTTTTTCTTTTACTCAAAACCTTCTTCTCGTGCCACCAACCTCTAAGAGGCCCTAACGGTGCCTATTCTAGCCTAAAACCAAAACTTACAGTATCTTATCTAGTTTCGCTTTCAGATAAAGCAGCAAATCGGATGGTGAGACCCTATCTATCTGGAGTCCCTGAGCTGTCTCTAGAGGATGACACGATAGCCTTTGCCTTCAAGCACCTTCACTATGCAGATTAAGTTATCTCGGCTCGATAATTGGAGAGCCTGTACTTTCTGAGTACTACTGAATGATCGGCGGAGGTACACGTGTGCTTAGGATAGTCAGTAGATCATGGCACACCACCTATAGTCGGCATGAGCGGTTGGCAGAGAACATTGCCTTTGCCATGATCCTTAGTGAACTGCCTGTTACAAGAGGGATAGTTCTCTATGAGCACCACCTCGACGAGACCTTAGTGTTCATAGATTGATGTGTACGACTCTGGGGCATTATATTCCTTGATACAGGATCTCGATTGCTGGCCGAGCCTACGACGGTCTTTTGTTTTAGAATAATCATGAGGGATGGATGATGTCATATCTAGAATTAAGGCATTGGATAAGGATGTCAAGGAAGCACTTTGTATATGGGTCACAACCACCATAGCCATTTCGAGGCAAGGGTAAAAACCTTGGAGAGAGGGAGTGTTGAATTGGACAGATTCTATGGACGAGTAGTGTAACATGTGCGGGGTACAGTAAGATGGATCTCGCCAAATTGAAAGTTAATGGTATAGTCTGAGATGGGAGGACATGAAAGCTTACCTCCATCAAAGGTTTTGTCCCCATGGAAGAGAAGATAAATGAGTTTATAGAGTTTTCTCAAGCAGGCAAACTTACGGAGGCGTATTATCAATTGATCTTACGTAAGCCTAGTCCGACATGCTCTTCCGATGGAAGACGAGACCCTTCTCCATGGGTTTGTCAGAAGATTGGATCCTCCCTTGGATAGATTGGTTAAGAATGCGAAACTGTCTTTGTTAGCGGCGGGGAAGCAATTAAGATGGTGGTGGCTGAGGATTTTGTGCATGTATTTCTTTCTAAGGAGACCGTGTAGTAAAAGGCCTTTTTGCCCCCTCCCAAAGAGAGCTCCATCTAATTCTAGTATGCCAAATTCAAAGAGAAATAGGGGACAAGATTGGAGCCAAGTATGAAAAGCGAGTGGGCACAGTGGACATGATTCTTTCCCTAGAATGCCTTTGGATTTGCAGTTTTAGCTCAGGAAGGAGTATGAAGTGTTTTAGATGCGAGCAGCTACTAGGACATTTTATGAATGGTTGTGCCAACGCACCGATTGATGTTACCATTCTAACTCCACCATAGAACTTGCTTGACAAGTCAAAGGAGGCAAGTTCTAGCCCAGTCTCAGCAACTTCTAATGCCATTATAATAGTAGCTAACCCCAGAGAAAGAAGGAAGAGGTAGACTTCGTTCGATAGAGTGGAGCACCAGGATCGAAACCAACGATTCTCACTAAGTTACACCCCATCCGATTTTTGAGGTAAGAATTTTAAGCTTTTTGTTGATTCGAGAAACGCTCATTCATTCATTCATTTCACTCTCCGGAGGAATCTCCACCCCAAGAAAATCCAGACTACGCGACCTCAGGTTACCACCAAGCTAGCGTATCCTCCCGGCGCGACGAGCGGGTTAGAAAGAGCAAACCATCGTTTTCCAAACTGAGAGGGACGCCTGAGCGATTACGAACCAAGCAATCAACGAGGCTCAATAGGAGAACAACCTCGTGGGAAGCTAATGCGTGAGACGACAGCAACCCCTCGTGATATCTGCTCCCTCCGGCACGGCTCCCCATCTCCCCATCCCCCCATCTCCCCCTCTACCTTGCCATAGTACGGTTGTTTGCGGGAGGGGAAGTAGATCCTGTACTTGGATGTTGCATAAATTAGTAATCGACCAGAAGCAAGGCAGACCAATGCGAGTGGAATTGGGTAGTGGAAGTTACTTGCCAAAAGACGGATGTAATTCAGTTTCTCTTGGATGGGAACCTAGCCAAATATTATCACAAAGGCACCATTTCCTTCATGGATCTTCATGTGAACAAGATGAAAGGAACTGGAGTAGTTTGTTGAACTCCCACCCCGTAACCTATAAAAGTAGTAAAGTTATTGAAGGGACTCCAGCAGAAGCAAGCCATCCTACAGATAAAGAGTTGCAAGGAAACCATGTTGGTTAAGTGAGTATATACTGTGACGTAGATTTAACTACAATACCCTCGACTCGTGAGGTGGATCATGAGAAAGAGTTCATTCTCGGAGCCCAACAATAGTGAATCTTGAGCTTATAAGAAGGCCATTCCGAAAGCAACCGAGCTCGGGGAATAATCGAGATAACTGTTTGAGGAGAGCTTTGTTTGGCCCATTTGTATCCCCTTGCTATGTGGTGCTCGTTCTCTTTCAGAAGAAGAATGATGGGACTATGAGATTGTATATTCAGGGTTAAATCGGCTTACTGTTAAGAATAAGCATGTTACTCCTGGAATGTGCTGTTAGATTGATCGCATAAAGGCCAGATATTTATAAAGATTGACTTAAACTTAGGATGTTATCGTATCATAATATTCCTAAGATAGATTTTAATACATGGTATGCACATTACGAGTTCACGATAATGCTGTTGGGATTAAACAAATTCCCCTTCTAGCTATAACTGTTGAATGCAAAAAGAAAAAGAAAAGAAACCTTCGGATGATTTTATCTCGGTCTTCATTGATGCAATTCTAGTTTGCTCGAAGAATGTAGCTGATCGCATGTGAAGTATGTGTCTCTTCAAAGTCCTCGAAAGCCTCCAGAAGCACAGACTTTTCTCTAAGAAGAGTGCATGTACCTTCTTTACCATCAAATTGAATATCCGGGATCATAATGTCAAGAGATAGTATATTAGCTGATCCCGCCAAGGTGCAAAAGCGGCTATCGATTTGCCAGAACCAAAGACGATAGAGGAAGTCAAATGGTTCTTGGGATTGATAAGATGGTATCCGATGTTCATATGCCAAGATTGTTTCTCCTTTGACGGCGCTTCTCAAGAAGGACATTCCATTCTAATGGTCTGCGCGATGTGCCAAAGTAACTTTGATAAGCTGAGGGGTTGCTTGACTAATCTGCTGGTGCTATAGCTAAGATCTCACGAGAGGAACAGTGATGACGTAGAGTTGCTTGTCTTCTCGGGTTATAGATCATAAAATTTTAAAGCAAATTTTCAACCAGAATGATGTTAACATCACGCAAAGAAGATAAATACAAACACTTCGAGAGTTTGGTTTTAAAATCAAGTATAGGTTAGACAAGGAGAATGCAGTCATAGATATATTAGGCAGGAAGGCCTCCTTACTTGCACGTTGAGATTAAGGAAGAGATTGGATTAGATAAGTTCTTTATCCCTATTATCATATTGCTTACCGCAAAAGTAAAGGCAACCCTAGAAGTAAAGAAAATTCATGGATTCACATTAGAGGTGGATGCTTGTACTTCAATAATCGGTTGTATATTTTTCAAGATAGAGATCTTAATAAGAGGATTCTAAAGAAAGCTCGTGACACGCCCCAGCTAAGTGAAGACCGTCATGGTGGCTGCTACAAAGAAGCATTTCTTTTAGCCTTGCAAAGGTGAAATGACAAAAACGCCAAGACACGTGCATCCTATTTCACATATACAATTAGAATACATAAGCATGGATTCCATCATTAGATTTTTCTTCAGTCGATGCAGGACATGATTCCATCTTAGCCGTGTGGTAGATCGCTTGACGAAGGTTGCTCATTCGATTCTTTTGAAAAAGACTTATACTGCTCTTGGTGTTTGCTAAAAGTCATTCCAAAGGATATATTTAGACTTTACTTTGGAAGGATAGTTAGGGATCGGGGTGCTGAATTCATGTGTCCTGCTCTTGGAATAAATGCTTTGAAGCTGTAGCTCTATAGATTTTGGTACTATCTAGAAATTGATGATTAGGCAGAGAGGGTAATCAAAGACATTCTTCGAGCATTCCATGGAAGGGAACCCAAAAAATGGATGAATTCTCCACATTCGGTATAATTTTATTGCGATGCATCTTATAGTAGATTGTGCAATGCCATTGATTTAGTTCAACCCACTGGTCAGAGTGGAAGTCTTGAAGCAAATAGATAAAGTGGATTGTTCAATGCGGACTATAAAAAAGGATATCAAAGCTACTCACGATAGAAAAAAGTAGCGTGTTGATCTCAAGTAGACTACTAGAGAATTTGATGAAGGTGATATGGTCTTCCTTGTTGGTATACGACCCAACCACAGAAAATCCCTCTCCTTGGGGAAAAGTACAAGAAGTTTTTGCCCATATAACATAAACCCTACACAAATATGAGGAAAGTTGGAGATTAAGTTATAGACTGTGCATGAATACGAGGAAAGTTGGAGATTGAGCTCGTGAACTTTTATTCCCTCCTCCGTACTGGAAGATCCACAATGTATTTTCATGCGAGCTCATTTGAAGAAAGAAGAAGTATGTTCTAGGTCCAAGTCATGTATTGGATGATGAGAAGGTAGGCCTAGATATATGAACACTCAT
The DNA here is from genome assembly GCF_041138505.1 of Cibotium barometz. NCBI lineage: Eukaryota > Viridiplantae > Streptophyta > Polypodiopsida > Cyatheales > Cibotiaceae > Cibotium > Cibotium barometz. The sequence continues at coordinate 11,585,183 of NC_141065.1, read as the reverse complement.
AATGCTCGATGCCATCATCCCTGCCCCCTCTCCAGATCATGCCCACATCATCTAGCTCACACACATCGCTATCACATACGTCAGCATCAGTGTCCATATCATCATGTGCAAATATATGTGTATGTATCATCATGTGCACATGTGTGTGTGATACATCAATATCATCGTATGTGTGTGTAATAGATCATCATTCGTATGGGTTTATATAAGATACATCATCATCATCATCATCATCAGATCCGTGCATCGATGTAGTCTACAGTATTAAGAACGTAATCATGGCGGCTTAAGAGTGTCAGACACTCGTACAAGTCACCAAAAGAAGACTCATCCCATGAATGCGAACAATGCCGAACCTTCTGTGTCAACGCATTCGAGCATAGAGTGGGTCAACAAAGTTGCCGTATGTGGACCATATATCCTCCTCATCAAAACAACACCTCATATGACTAGGCAACAAACATGCAAGCTCCAACGTCCAACAATGGCATGAGTATGCCATCTCTTCATAGCGTGGAGTCTGTAAATGAGGGTATAGAGGTCCTAAGCCTTGAAGCACTACTAAACGTACGTGTGAAATTGACAAAAGATATGTGAACCATGACACAAAATGGCAACTCATAATATCGATCGTAGAGCGACGATAATAGTGCATGAGCGGCTCTCCCATGATCCGATCGTAAACGGAAAAACAATCAAAACGATGTCGTCTTGCTCGCGCGATGATGATGCAAAGTCGTACCATGGTGCCCAACTGAAGGGTAAAAGTAATAAGAATCATAACCCATGGTCGTGTGTGAACACTACCCAAAGTGCACAAGCGTGTGAAAAAACGCCACAACCAATGCTCAACACAAGCCCCACACGTGACTCATACAGGGTGCAATCACGTGTGAACAAGACCCACAATAGATCCCTGAAAACACGCTCTCCCCTCACCCCCATGTAACATGCCTAACAATCACTAAAAATATGTGTGATCCATCCTCTAGACCTCAAATCCTCTCCAAATGTGCGTATGCAAAATTTGCACGAAAGCAGCCTCTTTCAATACCAGTGTAGCGAAGGTGTGTACGTGTGTGCAAGAAAATAGGATAAGGTTAATGGTGAAGATAACGGGCTAGGCAAATGACCATAGAGTGTGGAGTGAAAGAAGGCTTGAGTGCACAAAGCGTGGGAATCAAATCCTTGTCAAGAGCGCGAATGGATCCAAACCCTAGAATAGGTGCCTCCTTTATTTTCCTCCCCTTTTTTCTTTTACTCAAAACCTTCTTCTCGTGCCACCAACCTCTAAGAGGCCCTAACGGTGCCTATTCTAGCCTAAAACCAAAACTTACAGTATCTTATCTAGTTTCGCTTTCAGATAAAGCAGCAAATCGGATGGTGAGACCCTATCTATCTGGAGTCCCTGAGCTGTCTCTAGAGGATGACACGATAGCCTTTGCCTTCAAGCACCTTCACTATGCAGATTAAGTTATCTCGGCTCGATAATTGGAGAGCCTGTACTTTCTGAGTACTACTGAATGATCGGCGGAGGTACACGTGTGCTTAGGATAGTCAGTAGATCATGGCACCCCACCTATAGTCGGCATGAGCGGTTGGCAGAGAACATTGCCTTTGCCATGATCCTTAGTGAACTGCCTGTTACAAGAGGGATAGTTCTCTATGAGCACCACCTCGACGAGACCTTAGTGTTCATAGATTGATGTGTACGACTCTGGGGCATTATATTCCTTGATACAGGATCTCGATTGCTGGCCGAGCCTACGACGGTCTTTTGTTTTAGAATAATCATGAGGGATGGATGATGTCATATCTAGAATTAAGGCATTGGATAAGGATGTCAAGGAAGCACTTTGTATATGGGTCACAACCACCATAGCCATTTCGAGGCAAGGGTAAAAACCTTGGAGAGAGGGAGTGTTGAATTGGACAGATTCTATGGACGAGTAGTGTAACATGTGCGGGGTACAGTAAGATGGATCTCGCCAAATTGAAAGTTAATGGTATAGTCTGAGATGGGAGGACATGAAAGCTTACCTCCATCAAAGGTTTTGTCCCCATGGAAGAGAAGATAAATGAGTTTATAGAGTTTTCTCAAGCAGGCAAACTTACGGAGGCGTATTATCAATTGATCTTACGTAAGCCTAGTCCGACATGCTCTTCCGATGGAAGACGAGACCCTTCTCCATGGGTTTGTCAGAAGATTGGATCCTCCCTTGGATAGATTGGTTAAGAATGCGAAACTGTCTTTGTTAGCGGCGGGGAAGCAATTAAGATGGTGGTGGCTGAGGATTTTGTGCATGTATTTCTTTCTAAGGAGACCGTGTAGTAAAAGGCCTTTTTGCCCCCTCCCAAAGAGAGCTCCATCTAATTCTAGTATGCCAAATTCAAAGAGAAATAGGGGACAAGATTGGAGCCAAGTATGAAAAGCGAGTGGGCACAGTGGACATGATTCTTTCCCTAGAATGCCTTTGGATTTGCAGTTTTAGCTCAGGAAGGAGTATGAAGTGTTTTAGATGCGAGCAGCTACTAGGACATTTTATGAATGGTTGTGCCAACGCACCGATTGATGTTACCATTCTAACTCCACCATAGAACTTGCTTGACAAGTCAAAGGAGGCAAGTTCTAGCCCAGTCTCAGCAACTTCTAATGCCATTATAATAGTAGCTAACCCCAGAGAAAGAAGGAAGAGGTAGACTTCGTTCGATAGAGTGGAGCACCAGGATCGAAACCAACGATTCTCACTAAGTTACACCCCATCCGATTTTTGAGGTAAGAATTTTAAGCTTTTTGTTGATTCGAGAAACGCTCATTCATTCATTCATTTCACTCTCCGGAGGAATCTCCACCCCAAGAAAATCCAGACTACGCGACCTCAGGTTACCACCAAGCTAGCGTATCCTCCCGGCGCGACGAGCGGGTTAGAAAGAGCAAACCATCGTTTTCCAAACTGAGAGGGACGCCTGAGCGATTACGAACCAAGCAATCAACGAGGCTCAATAGGAGAACAACCTCGTGGGAAGCTAATGCGTGAGACGACAGCAACCCCTCGTGATATCTGCTCCCTCCGGCACGGCTCCCCATCTCCCCATCCCCCCATCTCCCCCTCTACCTTGCCATAGTACGGTTGTTTGCGGGAGGGGAAGTAGATCCTGTACTTGGATGTTGCATAAATTAGTAATCGACCAGAAGCAAGGCAGACCAATGCGAGTGGAATTGGGTAGTGGAAGTTACTTGCCAAAAGACGGATGTAATTCAGTTTCTCTTGGATGGGAACCTAGCCAAATATTATCACAAAGGCACCATTTCCTTCATGGATCTTCATGTGAACAAGATGAAAGGAACTGGAGTAGTTTGTTGAACTCCCACCCCGTAACCTATAAAAGTAGTAAAGTTATTGAAGGGACTCCAGCAGAAGCAAGCCATCCTACAGATAAAGAGTTGCAAGGAAACCATGTTGGTTAAGTGAGTATATACTGTGACGTAGATTTAACTACAATACCCTCGACTCGTGAGGTGGATCATGAGAAAGAGTTCATTCTCGGAGCCCAACAATAGTGAATCTTGAGCTTATAAGAAGGCCATTCCGAAAGCAACCGAGCTCGGGGAATAATCGAGATAACTGTTTGAGGAGAGCTTTGTTTGGCCCATTTGTATCCCCTTGCTATGTGGTGCTCGTTCTCTTTCAGAAGAAGAATGATGGGACTATGAGATTGTATATTCAGGGTTAAATCGGCTTACTGTTAAGAATAAGCATGTTACTCCTGGAATGTGCTGTTAGATTGATCGCATAAAGGCCAGATATTTATAAAGATTGACTTAAACTTAGGATGTTATCGTATCATAATATTCCTAAGATAGATTTTAATACATGGTATGCACATTACGAGTTCACGATAATGCTGTTGGGATTAAACAAATTCCCCTTCTAGCTATAACTGTTGAATGCAAAAAGAAAAAGAAAAGAAACCTTCGGATGATTTTATCTCGGTCTTCATTGATGCAATTCTAGTTTGCTCGAAGAATGTAGCTGATCGCATGTGAAGTATGTGTCTCTTCAAAGTCCTCGAAAGCCTCCAGAAGCACAGACTTTTCTCTAAGAAGAGTGCATGTACCTTCTTTACCATCAAATTGAATATCCGGGATCATAATGTCAAGAGATAGTATATTAGCTGATCCCGCCAAGGTGCAAAAGCGGCTATCGATTTGCCAGAACCAAAGACGATAGAGGAAGTCAAATGGTTCTTGGGATTGATAAGATGGTATCCGATGTTCATATGCCAAGATTGTTTCTCCTTTGACGGCGCTTCTCAAGAAGGACATTCCATTCTAATGGTCTGCGCGATGTGCCAAAGTAACTTTGATAAGCTGAGGGGTTGCTTGACTAATCTGCTGGTGCTATAGCTAAGATCTCACGAGAGGAACAGTGATGACGTAGAGTTGCTTGTCTTCTCGGGTTATAGATCATAAAATTTTAAAGCAAATTTTCAACCAGAATGATGTTAACATCACGCAAAGAAGATAAATACAAACACTTCGAGAGTTTGGTTTTAAAATCAAGTATAGGTTAGACAAGGAGAATGCAGTCATAGATATATTAGGCAGGAAGGCCTCCTTACTTGCACGTTGAGATTAAGGAAGAGATTGGATTAGATAAGTTCTTTATCCCTATTATCATATTGCTTACCGCAAAAGTAAAGGCAACCCTAGAAGTAAAGAAAATTCATGGATTCACATTAGAGGTGGATGCTTGTACTTCAATAATCGGTTGTATATTTTTCAAGATAGAGATCTTAATAAGAGGATTCTAAAGAAAGCTCGTGACACGCCCCAGCTAAGTGAAGACCGTCATGGTGGCTGCTACAAAGAAGCATTTCTTTTAGCCTTGCAAAGGTGAAATGACAAAAACGCCAAGACACGTGCATCCTATTTCACATATACAATTAGAATACATAAGCATGGATTCCATCATTAGATTTTTCTTCAGTCGATGCAGGACATGATTCCATCTTAGCCGTGTGGTAGATCGCTTGACGAAGGTTGCTCATTCGATTCTTTTGAAAAAGACTTATACTGCTCTTGGTGTTTGCTAAAAGTCATTCCAAAGGATATATTTAGACTTTACTTTGGAAGGATAGTTAGGGATCGGGGTGCTGAATTCATGTGTCCTGCTCTTGGAATAAATGCTTTGAAGCTGTAGCTCTATAGATTTTGGTACTATCTAGAAATTGATGATTAGGCAGAGAGGGTAATCAAAGACATTCTTCGAGCATTCCATGGAAGGGAACCCAAAAAATGGATGAATTCTCCACATTCGGTATAATTTTATTGCGATGCATCTTATAGTAGATTGTGCAATGCCATTGATTTAGTTCAACCCACTGGTCAGAGTGGAAGTCTTGAAGCAAATAGATAAAGTGGATTGTTCAATGCGGACTATAAAAAAGGATATCAAAGCTACTCACGATAGAAAAAAGTAGCGTGTTGATCTCAAGTAGACTACTAGAGAATTTGATGAAGGTGATATGGTCTTCCTTGTTGGTATACGACCCAACCACAGAAAATCCCTCTCCTTGGGGAAAAGTACAAGAAGTTTTTGCCCATATAACATAAACCCTACACAAATATGAGGAAAGTTGGAGATTAAGTTATAGACTGTGCATGAATACGAGGAAAGTTGGAGATTGAGCTCGTGAACTTTTATTCCCTCCTCCGTACTGGAAGATCCACAATGTATTTTCATGCGAGCTCATTTGAAGAAAGAAGAAGTATGTTCTAGGTCCAAGTCATGTATTGGATGATGAGAAGGTAGGCCTAGATATATGAACACTCATAATGCTCGATGCCATCATCCCTGCCCCCTCTCCAGATCATGCCCACATCATCTAGCTCACACACATCGCTATCACATACGTCAGCATCAGTGTCCATATCATCATGTGCAAATATATGTGTATGTATCATCATGTGCACATGTGTGTGTGATACATCAATATCATCGTATGTGTGTGTAATAGATCATCATTCGTATGGGTTTATATAAGATACATCATCATCATCATCATCATCAGATCCGTGCATCGATGTAGTCTACAGTATTAAGAACGTAATCATGGCGGCTTAAGAGTGTCAGACACTCGTACAAGTCACCAAAAGAAGACTCATCCCATGAATGCGAACAATGCCGAACCTTCTGTGTCAACGCATTCGAGCATAGAGTGGGTCAACAAAGTTGCCGTATGTGGACCATATATCCTCCTCATCAAAACAACACCTCATATGACTAGGCAACAAACATGCAAGCTCCAACGTCCAACAATGGCATGAGTATGCCATCTCTTCATAGCGTGGAGTCTGTAAATGAGGGTATAGAGGTCCTAAGCCTTGAAGCACTACTAAACGTACGTGTGAAATTGACAAAAGATATGTGAACCATGACACAAAATGGCAACTCATAATATCGATCGTAGAGCGACGATAATAGTGCATGAGCGGCTCTCCCATGATCCGATCGTAAACGGAAAAACAATCAAAACGATGTCGTCTTGCTCGCGCGATGATGATGCAAAGTCGTACCATGGTGCCCAACTGAAGGGTAAAAGTAATAAGAATCATAACCCATGGTCGTGTGTGAACACTACCCAAAGTGCACAAGCGTGTGAAAAAACGCCACAACCAATGCTCAACACAAGCCCCACACGTGACTCATACAGGGTGCAATCACGTGTGAACAAGACCCACAATAGATCCCTGAAAACACGCTCTCCCCTCACCCCCATGTAACATGCCTAACAATCACTAAAAATATGTGTGATCCATCCTCTAGACCTCAAATCCTCTCCAAATGTGCGTATGCAAAATTTGCACGAAAGCAGCCTCTTTCAATACCAGTGTAGCGAAGGTGTGTACGTGTGTGCAAGAAAATAGGATAAGGTTAATGGTGAAGATAACGGGCTAGGCAAATGACCATAGAGTGTGGAGTGAAAGAAGGCTTGAGTGCACAAAGCGTGGGAATCAAATCCTTGTCAAGAGCGCGAATGGATCCAAACCCTAGAATAGGTGCCTCCTTTATTTTCCTCCCCTTTTTTCTTTTACTCAAAACCTTCTTCTCGTGCCACCAACCTCTAAGAGGCCCTAACGGTGCCTATTCTAGCCTAAAACCAAAACTTACAGTATCTTATCTAGTTTCGCTTTCAGATAAAGCAGCAAATCGGATGGTGAGACCCTATCTATCTGGAGTCCCTGAGCTGTCTCTAGAGGATGACACGATAGCCTTTGCCTTCAAGCACCTTCACTATGCAGATTAAGTTATCTCGGCTCGATAATTGGAGAGCCTGTACTTTCTGAGTACTACTGAATGATCGGCGGAGGTACACGTGTGCTTAGGATAGTCAGTAGATCATGGCACCCCACCTATAGTCAGCATGAGCGGTTGGCAGAGAACATTGCCTTTGCCATGATCCTTAGTGAACTGCCTGTTACAAGAGGGATAGTTCTCTATGAGCACCACCTCGACGAGACCTTAGTGTTCATAGATTGATGTGTACGACTCTGGGGCATTATATTCCTTGATACAGGATCTCGATTGCTGGCCGAGCCTACGACGGTCTTTTGTTTTAGAATAATCATGAGGGATGGATGATGTCATATCTAGAATTAAGGCATTGGATAAGGATGTCAAGGAAGCACTTTGTATATGGGTCACAACCACCATAGCCATTTCGAGGCAAGGGTAAAAACCTTGGAGAGAGGGAGTGTTGAATTGGACAGATTCTATGGACGAGTAGTGTAACATGTGCGGGGTACAGTAAGATGGATCTCGCCAAATTGAAAGTTAATGGTATAGTCTGAGATGGGAGGACATGAAAGCTTACCTCCATCAAAGGTTTTGTCCCCATGGAAGAGAAGATAAATGAGTTTATAGAGTTTTCTCAAGCAGGCAAACTTACGGAGGCGTATTATCAATTGATCTTACGTAAGCCTAGTCCGACATGCTCTTCCGATGGAAGACGAGACCCTTCTCCATGGGTTTGTCAGAAGATTGGATCCTCCCTTGGATAGATTGGTTAAGAATGCGAAACTGTCTTTGTTAGCGGCGGGGAAGCAATTAAGATGGTGGTGGCTGAGGATTTTGTGCATGTATTTCTTTCTAAGGAGACCGTGTAGTAAAAGGCCTTTTTGCCCCCTCCCAAAGAGAGCTCCATCTAATTCTAGTATGCCAAATTCAAAGAGAAATAGGGGACAAGATTGGAGCCAAGTATGAAAAGCGAGTGGGCACAGTGGACATGATTCTTTCCCTAGAATGCCTTTGGATTTGCAGTTTTAGCTCAGGAAGGAGTATGAAGTGTTTTAGATGCGAGCAGCTACTAGGACATTTTATGAATGGTTGTGCCAACGCACCGATTGATGTTACCATTCTAACTCCACCATAGAACTTGCTTGACAAGTCAAAGGAGGCAAGTTCTAGCCCAGTCTCAGCAACTTCTAATGCCATTATAATAGTAGCTAACCCCAGAGAAAGAAGGAAGAGGTAGACTTCGTTCGATAGAGTGGAGCACCAGGATCGAAACCAACGATTCTCACTAAGTTACACCCCATCCGATTTTTGAGGTAAGAATTTTAAGCTTTTTGTTGATTCGAGAAACGCTCATTCATTCATTCATTTCACTCTCCGGAGGAATCTCCACCCCAAGAAAATCCAGACTACGCGACCTCAGGTTACCACCAAGCTAGCGTATCCTCCCGGCGCGACGAGCGGGTTAGAAAGAGCAAACCATCGTTTTCCAAACTGAGAGGGACGCCTGAGCGATTACGAACCAAGCAATCAACGAGGCTCAATAGGAGAACAACCTCGTGGGAAGCTAATGCGTGAGACGACAGCAACCCCTCGTGATATCTGCTCCCTCCGGCACGGCTCCCCATCTCCCCATCCCCCCATCTCCCCCTCTACCTTGCCATAGTACGGTTGTTTGCGGGAGGGGAAGTAGATCCTGTACTTGGATGTTGCATAAATTAGTAATCGACCAGAAGCAAGGCAGACCAATGCGAGTGGAATTGGGTAGTGGAAGTTACTTGCCAAAAGACGGATGTAATTCAGTTTCTCTTGGATGGGAACCTAGCCAAATATTATCACAAAGGCACCATTTCCTTCATGGATCTTCATGTGAACAAGATGAAAGGAACTGGAGTAGTTTGTTGAACTCCCACCCCGTAACCTATAAAAGTAGTAAAGTTATTGAAGGGACTCCAGCAGAAGCAAGCCATCCTACAGATAAAGAGTTGCAAGGAAACCATGTTGGTTAAGTGAGTATATACTGTGACGTAGATTTAACTACAATACCCTCGACTCGTGAGGTGGATCATGAGAAAGAGTTCATTCTCGGAGCCCAACAATAGTGAATCTTGAGCTTATAAGAAGGCCATTCCGAAAGCAACCGAGCTCGGGGAATAATCGAGATAACTGTTTGAGGAGAGCTTTGTTTGGCCCATTTGTATCCCCTTGCTATGTGGTGCTCGTTCTCTTTCAGAAGAAGAATGATGGGACTATGAGATTGTATATTCAGGGTTAAATCGGCTTACTGTTAAGAATAAGCATGTTACTCCTGGAATGTGCTGTTAGATTGATCGCATAAAGGCCAGATATTTATAAAGATTGACTTAAACTTAGGATGTTATCGTATCATAATATTCCTAAGATAGATTTTAATACATGGTATGCACATTACGAGTTCACGATAATGCTGTTGGGATTAAACAAATTCCCCTTCTAGCTATAACTGTTGAATGCAAAAAGAAAAAGAAAAGAAACCTTCGGATGATTTTATCTCGGTCTTCATTGATGCAATTCTAGTTTGCTCGAAGAATGTAGCTGATCGCATGTGAAGTATGTGTCTCTTCAAAGTCCTCGAAAGCCTCCAGAAGCACAGACTTTTCTCTAAGAAGAGTGCATGTACCTTCTTTACCATCAAATTGAATATCCGGGATCATAATGTCAAGAGATAGTATATTAGCTGATCCCGCCAAGGTGCAAAAGCGGCTATCGATTTGCCAGAACCAAAGACGATAGAGGAAGTCAAATGGTTCTTGGGATTGATAAGATGGTATCCGATGTTCATATGCCAAGATTGTTTCTCCTTTGACGGCGCTTCTCAAGAAGGACATTCCATTCTAATGGTCTGCGCGATGTGCCAAAGTAACTTTGATAAGCTGAGGGGTTGCTTGACTAATCTGCTAGTGCTATAGCTAAGATCTCACGAGAGGAACAGTGATGACGTAGAGTTGCTTGTCTTCTCGGGTTATAGATCATAAAATTTTAAAGCAAATTTTCAACCAGAATGATGTTAACATCACGCAAAGAAGATAAATACAAACACTTCGAGAGTTTGGTTTTAAAATCAAGTATAGGTTAGACAAGGAGAATGCAGTCATAGATATATTAGGCAGGAAGGCCTCCTTACTTGCACGTTGAGATTAAGGAAGAGATTGGATTAGATAAGTTCTTTATCCCTATTATCATATTGCTTACCGCAAAAGTAAAGGCAACCCTAGAAGTAAAGAAAATTCATGGATTCACATTAGAGGTGGATGCTTGTACTTCAATAATCGGTTGTATATTTTTCAAGATAGAGATCTTAATAAGAGGATTCTAAAGAAAGCTCGTGACACGCCCCAGCTAAGTGAAGACCGTCATGGTGGCTGCTACAAAGAAGCATTTCTTTTAGCCTTGCAAAGGTGAAATGACAAAAACGCCAAGACACGTGCATCCTATTTCACATATACAATTAGAATACATAAGCATGGATTCCATCATTAGATTTTTCTTCAGTCGATGCAGGACATGATTCCATCTTAGCCGTGTGGTAGATCGCTTGACGAAGGTTGCTCATTCGATTCTTTTGAAAAAGACTTATACTGCTCTTGGTGTTTGCTAAAAGTCATTCCAAAGGATATATTTAGACTTTACTTTGGAAGGATAGTTAGGGATCGGGGTGCTGAATTCATGTGTCCTGCTCTTGGAATAAATGCTTTGAAGCTGTAGCTCTATAGATTTTGGTACTATCTAGAAATTGATGATTAGGCAGAGAGGGTAATCAAAGACATTCTTCGAGCATTCCATGGAAGGGAACCCAAAAAATGGATGAATTCTCCACATTCGGTATAATTTTATTGCGATGCATCTTATAGTAGATTGTGCAATGCCATTGATTTAGTTCAACCCACTGGTCAGAGTGGAAGTCTTGAAGCAAATAGATAAAGTGGATTGTTCAATGCGGACTATAAAAAAGGATATCAAAGCTACTCACGATAGAAAAAAGTAGCGTGTTGATCTCAAGTAGACTACTAGAGAATTTGATGAAGGTGATATGGTCTTCCTTGTTGGTATACGACCCAACCACAGAAAATCCCTCTCCTTGGGGAAAAGTACAAGAAGTTTTTGCCCATATAACATAAACCCTACACAAATATGAGGAAAGTTGGAGATTAAGTTATAGACTGTGCATGAATACGAGGAAAGTTGGAGATTGAGCTCGTGAACTTTTATTCCCTCCTCCGTACTGGAAGATCCACAATGTATTTTCATGCGAGCTCATTTGAAGAAAGAAGAAGTATGTTCTAGGTCCAAGTCATGTATTGGATGATGAGAAGGTAGGCCTAGATATATGAACACTCATAATGCTCGATGCCATCATCCCTGCCCCCTCTCCAGATCATGCCCACATGATCTAGCTCACACACATCGCTATCACATACGTCAGCATCAGTGTCCATATCATCATGTGCAAATATATGTGTATGTATCATCATGTGCACATGTGTGTGTGATACATCAATATCATCGTATGTGTGTGTAATAGATCATCATGCGTATGGGTTTATATAAGATACATCATCATCATCATCATCATCAGATCCGTGCATCGATGTAGTCTACAGTATTAAGAACGTAATCATGGCGGCTTAAGAGTGTCAGACACTCGTACAAGTCACCAAAAGAAGACTCTTCCCATGAATGCGAACAATGCCGAACCTTCTGTGTCAACGCATTCGAGCACAGAGTGGGTCAACAAAGTTGCCGTATGTGGACCATATATCCTCCTCATCAAAACAACACCTCATATGACTAGGCAACAAACATGCAAGCTCCAACGTCCAACAATGGCATGAGTATGCCATCTCTTCATAGCGTGGAGTCTGTAAATGAGGGTATAGAGGTCCTAAGCCTTGAAGCACTACTAAACGTACGTGTGAAATTGACAAAAGATATGTGAACCATGACACAAAATGGCAACTCATAATATCGATCGTAGAGCGACGATAATAGTGCATGAGCGGCTCTCCCATGATCCGATCGTAAACGGAAAAACAATCAAAACGATGTCGTCTTGCTCGCGCGATGATGATGCAAAGTCGTACCATGGTGCCCAACTGAAGGGTAAAAGTAATAAGAATCATAACCCATGGTCGTGTGTGAACACTACCCAAAGTGCACAAGCGTGTGAAAAAACGCCACAACCAATGCTCAACACAAGCCCCACACGTGACTCATACAGGGTGCAATCACGTGTGAACAAGACCCACAATAGATCCCTGAAAACACGCTCTCCCCTCACCCCCATGTAACATGCCTAACAATCACTAAAAATATGTGTGATCCATCCTCTAGACCTAAAATCCTCTCCAAATGTGCGTATGCAAAATTTGCACGAAAGCAGCCTCTTTCAATACCAGTGTAGCGAAGGTGTGTACATGTGTGCAAGAAAATAGGATAAGGTTAATGGTGAAGATAACGGGCTAGGCAAATGACCATAGAGTGTGGAGTGAAAGAAGGCTTGAGTGCACAAAGCGTGGGAATCAAATCCTTGTCAAGAGCGCGAATGGATCCAAACCCTAGAATAGGTACCTCCTTTATTTTCCTCCCCTTTTTTCTTTTACTCAAAACTTTCTTCTCGTGCCACCAACCTCTAAGAGGCCCTAACGGTGCCTATTCTAGCCTAAAACCAAAACTTACAGTATCTTATCCAGTTTTGCTTTCAGATAAAGCAGCAAATCGGATGGTGAGACCCTATCTATCTGGAGTCCCTGAGCTGTCTCTAGAGGATGACACGATAGCCTTTGCCTTCAAGCACCTTCACTACGCAGATTAACTCATCTCGGCTCGATAATTGGAGAGCCTGTACTTTCTGAGTACTACTGAATGATCGGCGGAGGTACACGTGTGCTTAGGATAGTCAGTAGATCATGGCACACCACCTATAGTCGGCATGAGCGGTTGGCAGAGAACATTGCCTTTGCCATGATCCTTAGTGAACTGCCTGTTACAAGAGGGATAGTTCTCTATGAGCACCACCTCGACGAGACCTTAGTGTTCATAGATTGATGTGTACGGCTCTGGGGCATTATATTCCTTGATACAGGATCTCGATTGCTGGCCAAGCCTACGACGGTCTTTTGTTTTAGAATAATCATGAGGGATGGATGATGTCATATCTAGAATTAAGGCATTGGATAAGGATGTCAAGGAAGCACTTCGTATATGGGTCACAACCACCATAGCCATTTCGAGGCAAGGGTAAAAACCTTGGAGAGAGGGAGTGTTGAATTGGACAGATTCTATGGACGAGTAGTGTAACATGTGCGGGGTACAGTAAGATGGATCTCGCCAAATTGAAAGTTAATGGTATAGTCTGAGATGGGAGGACATGAAAGCTTACCTCCATCAAAGGTTTTGTCCCCATGGAAGAGAAGATAAATGAGTTTATAGAGTTTTCTCAAGCAGGCAAACTTACGGAGGCGTATTATCAATTGATCTTACGTAAGCCTAGTCCGACATGCTCTTCCGATGGAAGACGAGACCCTTCTCCATGGGTTTGTCAGAAGATTGGATCCTCCCTTGGATAGATTGGTTAAGAATGCGAAACTGTCTTTGTTAGCGCGGGGAAGCAATTAAGATGGTGGTGGCTGAGGATTTTGTGCATGTATTTCTTTCTAAGGAGACCGTGTAGTAAAAGGCCTTTTTGCCCCGTCCCAAAGAGAGCTCCATCTAATTCTAGTATGCCAAATTCAAAGAGAAATAGGGGACAAGATTGGAGCCAAGTATGAAAAGCGAGTGGGCACAGTGGACATGATTCTTTCCCTAGAATGCCTTTGGATTTGCAGTTTTAGCTCAGGAAGGAGTATGAAGTGTTTTAGATGCGAGCAGCTACTGGGACATTTTATGAATGGTTGTGCCAACGCACCGATTGATGTTACCATTCTAACTCCACCATAGAACTTGCTTGACAAGTCAAAGGAGGCAAGTTCTAGCCCAGTCTCGGCAACTTTTAATGCCATTATAATAGTAGCTAACCCCAGAGAAAGAAGGAAGAGGTAGACTTCGTTCGATAGAGTGGAGCACCAGGATCGAAACCAACGATTCTCACTAAGTTACACCCCATCTGATTTTTGAGGTAAGAATTTTAAGCTTTTTGTTGATTCGAGAAACGCTCATTCATTCATTCATTTCACTTGGATGTTGCATAAATTAGTAATCGACCAGAAGCAAGGCAGACCAATGCGAGTGGAATTGGGTAGTGGAAGTTACTTGCCAAAAGACGGATGTAATTCAGTTTCTCTTGGATGGGAACCTAGCCAAATATTATCACAAAGGCACCATTTCCTTCATGCATCTTCATGTGAACAAGATGAAAGGAACTGGAGTAGTTTGTTGAACTCCCACCCCGTAACCTGTAAAAGTAGTAAAGTTATTGAAGGGACTCCAACAGAAGCAAGCCATCCTGCAGATAAAGAGTTGCAAGGAAACCATGTTGGTTAAGTGAGTATATACTGTGACGTAGATTTAACTACAATACCCTCGACTCGTGAGGTGGATCATGAGAAAGAGTTCATTCTCGGAGCCCAACAATAGTGAATCTTGAGCTGATAAGAAGGCCATTCCGAAAGCAACCGAGCTCGGGGAATAATCGAGATAACTGTTTGAGGAGAGCTTTGTTTGGCCCATTTGTATCCCCTTGCTATGTGGTGCTCGTTCTCTTTCAGAAGAAGAATGATGGGACTATGAGATTGTATATTCAGGGTTAAATCGGCTTACTGTTAAGAATAAGCATCTTACTCCTGGAATGTGCTGTTAGATTGATCGCATAAAGGCCAGATATTTATAAAGATTGACTTAAACTTAGGATGTTATCGTATCATAATATTCCTAAGATAGATTTTAATACATGGTATGCACATTACGAGTTCACGATAATGCTGTTGGGATTAAACAAATTCCCCTTCTAGCTATAACTGTTGAATGCAAAAAGAAAAAGAAAAGAAACCTTCGGATGATTTTATCTCGGTCTTCATTGATGCAATTCTAGTTTGCTCGAAGAATGTAGCTGATCGCATGTGAAGTATGTGTCTCTTCAAAGTCCTCGAAAGCCTCCAGAAGCACAGACTTTTCTCTAAGAAGAGTGCATGTACCTTCTTTACCATCAAATTGAATATCCGGGATCATAATGTCAAGAGATAGTATATTAGCTGATCCCGCCAAGGTGCAAAAGCGGCTATCGATTTGCCAGAACCAAAGACAATAGAGGAAGTCAAATGGTTCTTGGGATTGATAAGATGGTATCCGATGTTCATATGCCAAGATTGTTTCTCCTTTGACGGCGCTTCTCAAGAAGGACATTCCATTCTAATGGTCTGCGCGATGTGCCAAAGTAACTTTGATAAGCTGAGGGGTTGCTTGACTAATCCGCTGGTGCTATAGCTAAGATCTCACGAGAGGAACAGTGATGACATAGAGTTGCTTGTCTTCTCGGGTTATAGATCATAAAATTTTAAAGCAAATTTTCAACCAGAATGATGTTAACATCACGCAAAGAAGATAAATACAAACACTTCGAGAGTTTGGTTTTAAAATCAAGTATAGGTTAGACAAGGAGAATGCAGTCATAGATATATTAGGCAGGAAGGCCTCCTTACTTGCACGTTGAGATTAAGGAAGAGATTGGATTAGATAAGTTCTTTATCCCTATTATCATATTGCTTACCGCAAAAGTAAAGGCAACCCTAGAAGTAAAGAAAATTCATGGATTCACGTTAGAGGTGGATGCTTGTACTTCAATAATCGGTTGTATATTTTTCAAGATAGAGATCTTAATAAGAGGATTCTAAAGAAAGCTCGTGACACGCCCCAGCTAAGTGAAGACCGTCATGGTGGCTGCTACAAAGAAGCATTTCTTTTAGCCTTGCAAAGGTGAAATGACAAAAACGCCAAGACACGTGCATCCTATTTCACATATACAATTAGAATACATAAGCATGGATTCCATCATTAGATTTTTCTTCAGTCGATGCAGGACATGATTCCATCTTAGCCGTGTGGTAGATCGCTTGACGAAGGTTGCTCATTCGATTCTTTTGAAAAAGACTTATACTGCTCTTGGTGTTTGCTAAAAGTCATTCCAAAGGATATATTTAGACTTTACTTTGGAAGGATAGTTAGGGATCGGGGTGCTGAATTCATGTGTCCTGCTCTTGGAATAAATGCTTTGAAGCTGTAGCTCTATAGATTTTGGTACTATCTAGAAATTGATGATTAGGCAGAGAGGGTAATCAAAGACATTCTTCGAGCATTCCATGGAAGGGAACCCAAAAAATGGATGAATTCTCCACATTCAGTATAATTTTATTGCGATGCATCTTATAGTAGATTGTGCAACGCCATTGATTTAGTTCAACCCACTGGTCAGAGTGGAAGTCTTGAAGCAAATAGATAAAGTGGATTGTTCAATGCGGACTATAAAAAAGGATATCAAAGCTACTCACGATAGAAAAAAGTAGCGTGTTGATCTCAAGTAGACTACTAGAGAATTTGATGAAGGTGATATGGTCTTCCTTGTTGGTATACGACCCAACCACAGAAACTCCCTCTCCTTGGGAAAAAGTACAAGAAGTTTTTGGCCATATAACATAAACCCTACACAAATATGAGGAAAGTTGGAGATTAAGTTATAGACTGTGCATGAATACGAGGAAAGTTGGAGATTGAGCTCGTGAACTTTTATTCCCTCCTCCGTACTGGAAGATCCACAATGTATTTTCATGCGAGCTCATTTGAAGAAAGAAGAAGTATGTTCTAGGTCCAAGTCATGTATTGGATGATGAGAAGGTAGGCCTAGATATATGAACACTCATAATGCTCGATGCCATCATCCCTGCCCCCTCTCCAGATCATGCCCACATGATCTAGCTCACACACATCGCTATCACATACGTCAGCATCAGTGTCCATATCATCATGTGCAAATATATGTGTATGTATCATCATGTGCACATGTGTGTGTGATACATCAATATCATCGTATGTGTGTGTAATAGATCATCATGCGTATGGGTTTATATAAGATACATCATCATCATCATCATCATCAGATCCGTGCATCGATGTAGTCTACAGTATTAAGAACGTAATCATGGCGGCTTAAGAGTGTCAGACACTCGTACAAGTCACCAAAAGAAGACTCTTCCCATGAATGCGAACAATGCCGAACCTTCTGTGTCAACGCATTCGAGCACAGAGTGGGTCAACAAAGTTGCCGTATGTGGACCATATATCCTCCTCATCAAAACAACACCTCATATGACTAGGCAACAAACATGCAAGCTCCAACGTCCAACAATGGCATGAGTATGCCATCTCTTCATAGCGTGGAGTCTGTAAATGAGGGTATAGAGGTCCTAAGCCTTGAAGCACTACTAAACGTACGTGTGAAATTGACAAAAGATATGTGAACCATGACACAAAATGGCAACTCATAATATCGATCGTAGAGCGACGATAATAGTGCATGAGCGGCTCTCCCATGATCCGATCGTAAACGGAAAAACAATCAAAACGATGTCGTCTTGCTCGCGCGATGATGATGCAAAGTCGTACCATGGTGCCCAACTGAAGGGTAAAAGTAATAAGAATCATAACCCATGGTCGTGTGTGAACACTACCCAAAGTGCACAAGCGTGTGAAAAAACGCCACAACCAATGCTCAACACAAGCCCCACACGTGACTCATACAGGGTGCAATCACGTGTGAACAAGACCCACAATAGATCCCTGAAAACACGCTCTCCC
Source organism: Cibotium barometz (assembly GCF_041138505.1). Lineage (NCBI taxonomy): Eukaryota > Viridiplantae > Streptophyta > Polypodiopsida > Cyatheales > Cibotiaceae > Cibotium > Cibotium barometz. The sequence continues at coordinate 11,567,064 of NC_141065.1, read as the reverse complement.
CTCACCCCCATGTAACATGCCTAACAATCACTAAAAATATGTGTGATCCATCCTCTAGACCTAAAATCCTCTCCAAATGTGCGTATGCAAAATTTGCACGAAAGCAGCCTCTTTCAATACCAGTGTAGCGAAGGTGTGTACATGTGTGCAAGAAAATAGGATAAGGTTAATGGTGAAGATAACGGGCTAGGCAAATGACCATAGAGTGTGGAGTGAAAGAAGGCTTGAGTGCACAAAGCGTGGGAATCAAATCCTTGTCAAGAGCGCGAATGGATCCAAACCCTAGAATAGGTACCTCCTTTATTTTCCTCCCCTTTTTTCTTTTACTCAAAACTTTCTTCTCGTGCCACCAACCTCTAAGAGGCCCTAACGGTGCCTATTCTAGCCTAAAACCAAAACTTACAGTATCTTATCCAGTTTTGCTTTCAGATAAAGCAGCAAATCGGATGGTGAGACCCTATCTATCTGGAGTCCCTGAGCTGTCTCTAGAGGATGACACGATAGCCTTTGCCTTCAAGCACCTTCACTACGCAGATTAACTCATCTCGGCTCGATAATTGGAGAGCCTGTACTTTCTGAGTACTACTGAATGATCGGCGGAGGTACACGTGTGCTTAGGATAGTCAGTAGATCATGGCACACCACCTATAGTCGGCATGAGCGGTTGGCAGAGAACATTGCCTTTGCCATGATCCTTAGTGAACTGCCTGTTACAAGAGGGATAGTTCTCTATGAGCACCACCTCGACGAGACCTTAGTGTTCATAGATTGATGTGTACGGCTCTGGGGCATTATATTCCTTGATACAGGATCTCGATTGCTGGCCAAGCCTACGACGGTCTTTTGTTTTAGAATAATCATGAGGGATGGATGATGTCATATCTAGAATTAAGGCATTGGATAAGGATGTCAAGGAAGCACTTCGTATATGGGTCACAACCACCATAGCCATTTCGAGGCAAGGGTAAAAACCTTGGAGAGAGGGAGTGTTGAATTGGACAGATTCTATGGACGAGTAGTGTAACATGTGCGGGGTACAGTAAGATGGATCTCGCCAAATTGAAAGTTAATGGTATAGTCTGAGATGGGAGGACATGAAAGCTTACCTCCATCAAAGGTTTTGTCCCCATGGAAGAGAAGATAAATGAGTTTATAGAGTTTTCTCAAGCAGGCAAACTTACGGAGGCGTATTATCAATTGATCTTACGTAAGCCTAGTCCGACATGCTCTTCCGATGGAAGAGAGACCCTTCTCCATGGGTTTGTCAGAAGATTGGATCCTCCCTTGGATAGATTGGTTAAGAATGCGAAACTGTCTTTGTTAGTGGCGGGGAAGCAATTAAGATGGTGGTGGCTGAGGATTTTGTGCATGTATTTCTTTCTAAGGAGACCGTGTAGTAAAAGGCCTTTTTGCCCCGTCCCAAAGAGAGCTCCATCTAATTCTAGTATGCCAAATTCAAAGAGAAATAGGGGACAAGATTGGAGCCAAGTATGAAAAGCGAGTGGGCACAGTGGACATGATTCTTTCCCTAGAATGCCTTTGGATTTGCAGTTTTAGCTCAAGAAGGAGTATGAAGTGTTTTAGATGCGAGCAGCTACTGGGACATTTTATGAATGGTTGTGCCAACGCACCGATTGATGTTACCATTCTAACTCCACCATAGAACTTGCTTGACAAGTCAAAGGAGGCAAGTTCTAGCCCAGTCTCAGCAACTTCTAATGCCATTATAATAGTAGCTAACCCCAGAGAAAGAAGGAAGAGGTAGACTTCGTTCGATAGAGTGGAGCACCAGGATCGAAACCAACGATTCTCACTAAGTTACACCCCATCCGATTTTTGAGGTAAGAATTTTAAGCTTTTTGTTGATTCGAGAAACGCTCATTCATTCATTCATTTCACTTGGATGTTGCATAAATTAGTAATCGACCAGAAGCAAGGCAGACCAATGCGAGTGGAATTGGATAGTGGAAGTTACTTGCCAAAAGACGGATGTAATTCAGTTTCTCTTGGATGGGAACCTAGCCAAATATTATCACAAAGGCACCATTTCCTTCATGGATCTTCATGTGAACAAGATGAAAGGAACTGGAGTAGTTTGTTGAACTCCCACCCCGTAACCTGTAAAAGTAGTAAAGTTATTGAAGGGACTCCAGCAGAAGCAAGCCATCCTGCAGATAAAGAGTTGCAAGGAAACCATGTTGGTTAAGTGAGTATATACTGTGACGTAGATTTAACTACAATACCCTCGACTCGTGAGGTGGATCATGAGAAAGAGTTCATTCTCGGAGCCCAACAATAGTGAATCTTGAGCTTATAAGAAGGCCATTCCGAAAGCAACCAAGCTCGGGGAATAATCGAGATAACTGTTTGAGGAGAGCTTTGTTTGGCCCATTTGTATCCCCTTGCTATGTGGTGCTCGTTCTCTTTCAGAAGAAGAATGATGGGACTATGAGATTGTACATTCAGGGTTAAATCGGCTTACTGTTAAAAATAAGCATGTTACTCCTGGAATGTGCTGTTAGATTGATCGCATAAAGGCCAGATATTTATAAAGATTGACTTAAACTTAGGATGTTATCGTATCATAATATTCCTAAGATAGATTTTAATACATGGTATGCACATTACGAGTTCACGATAATGCTGTTGGGATTAAACAAATTCCCCTTCTAGCTATAACTGTTGAATGCAAAAAGAAAAAGAAAAGAAACCTTCGGATGATTTTATCTCGGTCTTCATTGATGCAATTCTAGTTTGCTCGAAGAATGTAGCTGATCGCATGTGAAGTATGTGTCTCTTCAAAGTCCTCGAAAGCCTCCAGAAGCACAGACTTTTCTCTAAGAAGAGTGCATGTACCTTCTTTACCATCAAATTGAATATCCGGGATCATAATGTCAAGAGATAGTATATTAGCTGATCCCGCCAAGGTGCAAAAGCGGCTATCAATTTGCCAGAACCAAAGACGATAGAGGAAGTCAAATGGTTCTTGGGATTGATAAGATGGTATCCGATGTTCATATGCCAAGATTGTTTCTCCTTTGACGGCGCTTCTCAAGAAGGACATTCCATTCTAATGGTCTGCGCGATGTGCCAAAGTAACTTTGATAAGCTGAGGGGTTGCTTGACTAATCCGCTGGTGCTATAGCTAAGATCTCACGAGAGGAACAGTGATGACGTAGAGTTGCTTGTCTTCTCGGGTTATAGATCATAAAATTTTAAAGCAAATTTTCAACCAGAATGATGTTAACATCACGCAAAGAAGATAAATACAAACACTTCGAGAGTTTGGTTTTAAAATCAAGTATAGGTTAGACAAGGAGAATGCGGTCATAGATATATTAGGCAGGAAGGCCTCCTTACTTGCACGTTGAGATTAAGGAAGAGATTGGATTAGATAAGTTCCTTATCCCTATTATCATATTGCTTACCGCAAAAGTAAAGGCAACCCTAGAAGTAAAGAAAATTCATGGATTCACGTTAGAGGTGGATGCTTGTACTTCAATAATCGGTTGTATATTTTTCAAGATAGAGATCTTAATAAGAGGATTCTAAGGAAAGCTCGTGACACGCCCCAGCTAAGTGAAGACCGTCATGGTGGCTGCTACAAAGAAGCATTTCTTTTAGCCTTGCAAAGGTGAAATGACAAAAACGCCAAGACACGTGCATCCTATTTCACATATACAGTTAGAATACATAAGCATGGATTCCATCATTAGATTTTTCTTCAGTCGATGCAGGACATGATTCCATCTTAGCCGTGTGGTAGATCGCTTGACGAAGGTTGCTCATTCGATTCTTTTGAAAAAGACTTATACTGCTCTTGGTGTTTGCTAAAAGTCATTCCAAAGGATATATTTAGACTTTACTTTGGAAGGATAGTTAGGGATCGGGGTGCTGAATTCATGTGTCCTGCTCTTGGAATAAATGCTTTGAAGCTGTAGCTCTATAGATTTTGGTACTATCTAGAAATTGATGATTAGGCAGAGAGGGTAATCAAAGACATTCTTCGAGCATTCCATGGAAGGGAACCCAAAAAATGGATGAATTCTCCACATTCGGTATAATTTTATTGCGATGCATCTTATAGTAGATTGTGCAATGCCATTGATTTAGTTCAACCCACTGGTCAGAGTGGAAGTCTTGAAGCAAATAGATAAAGTGGATTGTTCAATGCGGACTATAAAAAAGGATATCAAAGCTACTCACGATAGAAAAAAGTAGCGTGTTGATCTCAAGTAGACTACTAGAGAATTTGATGAAGGTGATATGGTCTTCCTTGTTGGTATACGACCCAACCACAGAAAATCCCTCTCCTTGGGGAAAAGTACAAGAAGTTTTTGGCCATATAACATAAACCCTACACAAATATGAGGAAAGTTGGAGATTACGTTATAGACTGTGCATGAATACGAGGAAAGTTGGAGATTGAGCTCGTGAACTTTTATTCCCTCCTCCGTACTAGAAGATCCACAATGTATTTTCATGTGAGCTCATTTGAAGAAAGAAGAAGTATGTTCTAGGTCCAAGTCATGTATTGGATGATGAGAAGGTAGGCCTAGATATATGAACACTCATAATGCTCGATGCCATCATCCCTGCCCCCTCTCCAGATCATGCCCACATGATCTAGCTCACACACATCGCTATCACATACGTCAGCATCAGTGTCCATATCATCATGTGCAAATATATGTGTATGTATCATCATGTGCACATGTGTGTGTGATACATCAATATCATCGTATGTGTGTGTAATAGATCATCATGCGTATGGGTTTATATAAGATACATCATCATCATCATCATCATCAGATCCGTGCATCGATGTAGTCTACAGTATTAAGAACGTAATCATGGCGGCTTAAGAGTGTCAGACACTCGTACAAGTCACCAAAAGAAGACTCATCCCATGAATGCGAACAATGCCGAACCTTCTGTGTCAACGCATTCGAGCACAGAGTGGGTCAACAAAGTTGCCGTATGTGGACCATATATCCTCCTCATCAAAACAACACCTCATATGACTAGGCAACAAACATGCAAGCTCCAACGTCCAACAATGGCATGAGTATGCCATCTCTTCATAGCGTGGAGTCTGTAAATGAGGGTATAGAGGTCCTAAGCCTTGAAGCACTACTAAACGTACGTGTGAAATTGACAAAAGATATGTGAACCATGACACAAAATGGCAACTCATAATATCGATCGTAGAGCGACGATAATAGTGCATGAGCGGCTCTCCCATGATCCGATCGTAAACGGAAAAACAATCAAAACGATGTCGTCTTGCTCGCGCGATGATGATGCAAAGTCATACCATGGTGCCCAACTGAAGGGTAAAAGTAATAAGAATCATAACCCATGGTCGTGTGTGAACACTACCCAAAGTGCACAAGCGTGTGAAAAAACGCCACAACCAATGCTCAACACAAGCCCCACACGTGACTCATACAGGGTGCAATCACGTGTGAACAAGACCCACAATAGATCCCTGAAAACACGCTCTCCCCTCACCCCCATGTAACATGCCTAACAATCACTAAAAATATGTGTGATCCATCCTCTAGACCTAAAATCCTCTCCAAATGTGCGTATGCAAAATTTGCATGAAAGCAGCCTCTTTCAATACCAGTGTAGCGAAGGTGTGTACATGTGTGCAAGAAAATAGGATAAGGTTAATGGTGAAGATAACGGGCTAGGCAAATGACCATAGAGTGTGGAGTGAAAGAAGGCTTGAGTGCACAAAGCGTGGGAATCAAATCCTTGTCAAGAGCACGAATGGATCCAAACCCTAGAATAGGTACCTCCTTTATTTTCCTCCCCTTTTTTCTTTTACTCAAAACTTTCTTCTCGTGCCACCAACCTCTAAGAGGCCCTAACGGTGCCTATTCTAGCCTAAAACCAAAACTTACAGTATCTTATCCAGTTTCACTTTCAGATAAAGCAGCAAATCGGATGGTGAGACCCTATCTATCTGGAGTCCCTGAGCTATCTCTAGAGGATGACACGATAGCCTTTGCCTTCAAGCACCTTCACTATGCAGATTAAGTCATCTCGGCTCGATAATTGGAGAGCCTCTACTTTCTGAGTACTACTGAATGATCGGCGGAGGTACACGTGTGCTTAGGATAGTCAGTAGATCATGGCACACCACCTATAGTCGGCATGAGCGGTTGGCAGAGAACATTGCCTTTGCCATGATCCTTAGTGAACTGCCTGTTACAAGAGGGATAGTTCTCTATAAGCACCACCTCGACGAGACCTTAGTGTTCATAGATTGATGTGTACGACTCTAGGTCATTATATTCCTTGATACAGGATCTCGATTGCTGGCCGAGCCTACGACGGTCTTTTGTTTTAGAATAATCATGAGGGATGGATGATGTCATATCTAGAATTAAGGCATTGGATAAGGATGTCAAGGAAGCACTTCGTATATGGGTCACAACCACCATAGCCATTTCGAGGCAAGGGTAAAAACCTTGGAGAGAGGGAGTGTTGAATTGGACAGATTCTATGGACGAGTAGTGTAACATGTGCGGGGTACAGTAAGATGGATCTCGCCAAATTGAAAGTTAATGGTATAGTCTGAGATGGGAGGACATGAAAGCTTACCTCCATCAAAGGTTTTGTCCCCATGGAAGAGAAGATAAATGAGTTTATAGAGTTTTCTCAAGCAGGCAAACTTACGGAGGCGTACTATCAATTGATCTTACGTAAGCCTAGTCCGACATGCTCTTCCGATGGAAGACGAGACCCTTCTCCATGGGTTTGTCAGAAGATTGGATCCTCCCTTGGATAGATTGGTTAAGAATGCGAAACTGTCTTTGTTAGCGGCGGGGAAGCAATTAAGATGGTGGTGGCTGAGGATTTTGTGCATGTATTTCTTTCTAAGGAGACCGTGTAGTAAAAGGCCTTTTTGCCCCGTCCCAAAGAGAGCTCCATCTAATTCTAGTATGCCAAATTCAAAGAGAAATAGGGGACAAGATTGGAGCCAAGTATGAAAAGCGAGTGGGCACAGTGGACATGATTCTTTCCCTAGAATGCCTTTGGATTTGCAGTTTTAGCTCAGGAAGGAGTATGAAGTGTTTTAGATGCGAGCAGCTACTGGGACATTTTATGAATGGTTGTGCCAACGCACCAATTGATGTTACCATTCTAACTCCACCATAGAACTTGCTTGACAAGTCAAAGGAGGCAAGTTCTAGCCCAGTCTCAGCAACTTCTAATGCCATTATCATAGTAGCTAACCCCAGAGGAAGAAGGAAGAGGTAGACTTCGTTCGATAGAGTGGAGCACCAGGATCGAAACCAACGATTCTCACTAAGTTACACCCCATCCGATTTTTGAGGTAAGAATTTTAAGCTTTTTGTTGATTCGAGAAACGCTCATTCATTCATTCATTTCACTTGGATGTTGCATAAATTAGTAATCGACCAGAAGCAAGGCAGACCAATGCAAGTGGAATTGGGTAGTGGAAGTTACTTGCCAAAAGACGGATGTAATTCAGTTTCTCTTGGATGGGAACCTAGCCAAATATTATCACAAAGGCACCATTTCCTTCATGGATCCTCATGTGAATAAGATGAAAGGAACTGGAGTAGTTTGTTGAACTCCCACCCCGTAACCTGTAAAAGTAGTAAAGTTATTGAAGGGACTCCAGCAGAAGCAAGCCATCCTGCAGATAAAGAGTTGCAAGGAAACCATGTTGGTTAAGTGAGTATATACTGTGACGTAGATTTAACTACAATACCCTCGACTCGTGAGATGGATCATGAGAAAGAGTTCATTCTCGGAGCCCAACAATAGTGAATCTTGAGCTTATAAGAAGGCCATTCCGAAAGCAACCGAGCTCGGGGAATAATCGAGATAACTGTTTGAGGAGAGCTTTGTTTGGCCCATTTGTATCCCCTTGCTATGTGGTGCTCGTTCTCTTTCAGAAGAAGAATGATGGGACTATGAGATTGTATATTCAGGGTTAAATCGGCTTACTGTTAAGAATAAGCATCTTACTCCTGGAATGTGCTGTTAGATTGATCGCATAAAGGCCAGATATTTATAAAGATTGACTTAAACTTAGGATGTTATCGTATCATAATATTCCTAAGATAGATTTTAATACATGGTATGCACATTACGAGTTCACGATAATGCTGTTGGGATTAAACAAATTCCCCTTCTAGCTATAACTGTTGAATGCAAAAAGAAAAAGAAAAGAAACCTTCGGATGATTTTATCTCGGTCTTCATTGATGCAATTCTAGTTTGCTCGAAGAATGTAGCTGATCGCATGTGAAGTATGTGTCTCTTCAAAGTCCTCGAAAGCCTCCAGAAGCACAGACTTTTCTCTAAGAAGAGTGCATGTACCTTCTTTACCATCAAATTGAATATCCGGGATCATAATGTCAAGAGATAGTATATTAGCTGATCCCGCCAAGGTGCAAAAGCGGCTATCGATTTGCCAGAACCAAAGACGATAGAGGAAGTCAAATGGTTCTTGGGATTGATAAGATGGTATCCGATGTTCATATGCCAAGATTGTTTCTCCTTTGACGGCGCTTCTCAAGAAGGACATTCCATTCTAATGGTCTGCGCGATGTGCCAAAGTAACTTTGATAAGCTGAGGGGTTGCTTGACTAATCCGCTGGTGCTATAGCTAAGATCTCACGAGAGGAACAGTGATGACGTAGAGTTGCTTGTCTTCTCGGGTTATAGATCATAAAATTTTAAAGCAAATTTTCAACCAGAATGATGTTAACATCACGCAAAGAAGATAAATACAAACACTTCGAGAGTTTGGTTTTAAAATCAAGTATAGGTTAGACAAGGAGAATGCGGTCATAGATATATTAGGCAGGAAGGCCTCCTTACTTGCACGTTGAGATTAAGGAAGAGATTGGATTAGATAAGTTCTTTATCCCTATTATCATATTGCTTACCGCAAAAGTAAAGGCAACCCTAGAAGTAAAGAAAATTCATGGATTCACGTTAGAGGTGGATGCTTGTACTTCAATAATCGGTTGTATATTTTTCAAGATAGAGATCTTAATAAGAGGATTCTAAAGAAAGCTCGTGACACGCCCCAGCTAAGTGAAGACCGTCATGGTGGCTGCTACAAAGAAGCATTTCTTTTAGCCTTGCAAAGGTGAAATGACAAAAACGCCAAGACACGTGCATCCTATTTCACATATACAGTTAGAATACATAAGCATGGATTCCATCATTAGATTTTTCTTCAGTCGATGCAGGACATGATTCCATCTTAGCCGTGTGGTAGATCGCTTGACGAAGGTTGCTCATTCGATTCTTTTGAAAAAGACTTATACTGCTCTTGGTGTTTGCTAAAAGTCATTCCAAAGGATATATTTAGACTTTACTTTGGAAGGATAGTTAGGGATCGGGGTGCTGAATTCATGTGTCCTGCTCTTGGAATAAATGCTTTGAAGCTGTAGCTCTATAGATTTTGGTACTATCTAGAAATTGATGATTAGGCAGAGAGGGTAATCAAAGACATTCTTCGAGCATTCCATGGAAGGGAACCCAAAAAATGGATGAATTCTCCACATTCAGTATAATTTTATTGCGATGCATCTTATAGTAGATTGTGCAACGCCATTGATTTAGTTCAACCCACTGGTCAGAGTGGAAGTCTTGAAGCAAATAGATAAAGTGGATTGTTCAATGCGGACTATAAAAAAGGATATCAAAGCTACTCACGATAGAAAAAAGTAGCGTGTTGATCTCAAGTAGACTACTAGAGAATTTGATGAAGGTGATATGGTCTTCCTTGTTGGTATACGACCCAACCACAGAAAATCCCTCTCCTTGGGAAGAAGTACAAGAAGTTTTTGGCCATATAACATAAACCCTACACAAATATGAGGAAAGTTGGAGATTAAGTTATAGACTGTGCATGAATACGAGGAAAGTTGGAGATTGAGCTCGTGAACTTTTATTCCCTCCTCCGTACTGGAAGATCCACAATGTATTTTCATGCGAGCTCATTTGAAGAAAGAAGAAGTATGTTCTAGGTCCAAGTCATGTATTGGATGATGAGAAGGTAGGCCTAGATATATGAACACTCATAATGCTCGATGCCATCATCCCTGCCCCCTCTCCAGATCATGCCCACATGATCTAGCTCACACACATCGCTATCACATACGTCAGCATCAGTGTCCATATCATCATGTGCAAATATATGTGTATGTATCATCATGTGCACATGTGTGTGTGATACATCAATATCATCGTATGTGTGTGTAATAGATCATCATGCGTATGGGTTTATATAAGATACATCATCATCATCATCATCATCAGATCCGTGCATCGATGTAGTCTACAGTATTAAGAACGTAATCATGGCGGCTTAAGAGTGTCAGACACTCGTACAAGTCACCAAAAGAAGACTCATCCCATGAATGCGAACAATGCCGAACCTTCTGTGTCAACGCATTCGAGCACAGAGTGGGTCAACAAAGTTGCCGTATGTGGACCATATATCCTCCTCATCAAAACAACACCTCATATGACTAGGCAACAAACATGCAAGCTCCAACGTCCAACAATGGCATGAGTATGCCATCTCTTCATAGCGTGGAGTCTGTAAATGAGGGTATAGAGGTCCTAAGCCTTGAAGCACTACTAAACGTACGTGTGAAATTGACAAAAGATATGTGAACCATGACACAAAATGGCAACTCATAATATCGATCGTAGAGCGACGATAATAGTGCATGAGCGGCTCTCCCATGATCCGATCGTAAACGGAAAAACAATCAAAACGATGTCGTCTTGCTCGCGCGATGATGATGCAAAGTCATACCATGGTGCCCAACTGAAGGGTAAAAGTAATAAGAATCATAACCCATGGTCGTGTGTGAACACTACCCAAAGTGCACAAGCGTGTGAAAAAACGCCACAACCAATGCTCAACACAAGCCCCACACGTGACTCATATAGGGTGCAATCACGTGTGAACAAGACCCACAATAGATCCCTGAAAACACGCTCTCCCCTCACCCCCATGTAACATGCCTAACAATCACTAAAAATATGTGTGATCCATCCTCTAGACCTAAAATCCTCTCCAAATGTGCGTATGCAAAATTTGCACGAAAGCAGCCTCTTTCAATACCAGTGTAGCGAAGGTGTGTACATGTGTGCAAGAAAATAGGATAAGGTTAATGGTGAAGATAACGGGCTAGGCAAATGACCATAGAGTGTGGAGTGAAAGAAGGCTTGAGTGCACAAAGCGTGGGAATCAAATCCTTGTCAAGAGCGCGAATGGATCCAAACCCTAGAATAGGTACCTCCTTTATTTTCCTCCCCTTTTTTCTTTTACTCAAAACTTTCTTCTCGTGCCACCAACCTCTAAGAGGCCCTAACGGTGCCTATTCTAGCCTAAAACCAAAACTTACAGTATCTTATCCAGTTTCGCTTTCAGATAAAGCAGCAAATCGGATGGTGAGACCCTATCTATCTGGAGTCCCTGAGCTGTCTCTAGAGGATGACACGATAGCCTTTGCCTTCAAGCACCTTCACTACGCAGATTAAGTCATCTCGGCTCGATAATTGGAGAGCCTCTACTTTCTGAGGACTACTGAATGATCGGCGGAGGTACACGTGTGCTTAGGATAGTCAGTAGATCATGGCACACCACCTATAGTCGGCATGAGCGGTTGGCAGAGAACATTGCCTTTGCCATGATCCTTAGTGAACTGCCTGTTACAAGAGGGATAGTTCTCTATGAGCACCACCTCGACGAGACCTTAGTGTTCATAGATTGATGTGTACGACTCTGGGGCATTATATTCCTTGATACAGGATCTCGATTGCTGGCCGAGCCTACGACGGTCTTTTGTTTTAGAATAATCATGAGGGATGGATGATGTCATATCTAGAATTAAGGCATTGGATAAGGATGTCAAGGAAGCACTTCGTATATGGGTCACAACCACCATAGCCATTTCGAGGCAAGGGTAAAAACCTTGGAGAGAGGGAGTGTTGAATTGGACAGATTCTATGGACGAGTAGTGTAACATGTGCGGGGTACAGTAAGATGGATCTCGCCAAATTGAAAGTTAATGGTATAGTCTGAGATGGGAGGACATGAAAGCTTACCTCCATCAAAGGTTTTGTCCCCATGGAAGAGAAGATAAATGAGTTTATAGAGTTTTCTCAAGCAGGCAAACTTACGGAGGCGTATTATCAATTGATCTTACGTAAGCCTAGTCCGACATGCTCTTCCGATGGAAGACGAGACCCTTCTCCATGGGTTTGTCAGAAGATTGGATCCTCCCTTGGATAGATTGGTTAAGAATGCGAAACTGTCTTTGTTAGCGGCGGGGAAGCAATTAAGATGGTGGTGGCTGAGGATTTTGTGCATGTATTTCTTTCTAAGGAGACCGTGTAGTAAAAGGCCTTTTTGCCCCGTCCCAAAGAGAGCCCCATCTAATTCTAGTATGCCAAATTCAAAGAGAAATAGGGGACAAGATTGGAGCCAAGTATGAAAAGCGAGTGGGCACAGTGGGCATGATTCTTTCCCTAGAATGCCTTTGGATTTGTAGTTTTAGCTCAGGAAGGAGTATGAAGTGTTTTAGATGCGAGCAGCTACTGGGACATTTTATGAATGGTTGTGCCAACGCACCGATTGATGTTACCATTCTAACTCCACCATAGAACTTGCTTGACAAGTCAAAGGAGGCAAGTTCTAGCCCAGTCTCAGCAACTTCTAATGCCATTATAATAGTAGCTAACCCAGAGAAAGAAGGAAGAGGTAGACTTCGTTCGATAGAGTGGAGCACCAGGATCGAAACCAACGATTCTCACTAAGTTACACCCCATCCGATTTTTGAGGTAAGAATTTTAAGCTTTTTGTTGATTCGAGAAACGCTCATTCATTCATTCATTTCACTTGGATGTTGCATAAATTAGTAATCGACCAGAAGCAAGGCAGACCAATGCGAGTGGAATTGGGTAGTGGAAGTTACTTGCCAAAAGACGGATGTAATTCAGTTTCTCTTGGATGGGAACCTAGCCAAATATTATCACAAAGGCACCATTTCCTTCATGGATCTTCATGTGAACAAGATGAAAGGAACTGGAGTAGTTTGTTGAACTCCCACCCCGTAACCTGTAAAAGTAGTAAAGTTATTGAAGGGACTCCAGCAGAAGCAAGCCATCCTGCAGATAAAGAGTTGCAAGGAAACCATGTTGGTTAAGTGAGTATATACTGTGACGTAGATTTAACTACAATACCCTCGACTCGTGAGGTGGATCATGAGAAAGAGTTCATTCTCGGAGCCCAACAATAGTGAATCTTGAGCTTATAAGAAGGCCATTCCGAAAGCAACCGAGCTCGGGGAATAATCGAGATAACTGTTTGAGGAGAGCTTTGTTTGGCCCATTTGTATCCCCTTGCTATGTGGTGCTCGTTCTCTTTCAGAAGAAGAATGATGGGACTATGAGATTGTATATTCAGGGTTAAATCGGCTTACTGTTAAGAATAAGCATCTTACTCCTGGAATGTGCTGTTAGATTGATCGCATAAAGGCCAGATATTTATAAAGATTGACTTAAACTTAGGATGTTATTGTATCATAATATTCCTAATGTAAGATTCCTCCCCCAACCCCCTTTTTGATGTCTAGTATATTCCCCTGTAATCAATTCCTTTTCTGAAATATAAGAGATCTTGTTTGTGACTGTTTTAACCTAGAGAGAGAAAAATATTCTAGAGAGAGAATATTCAGATTTTGAATACTTCTGGATAGAAAAATATCTCTTATAATTTAGATGAGTTCCCCTGAAACAGAAATTTAAAAAGAATTTTCCAATGTGCAATTGAAATTAATTGGAAATAGGTATAAAGAACCTTAGCCTAAGGGTTTAGATTTTCATAAATCTTTAGACTATGGTCCAATTAAGGTTCCTATGGGCCAATAGCATCAATCCATGTGTAGGGAGGAGATAAATCCAATTTATAAAATAAGATACCCAAAAATGAGTAAATGCTCACATAAGATGAAGAGTTGAAAATGTACAAGATTTATTAGTAAAAAAACTATGAGCAATATTAAAAATATGAGATATTTTGGGTATCCAAAAATGAGTAAATGCTCACATAAGATGAAGAGTTGAAAATGTACAAGGTTTATTAGTAAATAAACACATATGTAAGGAAGGGGAGTTCTTTAAAGGAGGTGCATATTTCACATAAGATGAAGAGTTGAAAATGTACAAGGTTTATTAGTAAATAAACACATATGTAAGGAAGGGGAGTTCTTTAAAGGAGGTGCATATTTCACATAAGATGAAGAGTTGAAAATGTACAAGGTTTATTAGTAAAAAAACTATGACACATATGTAAGGAAGAGGAGTTCTTTAAAGGAGGTGCATATTTCACATAAGATGAAGAGTTGAAAATGTACAAGGTTTATTAGTAAAAAACTATGAGCAATAAAATTTTGACACATATGTAAGGAAGGGGAATTCTTTAAAGGAGGTGCATATTTCACATGCTTGAATGAGTTTTAAACTCAAAAATAATGTGATATTTTTATCTCTCATCTCTCTTGAACCAAACCAAATCAAAATGGAACCAAACCGAATCAAAAAGTAACCAAACTAGGTCCAAATCTAGTCCAAATTCAACCAAACTGACTTGAAAAATTCTAGAATCAGTTTGTTTGGTTAGGAGCTCAAATTTTCCTATAAATAGAAGCCTCCCCTTGTTGAAAAAAATATAGTGTCTTATGCTTTGTCACTCTACTCCACCTAAGCCAAAATATATAGTGTCTTATGCTTTGTTACTCTACTCCACCTAAGCCAAAATATATAGAGTCTTATGCTTTGTTACTCTACTCCACCTAAGCCAAATTAGATAGAGTCTTATGCTTTGTTACTCTACTCCACCTACTAAGCCAAATTAGATAGAGTTTTATGCTTGTTACTCTACTCCACCTAAGCCAAAATTAGATAGAGTTTTATGCTTGTTACTCTACTCCACCTAAGCCAAAATATAGAGTGTCTTATGCATTGTTACTCTACTCTACCTAAGCCAAATTAGATAGAGTTTTATGCTTGTTACTCTACTCCTACTAAGCCAAATTAGATAGAGTTTTATGCTTGTTACTCTACTCCACCTAAGCCAAAATATAGAGTGTCTTATGCATTGTTACTCTACTCTACCTAAGCCAAGAGTTGTGAATTCTTTAATAATTCACTAGTTTTTGATACTTCTCTCTTTCTTCAATCCCCATTGGTGGCTCCATCAACATACTAAACCAATTGATTGTGTGAGATCCCTGTTCCCCACTGATCAACGGATTCGGGGTACTAGCAGTGGAAGTAGCACATCATGCGTGGGTAGGGGTCTCACACTCGGGGCCTCGCCCACGGATATCCGGACAAGAGACTAATCCGTCGGTTTGTCCAAAACCGAAACTGGAAAAACTTCCTTTACTCGGAAAGCATGAGCGATTCCACCAGGATAACTCTTTACTCTAACGTAGTCAAGATCATTACGGATCAACTGATCTGACTGCACCTTTAACGGTACTTGGTCAATTCAAGGTAGAAACTTGCACTTGGATCATTGGGATCAACGCTTTTTTCCCCATCAAGAGGCACAGCCGTTGATTCCTATCCATAGAACAATTTCTATCCGGGATTTACTTTATCTATCGTAAAAACAAGTTGAGTCTCGATTTATGGATCCATCAGTCCAGCCTAACCCCATCCGATCCCATGGGTTAGCCAACCGCCCAAGCACTGTAGTGATGGGATCCAATTTGGAATTTGGTTAGGTTTTGTCCCGGGTACCAAGGAAAAGAGTTCCAAGGCCCCCTAGCCGGAATTTCATGCAAACATAAAACTAGCCACACCACTTACACACCCAATATGAAAATTGCCTTTTTCTTAGCATCAGCTAACTTTAAAACAATCCTTTAATGAAACCATAGTACCACTGATCACAATCTCCCAATTTATCCAGTTGATTCATAATTTCCCATCATTCCTTCATCAGAGTATCTATGGCATCATTGGCAACTAGAACGCTCACCACCTGTCCACACAGAGGCCGTTTCCATAGTTCCTAGCCCATAATACTCGGCAATATAATCACTTATCAAGATGGACTCTCGTTGAAGATCAGCAAGATCTACCAACAGATCCATATAAAAGAGCCATGGACTCATCCGTTGAGGACCAGCAAGGTCAGTCAACCAGATCCATGCCCGGTTTCACAAAACAACTCTTACTCCTTGTTCCAATATCTTCCTCGACGCACGCGTGGGTATCCTAGGCGACCCAGAGCCCGAGCACCGTATGGTCAGCACCCTCTAGGATCCTTCGCAGGTGACCTAGCGCTTCACTCATAGGCCGCTTCCTTGGTCCCTCATCCACCGTACCGGAAGCTCACCATTTTAATCGAACCGAGGCTGGTCAAGACCTCGGTCGACCTTGCTACGCGAGACGTCCTCCATTGACTCTCCGTCAGCAGTTGCAACTTTATCAGTTAGGTCTCCACGACCTTAATCACAAGACGGTCAAAATGCTTCCCCAGCATTCTTGACATAAAACAACCATTTACAAACAGCATTTACAAACAGTTTACAAATACAGTTTCTATATTAACTCTCATTTTTCCACATTATCCCTCATTAATCCATATTACTTATTCCACATTCCATGTATATGTGTACTCATCCAATCACCTCCTTTTCCATCTCTTCACTTCAGATTCCTTCACATCACATATCATATATTCACATCCATATCCACATCCATACATCCACATCCACATTCACATCCATACATCCACATCTACATGCTTATCTCCATTTTCACATCCTCATTTATACATCCACATCCCATATCCACATTCATACATACACATCCATACATCCACATCTACATCCACATACATACATACATCCACATCCACATTCCACATTCACATCTATACATCCACATCTACATTCACATTCACATACATCCACATCCACATTCCCATACATCCACAACTATACATCCACATTCCACATTCACATCTACATTCACATTCACATACATGCATCTACATTCACATTCACATACATCCACATCCCCATTCCCATTCACATCTATACATCCACATCTACATCCACATACATACATACATCCACATCCACATTCCACATTCACATCTATACATCCACATCTACATCCACATTCACATACATCCACATCCACATTTTCATTCACATCTATACATCCACATCCATTCATATCTATACATCCACATCTACATCCACATTTACATCTATGCATATACATCTTCATGCATATATCCATTTTCATGTTCATACATCCACACTCCCATCTCCATATCCACACATCCACATACATACATCCATTTTCACATTCCCATTTATATAACCCCATATACCTTCACATCTAATCTTTTACATCACATCCATTCTCGCCCTATCACAACCCATATACATCTTATCCTATCACATACACTTCTTACCTCATCCCCCCATACACATCTTAATTCATCTTATCACATCCTAACTTATTTCATAAGCATCTTATCACCTCTTAACACACCTCTTATCACATCCTATCACTTTCCATATGCATCTTATCAATTCTTATCACATCTCATACACCTCTTATCACATCTTATCACATTTCATATCTTTTTTTTCTTTTTTTTTTAAAGAGAATTCTTTTATTTGATATAAGATTTCTCTACACATTTATTTATACATAAATTCCATTTAAGGAGACTAATACTTTCGAAATTAAAATCAATCTTTTATGCATCTTCTTATGCATGATTTCAATTTGGTAGGGAATTATACTTTTAGAATAAAAGAATTTCTCTTATGCATCTAAGTTAAGCATAAAATCCATTTATGAGGAAAATCATACTTTTAGTATAAAAAGAATATCTTTTATGCATACCTATATGCATGAAATCCAATATGATAAAAGTAACACTTTTGATATAAAAATTTTTCCTTTATGCATACTTCTATGCATGAAAATTAAAAATGATAAAAGTAACACTTTTGATATAAAAATTTTCCTTTATGCATACTTCTATGCATGAAAATTAAAAATGATAAAAGTAACACTTTTGATATAAAAATTTTCTTTTATGCATACTTTTATGTATGAAATAAAAATGATAAAAGTAACACTTTTGATATAAAAATTTATCCATTATGCATACTTCTATGCATGAAAATAAAAATGGTAAAAATAACACTTTTGATATAAAAATTTATCCTTTATGCATACTTCTATGCATGAAAGTAAAAATGATAAAAGTAACACTTTTGATATAAAAATCTATCCATTATGCATACTTCTATGCATAAAAATGGTAAAAAGAACACTTTTGATATAAAAATTTATCCTTTATGCATAATATTAAAATTCAATTTCTCCATGATTATAATGAAATTCTTTCAATTAATCTAGGATGATGATTCCTAGAATATGGTAGGAAGTCCTCTTTTTATGCTTTGAATGAAAATTTTTTATGCATAATTTTTATAAAAATTTTGCCATAGCTCCGCTGCTATGACTGATAAATCTCAATTTTTCTAAGGGATAAAGCTTATCATTAAGGAAATAATTAAAATGATTCTCTAATTGGATCCTCAATCCATAATGGATTGAATCATCAATATACATAAACTAAAAGCATAAGAAAAAGCCATTAATTTGGCCTCAAGCATAGCTTTATCTTGGGTTAAGGAAAAGCTTTATGAAAAGCTTGATTTGGATTGAGAATGGGTCATGAGTATGACCATTTCTTGAGTGAGAGAGAGAATTTACATAAGAATCATTAGAATTTAAACATAAATGAAAATTAACTTCAATAGCATTTATTAAATTATGTAACTCTTCACTACTATTCAAACTTCAATAGCATTTAAAAAAAACCATACCAATTAAACTTCTCAAGCTTGAGAGGGGTTGAGAAGAGAGAAACATTGAGAAATTATAGAAAGATGAATATTCACTAATTACCTTACAACTTGCTTGATTCTTTGTTCACGGTAGAGGCCCCCAACCAATCAATTGGTTAAGTATGTTGATGGAGCCACTAATGGGGATTGAAGAAAGAGGGAAGCTCCAAAAACTAGTGAATTATTAAATGAATTCACAGTTCTTGGCTTAGGTGGAGTAGAGTAACGATGCATAAACACTATATATTTTTCAATAAGGGTGAGGCTTCTATTTATAGGAAAAATTGAGCTCCTAACCAAACAAACTGATTCTAGAATTTTTTAAATCAGTTTGGTCAATATTTGACCATTTTTAGGTCAGTTAAGCTAACTTTTTGGAACTAGACTTGAATGAGGAGAGAGGAGAGATGAAATATCTCAATTTTTATGAGTTTAAAACTCATTCAAGCATGTGAAATATGCACCTCCTTTAAAGAACTCCCCTTCCTTACATATGTCATATTTTTAATATTGCTCATAGTTTTTTACTAATAAACCTTGTACATTTTCAACTCTTCATCTTATGTGAAATATGCACCTCCTTTAAAGAACTCCCCTTCCTTACATATGTCATACTTTTAATATTGCTCATAATTTTTTATTAATAAACCTTGTACATTTTCAACTCTTCATCTTATGTGAAATATGCACCTCCTTTAAAGAACTCCTCTTCCTTACATATGTCATACTTTTAATATTGCTCATAATTTTTTACTAATAAACCTTGTACATTTTCAACTCTTCATCTTATGTGAAATATGCACCTCCTTTAAAGAACTCCTCTTCCTTACATATGTCATACTTTTAATATTGCTCATAGTTTTTTTTACTAATAAACCTTGTACATTTTCAACTCTTCACCTCATGTGAGCATTTACTCATTTTTGGGTATTTTCTTTTTACAAGTTGGATTTATCTCCTTCCTACACACGGATTGATGCTATTGGTCCATAGGAACCTTAATTGGACCATAGTCTAAAGATTTCTGAAAATCTAGACCCTTAGGTTAAGGTTCTTTATAGCTATTTTCAATTAATTCCAATTGCACATTGGAAAATTCTTTTTGAATTTCTGTTTCAGGGGAACTCATCTGAATTAGAAGAGATATTTTTCTATCCAAAAATATTCAAAATCTGAATATTCTCTCTCTAGAATATTTTTCTCTCTCTAGGCTAAAACAGATAGAAACAAGGTCTTTATATTTCTGAAGAGGGATTGATTACAGGGAAAGATACTAGACATCAAAAAGGGGGTGGGGGAGGAATCTTACATTCTACCCCACTTAAAAAAATGCGAGATGTCCTCATCTCGCAAACTGGGATAATTTCGCAAGATGCACGAATATGAGACTTAGAGAAAAATTTTAATCAAGATTAACCACCAAGATAAGTCTTAAAGAGAGCAAGATTCAAAATACGAACAAGATTTAAACTTTATTCATTCTCGGAACTTATACAGTAAAGATAGAGGAACTCTTTACACTTCCATAAGCCCGTCCATCATATGGTCACAAAAGCAGTCCTCACAAGCTGCACAAGTATAAGGTAACTCATCTATGGGAATGATTCTGTGGGTTATTGCTGCGCCTATCTCAGTGGTATGAGGTGTTCTAAGAAAAGGACCTCTGAGAGGCAAGCCAAAAACGGGGTAAAGGCATATCTTCTCATGAGGAAGAAAACACGCCAGTAAGAAGACCCGCTCAGAAAACCCAGGATGCCTTGATCTCATGACGCAGTAGTATCGGGGACCCAAACCCAAAGCTTCAATAACCATGGCCAAGCGGACATTGTTACGAAAGTGCTGCTGACCCCAGGGTGTTACCCTAGTTATGTCTTGATAGGTCCGCCATTTTGTCTGTGCTACAGAAGTTCCCAAGTGAGGGAAAAGTGAGCGCTCATACTGCTCTATAAAATCTTTCTTCACAGACTCCCTTGCGTCTTGAAGGTGAGAAATCATCATAGATAAAACTAATTCTTGTTGCCAAGCCATGAAGGAGATTAAGAAAGAAAGGAGATCGATGGAAGTAAGATTACTGTGAACGACAAGTAAAAGTTACGACTTATATAAAGGAAGGAGCTAGCGTAACTTAGAAGCCAACGGTAACTTGCCACTGAAGTTTTACCATCTTTCCATGATTTGGGTTTGGCACATTTTTCTATAGAAGGCATTCAAACTTTGAGATGAGGAGATAAAAGAAGCTCGTAAGCTAAATCACCTACTTTCTTTGGTCCACAATATCTGGGAGATAACTTCTTCCCAAGAGATAAAGAACTTCTTTTGGGCCGTACTCGAATGAAGACCAAAACCTTGATATCCAAAACATCGATTCTCCTTCTGAACTCATTGTTCTGAATCTTAAAACAGGTGGGACTCTTGAGAAGTATTCAGGAAAAAGGTTCTTCCTTTTTTAAACAGAATCTTTCTTTTATTTTAGAGAGAGAATAATTATAAGATCAGAAAAGGAGATTCTTACTCCTGTATACCTCTAAGGCTGGGGGAGAATCTTACATTCTACCCCACTTGAAAAGTGCGAGATGTCCTCATCTCGCAAGGTAGAGGACAACTCTTTTTCTTAAGATCCAATTTATTCTGGGGTTCCTTATATTCTGGTCAACCCAACAGAATACGGGGATAATTATCCCTTATATAGAACTCATCATTAAATAACAATTCATTCAGATCATATCATTCATATCTTTAACACGATAATGGTCCATTAGTCTGAAAATTTCCCTTCTGAACATTCCTCCACAGGAATTTTAGTTAAGCAAGTTCTCAATTTATCATCCCTTAACTTAATCTACCGTCTCAAGTGTTAACAGTAGCAATCTGACAGCACAATCCACTAATCTCATAGTGATTTGCTGAAATCATTATCATCATTCCAGTTATGAATATCATCACTGGGACTCGTCCCATTCATCCTCATTGTGGTTTCGCTCAGCTTATTACATTTCAACTAAATTTCGAAAATCGTCATTTTTCAATCAGAATCCAATTCAATTCATCAATTCTCAAACAGAATTAAAAATCATATCAACCACATTTGAAATCATCATCTGGATAGCATTAATGCTTATAATTTCAAGTCTTAGATTTACTCGTATATACTGTCAGTAAAGAGCTGCAGTTATACTCTCGGTATATACGGTAGTCACGGCCCTTGGAATTATAAGGTAAATACCATCATGTCTAGGCCTCAAGCAAGTCAGGGATTCTATATAATTGCGGTACTTCCATCTGAAGACCCAATTACCAATTTACGAATTTCAGTTTGAATATCAAATTGTATGAATTATATCACACAATTACAACCTTTTTTGTGCTTCTTGATAAATTTTTGACATATTTGGTTTCTCAGTTGATCTTTATTAGCCAAATGCTCTGATACCAACTATGAGATCCCCCTGTTCCCACCGAGCAACGGATTCGGGTACTAGCAGCGGAAGTAGCACTTCTCGCACGGGACAGGGGTCCCACATTCGGGCCTCGTCCACGGATATCCGGACAAGAGACTAATCCGTCGGTTTTTCCAAAACCGAACCCGGAAAAAACTTCCCTTACCCGGAAAGCACGGGCGATTCCACCAGGATAACTCTTTACTCTAACGTAGTCAAGATCATTACGGATCAACTGATCTGACTGCACCTTTAACGGTACTTGGTCAATTCAAGGTAGAAACTTGCACTTGGATCATTGGGATCAACGCTTTTTTTCCCATCAAGAGGCACAGCCGTTGATTCCTATCCATAGAACAATTTCTATCCGGGATTTACTTTATCTATCGTAAAAACAAGTTGAGTCTCGATTTATGGATCCATCAGTCCAGCCTAACCCCATCCGATCCCATGGGTTAGCCAACCGCCCAAGCACTGTAGTGATGGGATCCAATTTGGAATTTGGTTAGGTTTTGTCCCGGGTACCAAGGAAAAGAGTTCCAAGGCCCCCTAGCCGGAATTTCATGCAAACATAAAACTAGCCACACCACTTACACACCCAATATGAAAATTGCCTTTTTCTTAGCATCAGCTAACTTTAAAACAACCCTTTAATGAAACCATAGTACCACTGATCACAATCTCCCAATTTATCCAGTTGATTCATAATTTCCCATCATTCCTTCATCAGAGTATCTATGGCATCATTGGCAACTAGAACGCTCACCACCTGTCCACACAGAGGCCGTTTCCATAGTTCCTAGCCCATAATACTCGGCAATATAATCACTTATCAAGATGGACTCTCGTTGAAGATCAGCAAGATCAACCAACAGATCCATATAAAAGAGCCATGGACTCATCCGTTGAGGACCAGCAAGGTCAGTCAACCAGATCCATGCCCGGTTTCACAAAACAACTCTTACTCCTTGTTCCAATATCTTCCTCGACGCACGCGTGGGTATCCTAGGCGACCCAGAGCCCGAGCACCGTATGGTCAGCACCCTCTAGGATCCTTCGCAGGTGACCTAGCGCTTCACTCATAGGCCGCTTCCTTGGTCCCTCATCCACCGTACCGGAAGCTCACCATTTTAATCGAACCGAGGCTGGTCAAGACCTCGGTCGACCTTGCTACGCGAGACGTCCTCCATTGACTCTCCGTCAGCAGTTGCAACTTTATCAGTTAGGTCTCCACGACCTTAATCACAAGACGGTCAAAATGCTTCCCCAGCATTCTTGACATAAAACAGCCATTTACAAACAGCATTTACAAACAGTTTACAAATACAGTTTCTATATTAACTCTCATTTTTCCACATTATCCCTCATTAATCCACATTACTTATTCCACATTCCATGTATATGTGTACTCATCCAATCACCTCCTTTTCCATCTCTTCACTTCAGATTCCTTCACATCACATATCATATATTCACATCCATATCCACATCCACATTCACATCCATACATCCACATCTACATGCTTATCTCCATTTTCACATCCTCATTTATACATCCACATCCCATATCCACATTCATACATACACATCCATACATCCACATCTACATCCACATACATACATACATCCACATCCACATTCCACATTCACATCTATACATCCACATCTACATTCACATTCACATACATCCACATCCACATTCCCATACATCCACATCCACATTCACATACATCCACATCCACATTCCCATACATCCACAACTATACATCCACATTCCACATTCACATCTACATTCACATTCACATACATGCATCTACATTCACATTCACATACATCCACATCCCCATTCCCATTCACATCTATACATCCACATCTACATCCACATACATACATACATCCACATCCACATTCCACATTCACATCTATACATCCACATCTACATCCACATTCACATACATCCACATCCACATTTCCATTCACATCTATACATCCACATCCATTCATATCTATACATCCACATCTACATCCACATTTACATCTATGCATATACATCTTCATGCATATATCCATTTTCATGTTCATACATCCACACTCCCATCTCCATATCCACACATCCACATACATACATCCATTTTCACATTCCCATTTATATAACCCCATATACCTTCACATCTAATCTTTTACATCACATCCATTCTCGCCCTATCACAACCCATATACATCTTATCCTATCACATACACTTCTTACCTCATCCCCCCATACACATCTTAATTCATCTTATCACATCCTAACTTATTTCATAAGCATCTTATCACCTCTTAACACACCTCTTATCACATCCTATCACTTTCCATACGCATCTTATCAATTCTTATCACATCTCATACACCTCTTATCACATCTTATCACATTTCATATCCTTTTTTTCTTTTTTTTTTAAAAAGAGAATTCTTTTATTTGATATAAGATTTCTCTACACATTTATTTATACATAAATTCCATTTAAGGAGACTAATACTTTCGAAATTAAAATCAATCTTTTATGCATCTTCTTATGCATGATTTCAATTTTGTAGGGAATTATACTTTTAGAATAAAAGAATTTCTCTTATGCATCTAAGTTAAGCATAAAATCCATTTATGAAGAAAATCATACTTTTAGTATAAAAAGAATATCTTTTATGCATACCTATATGCATGAAATCCAATATGATAAAAGTAACACTTTTGATATAAAAATTTTTCCTTTATGCATACTTCTATGCATGAAAATTAAAAATGATAAAAGTAACACTTTTGATATAAAAATTTTTCTTTATGCATACTTCTATGCATGAAAATTAAAAATGATAAAAGTAACACTTTTGATATAAAAATTTTCTTTTATGCATACTTTTATGTATGAAATAAAAATGATAAAAGTAACACTTTTGATATAAAAATTTATCCATTATGCATACTTCTATGCATGAAAATAAAAATGGTAAAAATAACACTTTTGATATAAAAATTTATCCTTTATGCATACTTCTATGCATGAAAGTAAAAATGATAAAAGTAACACTTTTGATATAAAAATCTATCCATTATGCATACTTCTATGCATAAAAATGGTAAAAAGAACACTTTTGATATAAAAATTTATCCTTTATGCATAATATTAAAATTCAATTTCTCCATGATTATAATGAAATTCTTTCAATTAATCTAGGATGATGATTCCTAGAATATGGTAGGAAGTCCTCTTTTTATGCTTTGAATGAAAATTTTTTATGCATAATTTTTATAAAAATTTTGCCATAGCTCCGCTGCTATGACTGATAAATCTCAATTTTTCTAAGGGATAAAGCTTATCATTAAGGAAATAATTAAAATGATTCTCTAATTGGATCCTCAATCCATAATGGATTGAATCATCAATATACATAAACTAAAAGCATAAGAAAAAGCCATTAATTTGGCCTCAAGCATAGCTTTATCTTGGGTTAAGGAAAAGCTTTATGAAAAGCTTGATTTGGATTGAGAATGGGTCATGAGTATGACCATTTCTTGAGTGAGAGAGAGAATTTACATAAGAATCATTAGAATTTAAACATAAATGAAAATTAACTTCAATAGCATTTATTAAATTATGTAACTCTTCACTACTATTCAAACTTCAATAGCATTTAAAAAAAACCATACCAATTAAACTTCTCAAGCTTGAGAGGGGTTGAGAAGAGAGAAACATTGAGAAATTATAGAAAGATGAATATTCACTAATTACCTTACAACTTGCTTGATTCTTTGTTCACGGTAGAGGCCCCCAACCAATCAATTGGTTAAGTATGTTGATGGAGCCACTAATGGGGATTGAAGAAAGAGGGAAGCTCCAAAAACTAGTGAATTATTAAATGAATTCACAGTTCTTGGCTTAGGTGGAGTAGAGTAACGATGCATAAACACTATATATTTTTCAATAAGGGTGAGGCTTCTATTTATAGGAAAAATTGAGCTCCTAACCAAACAAACTGATTCTAGAATTTTCTAAATCAGTTTGGTCAATATTTGACCATTTTTAGGTCAGTTAAGCTAACTTTTTGGAACTAGACTTGAATGAGGAGAGAGGAGAGATGAAATATCTCAATTTTTATGAGTTTAAAACTCATTCAAGCATGTGAAATATGCACCTCCTTTAAAGAACTCCCCTTCCTTACATATGTCATATTTTTAATATTGCTCATAGTTTTTTACTAATAAACCTTGTACATTTTCAACTCTTCATCTTATGTGAAATATGCACCTCCTTTAAAGAACTCCCCTTCCTTACATATGTCATACTTTTAATATTGCTCATAATTTTTTATTAATAAACCTTGTACATTTTCAACTCTTCATCTTATGTGAAATATGCACCTCCTTTAAAGAACTCCTCTTCCTTACATATGTCATACTTTTAATATTGCTCATAATTTTTTACTAATAAACCTTGTACATTTTCAACTCTTCATCTTATGTGAAATATGCACCTCCTTTAAAGAACTCCTCTTCCTTACATATGTCATACTTTTAATATTGCTCATAGTTTTTTTTACTAATAAACCTTGTACATTTTCAACTCTTCACCTCATGTGAGCATTTACTCATTTTTGGGTATTTTCTTTTTACAAGTTGGATTTATCTCCTCCCTACACACGGATTGATGCTATTGGTCCATAGGAACCTTAATTGGACCATAGTCTAAAGATTTCTGAAAATCTAGACCCTTAGGCTAAGGTTCTTTATAGCTATTTTCAATTAATTCCAATTGCACATTGGAAAATTCTTTTTGAATTTCTGTTTCAGGGGAACTCATCTGAATTAGAAGAGATATTTTTCTATCCAAAAATATTCAAAATCTGAATATTCTCTCTCTAGAATATTTTTCTCTCTCTAGGCTAAAACAGATAGAAACAAGGTTTTTATATTTCTGAAGAGGGATTGATTACAAGGAAAGATACTAGACATCAAAAAGGGGGTGGGGGAGGAATTTTACAGATTGGTTGGGGGCCTCTACCGTGAATAAAGAATCAAGCAAATTATAAGGTGAGTATATTGAATTTTGATCTTTCTATAATTTCTCAATGATTCTCTCTTCTCAACCCCTCTCAAGCTTGAGAAGTTTAATTGGTATGGTTTTTTAAATGCTATTGAAGTTAATTGGTGAATAGTAGTGAAGAGTTACATAATTTAATAAATGCTATAGAAGTTAATTTTCATTTATGTTTAAATTCTAATGGTTTTTATGTAATTTCTCTCTCTCACTCAAGAAATGGTCATACTCATGAACCATTCTCAATCCAAATGAAGCTTTTCATAAAGCCTTTCCTTAATCCAAGATTAAGCTATGCTTGAGGCCAAATTAATGGCTTTTTGCTATGCTTTTAGTTTATGCACATTGATGATTCAATCCATTATGGATTGATGACCCAATTAGAGACCATTCTAATTGTTTTCTTAATGATCCAATTAGAGACCATTATGGATTGATGATCCAATTAGAGACCATTATGGATTGATGATCCAATTAGAGACCATTCTAATTATTTCTTTAATAATGAGCTTTATCCCTTAGAAAAAAATTGAGATTTATCAGTCATAGTAGCGGAGTTATGGCAAAATTTTTATAGAAATTACGCATAATATAAATTCATTCAAAGTATAAAAAGAGGAATTCCTACCATATTCTAGGAACTATCATCCTAGATTAATTAAGAGAATTTTATTATGCATGGAGATGTGGATGTTGCATGTAGATGTAGATGTATGGATGTGAGTGTGAATGTGGAGGTGGATGTATGCATGGGACGTGGATGTATGCATGTAGAAATAGATGTGTAGATGAGGATGTAAATGGAGATGTGGATGGATGCATGTAGATGTAGAGGTATAGATGTAGATGTGAATGGAGATGTGGATGTATACATGTAGATGTAGATGTATAGATGTAGATGTGGATGTGGAGGTGGATGGATGCATGTAGATGTAGATGTATAGATGTAGATGGGAATGGAGATATGGATGTATGCATGTAGATGTAGTTGTGAATGGAGATGTATATGTACACATGTAGATGTAGATGTATAGATGTAGATGTGGATGTGGATGGGGATGTATGCATGTAGATGTAGGTGTATAGACGTAGATGTGGATGTAGAGGTGGATGTATGCATGTAGATGTAGATGTATAGATGTGGATGTGAATGTGGAGTGGATGTATGCATGTAGATGTAGATGTATGGAGGTGAATGTGAATGTGGATGTGGATGTATGCATAGGGATGTAGATGTATGCATGTAGATGTGAATGTACGCATATAGTTGTGGATGCATGGATGTGAATATACGATTGTGATGTGAGGGAATCTGAAGTGATGAGATGGAAATGATGTGATGGGATGAGTATACATATAAATGGAATATGGAATAAGTAATGTAGATTGAGGAGGGATAATGTGGAAAAATGAAAGTTAAAATAGAAATTGTATTGTAAACTGTTTGTAAATGCTATTCGTAAATGCTGTTTGTAAATGATTGTTTTATGTCAAGAATGCTGGGGGGAGCATTTTGATCGTCTTGTGATTAAGGTTGTGATGAGAAAGTTGCAACTGCTGACGGGGAGTCAATGAAGGACGTCTCGCGTAGCAAGGTCGGCCGAGGTCTTGACCAGCCTCGGTGCGATTAAAATGGTGAGCTTCCGGTACGGTGGATGAGGGGCCAAGGAAGCGGCCTATGCGTGAAGCGCTAGGTTACCTGCGAAGGATCCTAGAGGGTGCTGACCATACGGTGCTCGGGCTCTGGTTTGCCTAGGATACCCACGCGTGCGTCGAGGAAGATATTGGAACAGAGTTGGAGTTGTTTTCTGAAATCGAGCATGGATCTAGTTGATTGACCTTGCTGGTCTTCAATGGATGAGTCCATGGCTCCTTATATGGATCTGTTGGTTGATCTTGCTGATCTTCAACGAGAGTCCATCTTGTTAAGTGATTATATTGCCAAGTATTATGGGCTAGGAACTATCGAAACGGCTCCTGAGCGTTCTAGTTGCCAATGATGCCATAGATACTCTGATGAAGGAATGAGGGGAAATTAAGAATCAATTGGATAAATTGGAAGATGGTGATCAATGATACTATGGTTTTATTAAAGGATTGTTTTAAACTGGTTGAATCTGGTTGAAAAAGGCAATTTCATATTGGGTGTGTGAGTGGTGTGACTAGTTTTATTTTGCATGAACATCCGGCTAGGGGGCCTTGGAACTCTTTTCCTTGGTACCCGGGACAAAACCTAACCAAATTTCTAATTGGATCCCATCACTACAGTGGTTGGGCGGTTGGTTAACCCATGGGACTGGATGGGGTTAGGCTGGACTGATGGATCCGTAAATCGAGACTCAAACTTTTGTTTTTACGATAGAAAAAAAAAAATAAATCCCGGACAGAAACTGTTCTATGGATAGGAATCAACGGCTGTGCCTCTTGAATGGGGGAAAAAGCGTTGATCCCAATGATCCAAGTGCAAGTTTCTTCCTTGAACTGACTAAGTATCTTATAGATGTAATCGGATCATCTCGATCAGAAATGATCTTGACTACGTTAGAGTAAAAAGTTATCCTGGTGGAATCGCCCGTGCTTTCCGGTAGAGGAAGTTTTTCCGGGTTCGGTTTTGGAACAACCGACGGATTAGTCTCTTATCCGGATATCCGTGGGCGAGGCCCCGAGTGTGGGACCCCTGTCCCGCGCGAGAAGCGCTACTTCCGCTGCCAGTACCCTGAATCTGTTGCTCGGTGGGAACAGGGATCTTACAGTTGGTATCAGAGCATTTGGTTAATAAAGATCGACTGAGAAGATAAATATATCAAAAATTTATCAAGAAACACAAATAGGTTATAATTGTGTGAGATAATTCATACAATTTGATATTCAAACTGAAATTCGTAATTTGGTAGTTGGGTCTTCAGATGGAAGTACCGCAATTATAGAGAATCCTTGACTTGCTTGAGGCCTAGACATGATAGTAGTTACCTTATAATCCCAAGGGCCGTGACTACTCGTATATACCGAGAGTATACTGCAGCTCTTTACTGACAGTATATACGAGTAAATCTAAGACTTGAAATTATAAGCGTTAATGCTATCCAGATGATGATTTCGAATGTGATTGATATGATTTTTAATTCTGTTTGAGAATTGATGAATTGATTGGGATTCTGATTGAAAATGCTGATTGAAAAAAAAAATGTTGATTTTTAAAAATTAGTTGAAATATAATAAAACCACAATGAGGGGGAATGGGACGAGTCCCTGTGATGATATTCATAACTAGAATGATGATAACGAATTCAGCAAATCACTATGAGATTAGTGGATTGTGCTGTCAGATTGCTACTGTTAATACTTGACCGGTAGATCAAGTTAAGGGATGTCAAATTGAGAACTTGCTTGACTGAAATTTCCGTGGGGAGGAATGTTCCGAAGGAAACTTTTCGGTCTAATGGACCTTTATCATGTTAAAGATATGAATGATATGATCTGAATGAATTGTTATTTAATGATGAGTTCTATATAAGGGATATTTATCCCAGTGTTCTGTTGGGTTGACCAGAATATAAGGAACCCAGAATAAAATTGGATCTTAAGAAAAAAAGCTGTCCTCTACCTTGCGAGATGAGGACATCTCGCACTTTTTAAGTGGGGTAGAATGTAAGATTCCTCCCCAGCCTTCGAGGTATACAGGAGTAAGAATCTCCCTTTCTGATCTTATAATTATTCCCTCTCTAAAATAAAAGAAAATTTCTGTTTAAAAAAGGAAGACCCTTTTCTTAGAATACTTCTCAGGAGTCACGCCTGTTTTAAGGATTTAGAACAATGAGTTTAGAAGTGAGAATCGGTGTTTTGGATACCAAGGTTTTGGTTTTCATTCGAGTACGGCCCAAAAGAAGTTCTTTATCTCTTGGGGAGTATAAGAAGTTATCCCCCAGATATTGTGATCCTTATATCTGAATTCAATGAAAGTAGGTGACTTAGCCTACAAGTTTCTTTTATCTCCTCATCTCAAAATTCTTAATGCCTTCTATAGAAAAATGTGTCAAACACAAATCATGGAAAGACGGTAAAACTTCAGTGGCAAGTTACCGTTGGCTTCTAGGTTACGCTAGCTCCTTCCTTTATATAAGTCGTAACTTTTACTTGTCGCTCACAGTAATCTTACTCCCATCAATCTCCTTTCTTTCTTAATCTCCTTCATGGCTTGGCAACAGGAATTAGTTTTATCCCTGATGATTTCTCACCTTCAAGACACAAGAGAATCTGTGAAGAAAGACTTTATAGAACAGTATGAGCGCTCACTTTTTCCTCACCTAGGAACTTCTGTAGCTCAGACCAAATGGCGGACCTATCAAAACATAACTAGGGTAACACCCTGGGGTCAGCAGCACTTTCGTAACAATGTCCGCTTGGCCATGGTTATTGAAGCTTTGGGTTTGGGTCCCCGATACTACTGCGTCATGAGATCAAGGCATCTTGGGTTTTCTGAGCGGGTCTTCTTATTGGCGTGTTTTCTTCCTCATGAGAAGATATGCCTTTATCCCGTTTTTGGCTTGCCTCTCAGAGGTCCTTTTGTTAGATCACCTCATACCACTGAGATAGGTGCGGCAATAACCAGCAGAATCATTCCCATAGATGAGTTACCCTATACTTGTGCAGCTTGTGAGGACTGCTTTTGTGACCATATGATGGACGGGCTTATGGAAGTGTAAAGAGTTCTTCTATCTTTACTGTATAAGTTCCGTGAATGAATAAAGTTTAAATCTTGTTCTTATTTTGAATCTTGCTCTCTTTAAGACTTTTCTTGGTGGTTAATCTTGATTAAAATTTTTCTCTAAATCTCATATTCGTGCATCTTACGAAATTATCCCAAGTTGCGAGATGAGGACATCTCGCGTTTTTTAAGTGGGGTAGAATGTAAGATTCCTCCCCCAACCCCCTTTTTGATGTCTAGTATATTCCCCTGTAATCAATTCCTTTTCTGAAATATAAGAGATCTTGTTTGTGACTGTTTTAACCTATAGAGAGAAAAATATTCTAGAGAGAGAATATTCAGATTTTGAATACTTCTGGATAGAAAAATATCTCTTATAATTTAGATGAGTTCCCCTGAAACAGAAATTTAAAAAGAATTTTCCAATGTGCAATTGGAATTAATTGGAAATAGGTATAAAGAACCTTAGCCTAAGGGTTTAGATTTTCATAAATCTTTAGACTATGGTCCAATTAAGGTTCCTATGGGCCAATAGCATCAATCCATGTGTAGGGAGGAGATAAATCCAATTTGTAAAAGAAGATACCCAAAAATGAGTAAATGCTCACATAAGATGAAGAGTTGAAAATGTACAAGATTTATAAGTAAAAAAACTATGAGCAATATTAAAAATATGAGATATTTTGGGTATCCAAAAATGAGTAAATGCTCACATAAGATGAAGAGTTGAAAATGTACAAGGTTTATTAGTAAATAAACACATATGTAAGGAAGGGGAGTTCTTTAAAGGAGGTGCATATTTCACATAAGATGAAGAGTTGAAAATGTACAAGGTTTATTAGTAAATAAACACATATGTAAGGAAGGGGAGTTCTTTAAAGGAGGTGCATATTTCACATAAGATGAAGAGTTGAAAATGTACAAGGTTTATTAGTAAAAAAACTATGACACATATGTAAGGAGGAGGAGTTCTTTAAAGGAGGTGCATATTTCACATAAGATGAAGAGTTGAAAATGTACAAGGTTTATTAGTAAAAAACTATGAGCAATAAAATTTTGACACATATGTAAGGAAGGGGAATTCTTTAAAGGAGGTGCATATTTCACATGCTTGAATGAGTTTTAAACTCAAAAATAATGTGATATTTTTATCTCTCATCTCTCTTGAACCAAACCAAATCAAAATGGAACCAAACCGAATCAAAAAGTAACCAAACTAGGTCTAAATCTAGTCCAAATTCAACCAAACTGACTTGAAAAATTCTAGAATCAGTTTGTTTGGTTAGGAGTTCAAATTTTCCTATAAATAGAAGCCTCCCCTTGTTGAAAAAAATATAGTGTCTTATGCTTTGTCACTCTACTCCACCTAAGCCAAAATATATAGTGTCTTATGCTTTGTTACTCTACTCCACCTAAGCCAAAATATATAGAGTCTTATGCTTTGTTACTCTACTCCACCTAAGCCAAATTAGATAGAGTCTTATGCTTTGTTACTCTACTCCACCTAAGCCAAATTAGATAGAGTCTTATGCTTTGTTACTCTACTCCACCTAAGCCAAATTAGATAGAGTTTTATGCTTGTTACTCTACTCCACCTAAGCCAAAATATAGAGTGTCTTATGCATTGTTACTCTACTCTACCTACGCCAAGAGTTGTGAATTCTTTAATAATTCACTAGTTTTTGATACTTCTCTCTTTCTTCAATCCCCATTGGTGGCTCCATCAACATACTAAACCAATTGATTGGTTGGGGGCCTCTACCGTGAATAAAGAATCAAGCAAATTATAAGGTAAGTATATTGAATTTTGATCTTTCTATAATTTCTCAATGATTCTCTCTTCTCAACCCCTCTCAAGCTTGAGAAGTTTAATTGGTATGGTTTTTTAAATGCTATTGAAGTTAATTGGTGAATAGTAGTGAAGAGTTACATAATTTAATAAATGCTATAGAAGTTAATTTTCATTTATGTTTAAATTCTAATGGTTTTTATGTAATTTCTCTCTCTCACTCAAGAAATGGTCATACTCATGAACCATTCTCAATCCAAATGAAGCTTTTCATAAAGCCTTTCCTTAATCCAAGATTAAGCTATGCTTGAGGCCAAATTAATGGCTTTTTGCTATGCTTTTAGTTTATGCACATTGATGATTCAATCCATTATGGATTGATGACCCAATTAGAGACCATTCTAATTGTTTTCTTAATGATCCAATTAGAGACCATTATGGATTGATGATCCAATTAGAGACCATTATGGATTGATGATCCAATTAGAGACCATTCTAATTATTTCTTTAATAATGAGCTTTATCCCTTAGAAAAAAATTGAGATTTATCAGTCATAGTAGCGGAGTTATGGCAAAATTTTTATAGAAATTACGCATAAAATAAATTCATTCAAAGTATAAAAAGAGGAATTCCTACCATATTCTAGGAACTATCATCCTAGATTAATTAAGAGAATTTTATTATGCATGGAGATGTGGATGTTGCATGTAGATGTAGATGTATGGATGTGAGTGTGAATGTGGAGGTGGATGTATGCATGGGACGTGGATGTATGCATGTAGAAATAGATGTGTAGATGAGGATGTAAATGGAGATGTGGATGGATGCATGTAGATGTAGAGGTATAGATGTAGATGTGAATGGAGATGTGGATGTATACATGTAGATGTAGATGTATAGATGTAGATGTGGATGTGGAGGTGGATGGATGCATGTAGATGTAGATGTATAGATGTAGATGGGAATGGAGATATGGATGTATGCATGTAGATGTAGTTGTGAATGGAGATGTATATGTATACATGTAGATGTAGATGTATAGATGTAGATGTGGATGTGGATGGGGATGTATGCATGTAGATGTAGGTGTATAGACGTAGATGTGGATGTAGAGGTGGATGTATGTATGTAGATGTAGATGTATAGATGTGGATGTGAATGTGGAGTGGATGTATGCATGTAGATGTAGATGTATGGAGGTGAATGTGAATGTGGATGTGGATGTATGCATAGGGATGTAGATGTATGCATGTAGATGTGAATGTACGCATATAGTTGTGGATGTATGGATGTGAATATACGATTGTGATGTGAGGGAATCTGAAGTGATGAGATGGAAATGATGTGATGGGATGACTATACATATAAATGGAATATGGAATAAGTAATGTAGATTGAGGAGGGATAATGTGGAAAAATGAAAGTTAAAATAGAAATTGTATTGTAAACTGTTTGTAAATGCTGTTTGTAAATGCTGTTTGTAAATGATTGTTTTATGTCAAGAATGCTGGGGGGAGCATTTTGACCGTCTTGTGATTAAGGTCGTGATGAGAAAGTTGCAACTGCTGACGGGGAGTCAATGAAGGACGTCTCGCGTAGCAAGGTCGGCCGAGGTCTTGACCAGCCTCGGTGCAATTAAAATGGTGAGCCTCCGGTACGGTGGATGAGGGGCCAAGGAAGCGGCCTATGCGTGAAGCGCTAGGTTACCTGCGAAGGATCCTAGAGGGTGCTGACCATACGGTGCTCGGGCTCTGGGTTGCCTAGGATACCCACGCGTGCGTGGAGGAAGATATTGGAACAGAGTTGGAGTTGTTTTCTGAAATCGAGCATGGATCTGGTTGATTGACCTTGCTGGTCTTCAATGGATGAGTCCATGGCTCCTTATATGGATCTGTTGGTTGATCTTGCTGATCTTCAACGAGAGTCCATCTTGTTAAGTGATTATATTGCCAAGTATTATGGGCTAGGAACTATCGAAACGGCTCCTGAGCGTTCTAGTTGCCAATGATGCCATAGATACTCTGATGAAGGAATGATGGGAAATTAAGAATCAATTGGATAAATTGGAAGATGGTGATCAATGATACTATGGTTTTATTAAAGGATTGTTTTAAACTGGTTGAATCTGGTTGAAAAAGGCAATTTCATATTGGGTGTGTGAGTGGTGTGACTAGTTTTATTTTGCATGAACATCCGGCTAGGGGGCCTTGGAACTCTTTTCCTTGGTACCCGGGACAAAACCTAACCAAATTTTTAATTGGATCCCATCACTACAGTGGTTGGGCGGTTGGTTAACCCATGGGACTGGATGGGGTTAGGCTGGACTGATGGATCCGTAAATCGAGACTCAAACTTTTGTTTTTACGATAGAAAAAAAAAATCCCGGACAGAAACTGTTCTATGGATAGGAATCAACGGCTGTGCCTCTTGAATGGGGAAAAAAGCGTTGATCCCAATGATCCAAGTGCAAGTTTCTTCCTTGAACTGACTAAGTATCTTATAGATGTAATCGGATCATCTCGATCAGAAATGATCTTGACTACGTTAGAGTAAAAAGTTATCCTGGTGGAATCGCCCGTGCTTTCCGGTAGAGGAAGTTTTTTCGGGTTCGGTTTTGGAACAACCGACGGAGTAGTCTCTTATCCGGATATCCGTGGGCGAGGCCCCGAGTGTGGGACCCCTGTCCCGCACGAGAAGCGCTACTTCCGCTGCCAGTACCCTGAATCCGTTGCTCGGTGGGAACAGGGATCTTACACCTAAGATAGATTTTAATACATGGTATGCACATTACGAGTTCACGATAATGCTGTTGGGATTAAACAAATTCCCCTTCTAGCTATAACTGTTGAATGCAAAAAGAAAAAGAAAAGAAACCTTCGGATGATTTTATCTCGGTCTTCATTGATGCAATTCTAGTTTGCTCGAAGAATGTAGCTGATCGCATGTGAAGTATGTGTCTCTTCAAAGTCCTCGAAAGCCTCCAGAAGCACAGACTTTTCTCTAAGAAGAGTGCATGTACCTTCTTTACCATCAAATTGAATATCCGGGATCATAATGTCAAGAGATAGTATATTAGCTGATCCCGCCAAGGTGCAAAAGCGGCTATCGATTTGCCAGAACCAAAGACGATAGAGGAAGTCAAATGGTTCTTGGGATTGATAAGATGGTATCCGATGTTCATATGCCAAGATTGTTTCTCCTTTGACGGCGCTTCTCAAGAAGGACATTCCATTCTAATGGTCTGCGCGATGTGCCAAAGTAACTTTGATAAGCTGAGGGGTTGCTTGACTAATCCGTTGGTGCTATAGCTAAGATCTCACGAGAGGAACAGTGATGACGTAGAGTTGCTTGTCTTCTCGGGTTATAGATCATAAAATTTTAAAGCAAATTTTCAACCAGAATGATGTTAACATCACGCAAAGAAGATAAATACAAACACTTCGAGAGTTTGGTTTTAAAATCAAGTATAGGTTAGACAAGGAGAATGCGGTCATAGATATATTAGGCAGGAAGGCCTCCTTACTTGCACGTTGAGATTAAGGAAGAGATTGGATTAGATAAGTTCTTTATCCCTATTATCATATTGCTTACCGCAAAAGTAAAGGCAACCCTAGAAGTAAAGAAAATTCATGGATTCACGTTAGAGGTGGATGCTTGTACTTCAATAATCGGTTGTATATTTTTCAAGATAGAGATCTTAATAAGAGGATTCTAAAGAAAGCTCGTGACACGCCCCAGCTAAGTGAAGACCGTCATGGTGGCTGCTACAAAGAAGCATTTCTTTTAGCCTTGCAAAGGTGAAATGACAAAAACGCCAAGACACGTGCATCCTATTTCACATATACAATTAGAATACATAAGCATGGATTCCATCATTAGATTTTTCTTCAGTCGATGCAGGACATGATTCCATCTTAGCCGTGTGGTAGATCGCTTGACGAAGGTTGCTCATTCGATTCTTTTGAAAAAGACTTATACTGCTCTTGGTGTTTGCTAAAAGTCATTCCAAAGGATATATTTAGACTTTACTTTGGAAGGATAGTTAGGGATCGGGGTGCTGAATTCATGTGTCCTGCTCTTGGAATAAATGCTTTGAAGCTGTAGCTCTATAGATTTTGGTACTATCTAGAAATTGATGATTAGGCAGAGAGGGTAATCAAAGACATTCTTCGAGCATTCCATGGAAGGGAACCCAAAAAATGGATGAATTCTCCACATTCGGTATAATTTTATTGCGATGCATCTTATAGTAGATTGTGCAACGCCATTGATTTAGTTCAACCCACTGGTCAGAGTGGAAGTCTTGAAGCAAATAGATAAAGTGGATTGTTCAATGCGGACTATAAAAAAGGATATCAAAGCTACTCACGATAGAAAAAAGTAGCGTGTTGATCTCAAGTAGACTACTAGAGAATTTGATGAAGGTGATATGGTCTTCCTTGTTGGTATACGACCCAACCACAGAAAATCCCTCTCCTTGGGGAAAAGTACAAGAAGTTTTTGCCCATATAACATAAACCCTACACAAATATGAGGAAAGTTGGAGATTAAGTTATAGACTGTGCATGAATACGAGGAAAGTTGGAGATTGAGCTCGTGAACTTTTATTCCCTCCTCCGTACTGGAAGATCCACAATGTATTTTCATGCGAGCTCATTTGAAGAAAGAAGAAGTATGTTCTAGGTCCAAGTCATGTATTGGATGATGAGAAGGTAGGCCTAGATATATGAACACTCATAATGCTCGATGCCATCATCCCTGCCCCCTCTCCAGATCATGCCCACATCATCTAGCTCACACACATCGCTATCACATACGTCAGCATCAGTGTCCATATCATCATGTGCAAATATATGTGTATGTATCATCATGTGCACATGTGTGTGTGATACATCAATATCATCGTATGTGTGTGTAATAGATCATCATGCGTATGGGTTTATATAAGATACATCATCATCAGATCCGTGCATCGATGTAGTCTACAGTATTAAGAACATAATCATGGCGGCTTAAGAGTGTCAGACACTCGTACAAGTCACCAAAAGAAGACTCATCCCATGAATGCGAACAATGCCGAACCTTCTGTGTCAACGCATTCGAGCACAGAGTGGGTCAACAAAGTTGCCGTATGTGGACCATATATCCTCCTCATCAAAACAACATCTCATATGACTAGGCAACAAACATGCAAGCTCCAACGTCCAACAATGGCATGAGTATGCCATCTCTTCATAGCGTGGAGTCTGTAAATGAGGGTATAGAGGTCCTAAGCCTTGAAGCACTACTAAACGTACGTGTGAAATTGACAAAAGATATGTGAACCATGACACAAAATGGCAACTCATAATATCGATCGTAGAGTGACGATAATAGTGCATGAGCGGCTCTCCCATCATCCGATCGTAAACGGAAAAACAATCAAAACGATGTCGTCTTGCTCGCGCGATGATGATGCAAAGTCGTACCATGGTGCCCAACTGAAGGGTAAAAGTAATAAGAATCATAACCCATGGTCGTGTGTGAACACTACCCAAAGTGCACAAGCGTGTGAAAAAACGCCACAACCAATGCTCAACACAAGCCCCACACGTGACTCATACAGGGTGCAATCACGTGTGAACAAGACCCACAATAGATCCCTGAAAACACGCTCTCCCCTCACCCCCATGTAACATGCCTAACAATCACTAAAAATATGTGTGATCCATCCTCTAGACCTGAAATCCTCTCCAAATGTGCGTATGCAAAATTTGCACGAAAGCAGCCTCTTTCAATACCAGTGTAGCGAAGGTGTGTACATGTGTGCAAGAAAATAGGATAAGGTTAATGGTGAAGATAACGGGCTAGGCAAATGACCATAGAGTGTGGAGTGAAAGAAGGCTTGAGTGCACAAAGCGTGGGAATCAAATCCTTGTCAAGAGCGCGAATGGATCCAAACCCTAGAATAGGTACCTCCTTTATTTTCCTCCCCTTTTTTCTTTTACTCAAAACTTTCTTCTCGTGCCACCAACCTCTAAGAGGCCCTAACGGTGCCTATTCTAGCCTAAAACCAAAACTTACAGTATCTTATCCAGTTTCGCTTTCAGATAAAGCAACAAATCGGATGGTGAGACCCTATCTATCTGGAGTCCCTGAGCTGTCTCTAGAGGATGACACGATAGCCTTTGCCTTCAAGCACCTTCACTACGCAGATTAAGTCATCTCGGCTCGATAATTGGAGAGCCTCTACTTTCTGAGTACTACTGAATGATCGGCGGAGGTACACGTGTGCTTAGGATAGTCAGTAGATCATGGCACACCACCTATAGTCGGCATGAGCGGTTGGCAGAGAACATTGCCTTTGCCATGATCCTTAGTGAACTGCCTGTTACAAGAGGGATAGTTCTCTATAAGCACCACCTCGACGAGACATTAGTGTTCATAGATTGATGTGTACGACTCTGGGGCATTATATTCCTTGATACAGGATCTCGATTGCTGGCCGAGCCTACGACGGTCTTTTGTTTTAGAATAATCATGAGGGATGGATGATGTCATATCTAGAATTAAGGCATTGGATAAGGATGTCAAGGAAGCACTTCGTATATGGGTCACAACCACCATAGCCATTTCGAGGCAAGGGTAAAAACCTTGGAGAGAGGGAGTGTTGAATTGGACAGATTCTATGGACGAGTAGTGTAACATGTGCGGGGTACAGTAAGATGGATCTCGCCAAATTGAAAGTTAATGGTATAGTCTGAGATGGGAGGACATGAAAGCTTACCTCCATCAAAGGTTTTGTCCCCATGGAAGAGAAGATAAATGAGTTTATAGAGTTTTCTCAAGTAGGCAAACTTACGGAGGCGTATTATCAATTGATCTTACGTAAGCCTAGTCCGACATGCTCTTCCGATGGAAGACGAGACCCTTCTCCATGGGTTTGTCAGAAGATTGGATCCTCCCTTGGATAGATTGGTTAAGAATGCGAAACTGTCTTTGTTAGCGGCGGGGAAGCAATTAAGATGGTGGTGGCTGAGGATTTTGTGCATGTATTTCTTTCTAAGGAGACCGTGTAGTAAAAGGCCTTTTTGCCCCGTCCCAAAGAGAGCTCCATCTAATTCTAGTATGCCAAATTCAAAGAGAAATAGGGGACAAGATTGGAGCCAAGTATGAAAAGCGAGTGGGCACAGTGGACATGATTCTTTCCCTAGAATGCCTTTGGATTTGCAGTTTTAGCTCAGGAAGGAGTATGAAGTGTTTTAGATGCGAGCAGCTACTGGGACATTTTATGAATGGTTGTGCCAACGCACCGATTGATGTTACCATTCTAACTCCACCATAGAACTTGCTTGACAAGTCAAAGGAGGCAAGTTCTAGCCCAGTCTCAGCAACTTCTAATGCCATTATAATAGTAGCTAACCCCAGAGAAAGAAGGAAGAGGTAGACTTCGTTCGATAGAGTGGAGCACCAGGATCGAAACCAACGATTCTCACTAAGTTACACCCCATCCGATTTTTGAGGTAAGAATTTTAAGCTTTTTGTTGATTCGAGAAACGCTCATTCATTCATTCATTTCACTTGGATGTTGCATAAATTAGTAATCGACTAGAAGCAAGGCAGACCAATGCGAGTGGAATTGGGTAGTGGAAGTTACTTGCCAAAAGATGGATGTAATTCAGTTTCTCTTGGATGGGAACCTAGCCAAATATTATCACAAAGGCACCATTTCCTTCATGGATCTTCATGTGAACAAGATGAAAGGAACTGGAGTAGTTTGTTGAACTCCCACCCCGTAACCTGTAAAAGTAGTAAAGTTATTGAAGGGACTCCAGCAGAAGCAAGCCATCCTGCAGATAAAGAGTTGCAAGGAAACCATGTTGGTTAAGTGAGTATATACTGTGACGTAGATTTAACTACAATACCCTCGACTCGTGAGGTGGATCATGAGAAAGAGTTCATTCTCGGAGCCCAACAATAGTGAATCTTGAGCTTATAAGAAGGCCATTCCGAAAGCAACCGAGCTCGGGGAATAATCGAGATAACTGTTTGAGGAGAGCTTTGTTTGGCCCATTTGTATCCCCTTGCTATGTGGTGCTCGTTCTCTTTCAGAAGAAGAATGATGGGACTATGAGATTGTATATTCAGGGTTAAATCGGCTTACTGTTAAGAATAAGCATGTTACTCCTGGAATGTGCTGTTAGATTGATCGCATAAAGGCCAGATATTTATAAAGATTGACTTAAACTTAGGATGTTATCGTATCATAATATTCCTAAGATAGATTTTAATACATGGTATGCACATTACGAGTTCACGATAATGCTGTTGGGATTAAACAAATTCCCCTTCTAGCTATAACTGTTGAATGCAAAAAGAAAAAGAAAAGAAACCTTCGGATGATTTTATCTCGGTCTTCATTGATGCAATTCTAGTTTGCTCGAAGAATGTAGCTGATCGCATGTGAAGTATGTGTCTCTTCAAAGTCCTCGAAAGCCTCCAGAAGCACAGACTTTTCTCTAAGAAGAGTGCATGTACCTTCTTTACCATCAAATTGAATATCCGGGATCATAATGTCAAGAGATAGTATATTAGCTGATCCCGCCAAGGTGCAAAAGCGGCTATCGATTTGCCAGAACCAAAGACGATAGAGGAAGTCAAATGGTTCTTGGGATTGATAAGATGGTATCCGATGTTCATAT
Organism: Cibotium barometz; assembly: GCF_041138505.1. NCBI lineage: Eukaryota > Viridiplantae > Streptophyta > Polypodiopsida > Cyatheales > Cibotiaceae > Cibotium > Cibotium barometz. The sequence continues at coordinate 11,524,403 of NC_141065.1, read as the reverse complement.
GCCAAGATTGTTTCTCCTTTGACGGCGCTTCTCAAGAAGGACATTCCATTCTAATGGTCTGCGCGATGTGCCAAAGTAACTTTGATAAGCTGAGGGGTTGCTTGACTAATCCGCTGGTGCTATAGCTAAGATCTCACGAGAGGAACAGTGATGACGTAGAGTTGCTTGTCTTCTCGGGTTATAGATCATAAAATTTTAAAGCAAATTTTCAACCAGAATGATGTTAACATCACGCAAAGAAGATAAATACAAACACTTCGAGAGTTTGGTTTTAAAATCAAGTATAGGTTAGACAAGGAGAATGCGGTCATAGATATATTAGGCAGGAAGGCCTCCTTACTTGCACGTTGAGATTAAGGAAGAGATTGGATTAGATAAGTTCTTTATCCCTATTATCATATTACTTACCGCAAAAGTAAAGGCAACCCTAGAAGTAAAGAAAATTCATGGATTCACGTTAGAGGTGGATGCTTGTACTTCAATAATCGGTTGTATATTTTTCAAGATAGAGATCTTAATAAGAGGATTCTAAAGAAAGCTCGTGACACGCCCCAGCTAAGTGAAGACCGTCATGGTGGCTGCTACAAAGAAGCATTTCTTTTAGCCTTGCAAAGGTGAAATGACAAAAACGCCAAGACACGTGCATCCTATTTCACATATACAATTAGAATACATAAGCATGGATTCCATCATTAGATTTTTCTTCAGTCGATGCAGGACATGATTCCATCTTAGCCGTGTGGTAGATCGCTTGACGAAGGTTGCTCATTCGATTCTTTTGAAAAATACTTATACTGCTCTTGGTGTTTGCTAAAAGTCATTCCAAAGGATATATTTAGACTTTACTTTGGAAGGATAGTTAGGGATCGGGGTGCTGAATTCATGTGTCCTGCTCTTGGAATAAATGCTTTGAAGCTATAGCTCTATAGATTTTGGTACTATCTAGAAATTGATGATTAGGCAGAGAGGGTAATCAAAGACATTCTTCGAGCATTCCATGGAAGGGAACCCAAAAAATGGATGAATTCTCCACATTCGGTATAATTTTATTGCGATGCATCTTATAGTAGATTGTGCAACGCCATTGATTTAGTTCAACCCACTGGTCAGAGTGGAAGTCTTGAAGCAAATAGATAAAGTGGATTGTTCAATGCGGACTATAAAAAAGGATATCAAAGCTACTCACGATAGAAAAAAGTAGCGTGTTGATCTCAAGTAGACTACTAGAGAATTTGATGAAGGTGATATGGTCTTCCTTGTTGGTATACGACCCAACCACAGAAAATCCCTCTCCTTGGGGAAAAGTACAAGAAGTTTTTGGCCATATAACATAAACCCTACACAAATATGAGGAAAGTTGGAGATTAAGTTATAGACTGTGCATGAATACGAGGAAAGTTGGAGATTGAGCTCGTGAACTTTTATTCCCTCCTCCATACTGGAAGATCCACAATGTATTTTCATGCGAGCTCATTTGAAGAAAGAAGAAGTATGTTCTAGATCCAAGTCATGTATTGGATGATGAGAAGGTAGGCCTAGATATATGAACACTCATAATGCTCGATGCCATCATCCCTGCCCCCTCTCCAGATCATGCCCACATGATCTAGCTCACACACATCGCTATCACATACGTCAGCATCAGTGTCCATATCATCATGTGCAAATATGTGTGTATGTATCATCATGTGCACATGTGTGTGTGATACATCAATATCATCGTATGTGTGTGTAATAGATCATCATGCGTATGGGTTTATATAAGATACATCATCATCATCATCATCATCAGATCCGTGCATCGATGTAGTCTACAGTATTAAGAACGTAATCATGGCGGCTTAAGAGTGTCAGACACTCGTACAAGTCACCAAAAGAAGACTCATCCCATGAATGCGAACAATGCCAAACCTTCTGTGTCAACGCATTCGAGCACAGAGTGGGTCAACAAAGTTGCCGTATGTGGACCATATATCCTCCTCATCAAAACAACACCTCATATGACTAGGCAACAAACATGCAAGCTCCAACGTCCAACAATGGCATGAGTATGCCATCTCTTCATAGCGTGGAGTCTGTAAATGAGGGTATAGAGGTCCTAAGCCTTGAAGCACTACTAAACGTACGTGTGAAATTGACAAAAGATATGTGAACCATGACACAAAATGGCAACTCATAATATCAATCGTAGAGCGACGATAATAGTGCATGAGCGGCTCTCCCATCATCCGATCGTAAACGGAAAAACAATCAAAACGATGTCGTCTTGCTCGCGCGATGATGATGCAAAGTCGTACCATGGTGCCCAACTGAAGGGTAAAAGTAATAAGAATCATAACCCATGGTCGTGTGTGAACACTACCCAAAGTGCACAAGCGTGTGAAAAAACGCCACAACCAATGCTCAACACAAGCCCCACACGTGACTCATACAGGGTGCAATCACGTGTGAACAAGACCCACAATAGATCCCTGAAAACACGCTCTCCCCTCACCCCCATGTAACATGCCTAACAATCACTAAAAATATGTGTGATCCATCCTCTAGACCTAAAATCCTCTCCAAATGTGCGTATGCAAAATTTACACGAAAGCAGCCTCTTTCAATACCAGTGTAGCGAAGGTGTGTACATGTGTGCAAGAAAATAGGATAAGGTTAATGGTGAAGATAACGGGCTAGGCAAATGACCATAGAGTGTGGAGTGAAAGAAGGCTTGAGTGCACAAAGCGTGGGAATCAAATCCTTGTCAAGAGCGCGAATGGATCCAAACCCTAGAATAGGTACCTCCTTTATTTTCCTCCCCTTTTTTCTTTTACTCAAAACTTTCTTCTCGTGCCACCAACCTCTAAGAGGCCCTAACGGTGCCTATTCTAGCCTAAAACCAAAACTTACAGTATCTTATCCAGTTTCGCTTTCAGATAAAGCAGCAAATCGGATGGTGAGACCCTATCTATCTGGAGTCCCTGAGCTGTCTCTAGAGGATGACACGATAGCCTTTGCCTTCAAGCACCTTCACTACGCAGATTAAGTCATCTCGGCTCGATAATTGGAGAGCCTCTACTTTCTGAGTACTACTGAATGATCGGCGGAGGTACACGTGTGCTTAGGATAGTCAGTAGATCATGGCACACCACCTATAGTCGGCATGAGCGGTTGGCAGAGAACATTGCCTTTGCCATGATCCTTAGTGAACTGCCTGTTACAAGAGGGATAGTTCTCTATGAGCACCACCTCGACGAGACCTTAGTGTTCATAGATTGATGTGTACGACTCTGGGGCATTATATTCCTTGATACAGGATCTCGATTGCTGGCCGAGCCTACGACGGTCTTTTGTTTTAGAATAATCATGAGGGATGGATGATGTCATATCTAGAATTAAGGCATTGGATAAGGATGTCAAGGAAGCACTTCGTATATGGGTCACAACCACCATAGCCATTTTGAGGCAAGGGTAAAAACCTTGGAGAGAGGGAGTGTTGAATTGGACAGATTCTATGGACGAGTAGTGTAACATGTGCGGGGTACAGTAAGATGGATCTCGCCAAATTGAAAGTTAATGGTATAGTCTGAGATGGGAGGACATGAAAGCTTACCTCCATCAAAGGTTTTGTCCCCATGGAAGAGAAGATAAATGAGTTTATAGAGTTTTCTCAAGCAGGCAAACTTACGGAGGCGTATTATCAATTGATCTTACGTAAGCCTAGTCCGACATGCTCTTCCGATGGAAGACGAGACCCTTCTCCATGGGTTTGTCAGAAGATTGGATCCTCCCTTGGATAGATTGGTTAAGAATGCGAAACTGTCTTTGTTAGCGGCGGGGAAGCAATTAAGATGGTGGTGGCTGAGGATTTTGTGCATGTATTTCTTTCTAAGGAGACCGTGTAGTAAAAGGCCTTTTTGCCCCGTCCCAAAGAGAGCTCCATCTAATTCTAGTATGCCAAATTCAAAGAGAAATAGGGGACAAGATTGGAGCCAAGTATGAAAAGCGAGTGGGCACAGTGGACATGATTCTTTCCCTAGAATGCCTTTGGATTTGCAGTTTTAGCTCAGGAAGGAGTATGAAGTGTTTTAGATGCGAGCAGCTACTGGGACATTTTATGAATGGTTGTGCCAACGCACCGATTGATGTTACCATTCTAACTCCACCATAGAACTTGCTTGACAAGTCAAAGGAGGCAAGTTCTAGCCCAGTCTCAGCAACTTCTAATGCCATTATAATAGTAGCTAACCCCAGAGAAAGAAGGAAGAGGTAGACTTCGTTCGATAGAGTGGAGCACCAGGATCGAAACCAACGATTCTCACTAAGTTACACCCCATCCGATTTTTGAGGTAAGAATTTTAAGCTTTTTGTTGATTCGAGAAACGCTCATTCATTCATTCATTTCACTTGGATGTTGCATAAATTAGTAATCGACCAGAAGCAAGGCAGACCAATGCGAGTGGAATTGGGTAGTGGAAGTTACTTGCCAAAAGACGGATGTAATTCAGTTTCTCTTGGATGGGAACCTAGCCAAATATTATCACAAAGGCACCATTTCCTTCATGGATCTTCATGTGAACAAGATGAAAGGAACTGGAGTAGTTTGTTGAACTCCCACCCCGTAACCTGTAAAAGTAGTAAAGTTATTGAAGGGACTCCAGCAGAAGCAAGCCATCCTGCAGATAAAGAGTTGCAAGGAAACCATGTTGGTTAAGTGAGTATATACTGTGACGTAGATTTAACTACAATACCCTCGACTCGTGAGGTGGATCATGAGAAAGAGTTCATTCTCGGAGCCCAACAATAGTGAATCTTGAGCTTATAAGAAGGCCATTCCGAAAGCAATCGAGCTCGGGGAATAATCGAGATAACTGTTTGAGGAGAGCTTTGTTTGGCCCATTTGTATCCCCTTGCTATGTGGTGCTCGTTCTCTTTCAGAAGAAGAATGATGGGACTATGAGATTGTATATTCAGGGTTAAATCGGCTTACTGTTAAGAATAAGCATGTTACTCCTGGAATGTGCTGTTAGATTGATCGCATAAAGGCCAGATATTTATAAAGATTGACTTAAACTTAGGATGTTATCGTATCATAATATTCCTAAGATAGATTTTAATACATGGTATGCACATTACGAGTTCACGATAATGCTGTTGGGATTAAACAAATTCCCCTTCTAGCTATAACTGTTGAATGCAAAAAGAAAAAGAAAAGAAACCTTCGGATGATTTTATCTCGGTCTTCATTGATGCAATTCTAGTTTGCTCGAAGAATGTAGCTGATCGCATGTGAAGTATGTGTCTCTTCAAAGTCCTCGAAAGCCTCCAGAAGCACAGACTTTTCTCTAAGAAGAGTGCATGTACCTTCTTTACCATCAAATTGAATATCCGGGATCATAATGTCAAGAGATAGTATATTAGCTGATCCCGCCAAGGTGCAAAAGCGGCTATCGATTTGCCAGAACCAAAGACGATAGAGGAAGTCAAATGGTTCTTGGGATTGATAAGATGGTATCCGATGTTCATATGCCAAGATTGTTTCTCCTTTGACGGCGCTTCTCAAGAAGGACATTCCATTCTAATGGTCTGCGCGATGTGCCAAAGTAACTTTGATAAGCTGAGGGGTTGCTTGACTAATCCGCTAGTGCTATAGCTAAGATCTCACGAGAGGAACAGTGATGACGTAGAGTTGCTTGTCTTCTCGGGTTATAGATCATAAAATTTTAAAGCAAATTTTCAACCAGAATGATGTTAACATCACCTAAAGAAGATAAATACAAACACTTCGAGAGTTTGGTTTTAAAATCAAGTATAGGTTAGACAAGGAGAATGCGGTCATAGATATATTAGGCAGGAAGGCCTCCTTACTTGCACGTTGAGATTAAGGAAGAGATTGGATTAGATAAGTTCCTTATCCCTATTATCATATTGCTTACCGCAAAAGTAAAGGCAACCCTAGAAGTAAAGAAAATTCATGGATTCACGTTAGAGGTGGATGCTTGTACTTCAATAATCGGTTGTATATTTTTCAAGATAGAGATCTTAATAAGAGGATTCTAAAGAAAGCTCGTGACACGCCCCAGCTAAGTGAAGACCGGCATGGTGGCTGCTACAAAGAAGCATTTCTTTTAGCCTTGCAAAGGTGAAATGACAAAAACGCCAAGACACGTGCATCCTATTTCACATATACAATTAGAATACATAAGCATGGATTCCATCATTAGATTTTTCTTCAGTCGATGCAGGACATGATTCCATCTTAGCCGTGTGGTAGATCGCTTGACGAAGGTTGCTCATTTGATTCTTTTGAAAAAGACTTATACTGCTCTTGGTGTTTGCTAAAAGTCATTCCAAAGGATATATTTAGACTTTACTTTGGAAGGATAGTTAGGGATCGGGGTGCTGAATTCATGTGTCCTGCTCTTGGAATAAATGCTTTGAAGCTGTAGCTCTATAGATTTTGGTACTATCTAGAAATTGATGATTAGGCAGAGAGGGTAATCAAAGACATTCTTCGAGCATTCCATGGAAGGGAACCCAAAAAATGGATGAATTCTCCACATTCGGTATAATTTTATTGCGATGCATCTTATAGTAGATTGTGCAACGCCATTGATTTAGTTCAACCCACTGGTCAGAGTGGAAGTCTTGAAGCAAATAGATAAAGTGGATTGTTCAATGCGGACTATAAAAAAGGATATCAAAGCTACTCACGATAGAAAAAAGTAGCGTGTTGATCTCAAGTAGACTACTAGAGAATTTGATGAAGGTGATATGGTCTTCCTTGTTGGTATACGACCCAACCACAGAAAATCCCTCTCCTTGGGGAAAAGTACAAGAAGTTTTTGCCCATATAACATAAACCCTACACAAATATGAGGAAAGTTGGAGATTAAGTTATAGACTATGCATGAATACGAGGAAAGTTGGAGATTGAGCTCGTGAACTTTTATTCCCTCCTCCGTACTGGAAGATCCACAATGTATTTTCATGCGAGCTCATTTGAAGAAAGAAGAAGTATGTTCTAGGTCCAAGTCATGTATTGGATGATGAGAAGGTAGGCCTAGATATATGAACACTCATAATGCTCGATGCCATCATCCCTACCCCCTCTCCAGATCATGCCCACATGATCTAGCTCACACACATCGCTATCACATACGTCAGCATCAGTGTCCATATCATCATGTGCAAATATGTGTGTATGTATCATCATGTGCACATGTGTGTGTGATACATCAATATCATCGTATGTGTGTGTAATAGATCATCATGCGTATGGGTTTATATAAGATACATCATCATCATCATCATCATCAGATCCGTGCATCGATGTAGTCTACAGTATTAAGAACGTAATCATGGCGGCTTAAGAGTGTCAGACACTCGTACAAGTCACCAAAAGAAGACTCATCCCATGAATGCGAACAATGCCGAACCTTCTGTGTCAACGCATTCGAGCACAGAGTGGGTCAACAAAGTTGCCGTATGTGGACCATATATCCTCCTCATCAAAACAACACCTCATATGACTAGGCAACAAACACGCAAGCTCCAACGTCCAACAATGGCATGAGTATGCCATCTCTTCATAGCGTGGAGTCTGTAAATGAGGGTATAGAGGTCCTAAGCCTTGAAGCACTACTAAACGTACGTGTGAAATTGACAAAAGATATGTGAACCATGACACAAAATGGCAACTCATAATATCGATCGTAGAGCGACGATAATAGTGCATGAGCGGCTCTCCCATCATCCGATCGTAAACGGAAAAACAATCAAAACGATGTCGTCTTGCTCGCGCGATGATGATGCAAAGTCGTACCATGGTGCCCAACTGAAGGGTAAAAGTAATAAGAATCATAACCCATGGTCGTGTGTGAACACTACCCAAAGTGCACAAGCGTGTGAAAAAACGCCACAACCAATGCTCAACACAAGCCCCACACGTGACTCATACAAGGTGCAATCACGTGTGAACAAGACCCACAATAGATCCCTGAAAACACGCTCTCCCCTCACCCCCATGTAACATGCCTAACAATCACTAAAAATATGTGTGATCCATCCTCTAGACCTAAAATCCTCTCCAAATGTGCGTATGCAAAATTTGCACGAAAGCAGCCTCTTTCAATACCAGTGTAGCGAAGGTGTGTACATGTGTGCAAGAAAATAGGATAAGGTTAATGGTGAAGATAACGGGCTAGGCAAATGACCATAGAGTGTGGAGTGAAAGAAGGCTTGAGTGCACAAAGCGTGGGAATCAAATCCTTGTCAAGAGCGCGAATGGATCCAAACCCTAGAATAGGTACCTCCTTTATTTTCCTCCCCTTTTTTCTTTTACTCAAAACTTTCTTCTCGTGCCACCAACCTCTAAGAGGCCCTAACGGTGCCTATTCTAGCCTAAAACCAAAACTTACAGTATCTTATCCAGTTTCGCTTTCAGATAAAGCAGCAAATCGGATGGTGAGACCCTATCTATCTGGAGTCCCTGAGCTGTCTCTAGAGGATGACACGATAGCCTTTGCCTTCAAGCACCTTCACTACACAGATTAAGTCATCTCGGCTCGATAATTGGAGAGCCTCTACTTTCTGAGTACTACTGAATGATCGGCGGAGGTACACGTGTGCTTAGGATAGTCAGTAGATCATGGCACACCACCTATAGTCGGCATGAGCGGTTGGCAGAGAACATTGCCTTTGCCATGATCCTTAGTGAACTGCCTGTTACAAGAGGGATAGTTCTCTATGAGCACCACCTCGACGAGACCTTAGTGTTCATAGATTGATGTGTACGACTCTGGGGCATTATATTCCTTGATACAGGATCTCGATTGCTGGCCGAGCCTACGACGGTCTTTTGTTTTAGAATAATCATGAGGGATGGATGATGTCATATCTAGAATTAAGGCATTGGATAAGGATGTCAAGGAAGCACTTCGTATATGGGTCACAACCACCATAGCCATTTCGAGGCAAGGGTAAAAACCTTGGAGAGAGGGAGTGTTGAATTGGACAGATTCTATGGACGAGTAGTGTAACATGTGCGGGGTACAGTAAGATGGATCTCGCCAAATTGAAAGTTAATGGTATAGTCTGAGATGGGAGGACATGAAAGCTTACCTCCATCAAAGGTTTTGTCCCCATGGAAGAGAAGATAAATGAGTTTATAGAGTTTTCTCAAGCAGGCAAACTTACGGAGGCGTATTATCAATTGATCTTACGTAAGCCTAGTCCGACATGCTCTTCCGATGGAAGACGAGACCCTTCTCCATGGGTTTGTCAGAAGATTGGATCCTCCCTTGGATAGATTGGTTAAGAATGCAAAACTGTCTTTGTTAGCGGCGGGGAAGCAATTAAGATGGTGGTGGCTGAGGATTTTGTGCATGTATTTCTTTCTAAGGAGACCGTGTAGTAAAAGGCCTTTTTGCCCCGTCCCAAAGAGAGCTCCATCTAATTCTAGTATGCCAAATTCAAAGAGAAATAGGGGACAAGATTGGAGCCAAGTATGAAAAGCGAGTGGGCACAGTGGACATGATTCTTTCCCTAGAATGCCTTTGGATTTGCAGTTTTAGCTCAGGAAGGAGTATGAAGTGTTTTAGATGCGAGCAGCTACTGGGACATTTTATGAATGGTTGTGCCAACGCACCGATTGATGTTACCATTCTAACTCCACCATAGAACTTGCTTGACAAGTCAAAGGAGGCAAGTTCTAGCCCAGTCTCAGCAACTTCTAATGCCATTATAATAGTAGCTAACCCCAGAGAAAGAAGGAAGAGGTAGACTTCGTTCGATAGAGTGGAGCACCAGGATCGAAACCAACGATTCTCACTAAGTTACACCCCATCCGATTTTTGAGGTAAGAATTTTAAGCTTTTTGTTGATTCGAGAAACGCTCATTCATTCATTCATTTCACTTGGATGTTGCATAAATTAGTAATCGACCAAAAGCAAGGCAGACCAATGCGAGTGGAATTGGGTAGTGGAAGTTACCTGCCAAAAGACGGATGTAATTCAGTTTCTCTTGGATGGGAACCTAGCCAAATATTATCACAAAGGCACCATTTCCTTCATGGATCTTCATGTGAACAAGATGAAAGGAACTGGAGTAGTTTGTTGAACTCCCACCCCGTAACCTGTAAAAGTAGTAAAGTTATTGAAGGGACTCCAGCAGAAGCAAGCCATCCTGCAGATAAAGAGTTGCAAGGAAACCATGTTGGTTAAGTGAGTATATACTGTGACGTAGATTTAACTACAATACCCTCGACTCGTGAGGTGGATCATGAGAAAGAGTTCATTCTCGGAGCCCAACAATAGTGAATCTTGAGCTTATAAGAAGGCCATTCCGAAAGCAACCGAGCTCGGGGAATAATCGAGATAACTGTTTGAGGAGAGCTTTGTTTGGCCCATTTGTATCCCCTTGCTATGTGGTGCTCGTTCGCTTTCAGAAGAAGAATGATGGGACTATGAGATTGTATATTCAGGGTTAAATCGGCTTACTGTTAAGAATAAGCATCTTACTCCTGGAATGTGCTGTTAGATTGATCGCATAAAGGCCAGATATTTATAAAGATTGACTTAAACTTAGGATGTTATCGTATCATAATATTCCTAAGATAGATTTTAATACATGGTATGCACATTACGAGTTCACGATAATGCTATTGGGATTAAACAAATTCCCCTTCTAGCTATAACTGTTGAATGCAAAAAGAAAAAGAAAAGTGTAAGGTCCCTGTTCCCACCGAGCAACGGATTCGGGGTACTAGCAGCGGAAGTAGCACTTCTCGCGCGGGACAGGGTCCCACACTCGGGGCCTCGCCCACGGATATCCGGACAAGAGACTAATCCGTCGGTTTGTCCAAAACCGAAATCGAAAAAACTTCCTTTACCCGGAAAGCACGGGCGATTCCACCAGGATAACTCTTTACTCTAACGTAGTCAAGATCATTACTGATCAAACTGATCTGACTGCACCTTTAACGGTACTTGGTCAAATCAAGGAAGAACTTGCACTTGGATCATTGGGATCAACGCTTTTTTCCCCATCAAGAGGCACAGCCGTTGATTCCTATGTATAGAACAATTTCTATCCGGGATTTACTTCATCTATCGTAATAATAGAAATTAAATCTCGATTTACGGATCCATCAGTCCAGCCTAACCCCATCCGATCCCATGGGTTAGCCAACCGCCCAACCACTGTAGTGATGGGATCCAATTTGGAATTTGGTTAGGTTTTGTCCCGGGTACCAAGGAAAAGAGTTCCAAGGCCCCCTAGCCGGAAGTTCATGCAAACATAAAACTAGTCATACCACTTACACACCCAATATGAAATTGCCTTTTTCTTAGCATCAACTAGCTTTAAAACAATCCTTTAATAAAACCATTATGTCACTGATGACAATCCTCAAAGTCTCTAGTTGAATCCTTATTTCCAGTCATTCTTTCATCGGTATACTTATGGCATCATTGGCAACCAGAACGCTCACCACCTGTTCTCTCAGGGGCCTTTTCCATAGTTCCTAGCTCATAGTAACCGGCAATATATTCATATAATAGAATGGAATCTCCGTGGAAGATCAGCAAGATCAACCCACAGATCCATATAAAAGAGCCATGGACTCATCTGTTGAGGACCAGCAAGGTCAATCAACCAGATCCATGCCCGGTTTCAGAAAACAACTCTTACTCCTTGTTCCAATATCTTCCACGACGCACGTGTGGGTATCTTCGGCGACCCAGAGCCCGAGCACCGTATGGTCAGCACCCTCTAGGATCCTTCGCAGGTGACCTAGCGCTTCACTCATAGGCCGCTTCCTTGGTCCCTCATCCACCGTACCGGAAGCTCACCATTTAAATCGAGCCGAGGCTGGTCAAGACCTCGATCGACCTTGCTACGTGAGACGTCCTCCATTGACTCTCCGTCAGCAGTTGCAACTTTATCAGTTCAGTCTTCATGACCTTAATCCTCAAGACGGTCAAAATGCTTCTCCAGCATTCTTGACATAAAACAGTCATTTACAAACAGTCACAAATACAATTTCTATAACGAACTCTTGTCTTTCCATATTATCCACTCTCGGACCACATTACTTATTCCACATTCCATTCAGTGTGTACTCGTTCTCATCCATTCACTCATATAGACTACATTATCTCACATACAACTTCATATTCATTATTCTACATACATATCCATGTTCGTACGTCCACATCATACATCCAATTTCACATTCATACATACGCATCTACATGCATACATCCACATCTACATTCATACATCCATACCTCCATTTCCACATCCACACATCCACATTCATATTCATACATCCACATCTACATACATACATCCACATCTACATACATACATCCATACATCCACATCTAGATACATACATCCATTTTCACATCCTCATTCATACATACACATCCACATACATACATACACATCCGTATCTACATCCATACATCCACATCCACATCAACATTCACATTCATACATATACATCTACATGTATACATCCACATCACATTCATACAACCATATTACATCCATTCTCGTCCTAACACATCCCATATACATCTTAACACATCCTAACTCATCTTAACACATTCTATCACATCTCATACACATCTTATCACATCTTTTTACATCTCATACACCTCTTATCACATCCTATCACTTTCCATACGCATCTTATCAAATCTTATCACATCTCATACACATCTTATCACATCTTTTTACATCTCATACACCTCTTATCACCTCTTATCACTTTCCATATGCATCTTATCAATTCTTATCACATCTCATACACCTCTTATCACATCCTATCACTTTCCATACGTATCTTATCAATTCTTATCACATCTCATACACCTCTTATCACATCCTATCACTTTCCATACGCATCTTATCAATTCTTATCACATCTCATACACCTCTTATCACCTCTTATCACATTTCATATCTTTTTTTTTAAAGAGAATTCTTATATTTGATATAAGATTTCTCTACACATTTATTTATACATAAATTCCATTTAAGGAGACTAACACTTTCGAATTTAAAATCAATCTTTTATGCATCTTCTTATGCATAAATTCAATTTGGTAGGAAATTACACTTTTAGAATAAAAGAATTTCTCTTATGCATCTAAGTTAAGCATAAAATCCATTTATGAGGAAAATCACACTTTTAGTATAAAAAGAATATCTTTTATGCATACCTATATGCATGAAATCCAATATGATAAAAGTAACACTCTTACAATAAAATAATCAACTTTTATGCATACCTCTATGCATGAAATTCAATTATGATAAAAGTCACACTTTTATAATAAAATAATCAACTTTTATACATACCTCTATGCATGAAATCCAATATGATAAAAGTAACACTTTTGATATAAAAAATTTTCCTTTATGCATACTTCTATGCATGAAAATTAAAAATGATAAAAGTAACACTTTTGATATAAAATTTTTTCTTTATGCATACTTCTATGCATGAAAATTAAAAATGATAAAAGTAACACTTTTGATATAAAAATTTTTCCTTTATGCATACTTCTATGCATGAAAATTAAAAATGATAAAAGTAACACTTTTAATATAAAAATTTATCCTTTATGCATACTTCTATGCATGAAAATAAAAATGATAAAAATAACACTTTTGATATAAAAATTTATCCTTTATGCATACTTCTATGCATGAAAATAAAAATGATAAAAATAACACTTTTGATATAAAAATTTATCCATCTATGCATGAAATAAAAATGGTAAAAATAACACTTTTGATATAAAAATTTATCCATTATGCATACTTCTATGCATGAAATAAAAATGGTAAAAATAACACTTTTGATATAAAAATTTATCCATTATGCATGAAAATAAAAATGGTAAAAATAACACTTTTGATATAAAAATTTATCCACTATGCATACTTCTATGCATGAAATAAAAATGGTAAAAATAACACTTTTGATATAAAAACTTATCCTTTATGCATGATATTAAAATTCAATTTCTCCATGATTGTAATGAAATTCTTTCAATTAATCTAGGATGATAATTCCTAGAATATGGTAGGAAGTCCTCTTTTTATGCTTTGAATGAGATTATTTTATGCATAATTTTTATAAAAATTTTGCCATAGCTCCGCTGCTATGACTGATAAATCTCAATTTTTCTAAGGGATAATGCTTATCATTAAGGAAATAATTAAAATGATATCTAATTGGATTATTAATCCATAATGGATTGAATCATTAATATACATAAACTAAAAGCATAGAAAAAAAGCCATTAATTTAGCCTCAAGCATAGCTTAATCTTGGGTTAAGGAAAAGCTTTATGAAAAGCTTGATTTGGATTGAGAATGGGTCATGAGTATGACCATTTCTTGAGTGAGAGAGAGAATTTACATAAAAATCATTAGAATTTAAACATAAATGAAAATTAACTTCAATAGCATTATGTAACTCTTCACTACTATTCAAACTTCAATAGCATTTTAAAAAAAAACCATACCAATTAAACTTCTCAAGCTTGAGAGGGGTTGAGAAGAGAGAAACATTGAGAAATTATAGAAAGATCAATATTCACTAATTACCTTACAACTTGCTTGATTCTTTGTTCACGGTAGAGGCCCCCAACCAATCAATTGGTTAAGTATGTTGATGGAGCCACTAATGGGGATTGAAGAAAGAGGGAAGCTCCAAAAACTAGTGAATTATTAAATGAATTCACAGTTCTTGGCTTAGGTGGAGTAGAGTAACGATGCATAAACACTATCTATTTTTCAACAAGGGGGAGGCTTCTATTTATAGGAAAAATTGAGCTCCTAACCAAACAAACTGATTCTAGAATTTTCTAAATCAGTTTGGTCAATATTTGACCATTTTTAGGTCAGTTAAGCTAACTTTTTGGAACTAGACTTGAATGAGGAGAGAGGAGAGATGAAATATCTCAATTTTTATGAGTTTAAAACTCATTCAAGCATGTGAAATATGCACCTCCTTTAAAGAACTCCCCTTCCTTACATATGTGTCATAATGGAATCATTTTAATATTGCTCATAGTTTTTTTTACTAATAAACCTTGTACATTTTCAACTCTTCATCTTATGTGAAATATGCATCTTCTTTAAAGAATTCCCCTTCCTTACATATGTGTCATAATGGAATCATTTTAATATTGCTCATAGTTTTTTACTAATAAACCTTGTACATTTTCAACTCTTCATCTTATGTGAGCATTTACTCATTTTTGGATACCCAAAATATCTCATATTTTTAATATTGCTCATAGTTTTTTACTAATAAACCTTGTACATTTTCAACTCTTCACCTTATGTGAGCATTTACTCATTTTTGGGTATCTTCTTTTTACAAATTTGGATTTATCTCTTTCCTACACATGGATTGATTCTATTGGCCCATAGGAACCTTAATTGGACCATAGTCTAAAGATTTCTGAAAATCTAGACCCTTAGACTAAGGTTCTTTATACCTATTTCCAATTAATTCCAATTGCACATTGGAAAATTCTTTTTGAATTTCTGTTTCAGGAGAACTCATCTGAATTATAAGAGATATTTTTCTATCCAAAAATATTCAAAATCTGAATATTCTCTCTCTAGAATAATTTTTCTCTCTCTAGGCTAAAATAGTTAGCAACAGGGTCTTTATATTTCTGAAGAGGGTTTATTACAGGAGAAGATACTAGACATCAAAAAGGGGTTGGGGGAGGAATCTTACAAAAAGAAACCTTCGGATGATTTTATCTCGGTCTTCATTGATGCAATTCTAGTTTGCTCGAAGAATGTAGCTGATCGCATATGAAGTATGTGTCTCTTCAAAGTCCTCGAAAGCCTCCAGAAGCACAGACTTTTCTCTAAGAAGAGTGCATGTACCTTCTTTACCATCAAATTGAATATCCGGGATCATAATGTCAAGAGATAGTATATTAGCTGATCCCGCCAAGTTGCAAAAGCGGCTATCGATTTGCCAGAACCAAAGACGATAGAGGAAGTCAAATGGTTCTTGGGATTGATAAGATGGTATCCGATGTTCATATGCCAAGATTGTTTCTCCTTTGACGGCGCTTCTCAAGAAGGACATTCCATTCTAATGGTCTGCGCGATGTGCCAAAGTAACTTTGATAAGCTGAGGGGTTGCTTGACTAATCCGCTGGTGCTATAGCTAAGATCTCACGAGAGGAACAGTGATGACGTAGAGGTGCTTGTCTTCTCGGCTTATAGATCATAAAATTTTAAAGCAAATTTTCAACCAGAATGATGTTAACATCACGCAAAGAAGATAAATACAAACACTTCGAGAGTTTGGTTTTAAAATCAAGTATAGGTTAGACAAGGAGAATGCGGTCATAGATATATTAGGCAGGAAGGCCTCCTTACTTGCACGTTGAGATTAAGGAAGAGATTGGATTAGATAAGTTCCTTATCCCTATTATCATATTGCTTACCGCAAAAGTAAAGGCAACCCTAGAAGTAAAGAAAATTCATGGATTCACGTTAGAGGTGGATGCTTGTACTTCAATAATCGGTTGTATATTTTTCAAGATAGAGATCTTAATAAGAGGATTCTAAAGAAAGCTCGTGACACGCCCCAGCTAAGTGAAGACCGTCATGGTGGCTGCTACAAAGAAGCATTTCTTTTAGCCTTGCAAAGGTGAAATGACAAAAACGCCAAGACACGTGCATCCTATTTCACATATACAATTAGAATACATAAGCATGGATTCCATCATTAGATTTTTCTTCAGTCGATGCAGGACATGATTCCATCTTAGCCGTGTGGTAGATCGCTTGACGAAGGTTGCTCATTCGATTCTTTTGAAAAAGACTTATACTGCTCTTGGTGTTTGCTAAAAGTCATTCCAAAGGATATATTTAGACTTTACTTTGGAAGGATAGTTAGGGATCGGGGTGCTGAATTCATGTGTCCTGCTCTTGGAATAAATGCTTTGAAGCTGTAGCTCTATAGATTTTGGTACTATCTAGAAATTGATGATTAGGCAGAGAGGGTAATCAAAGACATTCTTCGAGCATTCCATGGAAGGGAACCCAAAAAATGGATGAATTCTCCACATTCGGTATAATTTTATTGCGATGCATCTTATAGTAGATTGTGCAACGCCATTGATTTAGTTCAACCCACTGGTCAGAGTGGAAGTCTTGAAGCAAATAGATAAAGTGGATTGTTCAATGCGGACTATAAAAAAGGATATCAAAGCTACTCACGATAGAAAAAAGTA
This sequence comes from Cibotium barometz, assembly GCF_041138505.1. Taxonomy (NCBI): domain Eukaryota; kingdom Viridiplantae; phylum Streptophyta; class Polypodiopsida; order Cyatheales; family Cibotiaceae; genus Cibotium; species Cibotium barometz. Next base: position 11,507,126 of record NC_141065.1, on the reverse strand, counting down.
GCGTGTTGATCTCAAGTAGACTACTAGAGAATTTGATGAAGGTGATATGGTCTTCCTTGTTGGTATACGACCCAACCACAGAAAATCCCTCTCCTTGGGGAAAAGTACAAGAAGTTTTTGCCCATATAACATAAACCCTACACAAATATGAGGAAAGTTGGAGATTAAGTTATAGATTGTGCATGAATACGAGGAAAGTTGGAGATTGAGCTCGTGAACTTTTATTCCCTCCTCCATACTGGAAGATCCACAATGTATTTTCATGCGAGCTCATTTGAAGAAAGAAGAAGTATGTTCTAGGTCCAAGTCATGTATTGGATGATGAGAAGGTAGGCCTAGATATATGAACACTCATAATGCTCGATGCCATCATCCCTGCCCCCTCTCCAGATCATGCCCATATGATCTAGCTCACACACATCGCTATCACATACGTCAGCATCAGTGTCCATATCATCATGTGCAAATATGTGTGTATGTATCATCATGTGCACATGTGTGTGTGATACATCAATATCATCGTATGTGTGTGTAATAGATCATCATGCGTATGGGTTTATATAAGATACATCATCATCATCATCATCATCAGATCCGTGCATCGATGTAGTCTACAGTATTAAGAACGTAATCATGGCGGCTTAAGAGTGTCAGACACTCGTACAAGTCACCAAAAGAAGACTCATCCCATGAATGCGAACAATGCCGAACCTTCTGTGTCAACGCATTCGAGCACAGAGTGGGTCAACAAAGTTGCCGTATGTGGACCATATATCCTCCTCATCAAAACAACACCTCATATGACTAGGCAACAAACATGCAAGCTCCAACGTCCAACAATGGCATGAGTATGCCATCTCTTCATAGCGTGGAGTCTGTAAATGAGGGTATAGAGGTCCTAAGCCTTGAAGCACTACTAAACGTACGTGTGAAATTGACAAAAGATATGTGAACCATGACACAAAATGGCAACTCATAATATCGATCGTAGAGCGACGATAATAGTGCATGAGCGGCTCTCCCATCATCCGATCGTAAACGGAAAAACAATCAAAACGATGTCGTCTTGCTCGCGCGATGATGATGCAAAGTCGTACCATGGTGCCCAACTGAAGGGTAAAAGTAATAAGAATCATAACCCATGGTCGTGTGTGAACACTACCCAAAGTGCACAAGCGTGTGAAAAAACGCCACAACCAATGCTCAACACAAGCCCCACACGTGACTCATACAGGGTGCAATCACGTGTGAACAAGACCCACAATAGATCCCTGAAAACACGCTCTCCCCTCACCCCCATGTAACATGCCTAACAATCACTAAAAATATGTGTGATCCATCCTCTAGACCTAAAATCCTCTCCAAATGTGCGTATGCAAAATTTGCACGAAAGCAGCCTCTTTCAATACCAGTGTAGCGAAGGTGTGTACATGTGTGCAAGAAAATAGGATAAGGTTAATGGTGAAGATAACGGGCTAGGCAAATGACCATAGAGTGTGGAGTGAAAGAAGGCTTGAGTGCACAAAGCGTGGGAATCAAATCCTTGTCAAGAGCGCGAATGGATCCAAACCCTAGAATAGGTACCTCCTTTATTTTCCTCCCCTTTTTTCTTTTACTCAAAACTTTCTTCTCGTGCCACCAACCTCTAAGAGGCCCTAACGGTGCCTATTCTAGCCTAAAACCAAAACTTACAGTATCTTATCCAGTTTCGCTTTCAGATAAAGCAGCAAATCGGATGGTGAGACCCTATCTATCTGGAGTCCCTGAGCTGTCTCTAGAGGATGACACGATAGCCTTTGCCTTCAAGCACCTTCACTACGCAGATTAAGTCATCTCGGCTCGATAATTGGAGAGCCTCTACTTTCTGAGTACTACTGAATGATCGGCGGAGGTACACGTGTGCTTAGGATAGTCAGTAGATCATGGCACACCACCTATAGTCGGCATGAGCGGTTGGCAGAGAACATTGCCTTTGCCATGATCCTTAGTGAACTGCCTGCTACAAGAGGGATAGTTCTCTATGAGCACCACCTCGACGAGACCTTAGTGTTCATAGATTGATGTGTACGACTCTGGGGCATTATATTCCTTGATACAGGATCTCGATTGCTGGCCGAGCCTACGTCGGTCTTTGGTTTTAGAATAATCATGAGGGATGGATGATGTCATATCTAGAATTAAGGCATTGGATAAGGATGTCAAGGAAGCACTTCGTATATGGGTCACAACCACCATAGCCATTTCGAGGCAAGGGTAAAAACCTTGGAGAGAGGGAGTGTTGAATTGGACAGATTCTATGGACGAGTAGTGTAACATGTGCGGGGTACAGTAAGATGGATCTCGCCAAATTGACAGTTAATGGTATAGTCTGAGATGGGAGGACATGAAAGCTTACCTCCATCAAAGGTTTTGTCCCCATGGAAGAGAAGATAAATGAGTTTATAGAGTTTTCTCAAGCAGGCAAACTTACGGAGGCGTATTATCAATTGATCTTACGTAAGCCTAGTCCGACATGCTCTTCCGATGGAAGACGAGACCCTTCTCCATGGGTTTGTCAGAAGATTGGATCCTCCCTTGGATAGATTGGTTAAGAATGCGAAACTGTCTTTGTTAGCGGCGGGGAAGCAATTAAGATGGTGGTGGCTGAGGATTTTGTGCATGTATTTCTTTCTAAGGAGACCGTGTAGTAAAAGGCCTTTTTGCCCCGTCCCAAAGAGAGCTCCATGTAATTCTAGTATGCCAAATTTAAAGAGAAATAGGGGACAAGATTGGAGCCAAGTATGAAAAGCGAGTGGGCACAGTGGACATGATTCTTTCCCTAGAATGCCTTTGGATTTGCAGTTTTAGCTCAGGAAGGAGTATGAAGTGTTTTAGATGCGAGCAGCTACTGGGACATTTTATGAATGGTTGTGCCAACGCACCGATTGATGTTACCATTCTAACTCCACCATAGAACTTGCTTGACAAGTCAAAGGAGGCAAGTTCTAGCCCAGTCTCAGCAACTTCTAATGCCATTATAATAGTAGCTAACCCCAGAGAAAGAAGGAAGAGGTAGACTTCGTTCGATAGAGTGGAGCACCAGGATCGAAACCAACGATTCTCACTAAGTTACACCCCATCCGATTTTTGAGGTAAGAATTTTAAGCTTTTTGTTGATTCGAGAAACGCTCATTCATTCATTCATTTCACTTGGATGTTGCATAAATTAGTAATCGACCAGAAGCAAGGCAGACCAATGCGAGTGGAATTGGGTAGTGGAAGTTACTTGCCAAAAGACGGATGTAATTCAGTTTCTCTTGGATGGGAACCTAGCCAAATATTATCACAAAGGCACCATTTCCTTCATGGATCTTCATGTGAACAAGATGAAAGGAACTGGAGTAGTTTGTTGAACTCCCACCCCGTAACCTGTAAAAGTAGTAAAGTTATTGAAGGGACTCCAGCAGAAGCAAGCCATCCTGCAGATAAAGAGTTGCAAGGAAACCATGTTGGTTAAGTGAGTATATACTGTGACGTAGATTTAACTACAATACCCTCGACTCGTGAGGTGGATCATGAGAAAGAGTTCATTCTCGGAGCCCAACAATAGTGAATGTTGAGCTTATAAGAAGGCCATTCCGAAAGCAACCAAGCGCGGGGAATAATCGAGATAACTGTTTGAGGAGAGCTTTGTTTGGCCCATTTGTATCCCCTTGCTATGTGGTGCTCGTTCTCTTTCAGAAGAAGAATGATGGGACTATGAGATTGTATATTCAGGGTTAAATCGGCTTACTGTTAAGAATAAGCATCTTACTCCTGGAATGTGCTGTTAGATTGATCGCATAAAGGCCAGATATTTATAAAGATTGACTTAAACTTAGGATGTTATCGTATCATAATATTCCTAAGATAGATTTTAATACATGGTATGCACATTACGAGTTCACGATAATGCTGTTGGGATTAAACAAATTCCCCTTCTAGCTATAACTGTTGAATGCAAAAAGAAAAAGAAAAGAAACCTTCGGATGATTTTATCTCGGTCTTCATTGATGCAATTCTAGTTTGCTCGAAGAATGTAGCTGATCGCATGTGAAGTATGTGTCTCTTCAAAGTCCTCGAAAGCCTCCAGAAGCACAGACTTTTCTCTAAGAAGAGTGCATGTACCTTCTTTACCATCAAATTGAATATCCGGGATCATAATGTCAAGAGATAGTATATTAGCTGATCCTGCCAAGGTGCAAAAGCGGCTATCGATTTGCCAGAACCAAAGACGATAGAGGAAGTCAAATGGTTCTTGGGATTGATAAGATGGTATCCGATGTTCATATGCCAAGATTGTTTCTCCTTTGACGGCGCTTCTCAAGAAGGACATTCCATTCTAATGGTCTGCGCGATGTGCCAAAGTAACTTTGATAAGCTGAGGGGTTGCTTGACTAATCCGCTGGTGCTATAGCTAAGATCTCACGAGAGGAACAGTGATGACGTAGAGTTGCTTGTCTTCTCGGCTTATAGATCATAAAATTTTAAAGCAAATTTTCAACCAGAATGATGTTAACATCACGCAAAGAAGATAAATACAAACACTTCGAGAGTTTGGTTTTAAAATCAAGTATAGGTTAGACAAGGAGAATGCGGTCATAGATATATTAGGCAGGAAGGCCTCCTTACTTGCACGTTGAGATTAAGGAAGAGATTGGATTAGATAAGTTCCTTATCCCTATTATCATATTGCTTACCGCAAAAGTAAAGGCAACCCTAGAAGTAAAGAAAATTCATGGATTCACGTTAGAGGTGGATGCTTGTACTTCAATAATCGGTTGTATATTTTTCAAGATAGAGATCTTAATAAGAGGATTCTAAAGAAAGCTCATGACACGCCCCAGCTAAGTGAAGACCGTCATGGTGGCTGCTACAAAGAAGCATTTCTTTTAGCCTTGCAAAGGTGAAATGACAAAAACGCCAAGACACGTGCATCCTATTTCACATATACAATTAGAATACATAAGCATGGATTCCATCATTAGATTTTTCTTCAGTCGATGCAGGACATGATTCCATCTTAGCCGTGTGGTAGATCGCTTGACGAAGGTTGCTCATTCGATTCTTTTGAAAAAGACTTATACTGCTCTTGGTGTTTGCTAAAAGTCATTCCAAAGGATATATTTAGACTTTACTTTGGAAGGATAGTTAGGGATCGGGGTGCTGAATTCATGTGTCCTGCTCTTGGAATAAATGCTTTGAAGCTGTAGCTCTATAGATTTTGGTACTATCTAGAAATTGATGATTAGGCAGAGAGGGTAATCAAAGACATTCTTCGAGCATTCCATGGAAGGGAACCCAAAAAATGGATGAATTCTCCACATTCGGTATAATTTTATTGCGATGCATCTTATAGTAGATTGTGCAACACCATTGATTTAGTTCAACCCACTGGTCAGAGTGGAAGTCTTGAAGCAAATAGATAAAGTGGATTGTTCAATGCGGACTATAAAAAAGGATATCAAAGCTACTCACGATAGAAAAAAGTAGCGTGTTGATCTCAAGTAGACTACTAGAGAATTTGATGAAGGTGATATGGTCTTCCTTGTTGGTATACGACCCAACCACAGAAAATCCCTCTCCTTGGGGAAAAGTACAAGAAGTTTTTGCCCATATAACATAAACCCTACACAAATATGAGGAAAGTTGGAGATTAAGTTATAGACTGTGCATGAATACGAGGAAAGTTGGAGATTGAGCTCGTGAACTTTTATTCCCTCCTCCATACTGGAAGATCCACAATGTATTTTCATGCGAGCCCATTTGAAGAAAGAAGAAGTATGTTCTAGATCCAAGTCATGTATTGGATGATGAGAAGGTAGGCCTAGATATATGAACACTCATAATGCTCGATGCCATCATCCCTGCCCCCTCTCCAGATCATGCCCACATGATCTAGCTCACACACATCGCTATCACATACGTCAGCATCAGTGTCCATATCATCATGTGCAAATATGTGTGTATGTATCATCATGTGCACATGTGTGTGTGATACATCAATATCATCGTATGTGTGTGTAATAGATCATCATGCGTATGGGTTTATATAAGATACATCATCATCAGATCCGTGCATCGATGTAGTCTACAGTATTAAGAACGTAATCATGGCGGCTTAAGAGTGTCAGACACTCGTACAAGTCACCAAAAGAAGACTCATCCCATGAATGCGAACAATGCCGAACCTTCTGTGTCAACGCATTCGAGCACAGAGTGGGTCAACAAAGTTGCCGTATGTGGACCATATATCCTCCTCATCAAAACAACACCTCATATGACTAGGCAACAAACATGCAAGCTCCAACGTCCAACAATGGCATGAGTATGCCATCTCTTCATAGCGTGGAGTCTGTAAATGAGGGTATAGAGGTCCTAAGCCTTGAAGCACTACTAAACGTACGTGTGAAATTGACAAAAGATATGTGAACCATGACACAAAATGGCAACTCATAATATCGATCGTAGAGCGACGATAATAGTGCATGAGCGGCTCTCCCATCATCCGATCGTAAACGGAAAAACAATCAAAACGATGTCGTCTTGCTCGCGCGATGATGATGCAAAGTCGTACCATGGTGCCCAACTGAAGGGTAAAAGTAATAAGAATCATAACCCATGGTCGTGTGTGAACACTACCCAAAGTGCACAAGCGTGTGAAAAAACGCCACAACCAATGCTCAACACAAGCCCCACACGTGACTCATACAGGGTGTAATCACGTGTGAACAAGACCCACAATAGATCCCTGAAAACACGCTCTCCCCTCACCCCTATGTAACATGCCTAACAATCACTAAAAATATGTGTGATCAATCCTCTAGACCTCAAATCCTCTCCAAATGTGCGTATGCAAAATTTGCACGAAAGCAGCCTCTTTCAATACCAGTGTAGCGAAGGTGTGTACATGTGTGCAAGAAAATAGGATAAGGTTAATGGTGAAGATAACGGGCTAGGCAAATGACCATAGAGTGTGGAGTGAAAGAAGGCTTGAGTGCACAAAGCGTGGGAATCAAATCCTTGTCAAGAGCGCGAATGGATCCAAACCCTAGAATAGGTGCCTCCTTTATTTTCCTCCCCTTTTTTCTTTTACTCAAAACTTTCTTCTCGTGCCACCAACCTCTAAGAGGCCCTAACGGTGCCTATTCTAGCCTAAAACCAAAACTTACAGTATCTTATCCAGTTTCGCTTTCAGATAAAGCAGCAAATCGGATGGTGAGACCCTATCTATCTAGAGTCCCTGAGCTGTCTCTAAGGATGACACGATAGCCTTTGCCTTCAAGCACCTTCACTACGCAGATTAAGTCATCTCGGCTCGATAATTGGAGAGCCTCTACTTTCTGAGTACTACTGAATGATCGGCGGAGGTACACGTGTGCTTAGGATAGTCAGTAGATCATGGCACACCACCTATAGTCGGCATGAGCGGTTGGCAGAGAACATTGCCTTTGCCATGATCCTTAGTGAACTGCCTGTTACAAGAGGGATAGTTCTCTATAAGCACCACCTCGACGAGACCTTAGTGTTCATAGATTGATGTGTACGACTCTGGGGCATTATATTCCTTGATACAGGATCTCGATTGCTGGCCGAGCCTACGACGGTCTTTTGTTTTAGAATAATCATGAGGGATGGATGATGTCATATCTAGAATTAAGGCATTGGATAAGGATGTCAAGGAAGCACTTCGTATATGGGTCACAACCACCATAGCCATTTCGAGGCAAGGGTAAAAACCTTGGAGAGAGGGAGTGTTGAATTGGACAGATTCTATGGACGAGTAGTGTAACATGTGCGGGGTACAGTAAGATGGATCTCGCCAAATTGAAAGTTAATGGTATAGTCTGAGATGGGAGGACATGAAAGCTTACCTCCATCAAAGGTTTTGTCCCCATGGAAGAGAAGATAAATGAGTTTATAGAGTTTTCTCAAGCAGGCAAACTTACGGAGGCGTATTATCAATTGATCTTACGTAAGCCTAGTCCGACATGCTCTTCCGATGGAAGACGAGACCCTTCTCCATGGGTTTGTCAGAAGATTGGATCCTCCCTTGGATAGATTGGTTAAGAATGCGAAACTGTCTTTGTTAGCGGCGGGGAAGCAATTAAGATGGTGGTGGCTGAGGATTTTGTGCATGTATTTCTTTCTAAGGAGACCGTGTAGTAAAAGGCCTTTTTGCCCCGTCCCAAAGAGAGCTCCATCTAATTCTAGTATGCCAAATTCAAAGAGAAATAGGGGACAAGATTGGAGCCAAGTATGAAAAGCGAGTGGGCACGGTGGACATGATTCTTTCCCTAGAATGCCTTTGGATTTGCAGTTTTAGCTCAGGAAGGAGTATGAAGTGTTTTAGATGCGAGCAGCTATTGGGACATTTTATGAATGGTTGTGCCAACGCACCGATTGATGTTACCATTCTAACTCCACCATAGAACTTGCTTGACAAGTCAAAGGAGGCAAGTTCTAGCCCAGTCTCAGCAACTTCTAATGCCATTATAATAGTAGCTAACCCCAGAGAAAGAAGGAAGAGGTAGACTTCGTTCGATAGAGTGGAGCACCAGGATCGAAACCAACGATTCTCACTAAGTTACACCCCATCCGATTTTTGAGGTAAGAATTTTAAGCTTTTTGTTGATTCGAGAAACGCTCATTCATTCATTCATTTCACTTGGATGTTGCATAAATTAGTAATCGACCAGAAGCAAGGCAGACCAATGCGAGTGGAATTGGGTAGTGGAAGTTACTTGCCAAAAGACGGATGTAATTCAGTTTCTCTTGGATGGGAACCTAGCCAAATATTATCACAAAGGCACCATTTCCTTCATGGATCTTCATGTGAACAAGATGAAAGGAACTGGAGTAGTTTGTTGAACTCCCACCCCGTAACCTGTAAAAGTAGTAAAGTTATTGAAGGGACTCCAGCAGAAGCAAGCCATCCTGCAGATAAAGAGTTGCAAGGAAACCATGTTGGTTAAGTGAGTATATACTGTGACGTAGATTTAACTACAATACCCTCGACTCGTGAGGTGGATCATGAGAAAGAGTTCATTCTCGGAGCCCAACAATAGTGAATCTTGAGCTTATAAGAAGGCCATTCCGAAAGCAACCGAGCGCGGGGAATAATCGAGATAACTGTTTGAGGAGAGCTTTGTTTGGCCCATTTGTATCCCCTTGCTATGTGGTGCTCATTCTCTTTCAGAAGAAGAATGATGGGACTATGAGATTGTATATTCAGGGTTAAATCGGCTTACTGTTAAGAATAAGCATCTTACTCCTGGAATGTGCTGTTAGATTGATCGCATAAAGGCCAGATATTTATAAAGATTGACTTAAACTTAGGATGTTATCGTATCATAATATTCCTAAGATAGATTTTAATACATGGTATGCACATTACGAGTTCACGATAATGCTGTTGGGATTAAACAAATTCCCCTTCTAGCTATAACTGTTGAATGCAAAAAGAAAAAGAAAAGAAACCTTCGGATGATTTTATCTCGGTCTTCATTGATGCAATTCTAGTTTGCTCGAAGAATGTAGCTGATCGCATGTGAAGTATGTGTCTCTTCAAAGTCCTCGAAAGCCTCCAGAAGCACAGACTTTTCTCTAAGAAGAGTGCATGTACCTTCTTTACCATCAAATTGAATATCCGGGATCATAATGTCAAGAGATAGTATATTAGCTGATCCTGCCAAGGTGCAAAAGCGGCTATCGATTTGCCAGAACCAAAGACGATAGAGGAAGTCAAATGGTTCTTGGGATTGATAAGATGGTATCCGATGTTCATATGCCAAGATTGTTTCTCCTTTGACGGCGCTTCTCAAGAAGGACATTCCATTCTAATGGTCTGCGCGATGTGCCAAAGTAACTTTGATAAGCTGAGGGGTTGCTTGACTAATCCGCTGGTGCTATAGCTAAGATCTCACGAGAGGAACAGTGATGACGTAGAGTTGCTTGTCTTCTCGGGTTATAGATCATAAAATTTTAAAGCAAATTTTCAACCAGAATGATGTTAACATCAGCAAAGAAGATAAATACAAACACTTCGAGAGTTTGGTTTTAAAATCAAGTATAGGTTAGACAAGGAGAATGCGGTCATAGATATATTAGGCAGGAAGGCCTCCTTACTTGCACGTTGAGATTAAGGAAGAGATTGGATTAGATAAGTTCCTTATCCCTATTATCATATTGCTTACCGCAAAAGTAAAGGCAACCCTAGAAATAAAGAAAATTCATGGATTCACGTTAGAGGTGGATGCTTGTACTTCAATAATCGGTTGTATATTTTTCAAGATAGAGATCTTAATAAGAGGATTCTAAAGAAAGCTCGTGACACGCCCCAGCTAAGTGAAGACCGTCATGGTGGCTGCTACAAAGAAGCATTTCTTTTAGCCTTGCAAAGGTGAAATGACAAAAACGCCAAGACACGTGCATCCTATTTCACATATACAATTAGAATACATAAGCATGGATTCCATCATTAGATTTTTCTTCAGTCGATGCAGGACATGATTCCATCTTAGCCGTGTGGTAGATCGCTTGACGAAGGTTGCTCATTCGATTCTTTTGAAAAAGACTTATACTGCTCTTGGTGTTTGCTAAAAGTCATTCCAAAGGATATATTTAGACTTTACTTTGGAAGGATAGTTAGGGATCGGGGTGCTGAATTCATGTGTCCTGCTCTTGGAATAAATGCTTTGAAGCTGTAGCTCTATAGATTTTGGTACTATCTAGAAATTGATGATTAGGCAGAGAGGGTAATCAAAGACATTCTTCGAGCATTCCATGGAAGGGAACCCAAAAAATGGATGAATTCTCCACATTCGGTATAATTTTATTGCGATGCATCTTATAGTAGATTGTGCAACACCATTGATTTAGTTCAACCCACTGGTCAGAGTGGAAGTCTTGAAGCAAATAGATAAAGTGGATTGTTCAATGCGGACTATAAAAAAGGATATCAAAGCTACTCACGATAGAAAAAAGTAGCGTGTTGATCTCAAATAGACTACTAGAGAATTTGATGAAGGTGATATGGTCTTCCTTGTTGGTATACGACCCAACCACAGAAAATCCCTCTCCTTGGGGAAAAGTACAAGAAGTTTTTGCCCATATAACATAAACCCTACACAAATATGAGGAAAGTTGGAGATTAAGTTATAGACTGTGCATGAATACGAGGAAAGTTGGAGATTGAGCTCGTGAACTTTTATTCCCTCCTCCATACTGGAAGATCCACAATGTATTTTCATGCGAGCTCATTTGAAGAAAGAAGAAGTATGTTCTAGATCCAAGTCATGTATTGGATGATGAGAAGGTAGGCCTAGATATATGAACACTCATAATGCTCGATGCCATCATCCCTGCCCCCTCTCCAGATCATGCCCACATGATCTAGCTCACACACATCGCTATCACATACGTCAGCATCAGTGTCCATATCATCATGTGCAAATATGTGTGTATGTATCATCATGTGCACATGTGTGTGTGATACATCAATATCATCGTATGTGTGTGTAATAGATCATCATGCGTATGGGTTTATATAAGATACATCATCATCATCATCATCATCAGATCCGTGCATCGATGTAGTCTACAGTATTAAGAACGTAATCATGGCGGCTTAAGAGTGTCAGACACTCGTACAAGTCACCAAAAGAAGACTCATCCCATGAATGCGAACAATGCCGAACCTTCTGTGTCAACGCATTCGAGCACAGAGTGGGTCAACAAAGTTGCCGTATGTGGACCATATATCCTCCTCATCAAAACAACACCTCATATGACTAGGCAACAAACATGCAAGCTCCAACGTCCAACAATGGCATGAGTATGCCATCTCTTCATAGCGTGGAGTCTGTAAATGAGGGTATAGAGGTCCTAAGCCTTGAAGCACTACTAAACGTACGTGTGAAATTGACAAAAGATATGTGAACCATGACACAAAATGGCAACTCATAATATCGATCGTAGAGCGACGATAATAGTGCATGAGCGGCTCTCCCATGATCCGATCGTAAACGAAAAAACAATCAAAACGATGTCGTCTTGCTTGCGCGATGATGATGCAAAGTCGTACCATGGTGCCCAACTGAAGGGTAAAAGTAATAAGAATCATAACCCATGGTCGTGTGTGAACACTACCCAAAGTGCACAAGCGTGTGAAAAAACGCCACAACCAATGCTCAACACAAGCCCCACACGTGACTCATATAGGGTGCAATCACGTGTGAACAAGACCCACAATAGATCCCTGAAAACACGCTCTCCCCTCACCCCCATGTAACATGCCTAACAATCACTAAAAATATGTGTGATCAATCCTCTAGACCTCAAATCCTCTCCAAATGTGCGTATGCAAAATTTGCACGAAAGCAGCCTCTTTCAATACCAGTGTAGCGAAGGTGTGTACATGTGTGCAAGAAAATAGGATAAGGTTAATGGTGAAGATAACGGGCTAGGCAAATGACCATAGAGTGTGGAGTGAAAGAAGGCTTGAGTGCACAAAGCGTGGGAATCAAATCCTTGTCAAGAGCGCGAGTGGATCCAAACCCTAGAATAGGTACCTCCTTTATTTTCCTCCCCTTTTTTCTTTTACTCAAAACTTTCTTCTCGTGCCACCAACCTCTAAGAGGCCCTAACGGTGCCTATTCTAGCCTAAAACCAAAACTTACAGTATCTTATCCAGTTTCGCTTTCAGATAAAGCAGCAAATCGGATGGTGAGACCCTATCTATCTGGAGTCCCTGAGCTGTCTCTAGAGGATGACACGATAGCCTTTGCCTTCAAGCACCTTCACTACGCAGATTAAGTCATCTCGGCTCGATAATTGGAGAGCCTCTACTTTCTGAGTACTACTGAATGATCAGCGGAGGTACACGTGTGCTTAGGATAGTCAGTAGATCATGGCACACCACCTATAGTCGGCATGAGCGGTTGGCCGAGAACATTGCCTTTGCCATGATCCTTAGTGAACTGCCTGTTACAAGAGGGATAGTTCTCTATCAGCACCACCTCGACGAGACCTTAGTGTTCATAGATTGATGTGTACGACTCTGGGGCATTATATTCCTTGATACAAGATGTCGATTGCTGGCCGAGCCTACGACGGTCTTTTGTTTTAGAATAATCATGAGGGATGGATGATGTCATATCTAGAATTAAGGCATTGGATAAGGATGTCAAGGAAGCACTTCGTATATGGGTCACAACCACCATAGCCATTTCGAGGCAAGGGTAAAAACCTTGGAGAGAGGGAGTGTTGAATTGGACAGATTCTATGGACGAGTAGTGTAACATGTGCGGGGTACAGTAAGATGGATCTCGCCAAATTGAAAGTTAATGGTATAGTCTGAGATGGGAGGACATGAAAGCTTACCTCCATCAAAGGTTTTGTCCCCATGGAAGAGAAGATAAATGAGTTTATAGAGTTTTCTCAAGCAGGCAAACTTACGGAGGCGTATTATCAATTGATCTTACGTAAGCCTAGTCCGACATGCTCTTCCGATGGAAGACGAGACCCTTCTCCATGGGTTTGTCAGAAGATTGGATCCTCCCTTGGATAGATTGGTTAAGAATGCGAAACTGTCTTTGTTAGCGGCGGGGAAGCAATTAAGATGGTGGTGGCTGAGGATTTTGTGCATGTATTTCTTTCTAAGGAGACCGTGTAGTAAAAGGCCTTTTTGCCCCCTCCCTGTAAGATCCCTGTTCCCACCGAGCAACGGATTCGGGGTACTGGCAGCGGAAGTAGCGCTTCTCGCGCGGGACAGGGGTCACACTCGGGGCCTCGCCCACGGATATCCGGATAAGAGACTAATCCGTCGGTTGTTCCAAAACCGAACCCGGAAAAACTTTCTTAACCGGAAGCACGGGCGATTCCACCAGGATAACTTTTTACTCTAACGTAGTCAAGATCATTTCTGATCGAGATGATCCAATTACATCTATAAGATACTTAGTCAGTTCAAGGAAGAGACTTGCACTTGGATCATTGGGATCAACGCTTCTTTCCCCATTCAAGAGGCACAGCCGTTGGTTCCTATCCATAGAACAGTTACTGTCCGGGATTTTTTTTTCTATCGTAAAAACAAAAGTTTGAGTCTCGATTTACGGATCCATCAGTCCAGCCTAACCCCATCCAATCCCATGGGTTAGCCAACCGCCCAACCACTGTAGTGATGGGATCCAATTAAAAATTTGGTTAGGTTTTGTCCCGGGTACCAAGGAAAAGAGTTCCAAGGCCCCCTAGCCGGATGTTCATGCAAAATAAAACTAGTCACACCACTCACACACCCAATATGAAATTACCTTTTTCAACCAGATTCAACCAGTTTAAAACAATCCTTTAATAAAACCATAGTATCATTGATCACCATCTTCCACTTTATCCAATTGATTCTTAATTTCCCATCATTCCTTCATCAGAGTATCTATGGCATCATTGGCAACTAGAACGCTCAGGAGCCGTTTCGATAGTTCCTAACCCATAATACTTGGCAATATAATCACTTAACAAGATGGACTCTCGTTGAAGATCAGCAAGATCAACCAACGGATCCATATAAGGAGCCATGGACTCATCCATTGAAGACCAGCAAGGTCAATCAACCAGATCCATGCTCGATTTCAGAAAACAACTCCAACTCTGTTCCAATATCTTCCTCGATGCACGCGTGGGTATCCTAGGCGACCCAGAGCCCGAGCACCGTATGGTCAGCACCCTCTAGGATCCTTCGCAGGTAACCTAGCGCTTCACGCATAGGCCGCTTCCTTGGCCCCTCATCCATCGTACCAAAAGCTCACCATTTTAATCGCACCGAGGCTGGTCAAGACCTCGGCCGACCTTGCTACGCGAGACGTCCTTCATTGACTCCCCGTCAGCAGTTGCAACTTTCTCATCACGACCTTAATCACAAGACGGTCAAAATGCTCCCCCCAGCATTCTTGACATAAAACAATCATTTACAAACAGCATTTACAAACAGCATTTACAAACCGTTTACAATACAATTTCTATTTTAACTTTCATTTTTCCACATTATCCCTCCTCAATCTACATTACTTATTCCATATTCCATTTATATGTATACTCATCCCATCACATCATTTCCATCTCATCACTTCAGATTCCCTCACATCACAATCGTATATTCACATCCATACATCCACAACTATATGCGTACATTCACATCTACATGCATACATCTACATCCCTATGCATACATCCACATCCACATTCACATTTACCTCCATACATCTACATCTACATGCATACATCCACTCCACATTCACATCCACATCTATACACCTACATCTACATGCATACATCCACCTCTCCATTCACATCTACGTCTATACACCTACATCTACGTGCATACATCCACCTCTCCATTCACATCTACGTCTATACACCTACATCTACGTGCATACATCCACATCTCCATTCACATCTACGTCTATACACCTACATCTACATGCATACATCCACATCTCCATTCCCATCTACGTCTATACATCTACATCTACATGTATACATCCACATCTCCATTCCCATCTACATCTATACATCTACATCTACATGTATACATCCACATCTCTATTCACATCTACATCTATACATCTACATCTACATATATACATCCACATCTCCATTCTCATCTACATCTATACATCTACATCTTCATGCAAACGTCCATATCTCCATGCATAATAATATTCTTTTAATTAATCTAGGATGATAGTTCCTAGGATATGGTAGGAAGTCGTCTTTTTATGCTTTGAATGAATTTATTTTATGCGTGATTTCTATAAAAATTTTGCCATAGCTCCGCTACTATGACTGATAAATCTCAATTTTTTTTTTCTAAGGGATAAAGCTTATCATTAAGGAAATAATTAGAATGGTCTCTAATTGGGTCATCAATCCATAATGGATTGAATCATCAGTGTGCATAAACTAAAAGCATAGCAAAAAGCCATTAATTTGGCCTCAAGCATAGCTTGATTAAGGAAAAGCTTTATGAAAAGCTTCATTTGGATTGAGAATGAGTCATGAGTATGACCATTTCTTGAGTGAGAGAGGGAAATTACATAAAAGCCATTAGAATTTAAACATAAATGGAAATTAACTTCTATAGCATTTATAAAATTATGTAACTCTTCACTACTATTCACCAATTAACTTCAATAGCATTTAAAAAACCATACCAATTAAATTTCTCAAGCTTGAGAGGGGTTGAGAAGAGAGAATCATTGAGAAATTATAGAAAAGATCAAAATTCAATATACTTACCTTATGATTTGCTTGATTCTTTATTCACGGTAGAGGCCCCCAACCAATCAATTGGTTTAGTATGTTGATGGAGCCACCAATGGGGATTAAAGAAAGAGAGAGTGTCAAAAACTAGTGAATTATTAAAGAATTCACAGTTCTTGGCTTAGGTGGAGTAACATAGCATAAGACACTATATATTTTGGCTTAGATGGAGTAGAGTAACAAGATATAAGACTCTATCTAATTTGGCTTAGGTGGAGTAGAGTAACAAGGCATAAGACTCTATCTAATTTGGCTTAGGTGGAGTAGAGTAACAAGGCATAAGACTCTATATTTTTTTCAACAAGGGAAGGCTTCTATTTATAGGAAAATTTGAGCTCCTAACCAAACAAACCGATTCTAGAATTTTCTAAGTCAGTTTGGTCACTTTTTGACCATTTTTAGGTCAGTTAAGCTAACTTTTTGGAACTAGACTTGAATGAGGAGAGAGGAGAGATGTCTCAATTTTTATGAGTTTAAAACTCATTCAAGCATGTGAAATATGCACCTCCTTTAAAGAATTCCCCTTCCTTACATATGTGTCAAAATTTTATTGCTCATAGTTTTTTACTAATAAACCTTGTACATTTTCAACTCTTCATCTTATGTGAAATATGCACCTCCTTTAAAGAATTCCTCTTCCTTACATATGTGTCATAGTTTTTTTTTACTAATAAACCTTGTACATTTTCAACTCTTCATCTTATGTGAAATATGCACCTCCTTTAAAGAACTCCCCTTCCTTACATAGGTGTCATAATGGAATCATTTTAATATTGCTCATAGTTTTTTACTAATAAACCTTGTACATTTTCAACTCTTCATCTTATGTGAGCATTTAAGGGACTCCCCTTCCTTACATATGTGTCATAATAAAATCATTATACCCAAAATATCCCATATTTTTAATATTGCTCATAGTTTTTTTACTAATAAACCTTGTACATTTTCAACTCTTCACCTCATGTGAGCATTTACTCATTTTTGGGTATCTTCTTTTTACAAATAGGATTTATCTCCTCCCTACACATGTATTGATGCTATTGGCCCATAGGAACTTTAATTGGACCATAGTCTAAAGATTTCTGAAAATCTATACCCTTAGACTAAGGTTCTTTATACCTATTTCCAATTAATTCCAATTGCACATTGGAATATTCTTTTTGAATTTCTGTTTCAGGGGAATTCATCTTAATTATATGAGATATTTTTCTATCTAAAAATATTCAAAATCTGAATATTCTCTCTCTAGAATATTTTCTCTCTCTAGGTTAAAACAGTTAGAAACAAGGTCTTTATATTTCTGAAGAGGGATTGATTACAGGGGAAGATACTAGACATCAAAAAGGGGTTGGGGGAGGAATCTTACATTCTACCCCACTTAAAAAATGCGAGATGTCCTCATCTCGCAACTTGGGATAATTTCGCAAGATGCACGAATATGAGACTTAGAGAAAAATTTTAATCAAGATTAACCACCAAGAAAAGTCTTAAAGAGGGCAAGATAAGAACAAGATTTAAACTTTATTCATTCTCGGAACTTATACAGTAAAGATAGAAGAACTCTTTACACTTCCATAAGCCCGTCCATCATATGGTCACAAAAGCAGTCCTCACAAGCTGCACAAGTATAGGGTAACTCATCTATGGGAATGATTCTGCTGGTTATTGCCGCACCTATCTCAGTGGTATGAGGTGATCCAACAAAAGGACCTCTGAGAGGCAAGCCAAAAACGGGGTAAAGGCATATCTTCTCATGAGGAAGAAAACACGCCAGTAAGAAGACCCGCTCAGAAAACCCAAGATGCCTTGATCTCATGACGCAGTAGTATCGGGGACCCAAACCCAAGGCTTTGATAACCATGGCCAAGCGGACATTGTTACGAAAGTGCTGCTGACCCCAGGGTGTTACCCTAGTTATGTTTTGATAGGTCCGCCATTTGGTCTGCGCTACAGAAGTTCCTAGGTGAGGAAAAAGTGAGCGCTCATACTGTTCTATAAAGTCTTTCTTCACAGACTCTCTTGCGTCTTGAAGGTGAGAAATCATCATGGATAAAACTAGTTCTTGTTGCCAAGCCATGAAGGAGATTAAGAAAGAAAGGAGATTGATGGGAGTAAGATTACTGTGAGCGATAAGTAAAAGTTACGACTTATATAGAGGAAGGAGCTAGCGTAACCTAGAAGCCATCGGTAACTTGCCACTAAAGTTTTTTTCGTCTTTCCATGATTTGAGTTTGACACATTTTTCTATAGAAGGCATTAAGAATTTTGAGATGAGGAGATAAAAGAAACTTGTAGGCTAAGTCACCTACTTTCATTGAATTTAGATATAAGGATCACAATATCTGGGGGATAACTTCTTATACTCCCCAAGAGATAAAGAACTTTTTTTGGGCCGTACTCGAATGAAAACCAAAACCTTGGTATCCAAAACATCGATTTTCACTTCTGAACTCATTGTTTTGAATCCTTAAAATAGGCGTGACTCCTGAGAAGTATTCTAGGAAAAGGGTCTTCCTTTTTTTAAACAGAAACTTTCTTTTATTTTAGAGAGGGAATAATTATAAGATCCGAAAGGGAGATTCTTACTCCTATATACCTCGAAGGCTGGGGAGGAATCTTACATCCTACCCCACTTAAAAAGTGCGAGATGTCCTCATCTCGCAAGGTAGAGGACAGCTCTTATTCTTAAGATCCAATTTTATTCTAGGGTTCCTTATATTCTGGTCAACCCAACAGAACACTGGGATAAATATCCCTTATATAGAACTCATCATTAAATAACAATTCATTCAGATTATATCATTCATATCTTTAACATGATAATGGTCCATTAGACCGAAAAGTTTCCTTCGGAACATTCCTCCACACGGAAATTTTAGTCAAGCAAGTTCTCAATTTGACATCCCTTAACTTGATCTACCGGTCAAGTATTAACAGTAGTAATCTGACAGCACAACCCACTAATCTCATAGTGATTTGCTGAATTCGTTATCATCATTCTAGTTATGAATATCATCACAGGGACTCGTCCCATTCCCCCTCATTGTGGTTTCATTATATTTCAACTAATTTTTAAAAATCAACATTTTTTTTTCAATCAGCATTTTCAATCAGAATCCAAATCAATTCATCAATTCTCAAACAGAATTAAAAATCATATCAATCACATTCGAAATCATCATCTGGATAGCATTAACGCTTAAAATTTCAAGTCTTAGATTTACTCGTATATACTGTCAGTAAAGAGCTTCAGTATACTCTCGGTATATACGGGTAGTCACGGCCCTTGGAATTATAAGGTAAATACCATCATGTCTAGGCCTCAAGCAAGTCAGGGTTCTATATAATTGCAAAACTTCCATTTGAAGACCCAATTACCAAATTACGACTTTCAGTTTGAATATCAAATTGTATGAATTATATCACACAATCATAACCTTTTTGTGTTTCTTGATAAATTTTTGACATATTTGTCTTCTCAGTTGATGTTTATTAACCAAATGCTCTAATACCAACTGTAAGATCCCTGTTCCCACCGAGCAACAGATTCGGGGTACTGGCAGCGGAAGTAGCGCTTCTCGTGCGGGACAGGGGTCCCACACTTGGGGCCTCGCCCACGGATATCCGGATAAGAGACTAATCCGTCGGTTGTTCCAAAACCGAACCCGGAAAAACTTTCTTAACCGGAAGCACGGGCGATTCCACCAGGATAACTTTTTACTCTAACGTAGTCAAGATCATTTCTGATCGAGATGATCCAATTACATCTATAAGATACTTAGTCAGTTCAAGGAAGAAACTTGTACTTGGATCATTGGGATCAACGCTTTTTTCCCCATTCAAGAGGCACAGCCGTTGGTTCTTATCCATAGAACAGTTACTGTCCGGGATTTTTTTTTTCGATCGTAAAAACAAAAGTTTGAGTCTCGATTTACGGATCCATCAGTCCAGCCTAACCCCATCCAATCCCATGGGTTAGCCAACCGCCCAACCACTGTAGTGATGGGATCCAATTAAAAATTTGGTTAGGTTTTGTCCCGGGTACCAAGGAAAAGAGTTCCAAGGCCCCCTAGCCGGATGTTCATGCAAAATAAAACTAGTCACACCACTCACACACCCAATATGAAATTACCTTTTTCAACCAGATTCAACCAGTTTAAAACAATCCTTTAATAAAACCATAGTATCATTGATCACCATCTTCCACTTTATCCAATTGATTCTTAATTTCCCATCATTCCTTCATCAGAGTATCTATGGCATCATTGGCAACTAGAACGCTCAGGAGCCGTTTCGATAGTTCCTAGCCCATAATACTTGGCAATATAATCACTTAACAAGATGGACTCTCGTTGAAGATCAGCAAGATCAACCAACGGATCCATATAAGGAGCCATGGACTCATCCATTGAAGACCAGCAAGGTCAATCAACCAGATCCATGCTCGATTTCAGAAAACAACTCCAACTCTGTTCCAATATCTTCCTCGACGCACGCGTGGGTATCCTAGGCGACCCAGAGCCCGAGCACCGTATGGTCAGCACCCTCTAGGATCCTTCGCAGGTAACCTAGCGCTTCACGCATAGGCCGCTTCCTTGGCCCCTTATCCACCGTACCGGAAGCTCACCATTTTAATCGCACCGAGGCTGGTCAAGACCTCGGCCGACCTTGCTACGCGAGACATCCTTCATTGACTCCCCGTCAGCAGTTGCAACTTTCTCATCAAGACCTTAATCACAAGACGGTCAAAATGCTCCCCCCAGCATTCTTGACATAAAACAATCATTTACAAACAGCATTTACAAACAGCATTTACAAACCGTTTACAATACAATTTCTATTTTAACTTTCATTTTTCCACATTATCCCTCCTCAATCTACATTACTTATTCCATATTCCATTTATATGTATACTCATCCCATCACATCATTTCCATCTCATCACTTCAGATTCCCTCACATCACAATCGTATATTCACATCCATACATCCACAACTATATGCGTACATTCACATCTACATGCATACATCTACATCCCTATGCATACATCCACATCCACATTCACATTTACCTCCATACATCTACATCTACATGCATACATCCACTCCACATTCACATCCACATCTATACATCTACATCTACATGCATACATCCACTTCTACATCCACATCTACGTCTATACATCTACATCTACATGCATACATCCACATCTCCATCCACATCTACGTCTATACACCTACATCTACATGCATACATCCACATCTCCATCCACATCTACGTCTATACACCTACATCTACATGCATACATCCACATCTCCATTCACATCTACGTCTATACATCTACATCTACATGCATACATCCACATCTCCATTCACATCTACATCTATACATCTACATCTACATGCATACATCCACATCTCCATTCCCATCTACATCTATACATCTACATCTACATGCATACATCCACATCTCCATTCCCATCTACATCTATACATCTACATCTACATGCATACATCCACATCTCCATTCCCATCTACATCTATACATCTACATCTACATGTATACATCTACATCTCCATTCTCATCTACATCTATACATCTACATCTTCATGCAAACGTCCATATCTCCATGCATAATAATATTCTTTTAATTAATCTAGGATGATAGTTCCTAGGATATGGTAGGAAGTCCTCTTTTTATGCTTTGAATGAATTTATTTTATGCGTGATTTCTATAAAAATTTTGCCATAGCTCCGCTACTATGACTGAAAAATCTCAATTTTTTTTTTTCTAAGGGATAAAGCTTATCATTAAGGAAATAATTAGAATGGTCTCTAATTGGGTCATCAATCCATAATGGATTGAATCATCAGTGTGCATAAACTAAAAGCATAGCAAAAAGCCATTAATTTGGCCTCAAGCATAGCTTGATTAAGGAAAAGCTTTATGAAAAGCTTCATTTGGATTGAGAATGAGTCATGAGTATGACCATTTCTTGAGTGAGAGAGAGAAATTACATAAAAGCCATTAGAATTTAAACATAAATGGAAATTAACTTCTATAGCATTTATAAAATTATGTAACTCTTCACTACTATTCACCAATTAACTTCAATAGCATTTAAAAAACCATACCAATTAAATTTCTCAAGCTTGAGAGGGGTTGAGAAGAGAGAATCATTGAGAAATTATAGAAAAGATCAAAATTCAATATACTTACCTTATGATTTGCTTGATTCTTTATTCACGGTAGAGGCCCCCAACCAATCAATTGGTTTAGTATGTTGATGGAGCCACCAATGGGGATTGAAGAAAGAGAGAGTGTCAAAAACTAGTGAATTATTAAAGAATTCACAGTTCTTGGCTTAGGTGGAGTAACATAGCATAAGACACTATATATTTTGGCTTAGATGGAGTAGAGTAACAAGATATAAGACTCTATCTAATTTGGCTTAGGTGGAGTAGAGTAACAAGGCATAAGACTCTATCTAATTTGGCTTAGGTGGAGTAGAGTAACAAGGCATAAGACTCTATCTAATTTGGCTTAGGTGGAGTAGAGTAACAAGGCATAAGACTCTATATTTTTTTCAACAAGGGAAGGCTTCTATTTATAGGAAAATTTGAGCTCCTAACCAAACAAACCGATTCTAGAATTTTCCAAGTCAGTTTGGTCACTTTTTGACCATTTTTAGGTCAGTTAAGCTAACTTTTTGGAACTAGACTTGAATGAGGAGAGAGGAGAGATGAAATATCTCAATTTTTATGAGTTTAAAACTCATTCAAGCATGTGAAATATGCACCTCCTTTAAATAATTCCCCTTCCTTACATATGTGTCAAAATTTTATTGCTCATAGTTTTTTACTAATAAACCTTGTACATTTTCAACTCTTCATCTTATGTGAAATATGCACCTCCTTTAAAGAATTCCTCTTCCTTACATATGTGTCATAGTTTTTTTTTACTAATAAACCTTGTACATTTTCAACTCTTCATCTTATGTGAAATATGCACCTCCTTTAAAGAACTCCCCTTCCTTACATAGGTGTCATAATGGAATCATTTTAATATTGCTCATAGTTTTTTACTAATAAACCTTGTACATTTTCAACTCTTCATCTTATGTGAGCATTTAAGGGACTCCCCTTCCTTACATATGTGTCATAATAAAATCATTATACCCAAAATATCTCATATTTTTAATATTGCTCATAGTTTTTTTACTAATAAACCTTGTACATTTTCAACTCTTCACCTCGTGTGAGCATTTACTCATTTTTGGGTATCTTCTTTTTACAAATAGGATTTATCTCCTCCCTACACATGTATTGATGCTATTGGCCCATAGGAACTTTAATTGAACCATAGTCTAAAGATTTCTGAAAATCTATACCCTTAGACTAAGGTTCTTTATACCTATTTCCAATTAATTCCAATTGCACATTGGAATATTCTTTTTGAATTTTTGTTTCAAGGGAATTCATCTTAATTATATGAGATATTTTTCTATCTAAAAATATTCAAAATCTGAATATTCTCTCTGTAGAATATTTTCTCTCTCTAGGTTAAAACAGTTAGAAACAAGGTCTTTATATTTCTGAAGAGGGATTGATTACAGGGGAAGATACTAGACATCAAAAAGGGGTTGGGGGAGGAATCTTACATTCTACCCCACTTAAAAAACGCGAGATGTCCTCATCTCACAACTTGGGATAATTTCGCAAGATGCACGAATATGAGACTTAGAGAAAAATTTTAATCAAGATTAACCACCAAGAAAAGTCTTAAAGAGGGCAAGATAAGAACAAGATTTAAACTTTATTCATTCTCGAAACTTATACAGTAAAGATAGAAGAACTCTTTACACTTCCATAAGCCCGTCCATCATATGGTCACAAAAGCAGTCCTCACAAGCTGCACAAGTATAGGGTAACTCATCTATGGGAATGATTCTGCTGGTTATTGCCGCACCTATCTCAGTGGTATGAGGTGATCCAACAAAAGGACCTCTGAGAGGCAAGCCAAAAACGGGGTAAAGGCATATCTTCTCATGAGGAAGAAAACACGCCAGTAAGAAGACCCGCTCAGAAAACCCAAGATGCCTTGATCTCATGACGCAGTAGTATCGGGGACCCAAACCCAAGGCTTCGATAACCATGGCCAAGCGGACATTGTTACGAAAGTGCTGCTGACCCCAGGGTGTTACCCTAGTTATGTTTTGATAGGTCCGCCATTTGGTCTGCGCTACAGAAGTTCCTAGGTGAGGAAAAAGTGAGCGCTCATACTGTTCTATAAAGTCTTTCTTCACAGACTCTCTTGCGTCTTGAAGGTGAGAAATCATCATGGATAAAACTAGTTCTTGTTGCCAAGCCATGAAGGAGATTAAGAAAGAAAGGAGATTGATGGGAGTAAGATTACTGTGAGCGACAAGTAAAAGTTACGACTTATATAGAGGAAGGAGCTAGCGTAACCTAGAAGCCATCGGTAACTTGCCACTAAAGTTTTTTTCGTATTTCCATGATTTGAGTTTGACACATTTTTCTATAGAAGGCATTAAGAATTTTGAGATGAGGAGATAAAAGAAACTTGTAGGCTAAGTCACCTACTTTCATTGAATTTAGATATAAGGATCACAATATCTGGGGGATAACTTCTTATACTCCCCAAGAGATAAAGAACTTCTTTTGGGCCGTACTCGAATGAAAACCAAAACCTTGGTATCCAAAACATCGATTTTCACTTCTGAACTCATTGTTTTGAATCCTTAAAATAGGCGTGACTCCTGAGAAGTATTCTAGGAAAAGGGTCTTCCTTTTTTTAAACAGAAACTTTCTTTTATTTTAGAGAGGGAATAATTATAAGATCCGAAAGGGAGATTCTTACTCCTATATACCTCGAAGGCTGGGGAGGAATCTTACATCCTACCCGACTTAAAAAGTGCGAGATGTCCTCATCTCGCAAGGTAGAGGACAGCTCTTATTCTTAAGATCCAATTTTATTCTAGGGTTCCTTATATTCTGGTCAACCCAATAGAACACTGGGATAAATATCCCTTATATAGAACTCATCATTAAATAACAATTCATTCAGATTATATCATTCATATCTTTAACATGATAATGGTCCATTAGACCGAAAAGTTTCCTTTGGAACATTCCTCCACACGGAAATTTCAGTCAAGCAAGTTCTCAATTTGACATCCCTTAACTTGATCTACCGGTCAAGTATTAACAGTAGTAATCTGACAGCACAACCCACTAATCTCATAGTGATTTGCTGAATTCGTTATCATCATTCTAGTTATGAATATCATCACAGGGACTCGTCCCATTCTCCCTCATTGTGGTTTCATTATATTTCAACTAATTTTTAAAAATCAACATTTTTTTTTCAATCAGCATTTTCAATCAGAATCCAAATCAATTCATCAATTCTCAAACAGAATTAAAAATCATATCAATCACATTCGAAATCATCATCTGGATAGCATTAACGCTTAAAATTTCAAGTCTTAGATTTACTCGTATATACTGTCAGTAAAGAGCTGCAGTATACTCTCGGTATATACGGGTAGTCACGGCCCTTGGAATTATAAGGTAAATACCATCATGTCTAGGCCTCAAGCAAGTCAGGGTTCTATATAATTGCAAAACTTCCATTTGAAGACCCAATTACCAAATTACGACTTTCAGTTTGAATATCAAATTGTATGAATTATATCACACAATTATAACCTTTTTGTGTTTCTTGATAAATTTTTGACATATTTGTCTTCTCAGTTGATGTTTATTAACCAAATGCTCTGATACCAACTGTAAGATCCCTGTTCCCACCGAGCAACGGATTCGGGGTACTGGCAACGGAAGTAGCGCTTCTCGCGCGGGACAGGGGTCCCACACTCGGGGCCTCGCCCACGGATATCCGGATAAGAGACTAATCCGCCGATTGTTCCAAAACCGAACCCGGAAAAACTTTCTTAACCGGAAGCACGGGCGATTCCACCAGGATAACTTTTTACTCTAACGTAGTCAAGATCATTTCTGATCGAGATGATCCAATTACATCTATAAGATACTTAGTCAGTTCAAGGAAGAAACTTGCACTTGGATCATTGGGATCAACGCTTTTTTCCCCATTCAAGAGGCACAGCCGTTGGTTCCTATCCATAGAACAGTTACTGTCCGGGATTTTTTTTTTCTATCGTAAAAACAAAAGTTTGAGTCTCGATTTACGGATCCATCAGTCCAGCCTAACCCCATCCAATCCCATGGGTTAGCCAACCGCCCAACCACTGTAGTGATGGGATCCAATTAAAAATTTGGTTAGGTTTTGTCCCGGGTACCAAAGAAAAGAGTTCCAAGGCCCCCTAGCCGGATGTTCATGCAAAATAAAACTAGTCACACCACTCACACACCCAATATGAAATTACCTTTTTCAACCAGATTCAACCAGTTTAAAACAATCCTTTAATAAAACCATAGTATCATTGATCACCATCTTCCACTTTATCCAATTGATTCTTAATTTTCCATCATTCCTTCATCAGAGTATCTATGGCATCATTGGCAACTAGAACGCTCAGGAGCCGTTTCGATAGTTCCTAGCCCATAATACTTGGCAATATAATCACTTAACAAGATGGACTCTCGTTGAAGATCAGCAAGATCAACCAACGGACCCTTATAAGGAGCCATGGACTCATCCATTGAAGACCAGCAAGGTCAATCAACCAGATCCATGCTCGATTTCAGAAAACAACTCCAACTCTGTTCCAATATCTTCCTCGACGCACGCGTGGGTATCCTAGGCGACCCAGAGCCCGAGCACCGTATGGTCAGCACCCTCTAGGATCCTTCGCAGGTAACCTAGCGCTTCACGCATAGGCCGCTTCCTTGGCCCCTCATCCACCGTACCGGAAGCTCACCATTTTAATCGCACCGAGGCTGGTCAAGACCTCGGCCGACCTTGCTACGCGAGACGTCCTTCATTGACTCCCCGTCAGCAGTTGCAACTTTCTCATCACGACCTTAATCACAAGACGGTCAAAATGCTCCCCCCAGCATTCTTGACATAAAACAATCATTTACAAACAGCATTTACAAACAGCATTTACAAACCGTTTACAATACAATTTCTATTTTAACTTTCATTTTTCCACATTATCCCTCCTCAATCTACATTACTTATTCCATATTCCATTTATATGTATACTCATCCCATCACATCATTTCCATCTCATCACTTCAGATTCCCTCACATCACAATCGTATATTCACATCCATACATCCACAACTATATGCGTACATTCACATCTACATGCATACATCTACATCCCTATGCATACATCCACATCCACATTCACATTTACCTCCATACATCTACATCTACATGCATACATCCACTCCACATTCACATCCACATCTATACATCTACATCTACATGCATACATCCACCTCTACATCCACATCTACGTCTATACACCTACATCTACATGCATACATCCACATCTCCATTCACATCTACGTCTATACACCTACATCTACATGCATACATCCACATCTCCATTCACATCTACGTCTATACACCTACATCTACATGCATACATCCACATCTCCATTCACATCTACGTCTATACACCTACATCTACATGTATACATCCACATCTCCATTCCCATCTACATCTATACATCTACATCTACATGTATACATCCACATCTCCATTCTCATCTACATCTATACATCTACATCTTCATGCAAACGTCCATATCTCCATGCATAATAATATTCTTTTAATTAATCTAGGATGATAGTTCCTAGGATATGGTAGGAAGTCCTCTTTTTATGCTTTGAATGAATTTATTTTATGCGTGATTTCTATAAAAATTTTGCCATAGCTCCGCTACTATGACTGATAAATCTCAAATTTTTTTTTTCTAAGGGATAAAGCTTATCATTAAGGAAATAATTAGAATGGTCTCTAATTGGGTCATCAATCCATAATGGATTGAATCATCAGTGTGCATAAACTAAAAGCATAGCAAAAAGCCATTAATTTGGCCTCAAGCATAGCTTGATTAAGGAAAAGCTTTATGAAAAGCTTCATTTGGATTGAGAATGAGTCATGAGTATGACCATTTCTTGAGTGAGAGAGAGAAATTACATAAAAGCCATTAGAATTTAAACATAAATGGAAATTAACTTCTATAGCATTTATAAAATTATGTAACTCTTCACTACTATTCACCAATTAACTTCAATAGCATTTAAAAAACCATACCAATTAAATTTCTCAAGCTTGAGAGGGGTTGAGAAGAGAGAATCATTGAGAAATTATAGAAAAGATCAAAATTCAATATACTTACCTTATGATTTGCTTGATTCTTTATTCACGGTAGAGGCCCCCAACCAATCAATTGGTTTAGTATGTTGATGGAGCCACCAATGGGGATTGAAGAAAGAGAGAGTGTCAAAAACTAGTGAATTATTAAAGAATTCACAGTTCTTGGCTTAGGTGGAGTAACATAGCATAAGACACTATATATTTTGGCTTAGATGGAGTAGAGTAACAAGATATAAGACTCTATCTAATTTGGCTTAGGTGGAGTAGAGTAACAAGGCATAAGACTCTATCTAATTTGGCTTAGGTGGAGTAGAGTAACAAGGCATAAGACTCTATATTTTTTTCAACAAGGGAAGGCTTCTATTTATAGGAAAATTTGAGCTCCTAACCAAACAAACCGATTCTAGAATTCTCCAAGTCAGTTTGGTCACTTTTTGACCATTTTTAGGTCAGTTAAGCTAACTTTTTGGAACTAGACTTGAATGAGGAGAGAGGAGAGATGAAATATCTCAATTTTTATGAGTTTAAAACTCATTCAAGCATGTGAAATATGCACCTCCTTTAAAGAATTCCCCTTCCTTACATATGTGTCAAAATTTTATTGCTCATAGTTTTTTATTAATAAACCTTGTACATTTTCAACTCTTCATCTTATGTGAAATATGCACCTCCTTTAAAGAATTCCTCTTCCTTACATATGTGTCATAGTTTTTTTTTACTAATAAACCTTGTACATTTTCAACTCTTCATCTTATGTGAAATATGCACCTCCTTTAAAGAACTCCCCTTCCTTACATAGGTGTCATAATGGAATCATTTTAATATTGCTCATAGTTTTTTACTAATAAACCTTGTACATTTTCAACTCTTCATCTTATGTGAGCATTTAAGGGACTCCCCTTCCTTACATATGTGTCATAATAAAATCATTATACCCAAAATATCTCATATTTTTAATATTGCTCATAGTTTTTTTACTAATAAACCTTGTACATTTTCAACTCTTCACCTCATGTGAGCATTTACTCATTTTTGGGTATCTTCTTTTTACAAATAGGATTTATCTCCTCCCTACACATGTATTGATGCTATTGGCCCATAGGAACTTTAATTGGACCATAGTCTAAAGAATTCTGAAAATCTATACCCTTAGACTAAGGTTCTTTATACCTATTTCCAATTAATTCCAATTGCACATTGGAATATTCTTTTTGAATTTTTGTTTCAAGGGAATTCATCTTAATTATACGAGATATTTTTCTATCTAAAAATATTCAAAATCTGAATATTCTCTCTCTAGAATATTTTCTCTCTCTAGGTTAAAACAGTTAGAAACAAGGTCTTTATATTTCTGAAGAGGGATTGATTACAGGGGAAGATACTAGACATCAAAAAGGGGTTGGGGGAGGAATCTTACACTCCCAAAGAGAGCTCCATCTAATTCTAGTATGCCAAATTCAAAGAGAAATAGGGGACAAGATTGGAGCCAAGTATGAAAAGCGAGTGGGCACAGTGGACATGATTCTTTCCCTAGAATGCCTTTGGATTTGCAGTTTTAGCTCAGGAAGGAGTATGAAGTGTTTTAGATGCGAGCAGCTACTGGGACATTTTATGAATGGTTGTGCCAACGCACCGATTGATGTTACCATTCTAACTCCACCATAGAACTTGCTTGACAAGTCAAAGAAGGCAAGTTCTAGACCAGTCTCAGCAACTTCTAATGCCATTATAATAGTAGCTAACCCCAGAGAAAGAAGGAAGAGGTAGACTTCGTTCGATAGAGTGGAGCACCAGGATCGAAACCAAAGATTCTCACTAAGTTACACCCCATCCGATTTTTGAGGTAAGAATTTTAAGCTTTTTGTTGATTCGAGAAACGCTCATTCATTCATTCATTTCACTTGGATGTTGCATAAATTAGTAATCGACCAGAAGCAAGGCAGACCAATGCGAGTGGAATTGGGTAGTGGAAGTTACTTGCCAAAAGACGGATGTAATTCAGTTTCTCTTGGATGGGAACCTAGCCAAATATTATCACAAAGGCACCATTTCCTTCATGGATCTTCATGTGAACAAGATGAAAGGAACTGGAGTAGTTTGTTGAACTCCCACCCCGTAACCTGTAAAAGTAGTAAAGTTATTGAAGGGACTCCAGCAGAAGCAAGCCATCCTGCAGATAAAGAGTTGCAAGGAAACCATGTTGGTTAAGTGAGTATATACTGTGACGTAGATTTAACTACAATACCCTCGACTCGTGAGGTGGATCATGAGAAAGAGTTCATTCTCGGAGCCCAACAATAGTGAATCTTGAGCTTATAAGAAGGCCATTCCGAAAGCAACCGAGCTCGGGGAATAATCGAGATAACTGTTTGAGGAGAGCTTTGTTTGGCCCATTTGTATCCCCTTGCTATGTGGTGCTCGTTCTCTTTCAGAAGAAGAATGATGGGACTATGAGATTGTATATTCAGGGTTAAATCGGCTTACTGTTAAGAATAAGCATCTTACTCCTGGAATGTGCTGTTAGATTGATCGCATAAAGGCCAGATATTTATAAAGATTGACTTAAACTTAGGATGTTATCGTATCATAATATTCCTAAGATAGATTTTAATACACGGTATGCACCTTACGAGTTCACGATAATGCTGTTGGGATTAAATAATTCCCCTTCTAGCTATAATTGTTGAATGCAAAAAGAAAAAGAAAAGAAACCTCGGATGATTTTATCTCGGTCTTCATTGATGCAATTCTAGTTTGCTCGAAGAATGTAGCTGATCGCATGTGAAGTATGTGTCTCTTCAAAGTCCTCGAAAGCCTCCAGAAGCACAGACTTTTCTCTAAGAAGAGTGCATGTACCTTCTTTACCATCAAATTGAATATCCGGGATCATAATGTCAAGAGATAGTATATTAGCTGATCCCGCCAAGGTGCAAAAGCGGCTATCGATTTGCCAGAACCAAAGACGATAGAGGAAGTCAAATGGTTCTTGGGATTGATAAGATGGTATCCGATGTTCATATGCCAAGATTGTTTCTCCTTTGACGGCGCTTCTCAAGAAGGACATTCCATTCTAATGGTCTGCGCGATGTGCCAAAGTAACTTTGATAAGCTGAGGGGTTGCTTGACTAATCCGCTGGTGCTATAGCTAAGATCTCACGAGAGGAACAGTGATGACGTAGAGTTGCTTGTCTTCTCGGGTTATAGATCATAAAATTTTAAAGCAAATTTTCAACCAGAATGATGTTAACATCACGCAAAGAAGATAAATACAAACACTTCGAGAGTTTGGTTTTAAAATCAAGTATAGGTTAGACGAGGAGAATGCGGTCATAGATATATTAGGCAGGAAGGCCTCCTTACTTGCACGTTGAGATTAAGGAAGAGATTGGATTAGATAAGTTCTTTATCCCTATTATCATATTGCTTACCGCAAAAGTAAAGGCAACCCTAGAAGTAAAGAAAATTCATGGGTTCACGTTAGAGGTGGATGCTTGTACTTCAATAATCGGTTGTATATTTTTCAAGATAGAGATCTTAATAAGAGGATTCTAAAGAAAGCTCGTGACACGTCCCAGCTAAGTGAAGACCGTCATGGTGGCTGCTACAAAGAAGCATTTCTTTTAGCCTTGCAAAGGTGAAATGACAAAAACGCCAAGACACGTGCATCCTATTTCACATATACAATTAGAATACATAAGCATGGATTCCATCATTAGATTTTTCTTCAGTCGATGCAGGACATGATTCCATCTTAGCCGTGTGGTAGATCGCTTGACGAAGGTTGCTCATTCGATTCTTTTGAAAAAGACTTATACTGCTCTTGGTGTTTGCTAAAAGTCATTCCAAAGGATATATTTAGACTTTACTTTGGAAGGATAGTTAGGGATCGGGGTGCTGAATTCATGTGTCCTGCTCTTGGAATAAATGCTTTGAAGCTATAGCTCTATAGATTTTGGTACTATCTAGAAATTGATGATTAGGCAGAGAGGGTAATCAAAGACATTCTTCGAGCATTCCATGGAAGGGAACCCAAAAAATGGATGGATTCTCCACATTCGGTATAATTTTATTGCGATGCATCTTATAGTAGATTGTGCAACACCATTGATTTAGTTCAACCCACTGGTCAGAGTGGAAGTCTTGAAGCAAATAGATAAAGTGGATTGTTCAATGCGGACTATAAAAAAGGATATCAAAGCTACTCACGATAGAAAAAAGTAGCGTGTTGATCTCAAGTAGACTACTAGAGAATTTGATGAAGGTGATATGGTCTTCCTTGTTGGTATACGACCCAACCACAGAAAATCCCTCTCCTTGGGAAAAAGTACAAGAAGTTTTTGCCCATATAACATAAACCCTACACAAATATGAGGAAAGTTGGAGATTAAGTTATAGACTGTGCATGAATACGAGGAAAGTTGGAGATTGAGCTCGTGAACTTTTATTCCCTCCTCCATACTGGAAGATCCACAATGTATTTTCATGCGAGCTCATTTGAAGAAAGAAGAAGTATGTTCTAGATCCAAGTCATGTATTGGATGATGAGAAGGTAGGCCTAGATATATGAACACTCATAATGCTCGATGCCATCATCCCTGCCCCCTCTCCAGATCATGCCCACATGATCTAGCTCACACACATCGCTATCACATACGTCAGCATCAGTGTCCATATCATCATGTGCAAATATGTGTGTATGTATCATCATGTGCACATGTGTGTGTGATACATCAATATCATCGTATGTGTGTGTAATAGATCATCATGCGTATGGGTTTATATAAGATACATCATCATCATCATCATAATCAGATCCGTGCATCGATGTAGTCTACAGTATTAAGAACGTAATCATGGCGGCTTAAGAGTGTCAGACACTCGTACAAGTTACCAAAAGAAGACTCATCCCATGAATGCGAACAATGCCGAACCTTCTGTGTCAACGCATTCGAGCACAGAGTGGGTCAACAAAGTTGCCGTATGTGGACCATATATCCTCCTCATCAAAACAACACCTCATATGACTAGGCAACAAACATGCAAGCTCCAACATCCAACAATGGCATGAGTATGCCATCTCTTCATAGCGTGGAGTCTGTAAATGAGGGTATAGAGGTCCTAAGCCTTGAAGCACTACTAAACGTACGTGTGAAATTGACAAAAGATATGTGAACCATGACACAAAATGGCAACTCATAATATCGATCGTAGAGCGACGATAATAGTGCATGAGCGGCTCTCCCATGATCCGATCGTAAACGAAAAAACAATCAAAATGATGTCGTCTTGCTCGCGCGATGATGATGCAAAGTCGTACCATGGTGCCCAACTGAAGGGTAAAAGTAATAAGAATCATAACCCATGGTCGTGTGTGAACACGGTATACCCAAAGTGCACAAGCGTGTGAAAAAACGCCACAACCAATGCTCAACACAAGCCCTACATGTGACTCATACAGGGTGCAATCACATGTGAACAAGACCCACAATAGATCCCTGAAAACACGCTCTCCCCTCACCCCCATGTAACATGCCTAACAATCACTAAAAATATGTGTGATCAATCCTCTAGACCTCAAATCCTCTCCAAATGTGCGTATGCAAAATTTGCACGAAAGCAGCCTCTTTCAATACCAGTGTAGCGAAGGTGTGTACATGTGTGCAAGAAAATAGGATAAGGTTAATGGTGAAGATAACGGGCTAGGCAAATGACCATAGAGTGTGGAGT
Source organism: Cibotium barometz (assembly GCF_041138505.1). Lineage (NCBI taxonomy): Eukaryota > Viridiplantae > Streptophyta > Polypodiopsida > Cyatheales > Cibotiaceae > Cibotium > Cibotium barometz. The sequence continues at coordinate 11,472,722 of NC_141065.1, read as the reverse complement.
GAAAGAAGGCTTGAGTGCACAAAGCGTGGGAATCAAATCCTTGTCAAGAGCGCGAATGGATCCAAACCCTAGAATAGGTACCTCCTTTATTTTCCTCCCCTTTTTTCTTTTACTCAAAACTTTCTTCTCGTGCCACCAACCTCTAAGAGGCCCTAACGGTGCCTATTCTAGCCTAAAACCAAAACTTACAGTATCTTATCCAGTTTCGCTTTCAGATAAAGCAGCAAATCGGATGGTGAGACCCTATCTATCTGGAGTCCCTGAGCTGTCTCTAGAGGATGACACGATAGCCTTTGCCTTCAAGCACCTTCACTACGCAGATTAAGTCATCTCAGCTCGATAATTGGAGAGCCTCTACTTTCTGAGTACTACTGAATGATCGGCGGAGGTACACGTGTGCTTAGGATAGTCAGTAGATCATGGCACACCACCTATAGTCGGCATGAGCGGTTGGCAGAGAACATTGCCTTTGCCATGATCCTTAGTGAACTGCCTGTTACAAGAGGGATAGTTCTCTATAAGCACCACCTCGACGAGACCTTAGTGTTCATAGATTGATGTGTACGACTCTGGGGCATTATATTCCTTGATACAGGATCTCGATTGCTGGCCGAGCCTACGACGGTCTTTTGTTTTAGAATAATCATGAGGGATGGATGATGTCATATCTAGAATTAAGGCATTGGATAAGGATGTCAAGGAAGCACTTCGTATATGGGTCACAACCACCATAGCCATTTCGAGGCAAGGGTAAAAACCTTGGAGAGAGGGAGTGTTGAATTGGACAGATTCTATGGACGAGTAGTGTAACATGTGCGGGGTACAGTAAGATGGATCTCGCCAAATTGAAAGTTAATGGTATAGTCTGAGATGGGAGGACATGAAAGCTTACCTCCATCAAAGGTTTTGTCCCCATGGAAGAGAAGATAAATGAGTTTATAGAGTTTTCTCAAGCAGGCAAACTTACGGAGGCGTATTATCAATTGATCTTACGTAAGCCTAGTCCGACATGCTCTTCCGATGGAAGACGAGACCCTTCTCCATGGGTTTGTCAGAAGATTGGATCCTCCCTTGGATAGATTGGTTAAGAATGCGAAACTGTCTTTGTTAGCGGCGGGGAAGCAATTAAGATGGTGGTGGCTGAGGATTTTGTGCATGTATTTCTTTCTAAGGAGACCGTGTAGTAAAAGGCCTTTTTGCCCCCTCCCTGTAAGATCCCTGTTCCCACCGAGCAACGGATTCGGGGTACTGGCAGCGGAAGTAGCGCTTCTCGCGCGGGACAGGGGTCCCACACTCGGGGCCTCGCCCACGGATATCCGGATAAGAGACTAATCCGTCGGTTGTTCCAAAACCGAACCCGAAAAAACTTTCTTAACCGGAAGCACGGGCGATTCCACCAGGATAACTTTTTACTCTAACGTAGTCAAGATCATTTCTGATCGAGATGATCCAATTACATCTATAAGATACTTAGTCAGTTCAAGGAAGAAACTTGCACTTGGATCATTGGGATCAACGCTTTTTTCCCCATTCAAGAGGCACAGCCGTTGGTTCCTATCCATAGAACACTTACTGTCCGGGATTTTTTTTCCTATCGTAAAAACAAAAGTTTGAGTCTCGATTTACGGATCCATCAGTCCAGCCTAACCCCATCCAATCCCATGGGTTAGCCAACCGCCCAACCACTGTAGTGATGGGATCCAATTAAAAATTTGGTTAGGTTTTGTCCCGGGTACCAAGGAAAAGAGTTCCAAGGCCCCCTAGCCGGATGTTCATGCAAAATAAAACTAGTCACACCACTCACACACCCAATATGAAATTACCTTTTTCAACCAGATTCAACCAGTTTAAAACAATCCTTTAATAAAACCATAGTATCATTGATCACCATCTTCCACTTTATCCAATTGATTCTTAATTTCCCATCATTCCTTCATCAGAGTATCTATGGCATCATTGGCAACTAGAACGCTCAGGAGCCGTTTCGATAGTTCCTAGCCCATAATACTTGGCAATATAATCACTTAACAAGATGGACTCTCGTTGAAGATCAGCAAGATCAACCAACGGACCCTTATAAGGAGCCATGGACTCATCCATTGAAGACCAGCAAGGTCAATCAACCAGATCCATGCTCGATTTCAGAAAACAACTCCAACTCTGTTCCAATATCTTCCTCGACGCACGCGTGGGTATCCTAGGCGACCCAGAGCCCGAGCACCGTATGGTCAGCACCCTCTAGGATCCTTCGCAGGTAACCTAGCGCTTCACGCATAGGCCGCTTCCTTGGCCCCTCATCCACCGTACCGGAAGCTCACCATTTTAATCGCACCGAGGCTGGTCAAGACCTCGGCCGACCTTGCTACGCGAGACGTCCTTCATTGACTCCCCGTCAGCAGTTGCAACTTTCTCATCACGACCTTAATCACAAGACGGTCAAAATGCTCCCCCCAGCATTCTTGACATAAAACAATCATTTACAAACAGCATTTACAAACAGCATTTACAAACCGTTTACAATACAATTTCTATTTTAACTTTCATTTTTCCACATTATCCCTCCTCAATCTACATTACTTATTCCATATTCCATTTATATGTATACTCATCCCATCACATCATTTCCATCTCATCACTTCAGATTCCCTCACATCACAATCGTATATTCACATCCATACATCCACAACTATATGCGTACATTCACATCTACATGCATACATCTACATCCCTATGCATACATCCACATCCACATTCACATTTACCTCCATACATCTACATCTACATGCATACATCCACTCCACATTCACATCCACATCTATACATCTACATCTACACCTCTACATCCACCTCTACATCCACATCTACGTCTATACACCTACATCTACATGCATACATCCACATCTCCATTCACATCTACGTCTATACACCTACATCTACATGCATACATCCACATCTCCATTCACATCTACGTCTATACATCTACATCTACATGTATACATCCACATCTCCATTCCCATCTACATCTACATCTACGTGGAAGTCTTGAAGCAAATAGATAAAGTGGATTGTTCAATGCGGACTATAAAAAAGGATATCAAAGCTACTCACGATAGAAAAAAGTAGCGTGTTGATCTCAAGTAGACTACTAGAGAATTTGATGAAGGTGATATGGTCTTCCTTGTTGGTATACGACCCAACCACAGAAAATCCCTCTCCTTGGGAAAAAGTACAAGAAGTTTTTGCCCATATAACATAAACCCTACACAAATATGAGGAAAGTTGGAGATTAAGTTATAGACTGTGCATGAATACGAGGAAAGTTGGAGATTGAGCTCGTGAACTTTTATTCCCTCCTCCATACTGGAAGATCCACAATGTATTTTCATGCGAGCTCATTTGAAGAAAGAAGAAGTATGTTCTAGATCCAAGTCATGTATTGGATGATGAGAAGGTAGGCCTAGATATATGAACACTCATAATGCTCGATGCCATCATCCCTGCCCCCTCTCCAGATCATGCCCACATGATCTAGCTCACACACATCGCTATCACATACGTCAGCATCAGTGTCCATATCATCATGTGCAAATATGTGTGTATGTATCATCATGTGCACATGTGTGTGTGATACATCAATATCATCGTATGTGTGTGTAATAGATCATCATGCGTATGGGTTTATATAAGATACATCATCATCATCATCATCATCAGATCCGTGCATCGATGTAGTCTACAGTATTAAGAACGTAATCATGGCGGCTTAAGAGTGTCAGACACTCGTACAAGTCACCAAAAGAAGACTCATCCCATGAATGCGAACAATGCCGAACCTTCTGTGTCAACGCATTCGAGCACAGAGTGGGTCAACAAAGTTGCCGTATGTGGACCATATATCCTCCTCATCAAAACAACACCTCATATGACTAGGCAACAAACATGCAAGCTCCAACGTCCAACAATGGCATGAGTATGCCATCTCTTCATAGCGTGGAGTCTGTAAATGAGGGTATAGAGGTCCTAAGCCTTGAAGCACTACTAAACGTACGTGTGAAATTGACAAAAGATATGTGAACCATGACACAAAATGGCAACTCATAATATCGATCGTAGAGCGACGATAATAGTGCATGAGCGGCTCTCCCATGATCCGATCGTAAACGAAAAAACAATCAAAATGATGTCGTCTTGCTCGCGCGATGATGATGCAAAGTCGTACCATGGTGCCCAACTGAAGGGTAAAAGTAATAAGAATCATAACCCATGGTCGTGTGTGAACACGGTATACCCAAAGTGCACAAGCGTGTGAAAAAACGCCACAACCAATGCTCAACACAAGCCCCACACGTGACTCATACAGGGTGCAATCACGTGTGAACAAGACCCACAATAGATCCCTGAAAACACGCTCTCCCCTCACCCCCATGTAACATGCCTAACAATCACTAAAAATATGTGTGATCAATCCTCTAGACCTCAAATCCTCTCCAAATGTGCGTATGCAAAATTTGCACGAAAGCAGCCTCTTTCAATACCAGTGTAGCGAAGGTGTGTACATGTGTGCAAGAAAATAGGATAAGGTTAATGGTGAAGATAATGGGCTAGGCAAATGACCATAGAGTGTGGAGTGAAAGAAGGCTTGAGTGCACAAAGCGTGGGAATCAAATCCTTGTCAAGAGCGCGAATGGATCCAAACCCTAGAATAGGTACCTCCTTTATTTTCCTCCCCTTTTTTCTTTTACTCAAAACTTTCTTCTCGTGCCACCAACCTCTAAGAGGCCCTAACGGTGCCTATTCTAGCCTAAAACCAAAACTTACAGTATCTTATCCAGTTTCGCTTTCAGATAAAGCAGCAAATCGGATGGTGAGACCCTATCTATCTGGAGTCCCTGAGCTGTCTCTAGAGGATGACACGATAGCCTTTGCCTTCAAGCACCTTCACTACGCAGATTAAGTCATCTCGGCTCGATAATTGGAGAGCCTCTACTTTCTGAGTACTACTGAATGATCGGCGGAGGTACACGTGTGCTTAGGATAGTCAGTAGATCATGGCACACCACCTATAGTCGGCATGAGCGGTTGGCAGAGAACATTGCCTTTGCCATGATCCTTAGTGAACTGCCTGTTACAAGAGGGATAGTTCTCTATAAGCACCACCTCGACGAGACCTTAGTGTTCATAGATTGATGTGTACGACTCTAAGGCATTATATTCCTTGATACAGGATCTCGATTGCTGGCCGAGCCTACGACGGTCTTTTGTTTTAGAATAATCATGAGGGATGGATGATGTCATATCTAGAATTAAGGCATTGGATAAGGATGTCAAGGAAGCACTTCGTATACGGGTCACAACCACCATAGCCATTTCGAGGCAAGGGTAAAAACCTTGGAGAGAGGGAGTGTTGAATTGGACAGATTCTATGGACGAGTAGTGTAACATGTGCGGGGTACAGTAAGATGGATCTCGCCAAATTGAAAGTTAATGGTATAGTCTGAGACGGGAGGACATGAAAGCTTACCTCCATCAAAGGTTTTGTCCCCATGGAAGAGAAGATAAATGAGTTTATAGAGTTTTCTCAAGCAGGCAAACTTACGGAGGCGTATTATCAATTGATCTTACGTAAGCCTAGTCCGACATGCTCTTCCGATGGAAGACGAGACCCTTCTCCATGGGTTTGTCAGAAGATTGGATCCTCCCTTGGATAGATTGGTTAAGAATGCGAAACTATCTTTGTTAGCGGCGGGGAAGCAATTAAGATGGTGGTGGCTGAGGATTTTGTGCATGTATTTCTTTCTAAGGAGACCGTGTAGTAAAAGGCCTTTTTGCCCCCTCCCTGTAAGATCCCTGTTCCCACCGAGCAACGGATTCGGGGTACTGGCAGCGGAAGTAGCGCTTCTCGCGCGGGACAGGGGTCCCACACTCGGGGCCTCGCCCACGGATATCCGGATAAGAGACTAATCCGTCGGTTGTTCCAAAACCGAACCCGGAAAAACTTTCTTAACCGGAAGCACGGGCGATTCCACCAGGATAACTTTTTACTCTAACGTAGTCAAGATCATTTCTGATCGAGATGATCCAATTACATCTATAAGATACTTAGTCAGTTCAAGGAAGAAACTTGCACTTGGATCATTGGGATCAACGCTTTTTTCCCCATTCAAGAGGCACAGCCGTTGGTTCCTATCCATAGAACAGTTACTGTCCGGGATTTTGTTTTCTATCGTAAAAACAAAAGTTTGAGTCTCGATTTACGGATCCATCAGTCCAGCCTAACCCCATCCAATCCCATGGGTTAGCCAACCGCCCAACCACTGTAGTGATGGGATCCAATTAAAAATTTGGTTAGGTTTTGTCCCGGGTACCAAGGAAAAGAGTTCCAAGGCCCCCTAGCCGGATGTTCATGCAAAATAAAACTAGTCACACCACTCACACACCCAATATGAAATTACCTTTTTCAACCAGATTCAACCAGTTTAAAACAATCCTTTAATAAAACCATAGTATCATTGATCACCATCTTCCACTTTATCCAATTGATTCTTAATTTCCCATCATTCCTTCATCAGAGTATCTATGGCATCATTGGCAACTAGAACGCTCAGGAGCCGTTTCGATAGTTCCTAGCCCATAATACTTGGCAATATAATCACTTAACAAGATGGACTCTCGTTGAAGATCAGCAAGATCAACCAACGGATCCATATAAGGAGCCATGGACTCATCCATTGAAGACCAGCAAGGTCAATCAACCAGATCCATGCTCGATTTCAGAAAACAACTCCAACTCTGTTCCAATATCTTCCTCGACGCACGCGTGGGTATCCTAGGCGACCCAGAGCCCGAGCACCGTATGGTCAGCACCCTCTAGGATCCTTCGCAGGTAACCTAGCGCTTCACGCATAGGCCGCTTCCTTGGCCCCTCATCCACCGTAACGGAAGCTCACCATTTTAATCGCACCGAGGCTGGTCAAGACCTCGGCCGCCTTGCTACGCGAGACGTCCTTCATTGACTCCCCGTCAGTAGTTGCAACTTTCTCATCACGACCTTAATCACAAGACGGTCAAAATGCTCCCCCCAGCATTCTTGACATAAAACAATCATTTACAAACAGCATTTACAAACCGTTTACAATACAATTTCTATTTTAACTTTCATTTTTCCACATTATCCCTCCTCAATCTACATTACTTATTCCATATTCCATTTATATGTATACTCATCCCATCACATCATTTCCATCTCATCACTTCAGATTCCCTCACATCACAATCGTATATTCACATCCATACATCCACAACTATATGCGTACATTCACATCTACATGCATACATCTACATCCCTATGCATACATCCACATCCACATTCACATTTACCTCCATACATCTACATCTACATGCATACATCCACTCCACATTCACATCCACATCTATACATCTACATCTACACCTCTACATCCACCTCTACATCCACATCTACGTCTATACACCTACATCTACATGCATACATCCACATCTCCATTCACATCTACGTCTATACATCTACATCTACATGCATACATCCACATCTCCATTCACATCTACGTCTATACATCTACATCTACATGCATACATCCACATCTCCATTCCCATCTACATCTATACATCTACATCTACATGTATACATCCACATCTCTATTCACATCTACATCTATACATCTACATCTTCATGCAAACGTCCATATCTCCATGCATAATAATATTTTTTTAATTAATCTAGGATGATAGTTCCTAGGATATGGTAGGAAGTCCTCTTTTTATGCTTTGAATGAATTTATTTTATGCGTGATTTCTATAAAAATTTTGCCATAGCTCCGCTACTATGACTGATAAATCTCAAATTTTTTTTTTCTAAGGGATAAAGCTTATCATTAAGGAAATAATTAGAATGGTCTCTAATTGGGTCATCAATCCATAATGGATTGAATCATCAGTGTGCATAAACTAAAAGCATAGCAAAAAGCCATTAATTTGGCCTCAAGCATAGCTTGATTAAGGAAAAGCTTTATGAAAAGCTTCATTTGGATTGAGAATGAGTCATGAGTATGACCATTTCTTGAGTGAGAGAGAGAAATTACATAAAAGCCATTAGAATTTAAACATAAATGGAAATTAACTTCTATAGCATTTATAAAATTATGTAACTCTTCACTACTATTCACCAATTAACTTCAATAGCATTTAAAAAACCATACCAATTAAATTTCTCAAGCTTGAGAGGGGTTGAGAAGAGAGAATCATTGAGAAATTATAGAAAAGATCAAAATTCAATATACTTACCTTATGATTTGCTTGATTCTTTATTCACGGTAGAGGCCCCCAACCAATCAATTGGTTTAGTATGTTGATGGAGCCACCAATGGGGATTGAAGAAAGAGAGAGTGTCAAAAACTAGTGAATTATTAAAGAATTCACAGTTCTTGGCTTAGGTGGAGTAACATAGCATAAGACACTATATATTTTGGCTTAGATGGAGTAGAGTAACAAGATATAAGACTCTATCTAATTTGGCTTAGGTGGAGTAGAGTAACAAGGCATAAGACTCTATCTAATTTGGCTTAGGTGGAGTAGAGTAACAAGGCATAAGACTCTATATTTTTTTCAACAAGGGAAGGTTCTATTTATAGGAAAATTTGAGCTCCTAACCAAACAAACCGATTCTAGAATTTTCCAAGTCAGTTTGGTCACTTTTTGACCATTTTTAGGTCAGTTAAGCTAACTTTTTGGAGCTAGACTTGAATGAGGAGAGAGGAGAGATGAAATATCTCAATTTTTATGAGTTTAAAACTCATTCAAGCATGTGAAATATGCACCTCCTTTAAAGAATTCCCCTTCCTTACATATGTGTTAAAATTTTATTGCTCATAGTTTTTTACTAATAAACCTTGTACATTTTCAACTCTTCATCTTATGTGAAATATGCACCTCCTTTAAAGAATTCCTCTTCCTTACATATGTGTCATAGTTTTTTTTTTACTAATAAACCTTGTACATTTTCAACTCTTCATCTTATGTGAAATATGCACCTCCTTTAAAGAACTCCCCTTCCTTACATAGGTGTCATAATGGAATCATAAAATAGTTAGAAACAAGGTCTTTATATTTCTGAAGAGGGATTGATTTACAGGGGAAGATACTAGACATCAAAAAGGGGTTGGGGGAGGAATCTTACATTCTACCCCACTTAAAAAATGCGAGATGTCCTCATCTCGCAACTTGGGATAATTTCGCAAGATGCACGAATATGAGACTTAGAGAAAAATTTTAATCAAGATTAACCACCAAGAAAAGTCTTAAAGAGGGCAAGATAAGAACAAGATTTAAACTTTATTCATTCTCGGAACTTATACAGTAAAGATAGAAGAACTCTTTACACTTCCATAAGCCCGTCCATCATATGGTCACAAAAGCAGTCCTCACAAGCTGCACAAGTATAGGGTAACTCATCTATGGGAATGATTCTGCTGGTTATTGCCGCACCTATCTCAGTGGTATGAGGTGATCCAACAAAAGGACCTCTGAGAGGCAAGCCAAAAACGGGGTAAAGGCATATCTTCTCATGAGGAAGAAAACACGCCAGTAAGAAGACCCGCTCAGAAAACCCAAGATGCCTTGATCTCATGACGCAGTAGTATCGGGGACCCAAACCCAAGGCTTCGATAACCATGGCCAAGCGGACATTGTTACGAAAGTGCTGCTGACCCCAGGGTGTTACCCTAGTTATGTTTTGATAGGTCCGCCATTTGGTCTGCGCTACAGAAGTTCCTAGGTGAGGAAAAAGTGAGCGCTCATACTGCTCTATAAAGTCTTTCTTCACAGACTCTCTTGCGTCTTGAAGGTGAGAAATCATCATGGATAAAACTAGTTCTTGTTGCCAAGCCATGAAGGAGATTAAGAAAGAAAGGAGATTGATGGGAGTAAGATTACTGTGAGCGACAAGTAAAAGTTACGACTTATATAGAGGAAGGAGCTAGCGTAACCTAGAAGCCATCGTAACTTGCCACTAAAGTTTTTTTCGTCTTTCCATGATTTGAGTTTGACACATTTTTCTATAGAAGGCATTAAGAATTTTGAGATGAGGAGATAAAAGAAACTTGTAGGCTAAGTCACCTACTTTCATTGAATTTAGATATAAGGATCACAATATCTGGGGGATAACTTCTTATACTCCCCAAGAGATAAAGAACTTCTTTTGGGCCGTACTCGAATGAAAACCAAAACCTTGGTATCCAAAACATCGATTTTCACTTCTGAACTCATTGTTTTGAATCCTTAAAATAGGCGTGACTCCTGAGAAGTATTCTAGGAAAAGGGTCTTCCTTTTTTTAAACAGAAACTTTCTTTTATTTTAGAGAGGGAATAATTATAAGATCCGAAAGGGAGATTCTTACTCCTATATACCTCGAAGGCTGGGGAGGAATCTTACATCCTACCCCACTTAAAAAGTGCGAGATGTCCTCATCTCGCAAGGTAGAGGACAGCTCTTATTCTTAAGATCCAATTTTATTCTGGGGTTCCTTATATTCTGGTCAACCCAACAGAACACTGGGATAAATATCCCTTATATAGAACTCATCATTAAATAACAATTCATTCAGATTATATCATTCATATCTTTAACATGATAATGGTCCATTAGACCGAAAAGTTTCCTTCGGAACATTCCTCCACACGGAAATTTCAGTCAAGCAAGTTCTCAATTTGACATCCCTTAACTTGATCTACCGGTCAAGTATTAACAGTAGTAATCTGACAGCACAACCCACTAATCTCATAGTGATTTGCTGAATTCGTTATCATCATTCTAGTTATGAATATCATCACAGGGACTAATCCCATTCCCCCTCATTGTGGTTTCATTATATTTCAACTAATTTTTAAAAATCAATATTTTTTTTTCAATCAGCATTTTCAATCAGAATCCAAATCAATTCATCAATTCTCAAACAGAATTAAAAATCATATCAATCACATTCGAAATCATCATCTGGATAGCATTAACGCTTAAAATTTCAAGTCTTAGATTTACTCGTATATACTGTCAGTAAAGAGCTGCAGTATACTCTCGGTATATACGGGTAGTCACGGCCCTTGGAATTATAAGGTAAATACCATCATGTCTAGGCCTCAAGCAAGTCAGGGTTCTATATAATTGCAAAACTTCCATTTGAAGACCCAATTACCAAATTACGACTTTCAGTTTGAATATCAAATTGTATGAATTATATCACACAATTATAACCTTTTTGTGTTTCTTGATAAATTTTTGACATATTTGTCTTCTCAGTTGATGTTTATTAACCAAATGCTCTGATACCAACTGTAAGATCCCTGTTCCCACCGAGCAACGGATTCGGGGTACTGGCAACGGAAGTAGCGCTTCTCGCGCGGGACAGGGGTCCCACACTCGGGGCCTCGCCCACGGATATCCGGATAAGAGACTAATCCGTCGGTTGTTCCAAAACCGAACCCGGAAAAACTTTCTTAACCGGAAGCACGGGCGATTCCACCAGGATAACTTTTTACTCTAACGTAGTCAAGATCATTTCTGATCGAGATGATCCAATTACATCTATAAGATACTTAGTCAGTTCAAGGAAGAAACTTGCACTTGGATCATTGGGATCAACGCTTTTTTCCCCATTCAAGAGGCACAGCCGTTGGTTCCTATCCATAGAACAGTTACTGTCCGGGTTTTTTTTTTCTATCGTAAAAACAAAAGTTTGAGTCTCGATTTACGGATCCATCAGTCCAGCCTAACCCCATCCAATCCCATGGGTTAGCCAACCGCCCAACCACTGTAGTGATGGGATCCAATTAAAAATTTGGTTAGGTTTTGTCCCGGGTACCAAAGAAAAGAGTTCCAAGGCCCCCTAGCCGGATGTTCATGCAAAATAAAACTAGTCACACCACTCACACACCCAATATGAAATTACCTTTTTCAACCAGATTCAACCAGTTTAAAACAATCCTTTAATAAAACCATAGTATCATTGATCACCATCTTCCACTTTATCCAATTGATTCTTAATTTCCCATCATTCCTTCATCAGAGTATCTATGGCATCATTGGCAACTAGAACGCTCAGGAGCCGTTTCGATAGTTCCTAGCCCATAATACTTGGCAATATAATCACTTAACAAGATGGACTCTCGTTGAAGATCAGCAAGATCAACCAACGGATCCATATAAGGAGCCATGGACTCATCCATTGAAGACCAGCAAGGTCAATCAACCAGATCCATGCTCGATTTCAGAAAACAACTCCAACTCTGTTCCAATATCTTCCTCGACGCACGCGTGGGTATCCTAGGCGACCCAGAGCCCGAGCACCGTATGGTCAGCACCCTCTAGGATCCTTCGCAGGTAACCTAGCGCTTCACGCATAGGCCGCTTCCTTGGCCCCTCATCCACCGTACCGGAAGCTCACCATTTTAATCGCACCGAGGCTGGTCAAGACCTCGGCCGACCTTGCTACGCGAGACGTCCTTCATTGACTCCCCGCCACCAACCACATTTTCCATTCAGCCGTGGATAGGCCGTAGGTTGGTTGAAAGCGCTTCGCGCTTTCGACGGATTTTTTTGATTTCATCCCGTTCTGTATCCCCGTCAGCAGTTGCAACTTTCTCATCACGACCTTAATCACAAGACGGTCAAAATGCTCCCCCCAGCATTCTTGACATAAAACAATCATTTACAAACAGCATTTACAAACAGCATTTACAAACCGTTTACAATACAATTTCTATTTTAACTTTCATTTTTCCACATTATCCCTCCTCAATCTACATTACTTATTTCATATTCCATTTATATGTATACTCATCCCATCACATCATTTCCATCTCATCACTTCAGATTCCCTCACATCACAATCGTATATTCACATCCATACATCCACAACTATATGCGTACATTCACATCTACATGCATACATCTACATCCCTATGCATACATCCACATCCACATTCACATTTACCTCCATACATCTACATCTACATGCATACATCCACTCCACATTCACATCTACGTCTATACACCTACATCTACATGCATACATCCACCTCTACATCCACATCTACGTCTATACACCTACATCTACATGCATACATCCACATCTCCATTCCCATCTACGTCTATACATCTACATCTACATGTATACATCCACATCTCTATTCACATCTACATCTATACATCTACATCTACATATATACATCCACATCTCCATTCCCATCTACATCTATACATCTACATCTACATGTATACATCCACATCTCTATTCACATCTACATCTATACATCTACATCTACATATATACATCCACATCTCCATTCTCATCTACATCTATACATCTACATCTTCATGCAAACGTCCATATCTCCATGCATAATAATATTCTTTTAATTAATCTAGGATGATAGTTCCTAGGATATGGTAGGAAGTCCTCTTTTTATGCTTTGAATGAATTTATTTTATGCGTGATTTCTATAAAAATTTTGCCATAGCTCCGCTACTATGACTGATAAATCTCAAATTTTTTTTTTCTAAGGGATAAAGCTTATCATTAAGGAAATAATTAGAATGGTCTCTAATTAGGTCATCAATCCATAATGGATTGAATCATCAGTGTGCATAAACTAAAAGCATAGCAAAAAGCCATTAATTTGGCCTCAAGCATAGCTTGATTAAGGAAAAGCTTTATGAAAAGCTTCATTTGGATTGAGAATGAGTCATGAGTATGACCATTTCTTGAGTGAGAGAGAGAAATTACATAAAAGCCATTGGAATTTAAACATAAATGGAAATTAACTTCTATAGCATTTATAAAATTATGTAACTCTTCACTACTATTCACCAATTAACTTCAATAGCATTTAAAAAACCATACCAATTAAATTTCTCAAGCTTGAGAGGGGTTGAGAAGAGAGAATCATTGAGAAATTATAGAAAAGATCAAAATTCAATATACTTACCTTATGATTTGCTTGATTCTTTATTCACGGTAGAGGCCCCCAACCAATCAATTGGTTTAGTATGTTGATGGAGCCACCAATGGGGATTGAAGAAAGAGAGAGTGTCAAAAACTAGTGAATTATTAAAGAATTCACAGTTCTTGGCTTAGGTGGAGTAACATAGCATAAGACACTATATATTTTGGCTTAGATGGAGTAGAGTAACAAGATATAAGACTCTATCTAATTTGGCTTAGGTGGAGTAGAGTAACAAGGCATAAGACTCTATATTTTTTTCAACAAGGGAAGGCTTCTATTTATAGGAAAATTTGAGCTCCTAACCAAACAAACCGATTCTAGAATTTTCCAAGTCAGTTTGGTCACTTTTTGACCATTTTTAGGTCAGTTAAGCTAACTTTTTGGAACTAGACTTGAATGAGGAGAGAGGAGAGATGAAATATCTCAATTTTTATGAGTTTAAAACTCATTCAAGCATGTGAAATATGCACCTCCTTTAAAGAATTCCCCTTCCTTACATATGTGTCAAAATTTTATTGCTCATAGTTTTTTACTAATAAACCTTGTACATTTTCAACTCTTCATCTTATGTGAAATATGCACCTCCTTTAAAGAATTCCTCTTCCTTACATATGTGTCATAGTTTTTTTTTACTAATAAACCTTGTACATTTTCAACTCTTCATCTTATGTGAAATATGCACCTCCTTTAAAGAACTCCCCTTCCTTACATAGGTGTCATAATGGAATCATTTTAATATTGCTCATAGTTTTTTACTAATAAACCTTGTACATTTTCAACTCTTCATCTTATGTGAGCATTTAAGGGACTCCCCTTCCTTACATATGTGTCATAATAAAATCATTATACCCAAAATATCTCATATTTTTAATATTGCTCATAGTTTTTTTACTAATAAACCTTGTACATTTTCAACTCTTCACCTCATGTGAGCATTTACTCATTTTTGGGTATCTTCTTTTTACAAATAGGATTTATCTCCTCCCTACACATGTATTGATGCTATTGGCCCATAGGAACTTTAATTGGACCATAGTCTAAAGATTTCTGAAAATCTATACCCTTAGACTAAGGTTCTTTATACCTATTTCCAATTAATTCCAATTGCACATTGGAATATTCTTTTTGAATTTCTGTTTCAGGGGAATTCATTTTAATTATATGAGATATTTTTCTATCTAAAAATATTCAAAATCTGAATATTCTCTCTCTAGAATATTTTCTCTTTCTAGGTTAAAACAGTTAGAAACAAGGTCTTTATATTTCTGAAGAGAGATTGATTACAGGGGAAGATACTAGACATCAAAAAGGGGTTGGGGGAGGAATCTTACACTCCCAAAGAGAGCTCCATCTAATTCTAGTATGCCAAATTCAAAGAGAAATAGGGGACAAGATTGGAGCCAAGTATGAAAAGTGAGTGGGCACAGTGGACATGATTCTTTCCCTAGAATGCCTTTGGATTTGCAGTTTTAGCTCAGGAAGGAGTATGAAGTGTTTTAGATGCGAGCAGCTACTGGGACATTTTATGAATGGTTGTGCCAACGCACCGATTGATGTTACCATTCTAACTCCACCATAGAACTTGCTTGACAAGTCAAAGGAGGCAAGTTCTAGACCAGTCTCAGCAACTTCTAATGCCATTATAATAGTAGCTAACCCCAGAGAAAGAAGGAAGAGGTAGACTTCGTTCGATAGAGTGGAGCACCAGGATCGAAACCAACGATTCTCACTAAGTTACACCCCATCCGATTTTTGAGGTAAGAATTTTAAGCTTTTTGTTGATTCGAGAAACGCTCATTCATTCATTCATTTCACTTGGATGTTGCATAAATTAGTAATCGACCAGAAGCAAGGCAGACCAATGCGAGTGGAATTGGGTAGTGGAAGTTACTTGCCAAAAGACGGATGTAATTCAGTTTCTCTTGGATGGGAACCTAGCCAAATATTATCACAAAGGCACCATTTCTTTCATGGATCTTCATGTGAACAAGATGAAAGGAACTGGAGTAGTTTGTTGAACTCCCACCCCGTAACCTGTAAAAGTAGTAAAGTTATTGAAGGGACTCCAGCAGAAGCAAGCCATCCTGCAGATAAAGAGTTGCAAGGAAACCATGTTGGTTAAGTGAGTATATACTGTGACGTATACAATACCCTCGACTCGTGAGGTGGATCATGAGAAAGAGTTCATTCTCGGAGCCCAACAATAGTGAATCTTGAGCTTATAAGAAGGCCATTCCGAAAGCAACCGAGCTCGGGGAATAATCGAGATAACTGTTTGAGGAGAGCTTTGTTTGGCCCATTTGTATCCCCTTGCTATGTGGTGCTCGTTCTCTTTCAGAAGAAGAATGATGGGACTATGAGATTGTATATTCAGGGTTAAATCGGCTTACTGTTAAGAATAAGCATCTTACTCCTGGAATGTGCTGTTAGATTGATCGCATAAAGGCCAGATATTTATAAAGATTGACTTAAACTTAGGATGTTATCGTATCATAATATTCCTAAGATAGATTTTAATACACGGTATGCACATTACGAGTTCACGATAATGCTGTTGGGATTAAATAATTCCCCTTCTAGCTATAATTGTTGAATGCAAAAAGAAAAAGAAAAGAAACCTCGGATGATTTTATCTCGGTCTTCATTGATGCAATTCTAGTTTGCTCGAAGAATGTAGCTGATCGATCGCATGTGAAGTATGTGTCTCTTCAAAGTCCTCGAAAGCCTCCAGAAGCACAGACTTTTCTCTAAGAAGAGTGCATGTACCTTCTTTACCATCAAATTGAATATCCGGGATCATAATGTCAAGAGATAGTATATTAGCTGATCCCGCCAAGGTGCAAAAGCGGCTATCGATTTGCCAGAACCAAAGACGATAGAGGAAGTCAAATGGTTCTTGGGATTGATAAGATGGTATCCGATGTTCATATGCCAAGATTGTTTCTCCTTTGACGGCGCTTCTCAAGAAGGACATTCCATTCTAATGGTCTGCGCGATGTGCCAAAGTAACTTTGATAAGCTGAGGGGTTGCTTGACTAATCCGCTGGTGCTATAGCTAAGATCTCACGAGAGGAACAGTGATGACGTAGAGTTGCTTGTCTTCTCGGGTTATAGATCATAAAATTTTAAAGCAAATTTTCAACCAGAATGATGTTAACATCACGCAAAGAAGATAAATACAAACACTTCGAGAGTTTGGTTTTAAAATCAAGTATAGGTTAGACGAGGAGAATGCCGTCATAGATATATTAGGCAGGAAGGCCTCCTTACTTGCACGTTGAGATTAAGGAAGAGATTGGATTAGATAAGTTCTTTATCCCTATTATCATATTGCTTACCGCAAAAGTAAAGGCAACCCTAGAAGTAAAGAAAATTCATGGATTCACGTTAGAGGTGGATGCTTGTACTTCAATAATCGGTTGTATATTTTTCAAGATAGAGATCTTAATAAGAGGATTCTAAAGAAAGCTCGTGACACGCCCCAGCTAAGTGAAGACCGTCATGGTGGCTGCTACAAAGAAGCATTTCTTTTAGCCTTGCAAAGGTGAAATGACAAAAACGCCAAGACACGTGCATCCTATTTCACATATACAATTAGAATACATAAGCATGGATTCCATCATTAGATTTTTCTTCAGTCGATGCAGGACATGATTCCATCTTAGCCGTGTGGTAGATTGCTTGACGAAGGTTGCTCATTCGATTCTTTTGAAAAAGACTTATACTGCTCTTGGTGTTTGCTAAAAGTCATTCCAAAGGATATATTTAGACTTTACTTTGGAAGGATAGTTAGGGATCGGGGTGCTGAATTCATGTGTCCTGCTCTTGGAATAAATGCTTTGAAGCTGTAGCTCTATAGATTTTGGTACTATCTAGAAATTGATGATTAGGCAGAGAGGGTAATCAAAGACATTCTTCGAGCATTCCATGGAAGGGAACCCAAAAAATGGATGAATTCTCCACATTCGGTATAATTTTATTGCGATGCATCTTATAGTAGATTGTGCAACACCATTGATTTAGTTCAACCCACTGGTCAGAGTGGAAGTCTTGAAGCAAATAGATAAAGTGGATTGTTCAATGCGGACTATAAAAAAGGATATCAAAGCTACTCACGATATAAAAAAGTAGCGTATTGATCTCAAGTAGACTACTAGAGAATTTGATGAAGGTGATATGGTCTTCCTTGTTGGTATACGACCCAACCACAGGAAATCCCTCTCCTTGGGGAAAAGTACAAGAAGTTTTTGCCCATATAACATAAACCCTACACAAATATGAGGAAAGTTGGAGATTAAGTTATAGACTGTGCATGAATATGAGGAAAGTTGGAGATTGAGCTCGTGAACTTTTATTCCCTCCTCCATATTGGAAGATCCACAATGTATTTTCATGTGAGCTCATTTGAAGAAAGAAGAAGTATGTTCTAGATCCAAGTCATGTATTGGATGATGAGAAGGTAGGCCTAGATATATGAACACTCATAATGCTCGATGCCATCATCCCTGCCCCCTCTCCAGATCATGCCCACGTGATCTAGCTCACACACATCGCTATCACATACGTCAGCATCAGTGTCCATATCATCATGTGCAAATATATGTGTATGTATCATCATGTGCACATGTGTGTGTGATACATCAATATCATCGTATGTGTGTGTAATAGATCATCATGCGTATGGGTTTATATAAGATACATCATCATCATCATCATCATCAGATCCGTGCATCGATGTAGTCTACAGTATTAAGAACGTAATCATGGCGGCTTAAGAGTGTCAGACACTCGTACAAGTCACCAAAAGAAGACTCATCCCATGAATGCGAACAATGCCGAACCTTCTGTGTCAACGCATTCGAGCACAGAGTGGGTCAACAAAGTTGCCGTATGTGGACCATATATCCTCCTCATCAAAACAACACCTCATATGACTAGGCAACAAACATGCAAGCTCCAACGTCCAACAATGGCATGAGTATGCCATCTCTTCATAGCGTGGAGTCTGTAAATGAGGGTATAGAGGTCCTAAGCCTTGAAGCACTACTAAACGTATGTGTGAAATTGACAAAAGATATATGAACCATGACACAAAATGGCAACTCATAATATCGATCGTAGAGCGACGATAATAGTGCATGAGCGGCTCTCCCATGATCCGATCATAAACGGAAAAACAATCAAAACGATGTCGTCTTGCTCGCGCGATGATGATGCAAAGTCGTACCATGGTGCCCAACTGAAGGGTAAAAGTAATAAGAATCATAACCCATGGTCGTGTGTGAACACGGTATACCCAAAGTGCACAAGCGTGTGAAAAAACGCCACAACCAATGCTCAACACAAGCCCCACACGTGACTCATACAGGGTGCAATCACGTGTGAACAAGACCTTGTCAAGAGCGCGAATGGATCCAAACCCTAGAATAGGTACCTCCTTTATTTTCCTCCCCTTTTTTCTTTTACTCAAAACTTTCTTCTCGTGCCACCAACCTCTAAGAGGCCCTAACGGTGCCTATTCTAGCCTAAAACCAAAACTTACAGTATCTTATCCAGTTTCGCTTTCAGATAAAGCAGCAAATCGGATGGTGAGACCCTATCTATCTGGAGTCCCTGAGCTATCTCTAGAGGATGACACGATAGCCTTTGCCTTCAAGCACCTTCATTACGCAGATTAAGTCATCTCGGCTCGATAATTGGAGAGCCTCTACTTTCTGAGTACTACTGAATGATCGGCGGAGGTACACGTGTGCTTAGGATAGTCAGTAGATCATGGCACACCACCTATAGTCGGCATGAGCGGTTGGCAGAGAACATTGCCTTTGCCATGATCCTTAGTGAACTGCCTGTTACAAGAGGGATAGTTCTCTATAAGCACCACCTCGACGAGACCTTAGTGTTCATAGATTGATGTGTACGACTCTAAGGCATTATATTCCTTGATACAGGATCTCGATTGCTGGCCGAGCCTACGACGGTCTTTTGTTTTAGAATAATCATGAGGGATGGATGATGTCATATCTAGAATTAAGGCATTGGATAAGGATGTCAAGGAAGCACTTTGTATATGGGTCACAACCACCATAGCCATTTCGAGGCAAGGGTAAAAACCTTGGAGAGATGGAGTGTTGAATTGGACAGATTCTATGGACGAGTAGTGTAACATGTGCGGGGTACAGTAAGATGGATCTCGCCAAATTGAAAGTTAATGGTATAGTCTGAGATGGGAGGACATGAAAGCTTACCTCCATCAAAGGTTTTGTCCCCATGGAAGAGAAGATAAATGAGTTTATAGAGTTTTCTCAAGCAGGCAAACTTACGGAGGCGTATTATCAATTGATCTTACGTAAGCCTAGTCCGACATGCTCTTCCGATGGAAGACGAGACCCTTCTCCATGGGTTTGTCAGAAGATTGGATCCTCCCTTGGATAGATTGGTTAAGAATGCGAAACTGTCTTTGTTAGCGGCGGGGAAGCAATTAAGATGGTGGTGGCTGAGGATTTTGTGCATGTATTTCTTTCTAAGGAGACCTTGTAGTAAAAGGCCTTTTTGCCCCCTCCCAAAGAGAGCTCCATCTAATTCTAGTATGCCAAATTCAAAGAGAAATAGGGGACAAGATTGGAGCCAAGTATGAAAAGGGAGTGGGCACAGTGGACATGATTCTTTCCCTAGAATGCCTTTGGATTTGCAGTTTTAGCTCAGGAAGGAGTATGAAGTGTTTTAGATGCGAGCAGCTACTGGGACATTTTATGAATGGTTGTGCCAACGCACCGATTGATGTTACCATTCTAACTCCACCATAGAACTTGCTTGACAAGTCAAAGGAGGCAAGTTCTAGCCCAGTCTCAGCAACTTCTAATGCCATTATAATAGTAGCTAACCCCAGAGAAAGAAGGAAGAGGTAGACTTCGTTCGATAGAGTGGAGCACCAGGATCGAAACCAACGATTCTCACTAAGTTACACCCCATCCGATTTTTGAGGTAAGAATTTTAAGCTTTTTGTTGATTCGAGAAACGCTCATTCATTCATTCATTTCACTTGGATGTTGCATAAATTAGTAATCGACCAGAAGCAAGGCAGACCAATGCGAGTGGAATTGGGTAGTGGAAGTTACTTGCCAAAAGACGGATGTAATTCAGTTTCTCTTGGATGGGAACCTAGCCAAATATTATCACAAAGGCACCATTTCCTTCATGGATCTTCATGTGAACAAGATGAAAGGAACTGGAGTAGTTTGTTGAACTCCCACCCCGTAACCTGTAAAAGTAGTAAAGTTATTAAAGGGACTCCAGCAGAAGCAAGCCATCCTGCAGATAAAGAGTTGCAAGGAAACCATGTTGGTTAAGTGAGTATATACTGTGACGTATACAATACCCTCGACTCGTGAGGTGGATCATGAGAAAGAGTTCATTCTCGGAGCCCAACAATAGTGAATCTTGAGCTTATAAGAAGGCCATTCCGAAAGCAACCGAGCTCGGGGAATAATCGAGATAACTGTTTGAGGAGAGCTTTGTTTGGCCCATTTGTATCCCCTTGCTATGTGGTGCTCGTTCTCTTTCAGAAGAAGAATGATGGGACTATGAGATTGTATATTCAGGGTTAAATCGGCTTACTGTTAAGAATAAGCATCTTACTCCTGGAATGTGCTGTTAGATTGATCGCATAAAGGCCAGATATTTATAAAGATTGACTTAAACTTAGGATGTTATCGTATCATAATATTCCTAAGATAGATTTTAATACATGGTATGCACATTACGAGTTCACGATAATGCTGTTGGGATTAAACAAATTCCCCTTCTAGCTATAACTGTTGAATGCAAAAAGAAAAAGAAAAGAAACCTTCGGATGATTTTATCTCGGTCTTCATTGATGCAATTCTAGTTTGCTCGAAGAATGTAGCTGATCGCATGTGAAGTATGTGTCTCTTCAAAGTCCTCGAAAGCCTCCAGAAGCACAGACTTTTCTCTAAGAAGAGTGCATGTACCTTCTTTACCATCAAATTGAATATCCGGGATCATAATGTCAAGAGATAGTATATTAGCTGATCCCGCCAAGGTGCAAAAGCGGCTATCGATTTGCCAGAACCAAAGACGATAGAGGAAGTCAAATGGTTCTTGGGATTGATAAGATGGTATCCGATGTTCATATGCCAAGATTGTTTCTCCTTTGACGGCGCTTCTCAAGAAGGACATTCCATTCTAATGGTCTGCGCGATGTGCCAAAGTAACTTTGATAAGCTGAGGGGTTGCTTGACTAATCCGCTGGTGCTATAGCTAAGATCTCACGAGAGGAACAGTGATGACGTAGAGTTGCTTGTCTTCTCGGGTTATAGATCATAAAATTTTAAAGCAAATTTTCAACCAGAATGATGTTAACATCACGCAAAGAAGATAAATACAAACACTTCGAGAGTTTGGTTTTAAAATCAAGTATAGGTTAGACGAGGAGAATGCGGTCATAGATATATTAGGCAGGAAGGCCTCCTTACTTGCACGTTGAGATTAAGGAAGAGATTGGATTAGATAAGTTCTTTATCCCTATTATCATATTGATTACCGCAAAAGTAAAGGCAACCCTAGAGGTAAAGAAAATTCATGGATGCTGGATGCTTGTACTTCAATAATCGGTTGTATATTTTTCAAGATAGAGATCTTAATAAGAGGATTCTAAAGAAAGCTCGTGACACGCCCCAGCTAAGTGAAGACCGTCATGGTGGCTGCTACAAAGAAGCATTTCTTTTAGCCTTGCAAAGGTGAAATGACAAAAACGCCAAGACACGTGCATCCTATTTCACATATACAATTAGAATACATAAGCATGGATTCCATCATTAGATTTTTCTTCACTCGATGCAGGACATGATTCCATCTTAGCCGTGTGGTAGATCGCTTGACGAAGGTTGCTCATTCGATTCTTTTGAAAAAGACTTATACTGCTCTTGGTGTTTGCTAAAAGTCATTCCAAAGGATATATTTAGACTTTACTTTGGAAGGATAGTTAGGGATCGGGGTGCTGAATTCATGTGTCCTGCTCTTGGAATAAATGCTTTGAAGCTGTAGCTCTATAGATTCTGGTACTATCTAGAAATTGATGATTAGGCAGAGAGGGTAATCAAAGACATTCTTTGAGCATTCCATGGAAGGGAACCCAAAAAATGGATGAATTCTCCACATTCGGTATAATTTTATTGCGATGCATCTTATAGTAGATTGTGCAACACCATTGATTTAGTTCAACCCACTGGTCAGAGTGGAAGTCTTGAAGCAAATAGATAAAGTGGATTGTTCAATGCGGACTATAAAAAAGGATATCAAAGCTACTCACGATAGAAAAAAGTAGCGTGTTGATCTCAAGTAGACTACTAGAGAATTTGATGAAGGTGATATGGTCTTCCTTGTTGGTATACGACCCAACCACAGAAAATCCCTCTCCTTGGGGAAAAGTACAAGAAGTTTTTGCCCATATAACATAAACCCTACACAAATATGAGGAAAGTTGGAGATTAAGTTATAGACTGTGCATGAATACGAGGAAAGTTGGAGATTGAGCTCGTGAACTTTTATTCCCTCCTCCATACTGGAAGATCCACAATGTATTTTCATGCGAGCTCATTTGAAGAAAGAAGAAGTATGTTCTAGATCCAAGTCATGTATTGGATGATGAGAAGGTAGGCCTAGATATATGAACACTCATAATGCTCGATGCCATCATCCCTGCCCCCTCTCCAGATCATGCCCACATGATCTAGCTCACACACATCGCTATCACATACGTCAGCATCAGTGTCCATATCATCATGTGCAAATATATGTGTATGTATCATCATGTGCACATGTGTGTGTGATACATCAATATCATCGTATGTGTGTGTAATAGATCATCATGTGTATGGGTTTATATAAGATACATCATCATCATCATCATCATCAGATCCGTGCATCGATGTAGTCCACAGTATTAAGAACGTAATCATGGCGGCTTAAGAGTGTCAGACACTCGTACAAGTCACCAAAAGAAGACTCATCCCATGAATGCGAACAATGCCGAACCTTCTGTGTCAACGCATTCGAGCACAGAGTGGGTCAACAAAGTTGCCGTATGTGGACCATATATCCTCCTCATCAAAACAACACCTCATATGACTAGGCAACAAACATGCAAGCTCCAACGTCCAACTATGGCATGAGTATGCCATCTCTTCATAGCGTGGAGTCTGTAAATGAGGGTATAGAGGTCCTAAGCCTTGAAGCACTACTAAACGTACGTGTGAAATTGACAAAAGATATGTGAACCATGACACAAAATGGCAACTCATAATATCGATCGTAGAGCGACGATAATAGTGCATGAGCGGCTCTCCCATGATCCGATCGTAAACGGAAAAACAATCAAAACGATGTCGTGATGATGATGCAAAGTCGTACCATGGTGCCCAACTGAAGGGTAAAAGTAATAAGAATCATAACCCATGGTCGTGTGTGAACACGGTATACCCAAAGTGCACAAGCGTGTGAAAAAACGCCACAACCAATGCTCAACACAAGCCCCACACGTGACTCATACAGGGTGCAATCACGTGTGAACAAGACCCACAATAGATTCCTGAAAACACGCTCTCCCCTCACCCCCATGTAACATGCCTAACAATCACTAAAAATATGTGTGATCAATCCTCTAGACCTCAAATCCTCTCCAAATGTGCGTATGCAAAATTTGCACGAAAGCAGCCTCTTTCAATACCAGTGTAGCAAAGGTGTGTACATGTGTGCAAGAAAATAGGATAAGGTTAATGGTGAAGATAACGGGCTAGGCAAATGACCATAGAGTGTGGAGTGAAAGAAGGCTTGAGTGCACAAAGCGTGGGAATCAAATCCTTGTCAAGAGCACGAATGGATCCAAACCCTAGAATAGGTACCTCCTTTATTTTCCTCCCCTTTTTTCTTTTACTCAAAACTTTCTTCTCGTGCCACCAACCTCTAAGAGGCCCTAACGGTGCCTATTCTAGCCTAAAACCAAAACTTACAGTATCTTATCCAATTTCGCTTTCAGATAAAGCAGCAAATCGGATGGTGAGACCCTATCTATCTGGAGTCCTTGAGCTGTCTCTAGAGGATGACACGATAGCCTTTGCCTTCAAGCACCTTCATTACGCAGATTAAGTCATCTCGGCTCGATAATTGGAGAGCCTCTACTTTCTGAGTACTACTGAATGATCAGCGGAGGTACACGTGTGCTTAGGATAGTCAGTAGATCATGGCACACCACCTATAGTCGGCATGAGCGGTTGGCAGAGAACATTGCCTTTGCCATGATCCTTAGTGAACTGCCTGTTACAAGAGGGATAGTTCTCTATAAGCACCACCTCGACGAGACCTTAGTGTTCATAGATTGATGTGTACGACTCTGGGGCATTATATTCCTTGATACAGGATCTCGATTGCTGGCCGAGCCTACGACGGTCTTTTGTTTTAGAATAATCATGAGGGATGGATGATGTCATATCTAGAATTAAGGCATTAGATAAGGATGTCAAGGAAGCACTTTGTATATGGGTCACAACCACCATAGCCATTTCGAGGCAAGGGTAAAAAACCTTGGAGAGATGGAGTGTTGAATTGGACAGATTCTATGGACGAGTAGTGTAACATGTGCGGGGTACAGTAAGATGGATCTCGCCAAATTGAAAGTTAATGGTATAGTCTGAGATGGGAGGACATGAAAGCTTACCTCCATCAAAGGTTTTGTCCCCATGGAAGAGAAGATAAATGAGTTTATAGAGTTTTCTCAAGCAGGCAAACTTACGGAGGCGTATTATCAATTGATCTTACGTAAGCCTAGTCGGACATGCTCTTTCGATGGAAGACGAGACCCTTCTCCATGGGTTTGTCAGAAGATTGGATCCTCCCTTGGATAGATTGGTTAAGAATGCGAAACTGTCTTTGTTAGCGGCGGGGAAGCAATTAAGATGGTGGTGGCTGAGGATTTTGTGCATGTATTTCTTTCTAAGGAGACCGTGTAGTAAAAGGCCTTTTTGCCCCGTCCCAAAGAGAGCTCCATCTAATTCTAGTATGCCAAATTCAAAGAGAAATAGGGGACAAGATTGGAGCCAAGTATGAAAAGCGAGTGGGCACAGTGGACATGATTCTTTCCCTAGAATGCCTTTGGATTTGCAGTTTTAGCTCAGGAAGGAGTATGAAGTGTTTTAGATGCGAGTAGCTACTGGGACATTTTATGAATGGTTGTGCCAATGCACCGATTGATGTTACCATTCTAACTCCACCATAGAACTTGCTTGACAAGTCAAAGGAGGCAAGTTCTAGCCCAATCTCAGCAACTTCTAATGCCATTATAATAGTAGCTAACCCCAGAGAAAGAAGGAAGAGGTAGACCTCGTTCGATAGAGTGGAGCACCAGGATCGAAACCAACGATTCTCACTAAGTTACACCCCATCCGATTTTTGAGGTAAGAATTTTAAGCTTTTTGTTGATTCGAGAAACGCTCATTCATTCATTCATTTCACTTGGATGTTGCATAAATTAGTAATCGACCAGAAGCAAGGCAGACCAATGCGAGTGGAATTGGGTAGTGGAAGTTACTTGCCAAAAGACGGATGTAATTCAGTTTCTCTTGGATGGGAACCTAGCCAAATATTATCACAAAGGCACCATTTCCTTCATGGATCTTCATGTGAACAAGATGAAAGGAACTGGAGTAGTTTGTTGAACTCCCACCCCGTAACCTGTAAAAGTAGTAAAGTTATTGAAGGGACTCCAGCAGAAGCAAGCCATCCTGCAGATAAAGAGTTGCAAGGAAACCATGTTGGTTAAGTGAGTATATACTGTGACGTATACAATACCCTCGACTCGTGAGGTGGATCATGAGAAAGAGTTCATTCTCGGAGCCCAACAATAGTGAATCTTGAGCTTATAAGAAGGCCATTCCGAAAGCAACCGAGCTCGGGGAATAATCGAGATAACTGTTTGAGGAGAGCTTTGTTTGGCCCATTTGTATCCCCTTGCTATGTGGTGCTCGTTCTCTTTCAGAAGAAGAATGATGGGACTATGAGATTGTATATTCAGGGTTAAATCGGCTTACTGTTAAGAATAAGCATCTTACTCCTGGAATGTGCTGTTAGATTGATCGCATAAAGGCCAGATATTTATAAAGATTGACTTAAACTTAGGATGTTATCGTATCATAATATTCCTAAGATAGATTTTAATACATGGTATGCACATTACGAGTTCACGATAATGCTGTTGGGATTAAATAATTCCCCTTCTAGCTATAACTGTTGAATGCAAAAAGAAAAAGAAAAGAAACCTTCGGATGATTTTATCTCGGTCTTCATTGATGCAATTCTAGTTTGCTCGAAGAATGTAGCTGATCGCATGTGAAGTATGTGTCTCTTCAAAGTCCTTGAAAGCCTCCAGAAGCACAGACTTTTCTCTAAGAAGAGTGCATGTACCTTCTTTACCATCAAATTGAATATCCGGGATCATAATGTCAAGAGATAGTATATTAGCTGATCCCGCCAAGGTGCAAAAGCGGCTATCGATTTGCCAGAACCAAAGACGATAGAGGAAGTCAAATGGTTCTTGGGATTGATAAGATGGTATCCGATGTTCATATGCCAAGATTGTTTCTCCTTTGACGGCGCTTCTCAAGAAGGACATTCCATTCTAATGGTCTGCGCGATGTGCCAAAGTAACTTTGATAAGCTGAGGGGTTGCTTGACTAATCCGCTGGTGCTATAGCTAAGATCTCACGAGAGGAACAGTGATGACGTAGAGTTGCTTGTCTTCTCGGGTTATAGATCATAAAATTTTAAAGCAAATTTTCAACCAGAATGATGTTAACATCACGCAAAGAAGATAAATACAAACACTTCGAGAGTTTGGTTTTAAAATCAAGTATAGGTTAGACGAGGAGAATGCGGTCATAGATATATTAGGCAGGAAGGCCTCCTTACTTGCACGTTGAGATTAAGGAAGAGATTGGATTAGATAAGTTCTTTATCCCTATTATCATATTGATTACCGCAAAAGTAAAGGCAACCCTAGAGGTAAAGAAAATTCATGGATGCTGGATGCTTGTACTTCAATAATCGGTTGTATATTTTTCAAGATAGAGATCTTAATAAGAGGATTCTAAAGAAAGCTCGTGACACGCCCCAGCTAAGTGAAGACCGTCATGGTGGCTGCTACAAAGAAGCATTTCTTTTAGCCTTGCAAAGGTGAAATGACAAAAACGCCAAGACACGTGCATCCTATTTCACATATACAATTAGAATACATAAGCATGGATTCCATCATTAGATTTTTCTTCACTCGATGCAGGACATGATTCCATCTTAGCCGTGTGGTAGATCGCTTGACGAAGGTTGCTCATTCGATTCTTTTGAAAAAGACTTATACTGCTCTTGGTGTTTGCTAAAAGTCATTCCAAAGGATATATTTAGACTTTACTTTGGAAGGATAGTTAGGGATCGGGGTGCTGAATTCATGTGTCCTGCTCTTGGAATAAATGCTTTGAAGCTGTAGCTCTATAGATTCTGGTACTATCTAGAAATTGATGATTAGGCAGAGAGGGTAATCAAAGACATTCTTTGAGCATTCCATGGAAGGGAACCCAAAAAATGGATGAATTCTCCACATTCGGTATAATTTTATTGCGATGCATCTTATAGTAGATTGTGCAACACCATTGATTTAGTTCAACCCACTGGTCAGAGTGGAAGTCTTGAAGCAAATAGATAAAGTGGATTGTTCAATGCGGACTATAAAAAAGGATATCAAAGCTACTCACGATAGAAAAAAGTAGCGTGTTGATCTCAAGTAGACTACTAGAGAATTTGATGAAGGTGATATGGTCTTCCTTGTTGGTATACGACCCAACCACAGAAAATCCCTCTCCTTGGGGAAAAGTACAAGAAGTTTTTGCCCATATAACATAAACCCTACACAAATATGAGGAAAGTTGGAGATTAAGTTATAGACTGTGCATGAATACGAGGAAAGTTGGAGATTGAGCTCGTGAACTTTTATTCCCTCCTCCATACTGGAAGATCCACAATGTATTTTCATGCGAGCTCATTTGAAGAAAGAAGAAGTATGTTCTAGATCCAAGTCATGTATTGGATGATGAGAAGGTAGGCCTAGATATATGAACACTCATAATGCTCGATGCCATCATCCCTGCCCCCTCTCCAGATCATGCCCACATGATCTAGCTCACACACATCGCTATCACATACGTCAGCATCAGTGTCCATATCATCATGTGCAAATATATGTGTATGTATCATCATGTGCACATGTGTGTGTGATACATCAATATCATCGTATGTGTGTGTAATAGATCATCATGTGTATGGGTTTATATAAGATACATCATCATCATCATCATCATCAGATCCGTGCATCGATGTAGTCCACAGTATTAAGAACGTAATCATGGCGGCTTAAGAGTGTCAGACACTCGTACAAGTCACCAAAAGAAGACTCATCCCATGAATGCGAACAATGCCGAACCTTCTGTGTCAACGCATTCGAGCACAGAGTGGGTCAACAAAGTTGCCGTATGTGGACCATATATCCTCCTCATCAAAACAACACCTCATATGACTAGGCAACAAACATGCAAGCTCCAACGTCCAACTATGGCATGAGTATGCCATCTCTTCATAGCGTGGAGTCTGTAAATGAGGGTATAGAGGTCCTAAGCCTTGAAGCACTACTAAACGTACGTGTGAAATTGACAAAAGATATGTGAACCATGACACAAAATGGCAACTCATAATATCGATCGTAGAGCGACGATAATAGTGCATGAGCGGCTCTCCCATGATCCGATCGTAAACGGAAAAACAATCAAAACGATGTCGTGATGATGATGCAAAGTCGTACCATGGTGCCCAACTGAAGGGTAAAAGTAATAAGAATCATAACCCATGGTCGTGTGTGAACACGGTATACCCAAAGTGCACAAGCGTGTGAAAAAACGCCACAACCAATGCTCAACACAAGCCCCACACGTGACTCATACAGGGTGCAATCACGTGTGAACAAGACCCACAATAGATTCCTGAAAACACGCTCTCCCCTCACCCCCATGTAACATGCCTAACAATCACTAAAAATATGTGTGATCAATCCTCTAGACCTCAAATCCTCTCCAAATGTGCGTATGCAAAATTTGCACGAAAGCAGCCTCTTTCAATACCAGTGTAGCAAAGGTGTGTACATGTGTGCAAGAAAATAGGATAAGGTTAATGGTGAAGATAACGGGCTAGGCAAATGACCATAGAGTGTGGAGTGAAAGAAGGCTTGAGTGCACAAAGCGTGGGAATCAAATCCTTGTCAAGAGCACGAATGGATCCAAACCCTAGAATAGGTACCTCCTTTATTTTCCTCCCCTTTTTTCTTTTACTCAAAACTTTCTTCTCGTGCCACCAACCTCTAAGAGGCCCTAACGGTGCCTATTCTAGCCTAAAACCAAAACTTACAGTATCTTATCCAATTTCGCTTTCAGATAAAGCAGCAAATCGGATGGTGAGACCCTATCTATCTGGAGTCCCTGAGCTGTCTCTAGAGGATGACACGATAGCCTTTGCCTTCAAGCACCTTCATTACGCAGATTAAGTCATCTCGGCTCGATAATTGGAGAGCCTCTACTTTCTGAGTACTACTGAATGATCAGCGGAGGTACACGTGTGCTTAGGATAGTCAGTAGATCATGGCACACCACCTATAGTCGGCATGAGCGGTTGGCAGAGAACATTGCCTTTGCCATGATCCTTAGTGAACTGCCTGTTACAAGAGGGATAGTTCTCTATAAGCACCACCTCGACGAGACCTTAGTGTTCATAGATTGATGTGTACGACTCTGGGGCATTATATTCCTTGATACAGGATCTCGATTGCTGGCCGAGCCTACGACGGTCTTTTGTTTTAGAATAATCATGAGGGATGGATGATGTCATATCTAGAATTAAGGCATTGGATAAGGATGTCAAGGAAGCACTTTGTATATGGGTCACAACCACCATAGCCATTTCGAGGCAAGGGTAAAAACCTTGGAGAGATGGAGTGTTGAATTGGACAGATTCTATGGACGAGTAGTGTAACATGTGCGGGGTACAGTAAGATGGATCTCGCCAAATTGAAAGTTAATGGTATAGTCTGAGATGGGAGGACATGAAAGCTTACCTCCATCAAAGGTTTTGTCCCCATGGAAGAGAAGATAAATGAGTTTATAGAGTTTTCTCAAGCAGGCAAACTTACGGAGGCGTATTATCAATTGATCTTACGTAAGCCTAGTCGGACATGCTCTTTCGATGGAAGACGAGACCCTTCTCCATGGGTTTGTCAGAAGATTGGATCCTCCCTTGGATAGATTGGTTAAGAATGCGAAACTGTCTTTGTTAGCGGCGGGGAAGCAATTAAGATGGTGGTGGCTGAGGATTTTGTGCATGTATTTCTTTCTAAGGAGACCGTGTAGTAAAAGGCCTTTTTGCCCCGTCCCAAAGAGAGCTCCATCTAATTCTAGTATGCCAAATTCAAAGAGAAATAGGGGACAAGATTGGAGCCAAGTATGAAAAGCGAGTGGGCACAGTGGACATGATTCTTTCCCTAGAATGCCTTTGGATTTGCAGTTTTAGCTCAGGAAGGAGTATGAAGTGTTTTAGATGCGAGTAGCTACTGGGACATTTTATGAATGGTTGTGCCAATGCACCGATTGATGTTACCATTCTAACTCCACCATAGAACTTGCTTGACAAGTCAAAGGAGGCAAGTTCTAGCCCAATCTCAGCAACTTCTAATGCCATTATAATAGTAGCTAACCCCAGAGAAAGAAGGAAGAGGTAGACTTCGTTCGATAGAGTGGAGCACCAGGATCGAAACCAACGATTCTCACTAAGTTACACCCCATCCGATTTTTGAGGTAAGAATTTTAAGCTTTTTGTTGATTCGAGAAACGCTCATTCATTCATTCATTTCACTTGGATGTTGCATAAATTAGTAATCGACCAGAAGCAAGGCAGACCAATGCGAGTGGAATTGGGTAGTGGAAGTTACTTGCCAAAAGACGGATGTAATTCAGTTTCTCTTGGATGGGAACCTAGCCAAATATTATCACAAAGGCACCATTTCCTTCATGGATCTTCATGTGAACAAGATGAAAGGAACTGGAGTAGTTTGTTGAACTCCCACCCCGTAACCTGTAAAAGTAGTAAAGTTATTGAAGGGACTCCAGCAGAAGCAAGCCATCCTGCAGATAAAGAGTTGCAAGGAAACCATGTTGGTTAAGTGAGTATATACTGTGACGTATACAATACCCTCGACTCGTGAGGTGGATCATGAGAAAGAGTTCATTCTCGGAGCCCAACAATAGTGAATCTTGAGCTTATAAGAAGGCCATTCCGAAAGCAACCGAGCTCGGGGAATAATCGAGATAACTGTTTGAGGAGAGCTTTGTTTGGCCCATTTGTATCCCCTTGCTATGTGGTGCTCGTTCTCTTTCAGAAGAAGAATGATGGGACTATGAGATTGTATATTCAGGGTTAAATCGGCTTACTGTTAAGAATAAGCATCTTACTCCTGGAATGTGCTGTTAGATTGATCGCATAAAGGCCAGATATTTATAAAGATTGACTTAAACTTAGGATGTTATCGTATCATAATATTCCTAAGATAGATTTTAATACATGGTATGCACATTACGAGTTCACGATAATGCTGTTGGGATTAAATAATTCCCCTTCTAGCTATAACTGTTGAATGCAAAAAGAAAAAGAAAAGAAACCTTCGGATGATTTTATCTCGGTCTTCATTGATGCAATTCTAGTTTGCTCGAAGAATGTAGCTGATCGCATGTGAAGTATGTGTCTCTTCAAAGTCCTTGAAAGCCTCTAGAAGCACAGACTTTTCTCTAAGAAGAGTGCATGTACCTTCTTTACCATCAAATTGAATATCCGGGATCATAATGTCAAGAGATAGTATATTAGCTGATCCCGCCAAGGTGCAAAAGCGGCTATCGATTTGCCAGAACCAAAGACGATAGAGGAAGTCAAATGGTTCTTGGGATTGATAAGATGGTATCCGATGTTCATATGCCAAGATTGTTTCTCCTTTGACGGCGCTTCTCAAGAAGGACATTCCATTCTAATGGTCTGCGCGATGTGCCAAAGTAACTTTGATAAGCTGAGGGGTTGCTTGACTAATCCGCTGGTGCTATAGCTAAGATCTCACGAGAGGAACAGTGATGACGTAGAGTTGCTTGTCTTCTCGGGTTATAGATCATAAAATTTTAAAGCAAATTTTCAACCAGAATGATGTTAACATCACGCAAAGAAGATAAATACAAACACTTCGAGAGTTTGGTTTTAAAATCAAGTATAGGTTAGACGAGGAGAATGCGGTCATAGATATATTAGGCAGGAAGGCCTCCTTACTTGCACGTTGAGATTAAGGAAGAGATTGGATTAGATAAGTTCTTTATCCCTATTATCATATTGATTACCGCAAAAGTAAAGGCAACCCTAGAGGTAAAGAAAATTCATGGATGCTGGATGCTTGTACTTCAATAATCGGTTGTATATTTTTCAAGATAGAGATCTTAATAAGAGGATTCTAAAGAAAGCTCGTGACACGCCCCAGCTAAGTGAAGACCGTCATGGTGGCTGCTACAAAGAAGCATTTCTTTTAGCCTTGCAAAGGTGAAATGACAAAAACGCCAAGACACGTGCATCCTATTTCACATATACAATTAGAATACATAAGCATGGATTCCATCATTAGATTTTTCTTCACTCGATGCAGGACATGATTCCATCTTAGCCGTGTGGTAGATCGCTTGACGAAGGTTGCTCATTCGATTCTTTTGAAAAAGACTTATACTGCTCTTGGTGTTTGCTAAAAGTCATTCCAAAGGATATATTTAGACTTTACTTTGGAAGGATAGTTAGGGATCGGGGTGCTGAATTCATGTGTCCTGCTCTTGGAATAAATGCTTTGAAGCTGTAGCTCTATAGATTCTGGTACTATCTAGAAATTGATGATTAGGCAGAGAGGGTAATCAAAGACATTCTTTGAGCATTCCATGGAAGGGAACCCAAAAAATGGATGAATTCTCCACATTCGGTATAATTTTATTGCGATGCATCTTATAGTAGATTGTGCAACACCATTGATTTAGTTCAACCCACTGGTCAGAGTGGAAGTCTTGAAGCAAATAGATAAAGTGGATTGTTCAATGCGGACTATAAAAAAGGATATCAAAGCTACTCACGATAGAAAAAAGTAGCGTGTTGATCTCAAGTAGACTACTAGAGAATTTGATGAAGGTGATATGGTCTTCCTTGTTGGTATACGACCCAACCACAGAAAATCCCTCTCCTTGGGGAAAAGTACAAGAAGTTTTTGCCCATATAACATAAACCCTACACAAATATGAGGAAAGTTGGAGATTAAGTTATAGACTGTGCATGAATACGAGGAAAGTTGGAGATTGAGCTCGTGAACTTTTATTCCCTCCTCCATACTGGAAGATCCACAATGCATTTTCATGCGAGCTCATTTGAAGAAAGAAGAAGTATGTTCTAGATCCAAGTCATGTATTGGATGATGAGAAGGTAGGCCTAGATATATGAACACTCATAATGCTCGATGCCATCATCCCTGCCCCCTCTCCAGATCATGCCCACATGATCTAGCTCACACACATCGCTATCACATACGTCAGCATCAGTGTCCATATCATCATGTGCAAATATATGTGTATGTATCATCATGTGCACATGTGTGTGTGATACATCAATATCATCGTATGTGTGTGTAATAGATCATCATGCGTATGGGTTTATATAAGATACATCATCATCATCATCATCATCAGATCCGTGCATCGATGTAGTCCACAGTATTAAGAACGTAATCATGGCGGCTTAAGAGTGTCAGACACTCGTACAAGTCACCAAAAGAAGACTCATCCCATGAATGCGAACAATGCCGAACCTTCTGTGTCAACGCATTCGAGCACAGAGTGGGTCAACAAAGTTGCCGTATGTGGACCATATATCCTCCTCATCAAAACAACACCTCATATGACTAGGCAACAAACATGCAAGCTCCAACGTCCAACTATGGCATGAGTATGCCATCTCTTCATAGCGTGGAGTCTGTAAATGAGGGTATAGAGGTCCTAAGCCTTGAAGCACTACTAAACGTACGTGTGAAATTGACAAAAGATATGTGAACCATGACACAAAATGGCAACTCATAATATCGATCGTAGAGCGACGATAATAGTGCATGAGCGGCTCTCCCATGATCCGATCGTAAACGGAAAAACAATCAAAACGATGTCGTGATGATGATGCAAAGTCGTACCATGGTGCCCAACTGAAGGGTAAAAGTAATAAGAATCATAACCCATGGTCGTGTGTGAACACGGTATACCCAAAGTGCACAAGCGTGTGAAAAAACGCCACAACCAATGCTCAACACAAGCCCCACACGTGACTCATACAGGGTGCAATCACGTGTGAACAAGACCCACAATAGATCCCTGAAAACACGCTCTCCCCTCACCCCCATGTAACATGCCTAACAATCACTAAAAATATGTGTGATCAATCCTCTAGACCTCAAATCCTCTCCAAATGTGCGTATGCAAAATTTGCACGAAAGCAGCCTCTTTCAATACCAGTGTAGCGAAGGTGTGTACATGTGTGCAAGAAAATAGGATAAGGTTAATGGTGAAGATAACGGGCTAGGCAAATGACCATAGAGTGTGGAGTGAAAGAAGGCTTGAGTGCACAAAGCGTGGGAATCAAATCCTTGTCAAGAGCGCGAATGGATCCAAACCCTAGAATAGGTACCTCCTTTATTTTCCTCCCCTTTTTTCTTTTACTCAAAACTTTCTTCTCGTGCCACCAACCTCTAAGAGGCCCTAACGGTGCCTATTCTAGCCTAAAACCAAAACTTACAGTATCTTATCCAGTTTCGCTTTCAGATAAAGCAGCAAATCGGATGGTGAGACCCTATCTATCTGGAGTCCCTGAGCTGTCTCTAGAGGATGACACGATAGCCTTTGCCTTCAAGCACCTTCATTACGCAGATTAAGTCATCTCGGCTCGATAATTGGAGAGCCTCTACTTTCTGAGTACTACTGAATGATCGGCGGAGGTACACGTGTGCTTAGGATAGTCAGTAGATCATGGCACACCACCTATAGTCGGCATGAGCGGTTGGCAGAGAACATTGCCTTTGCCATGATCCTTAGTGAACTTCCTATTACAAGAGGGATAGTTCTCTATAAGCACCACCTCGACGAGACCTTAGTGTTCATAGATTGATGTGTACGACTCTGGGGCATTATATTCCTTGATACAGGATCTCGATTGCTGGCCGAGCCTACGACGGTCTTTTGTTTTAGAATAATCATGAGGGATGGATGATGTCATATCTAGAATTAAGGCATTGGATAAGGATGTCAAGGAAGCACTTCGTATATGGGTCACAACCACCATAGCCATTTCGAGGCAAGGGTAAAAACCTTGGAGAGAGGGAGTGTTGAATTGGACAGATTCTATGGACGAGTAGTGTAACATGTGCGGGGTACAGTAAGATGGATCTCGCCAAATTGAAAGTTAATGGTATAGTCTGAGATGGGAGGACATGAAAGCTTACCTCCATCAAAGGTTTTGTCCCCATGGAAGAGAAGATAAATGAGTTTATAGAGTTTTCTCAAGCAGGCAAACTTACGGAGGCGTATTATCAATTGATCTTACGTAAGCCTAGTCCGACATGCTCTTCCGATGGAAGACGAGACCCTTCTCCATGGGTTTGTCAGAAGATTGGATCCTCCCTTGGATAGATTGGTTAAGAATGCGAAACTGTCTTTGTTAGCGGCGGGGAAGCAATTAAGATGGTGGTGACTGAGGATTTTGTGCATGTATTTCTTTCTAAGGAGACCGTGTAGTAAAAGGCCTTTTTGCCCCCTCCCAAAGAGAGCTCCATCTAATTCTAGTATGCCAAATTCAAAGAGAAATAGGGGACAAGATTGGAGCCAAGTATGAAAAGCGAGTGGGCACAGTGGACATGATTCTTTCCCTAGAATGCCTTTGGATTTGCAGTTTTAGCTCAGGAAGGAGTATGAAGTGTTTTAGATGCGAGTAGCTACTACTGGGACATTTTATGAATGGTTGTGCCAATGCACCGATTGATGTTACCATTCTAACTCCACCATAGAACTTGCTTGACAAGTCAAAGGAGGCAAGTTCTAGCCCAGTCTCAGCAACTTCTAATGCCATTATAATAGTAGCTAACCCCAGAGAAAGAAGGAAGAGGTAGACTTCGTTCGATAGAGTGGAGCACCAGGATCGAAACCAACGATTCTCACTAAGTTACACCCCATCCGATTTTTGAGGTAAGAATTTTAAGCTTTTTGTTGATTCGAGAAACGCTCATTCATTCATTCATTTCACTTGGATGTTGCATAAATTAGTAATCGACCAGAAGCAAGGCAGACCAATGCGAGTGGAATTGGGTAGTGGAAGTTACTTGCCAAAAGACGGATGTAATTCAGTTTCTCTTGGATGGGAACCTAGCCAAATATTATCACAAAGGCACCATTTCCTTCATGGATCTTCATGTGAACAAGATGAAAGGAACTGGAGTAGTTTGTTGAACTCCCACCCCGTAACCTGTAAAAGTAGTAAAGTTATTGAAGGGACTCCAGCAGAAGCAAGCCATCCTGCAGATAAAGAGTTGCAAGGAAACCATGTTGGTTAAGTGAGTATATACTGTGACGTATACAATACCCTCGACTCGTGAGGTGGATCATGAGAAAGAGTTCATTCTCGGAGCCCAACAATAGTGAATCTTGAGCTTATAAGAAGGCCATTCCGAAAGCAACCGAGCTCGGGGAATAATCGAGATAACTGTTTGAGGAGAGCTTTGTTTGGCCCATTTGTATCCCCTTGCTATGTGGTGCTCGTTCTCTTTCAGAAGAAGAATGATGGGACTATGAGATTGTATATTCAGGGTTAAATCGGCTTACTGTTAAGAATAAGCATCTTACTCCTGGAATGTGCTGTTAGATTGATCGCATAAAGGCCAGATATTTATAAAGATTGACTTAAACTTAGGATGTTATCGTATCATAATATTCCTAAGATAGATTTTAATACATGGTATGCACATTACGAGTTCATGATAATGCTGTTGGGATTAAATAATTCCCCTTCTAGCTATAACTGTTGAATGCAAAAAGAAAAAGAAAAGAAACCTTCGGATGATTTTATCTCGGTCTTCATTGATGCAATTCTAGTTTGCTCGAAGAATGTAGCTGA
This sequence comes from Cibotium barometz, assembly GCF_041138505.1. NCBI lineage: Eukaryota > Viridiplantae > Streptophyta > Polypodiopsida > Cyatheales > Cibotiaceae > Cibotium > Cibotium barometz. The sequence goes on along the minus strand of NC_141065.1, from coordinate 11,434,328 downwards.
TCGCATGTGAAGTATGTGTCTCTTCAAAGTCCTCGAAAGCCTCCAGAAGCACAGACTTTTCTCTAAGAAGAGTGCATGTACCTTCTTTACCATCAAATTGAATATCCGGGATCATAATGTCAAGAGATAGTATATTAGCTGATCCCGCCAAGGTGCAAAAGCGGCTATCGATTTGCCAGAACCAAAGACGATAGAGGAAGTCAAATGGTTCTTGGGATTGATAAGATGGTATCCGATGTTCATATGCCAAGATTGTTTCTCCTTTGACGGCGCTTCTCAAGAAGGACATTCCATTCTAATGGTCTGCGCGATGTGCCAAAGTAACTTTGATAAGCTGAGGGGTTGCTTGACTAATCCGCTGGTGCTATAGCTAAGATCTCACGAGAGGAACAGTGATGACGTAGAGTTGCTTGTCTTCTCGGGTTATAGATCATAAAATTTTAAAGCAAATTTTCAACCAGAATGATGTTAACATCACGCAAAGAAGATAAATACAAACACTTCGAGAGTTTGGTTTTAAAATCAAGTATAGGTTAGACGAGGAGAATGCGGTCATAGATATATTAGGCAGGAAGGCCTCCTTACTTGCACGTTGAGATTAAGGAAGAGATTGGATTAGATAAGTTCTTTATCCCTATTATCATATTGATTACCGCAAAAGTAAAGGCAACCCTAGAGGTAAAGAAAATTCATGGATGCTGGATGCTTGTACTTCAATAATCGGTTGTATATTTTTCAAGATAGAGATCTTAATAAGAGGATTCTAAAGAAAGCTCGTGACACGCCCCAGCTAAGTGAAGACCGTCATGGTGGCTGCTACAAAGAAGCATTTCTTTTAGCCTTGCAAAGGTGAAATGACAAAAACGCCAAGACACGTGCATCCTATTTCACATATACAATTAGAATACATAAGCATGGATTCCATCATTAGATTTTTCTTCAGTCGATGCAGGACATGATTCCATCTTAGCCGTGTGGTAGATCGCTTGACGAAGGTTGCTCATTCGATTCTTTTGAAAAAGACTTATACTGCTCTTGGTGTTTGCTAAAAGTCATTCCAAAGGATATATTTAGACTTTACTTTGGAAGGATAGTTAGGGATCGGGGTGCTGAATTCATGTGTCCTGCTCTTGGAATAAATGCTTTGAAGCTGTAGCTCTATAGATTCTGGTACTATCTAGAAATTGATGATTAGGCAGAGAGGGTAATCAAAGACATTCTTCGAGCATTCCATGGAAGGGAACCCAAAAAATGGATGAATTCTCCACATTCGGTATAATTTTATTGCGATGCATCTTATAGTAGATTGTGCAACACCATTGATTTAGTTCAACCCACTGGTCAGAGTGGAAGTCTTGAAGCAAATAGATAAAGTGGATTGTTCAATGCGGACTATAAAAAAGGATATCAAAGCTACTCACGATAGAAAAAAGTAGCGTGTTGATCTCAAGTAGACTACTAGAGAATTTGATGAAGGTGATATGGTCTTCCTTGTTGGTATACGACCCAACCACAGAAAATCCCTCTCCTTGGGGAAAAGTACAAGAAGTTTTTGCCCATATAACATAAACCCTACACAAATATGAGGAAAGTTGGAGATTAAGTTATAGACTGTGCATGAATACGAGGAAAGTTGGAGATTGAGCTCGTGAACTTTTATTCCCTCCTCCATACTGGAAGATCCACAATGTATTTTCATGCGAGCTCATTTGAAGAAAGAAGAAGTATGTTCTAGATCCAAGTCATGTATTGGATGATGAGAAGGTAGGCCTAGATATATGAACACTCATAATGCTCGATGCCATCATCCCTGCCCCCTCTCCAGATCATGCCCACATGATCTAGCTCACACACATCGCTATCACATACGTCAGCATCAGTGTCCATATCATCATGTGCAAATATATGTGTATGTATCATCATGTGCACATGTGTGTGTGATACATCAATATCATCGTATGTGTGTGTAATAGATCATCATGTGTATGGGTTTATATAAGATACATCATCATCATCATCATCATCAGATCCGTGCATCGATGTAGTCCACAGTATTAAGAACGTAATCATGGCGGCTTAAGAGTGTCAGACACTCGTACAAGTCACCAAAAGAAGACTCATCCCATGAATGCGAACAATGCCGAACCTTCTGTGTCAACGCATTCGAGCACAGAGTGGGTCAACAAAGTTGCCGTATGTGGACCATATATCCTCCTCATCAAAACAACACCTCATATGACTAGGCAACAAACATGCAAGCTCCAACGTCCAACTATGGCATGAGTATGCCATCTCTTCATAGCGTGGAGTCTGTAAATGAGGGTATAGAGGTCCTAAGCCTTGAAGCACTACTAAACGTACGTGTGAAATTGACAAAAGATATGTGAACCATGACACAAAATGGCAACTCATAATATCGATCGTAGAGCGACGATAATAGTGCATGAGCGGCTCTCCCATGATCCGATCGTAAACGAAAAAACAATCAAAACGATGTCGTGATGATGATGCAAAGTCGTACCATGGTGCCCAACTGAAGGGTAAAAGTAATAAGAATCATAACCCATGGTCGTGTGTGAACACGGTATACCCAAAGTGCACAAGCGTGTGAAAAAACGCCACAACCAATGCTCAACACAAGCCCCACACGTGACTCATACAGGGTGCAATCACGTGTGAACAAGACCCACAATAGATTCCTGAAAACACGCTCTCCCCTCACCCCCATGTAACATGCCTAACAATCACTAAAAATATGTGTGATCAATCCTCTAGACCTCAAATCCTCTCCAAATGTGCGTATGCAAAATTTGCACGAAAGCAGCCTCTTTCAATACCAGTGTAGCAAAGGTGTGTACATGTGTGCAAGAAAATAGGATAAGGTTAATGGTGAAGATAACGGGCTAGGCAAATGACCATAGAGTGTGGAGTGAAAGAAGGCTTGAGTGCACAAAGCGTGGGAATCAAATCCTTGTCAAGAGCACGAATGGATCCAAACCCTAGAATAGGTACCTCCTTTATTTTCCTCCCCTTTTTTCTTTTACTCAAAACTTTCTTCTCGTGCCACCAACCTCTAAGAGGCCCTAACGGTGCCTATTCTAGCCTAAAACCAAAACTTACAGTATCTTATCCAATTTCGCTTTCAGATAAAGCAGCAAATCGGATGGTGAGACCCTATCTATCTGGAGTCCCTGAGCTGTCTCTAGAGGATGACACGATAGCCTTTGCCTTCAAGCACCTTCATTACGCAGATTAAGTCATCTCGGCTCGATAATTGGAGAGCCTCTACTTTCTGAGTACTACTGAATGATCAGCGGAGGTACACGTGTGCTTAGGATAGTCAGTAGATCATGGCACACCACCTATAGTCGGCATGAGCGGTTGGCAGAGAACATTGCCTTTGCCATGATCCTTAGTGAACTGCCTGTTACAAGAGGGATAGTTCTCTATAAGCACCACCTCGACGAGACCTTAGTGTTCATAGATTGATGTGTACGACTCTGGGGCATTATATTCCTTGATACAGGATCTCGATTGCTGGCCGAGCCTACGACGGTCTTTTGTTTTAGAATAATCATGAGGGATGGATGATGTCATATCTAGAATTAAGGCATTGGATAAGGATGTCAAGGAAGCACTTTGTATATGGGTCACAACCACCATAGCCATTTCGAGGCAAGGGTAAAAACCTTGGAGAGATGGAGTGTTGAATTGGACAGATTCTATGGACGAGTAGTGTAACATGTGCGGGGTACAGTAAGATGGATCTCGCCAAATTGAAAGTTAATGGTATAGTCTGAGATGGGAGGACATGAAAGCTTACCTCCATCAAAGGTTTTGTCCCCATGGAAGAGAAGATAAATGAGTTTATAGAGTTTTCTCAAGCAGGCAAACTTACGGAGGCGTATTATCAATTGATCTTACGTAAGCCTAGTCGGACATGCTCTTTCGATGGAAGACGAGACCCTTCTCCATGGGTTTGTCAGAAGATTGGATCCTCCCTTGGATAGATTGGTTAAGAATGCGAAACTGTCTTTGTTAGCGGCGGGGAAGCAATTAAGATGGTGGTGGCTGAGGATTTTGTGCATGTATTTCTTTCTAAGGAGACCGTGTAGTAAAAGGCCTTTTTGCCCCGTCCCAAAGAGAGCTCCATCTAATTCTAGTATGCCAAATTCAAAGAGAAATAGGGGACAAGATTGGAGCCAAGTATGAAAAGCGAGTGGGCACAGTGGACATGATTCTTTCCCTAGAATGCCTTTGGATTTGCAGTTTTAGCTCAGGAAGGAGTATGAAGTGTTTTAGATGCGAGTAGCTACTGGGACATTTTATGAATGGTTGTGCCAATGCACCGATTGATGTTACCATTCTAACTCCACCATAGAACTTGCTTGACAAGTCAAAGGAGGCAAGTTCTAGCCCAATCTCAGCAACTTCTAATGCCATTATAATAGTAGCTAACCCCAGAGAAAGAAGGAAGAGGTAGACTTCGTTCGATAGAGTGGAGCACCAGGATCGAAACCAACGATTCTCACTAAGTTACACCCCATCCGATTTTTGAGGTAAGAATTTTAAGCTTTTTGTTGATTCGAGAAACGCTCATTCATTCATTCATTTCACTTGGATGTTGCATAAATTAGTAATCGACCAGAAGCAAGGCAGACCAATGCGAGTGGAATTGGGTAGTGGAAGTTACTTGCCAAAAGACGGATGTAATTCAGTTTCTCTTGGATGGGAACCTAGCCAAATATTATCACAAAGGCACCATTTCCTTCATGGATCTTCATGTGAACAAGATGAAAGGAACTGGAGTAGTTTGTTGAACTCCCACCCCGTAACCTGTAAACGTAGTAAAGTTATTGAAGGGACTCCAGCAGAAGCAAGCCATCCTGCAGATAAAGAGTTGCAAGGAAACCATGTTGGTTAAGTGAGTATATACTGTGACGTATACAATACCCTCGACTCGTGAGGTGGATCATGAGAAAGAGTTCATTCTCGGAGCCCAACAATAGTGAATCTTGAGCTTATAAGAAGGCCATTCCGAAAGCAACCGAGCTCGGGGAATAATCGAGATAACTGTTTGAGGAGAGCTTTGTTTGGCCCATTTGTATCCCCTTGCTATGTGGTGCTCGTTCTCTTTCAGAAGAAGAATGATGGGACTATGAGATTGTATATTCAGGGTTAAATCGGCTTACTGTTAAGAATAAGCATCTTACTCCTGGAATGTGCTGTTAGATTGATCGCATAAAGGCCAGATATTTATAAAGATTGACTTAAACTTAGGATGTTATCGTATCATAATATTCCTAAGATAGATTTTAATACATGGTATGCACATTACGAGTTCACGATAATGCTGTTGGGATTAAATAATTCCCCTTCTAGCTATAACTGTTGAATGCAAAAAGAAAAAGAAAAGAAACCTTCGGATGATTTTATCTCGGTCTTCATTGATGCAATTCTAGTTTGCTCGAAGAATGTAGCTGATCGCATGTGAAGTATGTGTCTCTTCAAAGTCCTTGAAAGCCTCCAGAAGCACAGACTTTTCTCTAAGAAGAGTGCATGTACCTTCTTTACCATCAAATTGAATATCCGGGATCATAATGTCAAGAGATAGTATATTAGCTGATCCCGCCAAGGTGCAAAAGCGGCTATCGATTTGCCAGAACCAAAGACGATAGAGGAAGTCAAATGGTTCTTGGGATTGATAAGATGGTATCCGATGTTCATATGCCAAGATTGTTTCTCCTTTGACGGCGCTTCTCAAGAAGGACATTCCATTCTAATGGTCTGCGCGATGTGCCAAAGTAACTTTGATAAGCTGAGGGGTTGCTTGACTAATCCGCTGGTGCTATAGCTAAGATCTCACGAGAGGAACAGTGATGACGTAGAGTTGCTTGTCTTCTCGGGTTATAGATCATAAAATTTTAAAGCAAATTTTCAACCAGAACGATGTTAACATCACGCAAAGAAGATAAATACAAACACTTCGAGAGTTTGGTTTTAAAATCAAGTATAGGTTAGACGAGGAGAATGCGGTCATAGATATATTAGGCAGGAAGGCCTCCTTACTTGCACGTTGAGATTAAGGAAGAGATTGGATTAGATAAGTTCTTTATCCCTATTATCATATTGATTACCGCAAAAGTAAAGGCAACCCTAGAGGTAAAGAAAATTCATGGATGCTGGATGCTTGTACTTCAATAATCGGTTGTATATTTTTCAAGATAGAGATCTTAATAAGAGGCTCGTGACACGCCCCAGCTAAGTGAAGACCGTCATGGTGGCTGCTACAAAGAAGCATTTCTTTTAGCCTTGCAAAGGTGAAATGACAAAAACGCCAAGACACGTGCATCCTATTTCACATATACAATTAGAATACATAAGCATGGATTCCATCATTAGATTTTTCTTCAGTCGATGCAGGACATGATTCCATCTTAGCCGTGTGGTAGATCGCTTGACGAAGGTTGCTCATTCGATTCTTTTGAAAAAGACTTATACTGCTCTTGGTGTTTGCTAAAAGTCATTCCAAAGGATATATTTAGACTTTACTTTGGAAGGATAGTTAGGGATCGGGGTGCTGAATTCATGTGTCCTGCTCTTGGAATAAATGCTTTGAAGCTGTAGCTCTATAGATTCTGGTACTATCTAGAAATTGATGATTAGGCAGAGAGGGTAATCAAAGACATTCTTCGAGCATTCCATGGAAGGGAACCCAAAAAATGGATGAATTCTCCACATTCGGTATAATTTTATTGCGATGCATCTTATAGTAGATTGTGCAACACCATTGATTTAGTTCAACCCACTGGTCAGAGTGGAAGTCTTGAAGCAAATAGATAAAGTGGATTGTTCAATGCGGACTATAAAAAAGGATATCAAAGCTACTCACGATAGAAAAAAGTAGCGTGTTGATCTCAAGTAGACTACTAGAGAATTTGATGAAGGTGATATGGTCTTCCTTGTTGGTATACGACCCAACCACAGAAAATCCCTCTCCTTGGGGAAAAGTACAAGAAGTTTTTGCCCATATAACATAAACCCTACACAAATATGAGGAAAGTTGGAGATTAAGTTATAGACTGTGCATGAATACGAGGAAAGTTGGAGATTGAGCTCGTGAACTTTTATTCCCTCCTCCATACTGGAAGATCCACAATGCATTTTCATGCGAGCTCATTTGAAGAAAGAAGAAGTATGTTCTAGATCCAAGTCATGTATTGGATGATGAGAAGGTAGGCCTAGATATATGAACACTCATAATGCTCGATGCCATCATCCCTGCCCCCTCTCCAGATCATGCCCACATGATCTAGCTCACACACATCGCTATCACATACGTCAGCATCAGTGTCCATATCATCATGTGCAAATATATGTGTATGTATCATCATGTGCACATGTGTGTGTGATACATCAATATCATCGTATGTGTGTGTAATAGATCATCATGCGTATGGGTTTATATAAGATACATCATCATCATCATCATCATCAGATCCGTGCATCGATGTAGTCCACAGTATTAAGAACGTAATCATGGCGGCTTAAGAGTGTCAGACACTCGTACAAGTCACCAAAAGAAGACTCATCCCATGAATGCGAACAATGCCGAACCTTCTGTGTCAACGCATTCGAGCACAGAGTGGGTCAACAAAGTTGCCGTATGTGGACCATATATCCTCCTCATCAAAACAACACCTCATATGACTAGGCAACAAACATGCAAGCTCCAACGTCCAACTATGGCATGAGTATGCCATCTCTTCATAGCGTGGAGTCTGTAAATGAGGGTATAGAGGTCCTAAGCCTTGAAGCACTACTAAACGTACGTGTGAAATTGACAAAAGATATGTGAACCATGACACAAAATGGCAACTCATAATATCGATCGTAGAGCGACGATAATAGTGCATGAGCGGCTCTCCCATGATCCGATCGTAAACAGAAAAACAATCAAAACGATGTCGTCTTGCTCGCGCAATGATGATGCAAAGTCGTACCATGGTGCCCAACTGAAGGGTAAAAGTAATAAGAATCATAACCCATGGTCGTGTGTGAACACGGTATACCCAAAGTGCACAAGCGTGTGAAAAAACGCCACAACCAATGCTCAACACAAGCCCCACACGTGACTCATACAGGGTGCAATCACGTGTGAACAAGACCCACAATAGATCCCTGAAAACACGCTCTCCCCTCACCCCCATGTAACATGCCTAACAATCACTAAAAATATGTGTGATCAATCCTCTAGACCTCAAATCCTCTCCAAATGTGCGTATGCAAAATTTGCACGAAAGCAGCCTCTTTCAATACCAGTGTAGCGAAGGTGTGTACATGTGTGCAAGAAAATAGGATAAGGTTAATGGTGAAGATAACGGGCTAGGCAAATGACCATAGAGTGTGGAGTGAAAGAAGGCTTGAGTGCACAAAGCGTGGGAATCAAATCCTTGTCAAGAGCGCGAATGGATCCAAACCCTAGAATAGGTACCTCCTTTATTTTCCTCCCCTTTTTTCTTTTACTCAAAACTTTCTTCTCGTGCCACCAACCTCTAAGAGGCCCTAACGGTGCCTATTCTAGCCTAAAACCAAAACTTACAGTATCTTATCCAGTTTCGCTTTCAGATAAAGCAGCAAATCGGATGGTGAGACCCTATCTATCTGGAGTCCCTGAGCTGTCTCTAGAGGATGACACGATAGCCTTTGCCTTCAAGCACCTTCATTACGCAGATTAAGTCATCTCGGCTCGATAATTGGAGAGCCTCTACTTTCTGAGTACTACTGAATGATCGGCGGAGGTACACGTGTGCTTAGGATAGTCAGTAGATCATGGCACACCACCTATAGTCGGCATGAGCGGTTGGCAGAGAACATTGCCTTTGCCATGATCCTTAGTGAACTTCCTATTACAAGAGGGATAGTTCTCTATAAGCACCACCTCGACGAGACCTTAGTGTTCATAGATTGATGTGTACGACTCTGGGGCATTATATTCCTTGATACAGGATCTCGATTGCTGGCCGAGCCTACGACGGTCTTTTGTTTTAGAATAATCATGAGGGATGGATGATGTCATATCTAGAATTAAGGCATTGGATAAGGATGTCAAGGAAGCACTTCGTATATGGGTCACAACCACCATAGCCATTTCGAGGCAAGGGTAAAAACCTTGGAGAGAGGGAGTGTTGAATTGGACAGATTCTATGGACGAGTAGTGTAACATGTGCGGGGTACAGTAAGATGGATCTCGCCAAATTGAAAGTTAATGGTATAGTCTGAGATGGGAGGACATGAAAGCTTACCTCCATCAAAGGTTTTGTCCCCATGGAAGAGAAGATAAATGAGTTTATAGAGTTTTCTCAAGCAGGCAAACTTACGGAGGCGTATTATCAATTGATCTTACGTAAGCCTAGTCCGACATGCTCTTCCGATGGAAGACGAGACCCTTCTCCATGGGTTTGTCAGAAGATTGGATCCTCCCTTGGATAGATTGGTTAAGAATGCGAAACTGTCTTTGTTAGCGGCGGGGAAGCAATTAAGATGGTGGTGACTGAGGATTTTGTGCATGTATTTCTTTCTAAGGAGACCGTGTAGTAAAAGGCCTTTTTGCCCCCTCCCAAAGAGAGCTCCATCTAATTCTAGTATGCCAAATTCAAAGAGAAATAGGGAACAAGATTGGAGCCAAGTATGAAAAGCGAGTGGGCACAGTGGACATGATTCTTTCCCTAGAATGCCTTTGGATTTGCAGTTTTAGCTCAGGAAGGAGTATGAAGTGTTTTAGATGCGAGTAGCTACTACTGGGACATTTTATGAATGGTTGTGCCAACGCACCGATTGATGTTACCATTCTAACTCCACCATAGAACTTGCTTGACAAGTCAAAGGAGGCAAGTTCTAGCCCAGTCTCAGCAACTTCTAATGCCATTATAATAGTAGCTAACCCCAGAGAAAGAAGGAAGAGGTAGACTTCGTTCGATAGAGTGGAGCACCAGGATCGAAACCAACGATTCTCACTAAGTTACACCCCATCCGATTTTTGAGGTAAGAATTTTAAGCTTTTTGTTGATTCGAGAAACGCTCATTCATTCATTCATTTCACTTGGATGTTGCATAAATTAGTAATCGACCAGAAGCAAGGCAGACCAATGCGAGTGGAATTGGGTAGTGGAAGTTACTTGCCAAAAGACGGATGTAATTCAGTTTCTCTTGGATGGGAACCTAGCCAAATATTATCACAAAGGCACCATTTCCTTCATGGATCTTCATGTGAACAAGATGAAAGGAACTGGAGTAGTTTGTTGAACTCCCACCCCGTAACCTGTAAAAGTAGTAAAGTTATTGAAGGGACTCCAGCAGAAGCAAGCCATCCTGCAGATAAAGAGTTGCAAGGAAACCATGTTGGTTAAGTGAGTATATACTGTGACGTATACAATACCCTCGACTCGTGAGGTGGATCATGAGAAAGAGTTCATTCTCGGAGCCCAACAATAGTGAATCTTGAGCTTATAAGAAGGCCATTCCGAAAGCAACCGAGCTCGGGGAATAATCGAGATAACTGTTTGAGGAGAGCTTTGTTTGGCCCATTTGTATCCCCTTGCTATGTGGTGCTCGTTCTCTTTCAGAAGAAGAATGATGGGACTATGAGATTGTATATTCAGGGTTAAATCGGCTTACTGTTAAGAATAAGCATCTTACTCCTGGAATGTGCTGTTAGATTGATCGCATAAAGGCCAGATATTTATAAAGATTGACTTAAACTTAGGATGTTATCGTATCATAATATTCCTAAGATAGATTTTAATACATGGTATGCACATTACGAGTTCATGATAATGCTGTTGGGATTAAATAATTCCCCTTCTAGCTATAACTGTTGAATGCAAAAAGAAAAAGAAAAGAAACCTTCGGATGATTTTATCTCGGTCTTCATTGATGCAATTCTAGTTTGCTCGAAGAATGTAGCTGATCGCATGTGAAGTATGTGTCTCTTCAAAGTCCTCGAAAGCCTCCAGAAGCACAGACTTTTCTCTAAGAAGAGTGCATGTACCTTCTTTACCATCAAATTGAATATCCGGGATCATAATGTCAAGAGATAGTATATTAGCTGATCCCGCCAAGGTGCAAAAGCGGCTATCGATTTGCCAGAACCAAAGACTATAGAGGAAGTCAAATGGTTCTTGGGATTGATAAGATGGTATCCGATGTTCATATGCCAAGATTGTTTCTCCTTTGACGGCGCTTCTCAAGAAGGACATTCCATTCTAATGGTCTGCGCGATGTGCCAAAGTAACTTTGATAAGCTGAGGGGTTGCTTGACTAATCCGCTGGTGCTATAGCTAAGATCTCACGAGAGGAACAGTGATGACGTAGAGTTGCTTGTCTTCTCGGGTTATAGATCATAAAATTTTAAAGCAAATTTTCAACCAGAATGATGTTAACATCACGCAAAGAAGATAAATACAAAAACTTCGAGAGTTTGGTTTTAAAATCAAGTATAGGTTAGACGAGGAGAATGCGGTCATAGATATATTAGGCAGGAAGGCCTCCTTACTTGCACGTTGAGATTAAGGAAGAGATTGGATTAGATAAGTTCTTTATCCCTATTATCATATTGATTACCGCAAAAGTAAAGGCAACCCTAGAAGTAAAGAAAATTCATGGATTCACGTTAGAGGTGGATGCTTGTACTTCAATAATCGGTTGTATATTTTTCAAGATAGAGATCTTAATAAGAGGATTCTAAAGAAAGCTCGTGACACGCCCCAGCTAAGTGAAGACCGTCATGGTGGCTGCTACAAAGAAGCATTTCTTTTAGCCTTGCAAAGGTGAAATGACAAAAACGCCAAGACACGTGCATCCTATTTCACATATACAATTAGAATACATAAGCATGGATTCCATCATTAGATTTTTCTTCAGTCGATGCAGGACATGATTCCATCTTAGCCGTGTGGCAGATCGCTTGACGAAGGTTGCTCATTCGATTCTTTTGAAAAAGACTTATACTGCTCTTGGTGTTTGCTAAAAGTCATTTCAAAGGATATATTTAGAGTTTACTTTGGAAGGATAGTTAGGGATCGGGGTGCTGAATTCATGTGTCCTGCTCTTGGAATAAATGCTTTGAAGCTGTAGCTCTATAGATTCTGGTACTATCTAGAAATTGATGATTAGGCAGAGAGGGTAATCAAAGACATTCTTCGAGCATTCCATGGAAGGGAACCCAAAAAATGGATGAATTCTCCACATTCGGTATAATTTTATTGCGATGCATCTTATAGTAGATTGTGCAACACCATTGATTTAGTTCAACCCACTGGTCAGAGTGGAAGTCTTGAAGCAAATAGATAAAGTGGATTGTTCAATGCGGACTATAAAAAAGGATATCAAAGCTACTCACGATAGAAAAAAGTAGCGTGTTGATCTCAAGTAGACTACTAGAGAATTTGATGAAGGTGATATGGTCTTCCTTGTTGGTATATGACCCAACCACAGAAAATCCCTCTCCTTGGGGAAAAGTACAAGAAGTTTTTGCCCATATAACATAAACCCTACACAAATATGAGGAAAGTTGGAGATTAAGTTATAGACTGTGCATGAATACGAGGAAAGTTGGAGATTGAGCTCGTGAACTTTTATTCCCTCCTCCATACTGGAAGATCCACAATGTATTTTCATGCGAGCTCATTTGAAGAAAGAAGAAGTATGTTCTAGATCCAAGTCATGTATTGGATGATGAGAAGGTAGGCCTAGATATATGAACACTCATAATGCTCGATGCCATTGTGAGGTGAAAAAAAGAAAGAAAAGCCTGCCTCTATAGCTCTTCCACCTCCCAAACTTGGAAAAACTACCACGAACGGGGCACCACCAGCCACCGGCTGGAACACTCTCTCAACATTCGCCACCCACCCACACCATAAGACAGCTCAGAACCATGAAGGACAGATGATATATTCAGCAAACACACAACACCATACACACTGTATAAACACAGCAAATACACCAAAGACCAGGACTCTGGCCAGGATTTACTGCCAAGGGAATACACCCTCGCGTCTGACGACCAAGCCTCTGTCTCCCGATCTCTGTAATCACCAGAGGGCGCCCACACCAGCAACCCTTCTTCATTTCCTCTGTAGCCTGGCTACTCTCTGTCTGCTGCTACCTGCCAATTGTCGTAGGCGAGCCCCACTCTTCCAGCCCACACATCAGCACCACTTCTGCATCCAACACACACAAAAACCCAAGGCTCCCTCTCTGGTCAGCATCCACACTCTGCCTGCAATCACCGCCCACACGAGACCAGCTACTCTCACCAGAAGGCGCCCACACCAGCTAACCTTCACTCAGCAGCTCCCACTCTCTGTATGTCGTGACCAGCAGTCTCACCAACCCCAGAGCCTCTGCAAAACCTCTTCACCACGAACCCACTACTCACCGCAGCATCCTCAGAAATCTAGCCCAAGCCACATCACATGTACCCTTCCTCACAGCAGCCCTTTATACTGTTCCAATCACCAGCCTATACTAAACCATCATCCATAGGCCTGCAGCCTCTCTTTGTTGCTCTTTTGCTGCGCCAATCACCAGATTCTCTCTCTCTTTGCCTCTAGCTTTGCACAGCTACCCAACAAAGTCTCTCACACTCTCTGTGCCTGTTACTGTCCAGTAACCTCCAGCACTAGACAGTCACCACTCTCACTTCTTCGCACTGCTCAACTTTTATCACCAGATGGCTCCTTTACCCGGCGGCCACCACGCTTCACGTCTGCCTTCGAGGCCTTCTTTACCTTTTGTACACACAACGACACCTTGCTTTCACGTTCTCGCCAGCTCTTCCACGAGGCGGTTCCTCCCCTTTGCCACCTGTGGTTGCGCTCCAGCTACACTGTCCACCAAGGCGGCCTTCACACTTTCCGTAGCTGCAGTACTCCAGCTTCGCCTTCCTTTACCTCGGCTTCACCAGCCCATCTCCAATCCCAAGGCGGTCAACTAGGCCTCACACCTCTCCTCAGGACTGCGATCACCAGCCACACAGTCACCTTCTCTGTCTGCAGCAAGCGTCGGCGACTCTTTTTCGTCCAGCCAGCACACACATCTCCAAGCACTCGTCTGGCACACGGCGGCCCCTCAGCTCTCTCTCTCTGCAGCTGGCCCTTCACTGTTAGCAAGGCGACGACCCCCCTGGCATTGCGTCCCTTTCCAGCAAGGCTTCTCTTCCGCTTTTTTCTGGCGACGCACACCTTTGCTTCCTTCTGGTGACTCCTTTTACCACCTTCTCGACGATTTGCTGGCTGCCAACTTTTCCTTCCATGTGGCCTTCTAAATTGGCCACATGGATATATTAATATTTTATTTTTTAAAAGCTTCCAAACCACCAAGTAATGGCCACCCTCAAATAATAAAAGAGCCCCTTCTTTATACCTTTCCAGAACATCACACCGCGCCGAACCTTCTAATAAATGCAAGAGTTGTCTGCATTCTCGTCAGCTGCATCATTAACTTGCTAAACACGATGATTACCCATCAATTTCCCAGTCGGTGCTCTGCTTAGTAACCATCTGCACACCACACAGTTGCCATAAAAACTCCAGATCTCCAGCATTTTCTCCGGAAAAAAACACGTGCATAAACCCACTCACGACCAAACCGCTCGGCCTGTACACTTGCCAGGGCATTCAGGGAAAAATTCATTTGCAAACCACACGCACCATATGTACACTGAACCAAAATACCTCTCAGATTTTAGCCTGACATACTTTGCCCAACCCCTAGCCTGCTGAATCATTTATGATCAGCAGAAAGCATATAACCATGTTTTCCTCCGATGACCACGTTTCCCTCGATCAATCCTCTGAGCATCATACAGTGTAATCAGCACATCTCTATTCCAAATGATCCAAGAAACTCTATCATCTTCCACAGGCATAATTTTCCATCCCACTTCCCACAATATATCACCAGAGCTTCTGGAGACAAAGCTCCTGACATACACACCATCTTGCCTCATCTCAATCCCAATATCCTTGATACGATCAGCACCAATATCGGAGAACCAATGCAGCAGCTCTTGCTGAGAGTAAAAATTGATGAAAGATTCATAAAAAAAAACCTGTTGTACCATAACACTTTCCTGTTCATCAGCATAAGAAGCCTCACCATCAAAGCCAGCCACCTCAGGCAAAACAAACTCCTCTTCAATAGGCACCATTGCCAAAGCATCCACCTCAGTCCCTGTATGCTCATCTTCGTCAAGGTCACCAAGAAATTCACCTATTACAGCATCCATAGACTCATCCATAACAGCAGCATCATTCAAAGCCTTCTGTTGTTTCTCTTTCTTCATAGCCTCAATTCTGATCATGGCTTTTTTAACATTCATGCACATCTCATCATCCATCTCCAACTCAGGCTCATCATCCTGTAGACTGTCTATTTCCCACTCATCCCACACAGGTTCATTATCCAAAGATTTAAAAGCAAGCTCTTTCACATCATATGCATACCTTTGCTCAGGATTCACTTGCACCTCCTCGCATTCCTCATGTATGGCTTCTTCTTGTTCAGCAACTTCATCACCAAGCACTTCCTCATCAATAACCACAGCATCCATCTCTGCATCCTCCTCACTCGATGAAGTATCCTCTGTTTCCTCACTAGTAGTGGTGCTGGTCGTATCATCACTCGAATCAGCTTCACTCTCCTCTTCATCATTGACAGGCTTTTGGTTATTCATATTAAACTGCTTCTTATCCCCTCTCCTGTCATACAGAGTAATAACTCCTTTCCTCCAATCCTGAACAGCCTTTACTGCTCTCAGCCATGGTCTTCCCAAAATAATGGGGAATGCACCCATTCCTGCAGGCATAACATGACAATCCACAAGCACCTTCACATCAAAAGCTTCCAATTCTAATTCCTTAACCATACCTAAGCATTTGACTTTCTGATGATTAGCTAGCCGAATACGAAATCCAGATGCTTCAGTAAAATCAAGACCAAGCCTCTCCACAGCTGCTAATGTGATCACACAAATCTGTGCTCCACCATCTATGTATGCCTCCCCCAGATTCTTCCCTTTATACCACACATTCACCACAGGACATATGTCAGGTAACTCCTGGACAGATAGAACAGTCACTATCCCTTTGGCCGGCTCCTTCTCTCTCGGATTCACAAGTCTTTTCCACTGGCGCTTCAAATTAGGAGCTAACTCTATCAATTGCCCAAAAGTATTGTTAGCCTTCCTTTCAGCCATGTCCTCCTGCAAACTATAGCTATCCTGCCCACCCCCTAGTGGAAAATCAGTTACCTGAAACTTCCTACGAGGCTTCCTCTTCTGCTTGACTTTCACATCTTCTCCTTCCTTCACTTTTCCTTTCTTCTTGCTGGGTCCTGCAGCATCCTTGCTTTCCCTTTCCTGTGGCATCCATTTTCCTAAAGGCATCAAATCAGCTTCTGCCTACTTCATCTTCTCAAGGGTGACCACATCTATCACCTTAGTTTTACCCTTCTCTTCAGCTGTAATTCCACTCGGACCTGCTTGATCCCTGATATCAATACCATAATCATTTGACCTGTCCGGTAACTGTGAAGGTAGTGGGTACATATCACCACCCATACGCTGAGGCTTATCACAATCTGTACTCAAATGACCAAGCTCACCACAGTTCCAACATGTAGGAATGAAATGACGGCCCCTACTGCGACCACGTCCATATCTTGCTTGTCCATCTCCCCCTTCATAATTACCTCGACCTCTACCACGTCCACCACCTGTACTTCCCATTAAATTTAGGCTCAAATTCTTCATAAGATCAACCATCTGTTTCATATCCTGTCGCAATCCCTCATCAGAACCTGCAAGAATCATAGGTACTCCCTGACCAGCTTGTGGCATCATCTGCATAGCTTGGGCTTCAGTGGGCTTCATCCTCTCAATCACTGCACTCATGGGTGTAGCCTCCACTCTACAAATCTCCGGCTGTGCTACAACTGGAATCATCCCCAGTTGATTCATCCGCTGCAGTTTCCAATCTTTTGACTTAGCAATTTCCACCGCATCCTCAAATGACCTGGGCTTCTTCAATTCCACTTTCCAGCGAATACTCCTCTTAAGTCCAGCTACAAACTTGTTCTTCTTCATCATATCAGGCGGCACCTGATCTTCCCCTAAAGCCCTGCATAGAGTCTCCCATAGCAAAGAAAATTTCTTCATATAATCATCTATTGATTCACACTCACCTTGTGTCAGAGCTTGCACCTCATGCCAAATCTTGTCGGGGTCTTCCACCTTCTTGAACCTGTTGCTGAGTGCTGTCTTCAGTCCATCCTCAGTCATCTCAATGCGTGGAACAGCATCCCTCAACGACTCCTCATAAGCCCTGTACCAGGTCCTTGCATCTCCTTTCAGACAGATGCTCAACAGCCGCAACACCTGTACCTGCTCACTGATATGGTTGCTTATACATGCAACCTCCATTCTTTCCAAGAAATCTGCCACATCCTCATTCGGACCACCATAAAACTCTGGGTAAGACATCATCTTGATCCCAAAACTTCACTTCCAATCCCAAACAAAAACCCAAAAACACCTTCCTTCAATCTCTCACTCTGGGGCATACACCCTCGTAAGAGAAATCCCTGAGCTATCCTCTGTCAACTGAGCCACTCCTCAGTCACACAATGCCTGAGCAACTCCTCAGTGGGGGCACCAGAAGGATGTGAGGTGAAAAAAAGAAAGAAAAGCCTGCCTCTATAGCTCTTCCACCTCCCAAACTTGGAAAAACTACCACGAACGGGGCACCACCAGCCACCGGCTGGAACACTCTCTCAACATTCGCCACCCACCCACACCATAAGACAGCTCAGAACCATGAAGGACAGATGATATATTCAGCAAACACACAACACCATACACACTGTATAAACACAGCAAATACACCAAAGACCAGGACTCTGGCAAGGATTTACTGCCAAGGGAATACACCCTCGCGTCTGACGACCAAGCCTCTGTCTCCCGATCTCTGTAATCACCAGAGGGCGCCCACACCAGCAACCCTTCTTCATTTCCTCTGTAGCCTGGCTACTCTCTGTCTGCTGCTACCTGCCAATTGTCGTAGGCGAGCCCCACTCTTCCAGCCCACACATCAGCACCACTTCTGCATCCAACACACACAAAAACCCAAGGCTCCCTCTCTGGTCAGCATCCACACTCTGCCTGCAATCACCGCCCACACGAGACCAGCTACTCTCACCAGAAGGCGCCCACACCAGCTAACCTTCACTCAGCAGCTCCCACTCTCTGTATGTCGTGACCAGCAGTCTCACCAACCCCAGAGCCTCTGCAAAACCTCTTCACCACGAA
This sequence comes from Cibotium barometz, assembly GCF_041138505.1. NCBI lineage: Eukaryota > Viridiplantae > Streptophyta > Polypodiopsida > Cyatheales > Cibotiaceae > Cibotium > Cibotium barometz. The sequence goes on along the minus strand of NC_141065.1, from coordinate 11,415,958 downwards.
CCCACTACTCACCGCAGCATCCTCAGAAATATAGCCCAAGCCACATCACATGTACCCTTCCTCACAGCAGCCCTTTATACTGTTCCAATCACCAGCCTATACTAAACCATCATCCATAGGCCTGCAGCCTCTCTTTGTTGCTCTTTTGCTGCGCCAATCACCAGATTCTCTCTCTCTTTGCCTCTGGCTTTGCACAGCTACCCAACAAAGTCTCTCACACTCTCTGTGCCTGTTACTGTCCAGTAACCTCCAGCACTAGACAGTCACCACTCTCACTTCTTCGCACTGCTCAACTTTTATCACCAGATGGCTCCTTTACCCGGCGGCCACCACGCTTCACGTCTGCCTTCGAGGCCTTCTTTACCTTTTGTACACACAACGACACCTTGCTTTCACGTTCTCGCCAGCTCTTCCACGAGGCGGTTCCTCCCCTTTGCCACCTGTGGTTGCGCTCCAGCTACACTGTCCACCAAGGCGGCCTTCACACTTTCCGTAGCTGCAGTACTCCAGCTTCGCCTTCCTTTACCTCGGCTTCACCAGCCCATCTCCAATCCCAAGGCGGTCAACTAGGCCTCACACCTCTCCTCAGGACTGCGATCACCAGCCACACAGTCACCTTCTCTGTCTGCAGCAAGCGCCGGCGACTCTTTTTCGTCCAGCCAGCACACACATCTCCAAGCACTCGTCTGGCACACGGCGGCCCCTCAGCTCTCTCTCTCTACAGCTGGCCCTTCACTGTTAGCAAGGCGACGACCCCCCTGGCATTGCGTCCCTTTCCAGCAAGGCTTCTCTTCCGCTTTTTTCTGGCGACGCACACCTTCGCTTCCTTCTGGCGACTCCTTTTACCACCTTCTCGACGATTTGCTGGCTGCCAACTTTTCCTTCCATGTGGCCTTCTAAATTGGCCACATGGATATATTAATATTTTATTTTTTAAAAGCTTCCAAACCACCAAGTAATGGCCACCCTCAAATAATAAAAGAGCCCCTTCTTTATACTTTTCCAGAACATCACACCGCGTCGAACCTTCCAATAAATGCGAGAGTTGTCTACATTCTCGTCAGCTGCATCATTAACTTGCTAAACACGATGATTACCCATCAATTTCCCAGTCGGTGCTCTGCTTAGTAACCATCTGCACACCACACACTTGCCATAAAAACTCCAGATCTCCAGCATTTTCTCCGGAAAAAAACACGTGCATAAACCCACTCACGACCAAACCGCTCGGCCTGTACACTTGCCAGGGCATTCAGGGCAAAATTCATTTGCAAACCACACGCACCATATGTACACTGAACCAAAATACCTCTCAGATTTTAGCCTGACACCATCATCCCTGCCCCCTCTCCAGATCATGCCCACATGATCTAGCTCACACACATCGCTATCACATACGTCAGCATCAGTGTCCATATCATCATGTGCAAATATATGTGTATGTATCATCATGTGCACATGCGTGTGTGATACATCAATATCATCGTATGTGTGTGTAATAGATCATCATGCGTATGGGTTTATATAAGATACATCATCATCATCATCATCATCAGATCCGTGCATCGATGTAGTCTACAGTATTAAGAACGTAATCATGGCGGCTTAAGAGTGTCAGACACTCGTACAAGTCACCAAAAGAAGACTCATCCCATGAATGCGAACAATGCCGAACCTTCTGTGTCAACGCATTCGAGCACAGAGTGGGTCAACAAAGTTGCCGTATGTGGACCATATATCCTCCTCATCAAAACAACACCTCATATGACTAGGCAACAAACATGCAAGCTCCAACGTCCAACTATGGCATGAGTATGCCATCTCTTCATAGCGTGGAGTCTGTAAATGAGGGTATAGAGGTCCTAAGCCTTGAAGCACTACTAAACGTACGTGTGAAATTGACAAAAGATATGTGAACCATGACACAAAATGGCAACTCATAATATAGATCGTAGAGCGACGATAATAGTGCATGAGCGGCTCTCCCATGATTCGATCGTAAACGGAAAAACAATCAAAACGATGTCGTCTTGCTCGCGCGATGATGATGCAAAGTCGTACCATGGTGCCCAACTGAAGGGTAAAAGTAATAAGAATCATAACCCATGGTCGTGTGTGAACACGGTATACCCAAAGTGCACAAGCGTGTGAAAAAACGCCACAACCAATGCTCAACACAAGCCCCACACGTGACTCATACAGGGTGCAATCACGTGTGAACAAGACCCACAATAGATCCCTAAAAACACGCTCTCCCCTCACCCCCATGTAACATGCCTAACAATCACTAAAAATATGTGTGATCAATCCTCTAGACCTCAAATCCTCTCCAAATGTGCGTATGCAAAATTTGCACGAAAGCAGCCTCTTTCAATACCAGTGTAGCGAAGGTGTGTACATGTGTGCAAGAAAATAGGATAAGGTTAATGGTGAAGATAGCAGGCTAGGCAAATGACCATAGAGTGTGGAGTGAAAGAAGGCTTGAGTGCACAAAGCGTGGGAATCAAATCCTTGTCAAGAGCGCGAATGGATCCAAACCCTAGAATAGGTACCTCCTTTATTTTCCTCCCCTTTTTTCTTTTACTCAAAACTTTCTTCTCGTGCCACCAACCTCTAAGAGGCCCTAACGGTGCCTATTCTAGCCTAAAACCAAAACTTACAGTATCTTATCCAGTTTTGCTTTCAGATAAAGCAGCAAATCGGATGGTGAGACCCTATCTATCTGGAGTCCCTGAGCTGTCTCTAGAGGATGACACGATAGCCTTTGCCTTCAAGCACCTTCACTACGCAGATTAAGTCATCTCGGCTCGATAATTGGAGAGCCTCTACTTTCTGAGTACTACTGAATGATCGGCGGAGGTACACGTGTGCTTAGGATAGTCAGTAGATCATGGCACACCACCTATAGTCGGCATGAGCGGTTGGCAGAGAACATTGCCTTTGCCATGATCCTTAGTGAACGCCTGTTACAAGAGGGATAGTTCTCTATAAGCACCACCTCGACGAGACCTTAGTGTTCATAGATTGATGTGTACGACTCTGGGGCATTATATTCCTTGATACAGGATCTCGATTGCTGGCCGAGCCTACGACGGTCTTTTGTTTTAGAATAATCATGAGGGATGGATGATGTCATATCTAGAATTAAGGCATTGGATAAGGATGTCAAGGAAGCACTTCGTATATGGGTCACAACCACCATAGCCATTTCGAGGCAAGGGTAAAAACCTTGGAGAGAGGGAGTGTTGAATTGGACAGATTCTATGGACGAGTAGTGTAACATGTGCGGGGTACAGTAAGATGGATCTCGCCAAATTGAAAGTTAATGGTATAGTCTGAGATGGGAGGACATGAAAGCTTACCTCCATCAAAGGTTTTGTCCCCATGGAAGAGAAGATAAATGAGTTTATAGAGTTTTCTCAAGCAGGCAAACTTACGGAGGCGTATTATCAATTGATCTTACGTAAGCCTAGTCCGACATGCTCTTCCGATGGAAGACGAGACCCTTCTCCATGGGTTTGTCAGAAGATTGGATCCTCCCTTGGATAGATTGGTTAAGAATGCGAAACTGTCTTTGTTAGTGGCGGCGGGGAAGCAATTAAGATGGTGGTGGCTGAGGATTTTGTGCATGTATTTCTTTCTAAGGAGACCGTGTAGTAAAAGGCCTTTTTGCCCCCTCCCAAAGAGAGCTCCATCTAATTCTAGTATGCCAAGTTCAAAGAGAAATAGGGGACAAGATTGGAGCCAAGTATGAAAAGCGAGTGGGCACAGTGGACATGATTCTTTCCCTAGAATGCCTTTGGATTTGCAGTTTTAGCTCAGGAAGGAGTATGAAGTGTTTTAGATGCGAGCAGCTACTGGGACATTTTATGAATGGTTGTGCCAACGCACCGATTGATGTTACCATTCTAACTCCACCATAGAACTTGCTTGACAAGTCAAAGGAGGCAAGTTCTAGCCCAGTCTCAGCAACTTCTAATGCCATTATAATAGTAGCTAACCCCAGAGAAAGAAGGAAGAGGTAGACTTCGTTCGATAGAGTGGAGCACCAGGATCGAAACCAACGATTCTCACTAAGTTACACCCCATCCGATTTTTGAGGTAAGAATTTTAAGCTTTTTGTTGATTCGAGAAACGCTCATTCATTCATTCATTTCACTTGGATGTTGCATAAATTAGTAATCGACCAGAAGCAAGGCAGACCAATGCGAGTGGAATTGGGTAGTGGAAGTTACTTGCCAAAAGACGGATGTAATTCAGTTTCTCTTGGATGGGAACCTAGCCAAATATTATCACAAAGGCACCATTTCCTTCATGGATCTTCATGTGAACAAGATGAAAGGAACTGGAGTAGTTTGTTGAACTCCCACCCCGTAACCTGTAAAAGTAGTAAAGTTATTGAAGGGACTCCAGCAGAAGCAAGCCATCCTGCAGATAAAGAGTTGCAAGGAAACCATGTTGGTTAAGTGAGTATATACTGTGACGTATACAATACCCTCGACTCGTGAGGTGGATCATGAGAAATAGTTCATTCTCGGAGCCCAACAATAGTGAATCTTGAGCTTATAAGAAGGCCATTCCGAAAGCAACCGAGCTCGGGGAATAATCGAGATAACTGTTTGAGGAGAGCTTTGTTTGGCCCATTTGTATCCCCTTGCTATGTGGTGCTCGTTCTCTTTCAGAAGAAGAATGATGGGACTATGAGATTGTATATTCAGGGTTAAATCGGCTTACTGTTAAGAATAAGCATCTTACTCCTGGAATGTGCTGTTAGATTGATCGCATAAAGGCCAGATATTTATAAAGATTGACTTAAACTTAGGATGTTATCGTATCATAATATTCCTAAGATAGATTTTAATACATGGTATGCACATTACGAGTTCACGATAATGCTGCTGGGATTAAATAATTCCCCTTCTAGCTATAATTGTTGAATGCAAAAAGAAAAAGAAAAGAAACCTTCGGATGATTTTATCTCGGTCTTCATTGATGCAATTCTAGTTTGCTCGAAGAATGTAGCTGATCGCATGTGAAGTATGTGTCTCTTCAAAGTCCTCGAAAGCCTCCAGAAGCACAGACTTTTCTCTAAGAAGAGTGCATGTACCTTCTTTACCATCAAATTGAATATCCGGGATCATAATGTCAAGAGATAGTATATTAGCTGATCCCGCCAAGGTGCAAAAGCGGCTATCGATTTGCCAGAACCAAAGACGATAGAGGAAGTCAAATGGTTCTTGGGATTGATAAGATGGTATCCGATGTTCATATGCCAAGATTGTTTCTCCTTTGACGGCGCTTCTCAAGAAGGACATTCCATTCTAACGGTCTGCGCGATGTGCCAAAGTAACTTTGATAAGCTGAGGGGTTGCTTGACTAATCCGCTGGTGCTATAGCTAAGATCTCACGAGAGGAACAATGATGACGTAGAGTTGCTTGTCTTCTCGGGTTATAGATCATAAAATTTTAAAGCAAATTTTCAACCAGAATGATGTTAACATCACGCAAAGAAGATAAATACAAACACTTCGAGAGTTTGGTTTTAAAATCAAGTATAGGTTAGACGAGGAGAATGCGGTCATAGATATATTAGGCAGGAAGGCCTCCTTACTTGCACGTTGAGATTAAGGAAGAGATTGGATTAGATAAGTTCTTTATCCCTATTATCATATTGATTACCGCAAAAGTAAAGGCAACCCTAGAAGTAAAGAAAATTCATGGATTCACGTTAGAGGTGGATGCTTGTACTTCAATAATCGGTTGTATATTTTTCAAGATAGAGATCTTAGTAAGAGGATTCTAAAGAAAGCTCGTGACACGCCCCAGCTAAGTGAAGACCGTCATGGTGGCTGCTACAAAGAAGCATTTCTTTTAGCCTTGCAAAGGTGAAATGACAAAAACGCCAAGACACGTGCATCCTATTTCACATATACAATTAGAATACATAAGCATGGATTCCATCATTAGATTTTTCTTCAGTCGATGCAGGACATGATTCCATCTTAGCGGTGTGGTAGATCGCTTGACGAAGGTTGCTCATTCGATTCTTTTGAAAAAGACTTATACTGCTCTTGGTGTTTGCTAAAAGTCATTCCAAAGGATATATTTAGACTTTACTTTGGAAGGATAGTTAGGGATTGGGGTGCTGAATTCCTGTGTCCTGCTCTTGGAATAAATGCTTTGAAGCTGTAGCTCTATAGATTTTGGTACTATCTAGAAATTGATGATTAGGCAGAGAGGGTAATCAAAGACATTCTTCGAGCATTCCATGGAAGGGAACCCAAAAAATGGATGAATTCTCCACATTCGGTATAATTTTATTGCGATGCATCTTATAGTAGATTGTGCAACACCATTGATTTAGTTCAACCCACTGGTCAGAGTGGAAGTCTTGAAGCAAATAGATAAAGTGGATTATTCAATGCGGACTATAAAAAAGGATATCAAAGCTACTCACGATAGAAAAAAGTAGCGTGTTGATCTCAAGTAGACTACTAGAGAATTTGATGAAGGTGATATGGTCTTCCTTGTTGGTATACGACCCAACCACAGAAAATCCCTCTCCTTGGGGAAAAGTACAAGAAGTTTTTGCCCATATAACATAAACCCTACACAAATATGAGGAAAGTTGGAGATTAAGTTATAGACTGTGCATGAATACGAGGAAAGTTGGAGATTGAGCTCGTGAACTTTTATTCCCTCCTCCATACTGGAAGATCCACAATGTATTTTCATGCGAGCTCATTTGAAGAAAGAAGAAGTATGTTCTAGATCCAAGTCATGTATTGGATGATGAGAAGGTAGGCCTAGATATATGAACACTCATAATGCTCGATGCCATCATCCCTGCCCCCTCTCCAGATCATGCCCACATGATCTAGCTCACACACATCGCTATCACATACGTCAGCATCAGTGTCCATATCATCATGTGCAAATATATGTGTATGTATCATCATGTGCACATGTGTGTGTGATACATCAATATCATCGTATGTGTGTGTAATAGATCATCATGCGTATGGGTTTATATAAGATACATCATCATCATCATCATCATCAGATCCGTGCATCGATGTAGTCTACAGTATTAAGAACGTAATCATGGCGGCTTAAGAGTGTCAGACACTCGTACAAGTCACCAAAAGAAGACTCATCCCATGAATGCGAACAATGCCGAACCTTCTGTGTCAACGCATTCGAGCACAGAGTGGGTCAACAAAGTTGCGGTATGTGGACCATATATCCTCCTCATCAAAACAACACCTCATATGACTAGGCAACAAACATGCAAGCTCCAACGTCCAACAATGGCATGAGTATGCCATCTCTTCATAGCGTGGAGTCTGTAAATGAGGGTATAGAGGTCCTAAGCCTTGAAGCACTACTAAACGTACGTGTGAAATTGACAAAAGATATGTGAACCATGACACAAAATGGCAACTCATAATATCGATCGTAGAGCGACGATAATAGTGCATGAGCGGCTCTCCCATGATCCGATCATAAACGGAAAAACAATCAAAACGATGTCGTCTTGCTCACGCGATGATGATGCAAAGTCGTACCATGGTGCCCAACTGAAGGGTAAAAGTAATAAGAATCATAACCCATGGTCGTGTGTGAACACGGTATACCCAAAGTGCACAAGCGTGTGAAAAAACGCCACAACCAATGCTCAACACAAGCCCCACACGTGACTCATACAGGGTGCAATCACGTGTGAACAAGACCCACAATAGATCCCTGAAAACACGCTCTCCCCTCACCCCCATGTAACATGCCTAACAATCACTAAAAATATGTGTGATCAATCCTCTAGACCTCAAATCCTCTCCAAATGTGCGTATGCAAAATTTGCACGAAAGCAGCCTCTTTCAATACCAGTGTAGCGAAGGTGTGTACATGTGTGCAAGAAAATAGGATAAGGTTAATGGTGAAGATAACGGGCTAGGCAAATGACCATAGAGTGTGGATTGAAAGAAGGCTTGAGTGCACAAAGCGTGGGAATCAAATCCTTGTCAAGAGCGCGAATGGATCCAAACCCTAGAATAGGTACCTCCTTTATTTTCCTCCCCTTTTTTCTTTTACTCAAAACTTTCTTCTCGTGCCACCAACCTCTAAGAGGCCCTAATGGTGCCTATTCTAGCCTAAAACCAAAACTTACAGTATCTTATCCAGTTTCGCTTTCAGATAAAGCAGCAAATCGGATGGTGAGACCCTATCTATCTGGAGTCCCTGAGCTGTCTCTAGAGGATGACACGATAGCCTTTGCCTTCAAGCACCTTCACTACGCAGATTAAGTCATCTCGGCTCGATAATTGGAGAGCCTCTACTTTCTGAGTACTACTGAATGATCGGCGGAGGTACACGTGTGCTTAGGATAGTCAGTAGATCATGGCACACCACCTATAGTCGGCATGAGCGGTTGGCAGAGAACATTGCCTTTGCCATGATCCTTAGTGAACGCCTGTTACAAGAGGGATAGTTCTCTATAAGCACCACCTCGACGAGACCTTAGTGTTCATAGATTGATGTGTACGACTCTGGGGCATTATATTCCTTGATACAGGATCTCGATTGCTGGCCGAGCCTACGACGGTCTTTTGTTTTAGAATAATCATGAGGGATGGATGATGTCATATCTAGAATTAAGGCATTGGATAAGGATGTCAAGGAAGCACTTCGTATATGGGTCACAACCACCATAGCCATTTCGAGGCAAGGGTAAAAACCTTGGAGAGAGGGAGTGTTGAATTGGACAGATTCTATGGACGAGTAGTGTAACATGTGCGGGGTACAGTAAGATGGATCTCGCCAAATTGAAAGTTAATGGTATAGTCTGAGATGGGAGGACATGAAAGCTTACCTCCATCAAAGGTTTTGTCCCCATGGAAGAGAAGATAAATGAGTTTATAGAGTTTTCTCAAGCAGGCAAACTTACGGAGGCGTATTATCAATTGATCTTACGTAAGCCTAGTCCGACATGCTCTTCCGATGGAAGACGAGACCCTTCTCCATGGGTTTGTCAGAAGATTGGATCCTCCCTTGGATAGATTGGTTAAGAATGCGAAACTGTCTTTGTTAGCGGCGGCGGGGAAGCAATTAAGATGGTGGTGGCTGAGGATTTTGTGCATGTATTTCTTTCTAAGGAGACCGTGTAGTAAAAGGCCTTTTTGCCCCCTCCCAAAGAGAGCTCCATCTAATTCTAGTATGCCAAATTCAAAGAGAAATAGGGGACAAGATTGGAGCCAAGTATGAAAAGCGAGTGGGCACAGTGGACATGATTCTTTCCCTAGAATGCCTTTGGATTTGCAGTTTTAGCTCAGGAAGGAGTATGAAGTGTTTTAGATGCGAGCAGCTACTGGGACATTTTATGAATGGTTGTGCCAACGCACCGATTGATGTTACCATTCTAACTCCACCATAGAACTTGCTTGACAAGTCAAAGGAGGCAAGTTCTAGCCCAGTCTCAGCAATTTCTAATGCCATTATAATAGTAGCTAACCCCAGAGAAAGAAGGAAGAGGTAGACTTCGTTCGATAGAGTGGAGCACCAGGATCGAAACCAACGATTCTCACTAAGTTACACCCCATCCGATTTTTGAGGTAAGAATTTTAAGCTTTTTGTTGATTCGAGAAACGCTCATTCATTCATTCATTTCACTTGGATGTTGCATAAATTAGTAATCGACCAGAAGCAAGGCAGACCAATGCGAGTGGAATTGGGTAGTGGAAGTTACTTGCCAAAAGACGGATGTAATTCAGTTTCTCTTGGATGGGAACCTAGCCAAATATTATCACAAAGGCACCATTTCCTTCATGGATCTTCATGTGAACAAGATGAAAGGAACTGGAGTAGTTTGTTGAACTCCCACCCCGTAACCTGTAAAAGTAGTAAAGTTATTGAAGGGACTCCAGCAGAAGCAAGCCATCCTGCAGATAAAGAGTTGCAAGGAAACCATGTTGGTTAAGTGAGTATATACTGTGACGTAGATTTAACTACAATACCCTCGACTCGTGAGGTGGATCATGAGAAAGAGTTCATTCTCGGAGCCCAACAATAGTGAATCTTGAGCTTATAAGAAGGCCATTCCGAAAGCAACCGAGCTCGGGGAATAATCGAGATAACTGTTTGAGGAGAGCTTTGTTTGGCCCATTTGTATCCCCTTGCTATGTGGTGCTCGTTCTCTTTCAGAAGAAGAATGATGGGACTATGAGATTATATATTCAGGGTTAAATCGGCTTACTGTTAAGAATAAGCATCTTACTCCTGGAATGTGCTGTTAGATTGATCGCATAAAGGCCAGATATTTATAAAGATTGACTTAAACTTAGGATGTTATCGTATCATAATATTCCTAAGATAGATTTTAATACATGGTATGCACATTACGAGTTCACGATAATGCTGTTGGGATTAAATAATTCCCCTTCTAGCTATAACTGTTGAATGCAAAAAGAAAAAGAAAAGAAACCTTCGGATGATTTTATCTTGGTCTTCATTGATGCAATTCTAGTTTGCTCGAAGAATGTAGCTGATCGCATGTGAAGTATGTGTCTCTTCAAAGTCCTCGAAAGCCTCCAGAAGCACAGACTTTTCTCTAAGAAGAGTGCATGTACCTTCTTTACCATCAAATTCAATATCCGGGATCATAATGTCAAGAGATAGTATATTAGCTGATCCCGCCAAGGTGCAAAAGCGGCTATCGATTTGCCAGAACCAAAGACGATAGAGGAAGTCAAATGGTTCTTGGGATTGATAAGATGGTATCCGATGTTCATATGCCAAGATTGTTTCTCCTTTGACGGCGCTTCTCAAGAAGGACATTCCATTCTAATGGTCTGCGCGATGTGCCAAAGTAACTTTGATAAGCTGAGGGGTTGCTTGACTAATCCGCTGGTGCTATAGCTAAGATCTCACGAGAGGAACAGTGATGACGTAGAGTTGCTTGTCTTCTCGGGTTATAGATCATAAAATTTTAAAGCAAATTTTCAACCAGAATGATGTTAACATCACGCAAAGAAGATAAATACAAACACTTCGAGAGTTTGGTTTTAAAATCAAGTATAGGTTAGACGAGGAGAATGCGGTCATAGATATATTAGGCAGGAAGGCCTCCTTACTTGCACGTTGAGATTAAGGAAGAGATTGGATTAGATAAGTTCTTTATCCCTATTATCATATTGCTTACCGCAAAAGTAAAGGCAACCCTAGAAGTAAAGAAAATTCATGGATTCACGTTAGAGGTGGATGCTTGTACTTCAATAATCGGTTGTATATTTTTCAAGATAGAGATCTTAATAAGAGGATTCTAAAGAAAGCTCGTGACACGCCCCAGCTAAGTGAAGACCGTCATGGTGGCTGCTACAAAGAAGCATTTCTTTTAGCCTTGCAAAGGTGAAATGACAAAAACGCCAAGACACGTGCATCCTATTTCACATATACAATTAGAATACATAAGCATGGATTCCATCATTAGATTTTTCTTCAGTCGATGCAGGACATGATTCCATCTTAGCCGTGTGGTAGATCGCTTGACGAAGGTTGCTCATTCGATTCTTTTGAAAAAGACTTATACTGCTCTTGGTGTTTGCTAAAAGTCATTCCAAAGGATATATTTAGACTTTACTTTGGAAGGATAGTTAGGGATCGGGGTGCTGAATTCATGTGTCCTGCTCTTGGAATAAATGCTTTGAAGCTGTAGCTCTATAGATTTTGGTACTATCTAGAAATTGATGATTAGGCAGAGAGGGTAATCAAAGACATTCTTCGAGCATTCCATGGAAGGGAACCCAAAAAATGGATGAATTCTCCACATTCGGTATAATTTTATTGCGATGCATCTTATAGTAGATTGTGCAACACCATTGATTTAGTTCAACCCACTGGTCAGAGTGGAAGTCTTGAAGCAAATAGATAAAGTGGATTGTTCAATGCGGACTATAAAAAAGGATATCAAAGCTACTCACGATAGAAAAAAGCAGCGTGTTGATCTCAAGTAGACTACTAGAGAATTTGATGAAGGTGATATGGTCTTCCTTGTTGGTATACGACCCAACCACAGAAAATCCCTCTCCTTGGGGAAAAGTACAAGAAGTTTTTGCCCATATAACATAAACCCTACACAAATATGAGGAAAGTTGGACATTAAGTTATAGACTGTGCATGAATACGAGGGAAGTTGGAGATCGAGCTCGTGAACTTTTATTCCCTCCTCCATACTGGAAGATCCACAATGTATTTTCATGCGAGCTCATTTGAAGAAAGAAGAAGTATGTTCTAGATCCAAGTCATGTATTGGATGATGAGAAGGTAGGCCTAGATATATGAACACTCATAATGCTCGATGCCATCATCCCTGCCCCCTCTCCAGATCATGCCCACATGATCTAGCTCACACACATCGCTATCACATACGTCAGCATCAGTGTCCATATCATCATGTGCAAATATATGTGTATGTATCATCATGTGCACATGTGTGTGTGATACATCAATATCATCGTATGTGTGTGTAATAGATCATCATGCGTATGGGTTTATATAAGATACATCATCATCATCATCATCATCAGATCCGTGCATCGATGTAGTCTACAGTATTAAGAACGTAATCATGGCGGCTTAAGAGTGTCAGACACTCGTACAAGTCACCAAAAGAAGACTCATCCCATGAATGCGAACAATGCCGAACCTTCTGTGTCAACGCATTCGAGCACAGAGTGGGTCAACAAAGTTGCGGTATGTGGACCATATATCCTCCTCATCAAAACAACACCTCATATGACTAGGCAACAAACATGCAAGCTCCAACGTCCAACAATGGCATGAGTATGCCATCTCTTCATAGCGTGGAGTCTGTAAATGAGGGTATAGAGGTCCTAAGCCTTGAAGCACTACTAAACGTACGTGTGAAATTGACAAAAGATATGTGAACCATGACACAAAATGGCAACTCATAATATCGATCATAGAGTGACGATAATAGTGCATGAGCGGCTCTCCCATGATCCGATCGTAAACGGAAAAACAATCAAAACGATGTCGTCTTGCTCACGCGATGATGATGCAAAGTCGTACCATGGTGCCCAACTGAAGGGTAAAAGTAATAAGAATCATAACCCATGGTCGTGTGTGAACACTACCCAAAGTGCACAAGCGTGTGAAAAAACGCCACAACCAATGCTCAACACAAGCCCCACACGTGACTCATACAGGGTGCAATCACGTGTGAACAAGACCCATAATAGATCCCTGAAAACACGCTCTCCCCTCACCCCCATGTAACATGCCTAACAATCACTAAAAATATGTGTGATCAATCCTCTAGACCTCAAATCCTCTCCAAATGTGCGTATGCAAAATTTGCACGAAAGCAGCCTCTTTCAATACCAGTGTAGTGAAGGTGTGTACATGTGTGCAAGAAAATAGGATAAGGTTAATGGTGAAGATAACGGGCTAGGCAAATGACCATAGAGTGTGGAGTGAAAGAAGGCTTGAGTGCACAAAGCGTGGGAATCAAATCCTTGTCAAGAGCGCGAATGGATCCAAACCCTAGAATAGGTACCTCCTTTATTTTCCTCCCCTTTTTTCTTTTACTCAAAACTTTCTTCTCGTGCCACCAACCTCTAAGAGGCCCTAACGGTGCCTATTCTAGCCTAAAACCAAAACTTACAGTATCTTATCCAGTTTCGCTTTCAGATAAAGCAGCAAATCGGATGGTGAGACCCTATCTATCTGGAGTCCCTGAGCTGTCTCTAGAGGATGACACGATAGCCTTTGCCTTCAAGCACCTTCACTACGCAGATTAAGTCATCTCGGCTCGATAATTGGAGAGCCTCTACTTTCTGAGTACTACTGAATGATCGGCGGAGGTACACGTGTGCTTAGGATAGTCAGTAGATCATGGCACACCACCTATAGTCGGCATGAGCGGTTGGCAGAGAACATTGCCTTTGCCATGATCCTTAGTGAACTGCCTGTTACAAGAGGGATAGTTCTCTATAAGCACCACCTCGATGAGACCTTAGTGTTCATAGATTGATGTGTACGACTCTGGGGCATTATATTCCTTGATACAGGATCTCGATTGCTGGCCGAGCCTACGACGGTCTTTTGTTTTAGAATAATCATGAGGGATGGATGATGTCATATCTAGAATTAAGGCATTGGATAAGGATGTCAAGGAAGCACTTCGTATATGGGTCACAACCACCATAGCCATTTCGAGGCAAGGGTAAAAACCTTGGAGAGAGGGAGTGTTGAATTGGACAGATTCTATGGACGAGTAGTGTAACATGTGCGGGGTACAGTAAGATGGATCTCGCCAAATTGAAAGTTAATGGTATAGTCTGAGATGGGAGGACATGAAAGCTTACCTCCATCAAAGGTTTTGTCCCCATGGAAGAGAAGATAAATGAGTTTATAGAGTTTTCTCAAGCAGGCAAACTTACGGAGGCGTATTATCAATTGATCTTACGTAAGCCTAGTCCGACATGCTCTTCCGATGGAAGACGAGACCCTTCTCCATGGGTTTGTCAGAAGATTGGATCCTCCCTTGGATAGATTGGTTAAGAATGCGAAACTGTCTTTGTTAGCGGCGGGGAAGCAATTAAGATGGTGGTGGCTGAGGATTTTGTGCATGTATTTCTTTCTAAGGAGACCGTGTAGTAAAAGGCCTTTTTGCCCCCTCCCAAAGAGAGCTCCATCTAATTCTAGTATGCCAAATTCAAAGAGAAATAGGGGACAAGATTGGAGCCAAGTATGAAAAGCGAGTGGGCACAGTGGACATGATTCTTTCCCTAGAATGCCTTTGGATTTGCAGTTTTAGCTCAGGAAGGAGTATGAAGTGTTTTAGATGCGAGCAGCTACTGGGACATTTTATGAATGGTTGTGCCAACGCACCGATTGATGTTACCATTCTAACTCCACCATAGAACTTGCTTGACAAGTCAAAGGAGGCAAGTTCTAGCCCAGTCTCAGCAATTTCTAATGCCATTATAATAGTAGCTAACCCCAGAGAAAGAAGGAAGAGGTAGACTTCGTTCGATAGAGTGGAGCACCAGGATCGAAACCAACGATTCTCACTAAGTTACACCCCATCCGATTTTTGAGGTAAGAATTTTAAGCTTTTTGTTGATTCGAGAAACGCTCATTCATTCATTCATTTCACTTGGATGTTGCATAAATTAGTAATCGACCAGAAGCAAGGCAGACCAATGCGAGTGGAATTGGGTAGTGGAAGTTACTTGCCAAAAGACGGATGTAATTCAGTTTCTCTTGGATGGGAACCTAGCCAAATATTATCACAAAGGCACCATTTCCTTCATGGATCTTCATGTGAACAAGATGAAAGGAACTGGAGTAGTTTGTTGAACTCCCACCCCGTAACCTGTAAAAGTAGTAAAGTTATTGAAGGGACTCCAACAGAAGCAAGCCATCCTGCAGATAAAGAGTTGCAAGGAAACCATGTTGGTTAAGTGAGTATATACTGTGACGTAGATTTAACTACAATACCCTCGACTCGTGAGGTGGATCATGAGAAAGAGTTCATTCTCGGAGCCCAACAATAGTGAATCTTGAGCTTATAAGAAGGCCATTCCGAAAGCAACCGAGCTCGGGGAATAATCGAGATAACTGTTTGAGGAGAGCTTTGTTTGGCCCATTTGTATCCCCTTGCTATGTGGTGCTCGTTCTCTTTCAGAAGAAGAATGATGGGACTATGAGATTGTATATTCAGGGTTAAATCGGCTTACTGTTAAGAATAAGCATCTTACTCCTAGAATGTGCTGTTAGATTGATCGCATAAAGGCCAGATATTTATAAAGATTGACTTAAACTTAGGATGTTATCGTATCATAATATTCCTAAGATAGATTTTAATACATGGTATGCACATTACGAGTTCACGATAATGCTGTTGGGATTAAATAATTCCCCTTCTAGCTATAATTGTTGAATGCAAAAAGAAAAAGAAAAGAAACCTTCAGGATGATTTTATCTCGGTCTTCATTGATGCAATTCTAGTTTGCTCGAAGAATGTAGCTGATCGCATGTGAAGTATGTGTCTCTTCAAAGTCCTTGAAAGCCTCCAGAAGCACAGACTTTTCTCTAAGAAGAGTGCATGTACCTTCTTTACCATCAAATTCAATATCCGGGATCATAATGTCAAGAGATAGTATATTAGCTGATCCCGCCAAGGTGCAAAAGCGGCTATCGATTTGCCAGAACCAAAGACGATAGAGGAAGTCAAATGGTTCTTGGGATTGATAAGATGGTATCCGATGTTCATATGCCAAGATTGTTTCTCCTTTGACGGCGCTTCTCAAGAAGGACATTCCATTCTAATGGTCTGCGCGATGTGCCAAAGTAACTTTGATAAGCTGAGGGGTTGCTTGACTAATCCGATGGTGCTATAGCTAAGATCTCACGAGAGGAACAGTGATGACGTAGAGTTGCTTGTCTTCTCGGGTTATAGATCATAAAATTTTAAAGCAAATTTTCAACCAGAATGATGTTAACATCACGCAAAGAAGATAAATACAAACACTTCGAGAGTTTGGTTTTAAAATTAAGTATAGGTTAGACAAGGAGAATGCGGTCATAGATATATTAGGCAGGAAGGCCTCCTTACTTGCACGTTGAGATTAAGGAAGAGATTGGATTAGATAAGTTCTTTATCCCTATTATCATATTGCTTACCGCAAAAGTAAAGGCAACCCTAGAAGTAAAGAAAATTCATGGATTCACGTTAGAGGTGGATGCTTGTACTTCAATAATCGGTTGTATATTTTTCAAGATAGAGATCTTAATAAGAGGATTCTAAAGAAAGCTCGTGACACGCCCCAGCTAAGTGAAGACCGTCATGGTGGCTGCTACAAAGAAGCATTTCTTTTAGCCTTGCAAAGGTGAAATGACAAAAACGCCAAGACACGTGCATCCTATTTCACATATACAATTAGAATACATAAGCATGGATTCCATCATTAGATTTTTCTTCAGTCGATGCAGGACATGATTCCATCTTAGCCGTGTGGTAGATCGCTTGACGAAGGTTGCTCATTCGATTCTTTTGAAAAAGACTTATACTGCTCTTGGTGTTTGCTAAAAGTCATTCCAAAGGATATATTTAGACTTTACTTTGGAAGGATAGTTAGGGATCGGGGTGCTGAATTCATGTGTCCTGCTCTTGGAATAAATGCTTTGAAGCTGTAGCTCTATAGATTTTGGTACTATCTAGAAATTGATGATTAGGCAGAGAGGGTAATCAAAGACATTCTTCGAGCATTCCATGGAAGGGAACCCAAAAAATGGATGAATTCACAACACCTCATATGACTAGGCAACAAACATGCAAGCTCCAACGTCCAACAATGGCATGAGTATGCCATCTCTTCATAGCGTGGAGTCTATAAATGAGGGTATAGAGGTCCTAAGCCTTGAAGCACTACTAAACGTACGTGTGAAATTGACAAAAGATATGTGAACCATGACACAAAATGGCAACTCATAATATCGATCGTAGAGCGACGATAATAGTGCATGAGCGGCTCTCCCATGATCCGATCGTAAACGGAAAAACAATCAAAACGATGTCGTCTTGCTCGCGCGATGATGATGCAAAGTCGTACCATGGTGCCCAACTGAAGGGTAAAAGTAATAAGAATCATAACCCATGGTCGTGTGTGAACACTACCCAAAGTGCACAAGCGTGTGAAAAAATGCCACAACCAATGCTCAACACAAGCCCCACACGTGACTCATACAGGGTGCAATCACGTGTGAACAAGACCCACAATAGATCCCTGAAAACACGCTCTCCCCTCACCCCCATGTAACATGCCTAACAATCACTAAAAATATGTGTGATCAATCCTCTAGACCTCAAATCCTCTCCAAATGTGCGTATGCAAAATTTGCACGAAAGCAGCCTCTTTCAATACCAGTGTAGCGAAGGTGTGTACATGTGTGCAAGAAAATAGGATAAGGTTAATGGTGAAGATAACGGGCTAGGCAAATGACCATAGAGTGTGGAGTGAAAGAAGGCTTGAGTGCACAAAGCATGGGAATCAAATCCTTGTCAAGAGCGCGAATGGATCCAAACCCTAGAATAGGTACCTCCTTTATTTTCCTCCCCTTTTTTCTTTTACTCAAAACTTTCTTCTCGTGCCACCAACCTCTAAGAGGCCCTAACGGTGCCTATTCTAGCCTAAAACCAAAACTTACAGTATCTTATCCAGTTTCGCTTTCAGATAAAGCAGCAAATCGGATGGTGAGACCCTATCTATCTGGAGTCCCTGAGCTGTCTCTAGAGGATGACACGATAGCCTTTGCCTTCAAGCACCTTCATTACGCAGATTAAGTCATCTCGGCTCGATAATTGGAGAGCCTCTACTTTCTGAGTACTACTGAATGATCGGCGGAGGTACACGTGTGCTTAGGATAGTCAGTAGATCATGGCACACCACCTATAGTCGGCATGAGCGGTTGGCAGAGAACATTGCCTTTGCCATGATCCTTAGTGAACTGCCTGTTACAAGAGGGATAGTTCTCTATAAGCATCACCTCGACGAGACCTTAGTGTTCATAGATTGATGTGTACGACTCTGGGGCATTATATTCCTTGATACAGGATCTCGATTGCTGGCCGAGCCTACGACGGTCTTTTGTTTTAGAATAATCATGAGGGATGGATGATGTCATATCTAGAATTAAGGCATTGGATAAGGATGTCAAGGAAGCACTTCGTATATGGGTCACAACCACCATAGCCATTTCGAGGCAAGGGTAAAAACCTTGGAGAGAGGGAGTGTTGAATTGGACAGATTCTATGGACGAGTAGTGTAACATGTGCGGGGTACAGTAAGATGGATCTCGCCAAATTGAAAGTTAATGGTATAGTCTGAGATGGGAGGACATGAAAGCTTACCTCCATCAAAGGTTTTGTCCCCATGGAAGAGAAGATAAATGAGTTTATAGAGTTTTCTCAAGCAGGCAAACTTACGGAGGCGTATTATCAATTGATCTTACGTAAGCCTAGTCCGACATGCTCTTCCGATGGAAGACGAGCCCCTTCTCCATGGGTTTGTCAGAAGATTGGATCCTCCCTGGGATAGATTGGTTAAGAATGCGAAACTGTCTTTGTTAGCGGCGGGGAAGCAATTAAGATGGTGGTGGCTGAGGATTTTGTGCATGTATTTCTTTCTAAGGAGACCGTGTAGTAAAAGGCCTTTTTGCCCCCTCCCAAAGAGAGCTCCATCTAATTCTAGTATGCCAAATTCAAAGAGAAATAGGGGACAAGATTGGAGCCAAGTATGAAAAGCGAGTGGGCACAGTGGACATGATTCTTTCCCTAGAATGCCTTTGGATTTGCAGTTTTAGCTCAAGAAGGAGTATGAAGTGTTTTAGATGCGAGCAGCTACTGGGATATTTTATGAATGGTTGTGCCAACGCACCGATTGATGTTACCATTCTAACTCCACCATAGAACTTGCTTGACAAGTCAAAGGAGGCAAGTTCTAGCCCAGTCTCAGCAACTTCTAATGCCATTATAATAGTAGCTAACCCCAGAGAAAGAAGGAAGAGGTAGACTTCGTTCGATAGAGTGGAGCACCAGGATCGAAACCAACGATTCTCACTAAAGTTACACCCCATCCGATTTTTGAGGTAAGAATTTTAAGCTTTTTGTTGATTCGAGAAACGCTCATTCATTCATTCATTTCACTTGGATGTTGCATAAATTAGTAATCGACCAGAAGCAAGGCAGACCAATGAGAGTGGAATTGGGTAGTGGAAGTTACTTGCCAAAAGACGGATGTAATTCAGTTTCTCTTGGATGGGAACCTAGCCAAATATTATCACAAAGGCACCATTTCCTTCATGGATCTTCATGTGAACAAGATGAAAGGAACTGGAGTAGTTTGTTGAACTCCCACCCCGTAACCTGTAAAAGTAGTAAAGTTATTGAAGGGACTCCAGCAGAAGCAAGCCATCCTGCAGATAAAGAGTTGCAAGGAAACCATGTTGGTTAAGTGAGTATATACTGTGACGTAGATTTAACTACAATACCCTCGACTCGTGAGGTGGATCATGAGAAAGAGTTCATTCTCGGAGCCCAACAATAGTGAATCTTGAGCTTATAAGAAGGCCATTCCGAAAGCAACCGAGCTCGCGGAATAATCGAGATAACTGTTTGAGGAGAGCTTTGTTTGGCCCATTTGTATCCCCTTGCTATGTGGTGCTCGTTCTCTTTCAGAAGAAGAATGATGGGCCTATGAGATTGTATATTCAGGGTTAAATCGGCTTACTGTTAAGAATAAGCATCTTACTCCTGGAATGTGCTGTTAGATTGATCGCATAAAGGCCAGATATTTATAAAGATTGACTTAAACTTAGGATGTTATCGTATCATAATATTCCTAAGATAGATTTTAATACATGGTATGCACATTACGAGTTCACGATAATGCTGTTGGGATTAAATAATTCCCCTTCTAGCTATAATTGTTGAATGCAAAAAGAAAAAGAAAAGAAACCTTCAGGATGATTTTATCTCGGTCTTCATTGATGCAATTCTAGTTTGCTCGAAGAATGTAGCTGATCGCATGTGAAGTATGTGTCTCTTCATAGTCCTCGAAAGCCTCCAGAAGCACAGACTTTTCTCTAAGAAGAGTGCATGTACCTTCTTTACCATCAAATTGAATATCCGGGATCATAATGTCAAGAGATAGTATATTAGCTGATCCCGCCAAGGTGCAAAAGCGGCTATCGATTTGCCAGAACCAAAGACGATAGAGGAAGTCAAATGGTTCTTGGGATTGATAAGATGGTATCCGATGTTCATATGCCAAGATTGTTTCTCCTTTGACGGCGCTTCTCAAGAAGGACATTCCATTCTAATGGTCTGCGCGATGTGCCAAAGTAACTTTGATAAGCTGAGGGGTTGCTTGACTAATCCGCTGGTGCTATAGCTAAGATCTCACGAGAGGAACAGTGATGACGTAGAGTTGCTTGTCTTCTCGGGTTATAGATCATAAAATTTTAAAGCAAATTTTCAACCAGAATGATGTTAACATCACGCAAAGAAGATAAATACAAACACTTCGAGAGTTTGGTTTTAAAATCAAGTATAGGTTAGACAAGGAGAATGCGGTCATAGATATATTAGGCAGGAAGGCCTCCTTACTTGCACGTTGAGATTAAGGAAGAGATTGGATTAGATAAGTTCTTTATCCCTATTATCATATTGCTTACCGCAAAAGTGAAGGCAACCCTAGAAGTAAAGAAAATTCATGGATTCACGTTAGAGGTGGATGCTTGTACTTCAATAATCGGTTGTATATTTTTCAAGATAGAGATCTTAATAAGAGGATTCTAAAGAAAGCTCGTGACACGCCCCAGCTAAGTTGTAAGATCCCTGTTCCCACCGAGCAACGGATTCGGGGTACTGGCAGCGGAAGTAGCGCTTCTCGCGCGGGACAGGGGTCCCACACTCGGGCCTCGCCCACGGATATCCGGATAAGAGACTAATCCGTCGGTTGTTCCAAAACCGAACCCGGAAAAACTTCCTTTACCGGAAAACACGGGCGATTCCACCAGGATAACTTTTTACTCTAACGTAGTCAAGATCATTTCTGATCGAGATGATCCGATTACATCTATAAGATACTTAGTCAGTTCAAGGAAGAAACTTGCACTTGGATCATTGGGATCAACGCTTTTTTCCCCATTCAAGAGGCACAGCCGTTGATTCCTATCCATAGAACAGTTTCTGTCCGGGATTTATTTTTTTTTCTATCGTAAAAACAAAAGTTTGAGTCTCGATTTACGGATCCATCAGTCCAGCCTAACCCCATCCAATCCCATGGGTTAGCCAACCGCCCAACCACTGTAGTGATGGGATCCAATTAAAAATTTGGTTAGGTTTTATCCCGGGTACCAAGGAAAAGAGTTCCAAGGCCCCCTAGCCGGATGTTCATGCAAAATAAAACTAGTCACACCACTCACACACCCAATATGAAATTGCCTTTTTCAACCAGATTCAACCAATTTAAAACAATCCTTTAATAAAACCATAATATCATTGATCACCATCTTCCAATTTATCCAATTGATTCTTAATTTCCCATCATTCCTTCATCAGAGTATCTATACATCTACATCTACATATATACATCCACATCTCCATTCTCATCTACATCTATACATCTACATCTTCATGCATCCACCCACCTCCACATCCACATCTACATCTATACATCTACATCTACATGTATACATTCACATCTCTATTCACATCTACATCTATACATCTACATCTACATGTATACATCCACATCTCCATTCTCACCTACACCTATACATCTACATCTACATGCATCCACCCACCTCCACATCTACATCTACATCTATACATCTACATCTACATGCATACATCCACCTCCACATTCACACTCACATCCATACCTCTACATCTACATGCAAACATCCATATCTCCATGCATAATAATATTCTTTTAATTAATCTAGGATGATAGTTCCTAGGATATGGTAGGAAGTCCTCTTTTTATGCTTTGAATGAATTTATTTTATGCGTGATTTCTATAAAAATTTTGCCATAGCTCCGCTACTATGACTGATAAATCTCAATTTTTTTTCTAAGGGATAAAGCTCATTATTAAAGAAATAATTAGAATGGTCTCTAATTGGATCATCAATCCATAATGGTCTCTAATTGGATCATTAAGAAAACAATTAGAATGGTCTCTAATTGGGTCATTAAGAAAACAATTAGAATGGTCTCTAATTGGGTCATCAATCCATAATGGATTGAATCATCAATGTGCATAAACTAAAAGCATAGCAAAAGCCATTAATTTGGCCTCAAGCATAGCTTAATCTTGGATTAAGGAAAAGCTTTATGAAAAACTTCATTTGGATTGAGAATGGGTCATGAGTATGACCATTCCTTGAGTGAGAGAGAGAAATTATAAAAACCATTAGAATTTAAATATAAGTGGAAATTAACTTCTATAGCATTTATTAAATTATGTAACTCTTCACTACTATTCACCAATTTACTTCAATAGCATTTAAAAAAAACCATACCAATTAAACTTCTCAAGCTTGAGAGGGGTTGAGAAGAGAGAATCATTGAGAAATCATAGAAAAGATCAAATTCAATATACTTACCTTATGATTTGCTTGATTCTTTATTCACGGTAGAGGCCCCCAACCAATCAATTGGTTTAGTGTGTTGATGGAGCCACCAATGGGGATTGAAGAAAGAGAGAAGTATCAAAAACTAGTGAATTATTAAAGAATTCACAGTTCTTGGCTTAGGTAGAGTAGAGTAACAATGCCTAAGACACTCTATATTTTGGCTTAGGTGGAGTAGAGTAATAAAGCATAAGACTCTATCTAATTTGGCTTAGGTGGAGTAGAGTAACAAGCATAAGAGACTATATATTTTGGCTTAGGTGGAGTAGAGTAACAAGGCATAAGAGACTATATGTTTTGGCTTAGGTAGAGTAGAGTAACAAGGCATAAGAGACTATATGTTTTGGCTTAGGTAGAGTAGAGTAACAAGGCATAAGAGACTATGTTTTTTTCAACAAGGGGAGGCTTCTATTTATAGGAAAATTTGAGCTCCTAACCAAACAAACTGATTCTAGAATTTTCCAAGTCAGTTTGGTCACTTTTTGACCATTTTTAGGTCAGTTAAGCTAACTTTTTGGAACTAGACTTGAATGAGGAGAGAGGAGAGATGAAATATCTCAATTTTTATGAGTTTAAAACTCATTCAAGTATGTGAAATATGCACCTCCTTTAAAGAATTCCCCTTCCTTACATATGTGTCAAAATTGTATTGCTCATAGTTTTTTACTAATAAACCTTGTACATTTTCAACTCTTCATCTTATGTGAAATATGCACCTCCTTTAAAGAACTCCTCTTCCTTACACACGTGTCATAGTTTTTTTACTAATAAGCCTTGTACATTTTCAACTCTTCATCTTATGTGAAATATGCACCTCCTTTAAAGAACTCCCCTTCCTTACATATGTGTTTATTTACTAATAAACCTTGTACATTTTCAACTCTTCATCTTATGTGAAATATGCACCTCCTTTAAAGAACTCCCCTTCCTTACATATGTGTTTATTTACTAATAAACCTTGTACATTTTCAACTCTTCATCTTATGTGAAATATGCACCTCCTTTAAAGAACTCCCCTTCCTTACATATGTGTTTATTTACTAATAAACCTTGTACATTTTCAACTCTTCATCTTATGTGAGCATTTACTCATTTTTGGGTATCTTCTTTTACAATTTGGATTTATCTCCTCCCTACACATGGATTGATGCTATTGGCCCATAGGAACCTTAATTGGACCATAGTCTAAAGATTTATGAAAATCTAGACCCTTAGGCTAAGGTTCTTTATACCTATTTCCAATTAATTCCAATTGCACATTGGAAATTTTTTTTTAAATTTCTGTTTCAGGGGAACTCATCTGAATTATAAGAGATATTTTTCTATCCAAAAATATTCAAAATCTGAATATTCTCTCTCTAGAATATTTTCTCTCTCTAGGTTAAAACAGCCACAAACAAGATCTCTTATATTTTAGAAAAGGAATTGATTACAGGGGAATATACTAGACATCAAAAAGGGGTTGGGGGAGGAATCTTACATTCTACCCCACTTAAAAAACGCGAGATGTCCTCATCTCGCAACTTGGAAATAATTTCGCAAGCTGCACGAATATGAGACTTAGAGAAAAATTTTAATCACGATTAACCACCAAGAAAAGTCTTAAAGAGAGCAAGATTCAAAATAAGAACAAGATTTAACTTTATTCATTCACGGGACTTATACAGTAAAGATAGAAGAACTCTTTACACTTCCATAAGCCCGTCCATCATATGGTCACAAAAGCAGTCCTCACAAGCTGCACAAGTATAGGGTAACTCATCTATGGGAATGATTCTGCTGGTTATTGCTGCACCTATCTCAGTGGTATGAGGTGATCTAACAAAAGGACCTCTGAGAGGCAAGCCAAAAACGGGATAAAGGCATATCTTCTCATGAGGAAGAAAACACGCCAGTAAGAAGACCCGCTCAGAAAACCCAAGATGCCTTGATCTCATGACGCAGTAGTATCGAGGACCCAAACCCAAAGCTTCAATAACCATGGCCAAGCGGACATTGTTACGAAAGTGCTGCTGACCCCAGGGTGTTACCCTAGTTATGTTTTGATAGGTCCGCCATTTGGTCTGCGCTACAGAAGTTCCTAGGTGAGGAAAAAGTGAGCACTCATACTGTTCTATAAAGTCTTTCTTCACAGACTCTCTTGCGTCTTGAAGGTGAGAAATCATCATGGATAAAACTAGTTCTTGTTGCCAAGCCATGAAGGAGATTAAGAAAGAAAGGAGATTGATGGGAGTAAGATTATTGTGAGCGACAAGTAAAAGTTACGACTTATATAAAGGAAGGAGCTAGCGTAACCTAGAAGCCAACGGTAACTTGCCACTGAAGTTTTACCGTCTTTCCATGATTTGCGTTTGACACATTTTTCTATAGAAGGCATTAAGAATTTTGAGATGAGGAGATAAAAGAAGTTTGTAGGCTAAGTCACCTACTTTCATTGAATTCAGATACAAGGGTCACAATATCTGGGGGATAACTTCTTATACTCCCCAAGAGATAAAGAACTTCTTTTGGGGCCGTACTCGAGTGAAAGCCAAAACCTTGGTACCCAAAACACCGATTCTCACTTCCGAACTCATTGTTCTAAATCCTTAAAACAGGTGGGACTCCTGAGAAGTATTCTAGGGAAAGGGTCTTCCTTTTTTTAAAGAGAAACTTTCTTTTATTTTAGAGAGGGAATAATTATGAGATCAGAAGGGAGATTCTTACTCCTGTATACCTCGAAGGTTGGGGAGGAATCTTACATTCTACCCCACTTAAAAAGTGCGAGATGTCCTCATCTCGCAAGGTAGAGGACAGCTCTTTTTCTTAAGATCCAATTTTATTCTGGGTTCCTTATATTCTGGTCAACCCAACAGAACACTGGGATAAATATCCCTTATATAGAACTCATCATTAAATAACAATTCATTCAGATCATGTCATTCATATCTTTAACATGATAATGGTCCATTAGACCGAAAAGTTTCCTTCGGAACATTCCTCCACGGAAATTTCAGTCAAGCAAGTTCTCAATTTGACATCCCTTAACTTGATCTACCGGTCAAGTATTAACAGTAGCAATCTAACAGCACAATCCACTAACCTCATAGTGATTTGCTGAATTCATTATCATCATTCTAGTTATGAATATCATCACAGGGACTCGTCCCATTCCCCCTCATTGTGGTTTCATTATATTTCAACTAATTTTTAAAAATCAGCATTTTTCAATCAGCATTTTCAATCAGAATCCAAATCAATTCATCAATTCTCAAACAGAATTAAAAATCATATCAATCACATTTGAAATCATCATCTAGATAGCATTAACGCTTATAATTTCAAGTCTTAGATTTACTCGTATATACTGTCAGTAAAGAGCTGCAGTATACTCTCGGTATATACGGGTAGTCACGGCCCTTGGAATTATAAGGTAAATACTATCATGTCTAGGCCTCAAGCAAGTCAGGGATTCTATATAATTGCGGCACTTCCATCTGAAGACCCAATTACCAAAATCACGAATTTCCGTTTGAATATCAAATTGTATGAATTATCACACAATTATAACCTTTTTGTGTTTCTTGATAAATTTTTGACATATTTGTCTTCTCAGTTGATCTTTATTAACCAATTGCTCTGATACCAACTGTAAGATCCCTGTTCCCACCGAGCAACGGATTCGGGGTACTGGCAGCGGAAGTAGCGCTTCTCGCGCGGGACAGGGGTCCCACACTCGGGCCTCGCCCACGGATATCCGGATAAGAGACTAATCCGTCGGTTGTTCCAAAACCGAACCCGGAAAAACTTCCTTTACCGGAAAACACGGGCGATTCCACCAGGATAACTTTTTACTCTAACGTAGTCAAGATCATTTCTGATCGAGATGATCCGATTACATCTATAAGATACTTAGTCAGTTCAAGGAAGAAACTTGCACTTGGATCATTGGGATCAACGCTTTTTTCCCCATTCAAGAGGCACAGCCGTTGATTCCTATCCATAGAACAGTTTCTGTCCGGGATTTATTTTTTTTTCTATCGTAAAAACAAAAGTTTGAGTCTCGATTTACGGATCCATCAGTCCAGCCTAACCCCATCCAATCCCATGGGTTAGCCAACCGCCCAACCACTGTAGTGATGGGATCCAATTAAAAATTTGGTTAGGTTTTATCCCGGGTACCAAGGAAAAGAGTTCCAAGGCCCCCTAGCCGGATGTTCATGCAAAATAAAACTAGTCACACCACTCACACACCCAATATGAAATTGCCTTTTTCAACCAGATTCAACCAATTTAAAACAATCCTTTAATAAAACCATAATATCATTGATCACCATCTTCCAATTTATCCAATTGATTCTTAATTTCCCATCATTCCTTCATCAGAGTATCTATACATCTACATCTACATATATACATCCACATCTCCATTCTCATCTACATCTATACATCTACATCTTCATGCATCCACCCACCTCCACATCCACATCTACATCTATACATCTACATCTACATGTATACATCCACATCTCCATTCTCACCTACACCTATACATCTACATCTACATGCATCCACCCACCTCCACATCTACATCTACATCTATACATCTACATCTACATGCATACATCCACCTCCACATTCACACTCACATCCATACCTCTACATCTACATGCAAACATCCATATCTCCATGCATAATAATATTCTTTTAATTAATCTAGGATGATAGTTCCTAGGATATGGTAGGAAGTCCTCTTTTTATGCTTTGAATGAATTTATTTTATGCGTGATTTCTATAAAAATTTTGCCATAGCTCCGCTACTATGACTGATAAATCTCAATTTTTTTTCTAAGGGATAAAGCTCATTATTAAAGAAATAATTAGAATGGTCTCTAATTGGATCATCAATCCATAATGGTCTCTAATTGGATCATTAAGAAAACAATTAGAATGGTCTCTAATTGGGTCATTAAGAAAACAATTAGAATGGTCTCTAATTGGGTCATCAATCCATAATGGATTGAATCATCAATGTGCATAAACTAAAAGCATAGCAAAAGCCATTAATTTGGCCTCAAGCATAGCTTAATCTTGGATTAAGGAAAAGCTTTATGAAAAACTTCATTTGGATTGAGAATGGGTCATGAGTATGACCATTCCTTGAGTGAGAGAGAGAAATTATAAAAACCATTAGAATTTAAATATAAGTGGAAATTAACTTCTATAGCATTTATTAAATTATGTAACTCTTCACTACTATTCACCAATTTACTTCAATAGCATTTAAAAAAAACCATACCAATTAAACTTCTCAAGCTTGAGAGGGGTTGAGAAGAGAGAATCATTGAGAAATCATAGAAAAGATCAAATTCAATATACTTACCTTATGATTTGCTTGATTCTTTATTCACGGTAGAGGCCCCCAACCAATCAATTGGTTTAGTGTGTTGATGGAGCCACCAATGGGGATTGAAGAAAGAGAGAAGTATCAAAAACTAGTGAATTATTAAAGAATTCACAGTTCTTGGCTTAGGTAGAGTAGAGTAACAATGCCTAAGACACTCTATATTTTGGCTTAGGTGGAGTAGAGTAATAAAGCATAAGACTCTATCTAATTTGGCTTAGGTGGAGTAGAGTAACAAGCATAAGAGACTATATATTTTGGCTTAGGTGGAGTAGAGTAACAAGGCATAAGAGACTATATGTTTTGGCTTAGGTAGAGTAGAGTAACAAGGCATAAGAGACTATATGTTTTGGCTTAGGTAGAGTAGAGTAACAAGGCATAAGAGACTATGTTTTTTTCAACAAGGGGAGGCTTCTATTTATAGGAAAATTTGAGCTCCTAACCAAACAAACTGATTCTAGAATTTTCCAAGTCAGTTTGGTCACTTTTTGACCATTTTTAGGTCAGTTAAGCTAACTTTTTGGAACTAGACTTGAATGAGGAGAGAGGAGAGATGAAATATCTCAATTTTTATGAGTTTAAAACTCATTCAAGCATGTGAAATATGCACCTCCTTTAAAGAATTCCCCTTCCTTACATATGTGTCAAAATTGTATTGCTCATAGTTTTTTACTAATAAACCTTGTACATTTTCAACTCTTCATCTTATGTGAAATATGCACCTCCTTTAAAGAACTCCTCTTCCTTACACACGTGTCATAGTTTTTTTACTAATAAGCCTTGTACATTTTCAACTCTTCATCTTATGTGAAATATGCACCTCCTTTAAAGAACTCCCCTTCCTTACATATGTGTTTATTTACTAATAAACCTTGTACATTTTCAACTCTTCATCTTATGTGAAATATGCACCTCCTTTAAAGAACTCCCCTTCCTTACATATGTGTTTATTTACTAATAAACCTTGTACATTTTCAACTCTTCATCTTATGTGAAATATGCACCTCCTTTAAAGAACTCCCCTTCCTTACATATGTGTTTATTTACTAATAAACCTTGTACATTTTCAACTCTTCATCTTATGTGAGCATTTACTCATTTTTGGGTATCTTCTTTTACAATTTGGATTTATCTCCTCCCTACACATGGATTGATGCTATTGGCCCATAGGAACCTTAATTGGACCATAGTCTAAAGATTTATGAAAATCTAGACCCTTAGGCTAAGGTTCTTTATACCTATTTCCAATTAATTCCAATTGCACATTGGAAATTTTTTTTTAAATTTCTGTTTCAGGGGAACTCATCTGAATTATAAGAGATATTTTTCTATCCAAAAATATTCAAAATCTGAATATTCTCTCTCTAGAATATTTTCTCTCTCTAGGTTAAAACAGCCACAAACAAGATCTCTTATATTTTAGAAAAGGAATTGATTACAGGGGAATATACTAGACATCAAAAAGGGGTTGGGGGAGGAATCTTACATTCTGTAAGATCCCTGTTCCCACCGAGCAACGGATTCGGGGTACTGGCAGCGGAAGTAGCGCTTCTCGCGCGGGACAGGGGTCCCACACTCGGGCCTCGCCCACGGATATCCGGATAAGAGACTAATCCGTCGGTTGTTCCAAAACCGAACCCGGAAAAACTTCCTTTACCGGAAAACACGGGCGATTCCACCAGGATAACTTTTTACTCTAACGTAGTCAAGATCATTTCTGATCGAGATGATCCGATTACATCTATAAGATACTTAGTCAGTTCAAGGAAGAAACTTGCACTTGGATCATTGGGATCAACGCTTTTTTCCCCATTCAAGAGGCACAGCCGTTGATTCCTATCCATAGAACAGTTTCTGTCCGGGATTTATTTTTTTTTCTATCGTAAAAACAAAAGTTTGAGTCTCGATTTACGGATCCATCAGTCCAGCCTAACCCCATCCAATCCCATGGGTTAGCCAACCGCCCAACCACTGTAGTGATGGGATCCAATTAAAAATTTGGTTAGGTTTTATCCCGGGTACCAAGGAAAAGAGTTCCAAGGCCCCCTAGCCGGATGTTCATGCAAAATAAAACTAGTCACACCACTCACACACCCAATATGAAATTGCCTTTTTCAACCAGATTCAACCAATTTAAAACAATCCTTTAATAAAACCATAATATCATTGATCACCATCTTCCAATTTATCCAATTGATTCTTAATTTCCCATCATTCCTTCATCAGAGTATCTATACATCTACATCTACATATATACATCCACATCTCCATTCTCATCTACATCTATACATCTACATCTTCATGCATCCACCCACCTCCACATCCACATCTACATCTATACATCTACATCTACATGTATACATTCACATCTCTATTCACATCTACATCTATACATCTACATCTACATGTATACATCCACATCTCCATTCTCACCTACACCTATACATCTACATCTACATGCATCCACCCACCTCCACATCTACATCTACATCTATACATCTACATCTACATGCATACATCCACCTCCACATTCACACTCACATCCATACCTCTACATCTACATGCAAACATCCATATCTCCATGCATAATAATATTCTTTTAATTAATCTAGGATGATAGTTCCTAGGATATGGTAGGAAGTCCTCTTTTTATGCTTTGAATGAATTTATTTTATGCGTGATTTCTATAAAAATTTTGCCATAGCTCCGCTACTATGACTGATAAATCTCAATTTTTTTTTCTAAGGGATAAAGCTCATTATTAAAGAAATAATTAGAATGGTCTCTAATTGGATCATCAATCCATAATGGTCTCTAATTGGATCATTAAGAAAACAATTAGAATGGTCTCTAATTGGGTCATTAAGAAAACAATTAGAATGGTCTCTAATTGGGTCATCAATCCATAATGGATTGAATCATCAATGTGCATAAACTAAAAGCATAGCAAAAGCCATTAATTTGGCCTCAAGCATAGCTTAATCTTGGATTAAGGAAAAGCTTTATGAAAAACTTCATTTGGATTGAGAATGGGTCATGAGTATGACCATTCCTTGAGTGAGAGAGAGAAATTATAAAAACCATTAGAATTTAAATATAAGTGGAAATTAACTTCTATAGCATTTATTAAATTATGTAACTCTTCACTACTATTCACCAATTTACTTCAATAGCATTTAAAAAAAACCATACCAATTAAACTTCTCAAGCTTGAGAGGGGTTGAGAAGAGAGAATCATTGAGAAATCATAGAAAAGATCAAATTCAATATACTTACCTTATGATTTGCTTGATTCTTTATTCACGGTAGAGGCCCCCAACCAATCAATTGGTTTAGTGTGTTGATGGAGCCACCAATGGGGATTGAAGAAAGAGAGAAGTATCAAAAACTAGTGAATTATTAAAGAATTCACAGTTCTTGGCTTAGGTAGAGTAGAGTAACAATGCCTAAGACACTCTATATTTTGGCTTAGGTGGAGTAGAGTAATAAAGCATAAGACTCTATCTAATTTGGCTTAGGTGGAGTAGAGTAACAAGCATAAGAGACTATATATTTTGGCTTAGGTGGAGTAGAGTAACAAGGCATAAGAGACTATATGTTTTGGCTTAGGTAGAGTAGAGTAACAAGGCATAAGAGACTATATGTTTTGGCTTAGGTAGAGTAGAGTAACAAGGCATAAGAGACTATGTTTTTTTCAACAAGGGGAGGCTTCTATTTATAGGAAAATTTGAGCTCCTAACCAAACAAACTGATTCTAGAATTTTCCAAGTCAGTTTGGTCACTTTTTGACCATTTTTAGGTCAGTTAAGCTAACTTTTTGGAACTAGACTTGAATGAGGAGAGAGGAGAGATGAAATATCTCAATTTTTATGAGTTTAAAACTCATTCAAGCATGTGAAATATGCACCTCCTTTAAAGAATTCCCCTTCCTTACATATGTGTCAAAATTGTATTGCTCATAGTTTTTTACTAATAAACCTTGTACATTTTCAACTCTTCATCTTATGTGAAATATGCACCTCCTTTAAAGAACTCCTCTTCCTTACACACGTGTCATAGTTTTTTTACTAATAAGCCTTGTACATTTTTAACTCTTCATCTTATGTGAAATATGCACCTCCTTTAAAGAACTCCCCTTCCTTACATATGTGTTTATTTACTAATAAACCTTGTACATTTTCAACTCTTCATCTTATGTGAAATATGCACCTCCTTTAAAGAACTCCCCTTCCTTACATATGTGTTTATTTACTAATAAACCTTGTACATTTTCAACTCTTCATCTTATGTGAAATATGCACCTCCTTTAAAGAACTCCCCTTCCTTACATATGTGTTTATTTACTAATAAACCTTGTACATTTTCAACTCTTCATCTTATGTGAGCATTTACTCATTTTTGGGTATCTTCTTTTACAATTTGGATTTATCTCCTCCCTACACATGGATTGATGCTATTGGCCCATAGGAACCTTAATTGGACCATAGTCTAAAGATTTATGAAAATCTAGACCCTTAGGCTAAGGTTCTTTATACCTATTTCCAATTAATTCCAATTGCACATTGGAAATTTTTTTTTAAATTTCTGTTTCAGGGGAACTCATCTGAATTATAAGAGATATTTTTCTATCCAAAAATATTCAAAATCTGAATATTCTCTCTCTAGAATATTTTCTCTCTCTAGGTTAAAACAGCCACAAACAAGATCTCTTATATTTTAGAAAAGGAATTGATTACAGGGGAATATACTAGACATCAAAAAGGGGTTGGGGGAGGAATCTTACATTCTACCCCACTTAAAAAACGCGAGATGTCCTCATCTCGCAACTTGGAAATAATTTCGCAAGCTGCACGAATATGAGACTTAGAGAAAAATTTTAATCACGATTAACCACCAAGAAAAGTCTTAAAGAGAGCAAGATTCAAAATAAGAACAAGATTTAACTTTATTCATTCACGGGACTTATACAGTAAAGATAGAAGAACTCTTTACACTTCCATAAGCCCGTCCATCATATGGTCACAAAAGCAGTCCTCACAAGCTGCACAAGTATAGGGTAACTCATCTATGGGAATGATTCTGCTGGTTATTGCTGCACCTATCTCAGTGGTATGAGGTGATCTAACAAAAGGACCTCTGAGAGGCAAGCCAAAAACGGGATAAAGGCATATCTTCTCATGAGGAAGAAAACACGCCAGTAAGAAGACCCGCTCAGAAAACCCAAGATGCCTTGATCTCATGACGCAGTAGTATCGAGGACCCAAACCCAAAGCTTCAATAACCATGGCCAAGCGGACATTGTTACGAAAGTGCTGCTGACCCCAGGGTGTTACCCTAGTTATGTTTTGATAGGTCCGCCATTTGGTCTGCGCTACAGAAGTTCCTAGGTGAGGAAAAAGTGAGCACTCATACTGTTCTATAAAGTCTTTCTTCACAGACTCTCTTGCGTCTTGAAGGTGAGAAATCATCATGGATAAAACTAGTTCTTG
The DNA here is from genome assembly GCF_041138505.1 of Cibotium barometz. Lineage (NCBI taxonomy): Eukaryota > Viridiplantae > Streptophyta > Polypodiopsida > Cyatheales > Cibotiaceae > Cibotium > Cibotium barometz. The sequence continues at coordinate 11,381,866 of NC_141065.1, read as the reverse complement.
TTGCCAAGCCATGAAGGAGATTAAGAAAGAAAGGAGATTGATGGGAGTAAGATTATTGTGAGCGACAAGTAAAAGTTACGACTTATATAAAGGAAGGAGCTAGCGTAACCTAGAAGCCAACGGTAACTTGCCACTGAAGTTTTACCGTCTTTCCATGATTTGCGTTTGACACATTTTTCTATAGAAGGCATTAAGAATTTTGAGATGAGGAGATAAAAGAAGTTTGTAGGCTAAGTCACCTACTTTCATTGAATTCAGATACAAGGGTCACAATATCTGGGGGATAACTTCTTATACTCCCCAAGAGATAAAGAACTTCTTTTGGGGCCGTACTCGAGTGAAAGCCAAAACCTTGGTACCCAAAACACCGATTCTCACTTCCGAACTCATTGTTCTAAATCCTTAAAACAGGTGGGACTCCTGAGAAGTATTCTAGGGAAAGGGTCTTCCTTTTTTTAAAGAGAAACTTTCTTTTATTTTAGAGAGGGAATAATTATGAGATCAGAAGGGAGATTCTTACTCCTGTATACCTCGAAGGTTGGGGAGGAATCTTACATAAGTGAAGACCGTCATGGTGGCTGCTACAAAGAAGCATTTCTTTTAGCCTTGCAAAGGTGAAATGACAAAAATGCCAAGACACGTGCATCCTATTTCACATATACAATTAGAATACATAAGCATGGATTCCATCATTAGATTTTTCTTCAGTCGATGCAGGACATGATTCCATCTTAGCCGTGTGGTAGATCGCTTGACGAAGGTTGCTCATTCGATTCTTTTGAAAAAGACTTATACTGCTCTTGGTGTTTGCTAAAAGTCATTCCAAAGGATATATTTAGACTTTACTTTGGAAGGATAGTTAGGGATCGGGGTGCTGAATTCATGTGTCCTGCTCTTGGAATAAATGCTTTGAAGCTGTAGCTCTATAGATTTTGGTACTATCTAGAAATTGATGATTAGGCAGAGAGGGTAATCAAAGACATTCTTCGAGCATTCCATGGAAGGGAACCCAAAAAATGGATGAATTCTCCACATTCGGTATAATTTTATTGCGATGCATCTTATAGTAGATTGTGCAACACCATTGATTTAGTTCAACCCACTGGTCAGAGTGGAAGTCTTGAAGCAAATAGATAAAGTGGATTGTTCAATGTGGACTATAAAAAAGGATATCAAAGCTACTCACGATAGAAAAAAGTAGCGTGTTGATCTCAAGTAGACTACTAGAGAATTTGATGAAGGTGATATGGTCTTCCTTGTTGGTATACGACCCAACCACAGAAAATCCCTCTCCTTGGGGAAAAGTACAAGAAGTTTTTGCCCATATAACATAAACCCTACACAAATATGAGGAAAGTTGGAGATTAAGTTATAGACTGTGCATGAATACGAGGAACGTTGGAGATTGAGCTCGTGAACTTTTATTCCCTCCTCCATACTGGAAGATCCACAATGTATTTTCATGCGAGCTCATTTGAAGAAAGAAGAAGTATGTTCTAGATCAAGGTCATGTATTGGATGATGAGAAGGTAGGCCTAGATATATGAACACTCATAATGCTCGATGCCATCATCCCTGCCCCCTCTCCAGATCATGCCCACATGATCTAGCTCACACACATCACTATCACATACGTCAGCATCAGTGTCCATATCATCATGTGCAAATATATGTGTATGTATCATCATGTGCACATGTGTGTGTGATACATCAATATCATCGTATGTGTGTGTAATAGATCATCATGCGTATGGGTTTATATAAGATACATCATCATCATCATCATCATCAGATCCGTGCATCGATGTAGTCTACAGTATTAAGAACGTAATCATGGCGGCTTAAGAGTGTCAGACACTCGTACAAGTCACCAAAAGAAGACTCATCCCATGAATGCGAACAATGCCGAACCTTCTGTGTCAACGCATTCGAGCACAGAGTGGGTCAACAAAGTTGCCATATGTGGACCATATATCCTCCTCATCAAAACAACACCTCATATGACTAGGCAACAAACATGCAAGCTCCAACGTCCAACAATGGCATGAGTATGCCATCTCTTCATAGCGTGGAGTCTGTAAATGAGGGTATAGAGGTCCTAAGCCTTGAAGCACTACTAAACGTACGTGTGAAATTGACAAAAGATATGTGAACCATGACACAAAATGGCAACTCATAATATCGATCGTAGAGCGACGATAATAGTGCATGAGCGGCTCTCCCATGATCCGATCGTAAACGGAAAAACAATCAAAACGATGTCGTCTTGCTCGCGCGATGATGATGCAAAGTCGTACCATGGTGCCCAACTGAAGGGTAAAAGTAATAAGAATCATAACCCATGGTCGTGTGTGAACACTACCCAAAGTGCACAAGCGTGTGAAAAAACGCCACAACCAATGCTCAACACAAGCCCCACACGTGACTCATACAGGGTGCAATCACGTGTGAACAAGACCCACAATAGATCCCTGAAAACACGCTCTCCCCTCACCCCCATGTAACATGCCTAACAATCACTAAAAATATGTGTGATCAATCCTCTAGACCTCAAATCCTCTCCAAATGTGCGTATGCAAAATTTGCACGAAAGCAGCCTCTTTCAATACCAGTGTAGCGAAGGTGTGTACATGTGTGCAAGAAAATAGGATAAGGTTAATGGTGAAGATAACGGGCTAGGCAAATGACCATAGAGTGTGGAGTGAAAGAAGGCTTGAGTGCACAAAGCGTGGGAATCAAATCCTTGTCAAGAGCGCGAATGGATCCAAACCCTAGAATAGGTACCTCCTTTATTTTCCTCCCCTTTTTTCTTTTACTCAAAACTTTCTTCTCGTGCCACCAACCTCTAAGAGGCCCTAACGGTGCCTATTCTAGCCTAAAACCAAAACTTACAGTATCTTATCCAGTTTCGCTTTCAGATAAAGCAGCAAATCGGATGGTGAGACCCTATCTATCTGGAGTCCCTGAGCTGTCTCTAGAGGATGACACGATAGCCTTTGCCTTCAAGCACCTTCATTACGCAGATTAAGTCATCTCGGGTCGATAATTGGAGAGCCTCTACTTTCTGAGTACTACTGAATGATCGGCGGAGGTACACGTGTGCTTAGGATAGTCAGTAGATCATGGCACACCACCTATAGTCGGCATGAGCGGTTGGCAGAGAACATTGCCTTTGCCATGATCCTTAGTGAACTGCCTGTTACAAGAGGGATAGTTCTCTATAAGCACCACCTCGACGAGACCTTAGTGTTCATAGATTGATGTGTACGACTCTGGGGCATTATATTCCTTGATACAGGATCTCGATTGCTGGCCGAGCCTACGACGATCTTTTGTTTTAGAATAATCATGAGGGATGGATGATGTCATATCTAGAATTAAGGCATTGGATAAGGATGTCAAGGAAGCACTTCGTATATGGGTCACAACCACCATAGCCATTTCGAGGCAAGGGTAAAAACCTTGGAGAGAGGGAGTGTTGAATTGGACAGATTCTATGGACGAGTAGTGTAACATGTGCGGGGTACAGTGAGATGGATCTCGCCAAATTGAAAGTTAATGGTATAGTCTGAGATGGGAGGACATGAAAGCTTACCTCCATCAAAGGTTTTGTCCCCATGGAAGAGAAGATAAATGAGTTTATAGAGTTTTCTCAAGCAGGCAAACTTACGGAGGCGTATTATCAATTGATCTTACGTAAGCCTAGTCCGACATGCTCTTCCGATGGAAGACGAGCCCCTTCTCCATGGGTTTGTCAGAAGATTGGATCCTCCCTTGGATAGATTGGTTAAGAATGCGAAACTGTCTTTGTTAGCGGCGGGGAAGCAATTAAGATGGTGGTGGCTGAGGATTTTGTGCATGTATTTCTTTCTAAGGAGACCGTGTAGTAAAAGGCCTTTTTGCCCCCTCCCAAAGAGAGCTCCATCTAATTCTAGTATGCCAAGTTCAAAGAGAAATAGGGGACAAGATTGGAGCCAAGTATGAAAAGCGAGTGGGCACAGTGGACATGATTCTTTCCCTAGAATGCCTTTGGATTTGCAGTTTTAGCTCAGGAAGGAGTATGAAGTGTTTTAGATGCGAGCAGCTACTGGGACATTTTATGAATGGTTGTGCCAACGCACCGATTGATGTTACCATTCTAACTCCACCATAGAACTTGCTTGACAAGTCAAAGGAGGCAAGTTCTAGCCCAGTCTCAGCAACTTCTAATGCCATTATAATAGTAGCTAACCCCAGAGAAAGAAGGAAGAGGTAGACTTCGTTCGATAGAGTGGAGCACCAGGATCGAAACCAACGATTCTCACTAAAGTTACACCCCATCCGATTTTTGAGGTAAGAATTTTAAGCTTTTTGTTGATTCGAGAAACGCTCATTCATTCATTCATTTCACTTGGATGTTGCATAAATTAGTAATCGACCAGAAGCAAGGCAGACCAATGCGAGTGGAATTGGGTAGTGGAAGTTACTTGCCAAAAGACGGATGTAATTCAGTTTCTCTTGGATGGGAACCTAGCCAAATATTATCACAAAGGCACCATTTCCTTCATGGATCTTCATGTGAACAAGATGAAAGGAACTGGAGTAGTTTGTTGAACTCCCACCCCGTAACCTGTAAAAGTAGTAAAGTTATTGAAGGGACTCCAGCAGAAGCAAGCCATCCTGCAGATAAAGAGTTGCAAGGAAACCATGTTGGTTAAGTGAGTATATACTGTGACGTAGATTTAACTACAATACCCTCGACTCGTGAGGTGGATCATGAGAAAGAGTTCATTCTCGGAGCCCAACAATAGTGAATCTTGAGCTTATAAGAAGGCCATTCCGAAAGCAACCGAGCTCGCGGAATAATCGAGATAACTGTTTGAGGAGAGCTTTGTTTGGCCCATTTGTATCCCCTTGCTATGTGGTGCTCGTTCTCTTTCAGAAGAAGAATGATGGGCCTATGAGATTGTATATTCAGGGTTAAATCGGCTTACTGTTAAGAATAAGCATCTTACTCCTGGAATGTGCTGTTAGATTGATCGCATAAAGGCCAGATATTTATAAAGATTGACTTAAACTTAGGATGTTATCGTATCATAATATTCCTAAGATAGATTTTAATACATGGTATGCACATTACGAGTTCACGATAATGCTGTTGGGATTAAATAATTCCCCTTCTAGCTATAATTGTTGAATGCAAAAAGAAAAAGAAAAGAAACCTTCAAGATGATTTTATCTCGGTCTTCATTGATGCAATTCTAGTTTGCTCGAAGAATGTAGCTGATCGCATGTGAAGTATGTGTCTCTTCAAAGTCCTCGAAAGCCTCCAGAAGCACAGACTTTTCTCTAAGAAGAGTGCATGTACCTTCTTTACCATCAAATTGAATATCCGGGATCATAATGTCAAGAGATAGTATATTAGCTGATCCCGCCAAGGTGCAAAAGCGGCTATCGATTTGCCAGAACCAAAGACGATAGAGGAAGTCAAATGGTTCTTGGGATTGATAAGATGGTATCCGATGTTCATATGCCAAGATTGTTTCTCCTTTGACGGCGCTTCTCAAGAAGGACATTCCATTCTAATGGTCTGCGCGATGTGCCAAAGTAACTTTGATAAGCTGAGGGGTTGCTTGACTAATCCGCTGGTGCTATAGCTAAGATCTCACGAGAGGAACAGTGATGACGTAGAGTTGCTTGTCTTCTCGGGTTATAGATCATAAAATTTTAAAGCAAATTTTCAACCAGAATGATGTTAACATCACGCAAAGAAGATAAATACAAACACTTCGAGAGTTTGGTTTTAAAATCAAGTATAGGTTAGACAAGGAGAATGCGGTCATAGATATATTAGGCAGGAAGGCCTCCTTACTTGCACGTTGAGATTAAGGAAGAGATTGGATTAGATAAGTTCTTTATCCCTATTATCATATTGCTTACCGCAAAAGTAAAGGCAACCCTAGAAGTAAAGAAAATTCATGGATTCACGTTAGAGGTGGATGCTTGTACTTCAATAATCGGTTGTATATTTTTCAAGATAGAGATCTTAATAAGAGGATTCTAAAGAAAGCTCGTGACACGCCCCAGCTAAGTGAAGACCGTCATGGTGGCTGCTACAAAGAAGCATTTCTTTTAGCCTTGCAAAGGTGAAATGACAAAAACGCCAAGACACGTGCATCCTATTTCACATATACAATTAGAATACATAAGCATGGATTCCATCATTAGATTTTTCTTCAGTCAATGCAGGACATGATTCCATCTTAGCCGTGTGGTAGATCGCTTGACGAAGGTTGCTCATTCGATTCTTTTGAAAAAGACTTATACTGCTCTTGGTGTTTGCTAAAAGTCATTCCAAAGGATATATTTAGACTTTACTTTGGAAGGATAGTTAGGGATCGGGGTGCTGAATTCATGTGTCCTGCTCTTGGAATAAATGCTTTGAAGCTGTAGCTCTATAGATTTTGGTACTATCTAGAAATTGATGATTAGGCAGAGAGGGTAATCAAAGACATTCTTCGAGCATTCCATGGAAGGGAACCCAAAAAATGGATGAATTCTCCACATTCGGTATAATTTTATTGCGATGCATCTTATAGTAGATTGTGCAACACCATTGATTTAGTTCAACCCACTGGTCAGAGTGGAAGTCTTGAAGCAAATAGATAAAGTGGATTGTTCAATGCGGACTATAAAAAAGGATATCAAAGCTACTCACGATAGAAAAAAGTAGCGTGTTGATCTCAAGTAGACTACTAGAGAATTTGATGAAGGTGATATGGTCTTCCTTGTTGGTATACGACCCAACCACAGAAAATCCCTCTCCTTGGGGAAAAGTACAAGAAGTTTTTGCCCATATAACATAAACCCTACACAAATATGAGGAAAGTTGGAGATTAAGTTATAGACTGTGCATGAATACGAGGAACGTTGGAGATTGAGCTCGTGAACTTTTATTCCCTCCTCCATACTGGAAGATCCACAATGTATTTTCATGCGAGCTCATTTGAAGAAAGAAGAAGTATGTTCTAGATCAAGGTCATGTATTGGATGATGAGAAGGTAGGCCTAGATATATGAACACTCATAATGCTCGATGCCATCATCCCTGCCCCCTCTCCAGATCATGCCCACATGATCTAGCTCACACACATCGCTATCACATACGTCAGCATCAGTGTCCATATCATCATGTGCAAATATATGTGTATGTATCATCATGTGCACATGTGTGTGTGATACATCAATATCATCGTATGTGTGTGTAATAGATCATCATGCGTATGGGTTTATATAAGATACATCATCATCATCATCATCATCAGATCCGTGCATCGATGTAGTCTACAGTATTAAGAACGTAATCATGGCGGCTTAAGAGTGTCAGACACTCGTACAAGTCACCAAAAGAAGACTCATCCCATGAATGCGAACAATGCCGAACCTTCTGTGTCAACGCATTCGAGCACAGAGTGGGTCAACAAAGTTGCCGTATGTGGACCATATATCCTCCTCATCAAAACAACACCTCATATGACTAGGCAACAAACATGCAAGCTCCAACGTCCAACAATGGCATGAGTATGCCATCTCTTCATAGCGTGGAGTCTGTAAATGAGGGTATAGAGGTCCTAAGCCTTGAAGCACTACTAAACGTACGTGTGAAATTGACAAAAGATATGTGAACCATGACACAAAATGGCAACTCATAATATCGATCGTAGAGCGACGATAATAGTGCATGAGCGGCTCTCCCATGATCCGATCGTAAACGGAAAAACAATCAAAACGATGTCGTCTTGCTCGCGCGATGATGATGCAAAGTCGTACCATGGTGCCCAACTGAAGGGTAAAAGTAATAAGAATCATAACCCATGGTCGTGTGTGAACACTACCCAAAGTGCACAAGCGTGTGAAAAAACGCCACAACCAATGCTCAACACAAGCCCCACACGTGACTCATACAGGGTGCAATCACGTGTGAACAAGACCCACAATAGATCCCTGAAAACACGCTCTCCCCTCACCCCCATGTAACATGCCTAACAATCACTAAAAATATGTGTGATCAATCCTCTAGACCTCAAATCCTCTCCAAATGTGCGTATGCAAAATTTGCACGAAAGCAGCCTCTTTCAATACCAGTGTAGCGAAGGTGTGTACATGTGTGCAAGAAAATAGGATAAGGTTAATGGTGAAGATAACGGGCTAGGCAAATGACCATAGAGTGTGGAGTGAAAGAAGGCTTGAGTGCACAAAGCGTGGGAATCAAATCCTTGTCAAGAGCGCGAATGGATCCAAACCCTAGAATAGGTACCTCCTTTATTTTCCTCCCCTTTTTTCTTTTACTCAAAACTTTCTTCTCGTGCCACCAACCTCTAAGAGGCCCTAACGGTGCCTATTCTAGCCTAAAACCAAAACTTACAGTATCTTATCCAGTTTCGCTTTCAGATAAAGCAGCAAATCGGATGGTGAGACCCTATCTATCTGGAGTCCCTGAGCTGTCTCTAGAGGATGACACGATAGCCTTTGCCTTCAAGCACCTTCATTACGCAGATTAAGTCATCTCGGGTCGATAATTGGAGAGCCTCTACTTTCTGAGTACTACTGAATGATCGGCGGAGGTACACGTGTGCTTAGGATAGTCAGTAGATCATGGCACACCACCTATAGTCGGCATGAGCGGTTGGCAGAGAACATTGCCTTTGCCATGATCCTTAGTGAACTGCCTGTTACAAGAGGGATAGTTCTCTATAAGCACCACCTCGACGAGACCTTAGTGTTCATAGATTGATGTGTACGACTCTGGGGCATTATATTCCTTGATACAGGATCTCGATTGCTGGCCGAGCCTACGACGGTCTTTTGTTTTAGAATAATCATGAGGGATGGATGATGTCATATCTAGAATTAAGGCATTGGATAAGGATGTCAAGGAAGCACTTCGTATATGGGTCACAACCACCATAGCCATTTCGAGGCAAGGGTAAAAACCTTGGAGAGAGGGAGTGTTGAATTGGACAGATTCTATGGACGAGTAGTGTAACATGTGCGGGGTACAGTGAGATGGATCTCGCCAAATTGAAAGTTAATGGTATAGTCTGAGATGGGAGGACATGAAAGCTTACCTCCATCAAAGGTTTTGTCCCCATGGAAGAGAAGATAAATGAGTTTATAGAGTTTTCTCAAGCAGGCAAACTTACGGAGGCGTATTATCAATTGATCTTACGTAAGCCTAGTCCGACATGCTCTTCCGATGGAAGACGAGCCCCTTCTCCATGGGTTTGTCAGAAGATTGGATCCTCCCTTGGATAGATTGGTTAAGAATGCGAAACTGTCTTTGTTAGCGGCGGGGAAGCAATTAAGATGGTGGTGGCTGAGGATTTTGTGCATGTATTTCTTTCTAAGGAGACCGTGTAGTAAAAGGCCTTTTTGCCCCGTCCCAAAGAGAGCTACATCTAATTCTAGTATGCCAAATTCAAAGAGAAATAGGGGACAAGATTGGAGCCAAGTATGAAAAGCGAGTGGGCACAGTGGACATGATTCTTTCCCTAGAATGCCTTTGGATTTGCAGTTTTAGCTCAGGAAGGAGTATGAAGTGTTTTAGATGCGAGCAGCTACTGGGACATTTTATGAATGGTTGTGCCAACGCACCGTCGATTGATGTTACCATTCTAACTCCACCATAGAACTTGCTTGACAAGTCAAAGGAGGCAAGTTCTAGCCCAGTCTCAGCAACTTCTAATGCCATTATAATAGTAGCTAACCCCAGAGAAAGAAGGAAGAGGTAGACTTCGTTCGATAGAGTGGAGCACCAGGATCGAAACCAACGATTCTCACTAAAGTTACACCCCATCCGATTTTTGAGGTAAGAATTTTAAGCTTTTTGTTGATTCGAGAAACGCTCATTCATTCATTCATTTCACTTGGATGTTGCATAAATTAGTAATCGACCAGAAGCAAGGCAGACCAATGCGAGTGGAATTGGGTAGTGGAAGTTACTTGCCAAAAGACGGATGTAATTCAGTTTCTCTTAGATGGGAACCTAGCCAAATATTATCACAAAGGCACCATTTCCTTCATGGATCTTCATGTGAACAAGATGAAAGGAACTGGAGTAGTTTGTTGAACTCCCACCCCGTAACCTGTAAAAGTAGTAAAGTTATTGAAGGGACTCCAGCAGAAGCAAGCCATCCTGCAAATAAAGAGTTGCAAGGAAACCATGTTGGTTAAGTGAGTATATACTGTGACGTAGATTTAACTACAATACCCTCGACTCGTGAGGTGGATCATGAGAAAGAGTTCATTCTCGGAGCCCAACAATAGTGAATCTTGAGCTTATAAGAAGGCCATTCCGAAAGCAACCGAGCTCGCGGAATAATCGAGATAACTGTTTGAGGAGAGCTTTGTTTGGCCCATTTGTATCCCCTTGCTATGTGGTGCTTGTAAGATTCCTCCCCCAACCCCTTTTTGATGTCTAGTATCTTCCCCTGTAATCAACCCTCTTCAGAAATATAAAGACCCTGTTGCTAACTATTTTAGCCTAGAGAGAGGAAAATTATTCTAGAGAGAGAATATTCAGATTTTGAATATTTTTGGATAGAAAAATATCTCTTATAATTCAGATGAGTTCCCCTGAAACAGAAATTCAAAAAGAATTTTCCAATGTGCAATTGGAATTAATTGGAAATAGGTATAAAGAACCTTAGTCTAAGGGTCTAGATTTTCAGAAATCTTTAGACTATGGTCCAATTAAGGTTCCTATGGGCCAATAGCATCAATCCATGTGTAGGGAAGAGATAAATCCAAATTTGTAAAAAGAAGATACCCAAAAATGAGTAAATGCTCACATAAGGTGAAGAGTTGAAAATGTACAAGGTTTATTAGTAAAAAACTATGAGCAATATTAAAATGATTCCATTATGACACATATGTAAGGAAGGGGAATTCTTTAAAGGAGGTGCATATTTCACATAAGATGAAGAGTTGAAAATGTACAAGGTTTATTAGTAAAAAACTATGAGCAATATTAAAATGATTCCATTATGACACATATGTAAGGAAGGGGAATTCTTTAAAGGAGGTGCATATTTCACATAAGATGAAGAGTTGAAAATGTACAAGGTTTATTAGTAAAAAAACTATGAGCAATATTAAAATGATTCCATTATGACACATATGTAAGGAAGGGGAATTCTTTAAAGGAGGTGCATATTTCACATAAGATGAAGAGTTGAAAATGTACAAGGTTTATTAGTAAAAAAAACTATGAGCAATATTAAAATGATTCCATTATGACACATATGTAAGGAAGGGGAGTTCTTTAAAGGAGGTGCATATTTCACATGCTTGAATGAGTTTTAAACTCATAAAAATTGAGATATTTCATCTCTCCTCTCTCCTCATTCAAGTCTAGTTCCAAAAAGTTAGCTTAACTGACCTAAAAATGGTCAAATATTGACCAAACTGATTTAGAAAATTCTAGAATCAGTTTGTTTGGTTAGGAGCTCAATTTTTCCTATAAATAGAAGCCTCCCCCTTGTTGAAAAATATATAGTGTTTATGCATCGTTACTCTACTCCACCTAAGCCAAGAACTGTGAATTCATTTAATAATTCACTAGTTTTTGGAGCTTCCCTCTTTCTTCAATCCCCATTAGTGGCTCCATCAACATACTTAACCAATTGATTGGTTGGGGGCCTCTACCGTGAACAAAGAATCAAGCAAGTTGTAAGGTAATTAGTGAATATTGGTCTTTCTATAATTTCTCAATGTTTCTCTCTTCTCAACCCCTCTCAAGCTTGAGAAGTTTAATTGGTATGGTTTTTTTTTAAATGCTATTGAAGTTTGAATAGTAGTGAAGAGTTACATAATGCTATTGAAGTTAATTTTCATTTATGTTTAAATTCTAATGATTTTTATGTAAATTCTCTCTCTCACTCAAGAAATGGTCATACTCATGACCCATTCTCAATCCAAATCAAGCTTTTCATAAAGCTTTTCCTTAACCCAAGATTAAGCTATGCTTGAGGCCAAATTAATGGCTTTTTTTCTATGCTTTTAGTTTATGTATATTAATGATTCAATCCATTATGGATTAATAATCCAATTAGAGATCATTTTAATTATTTCCTTAATGATAAGCATTATCCCTTAGAAAAATTGAGATTTATCAGTCATAGCAGCGGAGCTATGGCAAAATTTTTATAAAAATTATGCATAAAATAATCTCATTCAAAGCATAAAAAGAGGACTTCCTACCATATTCTAGGAATTATCATCCTAGATTAATTGAAAGAATTTCATTACAATCATGGAGAAATTGAATTTTAATGTCATGCATAAAGGATAAGTTTTTATATCAAAAGTGTTATTTTTACCATTTTTATTTCATGCATAGAAGTATGCATAATGGATAAATTTTTATATCAAAAGTGTTATTTTTACCATTTTTATTTCATGCATAGAAGTATGCATAATGGATAAATTTTTATATCAAAAGTGTTATTTTTATCATTTTTAATTTTCATGCATAGAAGTATGCATAAAGGAAATTTTTTTTATATCAAAAGTGTTACTTTTATCATTTTTAATTTTCATGCATAGAAGTATGCATAAAGGAAATTTTTTTATATCAAAAGTGTTACTTTTATCATTTTTAATTTTCATGCATAGAAGTATGCATAAAAGAAAATTTTTATATCAAAAGTGTTACTTTTATCATTTTTAATTTTCATGCATAGAAGTATGCATAAAAGAAAATTTTTTATATCAAAAGTGTTACTTTTATCATTTTTAATTTTCATGCATAGAAGTATGCATAAAAGAAAATTTTTTTATATTAAAAGTGTTACTTTTATCATTTTTAATTTTCATGCATAAAAGTATGCATAAAAGAAAATTTTTATATCAAAAGTGTTACTTTTATCATTTTTAATTTTCATGCATAGAAGTATGCATAAAAGAAAATTTTTATATCAAAAGTGTTACTTTTATCATTTTTAATTTTCATGCATAGAAGTATGCATAAAAGAAAATTTTTTTATATTAAAAGTGTTACTTTTATCATTTTTAATTTTCATGCATAAAAGTATGCATAAAAGAAAATTTTTATATCAAAAGTGTTACTTTTATCATTTTTTAATTTTCATGCATAGAAGTATGCATAAAGGAAAATTTTTTATATTAAAAGTGTTACTTTTATCATTTTTAATTTTCATGCATAGAAGTATGCATAAAGGAAAAATTTTTATATCAAAAGTGTTACTTTTATCATATTGGATTTCATGCATATAGGTATGCATAAAAGATATTCTTTTTATACTAAAAGTGTGATTTTCCTCATAAATGGATTTTATGCTTAACTTAGATGCATAAGAGAAATTCTTTTATTCTAAAAGTGTAATTCCCTACCAAATTGGAATTATGCATAAGAAGATGCATAAAAGATTGATTTTAATTTCGAAAGTGTTAGTCTCCTTAAATGGAATTTATGTATAAATAAATGTGTAGAGAAATCTTATATCAAATATAAGAATTCTCTTTTTAAAAAAAAGATATGAAATGTGATAAGATGTGATAAGAGGTGTATGAGATGTGATAAGAATTGATAAGATGCGTATGGAAAGTGATAGGATGTGATAAGAGGTGTATGAGATGTGATAAGAATTGATAAGATGCGTATGGAAAGTGATAGGATGTGATAAGAGGTGTATGAGATGTGATAAGAATTGATAAGATGCGTATGGAAAGTGATAGGATGTGATAAGAGGTGTATGAGATGTAAAAAGATGTGATAAGATGTGTATGAGATGTGATAAGATTTGATAAGATGCATATGGAAAGTGATAGGATGTGATAAGAGGTGTATGAGATGTAAAAAGATGTGATAAGATGTGTATGAGATGTGATAGAATGTGTTAAGATGAGTTAGGATGTGTTAAGATGTATATGGGATGTGTTAGGACGAGAATGGATGTAATATGGTTGTATGAATGTGATGTGGATGTATACATGTAGATGTATATTATGAATGTGAATGTTGATGTGGATGTGGATGTATGGATGTAGATACGGATGTGTATGTATGTATGTGGATGTGTATGTATGAATGAGGATGTAAAAATGGACGTATGTATATAGATGTGGATGTATGGATGTATGTATGTAGATGTGGATGTATGGATGTGATTGTGAATGAAGAGGTGGATGTGAATGTATGGATGTAGATACAGATGTGGATGTATGTATGTAGATGTGGATGTATGGATGTGATTATGAATGAAGAGGTGGATGTGAATGTATGGATGTAGATACGGATGTGGATGTATGTATGTGAATGTGGATGTATGAATGAGGATGTGAAAATGGATGTATGTATGTGAATGTGGATGTATGAATATGAATATGGATGTGTGGATGTGGAAATGGAGGTATGGATGTATGAATGTAGATGTGGATGTATGCATGTAGATGCGTATGTATGAATGTGAAATTGGATGTATGATGTGGACGTACGAACATGGATATGTATGTAGAATAATGAATATGAAGATGTATGTGAGATAATGTAGTCTATATGAGTGAATGGATGAGAACGAGTACACACTGTGAATGGAATGTGGAATAAGTAATGTGGTCCGAGAGTGGATAATATGGAAAGACAAGAGTTCGTTATAGAAACTGTATTTGTGACTGTTTGTAAATGACTGTTTTATGTCAAGAATGCTGGAGAAGCATTTTGACCGTCTTGAGGATTAAGGTCATGAAGACTGAACTGATAAAGTTGTAACTGCTGACGGAGAGTCAATGGAGGACGTCTCGCGTAGCAAGGTCGATCGAGGTCTTGACCAGCCTCGGCTCGATTTAAATGGTGAGCTTCCGGTACGGTGGATGAGGGACCAAGGAAGCGGCCTATGAGTGAAGCGCTAGGTCACCTGCGAAGGATCCTAGAGGGTGCTGACCATACGGTGCTCGGGCTCTGGGTCGCCGAAGATACCCACACGTGCGTCGTGGAAGATATTGGAATAAGGAGTAAGAGTTGTTTTTCTGAAACCGGGCATGGATCTGGTTGATTGACCTTGCTGGTCCTCAACAGATGAGTCCATGGCTCTTTTATATGGATCTGTGGGTTGATCTTGCTGATCTTCCACGGAGATTCCATTCTATTATATGAATATATTGCCGGTTACTATGAGCTAGGAACCATGGAAAAGGCCCCTGAGAGAACAGGTGGTGAGCGTTTTGGTTGCCAATGATGCCATAAGTATACCGATGAAAGAATGACTGGAAATAAGGATTCAACCAGAGACTTTGAGGATTGTCATCAGTGACATAATGGTTTTATTAAAGGATTGTTTTAAAGCTAGTTGATGCTAAGAAAAAGGCAATTTCATATTGGGTGTGTAAGTGGTATGACTAGTTTTATGTTTGCATGAACTTTCGGCTAGGGGGCCTTGGAACTCTTTTCCTTGGTACCCGGGACAAAACCTAACCAAATTCCAAATTGGATCCCATCACTACAGTGGTTGGGCGGTTGGCTAACCCATGGGATCGGATGGGGTTAGGCTGGACTGATGGATCCGTAAATCGAGATTTAATTTATATTATTACGATAGATGAAGTAAATCCCGGATAGAAATTGTTCTATGGATAGGAATCAACGGCTGTGCCTCTTGATGGGGAAAAAAGCGTTGATCCCAATGATCCAAGTGCAAGTTCTTCCTTGATTTGACCAAGTACCGTTAAAGGTGCAGTCAGATCAGTTTGATCAGTAATGATCTTGACTACGTTAGAGTAAAGAGTTATCCTGGTGGAATCGCCCGTGCTTTTCGGGTAAAGGAAGTTTTTCCGATTTCGGTTTTGGACAAACCGACGGATTAGTCTCTTGTCCGGATATCCGTGGGCGAGGCCCCGAGTGTGGGACCCCTGTCCCGCGCGAGAAGTGCTACTTCCGCTGCTAGTACCCCAAATCCGTTGCTCGGTGGGAACAGGGATCTCACAGTTGGTATCAGAGCGGTTTTGAAAGCTAATAAAGATAATTAAATTCTTATCTGAAATTGGTAATAAGAATTCAGAAACAGCATTTTCATAATGTATTTTCATTCCGTAAGCTTCTTTAATGAAGAAATTTTAATCAAAGAAATTATTTTTATAGATGGAAGTTCCACATTTATCTGGTATTCCCGACCTCACCCAGTCTCAAGATATGATTGCATTTGCCTTCGAGCATCTCATCTCTTCGGCTTCAACTCAAACAAGCCGAGCAAGACTCGCACGCCATTTCGCGGATTTATATTTTCCTACCCCAGCGGAGAGAATACAACATAAGTGGTTTGCAGGGCAATATGTCCACGCCCATTGCAACCACCATACAATGCTGTGGCAGAATCTCTCATTGACTATGATCCTGTTAAAGCTGAAAATGGTGCGTGGTGTCATTCTATATCATTCGACACCTCGAAATTTCAGACTTTCATGTCGAATTTATAGACTCCTTAGTCGATTTATCCCTAAGGAGAAAATAATAGCTCCCTTCGCAGTTAGAGAACTTATGTAACAGGGCATGACTATGGCCCAGTACCGTCGTCTTATGCGTCTCTCGAAGAGATTTTGAATTTTGGAGCCGAGCCACTCTATGTAATTATTGCAACTTGTATATAAATATACAAATGTTTTTTTTTACGGACGATCGGATAAAGAAAAATCTATTTATCAGACTTAAGTCATAGATCTCCAATAAGATCAACTGAGGAGCAAATTATGTCAAAAGTTTATCAAGACGCACAAAAAGGTTGTAATTGTTTGATATAATTCATACAAATTGTTAATTCAAATTGAAATTCGTAAATTAGTAATTGGGTCTTCAATTGGAAGTACCGCAATTGTATGGAACCCTGACTTGCTTGAGACCTAGACATGATGGTATTTACCTTATAGTTTCGAGTATCATGACTATCCGTATATACCGAGGGTATAACTGCAGCTCTTTACCGACAGTATATACGAGTAAATCTAAGACTTGAAATTATAAGCGTTAATGCTATCCAGATGATGATTTTGAATGTGGTTGATATGATTTTTAATTCTGTTTGGGAACTGATGAATTGATTTGGATTCTGATTGAAAAATGATGATCCTTGAAAATGGGTTGAAATGTAATAAGCTGAGTGAAACCACAATGTGGATGATTGGGACGAGTCCCTGTAATGATAAATGATGAAAATGATTCAGCAAATCACTATGAGATTAGTGGATTATGTTGTCAAATTGCTACTGTTAATACTTGAGACGGTAGATCAAGTTAAGGGATGACAAATTGAGAACTTGCTTAACTTAAATTCCATGGAGGAATGTTTAGAAGGAAATTTTCGGTCTAATGGACCATTATCGTGTTAAAGATATGAATGATATGATTTGAATGAATTGTTATTTAATGATGAATTCTATATAAGGGATATTTACCCCCATATTCTGTTGGGTTGACCGGAATATAAGGAACCCCAGAATAAATTGGATCTTAAGCAAAAAAGTTGTCCTCTACTTGCGAGATGAGGACATCTTCCACCTTTTAAGTGGGGTAGAATGTAAGATTCCTCCCCCAGCCTTAGAGGTATACAGGAGTAAGAATCTCCCTTTCTGATCTTATAATTATTCTATCTCTAAAATAAAAGAAAGATTCTGTTTAAAAAAGGAAGAACCTTTTTCCTGAATACTTCTCAAGAGTCCCACCTGTTTTAAGGATTCAGAACAACGAGTTCAGAAGTGAGAATCGATGTTTTGGATATCAAGGTTTTGGTCTCGAGTACGGCCCAAAAGAAGTTCTTTATCTCTTGGGAAGTATAAGAAGTTATCTCCCAGATATTGTGGACCAAAGAAAGTAGGTGATTTAGCTTACGAACTTCTTTTATCTCCTCATCTCAAAGTTCTGAATGCCTTCTATAGAAAAATGTGCCAAACCCAAATCATGGAAAGACGGTAAAACTTCAGTGGCAAGTTACCGTTAGCTTCTAAGTTACGCTAGCTCCTTCCTTTATATAAGTCGCAACTCTTACTTGTCGTTCACAGTAATCTTACTTCCATCGATCTTCTTTCTTTCTTAATCTCCTTCATGGCTTGGCAACAAGAATTAGTTTTATCCATGATGATTTCTCACCTTCAAGACGCAAGGGAGTCTGTGAAGAAAGATTTTATAGAGCAGTATGAGCACTCACTTTTCCCTCACTTGGGAACTTCTGTAGCGCAGACAAAATGGCGGACCTATCAAGACATAACTAGGGTAACACCTTGGGGTCAGCAGCACTTTCGTAACAATGTCCGCTTGGCCATGGTTATTGAAGCTTTGGGTTTGGGTCCCCGATACTACTGCGTCATGAGATCAAGGCATCCTGGGTTTTCTGAGCGGGTCTTCTTACTGGCGTGTTTTCTTTCTCATGAGAAGATATGCCTTTACCCCGTTTTTGGCTTGCCTCTCAGAGGTCCTTTTGTTAGAACACCTCATACCACTGAGATAGGCACAGCAATAACCCACAGAATCATTCCCATAGATGAGTTACCTTATACTTGTGCAGCTTGTGAGGACTGCTTTTGTGACCATATGATGGACGGGCTTATGGAAGTGTAAAGAGTTCCTCTATCTTTACTGTATAAGTTCCGAGAATGAATAAAGTTTAAATCTTGTTCGTATTTTGAATCTTGCTCTCTTTAAGACTTATCTTGGTGGTTAATCTTGATTAAAATTTTTCTCTAAGTCTCATATTCGTGAATCTTGCGAAATTATCACAAGTTGCGAGATGAGGACATCTCGCGTTTTTTAAGTGGGGTAGAATGTAAGATTCCTCTCCCAACCCCTTTTTGATGTCTAGTATCTTCCCCTGTAATCAACCCTCTTCAGAAATATAAAGACCCTGTTGCTAACTATTTTAGCCTAGAGAGAGGAAAATTATTCTAGAGAGAGAATATTCAGATTTTGAATATTTTTGGATAGAAAAATATCTCTTATAATTCAGATGAGTTCCCCTAAAACAGAAATTCAAAAAGAATTTTCCAATGTGCAATTGGAATTAATTGGAAATAGGTATAAAGAACCTTAGTCTAAGGGTCTAGATTTTCAGAAATCTTTAGACTATGGTCCAATTAAGGTTCCTATGGGCCAATAGCATCAATCCATGTGTAGGGAAGAGATAAATCCAAATTTGTAAAAAGAAGATACCCAAAAATGAGTAAATGCTCACATAAGGTGAAGAGTTGAAAATGTACAAGGTTTATTAGTAAAAAACTATGAGCAATATTAAAATGATTCCATTATGACACATATGTAAGGAAGGGGAATTCTTTAAAGGAGGTGCATATTTCACATAAGATGAAGAGTTGAAAATGTACAAGGTTTATTAGTAAAAAACTATGAGCAATATTAAAATGATTCCATTATGACACATATGTAAGGAAGGGGAATTCTTTAAAGGAGGTGCATATTTCACATAAGATGAAGAGTTGAAAATGTACAAGGTTTATTAGTAAAAAAACTATGAGCAATATTAAAATGATTCCATTATGACACATATGTAAGGAAGGGGAATTCTTTAAAGGAGGTGCATATTTCACATAAGATGAAGAGTTGAAAATGTACAAGGTTTATTAGTAAAAAAAACTATGAGCAATATTAAAATGATTCCATTATGACACATATGTAAGGAAGGGGAGTTCTTTAAAGGAGGTGCATATTTCACATGCTTGAATGAGTTTTAAACTCATAAAAATTGAGATATTTCATCTCTCCTCTCTCCTCATTCAAGTCTAGTTCCAAAAAGTTAGCTTAACTGACCTAAAAATGGTCAAATATTGACCAAACTGATTTAGAAAATTCTAGAATCAGTTTGTTTGGTTAGGAGCTCAATTTTTCCTATAAATAGAAGCCTCCCCCTTGTTGAAAAATATATAGTGTTTATGCATCGTTACTCTACTCCACCTAAGCCAAGAACTGTGAATTCATTTAATAATTCACTAGTTTTTGGAGCTTCCCTCTTTCTTCAATCCCCATTAGTGGCTCCATCAACATACTTAACCAATTGATTGGTTGGGGGCCTCTACCGTGAACAAAGAATCAAGCAAGTTGTAAGGTAATTAGTGAATATTGATCTTTCTATAATTTCTCAATGTTTCTCTCTTCTCAACCCCTCTCAAGCTTGAGAAGTTTAATTGGTATGGTTTTTTTTTAAATGCTATTGAAGTTTGAATAGTAGTGAAGAGTTACATAATGCTATTGAAGTTAATTTTCATTTATGTTTAAATTCTAATGATTTTTATGTAAATTCTCTCTCTCACTTAAGAAATGGTCATACTCATGACCCATTCTCAATCCAAATCAAGCTTTTCATAAAGCTTTTCCTTAACCCAAGATTAAGCTATGCTTGAGGCCAAATTAATGGCTTTTTTTCTATGCTTTTAGTTTATGTATATTAATGATTCAATCCATTATGGATTAATAATCCAATTAGAGATCATTTTAATTATTTCCTTAATGATAAGCATTATCCCTTAGAAAAATTGAGATTTATCAGTCATAGCAGCGGAGCTATGGCAAAATTTTTATAAAAATTATGCATAAAATAATCTCATTCAAAGCATAAAAAGAGGACTTCCTACCATATTCTAGGAATTATCATCCTAGATTAATTGAAAGAATTTCATTACAATCATGGAGAAATTGAATTTTAATGTCATGCATAAAGGATAAGTTTTTATATCAAAAGTGTTATTTTTACCATTTTTATTTCATGCATAGAAGTATGCATAATGGATAAATTTTTATATCAAAAGTGTTATTTTTACCATTTTTATTTCATGCATAGAAGTATGCATAATGGATAAATTTTTATATCAAAAGTGTTATTTTTATCATTTTTAATTTTCATGCATAGAAGTATGCATAAAGGAAATTTTTTTTATATCAAAAGTGTTACTTTTATCATTTTTAATTTTCATGCATAGAAGTATACATAAAGGAAATTTTTTTATATCAAAAGTGTTACTTTTATCATTTTTAATTTTCATGCATAGAAGTATGCATAAAAGAAAATTTTTATATCAAAAGTGTTACTTTTATCATTTTTAATTTTCATGCATAGAAGTATGCATAAAAGAAAATTTTTTATATCAAAAGTGTTACTTTTATCATTTTTAATTTTCATGCATAGAAGTATGCATAAAAGAAAATTTTTTTATATTAAAAGTGTTACTTTTATCATTTTTAATTTTCATGCATAAAAGTATGCATAAAAGAAAATTTTTATATCAAAAGTGTTACTTTTATCATTTTTAATTTTCATGCATAGAAGTATGCATAAAAGAAAATTTTTATATCAAAAGTGTTACTTTTATCATTTTTTATTTTCATGCATAGAAGTATGCATAAAAGAAAAAATTTTTATATCAAAAGTGTTACTTTTATCATTTTTAATTTTCATGCATAAAAGTATGCATAAAAGAAAATTTTTATATCAAAAGTGTTACTTTTATCATTTTTAATTTTCATGCATAGAAGTATGCATAAAGGAAAATTTTTTATATTAAAAGTGTTACTTTTATCATTTTTAATTTTCATGCATAGAAGTATGCATAAAGGAAAAAATTTTATATCAAAAGTGTTACTTTTATCATATTGGATTTCATGCATATAGGTATGCATAAAAGATATTCTTTTTATACTAAAAGTGTGATTTTCCTCATAAATGGATTTTATGCTTAACTTAGATGCATAAGAGAAATTCTTTTATTCTAAAAGTGTAATTCCCTACCAAATTGGAATTATGCATAAGAAGATGCATAAAAGATTGATTTTAATTTCGAAAGTGTTAGTCTCCTTAAATGGAATTTATGTATAAATAAATGTGTAGAGAAATCTTATATCAAATATAAGAATTCTCTTTTTAAAAAAAAGATATGAAATGTGATAAGATGTGATAAGAGGTGTATGAGATGTGATAAGAATTGATAAGATGCGTATGGAAAGTGATAGGATGTGATAAGAGGTGTATGAGATGTGATAAGAATTGATAAGATGCGTATGGAAAGTGATAGGATGTGATAAGAGGTGTATGAGATGTGATAAGAATTGATAAGATGCGTATGGAAAGTGATAGGATGTGATAAGAGGTGTATGAGATGTAAAAAGATGTGATAAGATGTGTATGAGATGTGATAAGATTTGATAAGATGCATATGGAAAGTGATAGGATGTGATAAGAGGTGTATGAGATGTAAAAAGATGTGATAAGATGTGTATGAGATGTGATAGAATGTGTTAAGATGAGTTAGGATGTGTTAAGATGTATATGGGATGTGTTAGGACGAGAATGGATGTAATATGGTTGTATGAATGTGATGTGGATGTATACATGTAGATGTATATTATGAATGTGAATGTTGATGTGGATGTGGATGTATGGATGTAGATACGGATGTGTATGTATGTATGTGGATGTGTATGTATGAATGAGGATGTAAAAATGGACGTATGTATATAGATGTGGATGTATGGATGTATGTATGTAGATGTGGATGTATGGATGTGATTGTGAATGAAGAGGTGGATGTGAATGTATGGATGTAGATACAGATGTGGATGTATGTATGTAGATGTGGATGTATGGATGTGATTATGAATGAAGAGGTGGATGTGAATGTATGGATGTAGATACGGATGTGGATGTATGTATGTGAATGTGGATGTATGAATGAGGATGTGAAAATGGATGTATGTATGTGAATGTGGATGTATGAATATGAATATGGATGTGTGGATGTGGAAATGGAGGTATGGATGTATGAATGTAGATGTGGATGTATGCATGTAGATGCGTATGTATGAATGTGAAATTGGATGTATGATGTGGACGTACGAACATGGATATGTATGTAGAATAATGAATATGAAGATGTATGTGAGATAATGTAGTCTATATGAGTGAATGGATGAGAACGAGTACACACTGTGAATGGAATGTGGAATAAGTAATGTGGTCCGAGAGTGGATAATATGGAAAGACAAGAGTTCGTTATAGAAACTGTATTTGTGACTGTTTGTAAATGACTGTTTTATGTCAAGAATGCTGGAGAAGCATTTTGACCGTCTTGAGGATTAAGGTCATGAAGACTGAACTGATAAAGTTGTAACTGCTGACGGAGAGTCAATGGAGGACGTCTCGCGTAGCAAGGTCGATCGAGGTCTTGACCAGCCTCGGCTCGATTTAAATGGTGAGCTTCCGGTACGGTGGATGAGGGACCAAGGAAGCGGCCTATGAGTGAAGCGCTAGGTCACCTGCGAAGGATCCTAGAGGGTGCTGACCATACGGTGCTCGGGCTCTGGGTCGCCGAAGATACCCACACGTGCGTCGTGGAAGATATTGGAATAAGGAGTAAGAGTTGTTTTTCTGAAACCGGGCATGGATCTGGTTGATTGACCTTGCTGGTCCTCAACAGATGAGTCCATGGCTCTTTTATATGGATCTGTGGGTTGATCTTGCTGATCTTCCACGGAGATTCCATTCTATTATATGAATATATTGCCGGTTACTATGAGCTAGGAACCATGGAAAAGGCCCCTGAGAGAACAGGTGGTGAGCGTTTTGGTTGCCAATGATGCCATAAGTATACCGATGAAAGAATGACTGGAAATAAGGATTCAACCAGAGACTTTGAGGATTGTCATCAGTGACATAATGGTTTTATTAAAGGATTGTTTTAAAGCTAGTTGATGCTAAGAAAAAGGCAATTTCATATTAGGTGTGTAAGTGGTATGACTAGTTTTATGTTTGCATGAACTTTCGGCTAGGGGGCCTTGGAACTCTTTTCCTTGGTACCCGGGACAAAACCTAACCAAATTCCAAATTGGATCCCATCACTACAGTGGTTGGGCGGTTGGCTAACCCATGGGATCGGATGGGGTTAGGCTGGACTGATGGATCCGTAAATCGAGATTTAATTTCTATTATTACGATAGATGAAGTAAATCCCGGATAGAAATTGTTCTATGGATAGGAATCAATGGCTGTGCCTCTTGATGGGGAAAAAAGCGTTGATCCCAATGATCCAAGTGCAAGTTCTTCCTTGATTTGACCAAGTACCGTTAAAGGTGCAGTCAGATCAGTTTGATCAGTAATGATCTTGACTACATTAGAGTAAAGAGTTATCCTGGTGGAATCGCCCGTGCTTTTCGGGTAAAGGAAGTTTTTCCGGTTTCGGTTTTGGACAAACCGACGGATTAGTCTCTTGTCCGGATATCCGTGGGCGAGGCCCCGAGTGTGGGACCCCTGTCCCGCGCGAGAAGTGCTACTTCCGCTGCTAGTACCCCAAATCCGTTGCTCGGTGGGAACAGGGATCTCACAGTGCTCGTTCTCTTTCAGAAGAAGAATGATGGGACTATGAGATTGTATATTCAGGGTTAAATCGGCTTACTGTTAAGAATAAGCATCTTACTCCTGGAATGTGCTGTTAGATTGATCGCATAAAGGCCACATATTCATAAAGATTGACTTAAACTTAGGATGTTATCGTATCATAATATTCCTAAGATAGATTTTAATACATGGTATGCACATTACGAGTTCACGATAATGCTGTTGGGATTAAATAATTCCCCTTCTAGCTATAATTGTTGAATGCAAAAAGAAAAAGAAAAGAAACCTTTGGATGATTTTATCTCGGTCTTCATTGATGCAATTCTAGTTTGCTCAAAGAATGTAGCTGATCGCATGTGAAGTATGTGTCTCTTCAAAGTCCTCGAAAGCCTCCAGAAGCACAGACTTTTCTCTAAGAAGAGTGCATGTACCTTCTTTACCATCAAATTGAATATCCGGGATCATAATGTCAAGAGATAGTATATTAGCTGATCCCGCCAAGGTGCAAAAGCGGCTATCGATTTGCCAGAACCAAAGACGATAGAGGAAGTCAAATGGTTCTTGGGATTGATAAGATGGTATCTGATGTTCATATGCCAAGATTGTTTCTCCTTTGACGGCGCTTCTCAAGAAGGACATTCCATTCTAATGGTCTGCGCGATGTGCCAAAGTAACTTTGATAAGCTGAGGGGTTGCTTGACTAATCCGCTGGTGCTATAGCTAAGATCTCACGAGAGGAACAGTGATGACGTAGAGTTGCTTGTCTTCTCGGGTTATAGATCATAAAATTTTAAAGCAAATTTTCAACCAGAATGATTTTAACATCACGCAAAGAAGATAAATACAAACACTTCGAGAGTTTGGTTTTAAAATCAAGTATAGGTTAGACAAGGAGAATGCGGTCATAGATATATTAGGCAGGAAGGCCTCCTTACTTGCACGTTGAGATTAAGGAAGAGATTGGATTAGATAAGTTCTTTATCCCTATTATCATATTGCTTACCGCAAAAGTAAAGGCAACCCTAGAAGTAAAGAAAATTCATGGATTCACGTTAGAGGTGGATGCTTGTACTTCAATAATCGGTTGTATATTTTTCAAGATAGAGATCTTAATAAGAGGATTCTAAAGAAAGCTCGTGACACGCCCCAGCTAAGTGAAGACCGTCATGGTGGCTGCTACAAAGAAGCATTTCTTTTAGCCTTGCAAAGGTGAAATGACAAAAACGCCAAGACACGTGCATCCTATTTCACATATACAATTAGAATACATAAGCATGGATTCCATCATTAGATTTTTCTTCAGTCGATGCAGGACATGATTCCATCTTAGCCGTGTGGTAGATCGCTTGACGAAGGTTGCTCATTCGATTCTTTTGAAAAAGACTTGGTGTTTGCTAAAAGTCATTCCAAAGGATATATTTAGACTTTACTTTGGAAGGATAGTTAGGGATCGGGGTGCTGAATTCATGTGTCCTGCTCTTGGAATAAATGCTTTGAAGCTGTAGCTCTATAGATTTTGGTACTATCTAGAAATTGATGATTAGGCAGAGAGGGTAATCAAAGACATTCTTCGAGCATTCCATGGAAGGGAACCCAAAAAATGGATGAATTCTCCACATTCGGTATAATTTTATTGCGATGCATCTTATAGTAGATTGTGCAACACCATTGATTTAGTTCAACCCACTGGTCAGAGTGGAAGTCTTGAAGCAAATAGATAAAGTGGATTGTTCAATGCGGACTATAAAAAAGGATATCAAAGCTACTCACGATAGAAAAAAGTAGCGTGTTGATCTCAAGTAGACTACTAGAGAATTTGATGAAGGTGATATGGTCTTCCTTGTTGGTATACGACCCAACCACAGAAAATCCCTCTCCTTGGGGAAAAGTACAAGAAGTTTTTGCCCATATAACAGAAACCCTACACAAATATGAGAAAAGTTCGAGATTAAGTTATAGACTGTGCATGAATACGAGGAAAGTTGGAGATTGAGCTCGTGAACTTTTATTCCCTCCTCCATACTTGAAGATCCAAAATGTATTTTCATGCGAGCTCATTTGAAGAAAGAAGAAGTATGTTCTAGATCCAAGTCATGTATTGGATGATGAGAAGGTAGGCCTAGATATATGAACACTCATAATGCTCGATGCCATCATCCCTGCCCCCTCTCCAGATCATGCCCACATGATCTAGCTCACACACATCGCTATCACATACGTCAGCATCAGTGTCCATATCATCATGTGCAAATATATGTGTATGTATCATCATGTGCACATGTGTGTGTGATACATCAATATCATCGTATGTGTGTGTAATAGATCATCATGCGTATGGGTTTATATAAGATACATCATCATCATCATCATCAGATCCGTGCATCGATGTAGTCTACAGTATTAAGAACGTAATCATGGCGGCTTAAGAGTGTCAGACACTCGTACAAGTCACCAAAAGAAGACTCATCCCATGAATGCGAACAATGCCGAACCTTCTGTGTCAACGCATTCGAGCACAGAGTGGGTCAACAAAGTTGCCGTATGTGGACCACATATCCTCCTCATCAAAAACAACACCTCATATGACTAGGCAACAAACATGCAAGCTCCAACGTCCAACAATGGCATGAGTATGCCATCTCTTCATAGCGTGGAGTCTGTAAATGAGGGTATAGAGGTCCTAAGCCTTGAAGCACTACTAAACGTACGTGTGAAATTGACAAAAGATATGTGAACCATGACACAAAATGGCAACTCATAATATCGATCGTAGAGCGACGATAATAGTGCATGAGCGGCTCTCCCATGATCCGATCGTAAATGGAAAAACAATCAAAACGATGTCGTCTTGCTCGCGCGATGATGATGCAAAGTCGTACCATGGTGCCCAACTGAAGGGTAAAAGTAATAAGAATCATAACCCATGGTCGTGTGTGAACACTACCCAAAGTGCACAAGCGTGTGAAAAAACGCCACAACCAATGCTCAACACAAGCCCCACACGTGACTCATACAGGGTGCAATCACGTGTGAACAAGACCCACAATAGATCCCTGAAAACACGCTCTCCCCTCACCCCCATGTAACATGCCTAACAATCACTAAAAATATGTGTGATCAATCCTCTAGACCTCAAATCCTCTCCAAATGTACGTATGCAAAATTTGCACGAAAGCAGCCTCTTTCAATACCAGTGTAGCGAAGGTGTGTACATGTGTGCAAGAAAATAGGATAAGGTTAATGGTGAAGATAACGGGCTAGGCAAATGACCATAGAGTGTGGAGTGAAAGAAGGCTTGAGTGCACAAAGCGTGGGAATCAAATCCTTGTCAAGAGCGCGAATGGATCCAAACCCTAGAATAGGTACCTCCTTTATTTTCCTCCCCTTTTTTCTTTTACTCAAAACTTTCTTCTCGTGCCACCAACCTCTAAGAGGCCCTAACGGTGCCTATTCTAGCCTAAAACCAAAACTTACAGTATCTTATCTAGTTTCGCTTTCAGATAAAGCAGCAAATCGGATGGTGAGACCCTATCTATCTGGAGTCCCTGAGCTGTCTCTAGAGGATGACACGATAGCCTTTGCCTTCAAGCACCTTCATTACGCAGATTAAGTCATCTCGGCTTGATAATTGGAGAGCCTCTACTTTCTGAGTACTACTGAATGATCGACGGAGGTACACGTGTGCTTAGGATAGTCAGTAGATCATGGCACACCACCTATAGTCGGCATGAGCGGTTGGCAGAGAACATTGCCTTTGCCATGATCCTTAGTGAACTGCCTGTTACAAGAGGGATAGTTCTCTATAAGCACCACCTCGACGAGACCTTAGTGTTCATAGATTGATGTGTACGACTCTGGGGCATTATATTCCTTGATACAGGATCTCGATTGCTGGCCGAGCCTACGACGGTCTTTTGTTTTAGAATAATCATGAGGGATGGATGATGTCATATCTAGAATTAAGGCATTGGATAAGGATGTCAAGGAAGCACTTCGTATATGGGTCACAACCACCATAGCCATTTCGAGGCAAGGGTAAAAACCTTGGAGAGAGGGAGTGTTGAATTGGACAGATTCTATGGATGAGTAGTGTAACATGTGCGGGGTACAGTAAGATGGATCTCGCCAAATTGAAAGTTAATGGTATAGTCTGAGATGGGAGGACATGAAAGCTTACCTCCATCAAAGGTTTTGTCCCCATGGAAGAGAAGATAAATGAGTTTATAGAGTTTTCTCAAGCAGGCAAACTTACGGAGGCGTATTATCAATTGATCTTACGTAAGCCTAGTCCGACATGCTCTTCCAATGGAAGACGAGCCCCTTCTCCATGGGTTTGTCAGAAGATTGGATCCTCCCTTGGATAGATTGGTTAAGAATGCGAAACTGTCTTTGTTAGCGGCGGGGAAACAATTAAGATGGTGGTGGCTGAGGATTTTATGCATGTATTTCTTTCTAAGGAGACCGTGTAGTAAAAGGCCTTTTTGCCCCATCCCAAAGAGAGCTCCATCTAATTCTAGTATGCCAAATTCAAAGAGAAATAGGGGACAAGATTGGAGCCAAGTATGAAAAGCGAGTGGGCACAGTGGACATGATTCTTTCCCTAGAATGCCTTTGGATTTGCAGTTTTAGCTCAGGAAGGAGTATGAAGTGTTTTAGATGCGAGCAGCTACTGGGACATTTTATGAATGGTTGTGCCAACGCACCGTCGATTGATGTTACCATTCTAACTCCACCATAGAACTTGCTTGACAAGTCAAAGGAGGCAAGTTCTAGCCCAGTCTCAGCAACTTCTAATGCCATTATAATAGTAGCTAACCCCAGAGAAAGAAGGAAGAGGTAGACTTCGTTCGATAGAGTGGAGCACCAGGATCGAAACCAACGATTCTCACTAAGTTACACCCCATCCGATTTTTGAGGTAAGAATTTTAAGCTTTTTGTTGATTCGAGAAACGCTCATTCATTCATTCATTTCACTTGGATGTTGCATAAATTAGTAATCGACCAGAAGCAAGGCAGACCAATGCGAGTGGAATTGGGTAGTGGAAGTTACTTGCCAAAAGACGGATGTAATTCAGTTTCTCTTGGATGGGAACCTAGCCAAATATTATCACAAAGGCACCATTTCCTTCATGGATCTTCATGTGAACAAGATGAAAGGAACTGGAGTAGTTTGTTGAACTCCCACCCCGTAACCTGTAAAAGTAGTAAAGTTATTGAAGGGACTCCAGCAGAAGCAAGCCATCCTGCAGATAAAGAGTTGCAAGGAAACCGTGTTGGTTAAGTGAGTATATACTGTGACGTAGATTTAACTACAATACCCTCGACTCGTGAGGTGGATCATGAGAAAGAGTTCATTCTCGGAGCCCAACAATAGTGAATCTTGAGCTTATAAGAAGGCCATTCCGAAAGCAACCGAGCTCGCGGAATAATCGAGATAACTGTTTGAGGAGAGCTTTGTTTGGCCCATTTGTATCCCCTTGCTATGTGGTGCTCGTTCTCTTTCAGAAGAAGAATGATGGGACTATGAGATTGTATATTCAGGGTGCTTACTGTTAAGAATAAGCATCTTACTCCTGGAATGTGCTGTTAGATTGATCGCATAAAGGCCAGATATTTATAAAGATTGACTTAAACTTAGGATGTTGTCGTATCATAATATTCCTAAGATAGATTTTAATACATGGTATGCACATTACGAGTTCACGATAATGCTGTTGGGATTAAATAATTCCCCTTCTAGCTATAATTGTTGAATGCAAAAAGAAAAAGAAAAGAAACCTTCAGGATGATTTTATCTCGGTCTTCATTGATGCAATTCTAGTTTGCTCGAAGAATGTAGCTGATCGCATGTGAAGTATGTGTCTCTTCAAAGTCCTCGAAAGCCTCCAGAAGCACAGACTTTTCTCTAAGAAGAGTGCATGTACCTTCTTTACCATCAAATTGAATATCCGGGATCATAATGTCAAGAGATAGTATATTAGCTGATCCCGCCAAGGTGCAAAAGCGGCTATCGATTTGCCAGAACCAAAGACGATAGAGGAAGTGAAATGGTTCTTGGGATTGATAAGATGGTATCTGATGTTCATATGCCAAGATTGTTTCTCCTTTGACGGCGCTTCTCAAGAAGGACATTCCATTCTAATGGTCTGCGCGATGTGCCAAAGTAACTTTGATAAGCTGAGGGGTTGCTTGACTAATCCGCTGGTGCTATAGCTAAGATCTCACGAGAGGAACAGTGATGACGTAGAGTTGCTTGTCTTCTCGGGTTATAGATCATAAAATTTTAAAGCAAATTTTCAACCAGAATGATGTTAACATCACGCAAAGAAGATAAATACAAACACTTCGAGAGTTTGGTTTTAAAATCAAGTATAGGTTAGACAAGGAGAATGCGGTCATAGATATATTAGGCAGGAAGGCCTCCTTACTTGCACGTTGAGATTAAGGAAGAGATTGGATTAGATAAGTTCTTTATCCCTATTATCATATTGCTTACTGCAAAAGTAAAGGCAACCCTAGAAGTAAAGAAAATTCATGGATTCACGTTAGAGGTGGATGCTTGTACTTCAATAATCGGTTGTATATTTTTCAAGATAGAGATCTTAATAAGAGGATTCTAAAGAAAGCTCGTGACACGCCCCAGCTAAGTGAAGACCGTCATGGTGGCTGCTACAAAGAAGCATTTCTTTTAGCCTTGCAAAGGTGAAATGACAAAAACGCCAAGACACGTGCATCCTATTTCACATATACAATTAGAATACATAAGCATGGATTCCATCATTAGATTTTTCTTCAGTCGATGCAGGACATGATTCCATCTTAGCCGTGTGGTAGATCGCTTGACGAAGGTTGCTCATTCGATTCTTTTGAACTTTTATTCCCTCCTCCATACTGGAAGATCCACAATGTATTTTCATGCGAGCTCATTTGAAGAAAGAAGAAGTATGTTCTAGATCCAAGTCATGTATTGGATGATGAGAAGGTAGGCCTAGATATATGAACACTCATAATGCTCGATGCCATCATCCCTGCCCCCTCTCCAGATCATGCCCACATGATCTAGCTCACACACATCGCTATCACATACGTCAGCATCAGTGTCCATATCATCATGTGCAAATATATGTGTATGTATCATCATGTGCACATGTGTGTGTGATACATCAATATCATCGTATGTGTGTGTAATAGATCATCATGCGTATGGGTTTATATAAGATACATCATCATCATCATCATCAGATCCGTGCATCGATGTAGTCTACAGTATTAAGAACGTAATCATGGCGGCTTAAGAGTGTCAGACACTCGTACAAGTCACCAAAAGAAGACTCATCCCATGAATGCGAACAATGCCGAACCTTCTGTGTCAACGCATTCGAGCACAGAGTGGGTCAACAAAGTTGCCGTATGTGGACCATATATCCTCCTCATCAAAAACAACACCTCATATGACTAGGCAACAAACATGCAAGCTCCAACGTCCAACAATGGCATGAGTATGCCATCTCTTCATAGCGTGGAGTCTGTAAATGAGGGTATAGAGGTCCTAAGCCTTGAAGCACTACTAAACGTACGTGTGAAATTGACAAAAGATATGTGAACCATGACACAAAATGGCAACTCATAATATCGATCGTAGAGCGACGATAATAGTGCATGAGCGGCTCTCCCATGATCCGATCGTAAATGGAAAAACAATCAAAACGATGTCGTCTTGCTCGCGCGATGATGATGCAAAGTCGTACCATGGTGCCCAACTGAAGGGTAAAAGTAATAAGAATCATAACCCATGGTCGTGTGTGAACACTACCCAAAGTGCACAAGCGTGTGAAAAAACGCCACAACCAATGCTCAACACAAGCCCCACACGTGACTCATACAGGGTGCAATCACGTGTGAACAAGACCCACAATAGATCCCTGAAAACACGCTCTCCCCTCACCCCCATGTAACATGCCTAACAATCACTAAAAATATGTGTGATCAATCCTCTAGACCTCAAATCCTCTCCAAATGTACGTATGCAAAATTTGCACGAAAGCAGCCTCTTTCAATACCAGTGTAGCGAAGGTGTGTACATGTGTGCAAGAAAATAGGATAAGGTTAATGGTGAAGATAACGGGCTAGGCAAATGACCATAGAGTGTGGAGTGAAAGAAGGCTTGAGTGCACAAAGCGTGGGAATCAAATCCTTGTCAAGAGCGCGAATGGATCCAAACCCTAGAATAGGTACCTCCTTTATTTTCCTCCCCTTTTTTCTTTTACTCAAAACTTTCTTCTCGTGCCACCAACCTCTAAGAGGCCCTAACGGTGCCTATTCTAGCCTAAAACCAAAACTTACAGTATCTTATCTAGTTTCGTTTTCAGATAAAGCAGCAAATCGGATGGTGAGACCCTATCTATCTGGAGTCCCTGAGCTGTCTCTAGAGGATGACACGATAGCCTTTGCCTTCAAGCACCTTCATTACGCAGATTAAGTCATCTCGGCTCGATAATTGGAGAGCCTCTACTTTCTGAGTACTACTGAATGATCGGCGGAGGTACACGTGTGCTTAGGATAGTCAGTAGATCATGGCACACCACCTATAGTCGGCATGAGCGGTTGGCAGAGAACATTGCCTTTGCCATGATCCTTAGTGAACTGCCTGTTACAAGAGGGATAGTTCTCTATAAGCACCACCTCAACGAGACCTTAGTGTTCATAGATTGATGTGTACGACTCTGGGGCATTATATTCCTTGATACAGGATCTCGATTGCTGGCCGAGCCTACGACGGTCTTTTGTTTTAGAATAATCATGAGGGATGGATGATGTCATATCTAGAATTAAGGCATTGGATAAGGATGTCAAGGAAGCACTTCGTATATGGGTCACAACCACCATAGCCATTTCGAGGCAAGGGTAAAAACCTTGGAGAGAGGGAGTGTTGAATTGGACAGATTCTATGGACGAGTAGTGTAACATGTGCGGGGTACAGTAAGATGGATCTCGCCAAATTGAAAGTTAATGGTATAGTCTGAGATGGGAGGACATGAAAGCTTACCTCCATCAAAGGTTTTGTCCCCATGGAAGAGAAGATAAATGAGTTTATAGAGTTTTCTCAAGCAGGCAAACTTACGGAGGCGTATTATCAATTGATCTTACGTAAGCCTAGTCCGACATGCTCTTCCGATGGAAGACGAGCCCCTTCTCCATGGGTTTATCAGAAGATTGGATCCTCCCTTGGATAGATTGGTTAAGAATGCGAAACTGTCTTTGTTAGCGGCGGGGAAACAATTAAGATGGTGGTGGCTGAGGATTTTATGCATGTATTTCTTTCTAAGGAGACCGTGTAGTAAAAGGCCTTTTTGCCCCGTCCCAAAGAGAGCTCCATCTAATTCTAGTATGCCAAATTCAAAGAGAAATAGGGGACAAGATTAGAGCCAAGTATGAAAAGCGAGTGGGCACAGTGGACATGATTCTTTCCCTAGAATGCCTTTGGATTTGCAGTTTTAGCTCAGGAAGGAGTATGAAGTGTTTTAGATGGGAGCAGCTACTGGGACATTTTATGATTGGTTGTGCCAACGCACCGTCGATTGATGTTACCATTCTAACTCCACCATAGAACTTGCTTGACAAGTCAAAGGAGGCAAGTTCTAGCCCAGTCTCAGCAACTTCTAATGCCATTATAATAGTAGCTAACCCCAGAGAAAGAAGGAAGAGGTAGACTTCGTTCGATAGAGTGGAGCACCAGGATCGAAACCAACGATTCTCACTAAGTTACACCCCATCCGATTTTTGAGGTAAGAATTTTAAGCTTTTTGTTGATTCGAGAAACGCTCATTCATTCATTCATTTCACTTGGATGTTGCATAAATTAGTAATCGACCAGAAGCAAGGCAGACCAATGCGAGTGGAATTGGGTAGTGGAAGTTACTTGCCAAAAGACGGATGTAATTCAGTTTCTCTTGGATGGGAACCTAGCCAAATATTATCAAACACTTCATACTCCTTCCTGAGCTAAAACTGCAAATCCAAAGGCATTCTAGGGAAAGAATCATGTCCATTGTGCCCACTCGCTTTTGATACTTGGCTCCGATTTTGTCCCCTATTTCTCTTTGAATTTGGCATACTAGAATTAGATGGAGATCTCTTTGGGAGGGGGCAAAAGGCCTTTTACTACACGATCTCCTTAGAAAGAAATACATGCATAAAATCCTTAGCCCACCACCATCTTAATTGCTTCCCTGTCGCTAACAAAGACAGTTTCGCATTCTTGACCAATCTATCCAAGGCAGGATCCAATCTTCTGACAAACCCATGGAGAAGGGTCTCGTCTTCCATCAGAAGAGCATATTGGACTAGGCTTACATAAGATTGATAATATGCCTTTGTAGGTTTGCCTGCTTGAGATAACTCTATAAACTCATTTATCTTCTCTTCCAGGGGGACAAAACCTTTGATGGAGGTAAGCTTTCATGTCCTCCCATCTCAGGCTATACCATTAACTTTCAATTTGGCAAGATCCATCTTACTATACCCCACATTGTTACACTACTCATCCATAGAATCTGTCCAATTCAACACTCCCTCTCCAAGTTTTACCCTTGCCTCGAAATGGCTATGGTGGTTGTGACCCATATATGAAGTGCTTCCTTGACATCCTTATATCCACTGCCTTAATTCTGGGTATGACATCATCCATCCCTCATGATTATTCTAAAACAAAAGACCATCACAGGCTCGACTAGCAATCGAGATCGTGTATCAAGGAATATAATGCCCCAGAGTCGTACACATCAATCTATGAACACTAAGGTCTCATCGAGGTGGTGCTTAGAGAACTATCCCTCTTGTAACAGGCAGTTCACTAAGGATCATGGCAAAGGCAATGTTCTCTGCCAACCGCTCATGCCGACTATAGGGTGTGCCATGATATACTGACTATCCTAAGCACACGTGTACCTCCAATCATTCAGTAGTACTCAGAAAGTAGAGACTCTTAAATTATCAGGCCGAGGTGACTTAATCTGTGTAATGAGCCAAGGAAAGAAGGTGCTTGAAGGCAAAGGCTATTGTGTCATCCTCCAGAGACAGCTCAGGGACTCCACATAGATAGGGTCTCACCATCTGATTTGTTGCTTTATTTGAAAGCAAAACTAGATAAGATACTGTAAGTTTTGGTTTTAGGCTAGAATAGGCACCCTTAGGGCCTCTAAGAGGTTGGTGGCACGAGAAGAAAGTTTTGAGCAAAAGAAAAAAGGGAAGGAAAATAAAGGAGGCACCTATTCTAGGGTTTGGATCCATTCGCGCTCTTGACAAGGATTTGATTCCCACACTTTGTGCACTCAAGCCTTCTTTAACTCCACACTCTATGGTCATTTGCCTAGCCCGTTATCTTCACCATTAACCTTATCCTATTTTCTTGCACACATGTACACACCTTCGCTACACTGGTATTGAAAGAGGCTGCTTTCGTGCAAATTTTGCATACGCACATTTGGAGAGGATTTGAGGTCTAGAGGATTGATCGCACATATTTTTAGTGATTGTTAGGCATGTTACATGGGGGTGAGGGGAGAGTGTGTTTTCAGGGATCTATTTGTGGGTCTTGTTCACACGTGATTGCACCCTGTATGAGTCACGTGTGGGGCTTGTGTTGAGCATTGGTTGTGGCATTTTTTCACACGCTTGTGCACTTTGGGTAGTGTTCACACACGACCATGGGTTATTATTCTTATTACTTTTACCCTTCAGTTGCACACCATGGTACGACTTTGCATCATCATCGCACGAGCGAGATGACATTGTTTTGATTGTATTTCTATTTTTGATCGGATCATGGGAGAGCCACTCATGCACTATTGTCGTCGCTCTACGATCGATATTTTGAGTTGCTGTTTTGTGTCATGGTTCACATATCTTTTGTCAATTTCACATGTACATTTGGTAGTACTTCAAGGCTTAGGACCTCTATACCCTCATTTACAGACTCCACGCTATGACGAGATGGCATACTCATGCCATTGTTGGACATTGGAGCTTGCACATTTGTTGCCTAGTCGTATGAGGAGTTATTTTGATGAGGAGGATATATGGCCCACATACGGCAACTTTGTTGACCCACTTTGCTCGAATGCGTTGACACAGAAGGTTCGGCATTCTTCGCATTCATGGGATGAGTCTTCTTTTGGTGACTTGTACGAGTGTCTGACACTCTTAAGCCACCATGATTATGTTCTTCTTAATATTGTGGACCATGATTATGTCCGCATTGAACGATCCACTTTATCTATTTGCTTCAAGACTTCCACTCTCACCAGTGGGTTGAACCATATCAATTGTGTTGCACAATCTACTATGAGATGCATCGCAAAAAAATTCTACCGAATGTAGAAAATTCATTCATTTTTTGGGTTCCCTCCATGGAATGCTCGAAGAATGTCTTTGATTACCAAATGTAGAGAATTCATCCATTTTTTGGGATCCCTTCCATCGAATGCTGAAAGAATGTCTTTGGTTGCCCTCTCTACCTAATCATCGGTTAGATAGTACCAAAATCTAGAGAGCTACAGCTTCAAAGCATTTATTCCAAGAGCGGGACGTGAATTCAGCACCCTGATCACTAACTATCCTTCTAAAGTAAAGTCTAAATATATCCTTTGGAAAGACTTTTAGCAAACACCAAGAGCAGTATAAGTCTTTTTCAATAGAACTGAATGAGCAACCTTCGTCAAGCGATCTACCACACGGCTAAGATGGAATCGTATCCTGCATCGACTGAAGAAAAATCTAATAATGGAATCCATGCTTATGTATTCTAATTGTATATGCACGTTTCTTGGCATTTTTGTCATTTCACCTTTGCAAGGCTAAAAGAAATGCTTCTTTGTAGTAGCCACCATGACGGTCTTCACTTAGCCGGGGTGTGTCACGAGCTTTCTTTAGAATCCTCTTATTAAGATCTCTATCTTGAAAAACACATAACCGATTATTGAAGTACAAGCATCTCCTCTAATGTGAATCCATGAATTTTCTTTACTTCTAGGGTTGCCTTTACTTTTGCGGTTGAGCAATATGATAATAGGGATAAAGAACTTATCTAATCCAATCTCTTTCTTAATCTCAACGTGCAAGTAAGGAGGCCTTCCTGCCTAATACATCTATGACTGCATTCTCCTTGTGTAACCTATACTTGATTTTAAAACCAAACTCTCGAAGTGTTTGTATTTATCTTCTTTGCGTGATGTTAACATCATTTTGGTTGAAAATTTGCTTTTAAATTTTATGATCTGTAACGCGAGAAGACAAGCGACTCTACATCATCACTCGCGAGACATCACTGTTCCTCTCGTGAGATCTTAGCTATAGCACCAACGGATTAGTCAAGCAACTCCTCAGCTTATCAAAGTTACTTTGGCACATCGCGGACCATTAGAATGGAATGTCCTTCTTGAGAAAGGCTGTCAAAGAAGAAACAATCTTGGCATATGAACATCGGATACCATCTTATCAATCCCAAGAATCATTTGACTTCCTGTATTGTCTTTGGTTCTAGCAGGATCAGCTAATATACTATCTCTTGACATTATGATCTCGGATATTCCATTTGATGGTAAAGAATGTACACGCACCCTTCTTAGAGAAAAGTCTGTGCTTCTGGAGGCTTTCCACACTAGGACTTTGAAGAGACACATACTTCACATGCAGTCGGCTACATTCTTTGAGCAAACTAGAATTTCATCAATGAAGACCGAGATAAAATCATCCGGATGTTCTCTGAAGGTTTCTTTTCTTTTTCTTTTTGCATTCAACAATTATAGCTAGTAGGGGAATTATTTAATCCCAACAGCATTATCGTGAAGTCGTAATGTGCATACCATGTATTAAAATCTATCTTAGGAATATTATGATATGATAACATCCTAACTTTAAGTCAATCTTTATAAATATCCGGCCTTTATGCGATCAATCTAACAGCACATTCTAGGAGTAAGATGCCGATTCTTAACAGTAAGCCAATTTAACCCTGAAAAAACAATCTCATAGTTCTTCTGAAAAGAGAACAAGCACCACATAGCAAGGGGATACAAATGGGCCAAACAAAGCTCTCCTCAAATAGTGATCTCGATTATTCCCTGAGCTCGGTTGCTTTCGGAATGGCCATCTTATAAGCTCAAGATTCACTATTGTTGGGCTCCGAGAATGAACTCTTTCTCATGATCCACCTCACGAGTTGAGGGTAATGTAGTTAAATCTATGTCACAGTATATACTCACTTAACCAACATGGTTCCCTTGAAACTCTTTATCTACAGGATGGCTTGCTTGTGCTGGAG
Organism: Cibotium barometz; assembly: GCF_041138505.1. Classification (NCBI taxonomy): domain Eukaryota; kingdom Viridiplantae; phylum Streptophyta; class Polypodiopsida; order Cyatheales; family Cibotiaceae; genus Cibotium; species Cibotium barometz. Next base: position 11,343,173 of record NC_141065.1, on the reverse strand, counting down.
TCCCTTCAATAACTTTACTGCCTTTATAGGTTGCGGGGTGGGAGTTCAGACTACTCCAGTTCCTTTCATCTTATTCACATGAAGATCCATGAAGGAAATGGTGCCTTTGTGATAACATTTGGCTAGGTTCCCATCCAAGAAAAACTGAATTACATCCGTCTTTCGGCACGTAACTTCCACTACCCAATTCCATTCGCATTGGTCTACCTTGCTTTTCTGGTCGATTACTAATTTATGCAACATCCAAGTGAAATGAATGAATGAATGAGTGTTTCTTGAATCAACAAAAAGCTTAAAATTCTTACCTTGAAAATCGGATGGGGTGTAACTTAGTGAGAATCGTTGGTTCCGACCCTGGTGCTCCAGTCTATTGAGCAAATTCTACCTCTTTCTTCTTCCTTTGGAGTTATCTATTATAATGGCATTAGAAGTTGCTGAGACTGGGCTAGAACTTCCCTTCTCTAACTTGTAAAGCAAGTTCTATGGTGGAGGTCCTTGCATAATTGATTTAGACTGGATTCTAAAGTAGAAAGAGTTGGAAAGGTAACATCAATCGGTGCATTAGGACAACCATTCATCAAATGTCCCGGTAGCTGCTCGCATCTAAAACACTTCATACTCTTTCCTAAGCTAAAACTGCAAATCCAAAGGAATTCTAGCAAAGGAATTGTCCACTGTGCCCACTCGCTTTTCATACTTGGCTCCGATCTTGTCCCCTATTTCTCTTTGAATTTGGCGTACTAGAATTAGATGGAGCTCTCTTTGGGAGGGGGCAAAAAGGGCTTTTACTACACGGTCTCCTTAGATAGAAATACATGCATAAAATCCTCAGTCACCAATATCGTATTTTGATGAGGAGGATATATGGTCCACATACGGCAACTTTGTTGACCCACTCTGCTCGAATGCGTTGACACAGAAGGTTTGGCATTGTTCGCATTCATGGGATGAGTCTTCTTTTGGTGACTTGTATGAGTGTCTGACACTCTTAAGCCGCCATGATTATGTTCTTCTTAATACTGTAGACTACATCGGCGCACAGATATAGATGATGATGATGTATCTTATATAAACTCATACACATGATGATCTATTACACACACACATACCATGATATTGATGTACCGACACACACACGTGCACATGATGATACATACACATATATTTGTGCATGATGATATGGACACTGATGCTGATGTATGTGTGTGATAGCGATGTGTGTGAGCTAGATCATGTGGGCATGATCTTGAGGGGACAGGGATGATGGCATCAAGCATTACGAGTGTTCATATATCTAGGCCTACCTTCCCAAAATCCAATACATGACTTGGATCTGGAACATACTTCTTCTTTCTTCAAATGAGCTCGCATGAAAATACATTGTGGATCTTCAAGTATGGAGGAGGGAATAAAAGTTCACAAGCTCAATCTCCAACTTTCCTTGTATTCATGCATAGTCTATAACTTAATCTCTAATTTTCCTCATATTTGTGTAGGGTTTACAATATCTGGGTGATAACTTCTTGTACTTTTCCCCAAGGAGAGGGAACTTCTCTGGTTGGGTCGTATACCAAGGAAGACCATATCACCTTCATCAAATTCTCTAGTAGTCTACTTGAGATCAACATGCTACTTTTTTCTATCTTGAGTAGCTTTGATATCCCTTTTTATAGTCCGCATTGAACGATCAGCTTTATCTATTTGCTTCAAGACTTCCACTCTCACTAGTGGTGTGGGTCGACGAACCAAATCAATGGTGTTGCACAATCTACTATGAGATGCATCGCAAAAAAATTCTCCGAATGTAGAGAATTCATCCATGTTTTGGGTTCCCATCCATGGAATGCTCAAAGAATGTCTTTGATTACCCTTTCTGCCTAATCATCGATTTCTAGATAGTACCAGAATCTAGAGAGCTACAGCTTCAAAGCATTTATTCCAAGAGCCTGAATTCAGCACCCCGATCACTAACTATCCTTCTAAAGTAAAGTCTGAATATATCCTTCTAAAGTAAAGTCTGAATATATCCTTTGGAAAGACTTTTAGCAAACACCAAGAGCAGTACAAGTCTTTTTCAATAGAATCGAATGAGCAACCTTCGTCAAGCGATCTACCACACGGCTAAGATGGAATCATGTCCTGCATCGACTGAAGAAAAATCTAATGATGGAATCCATGCTTATGTATTCTAATTGTATATGTGAAATAGGATGCATGTTTCTTGGCGTTTTTATCATTTCACCTTTGCAAGGCTAAAAGAAATGCTTCTTTGTAGTAGCCACCATGACGGTCTTCACTTAGCCGGGACGTGTCACGAGCTTTCTTTAGAATCTTCTTTTTAAGATCTCTATCTTGAAAAACACATAACTGATTATTGAAGTACAAGCATCCACGTCTAACGTGAATCCATGAATTTTCTTTAGTTCTAGGGTTGCCTTACTTTTGCAGTTAAGCAATATGATGATAGGGATAAAGAACTTATATCTAATCCAATCTCTTCCTTAATCTCAACTTGCAAGTAAGGAGGCCTTCCTACCTAATATATCTATGACCGCATTCTCCTTGTCTAACCTATACTTGATTTTAAAACCAAACTCTCGAAGTGTTTGTATGTATCTTCTTTGCGTGATGTTAACATCATTCTCGTTGAATTTTTTTTTAATGATCTATAACCCAAGAAGACAAGCAACTCTACGTCATCACTCGCGAGACATCATTGTTCCTCTCGTGAGATCTTAGCTATAGCACCAGCGGATTAGTCAAGCAACCCCTCAGCTTTTCAAAGTTACGTCGCGGACCATTAGAATGGAATGTCCTTCTTGAGAAGCGCCATCAAAGGAGAATCAGTTTGGTCAATTCTTGACCATTTTTGGGTCAGTTTAGTCCACTTTTTGGATCTAGTTAAAATAGGGGAGACGAGAGATAAAAATATCTCATTATTTGGGAGTTTAAAACTCTCCCACACATGTGAAATAGACACCTCCTTCATGAGGGAAATTCCCCCATACTGAGGTGTCAAAATGCATCATTTCTTCTAAATATCTCTCTTTTTTTTAACTATTAACCTTGTCCTCAGTCAACTCTTAACTATTAATCGTGTCCTTAGTCAACTCTTCATCTTATGTGAATATTTACTCATTTTTGGGGGATTTTCCTTTTATTTTTCCATTTATCTCCTCCCTACATTTGGATGAATCTTATTGGTCCTCCATAGGAACCTTATTTTAAAATTTTAAAAAAATCTTGACCCCTAAGATAAGGCCTCTAGAACAGATTATACTTGATTTCTAATGCATCTTCTGAAAATATTTTTGAATTTTTGTTTGGGGGGAACTTATTTTAATAAGAAGAGATATTTTTCCATCCAAAAATATTTAAAAACTGAATTACCACTCTCTAGAAGATTTTCTCTCTCTAGGCCAAAACTGGTAGAAACAAGATCTTTTATATTTCTGAAGAGGGATTTGATTACAAGGGAAGATGTTGGACATCTTGAGAGGATGGGGAGGAATCTTACATTCTCTCCCACTTGAAAAATGTGAGATGCCCTCATCTCGCAAACTGGGGATAATCCCGCAAAACAGATCGGCTTCATTCTCCCAAGTGGCATCTTCAAAAGGATAGAACTTCCATTTTAACAATAATTCTGTGAGAATTCTGTTCCTGATAATCTTTTCTCGAATATCAAGAATTTCTTCAGGTTGGAGTTCCATCTGCCCTTGGGTTGAAGAGGTTAGGATTTCATCACATCAAGTACATGATTTGGGCTTGGCACATATTTCTTTAGAAGGCTTACATGAAATACATTATGAACTTTGAGATGAGGAGGCAGAAGAAGCTCGTAGGCTAAGTCACCTACTTTCTTTGTAATCAGATATGGTCCACAATATCTGGGGGATAACTTCTTGTACTTCCCAAAAGATAGAGAACTTCTTTTGAGCCGTACTCTAATGAAGACCATATCTGCTTCTTCAAACTTTCTGTTGTCTGTCCTCTTCTTATTTGCATACTGCTTCTATCGATCCTGGGCAGCTTTAATATCTTTACGAATTGACTACATCTGCTGCTCCATGTCATCAAGCATTTGTCTAGACATCTCGACCCTAATCAATGGGTCGGACCAAGTTAATGGAGTTAACCAATCTTGACCATACAGAGCTTTAAAAGGGCTCATCCCAATACTTTTGTGATAAGAAGCATTGTAAGCGAACTCGACTAGGTGCAAATAGCTAAGCCACTTCTTGGGTTCCCTGCCACCACAGCATGACCAAAGTATATCTTCGATTACTTGGTTTACCCTTTCAGTTTGACCATCGGTCTCAGGGTGATAAGCTGTGCTGAGATCCAAGAAAATTTCCACTGCTTTGAAAAATGCAGTCTAGAACCTTGAAGTAAACTTGGGATCTCGATCACTTACTATTCTCCTGGGTAGGCCATGCAATCTGAAGATTTCTTTGAGGAACACTCTGGCCACATCCACTGCAGTGTAGGTTTCTTTTACTAGAATCAGATGGACAACTTTGGTTAGTCTGTCAACTACTACGAAAATGGAGTTGTAATCTGATTGCACTGAAGGTAATCCAGTAATAAAATCCATACTAATACATTCCCACTTCATCTGGGAGATGTCCAATGGATGTAACTTCCCAGGCATTTTTACTCTTTTAGCTTTGACTTTCTGGCATGTCAGACATTGACGTACATGATTCAGTACATCCTTTTTTCAGACCAGGCCAAAAGAAGCTTTTCTTTATAGACATGTAGGTTTTGATGAAACCTGGATGTCCTACTATAAGACTATTATGGGCTTCATTCAGAATTTGATCCTTGGTTCCCTCATCATTGGGAATGCATAGCCTACGATTATAATATATAATGCCATCATCGAGGCTGTACCCTTGAACTCTGTTCAACTCTTGCGAAGTTTTGCTTTCCTGAATAAGTAGGGTAGCAATAGGGCCAAAGAATCTATCCTGCATGATCTTCTCTCTTGCTTCAATAATCAAAGGATTTAATACTACAGTAATTGCAAACAAGGAGGCTTTTCTGCTGAGGGCATCTGCTACCACATTTTCTTTGCCTGGGCAGTACTTGATTTCAAAATCAAATTCGTGCAGGGTCTGCATCTACCTTCTTTGGCGCATGTTGAGATCCTTCTGAGTGAAGATCCACTTTAAGCTCTGATGATCTGTCATCAAAGTGAATCTTTGTCCCAGTAGGTAATGTCTCCACAACTTCAGGGCATATACTACTGAAAGTAGTTCCAGGTCATGGATAGCATAATTCCTCTCATGCGTTCTGAGTTTTCGGGATTCATAGGCCATTGCATGACCTTCCTGCATGAGTGCACCTCCCAGGGCAAAACCACTTGCATCAGTTACTACCTCAAAGGGTAGAGAGAAATATGGTAGCTTCAGAACGGGAATGGTTACCAAGGTGGTCTTTAGCTTATCAAAAGCGCTCTGGCACCTGGCAGACCATTGAAACGGAATATTCTTCTTGAGAAGATTAGTCAAGGGGAAGCTATGAGAGCATACTTTGGTATAAAAATTCTATACCAACCAGTCAATCCTAAGAATCCTCTGACTTCTTTCACTGTCTTTGGTTCAAGCCAATCTATGACTGCTTGGACTTGCAAAGAGTTGGTGCTTCCTTAGAATCTCAAGAACTTTTCTGACATGAGCTTCATGGTCAGCTGCATTCTTTGAGTAAATCAGAATATCATCAAAGAAAACAAGAACAAAATCATCCAAATATTCTCTGAGAATGTCTTGCATTAAGCGATTGAATGTAGCTGGGGCATTTGTCAATCCAAACGGCATGATAGTGAATTCATAATGCCCATACCGAGTATTGATGGCTATCTTCGGGATATCTTGCTCATTAATCCTAATCTAGTAATACCCTGATTTGAGATCTATCTTTGTGAACATTTGGGCTCCACTTAGCCTGTCCAGAAGACCTTTGTAGTCCACACAGAGTCTAAGTGTTCCATCTTTCTTTTTCTGAAGATCTGGGCTCCACTTAGCCTATCCCAGAAGCTCATCAGTTCTGGGAATAGGATACTTATTCTCAACTGTCAGCAGCAGCTGATTTAAACCTCTGTAGTCCACACAGAGTCTAAGCGTTCCATATTTCTTTTTTTGAAAGAGAACCAAGGTGAAACATTGGGTCTTACAAACCCTTGTTCTAACAGTAGCTGTCTAAGCTATTCCCTTGGCTTCAAGAAGAACTGGCATTTTGTACGTGCACAGGGCTACTGGCTGAGCTCCTGGGGTCAATTCTATCACATGATCTACTTCTCGAATTGGAGGCATCTCTGATAATTCTACTGGGAATAAATCATCATAATCTCTTAAACCATTCAGATTCTTTAGCTTTTAACTTTGAGTCTATCGGATTCATTTTGACAAGATAAATGTGCTGCTTCTTTCTAAGTCCTTTTAGTAACTTAGAAGCCTTTACTAACTGCACACTTGGGAATCCTAAAATTCCGGTTCCTTGAACCTTGTTTTTGTGAAGGTCACAGAAGGAAATGGTTCCATTATGACAGTGAATGTCAGCTTGATTTTTGTGGAGCCAATCCATTCTAAGGATCCCGTTGAAAACTCCTAAAGGTATAACTCTGAATTGACAGTCAGTTAAACTCCCATCTAGGTTGAACTGAATACGTTCTGTTTCAAGGTGAGTGAAAAGAATCTTCCCACTTGTTGCCAATTCAACTTGCATAGGTTTCCTTGATTTTTGATCTAAGACTAGCTTACGCAAGAATCCAGGGGAAATGAATGAATGAGAACTGCCTCTGAATCAATCAAAAGCTTAAAAGGTTTACCTTGATACTCTGCCAGAGTATGGATGGTTGAGAACTGACGGTTAGGCCCTTGGTTTTCAATTGCAGCATAGATCTGCCCTCTTTCCTCTTCTACTATATCTGAAATTGTGACTGCTCTGGCTGCTGCAGCCTGAGGCGGAACTCTTTCTCTTTGGTTGCCCCAGTTTTGGGAGGAAGGAGTTCTGAGGTTACTCTGGACAGAGGCAGATGGCTGAGCTGGAATTCTTCTGGGGTTTCCCTGGCTTGGGCGACACGGACCCTGATTAGATTGGTATGAAGGAGTTGGTCTCTGAACTCGGGGTCCTTGACTTCCCTGTCCCCTTGACATGGCAGGAGTCGGGCAGTCTTTCAGCTGGTGACCAAAACCTTGGCATCCAAAACATTGGTTTTCACTTCTGAGCTCATCCCTCTGATTTCTTGAAAGAGATGGGGCTCCTGAGAAAGTATTCTGGGGGAAGGATCTTCCTTCACTTCGGAATCTTCCTACATCCTGATTCTGATTCGGGCCTTGTTGCCTCTTCGGGGGTGGAAAGTTTGAAGTGCTTCTCTGGGTTTGGAATCTTTTAAAGTTAGAGGGTGCAGGCTTCAGTGGGACCTTTACTACAAAGGCTTTGGCAAAATCCTTTGCCATTCTTACAGCTTCAACCATGGACACTGGCTTGGCATTTTTGACCAGTGTACATCCAAGGGTTCGTTTGTTCCCCGAATGAACCTGGCCATGAGTTGTTCTTCATCTAGAGGTGGTGAATATTTGAGTAGAAGAGCAAAGGCCTAGTGATATTCCTCAATGGTTTTGCTCCCCTGCTTTAGCTCTAAGAATTTATCATTTTGATTTCCAAAAATCCAAGGGGACAAAATCTCTTTCTCAAATAGGGTTTTAGGTCGTTCACTAGGATTGAGTATTTTTGTCCAGATGGTTGGTGTCATAGTGGTTCCTTCATGCTACCTTGGCTGTTTCCACTATTTTCATCCTGGCAAGAGCCATTTTGCTCCGCTCATTGTAGCCTGTGACGTCAAAATATTCTTCCATGGCTTCCACCTATTTCTCCACCGCCTCGCCTAGCTTCTCTCCTTCTCCTTTGAAGGGTCCTGGCTGAGTCCTATGAAGAGTCTTGCGAACATCAGGGTCAAGCTCATCATCTTCAGAGAGAGGATCTGGCTGACGGCCACGGTTTCCTCGTCTCATGATTCTGCTAAAAATTTATATATTATTGAATTTTTATTTTGATATCATCCACGAGATCCTAAGACTTATGAGGTTCAAAAAACAATTTCTTAAACAAGACAATGATCTTATTGGAGATCTATGACATATGTCTGCGTTAACAAGTTTTTCTTTATCAGATCGTCCATAAACAATCACTTATACAATAGGGAATTTTTCTCCAAAAAACATTTCTTTATTTATATAAAAGTTACAATATGTACATAGAGTAGCTCCAGAATTCAAAATCTGCTCGAGAGTCGCATAAGACGACAGTACAGGGGCCATAGCCATGCCCTGATACAAACGTTCACTTACTGATAAGGGAGCTATTATTTTCTCCTTAGGAATAAAACAACTAAGGAGTCTATAGACTTGGCATGAAAGTCTGAATTTCTGAGGCGTCAAATGATATAGAATGACGCCACACACCATTTTCAGTTTTAACAGAATCATTACTAATGAGAGGTTCTGCCACCATAGAATTGCACGGCGGTCGCAAGAGGCGTGGACATACTGCCCTACAAACCACTTATGTTACTATCTCTTTGCTGGGTTAGGAAAATATAAATCCTCGAATGGCGTGCGAGTCTTGCTCGGCTTGATCGAGTTGAAGCGGAAGAAATGAGATGCTCGAAGGCGAACGTAGTCATATCTTGAGACTGGGTGAGGTCACGAATACCAGCAGATAAATAGGGAACTTCCATCTATAAAAACAATTTCTTTGATTAAAAATTCTTCATTAAAGAAGCTTACGGAATGAAAATACACTATGAAACATGCTTTTTCTGAGTTTTTATTATCAATTTTTGATAAGAATTTGTTTATCCTTATTAGCTTTCAACAAAGCTTTGATACCAACTGTGAGGTCCCTCTGCCCCCTCCGCGCACCAAACTCTCGGTAGCTGAATAGTGGAAGCAGCCCCCTCATGCGCGGGGTAGGGTTTCTCACTCAGGGCCTCTCCCATGAATGTCCGGGCACGAGACTAGGCTAGTGGGGTCACTCCGAAAACCAAAACCAGAAAAATTTTCCATGCTAAGAAAGCGGGGACGATTCCACCTTTTTGAATTTTCTTAACGATTTTTTCTAACAAGATCAAAACCTAAACTATCCTTCACGTGAATAAACCAGATAGAAGGAAACTATCGCTGATATAATTTGATCATGTGAGCAATTCAATGCTTTTTTCCTAATCAAGACCAGGCACAGCCGTTGATCCACTCAATTGAGAAATTTATCAAGGAATTAACTAACTACTCGAATCCTAGCGTAATCCTAAGATTTTTTAGTTTGATTATTAGAACTCCACTGATTCCAGCCTAACCCCATTCGGCCCATGGGTTAGCCACCACCCTACCACTGGAATCGGTAGAACCAAACAAGTACTCACCCACCCATAGCTGAATGCCTTTCCTAACTTTAGCTTTAGAAAACAGGTATGCACACACTCCTCTTTAAAACTTTATTATAAAAATAATCCATTGACAAAACATATATAGTCACAGATTTCATAACTCAAAATTTCCATTCAGTCCCTTGTTTCACAAAAAGAGTACCACTCTGGACTCTCCGTTGCGTCCAGTTGGTCAGCAATGAGATCTGGTAACAGATTACAATAATCATTTCGTCAACATTCATATATATCTTCCATGACATACACATGGGTGTCCTAAGCACCGCGAGCCCGTGCATCGCCTCGTCAGAACCCTCCAGGATCCTCCTTAGGTGTCCTGGTACTTCACTCAAGGACCACTTCGTCGGCCCTCTCCCATCATACCGGAAGCACACCATTTTTCACCATACCCAGGTTGGTCAAGACCTGGGCAGGTTTTTGCCATGTGAGCTATCCCTTGAACACTCCCCGCCACTAGCTGTTGCAACTGAACTTCCCTTAGATAAACACATATGCCAAATGCTCCCTCCAGTATTGTGGCGTAAGACAGTCCTTTAAGAAAACAGGGTTTCTATGCAAGTTTTCAGTTTTGATTTTGTTTTTGAATACAATGGTTATATTTTAATTCTGTATCCCAATACTTCTAGATCATAGGTCTGGATTCCCAAGCAATTCCTCGAATTCTGTAATCTTGATCCTCATATCAAAATCAAAGGTCTCAACTTAGTTTCAGATTCGATGGGTGATTTGAGTGCATTTTTCTTGAACTGTGCACATCGTCATTGATCGAAACTGACGAAGGAATTAGGTCTTGGTCAAAAGTGTGAAATCAGAGTTTAAGTCTGATCAAAATCAAAGGTCTCAACTTAGTTTCAGATTCGATGGGTGATTTGAGTGCATTTTTCTTGAACTGTGCACATCGTCATTGATCGAAACTGACGAAGGAATCAGGTCTTGGTCAAAAGTCTGAAATCAGAGTTTAAGTCTGGAAAGGTTCTTCCTAAACTATCTTTCTCAAAAGGTAATATTTCAATTTCTCTTTTTCTAAAATTTTTTCATTGAATATTTGCTTACAAATTTCTAAACTAAACATGAATTTCTAGGAGGAATAAAATAATCATTTATCTCGATCTCCGACTTCGATAGTTTATTTGAATTTTCTCATTCCCATCTTAGTGAATATGAAACGGTAGAATTTCCTCTCACATATTATCTACTTATTCATTTTTCTAATTTTTGCAAAAATTAACAGAGGATTAAAGAGAACCCTTATTTAATTATAAAAATTCTATATGCATCTAATTATGCATAAAATCCAATTCTGATGAAAGTCACACTTTTATCATCATAAAAATCATTTATGATGAAAATCACTCTTTTATCATGATAGAATTTCTTTTATGTATATGTTTATGCATTCAAATCATTTATGATGAAAATCACTCTTTTAATATAAAAGAATTTCTTTTATGCATCCATTTATGCATAAAAATCATTTATGATGAAAATCACACTTTTAATATAAAAAATCTTTTATGCATACAAATCATTTATGATGAAAATCACTCTTTTAATATAAAAGAACTTCTTTTATGCATCCATTTATGCATAAAAATCATTTATGATGAAAATCACACTTTTAATATAAAAAATCTTTTATGCATACAAATCATTTATGATGAAAATCACTCTTTTAATATAAAAGAATTTCTTTTATGCATCCATTTATGCATAAAATCATTTATGATGAAAATCACACTTTATAAAAAAAACTCTTTCATGCATACAATTCATTTATGATGAAAATCACTCTTTTAATATAAAAGAATTTCTTTTATGTATAAAAATTATTTATGATGAAAATCACGCTTTTAATATAAAAAATCTTTTATGCATACAAATCATTTATGATGAAAATCACTCTTTTAACATAAAAGAATTTCTTTTATGCATCCATTTATGCATAAAAATCATTTATGATGAAAATCACACTTTTAATAAAAAAAATCTTTCATGCATATATTTATGGATACAAATCATTTATGATGAAAATCACTCTTTTAATATAAAAGAATTTCTTTTATGCATCCATTTATGCATAAAAATCATTTATGATGAAAAACACACTTTTAATATAAAAAAATCTTTTATGCATATATTTATGCATACAAATCATTTATGATGAAAATCACTCTTTTAATATAAAAGAATTTCTTTTATGCATCCATTTATGCATAAAAATAATTTATGATGAAAATAACACTTTTATAATCAAAATAATTTTTTTCAATATGCTTCCTTCTATGTGTAGAATTTAATTCTAAGAAAGTAACACTTTTTTTTAATAAAATATTTTTAGTATGCATTTTTCTATACCTAGGATAAAAAATAACACTTTAAGAATACATATACAATGGGAATTACTCTTTTTGAATTTAAAAAAAAAGTAAAACTTATTTTACATAATTTTAGAAAATTTTGCCATAACCTCCTTTGTATGGCTGACCATTTTCTAATTTTTAACTCACCAAAATTAATTAGAATTTTACCAAGAGTATTTAAATCATTCTAATGTAAATATTTTCTACCTATTTAAGAGAAACATTATGAAAAAACTTGATTTTATCCATTAATCATTCATATAGGATAAAGAATGGTTGGATTTACTAAAGAAGAGAGAGAAATGCCTTTTTTCAATGAGGCATAACATCATATTCATATTAGAGAAGATAAAAATCATAAAAAACCATAAAATGAAATAGAAAAGAGAAGAATCTCCAACTTACAAGGAGAAATTTGAGAGCTTTCCTTTGGCTTGATGGTTTGAGGGATCTACTCTTGTTTGAAACAAGAGTGGCCGCCAACCTTTAGAAGAGGGAAGGTCAAAAACTAATGAATTATGAGTAAATTCATAGTTTTTGGCTCTTGGGAGAAGTAGGGCAATAGTGCAAAAACACTATTGAGCTTCAACAAAGGGGAAGGCTTCTATTTATAGGAAAAAGTGAGCTTCTAACCAAGCCAGCTGATTCTAGAATTTTCCAAATCAGTTTGGTCAATTTTTTACCATTTTTGGGTCAGTTTAGTCCACTTTTTGGATCGAGTTGAAACAGGAGAGAGGAGAGATAAAAATATCTCATTATTTGGGAGTTTAAAACTCTCCCACACATGTGAAATAGGCGCCTCCTTCATGAGGGGAATTCCCCCATACTGAGGTGTCAAAAATGCATCATTTCTTCTAAATATCTCTCTTTTTTTAACTATTAACCTTGTCCTTGGTCAACTCTTCATCTTATGTGAGTATTTACTCATTTTTGGGGGATTTTCATTTATACTACCATTTATCTCCTCCCTACATTTGGATGAATCTTATTGGTCCATAGGAGCCTTAATTTAAAATTTCAAAAAAATCTTGACCCCTAGGATAAGACCTCTTGAACAGATTATACTTGATTTCTAATGCACCTTCTGAAAATATTTTTGAACTTCTGTTTCGGGGGAACTTATTTTATTAAGAAGAGATATTTTTCCATCCAAAAATATTTAAAAATTGAATTACCACTCTCTAGAAGATTTTCTCTCTCTAAGCCAAAACTCGTAAACAAGATCTTTTATATTTTTGAAGAGGGATTTGATTACAGGGGAAGATGCTAGACATCTTGAGAGGCTAGGGAGGAATCTTACATACACATAATGATCTATTACACACACACATACGATGGTATTACACACGTGCACATGATGATACATACACATATATTTGCGCATGATGATATGGACACTGATGCTGACGTATGTGATAGCGATGTGTGTGAGCTAGATCATGTGGGCATGATCTTGAGGGGGTAGGGATGATGGCATCGAGCATTACGAGTGTTCATATATATCTAGGCCTACCTTCTCATCATCCACCAATACATGACTTGGATCTGGAACATACTTCTTTTTTCTTCAAATGAGCTCGCATGAAAATACATTGTGGATCTTCAAGTATGGAGGAGGGAATAAAAGTTCACAAGCTCAATCTCCAACTTTCCTCATATTCATGCATAGTCTATAACTTAATCTCCAACTTTCCTCATATTTATGTAGGGTTTATAATATCTGGGCGAAAACTTCTTGTACTTTCTCGCAAGGAGAGGGAACTTCTCTGGTTGGGTCGTATACCAAGGAAGACCATATCACCTTCATCAAATTCTCTAGTAGTCGACTTGAGATCAACACGCTACTTTTTTCTATCTTGAGTAGGTTTGATATCCTTTTTTATAGTCCACATTGAACGATCCACTTTATCTATTTGCTTCAAGACTTCCACTCTCACTAGTGGGTCGAACCAAATCAATGGTGTTGCACAATCTACTATGAGATGCACCGCAAGAAAATTCTACCGAATGTAGAGAATTCATCCATGTTTTGGGCTCCCAGCCATGGAATGCTCGAAGAATGTCTTTGATTACCCTCTTTGGCCTAATCATCAGTTTCTAGATAGTACCAAAATCTAGAGAGCTACAGCTTCAAAGCATTTATTCCAAGAGCAGGACGTGAATTCAGCACCCCGATCATTAACTATCCTTCTAAAGTAAAGTCTGAATATATCCTTTGGAAAGACTTTTAGCAAACACCAAGAGCAGTATAAGTCTTTTTCAATAGAATCGAATGAGCAACCTTCGTCAAGCAATCTACCACATGGTTAAGATGGAATCATGTCTTGCATCGACTGAAGAAAAATCTAATGATGGAATCATGTCTTGCATCGACTGAAGAAAAATCTAATGATGGAATCCATGCTTATGTATTCTAATTGTATATGTGAAATAGGATGCACGTTTCTTGGCGTTTTTGTCATTTCACCTTTGCAAGGCTAAAAGAAACGCTTCTTTGTAGTAGCCATGATGGTCTTCACTTTGCCTTTACTTTGGCGGTTAAGCAATATGATAATAGGGATAAAGAACTTATCTAATCCAATCTCTTCCTTAATCTCAATGTGTGACCGCATTCTCCTTGTCTAACCTATACTTGATTTTAAAACCAAACTCTCGAAGTGTTTGTATTTATCTTCTTTGCGTGATGTTAACATCATTCTGGTTGAAAATCTGCTGTAAAATTTTATGATTTGTAACCCAAGAAGACAAGCAACTCTACGTCATCACTCGCTAGACATCACTATTCCTCTCGTGAGATCTTAGCTATAGCACTAGCAAGGGATTAGTCAAGCAACCCCTTAGCTTATCAAAGTTACTTTGGTACATCGCAGACCATTAGAATGGAATGTCCTTCTTGAGAAGCGCCATCAAAGGAGAAACAATCTTGGCATATGAACATCGGATACCATCTTATCAATCCCAAGAATCATTTGACTTCCTTTATCGTCTTTGGTTTTTGGCCAATTGATAGAGCTGCTTTTGCACCTTGGCGCGGGATCAGCTAATATACTATCTCTTGACATTATGATCCCGGATATTCAATTTGATGGTAAAGAAGGTACACGCACCCTTCTTAGAGAAAAGTCTGTGCTTCTGGAGGCTTTCCAGGACTTTGAAGAGACACATACTTCACATGTGATCGGCTATATTCTTCGAGCAAACTAGAATTTCATCAATGAAGACCGAGATAAAATCATGCGGATGTTCTCTGAAGGTTTCTTTTATTTTCATTTTGCATTCAACAATTATAGCTAGTAGGGGAATTATTTAATCCCAACAACATTATCGTGAACTCGTAATGTGCATACCATGTATTAAAATCTATTTAGGAATATTATGATATGATAACATCCTAAGTTTAAGTCAATCTTTATAAATATCCGGCCTTTATGCGATCAATCTGATAGCACATTCTAGGAGTAAGATGCCGATTCTTAATAGTAAGCTTATTTAACCCTGAATAAACAATCTTATAGTCCCATCATTTTTTTTCTGAAAGAGAACCAGCACCACATAGCAAGGGGATACAAATGGGCCAAACAAAGCTCTCCGCAAACAGTTATCTCAATTATTCCCCGAGCTTGGTTGCTTTCAGAATGGCCATCTTATAAGCTCAAGATTCGCTATTGTTGGGCTCCGAGAATGAACTCGTTCTCATGATCCACCTCACGAGTCGAGGGTATTGTAGTTAAATCTACATCACAGTATATACTCACTTGACCAACGAGGTTCCCCTGCAACTCTTTATCTGCAGGATGGCTTGCTTCTATTGAAGTCCCTTCAATAACTTTACTGCCTTTACAGGTTTCGGGGTGGGAGTTCAAACTACTCCAGTTCCTTTCATCTTGTTCACGTGAAGATCCATGAAGGAAATGGTGCCTTTGTGATAACATTTGGCTAGGTTCCCATCCAAGGAAAACTGAATTACATCCGTCTTTTGGCATGTAACTTCCACTAGCCAATTCCACTCGCATTGGTCTGCCTTTGCTTCTGGTCGATTACTAATTTATGCAACATCCAAGTGAAATGAATGAATGAATGAATGAGCATTTCTTGAATCAACAAAAAGATTGAAATTCTTACCTTGAAAATTGGATGGGGTGTCACTTAGTGAGAATCGTTGATTTCGACCCTGGTGCTCCACTCTACTGAATGAATTCTACCTCTTCCTTCTTCTTCTAGGGTTAGCTATTATAATGGCATTAAAAGTTGCTGAGATTGGGCTAGAACTTCCCTCCTTTGACTTATCAAGCAAGTTCTATGCTGGAGGTCCTTGCATAATTGATTTAGACTGGATTCTGAAGTAGAAAGAGTTAGAAAGGTAACATCAATCGGTGCGTTGGGACAACCATTCATCAAATGTCCCAGTCTTTGCTCACATCTAAAACACTTCATACTCCTTCCTGAGCTAAAAGTGCAAATCCAAAGGCATTCTAGCAAAAGAATCATGTCCACTGATGCTGACGTATGTGATAGCGATGTGTGTGAGCTAGATCATGTGGGCATGATCTCGAGGGGGCAGAGATGATGGCATCGAGCATTACTAGTGTTCATATATCTAGGCCTACCTTTTCATCATCCAATACATGACTTGGATCTGGAACATACTTCTTCTTTCTTCAAATGAGCTCGCATGAAAATACATTGTGGATCTTCAAGTATGGAGGAGGGGATAAAAGTTCATAAGCTCAATCTCCAACTTTCCTCGTATTCATGCACAGTCTATAACTTAATCTCCAACTTTCCTCATATTTGTGTAGGGTTTATAATATCTGGGTGAAAACTTCTTGTACTTTTCCCCAAGGAGAGGGAACTTCTCTGGTTGGGTCGTATACCAAGGAAGACCATATCACCTTCATCAAATTCTCTAGTAGTCTACTTGAGATCAACACGTTACTTTTTTCTAGAGTAGCTTTGATATCCTTTTCTATAGTCCGCATTGAACAATCCACTTTATCTATTTTCTTCAAGACTTCCACTCTCACTCACCAGTGGGTTGAACTAAATCAATGATATTGCACAATCTACTATGAGATGCATCGCAAAAAAATTCTACTGAATGTAGAGAATTCATCCATGTTTTGGGTTCCCATCAATGGAATGCTCAAAGAATGTCTTTGATTACCCTCTCTGCCTAATCATCGATTTCTAGATAGTACCAAAATCTAGAGAGCTACAGCTTCACAGCATTTATTCCAAGAGTGGGATGTGAATTCAGCACCCCGATCACTAACTATCCTTCTAAAGTAAAGTCTGAATATATCCTTTGGAAAGACTTTTAGCAAACACCAAGAGCAGTATAAGTCTTTTTCAATAGAATCGAATGAGCAACCTTTGTGAAGCGATCTACCACACGGCTAAGATGGAATCATGTCCTGCATCGACTGAAGAAAAATCTAAGGATGGAATCCATGCCCTACTTCTCCCAAGAGCCAAAAATTGTGAATTTACTCATAATTCATTAGTTTTTGACCTTCCCTCTTCTAAAGATTGGTGGCCACTCTTGTTTCAAACAAGAATAGATCCCTCAAACCATCAAGCCAAAGGAAAGCTCTCAAATTTCTCCTTGTAAGTTGGAGATTCTTCTCTTTTCTATTTCATTTTATGGTTTTTTATGATTTTTGTCTTCTCTAATATGAATATGATGTTATGCCTCATTGAAAAAAGGCATTTCCCTCTCTTCTTTAGTAAATCCAACCATTCTTTATCCTAGATGAATGATTAATGGAAAAAATCAAGTTTTTTCATAATGTTTCTCTTAAATATGTAGAAAATGTTTACATTAGAATGATTTAAATAATCTTGGTGAAATTCTAATTAATTTTAGTGAGTTAAAAATTGAAAAATGGTCAGCCATACAAAGGAGGTTATGGCAAAATTTTCTAAAATTGTGTAAAATAAGTTTTACTTTTTTTTTAAATTCAAAAAGAGTAATTCCCACCGTATATGTATTCTTAAAGTGTTATTTTTCATCCTAGGTATAAAAAAATGCATACTAAAAATATTTTATTAAAAAAATGTTACTTTCTTAGAATTAAATTCTATACATAGAAGGAAGCATATTGAAAATTTTTATTTTGATTATAAACGTGTTATTTTCATCATAAATAATTTTTATGCATAAATGGATGCATAAAAGAAATTCTTTTATATTAAAAGAGTGATTTTTATCATAAATGATTTGTATGCATAAATATATGCAAAAAAGATTTTTTATATATTAAAAGTGTGATTTTCATCATAAATGATTTTTATGCATAATAGGATTCATAAAAGAAACTCTTTTATATTAAAAGAGTGATTTTCATCATAAATGATTTGTATCCATAAATATATGCATAAAAGATTTTTTTATTATTAAAAGTGTGATTGTCATCATAAATGATTTTTATGCATAAATGGATGCATAAAAGAAATTCTTTTATATTAAAAGAGTGATTTTCATCATAAATGATTTGTATGCATAAAAGATTTTTTATATTTAAAGTGTGATTTTCATCATAAATGATTTTTATGCATAAATGGATGCATAAAAGAAATTCTTTTATATTAAAAGAGTGATTTTCATCATAAATGAATTGTAATGCATAAATATATGCATAAAAGAGTTTTTTTATAAAAGTGTGATTTTCATCATAAATGATTTTATGCATAAATGGATGCATAAAAGAAATTCTTTTATATTAAAAGAGTGATTTTCATCATAAATGATTTGTATGCATAAATATATGCATAAAATATTTTCTTTTATTAAAAGTGTGATTTTCATCATAAATGATTTGTATGCATAAATATATGCATAAAAGATTTTTTTATTAAAAGTGTGATTTTCATCATACAAATAATTTTTATGCATAAATGGATGCATAAAAGAAATTCTTATATATTAAAAGAGTGATTTTCATCATAAATGATTTGTATGCATAAAAGATTTTTTTATATTAAAAGTGTGATTTTCATCATAAATGATTTTTATGCATGAAAGAAATTCTTTTATATTAAAAGAGTGATTTTCATCATAGATGATTTGCATGCATAAACATATGCATAAAAGAAATTCTATCATGATAAAAGAGTGATTTTCATAATAAATGATTTTTATGATGATAAAAGTGTGACTTTCATCAGAATTGGATTTTATGCATAATTAGATGCATATAGAATTTTTATAATTAAATAAGGGTTCTCTTTAATGCTTTGTTAATTTTTACAAAAATTAGAAAAATAAATAAGTAGATAATATATGAGAGGAAATTCTACCGTTTCATATTCACTAAGATGGGAATGAGAAAATTCAAATAAACTATCGAAGTCAGAGATCGAGATAAATGATTATTTTATTTCTCCTAGAAATTCATGTTTAGTCTAGAAATCTGTAAGCAAATATTTAATGAACAAAATTTTAAAAAAGAGAAATTGGAATATTACCTTTCTAGAAAGATAGTTTAGGAAGAACCTTTCCAGACTCAAACTTTGATTTCAAACTTTTGACCAAGACCTAATTCCTTCGTGAGTTTCGATCAATGACAATGTGCACAGTTCAGGAAAAATGCACTCTAATCACCCATCGAATCCAAAACTAAGTTGAGACTTTGATTTTGATCTGAGGATCAAGATTACAGAATTCGAGGAATTGCTTGGGAATCCAGACCTATGATCTAGAAGTATTGGGATACAGAATTAAGATATAACCATTGTATTCAAAAACAAAATCAAAACTGAAAACTTGCATAGAAACCCTGTTTTCTTAAAGGACTGTCTTACGCCAGAATGCTGGTGGAGGGAGCATTTGGCATATGTGTTTATCTAAGGGAAGTTCGGTTGCAACAATTGGCAGGGAGTGTTCAAGGGGCAGCTCACGCGACAAAAACCTGCCCAGGTCTTGACCAGCTTGGGTATGGTGAAAAATGGTGTGCTTCCGGTACGATGGGCGAGGGCCAACGAAGCGGTCCCTGAGTGAAGTACCAAGACACCTAAGGAGGATCCTGGAGGGTTCTGACCAGGCGCTGCACGGGCTCCCGGTGCTTAGGACACCCATGCGTATGTCGTGGAAGATATATATGAATGTTGACGAAATGATTATTGTAATCTGTTACTAGATCTCGTTGCTGACCAGCCGGTCCCAACAGAGAGTCCAAAGTGGTACTCTTTTTGTGAAACAAGGGACTGAATGGAAATTTTGAGTTATGAAATCTGTGACCATATCTATTTTGTCAATGGATTATTTTTATATTAAAGTTTTAAAGAGGAGTGTGTGCGTACCTGTTTTCTAAATCTAAAGTTAAGAAAGGCATTCAATTATGGGTGGGTGAGTACTTGTTTGGTTCTACCGATTCCAGTGGTAGGGTGGTGGCTAACCCATGGGCCGGATGGGGTTAAGCTGGAATCAGTGGAGTTTTAATAATCAAACTAAAAAATCTTAGGATTACGCTAGGATTCAAGTAGTTAGTTAATTCCTTGATAAATTTCTCAATTGAGTGGATCAACGGCTGTGCCTGATCTTGATTAGGAAAAAAGCGTTGAATTGCTTAGATGATCAAATTATATCAGCGATAGTTTCCTTCTATCTGGTTTATTCAGGTGAAGGATAGTTTAGGTTTTGATCTCGTTAGAAAAATTCGTTAAGAAAAATAAAAAAGGTGGAATCGTCCCCGCTTTCTTAGCATGGAAAATTTTTTTGGTTTCGGTTTTCGGAGTGACCACCAGCCTAGTCTCATGCCCGGACATTTGTGGGCGAGGCCTTGAGTGAGAAACCCTGCCCCACGCATGAGGGGGCTGCTTCCGCTATTCAGCTACCGGGAGTCCCGGTGCACGGAGGGGGCAGAGGGACCTCACAGTTGATATCAGAGCTTTGTTGAAAGCTAATAAGGATAAGCAAATTCTTATCAAAAATTGATAATAAAAACTCAAAAAAGCATTTTTCATAATGTATTTTTATTCCGTAAGCTTCTTTAATGAAGAATTTTTAATTAAAGAAATTGTTTTTATAGATGGAAGTTTCCTATTTATGTGGTATTCCCGACCTCACCCAGTCTCAAGATATGACTACACGTAGAAGAGGAATGAGGGCAGATCTATGCTGCAATTGAAAACCAAGGGCCTAACCGTCAGTTCTCAGTCATCCATACTCCGGCAGAGTATTAAGGTAAACCTTTTAAGCTTTTGATTGATTCAGGCAGTTCTCATTCATTCATTCCCCCTGGTGGATGCTTGCGTAAGCTAGTCTTAGATTAGAAATCAAGGAAACCTATGCCAGTTGAATTGGCAAGTGGGAAGATTCTTTTCACTCACCTTGAAATAGAACGTATTCAGTTCAACCTAGATGGGAGTTTAACTGACTGTCAATTCAGAGTTATACCTTTAGGAGTTTTCGACGCGATCCTTGGAATGGATTGGCTCCACAAAAATCAAGCTGACATTCACTGTCATAATGGAACCATTTCCTTCTTTGACCTTCACAGAAACAAGGTTCAAGGAACCGGAATTTCAGGATCCCCAAGTCTGCAGTTATTAGTAAAGGCTTCTAAGTTACTAAAAGGACTTAGAAAGAAGCAGCACATTTATATTGTCAAAATGAATCCGGTAGACTCAAAGTTAAAAGCTAAAGAACCTGAATGGTTAAGAGATTATGATGATTTATTCCCAACAGAATTATCAGAGATGCCTCCAATTCGAGAAGTAGATCATGTGGTAGAATTGACCCCAGGAGCTCAGCCAGTAGCCCTGTGCACGTACAAAATGCCAGTTCTTCCTGAAGCCATCGAACTCAAGGGAATAGCTTAGACAGCTGTTAGAACAAGGGTTTGTAAGACCCAATGTTTCACCTTGGGGTGCGCCAGTTCTCTTTCAGAAAAAAAAGATGGAACGCTTAGACTCTGTGTGGACTACAGAGGTCTAAATCAGTAGTTAAGAATAAGTATCCTATTCCTTGAATTGATGAGCTTCTGGATAGGCAAGTGGAGCCTAGATTTTCACAAAGATAGATCTCAAATCAGGGTATTACCAGATTAGAATTAATGAGCAAGATATCCCGAAGACAGCCATCAATACTCGGTATGGGCATTATGAATTCACTGTCATGCCGTTTGGATTGACAAATGCCCCAGCTACATTCAATCGCTTAATGCAAGACATTCTCATAGAATACTTGGATGATTTTGTTCTCGTTTTCTTTGATGATATTCTGATTTACTCAAAGAATGCAGCTAACCATGAAGCTCATGTCAGAAAAGTTCTTGAGATTCTAAGGAAGCACCAACTCTTTGCAAAAAAGAGCAAATGCACTTTCTCTACCGATCATGTTGAATACTTGGGCTTTTTGGTATCCAAAGATGGAATTTCTCCAGATTCTGCAAAAGTCCAAGCAGTCATAGATTGGCCTGAACCAAAGATAGTGAAAGAAGTCAGAGGATTCTTGGGATTGACTGGTTGGTATAGAATTTTTATACCAAAGTATGCTCTCATAGCTTCCCCCCTCACTAATCTTCTCAAGAAGAATATTCCGTTTCAATGGTCTACCAGTAGCCAGAGTGCTTTTGATAAGCTAAAGACCACCTTGGTAACTAATCCCGTTCTGAAGCTACCAGATTTCTCTCTACCCTTTGAGGTAGTAACTGATGCAAGTTGTTTTGCCCTGGGAGGTGCACTCATGCAGGAAGGTCATGCAGTGGCCTATGAATCCCAAAAACTCAGAACGCATGAGAGGAATTATCCTGTCCACAACCTGGAACTACTTTCAGTAGTATATGCCCTGAAGTTGTGGAGACATTACCTACTGGGACAAAGATTCACTTTGATGATAGATCATCGGAGCTTAAAGTGGATCTTCACTCAGAAGGATCTCAACATGCGCCAAAGAAGGTGGATGCAGACCCTGCAGGAATTTGATTTTGAAATCAAGTACCGCCCAGGCAAAGAAAATGTGGTAGCAGATGCCCTCAGCAGAAAAGCCTCCTTGCTTGCAATTACTGTAGTATCAAATCCTTTGATTATTGAAGCAAGAGAGAAGATCATGTAGGATAGATTCTTTGGTCCTATTGCTATCCTACTTATGCAAGAAAGCAAAACTCTGCAGGAGTTGAACAGAGTTCAAGGGTACAGCCTGGATGATGGCATTATGTATTATAATCGTAGGCTAAGCATTCCCAATGATGAGGGAACCAAGGATCAAGTTCTGAATGAAGCCCATGATAGCCTTATAGCAGGACATCCAGGTTTCATCAAAACCTACATGTCTGTAAAGAAAAGATTCTTTTGGCCGTCTGAAAAAAGGATGTACTGAATCATGTACGTCAATGTCTGACATACCAGAAAGTTAAAGCTGAAAGAGTAAAAATGCCTGGGAAGTTACATCCATTGGACAATGAAGTGGGAATGTAGCAGTATGGATTTTATTACTGGATTACCTTCAGTGCAATCAGGTTATAACTCCATTTTTGTAGTAGTTGACAGACTAACCAAAGTTGCCCATCTGATTCCAGTAGAAGAAACCTACACTGCAGTGGATGTGGCCAGAGTGTTCCTCAAAGAAATCTTCAGATTGCATGGCCTACCCCAGGAGAATAGTAAGTGATCGAGATCCCAAGTTTACTTCAAGGTTCTGGACTGCATTTTTTGAAGCAGTGGGAACTTTCTTGGATCTCAGCACAGCTTATCACCCTGAGACCGATGGTCAAATTGAAAGGGTAAACCAAGTAATCGAAGATATACTTCGGTCATGCTGTGGTGGCAGGGAACCCAAGAAGTGGCTAAGCTATCTGCACCTAGTCGAGTTTGCCTACAATGCTTCTTATCACAGAAGTATTGGGATGAGCCCTTTTAAAGCTCTGTATGGACAAGATTGCTTAACTCCATTAACTTGGTCCGACCCATTGATTAGGGTCGAGATGTCCAGACAGATGCTTGACAACATGGAGCAACAGATGCAGTCAATTCGTAAAGATATTAAAGCTGCCCAGGATCGATAGAAGCAGTATGCAAATAAGAAGAGGACAGACATAAAGTTTGAAGAAGCAGATATGGTCTTCATTAGAGTACGGCCCAAAAGAAGTTCTCTATCTTTTGGGAAGTACAAGAAGTTATCCCCCAGATATTGTGGACCATATCTGATTACAAAGAAAGTAGGTGACTTAGCCTACGAGCTTCTTCTGCCTCCTCATCTCAAAGTTCATAATGTTTTTCATGTAAGCCTTCTAAAGAAATATGTGCCAAGCCCAAATCATGTGCTTGATGATGAAATCCTAACCTTTTCAACTCAAGGGCAGATGGAACTCCAACCTGAAGAAATTCTTGATGTTCGAGAAAAAATTCTCAGGAACAGAATTCTCAGAGAATTATTGGTAAAATGGAAGTTCTATCCTTTTGAAGATGCCACTTGGGAGAATGAAGTCGATTTGTTGCGGGATTACCCCCAGTTTGCGAGATGAGGGCATCTCACATTTTGCAAGTGGGAGAGAATGTAAGATTCCTCCCCAGCCTCTCAAGATGTCCAGCATCTTCCCCTATAATCAAATCCCTCTTCAGAAATATAAAAGATCTTGTTTCTACCAGTTTTGGTCTAGAGAGAGAAAATCTTCTAGAGAGTGATAATTCAGTTTTTAAATATTTTTGGATGGAAAAATATCTCTTCTTATTAAAAGAAGCTCCCTTGAAACAGAAGCTCAAAAAGATTTTCAGAAGGTGCATTAGAAATCAGGTACAATCTGTTCAAGAGGCCTTATCCTAGGAGTCAAGATTTTTTTGAAATTTTAAATTAAGGTTCCTATGGACCAATAAGATTCATCCAAATGTAGGGAGGAGATAAATGGAAGAATAAAAGGAAAATCCCCCAAAAATGAGTAAATACTCACATAAGATGAAGAGTTGACTAAGGACAAGGTTAATAGTTAAGAGTTGACTAAGGACAAGGTTAGTAGTTAAAAAAAAGAGAGATATTTAGAAGAAATGATGCATTTTGACACCTCAGTATGAGGGAATTCCCCTCATGAAGGAGGTGCCTATTTCACATGTGTGGGAGAGTTTTAAACTCCCAAATAATGAGATATTTTTATCTCTCCTCTCTCCTGTTTCAACTAGATCCAAAAAGTGGACTAAACTGACCCAAAAATGGTCAAAAATTGACCAAACTGATCTGGAAAATTCTAGAATCAATTGGCTTGGTTAGAAGCTCACTTTTTCCTATAAATGGAAGCCTTCGCCTTTGTTGAAGCTCAATAGTATTTTTGCACTGTTATCCTACTTCTCCCAAGAGCCAAAAACTATGAATTTACTCATAATTCATTAGTTTTTGACCTTCCCTCTTCTAAAGATTGGTGGCCACTCTTGTTTCAAACAAGAGTAGATCCCTCAAACCATCAAGACAAAGGAAAGCTCTCAAATTTCTCCTTGTAAGTTGGAGATTCTTCTCTTTTCTATTTCATTTTATGGTTTTTTATGATTTTTGTCTTCTCTAGTATGAATATGATGTTATGCCTCATTGAAAAAAGGCATTTTCCTCTCTTCTTTAGTAAAGCCAACCATTCTTTATCCTAGATGAATGATTAATGGAGAAAATCAAGTTTTTTCATAATGTATCTCTTAAATAAGTAGAAAATGTTTACATTAGAATTATTTAAATACTCTTGGGAAATTCTAATTAATTTTAGTGAGTTAAAAATTAAAAAATGGTCAGGCATACAAAGGAGGTTATGGCAAAATTTTCTAAAATTGTGTAAAATAAGTTTTACTTTTTTTAAATTCAAAAAGAGTAATTCCCATCGTATATGTATTCTTAAAGTGTTATTTTTCATCCTAGGTATAGAAAAATGCATACTAAAAATATTTATTTTAAAAAACTGTTACTTTCTTAGAATTAAATTCTATACATAGAAGGAAGCACATTGAAAATTTTTATTTTGATTATAAAAGTGTTATTTTCATCATAAATGATTTTTATGCATAAATGGATGCATAAAAGAAATTCTTTTATATTAAAAGAGTGATTTTCATCATAAATGATTTGTATGCATAAATATATGCATAAAAGATTTTTTATATATTAAAAGTGTGATTTTCATCATAAATGATTTTTATGCATAAATGGATGCATAAAAGAAATTCTTTTATATTAAAAGAGTGATTTTCATCATAAACGATTTGTATCCATAAATATATGCATAAATTTTTTTTATTATTATTAAAAGTGTGATTTTTATCATAAGTGATTTTTATGCATAAAAGAAATTTTTTTATATTAAAAGAGTGATTTTCATCTCATAAATGATTTGTTTGCATAAAAGATTTTTTATATTAAAAGTGTGATTAATTCTTTTATATTAAAGAGTGATTTTCATCATAAATGAATTGTATGCATAAATATATGCATAAAAGAGTTTTTTAATAAAAGTGTGATTTTCATCATAAATGATTTTATGGATAAATAGATGCATAAAAGAAATTCTTTTATATTAAAAGAGTGATTTTCATCATAAATGATTTGTATGCATAAATATATGCATAAAAGATTTTTTTATTAAAAGTGTGATTTTCATCATAAATGATTTTTATGCATAAACGGATGCATAAAAGAAATTCTTTTATATTAAAAGAGTGATTTTCATCATAAATGATTTGTATGCATAAAAGATTTTTTATATTAAAAGTGTGATTTTCATCATAAATGATTTTTATGCATAAATGGATGCATAAAAGAAATTCTTTTTTATTAAAAGAGTGATTTTCATCATAGATGATTTGTATGCATAAACATATGCATAAAAGAAATTCTATCATGATAAAAGAGTGATTTTCATCATAAATGATTCTATGATGATAAAAGTGTGACTTTCATCAGAATTGTTTTTTATGCATAATTAGATGCATATAGAATTTTTATAATTAAATAAAGGTTCTCTTTAATCCTCTGTTAATTTTTGCAAAAATTAGAAAAATGAATAAGTAGATAATATGTGAGAGGAAATTATACCATTTCATATTCATTAAGATGGGAATGAGAAAATTCAAATAAACTATCAAAGTCGGAGATCGAGATAAATGATTATTTTATTCCTCCTAGAAATTTATGTTTAGTTTAGAAATCTATAAGCAAATATTCAATGAACAAAATTTAGAAAAAGAGAAATTGAAGATATTACCTTTCGAGAAAGATAGTTTAGGAAGAACCTTTCCAGACTCAAACTCTGATTTCAGACTTTTGACCAAGACCTAATTCCTTCGCCAGTTTCGATCAATGACGATGTGCACAGTTCAAGAAAAATGCACTCAAATCACCCACCGAATCTGAAACTAAGTTGAGACCTTTGATTTTGATCTGAGGATCAAGATTACAGAATTCGAGGAATTGCTTGGGAATCCAGACCAGTGATCTAGAAGTATTGGGATACAAAATTAAGATATAACCACATTGTATTCAAAAACAAAATCAAAACTAAAAACTTGCATAGAAACCCTGTTTTCTTAAAGGAATGTCTTACGCCATTCGTGAACTTGATCTGGTTATGTCGTGAAACTATAGAAACAATTCATGTCGTGAAATGGTAAACCATTCACGCCAGGGAAGTTCGGTTGTTGCAACAGCTGGCAGGGAGAGTGTTCAAGGGACAGCTCACGCGGCAAAAACCTGCCCAGGTCTTGACCAGCCTGGGTAT
Organism: Cibotium barometz; assembly: GCF_041138505.1. Taxonomy (NCBI): domain Eukaryota; kingdom Viridiplantae; phylum Streptophyta; class Polypodiopsida; order Cyatheales; family Cibotiaceae; genus Cibotium; species Cibotium barometz. The sequence continues at coordinate 11,315,679 of NC_141065.1, read as the reverse complement.
AGTGAAAAATGGCGTGCTTCCGGTGTACGATGGGCGAGGGCCGACAAAGCGGTCCCTGAGTGAAGAACCAGGACACCTAAGGAGGATCCTGGACCAGGCGATGCACGGGCTTGCAGTGCTTAGGACACCCATGCGTATGTCGTGAAAGACATATATGAATGTTGACGAAATGATTATTGTAATCTGTTACTGGATCTCATTGTTGACCAGCCGATCCCAACAGAGAGTCCAGAGTGGTACTCTTTTTGTGAAATAAGGGATTGAATGGAAATTTTGAGTTATGAAATCTGTGACCATATCTGTTTTGTTAATGGATTATTTTTATATTAAAGTTTTAAAGAGGAGTGTGTGCGTACCTATTTTCTAAAGCTAAAGTTAAGAAAGGCATTCAATTATGGGTGGGTGAGTACTTGTTTGGTTCTACCGATTCTAGTGGTAGGGTGGTGGCTAACCCATGGGCCGAATGGGGTTAACTAGAATCAGTGGAGTTTTAAAAACCCCATGGATGGGGTTAACTAGAATCAGTGGAGTTTTAATAATCAAACTAAAAAATCTTAGGATTATGCTAGGATTTAAGTAGTTAGTTAATTCCTTGATAACCAGCGCTGGACTAGGTCCAAGGCAAGAATTACCAAGCCAACATTCAAGTTCTGCTGTCTAACATTAGCAGTTTCCTTCTATCTACTTTATATTATCTAGTTTATTCAGGTGAAGGATAGTTTAGGTTTTGAACTCGTTAGAAAAATTCGTTAAGAAAATTAAAAAAGGTGGAATCGTCCCCGCTTTCTTAGCATGGAAAATTTTTTCGGTTTCGGTTTTCGGAGTGACCACCAGCCTAGTCTCATGCTCGGACATTCGTGGGCAAGGCCTTGAGTGAGAAACCCTGCCCCGCGCATGAGGGGGCTGCTTTCAATTGAAAACCAAGGGCCTAACCGTCAGTTCTCAGTCATCCATACTCCGGCAGAGTATCAAGGTAAACCTTTTAAGCTTTTGATTGATTGAGGTAGTTCTCATTCATTCATTTCCCCTGGATGCTTGCGTAAGCTAGTCTTAGAGATCAAAAATCAAGGAAACCTATGCAAGTTGAATTGGTAAGTGGGAAGATTCTTTTCACTCACCTTGAAATAGAACATATTCAATTCAACCTAGATGGGAGTTTAATTGACTGTCAATTCAGAGTTATACCTTTAGGAGTTTTTGACGGGATCCTTGGAATAGGATCCTTGGAATGGATTGGCTCCACAAAAATCAAGCTGACATTCACTGTCATAATGGAACCATTTCCTTCTGTGACCTTCACAGAAACAAGGTTCAAGGAACCGAAATTTCAGGATCCCCAAGTCTGCAGTTAGTAAAGGCTTCTAAGTTACTAAAAGGACTTAGAAAGAAGCAGCACATTTATCTTGTCAAAATGAATCCGGTAGACTCAAAGTTAAAAGCTAAAGAACCTGAATGGTTAAGAGATTATGATCATTTATTCCCAGCAGAATTATCAGAGATGCCTCCGATTCGAGAAGTAGATCATGTGATAGAATTGACCCTAGGAGCTTAGCCAGTAGCCCTGTGCACGTACAAAATGCCAGTTCTTCCTGAAGCCATCGAACTCAAGGGAATAGCTTAGACAGCTGTTAGAACAAGGGTTTATAAGACCCAATGTTTCACCTTGGGGTGCGCCAGTTCTCTTTCAGAAAAAGAAAGATGGAATGCTTAGACTCTGTGTGGACTATAGAGGTCTAAATCAGCTGACAGTTAAGAATAAGTATTCTATTCCCAGAATTGATGAGCTTCAGGATAGGCTAAGTGGAGCTCAGATCTTCACACAGGTAGATCTCAAATCAGGGTATTACCAGATTAGGGTTAATGAGCAAGATATCCCGAAGACAACCATCAATACTTGGTATGCGCATTATGAATTCACTGTCATGCCATTTGGATTGACAAATGCCCCAACTACATTCAATCGCTTAATGCAAGACATTCTCAGAGAATACTTGGATGATTTTGTTCTTGTTTTCTTTGATGATATTCTGATTTACTCAAAGAATGCAGGCGACCATGAAGCTCATGTCAGAAAAGTTCTTAAGATTCTAAGGAAGCACCAACTCTTTGCAAAAAAGAGCAAATGCACTTTCTCTACCGATCATGTTGAATACTTTTGCTTTCTGGTATCCAAAGATGGAATTTCTTCAGATTTCGTAAAAGTCCAAGCAGTCATAGATTGGCCTAAACCAAAGACAGTGAAAGAAGTCAGAGGATTCTTGGGATTGACTGGTTGGTATAGAATTTTTATACCAAAGTATGCTATCATAGCTTCCCCCCTTGACTAATCTTCTCAAGAAGAATATTCCGTTTCAATGGTCTGCCAGGTGCCAGAGTGCTTTTGATAAGCTAAAGAGCACCTTGGTAACCAATCCCATTCTGAAGCTACCAAATTTCTCTCTACCCTTTGAGGTAGTAAAACTGATGCAAGTTGTTTTGCCCTGGGAGGTGCACTCATGCAGGAAGGTCATGCAGTGGCCTATGAATCCCGAAAACTCAGAACGCATGAGAGAAATTATCCTGTCCACGACCTGGAACTACTTTCAGTAGTATATGCCCTGAAGTTGTGGAGACATTACCTACTGGGAGGACAAAGATTCACTTTGATGAGGACAGATCATCAGAGCTTAAAGTGGATCTTCACTCAGAAGGATCTCGACATGCGCCAAAGCAGGTGGATGTAGACCCTGCAGGAATTTGATTTTGAAATCAAGTACCGCCCAGGAAAAAAAAAGGTGGTAGCAGATGCCCTCTCAGTAGAAAGATAATAGTGCATGAGTGGCTCTCTCGTGATCCGATCATAAACAGAAATACTATCAAAACGTTGTCTCGCTCGCGGCGATGATGATGCAAAGTCGTACCATGGTGCCCAATTGAAGGGTAAAAGTAATAAGAATAATAACCCAGGGTCGTGTGCGAACACTATCCAAAGTGCACAAGCGTGTGAAAAAATGCCACAACCAATGCTCAACACAAGCCCCACACATGACTCATACGGGGTGCAACCACATGTGAACAAGACCCACAATAGATCCCTGAAAACACGGTCTCCCCTCACCCCCATGTAACATGCCTAACAATCACTAAAAATATGTGCGATCAATTGTCTAGACCTCAAATCCTCTCCAAATGTGCGTATGCAAAATTTGCACGAAAGTAGCCTCTTTCAATACCAGTGTAGCAAAGGTGTGTACAGGTGTGCAAGAAAAATGGGATAAGGTTAATGGACAAGATAATGGCCTAGGCAAATGAGAGTGAAAGAAGGCTTGAGTGCACAAAGTGTCGGAATCAAATCCTTGTCAAGAGCGCGAATGGATCCAAACCCTAGAATAGGTGCCTCCTTTATTTTTCTCCCCTTTTTTCTTTTGCTCAAAACTTTCTTCTCGTGCCACCAACCTCTAAGAGGCCCTAACGGTGCCTATTCTAGCCTAAAACCAAAACTTATAGTATCTTATCCAATTTCGCTTTCAAATATAAAGCAGCAAATCGGATGGTGAGACCCTATCTATCTGGAGTCCCGAGCTCTCTCTGGAGGGGGATGACATGATAGCCTTTTCCTTCAAGCACCTTCTTTCCTTGGCTCATTGCATAGATTAAGTCACCTCGGCCCGATGATTCGAGTCTCTACTTTCTAAGTACTACAGAATGATTGGAGGTATGCGTGTGCTTAGGATAGTCAGAAGAGGGATAGATAACTAAGCACCACCTTGACGAGACCTTAGTGTTCATAGATTGATGTGTAGGACTCTGGGGCATTATATTCCTTGATATAGGATCTTGATTGCTAGCAGCCGAGCCTGCGACGTCCTTTTGTTTTAGAATAATCATGAGGGATAGATGATGTCATACCCCAAATTAAGGCATTGGATAAGGATGTCAAGGAAGCACTTCATATATGGGTCACAACCACCATAGCCATTTCGAGGCAAGGTAAAAACCTTGGAGAGGGAGTGTTGAATTGGACAGATTCTATGGACGAGTAGTGTAACATATGCAGGGTACAGTAAGATGGATCTTGCCAAATTGAAAGTTAATGGTATAGCCTGGGATGGGAGGAAATGAAAGCTTACCTCCATCAAAGGTTTTGTCCCCCTGGAAGAGAAGATAAATGAGTTTATAGAGCTATCTCAAGCAGGCAAACCTACGGAGGCATATTATCAATCTTACGTAAGCCTAGTCCGATATGCTCTTCCGATGGAAGACGAGACCCTTCTCCATGGGTTTGTCAGAAGATTGGATCCTCCTTTGGATAGATTGGTCAAGAATGCGAAACTATCTTTGTTAGTGGTGGCTGGCGGGGAAGCAATTACGATGGTGGTGGCTGAGGATTTTATGCATGTATTTCTTTCTAAGGAGACCGTGTAGTAAAAGCCCTTTTTGCCCCCTCCCAAAGAGAGCTCCATCTAGTTCTAGTATGCCAAATTCAAAGAGAAATAGGCGACAAGATCGGAGCCAAGTATGAAAAGTGAGTGGGCACAGTGGACATGATTCTTTCCCTAGAATGCCTTTGGATTTGCAGTTTTAGCTCAGGAAGGAGTATGAAGTGTTTTAGATGCAAGCAGCTACTGGGACATTTGATGAATGGTTGTCCCAATGCACCGATTGATGTTACCTTTCCAACTCTTTCTACTTTAGAATCCAGTCTAAATCAATTATCAAGGACCTCCACCATAGAACTTGCTTGACAAGTCAAAGGAGGCCAGTCTCAGCAACTTCAAAAAACCATAATAATAGCTAACCCCAGAGGACAAAGGAATAGGTAGGATTCATTCAGTAGAGTGGAGCACCAGGGTGGGAACCAACAATTCTCACTAAGTTACACCCCATCCGATTTTTGAGGTAAGAATTTTAAGTTTTTTGTTGATTCAAGAAATGCTCATTCATTCATTCATTCATTCATTTCACTTGGATGTTGCATAAATTAGTAATCGACTAGAAGCAAGGCAGACCAATGCGAGTGGAATTGGCTAGTGGAAGTTACGTGCCAAAAGATGGATGTAATTCAGCTTTCCTTGGATGGGAACCTAGCCAAATGTTATCACAAAGGCACCATTTCCTTCATGGATCTTCACGTGAACAAGATGAAAGGAACTGGAGTAGTTTGAACTCCCACCCCGCAACCTGTAAAGGTAGTAAAGTCATTGAAGGGACTCCAAAAGAAGCAAGCCATCATGCAGATAAAGAGCTAGAAGGGAACCTTGTTGGTTAAGTGAGTATATACTGTGACGTAGATTTAACTACAATACCCTCGACTCGTGAGGTGGATCATGAAAAACAGTTCATTCCCAGAGCCCAACAATAGCAAATCTTGAGCTTATAAGATGGCCATTCCGAAAGCAACCGAGCTCGAGGAATAATCAAGATAATTGTTTGAGGAGAGCTTTGTTTGGCCCATTTGTATCCCCTTGCTATGTGGTGCTCGTTCTCTTTCAGAAGAAGAATGATGGGACTATGAGATTGTTTATTCAGGGTTAAATCGGCTTACTGTTAAGAATCGGCATCTTACTCCTAGAATGTGCTGTTAGATTGATCGCATAAAGGTCGGATATTTATAAATATTGACTTAAACTTAGGATGTTATCATATCATAAAGGCTGGATATTTATAAAGTCCGGATATTGACTTAAACTTACGATGTTATCATATCATAATATTCCTAAGATAGATTTTAATACATGGTATGCACATTACGAGTTCACGATAATGCTGTTGGGATTAAATAATTCCCCTACTAGCTATAATTGTTGAATGCAAAAAAAGAGAGAAAAGAAACCTTTAGAGAACATCCGCATGATTTTATCTCGATCTTCATTGATGAAATTCTAGTTTGCTCGAAGAATGTAGCTGATCGCATGTGAAGTATGTGTCTCTTTAAAGCCCTGGAAAGCCTCTAGAAGCAAGGACTTTTATCTAAGAAGGGTGTGTGTACCTTCTTTACGTCAAATTGAATATCCAGGATCATACTGTCAAGAGATAGTATATTAGCTGATCCCGCCAAGGTGCAAAAGCGGCTATCGATTGGCCAGAACCAAAGACGATAAAGGAAGTCAAACGATTCTTGGGATTGATAAGATGGTATCCGATGTTCATATGCCAAGATTGTTTCTCCTTTGATGGCGCTTCTCAAGAAGGACATTCCATTCTAATGGTCCGTGATGTGCCAAAGTAACTTTGATAAGCTGAGGGGTTGCTTGACTGTTGGTGCTATAGCTAAGATCTCACGAGAGGAACAGTGATGTCTCGCGAGTGATGATGTAGAGTTGCTTGTATTCTTGGGCTACAGATCATAAAATTTTATTTTCAACCAGAATGATGTTAACATCACGCAAAGAAGATAAATACAAACACTTCAAGAGTTTGGTTTTAAAATCAAGTATAGGTAAGACTAGGAGAATGCGATCACAGATATATTAGGTAGGAAGGCCTCCTTACTTGCACATTGAGATTAAGGAAGAGATTGGATTAGATAAGTTCTTTATCCCTACTATCATATTGCTTAACCGCAATAGTAAAGGCAACCCTAGAAGTAAAGAAAATTCATGGATTCACGTTAGAGGTGGATGCTCGTACTTCAATAATAGGTTATATGTTTTTCAAGATAGAGATCTTAATAAGAGGATTCTAAAGAAAGCTCGTGACACGCCCCGGCTAAATGAAGACCGTCATGGTGGCTACTACAAAGAAGCATTTCTTTTAGCCTTGCACAGGTGAAATGACAAAAACGCCAAGAAACGTGCATTTTATTTCACATATACAATTAGAACACATAAGCATGGATTCCATCATTAGATTTTTCTTCAGTCGATGCAGGACATGATTCCATCATTAGATTTTTCTTCAGTCGATGCAGGACATGATTCCATCATTAGATTTTTCTTCAGTCAATGCAGGACATGATTCCATCATTAGATTTTTCTTCAGTCGATGCAGGACATGATTCCATCTTAACCATGTGGTAGATTGCTTGAGGAAGGTTGCTCATTCGATTCTATTGAAAAAGACTTATACTGCTCTTGGTGTTTGCTAAAAGTCTCGAAAGGATATATTCAAAGTTTACTTTAGAAGGATAGTTAGTGATTGGGGTGCTGAATTCACGTCCCGCTCTTGGAATAAATGCTTTGAAGCTATAGCTCTCTAGATTCTAGTGCTATCTAGAAACCGATGATTAGGTAGAGAGGGAATCAAAGACATTCTTTGAGCATTCCATGGATGGGAACCCAAAACATCGATGAAAATTCTACATTTGGTAGATTTTTTTTGCGATGCATCTCATAGTAGATTGTGCAACACCATTGATTTGGTTCGACCCACTGGTGAGAGTGGAAGTCTTGAAGCAAATAGATAAAGTGGATCGTTCAATGCGGACTATAAAAAAGGATATCAAAGCTACTCAAGATAGAAAAAAGTAGCGTGTTGATCTCAAGTAGACTACTAGAGAATTTGATGAAGGTGATATGGTCTTCCTTGGTATATGACCCAACCAAAGAAGTTCCCTCTCCTTGAGGAAAAGTACAAGAAGTTTTTTGCCCAGATATTATAAACCCTACACAAATATGAGGAAAGTTGGAGATTAAGTTATAGACTGTGCATGAATACGAGGAAAGTTGGAGATTGAGCTTGTGAACTTTTATTCCCTCCTCCATACTTGAAGATCCACGATGTATTTTCATGCGAGCTCATTTGAAGAAAGAAGAAGTATGTTCCAGATCCAAGTCATGTATTGGATGATGAGAAGGTAGGCCTAGATATATGAACACTCGTAATGCTCGATGAGAAGGTAGGCCTAGATATATGAACACTCGTAATGCTCGATGAGAAGGTAGGCCTAGATATATGAACACTCGTAATGCTCGATGCAATCATCCCTGCCCCCTCAAGATCATGCCCACATGATCTAGCTCACACACATCGCTATCACATACGTCAGCATTAGTGTCCATATCATCATGCGCAAATATATGTGTATGTATCATCATGTGCACGTGTGTGTGATACATCAATATCATGGTATGTGTGTGTGTAATAGATCATCATGTGTATGAGTTTATATAAGATACATCATCATCAACTAGATCCGTGCGCTGATGTAGTCTACAGTATTAAGAAGAACATAATCATGGCAGCTTAAGAGTGTCAAACACTCGTACAAGTCACCAAAAGAAGACTCATCCGATGAATGCGAACAATGCCGAACCTTCTATGTCAACGCATTCAAGTAGAGTGGGTCAACGAAGTTGCCGTATGTGGACCATATATCCTCCTCATCATCAAAATAATGCCTCATCATATGACTAGGCAACAAACGTGCAAGCTCCAACGTCCAACAATGGCATGAGTATGCCGTCTCGTCAAGTTTGTAAATGAGGGTATAGAGGTCCTAAGCCTTAAAGTACTACCAAATGTACGTGTGAAATTGACGAAAGATATGTGAACCATGACACAAAATGGCAACTCAAAATATCGATCGTAGAGCGACGATAATAGTACATGAGCGGCTCTCCCATGATCCTATCGTAGACAACAATACTATCAAAATGATGTCGTCTCGCTCACGATGATGATGCAAAGTCATACCATGGTGCTCAACTACTGAAGGGTAAAAGCAATAAGAATAATAACCCATGGTCGTGTGTGAACACTACCCAAAGTGCACAAGTATGTGAAAAAATGCCACAACCAGTGCTCAACACAAGCCCCACACGTGACTCATACGGGGTGCAATCATGTGTGAACAAGACCACAATAGATCCTTGAAAACACGCTCTCCCCTCACCCCCATGTAACATGCCTAACAATCACTAAAAATATGTGCGATCAATCGTCCAGACCTCAAATCCTCTCCGAATGTGCGTATGCAAAATTTGCATGGAAGCAGCCTCTTTCAATAGCAGTGTAGCAAAGGTGTGTACACGTGTGCAAGAAAATGGGATAAGGTTAATGGTGAAGATAACAGGCTGGGCAAATGAGCATAGAGTGTGGAATGAAAGAAGGCTTGAGTGCACAAAGTGCGGGAATCAAACCCTTGTGTCAAGAGCACGAATCGATCCAAACCCTAGAATAGGTGCCTCCTTTATTTTCCTCCCCTTTTTTCTTTTGCTCAAAACTTTCTTCTCGTGCCACCAGGCCCTAACGGTGCCTATTCTAGCCTAAAACCAAAACTTATAGTATCTTATCCAGTTTCGCTTTCAGATAAAGCAGCAAATCGGACGGTGAGACCCTATCTATCTGGAGTCCCTGAGCTGGAGGATGACACGATAGCCTTTGCCTTAAAGCACCTTCTTTTCTTGGCTCATTGCACAGATTAAGTCACCTCGGCCCGATAATTTGAGAGTCTCTACTTTCTGAGTACTACTAAATGATCGGAGGTACGCGTGTGCTTAGGATAGTTAGTAGATCATGGCACACCACCTATACTCGGCGTGAGCGGTTGACAAAGAACATTGCCTTTGCCATGATCCTTAGTGAACTGCCTGTTACAAGAGGGATAGTTCTCTAAGCACCACCTCGACAAGACCTTAGTGTTCATAGATTGATGTGTAGGACTTTGGAACATTATATTCCTCGATACAAGATCTCGATTGCTAGCCGAGCCTGCGACAATCTTTTGTTTTAGAATAATCATGAGGGATGGATGATGTCATACGCAGAATTAAGGCATTGGCTAGGGATGTCAACGAAGCACTTCATATATGGGTCACAACCACCATAGCCATTTTGAGGCAAGGGTAAAAACCTTGGAGAGGGAGTGTTGAATTGGACACATTCTATGGACGAGTAGTGTAACATATGCAAGGTATAGTAAGATAGATCTTGCCAAATTGAAGGTTAATGGTATAGCCTGAGATGGGAGGACATGAAAGCTTACCTCCATCAAAGGTTTTGTCCCCATGGAAGAGAAGATAAATGAGTTTATAGAGCTATCTCAAGCAGGCAAACCTACGGAGGCATATTATCAATCTTACGTAAGCCTAGTCTGATATGCTCTTCTGATGGAAGACGAGACCCTTCTCCATGGGTTTGTCAGAAGATTGGATCCTCCCTTGGATAGATTGGTCAAGAATGCGAAACTGTCTTTGTTAGCGGGGAAGCAATTACGATGGTGGTGGCTGAGGATTTTATGCATGTATTTCTATCTAAGGAGACCGTGTAGTAAAAGCCCTTTTTGCCCCCTCCTAAAGAGAGCTGCATCTAATTCTAGTATGCCAAATTCAAAGAGAAATAGGGGACAAGATCGGAGCCAAGTATGAAAAGCGAGTGGGCATAGTGGACATGATTCCTTCGCTAGAATGCCTTTGGATTTGTAGTTTTAGCCTAGGAAGGAGTATGAAGTGTTTTAGATGCAAGCAGCTATACTGGGACATTTGATGAATGGTTGTCCCAACGCACCGATTGATGTTACCTTTCCAACTATTTCTACTTCAAAATCCAGTCTAAATCAATTATGCAAGGACCTCCACCATAGAACTTGCTTAACAAGTCAAAGGAGGCAAGTTCTAGCCCAGTCTCAGCAACTTCTAATGCCATTATAATAGCTAACCCGAGAGGAAGAGGTAGAATTCGTTCAGTAGAGTAGAGCACTAGGGTCGAAACCAATGATTCTCACTAAGTTACACCCCATCTGATTTTTGAGGTAAGAATTTCAAGCTTTTTGTTGATTCAAGAAACGCTCATTCATTCATTCATTCATTCATTTCACTTGGATGTTGCATAAATTAGTAATTGACCAGAAGCAAGGCAGACCAATGCAAGTGGAATTGGCTAGTGGAAGTTACGTGCCAAAAGACAGATGTAATTCAGTTTTCCTTGGATGGGAACCTAGCCAAATGTTATCACAAAGGCACCATTTCCTTCATGGATCTTCACGTGAACAAGATGAAAGGAACTGGAGTAGTTTGAACTCCCACCCCGCAACCTGTAAAGGCACAGTAAAGTTATTGAAGGGACTCCAGAAGAAGCAAGCCATCTTGTAGATAAAGAGTTGCAAGGGAACCTTGTTGGTTAAGTCAGTATATACTGTGACATAGATTTAACTACAATACCCTCGACTCGTGTGGTGGATCATTAGAAAGAGTTCATTCTCGCAGCCCAACAATAGCGAATCTTGAGCTTATAAGATGGCAATCCCGAAAGCAACGGAGCTCGGGGAATAATCGAGATAACTGTTTGAGGAGAGCTTTGTTTGGCCCATTTGGATCCCCTTGCTATGTGGTGCTCGTTCTCTTTCAAAAGAAGAATGATGGGACTATGAGATTGTTTATTCAGGGTTAAATCGGCTTACTGTTAAGAATCGGCATCTTACTCCTAGAATGTGATGTTAGTAGATTGATCGCATAAAGGCCAGATACTTATAAAGATTGACTTAAACTTAGAATGTTATCATATCATAATATTCCTAAGATAGATTTTAATACATGGTATGCACATTACGAGTTCACGATAATGCTGTTGGGATTAAATAATTCCCCTACTAGCTATAATTGTCGAATGCAAAAAGAAAAAGAAAAAAAACCTTCAGAGAACATCACGATGATTTTATCTCGGTCTTCATTGATGAAATTCTAATTTGCTCGAAGAATGTAGCCAATCGCATGTGAAGTATGTGTCTCTTCAAAGTCCTGGAAAGCCTCCAGAAGCACAGACTTTTCTCTAAGAAGGGTGCGCGTACCTTCTTTACCATCAAATTGAATATCCAGGATCATAATGTCAAGAGATAGTATATTAGCTGATCCCGCCAAGGTGCAAAAGCGGCTATCGATTGGCTAGAACCAAAGATGATAAAGGAAGTCAAATGATTCTTGGGATTGATAAGATGGTATCTGATGTTCATATGCCAAGATTGTTTCTTCTTTGATGGCGCTTCTCAAGAAGGACATTCCATTCTAATGGTCCGCGATGTGCCAAAGTAACTTTGATATGCTGAGGGGTTGCTTGACTAATCCACTGGTGCTATAGCTAAGATCTCACGGGAGGAACAGTGATGTCTCGTGAGTGATGATGTAAAGTTGCTTGTCTTCTCGGGTTATAGATCATAAAATTTTAAAGCAGATTTTCAATAGAATGATGTTAAAATCACGCAAAGAAAATAAATACAAACACTTGGAGAGTTTGGTTTTAAAATCAAGTACAGGTTAGACAAGGAGAATGCGGTCATAGATATATTAGGTATGAAGGCCTCCTTACTTGCACGTTGAGATTGGATTAGATAAGTTCTTTATCCCTATTATCATATTGCTTAACCGCAAAAGTAAAGGCAACCCTAGAAGTAAAGAAAATTCATGGATTCACGTTAGAGGTGGATGCTCGTACTTCAATAATCAGTTTTGTGTTTTTCAAGATAAAGATCTTAGTAAGAGGATTCTAAAGAAAGCTCCTGACATGCCCCCGGCTAAGTGAAGACCGTCATGGCTACTACAAAGAAGCGTTTCTTTTAGCCTTGCAAAGGTGAAATGATGAAAACGCCAAGAAACGTGCATCCTATTTCACATATACAATTAGAATACATAAGCATGGATTCCATCATTAGATTTTTCTTCAGTTGATGCAGGACATGATTCCATCTTAGCCGTGTGGTAGATCGCTTGATGAAGGTCACTCATTGGATTCTATTGAAAAAGACTTATACTGCTCTTGGTGTTTGCTAAAAGTTTTTCCAAAGGATATATTCAGAGTTTACTTTAGAAGGATAGTTAGTGATCGGGGTGTTGAATTCACATCCCGGTCTTGGAATAAATGCTTTGAAGCTGTAGCTCTCTACATTTTGGTACTATCTAGAAACCGATGATTAGGTAGAGAGGGTAATCAAATACATTCCTCAAGCATTCCATGGATGGGAACCCAAAACATGGATGAATTCTCTACATTATTCGGTAGAATTTTCTTGCGGTGCATCTCATAGTAGATTGTGCAACACCATTGATTTGGTTCGACCCACTGGTGAGAGTGGAAGTCTTGAAGCAAATAGATAAAGTGGATTGTTCAATGCGGACTATAAAAAAGGATATCAAAGCTACTCAAGATAGAAAAAAGGATAGCCTATTGATCTCAAGTAGACTACTAGAGAATTTGATGAAGGTGATATGGTCTTCCTTGGTATACAACCCAACCAGAGAAGTTCCCTCTCCTTGGGGAAAGGTACAAGAAGTTTTTGCCCAGATATTATAAACCCTACATAAATATGAGGAAAGTTGGAGATTAAGTTATAGACTGTGCATGAATACGAGGAAAGTTGGAGATTGAGCTTGTGAACTTTTTCTTCCCTCCTCCATACTTGAAGATCCACAATGTATTTTCATGCGAGCTCATTTGAAGAAAGAAGAAGTATGTTCCAGATCCAAGTCATGTATTGAATGATGAGAAGGTAGGCCTAGATATATGAACACTCGTAATGCTCGATGCCATCATCCCTGACCCCTGACCCCTCAAGATCAGGCCCACATGATCTAGCTCACACACATCGCTATCACATATGTCAGCATCAGTGTCCATATCATCATGCATAAATATATGTGTATGTATCATCATGTGCACGTGTGTGTGATACATCAATATCATCATATGTGTGTGTGTAATAGATCATCATGTGTATGGGTTTATATAAGATACATCATCATCATCTAGATCCGTGCACCGATGTAGTCTACAGTATTAAGAAGAACGTAATCATGGCGGCTTAAGAGTGTGAGACACAAATATCGATCGTAGAGCGGCGATACTAGTGCATGAGCGGCTCTCCCATGATCCGATCGTAAACAGAAATACTATCAAAATGACGTCGTCTCGCTGTGACGATGATGATGCAAAGTCATACCATGGTGCCCAACTACTGAAGGGTAAAAGTAATAAGAATAATAACCCATGGTTGTGTGTGAACACTACCCAAAGTGCACAGGCGTGTGAAAAAATGCCACAAGCAATGCTCAACACAAGCCCCACATGTGACTCATACGGGGTGCAATCACGTGTGAACAAGACCCACAATAGATCCCTGAAAACACGCTCTCCCCTCACCCCCATGTAACATGCTTAACAATCACTAAAAATATGTGCGATCAATCGTCTAGACCTCAAATCCTCTCCAAATGTGCATATGCAAAATTTGCACGAAAGCAGCCTCTTTCAATACCAGTGTAGCGAAGGTGTACACGTGCAATAAAATGGGATAAGGTTAATGGTGAAGATAACGGGCTGGGCAAATGACCATAGAGTGTGGAATGAAAGAAGGCTTGTGTGCACAAAGTGTGGAATGAAAGAAGGCTTGTGTGCACAAAGTGTGGGAATCAACTTCCTTGTGTCAAGAGTGCGAATGGATCCAAACCCTAGAGTAGGTGCCTCCTTTATTTTCCTCCCCTTTTTTCTTTTGCTCAAAACTTTCTTCTCGTGCCACCGACCTCTAAGAGGCCCTAACGGTGCCTATTCTAGCCTAAAACCAAAACTTACAGTATCTTATCCAGTTTCACTTTCAAATAAAGCAACAAATCAGATGGTGAGACCCTATCTATCTAGAGTCCCTCAGCTGTCTCTGGAGGATGACACAATAGCCTTTGCCTTCAAGCACCTTCTTTCCTTGGCTCATTACGCAGATTAAGTCACCTCGGCCCGATAATTTGAGAGTCTACTTTCTGAGTACTACTGAATGATCGTGTTGAGATTCAAGCTTTGATGTCAGTGTGTGTCAGCTGTGCTATGTGCTGGCATGTTAGGTAGCAGCATGTGTGAGACATAAATGACTGCGTCCAGCTGGTCATAGTGTGCAGACATTAGCTAGGGTTAGATGTGTGTGGACACAACTCATAGTGTGTCTTGTATATTATGGATTATGGCTTTATGCATTGTGTGAGTAGGGAGTTGGCTTCCCTCCATGGTTAGGGTTTGCAATATACATTAAGGTTTGCTCTTGTGTGTGCGTCTCCTCTCCCTCTACCTATTTTTCAACATGGTATCAGAGCTTGGTGCTCTCTATTAGGGTTTATGAGTGAGTGAGAGAAGAGGGAGAAGAAGCTGTGAAGAAAAGCTATGAAGCTTGCCATTGTGCTGTGAAGCTTGGAGCACACCAATTTCTATCAGATCTGAGAGCTTGGCCTACCGGGTAAGGTCTACTAAACACCCTTGAGCAGATTGTAGGTGATTCAAGCAGAAATAAAGCAAATTAGGGTTGCCCAAAGCAAAGGAAAATTCTGGTTTTTTTGGAAGCTTTCCATTGAAGCTTGGAAGCGGTGATGTATGGTGAAATAAATGCAAATCTGGCAAAGAAACATGTATGTGACAAGGATGTATGTATTGGCAACTCATGTACAAGCCCTACAACTAATTTTGGAGCAAATTTGATGCATTTGAATGAGTGGAAAATTACTGGTTTTTGAGCTCTCACAAAATAGAGAAAAAGAGGTCAACTTTTGATGAAATTAAACCTGGTTTTTTGCAAAAATCAATTCATTGATGGGTTGTACACTTGCCTTGGAGTGTTAGGCATCAACACATGTGATCAATTGACAACAAAATCATTCCAAATCCTCTCTATAGCAGGCGGCACAACATCTACAGAGAAATAGAGCAGTTTTCATTGATTTTTGATGCGAGGAGGCCAAATACTACTTGTGTGGTTGATAAATTCCAAAATTGCCTTAGCAATTGGTTTTTTCATACACTAGAGAAGGAGGCTACATGATTTTTTGGAGCAATTATGCCTTATGGAGCTGGAAATGAGCTGATTAAACAGGCTGTCTATTGGTTGTAGTGAAACAGAGTGTGATTAATCGACTAATTACTCTCTAATCTTAAACAATTGGTCTAATTCCTTTTACATGGAGTTAGTGGACATCATTGCTAAGCTAATGAATGCTTGGTCTCTCAATTTGGACAAGGATTAAAGAAATTAGAGCAATTTTACTACTGGTTTTTTTGGTTTTTCTCAAAACAGAGAAGGGGGTTTGACAAAATTGGTATGTACACACCTTGGATGGTGTTGATATTCAACATTCAGGTTATTTAGGTGTCAATGAAAGTTATCCACACTTGATTGAACCACTACATTGCAATTTGGAGCTTTGGAAAGCACATCAAAACAGGGTATCTTGGACTGCGTGAGCCAGTTCATTTTGGATGTATACAATTTGATTTTCTACATCAAAATTGAAGTTTGTTGAATACTTTGGAGTATCTGGAACACTCATTAGAGTGTGGTTGAGCTGAGGAAGGCTCATTTATAGATTTGGAAGTGTGCGGAAGGTGTATTTGCATTGAGCAAATATGTCGAATAATCTAGTACAAATTGTGGGTGAAAAATTGGATAGGAAGAACTTCCACTCATGGAAGTACAAGATCAAAAGTTTTCTAAAGGGAAAAGGTTTTTGGAACCTCATTACAGGTGCTGAGCCAGAGCCAGAACTACCCCGACAACCTACATAGCAGTAGGTTATAGCTCATAAGCAATAGTCAGAAAGAGCATACAAAGTGTTGCATTATCTATCTATATGTATTTCGGATGCCATATTCATACACATACATGATGTTGAGAATCCCAAGGATGCATGGGATACATTGGTAAAGCTTTTTTGATACAGACATGAGTGCTCGCAAGTCTCAATTGCGAGACAACAGATTCATAATGTGAAATGGAATAGAAGGAGCATCCATGATTATGTACAAGAAATAAAGAAGTATGCAGATGCATTGGCAACAATCAATGCCCCCATGCTTGATGATGATTTGGTAGACATTACCTTGCGTGATCTTGGGGCAAGGAGTATGAATCTTTTGATACATCTATCTCGGTTCGGAGTATAGGTTTACCAGACTTTGATGAGTTGGTTTCACTCTTGCTTGTTGTTGAGGAAATCAAACTCAGTGACACTTTTCATGATGCATCTACTAGCCATGATGATAATGATAGAAATCAAGCTTTCTATTCACATAGAGGATCCAGAGGCAGGGGGAGATTTGCATCACGTGGCCGTGGTAATGGTCGTGGATGGCAAGACAGGTCACCACAATAGAATTTTCAGCCTACATATGGTGCTAGAGGTGGTCATGGATATACACCTCAGAGAGGCAGAGGTAATCCTCGTGGTGGTAGAGGACGTTGGCAAGGTCAACAAACATCTATGCACGATGTGGAATGCCATTATTGTGGAAAATTTAGTCATATGGCACGTGATTGTTTTCGCAAACAAAATGATTTGAGAGGGGGTAGAGGACAACATGGTGGACATTATGCACAACATGGTGAAAATTATGCATCAAGCAGTAATGATGGCAGCACAAATCACTTGTTTGCCATGAAACATGTTGTGGGATCTATGATGACAAATGCTAAAAATGATGACACTTGGTATATATGGACTCTGGAGCATCAAACCATATGACTTGTCATGGTGAATGGTTTGAGCATATGAAGCCTATGGATGTGAAAGGCTATGTGGAGATAGGAGATGATACCCAGCATGCCATTACACATGTTGGAAGTGTACCATTGGTTATGCACAATGGTAAACAAAGTCTATGGCAGATGTCTTGTATGTACCTTCTATTACAAAAAGTTTGGCCTCAGTTGGTCAAATGGTGGAACAGGGGTTACAGGTTTGTTTCAACGAGCATGGTTGCTTCGTTGAGGATTTCAAAAATGGATGTAGAGTCATTGCCAAAGGAAAGAAAGAAGGCAGATTATTTAAGCTGGATGCTGGGATTCTTGAGTTGAAATCAGCCATGTTCTCTAAAAGCTGAAATGTGGTACAGGACATTGACATGTGGCATAAGAGGATTGGACATGTGAATATACAAAGGCTAAAGAACATGCAGGCAAGAGGCATTGTTAGTGGGCTACCTAGATTCAAGTATGATGGGAATATGCATGCTTGTGAAGCCTGTCAATTTGGAAAGCAGACAAGGTTGCCATTTCCTAGAGAAGGCAACATAAGTACCAGGCTACTTGAGATAGTACATAGCGATGTATGGGGTCCTGCACAAAACCCATCCATTAAAGGCAGTTTATATTATGTGACATTCATTGATGATTTCAGCAGAATGACATGGATTTACTTTCTGAGAGAGAAAAGTGAAGTGTTGGGAAAGTTTATGGATCTCAAAGCTTTTGCAAAGAAGCAATATGGCTCTTGGATTAAATGTTTGAGGACAGATGGAGGTGGTGAATACACCTCACATGCTTTTGAGCATTTCTTGAGAAAGTATGGCATAAGAAGGCAGTTGACTTGTAGGTATACACCGCAACAAAATGGTGTTGCTGAGAGGAAGAATAGAGTCATTTGTGAAGTGTCCAGGGCAATGCTCAATAAAAAGAGCATGCCAGATTATTATTGGTTGGGCAAAAGCATGTGCCACTGCAGTGTATATACTAAATAAGACACCTACAGCAGCCATACATGGAAGTACACCAGAGATGCCGCTTACAGGTTTTAGGCCAGACATTGGACACCTCAAAGTGTTTGGATGCATAGCTTATGTACATGTGCCTGACGAAAGAAGGAGGAAGTTGAATCCTAAGGCAGAACAGTGTGTGTTTGTTGGATATGCACAGGATCGTAAGGCATACAAATGTTACAATCCACAAACTAGGCAAGTGGTTATCTCACGAGATGTGGTATTGTTTGATGAACTTGCTAGTTGTTGGTACAAAGCAAAGGATGAGGGTGTCATTAAGTCTCTTGAAGCTGATGTGCACAAGCAAGTTCTAGTTCTACTTCTATGTCTGGGCTAGTAGAGTCAGAGAGTAGCACTGTACGTCCATGGTTAGGATGTTTGAGACATAAGAGTGTGAGCACTGGGAGTAGTGCTGTGGATAAAGGAAAAAAGAAAGTTGAAGGAATTGGAATTACAGGTTATGAGTCATCACGTTCAGAGAGTTTGGATGAGGAGCTTGGCATATCCATTTTAAGCACACCTGGTGCAAGGCCAGGATAGATATGTGCCACCACATGCTAGAGTGACAGGTGTTCAGAGTGATCCGCATGCATTGCATAGATCCCAAAGGGTCAGATATCCAGTTTGACAGGTTGACATATTGTGATTTTGCTATGCATTACGCATATATGACTTCTTTGGTGAAGCATGTGAAACCTACATGCTATACAGAAGCTATTGGAAAGCATGTATGGGAGAAGGCAATGGATGTTGAGATGGACGCATTGGTTCATAATGATACATGGGATTTGGTTGCATTACCACAAGACAAAAATGTTATTGGTTGTAAATGGGTTTACAAAGTGAAATGCAAGTCGGACGGTTCCATTGAGCGACGTAAAGCAAGATTGGTGGCTAAGGGTTATGCACAAACCCAAGGCTTGGACTATGATGAAACATTTAGTCTAGTGGCAAAGATGGGAACAGTGAGAGTAGTCATTGCTATGGCAAATGGTTAGGAAATGCATCAAATGGATGTGAAAAATGCATTTCTAAATGGTGATCTACAAGAAGTGTATATGGCACAGCCAGAAGGGTATGTACACCCAAAGTATCCCACTCATGTATGCAGATTGAAGAAGGCATTATATGGTTTGAAGCAAGCACCTCGTGCTTGGAGTGATAAGATAAGCAGATATCAGGTTTCTACAGCAAATTCTTCACTCTATGTGAAGAAAACAGATCATGGGATTGTCTTACTTGTCATCTATGTGGATGACTTGATTATCACAGGTGATCATGGTATAGATGTGATGCATGTCAAGAAAGCATTGAGTGGGTAGTTTGACATGAAAGACTTGGGTGAATTGAGATACTTTCTTGGAATTGAAGTGATCAAAGACCATGCAGGTACATGGTTAGTGCAACGCCAATATGCATTGGATATGTTGGCAAAATATGGGATGACAGGGTGTAAGCCAATGAGTACACCTTTGGAGCAGAATGTGAAGTTGCGGACTGATTTTGGTGAGGAGTTGGATGATCCATCTATGTACAGAAAGATGGTAGTCTCATTTGCACGACTATCACACGCCTGGATTTGAGTTATGTGATGGGGCTAGTAAGCCAATTTATGCAGAGCCCCAGAAAACCTCATTTGGATGTAGTGAGACGCATTATGCGGTATGTAAAGACCACTGCACATTATGGTCTTCTTTATGAGAGTGGTGAAGGCTTGGATATACATGGCTACATAGATGCTGATTGGGCAGGTAGCTCATATGATAGGAGATCTACTAGTGGTTATGCCTTTACACTTGAAAGTGCCATGGTGAGTTGGAGTAGCAAGAAGCAACCTACATTTGCTTTATCCAGTACAGAATATAGGGGTGCAACCATTGCTACTTGTGAAGGAATATGGTTAAAGAATCTCTTAGCTAATTTGGGTGAGCCTATTGATGGCAAAGTTGTCATTCATTGTGACAACATGAGCAGTATACAGTTAGCCAAGAATCTAGTGTTTCATACACGGACCAAACACATAGAGGTCCATTATCACTTTTTCAGAGAGAAGGTGCTAGATGGTACAGTGGATCTACAGTATGTGAAGACTAAGGAGCAGGTGGCTGACATCTTTACAAAGCGACTTAGCAGGGAGAAGTTTGAGTACTTCCGTAGTACTATGTTGGGAGTACATGGGATGAGCTTGAGGGGGAGTGTTGAGAGCTTTGATAGCCCAAGCTCATCTACATCTTCATCTATGGTAGCACATCATGAGCTTGAGAGGGGCTGTTGAGATTCAAGCTTGATGTCAGTGTGTGCTAGCTGTGCTATGTGCTGGCATGTTAGGTAGCAACATGTGTGAAACATAAATGACCACGTCCAACTGGTCATAGTGTGTGACATTAGCTAGGGTTATATGTGTGTGGACACAACTCATAGTGTGTCTTGTGTATTATGGATTATGGCTTTATGCATTGTGTGAGTAGGGAGTTGGCTTCCCTCCATGGTTAGGGTTTGCAATATACATTAGAGTTTGCTCTTGTGTGTGTGTCTCCTCTCCCTCTACCTGTTTTTCAATAGATCGAAGGTACGCATGTGCTTAGGATAGTAAGTAGATCATGGCACACCCCATAGTTGGCATGAGCAATTGGTAGAGAACATTGCCTTTGCCATGATCCTTAGTGAACTGCCTGTTATACAAGAGGGATAGTTCTCTAAGCACCACCACGACGAGACCTTAGTGTTCATAGATTGATGTGTAGGACTCTGGGGAATTATATTCCTTGATACAGGATCTCGATTACTAGCTGAGCCTGCAACGATCTTTTGTTTTAGAATAATCATGAGGGATGGATGATGTCATACCCAGAATGAAGGCATTGGATAGGGATGTAAAGGAAGCACTTCATATATGGGTCACAACCACCATAGCCATTTCGAGGCAAGGGTAAAAACCTTGGAGAGGGAGTGTTGAATTGGACAGATTCTATGGACAAGTAGTGTAACATATGCGGGGTACAGTAAGATGGATCTTTCCAAATTGAAGGTTAATGGTATAGCCTGAGAAGGGAGGACATGAAAGCTTACCTCCATCAAAGGTTTTGTCCCCCTGGAAGAGAAGATAAATGAGTTCATAGAGCTATCTCAAGCAGGCAAACCTACGGAGGCATATTATCAATCTTATGTAAGCCTAATCTGATATGCTCTTCCAATGGAAGACGAGACCCTTCTTCATGGGTTTGTCAGAAGATTGGATCCACCCTTGGATAGATTGGTCAAGAATGCAAAACTGGCTTTCTTAGCGGCGGGGAAGCAATTATGATGGTGGTGGCTGAGGATTTTATGCATGTATTTCTATCTAAGGAGACCGTGTAGCAAAAGCCCTTTTTGCCCCCTCCTAAAGAGAGCTCCATCTAATTCTAGTATGCCAAATTCAAAGAGAAATAGGGGACAAGATCGGAGCCAAGTATGAAAAGCGAGTGGGCACAGTGGACATGATTCTTTCACTAGAATGCCTTTGGATTTGCAGTTTTAGCTCGAGAAGGAGTACGAAGTGTTTTAGATGCCAGCAGTTACTGGGACATTTGATGAATGGTTGTCCCAACGCACCGATTGATGTTACATTTCCAACTCTTTCTACTTTAGAATCCAGTCTAAATCAATTATGCAAGGACCTCCACCATAGAACTTGCTTGACAAGTAAAAGGAGGCACGTTCTAGCCCAGTCTCAGCAACTTCTAATGCCATTATAATAGCTAACCCCAGAGGAAGAAGGAAGAGGTAGAATTTGTTCAGTAGAGTGGAGCACCACGGTCGGAACCGCAGTTCTCACTAAGTTACACCCCATTCGATTTCCGAGGTAAGAATTTCAAGCTTTTTGTTGAGTCAAGAAACGCTCATTTATTCATTCATTTCACTTGGATGTTGCATAAATTAGTAATCAACCAGAAGCAAGGCAGCAGACCACCAATGCGAGTGGAATTGGCTCTAGTGGAAGTTACATGCCAAAAGACGGATGTAATTCAGTTTTCTTTGGATGGGAACCTAGGCAAATGTTATCACAAAGGCACCATTTCCTTCATGGATCTTTACGTGAACAAGATGAAAGGAACTAGGGTAGTTTAAACTCCCACCCCGCAACCTGTAAAGGCAGTAAAGTTATTGAAGGGACTCCATAAGAAGCAAGCCATCCTGCAGATAAAGAGTTGCAAGGAAACCTTGTTGGTTAAGTGAGTATATACTGTGACGCAGATTTAACAACAATACCCTCGACTTGTGAGGTGGATCATGAGAAAGAGTTCATTCTCGGAGCCCAACAATAGCGAATCTTGAGCTTATAAGATGGCCATTCCGAAAGCAATGGAGCTCGGGGAATAATTGAGATAACTGTTTGAGGAGAGCTTTGTTTGGCCCATTTGGATCCCCTTGCTATGTGGTGCTAGTTCTCTTTCAGAAGAAGAATGATGGGACTATGAGATTGTTTATTCAAGGTTAAATCAGCTTACTGTTAAGAATCGGCATCTTACTCCTAGAATGTGGTGTTAGATTGATCACATAAAGGCCGAATATTTATAAAGATTGACTTAAACTTAGGATGTTATCATATCATAATATTCCTAAGATAGATTTTAATACATGGTATGCACATTACGAGTTCACAATAATGCTGTTGGGATTAAATAATTCCCCTACTAGCTATAATTGTTGAATGCAGAAAGAAAAAGAAAAGAAACCTTCAGAGAACATCCGCATGATTTTATCTCGATCTTCATTGATGAAGTTCTAGTTTGCTCGAAGAATGTAGCCGATCGCATGTGAAGTATGTGTCTCTTCAAAGTCCTGGAAAGCCTCCAGAAGCACAGACTTTTCTCTAAGAAGGGTGCGTGTACCTTCTTTACCATCAAATTAAATATCTGGGATCATAATGTCAAGAGATAGTATATTAGCTGATCCCGCCAAGGTGCAAAAGCAGCTATCGCTTGGCCAAAACCAAAGACGATAAAGGAAGTCAAATGATTCTTGGGATTGATAAGATGGTATCCGATGTTCGTATGTCAAGATTGTTTCTCCTTTGACAGCGCTTCTCAAGAAGGACATTCCATTCTAATGGTCCACGATGCGCCAAAGTAACTTTGATAAGCTGAGGGGTTGCTTGACTAATCCGCTGGTGCTATAGCTAAGATCTCACGAGAGGAACAGTGATGTCTCGCGAGTGATGACCTAGAGTTGCTTGTCTTCTTGGGTTACAGATCATAAAATTTTAAAGCAGATTTTCAACCAGAATGATGCTAACATCATGCAAAGAAGATAAATACAAACACTTTGAGAGTTTGGTTTTAAAATCAAGTATAGGTTAGACAAGGAGAATGCGGTCACAGATATATTATGTAGGAAGGCCTCCTTACTTGCACGTTGAGATTAAGGAAGAGATTGGATTAGATAAGTTCTTTATCCCTATTGTCATATTGCTTAACCGTCGCAAAAGTAAAGGCAACCCTAGAAGTAAAGAAAATTCATGGATTCACATTAGAGATGGATGCTTGTACTTCAATAATCGGTTATGTGTTTTTCAAGATAGAGATCCTAATAAGAGGATTCTAAAGAAAGCTTGTGACATGCCTAGTGATGAAGACCGTCATGGCTACTACAAAGAAGCGTTTCTTTTAGCCTTGCAAAGGTAAAATGACAAAAATGCCAAGAAACGTGCATCCTATTTCACATATACAATTAGAATACATAAGCATGGATTCCATCATTAGATTTTTCTTCAGTCGATGCAAGACATGATTCCATCTTAGCTATGTGGTAGATCGCTTGAGATGAAATTCGCTCATTCGATTCTATTGAAAAAGACTTATACTGCTCTTGGTGTTTGCTAAAAGTCTTTCCACCAAAGGATATATTCAGACTTTACTTTAGAAGGATAGCTAGTGATCGGGGTGCGAAATTCACGTCCCGCTCTTAGAATAAATGCTTTGAAGCTGTAGCTCTCTAGATTCTGGTACTATCTAGAAACCGATGATTAGGCAGAGAGGGTAATCAAAGACATGTTGAGAAAACGTGGTGCTCATGCTAGATCAAGTGTGTGGAGGAAAAGAGCTCACAAAATACAAGAACAATCTCTTGCTTATTAAGTTGTTTATGAATACAACTACGACTTGCTCAATTACAAAATGCCTCATAGCTCCACCTTTAAATAGGTGAGCAAGTGGACCTTAAGTCCATTCACACTCACACCCTTCTCTCGCCCTTCTACATAACCTTAGTCCCTTAATACCTCCCCTCAATACCAACTATGAAAGGATGGAATAGGTGGTATTAGACATAGGATGCCTTTATAACATTAGGCATACAAGGTTTGGAATATAGGTGTGATTACATTGAGAATTAAAACAATTTCTCAGCAGAAGTAGAGACTGATACAAAGTTTGCCTCTGACTCTTTGTTAGGACATTTAGATGTGATATGTCCCGTTTGTTTACACTTATTACATTTCATTTTGTTGGGATATTTGATCCAACATTTATTTGCCAAATGTCCCACCTTTTTGCAATGGGCACATCTTACTTTGACCACTTGATGTGACAAAGCTTGTTCGATAGTCGATGAAGTGGTTGCATTTGAAGATTCAGCTACTCCCTTTGGCCTCTTTTCTTCATCAAGACATGAATGACTCCTTTGAGGGTGGGATTAGGTATGTTCTTCAGGGTGGTGACCAAGGTGGGGTACACCTTCTTGACTACTTTGAGCAAAACAGCCACTGCATCATCTTCATCCATTCTCGCATTCACTGATGCAAGTTGAGCCATAAGGCCCCTTCAAGTGAGAGATGAAGGCTCCAATGCTATCTCCCTCTTTGAGTTCCAAGCTAAAAAAATTGATTTTGAGTGAGATCTTGGAATTCTTACCACGAGCTCCATAGAGCTTATCAAGCTCATCCCATTTTTCCTTTGCAGTCGGAAGCTGGTCCACATGGTGGATGAGTGCCTCATCAAGATGAAGCATGATGATGGCTTGTGCCTTCTCATCATCTTCAATATCTTCAGCCTTTGTTTGATCAATGTCCTTAGTGCCAGAGATGAATGGCCAAAAGCCTTTGGACATCATCTTATACTTGACAAGGACTTGCCAAGTGTGGAAGCCCTCTCTCGAGAACTTCTTGATTTGAGTGTTGTCCTTTGACATTGGGTATTGAAAGAGATTATGAGAGAGTAATGGGCTAATTATGAAGAAGAAAAAACCAAAAATTTATGATATTTAGGCTTAATTAGAAAGAGAGAGGCTTATGAGAGTGCAACAACCCTAATCAAGTTGAGAATGTTGCATAAATAGGAGATTAAAATAGTAATTTTTATGATTTAGCACTTAGGGTTTGTGCTTAATTACTAATTTTGATGGGGATTAGCTGCATTAGTGTTAAAGAACACTTTGGTTGGTGATTAAGATCACCATTAGTGTGTGTAGAAAACATAATTAGTGCTTAAAAGCATATTTTTATTGTCTAATGACACTTATTTTGGTGATTAGTTCACCATTAGTGTTTAATAACACTATTAGTGTTTAATAACACTATTAGTGTTTAAGAACACTTTATAATAACGTCCCTTTTTGGATTAATAGCTTAATTAGTGTTAAACAACATAATTAGTGCTTAAAAGCACACTTTGAAAAGCTTTGAAAGCTTGAAAGTTGATGTTGATGGTGAAGCTTGTTGAGAATGAGGTTTATGTTGAGAATGAGGTTTATGGATACCTCATGTGGATGGCCACTCTTCGAAATCAAGATGAAGGTTCAGCAACACTCATTCAAATCATCACTTGAGTTATTAGAGCAAGGGAGAAGTAGATTAGTGAAAAAAATCACTATTAGCAAAGCTTGAGCAAGCTTTCATGGAGAAAGAGAAGAGGTGCTTGGTTTTTTGTCTACAGTCGACGCGTCAGTGCGTTGTTGAAGCTTAAACTTGAGCTGTGGAGTCACCACTCAATGGGCTAGCCCTCAAGCCTCTTGCCTTATGGTGGCCTACAGCCGACGTATGGCTGTACGGCTAGCATTGCAGCTGAAAACGGTGCCGTCTCCCTCAGTGGGCAATGCCACAACAGCGCAGGATCTTTCCTCTCAATTGGCCATACGAATGCATTTGCCTAGGCCTCCTCTACATCTCCCATGAAGAAATCTCTGAGAGTTATGCCCTCTACAAGCTGGTAGAGCTCCTCCACTGCCAGGGGGTTGAGCTCCACAAGTAGAAGATAAGGGAAAATGAGGAAAAAATGACCTAATCTACACCACAAGAGTCCATCAACCTAGGCTCTGATACCATGTTGAGAAAACGTGGTGCTCATGCTAGATCAAGTGTGTGGAGGAAAAGAGCTCACAAAATACAAGAACAATCTCTTGCTTATTAAGTTGTTTATGAATACAACTAGGCCTTGCTCAATTACAAAATGCCTCATAGCTCCACCTTTAAATAGGTGAGCAAGTGGACCTTAAGTCCATTGACACTCACACCCTTCTCTCACCCTTCTACATAACCTTAGTCCCTTAATAAGACATTCTTCGAGCATTCCATGGATGGGAACCCAAAACATGGATGAATTCTCTACATTCGGTAGAACTTTCTTGCAGTGCATCTCATAGTAGATTGTGCAACACCATTGATTTGGTTCAACCCACTGGTGAGAGTGGAAGTCTTGAAGCAAATAGATAAAGTGGATCGTTCAATGCAAACTATAAAAAAGGATATCAAAGCTACTCATGATAGAAAAAAGTAGCGTGTTGATCTCAAGTAGACTACTAGAGAATTTGATGAAGGTGATATGGTCTTCCTTGGTATACGACCCAACCAGAGAAGTTCCCTCTCCTTGGGGAAAAGTACAAGAAGTTTTTGTCCTGATATTATAAACCCTACATAAATATGAGGAAAGTTAGAGATTAAGTTATAGACTGTGCATGAATACGAGGAAAGTTGGAGATTGAGCTTGTGAACTTTTATTCCCTCCTCCATACTTGAAGATCTAGGATTTATTTTCATGCGATCTCATTTGAAGAAAGAAGCGAGTGGGCACAATGGACATGATTTTTTCCCTAGAATGCCTTTGGATTTGTAGTTTTAGCACAGGAAGGAGTATGAAGTGTTTTAGATGCGAGCAGCTACTGGGACATTTGATGAAAGGTTGTCCCAACGCACCGATTGATGTTACCTTTCCAACTCTTTCTACTTTTAGAATCCAGTCTAAATTAATTATCAAGGACCTCCACCATAGAACTTGCTTGACAAGTAAAAGGAGGCAAGTTCTAGCCCAGTCTCAGCAACTTCTAATGCCATTATTGAAAGAGTGCACAGAGCGGAAGCAGAGTGGCACTAGAATGTGCTGAACAGAGAGTGCAAGAGAGAGAGAGATATGGAGCAAACTATGCTGAATATACTGAACCAAAGCAGTCCGAAGCAAGAGACAGTGATAGTCTCATAAGTGAGGGAGCAAATAAGTACAAGACTCTATGAAAAATGAGAGGCCAGCACCCACTATTTATAGTGGGGAAGAGCTGGCCGACTGGAGCATAGAAACAGGTCGACTGGAGCTGTTGGACATGGCTCCCTAGAAAAATGCCAGAATGGTTGGGAAAAATCCCAGAAAAATACTAAAAAAGGGGTGGCCAGCCCACAAGCAAGGGCCAAACAAAAGGGGACCAAATGGGCACCATACAGAGCAGAAACTAGGGATGAAAGTGCTAACACCCCCTCTCAGCACCAGATGCTGAACAAACTCCGAGAATCCAAAGATGAGGAGCCAAGGAAGCCTGAGAAACCGGCTTGGTGAACAAATCTGTAGCATTCTCCGCGGAAGGACAATACTCCAAACGCAAATCTCCAGCAAGAACCCGTTTTCACGAACATAGTGATACTGAATCTCAATGTGTTTTGTACGAGCATGAAACACAGGGTTCTTGGCAA
Source organism: Cibotium barometz (assembly GCF_041138505.1). Lineage (NCBI taxonomy): Eukaryota > Viridiplantae > Streptophyta > Polypodiopsida > Cyatheales > Cibotiaceae > Cibotium > Cibotium barometz. The sequence continues at coordinate 11,287,337 of NC_141065.1, read as the reverse complement.
TGGCGATGCAACTCTGATTGTCACACCAAAGAAGAGTAGATCCGGTAGGAGGACAGCCAAGCTCCTCCATTAATCTCCGCAACCATATCGCCTCACATGCAGCATAGCAAACTGCACGGTACTCCGCCTCGATAGAGGAAAGCGCCATAGTAGGCTGCTTTTTACTGCTCCAAGAAATGGCTCCAGACCCAAGTGAAAAAACACAACCAGTGGTCGAACGCCGTGTATCTGGATCTCCAGCCCAGTCTGAGTCAGACCATCCAACAAGAGTGCGTCTTTGGCCATAAAAGATGCCAAAATCCAGAGTGCCATGTAAGTACCGAAGAACTCTGAGAGCACACCGCCAATGCTGCTGACGGGGTTTGGATGAGAAGGAACTCAATAAACTGACTGCGAAGCATATGTCCAATCGGGAGTAGGTCAACCATACCAAACAACCGACGAGAACCCGATACTGTCCCTGATCAGTCCCTGGAGAAGCATCAACAAGTGAAGAAAGCTTCTCACCAATATCCAAAGGAGAAGATATTGGTTTGCACCCAGTCATCTGAAATCTGTCGAGAATCTCCCGAGTGTACTTCTGCTGAGAGAAGAAAATGCCCTTCGAGGTCTGCCAAATCTCAAAGCCAAGAAAATAGTGCAAGAGGCCCAGATCCGTCATCTCAAACTCTGTCTCCAAAGCATCCATAACAGAACGGATCCGCACAGAATAAGAACCTGTAAAGATGAGGTCATCAACATAGACCACAATGATAATAATCAACCCCCTCTCAAGGAGGATATAAAGGTTCGAATCTGCATGAGAGCGGTGCAGGCCAAGCTTCTGAAAGAACTCATCAATCCGCTGGTACCAAGCCCGCGGAGCCTGCTTTAGACCATATAAAGCCTTCTTCAGCCGGTACACATGATCCTGTTTGCCCGGAACAACAAATCCTGGCGGCTGATCAACATAAACCTCCTGTGTAAGCACTCCATTCAAGAAAGCTGACTTGACGTCCATCTGGAAAACGGGCCATCTATGATGTCCTGCAAGTGCAAGAACGGTGCGAATGGTAGTCATCCGGGCGCGAAGGTCTCATCAAAGTCGACACCAGGGCGCTGAGCATAACCCTTGGCAACCAACCTCGCCTTGTGCTTGTCCAAGCTGCCATCAGCTCGGAACTTTGATTTGAAAATCCAATGCACACCAATCACCTTACGCTGCAGAGGCCGAGGCACCAAAATCCAAGTGCCATTCCGTTCGATAGCATCCAGCTCTGACTGCATAGCATGACGCCAAGACTCATGTGAAAGAGCCTCGTCTACAGAAGTGGGATCAGAAGGACCATTAATGATTGTAGACATAAGAGCATAATTAACAAACATGTTGCCCTCATGAATTTGTTTCCCTGTAACTCTGGAAGAACGCCGAAGAGAACCAGGCGGAGGAGCAGAAGGAAGCTCACGTAACCCAGAGTCACGAACTGTCTGATAATACCAACCAGGTACAGATCTGCTCAAACTCGCCGGAGGAGGAGCAGGGTCATCATCATCTGACTGAGAATCCTCAGCTGGAGGTGTAACAGTAACAGCGGGAGCAGGAGGAGGAGTAGGAGGAGGAGAAGGAGGTGCAGGAAGAAGAAGCTCACCACCCCCCATCTGAAGATGTAGGAGTCTCGTCGAACACCACATCACGGCTCACAACAGCTTTACCGGCTTGAGGATCATAAAGACGATATGCCTTGGACACAGTGCTGTATCCGAGAAAAGTCATGCGCTGAGACTTCGAGTCCAACTTGGAGCGGTGCTCCTTAGGCACATGAACATACGCGGTACATCCAAATATTCGGAAATGAACAACCGAGGGCTTCTCACCATGGAAAGCCTCATATGGAGTTTTGTCGGGAAGAGCAGCAGTAGAAGACCTATTCTGAATGTAGACAGCAGTGGAAGCCGCCTCAGCCCAGAAATGTCGAGGTAATGAAGAATGCTCAAGCATAGCACGGGCCATCTCCATAATGGTCCTATTCTTCCTCTCGGCAACTCCATTCTCAGATGGAGTATATGCTGTAGTAAGCTGTCTCCGAATGCCATGTGTCTTGCAATATTGCTGAAACTCCTGGGATGTAAACTCACCCCCTCCATCGGTCCTGAGAGCCTTGACCGAGTGACCGGTCTCTTTTTCCACCTCGGCTTTCCAATCACAGAAGTGATGAAAAGTCTCATCCTTGGTCTTCAGAAAGAAAACCCAAGTATATCTGGTAAAATCATCCACCATCACACGAGCATGTACAACGCCTTACTCAAAGACGCGGTACTCATAGGACCACATAAGTCTGCATGAATGAGAGCAAGTGATGTCGAAGATCTGTGTGTCGCCTCCTTCGAAAAGGCGGCTCGGTGTTGCTTCCCCTGTAAACAAGAGGAACAAGCAGAAGACGGAGCCTTGATGGTTGGTAATCCATCAACCAACCCATCCTTCGAAGCTCGCTGCAGAAGCTGATAGCTCAAATGGCCAAACCGAGCATGCCAAAGAGCAGAAGAAGCACCAGAAGAAAGCAGAGCGGTCAGTTTGTAGAGACCACTATCTTGGACTCCCTGAGCCAAGATGCTACCAGTCGCTTTATCACGAATGGTAATCTCATAACAAGAAGAGATCACCTCCGCACCCTGAGCTGTAAGAGCACTTACTGACAAAAGGTTAAAAGCCAAATCTGGAATATACAAAACGTCAGAGAAGTACCTCTTGTCCTCTTCAGAACGGAAGATGGGGATAGTGCCATGACCATGCACTGGCACAGAAGAAGAATCACCCAGAGTGATCTTGCCTGATCTGGCAGTGAAGTCCTCGAACCAACCTCGATGGGGTGTCATATGAGCAGTAGCACCGCTATCAACAATCCAAGACCGTGACTGAGAAGTCACAAGAGCAAGTATACGCGCCGAGTACCTACTAAGAGAAGTATTCCATCATCCTTCTTGGGTTGAGACACCGCCGTTGAGGAAGAGTTCTTTGCTGCTTCATCACGCTTCTTCTTGTGACATTGGGGTGACTTGTGACCCTTCTTGCCACAATAATGACATTCAATGTCCTTATTCTTTGAAGATTTGTTGTCTTTATCCTTATCGGAATCCTTGGAGTTCTTGTCAGAACCCCCTTTACCTTTCTTTTGTTGAGACTTCCCTTTATCTCGTGCTGCCAAAGCTCTATCAAGGCCACCGGAGGTGCCAGTCCGCTCCTCAAAGCGAGACTCTATCTGCATAATGGAGGGGAGAACTTCCTCCCAAGTAACTGGAATAGGACGAGGAGAAGAAACCAGAGACTGAAAGTATGCATCAAACCTCTCTGGAAGTTTGGAGAGCAACCGAATAGCCATATCCTCTGTGGAGATGTCCTTGCCACAAACAGCAAGCTCGTCCCGGAGATCTTTCATCTTCGAGATGAAAGCAGATAAAGATGGAAACGCAGAAACTGATAAGTTCATAAGTTGCTTTTCCAATGCCAAAATCCGACCCGAAGACTTAATCTCATAGAGATCTGCAAAAGCCTTCCAAACTTCATGTGCAGCATCTGCTGTACGCACATGAGAGAGAACAGCATCCTGACAGTTGAACATCAGGAAGGAGAAAACACGTCGATCATTCGACTGCCAAATATCAATCTGTGCCTGAGTCACACCACCGGAAGCAAGGGTGGGAGGGGTGGCATTGGCTGGTGTAACAAGCCAATCCCAGAGATCCACGCCACGCAAGGCCGATTTCACCTTCACCTTCCATAGGGTGTAGTTGGAACCATCCAACTTGGTAGACTCAGCAAACATATGAAGAGAAGTGGGAGCAGCCATCACAAGAGCTTGGGCTCAATCTCAAGAAATGCACAATCTCTGAAGAAAAGGTGTCCTCCACAGGTACCAAGAGTGCCACCAAAGCCTGCAACACCACAAGCCCCCTCTGCAAAGGGAAAGGACCACTGGAGAGGAAAATGCAGCAATGAACAAGTGCTGTCCTGTAGAAAACAGGCCGCTTGCAGTCCAATCTCCAAGTGGGCAATGAAACGCTGATCTCCAAGAGCCAGACGGCTGAATCGGTGAAGCCAATCTGAAGAAAAAATGACCAGCAGAGTGCTGTCCAAAAAACGCAGTAGCAAAGGCTATGGATCTGGAAGAAAACGCAGAGGAGAAGGTGCTGAAAACAGGGTTGAATCTGGGGCAGCAGAAAGGTTGCTAAACCTGGAGTGATGATACCATGAAAGAGTGCACAGAGCGGAAGCAGAGTGGCACTAGAATGTGCTAAACAGAGAGTGCAAGAGAGAGAGAGATATGGAGCAAACTATGCTGAATATGCTGAACCAAAGCAGTCCCAAGCAAGAGACAATGATAGTCTCATAAGTGAGGGAGCAAATAAGTACAAGACTCTATGAAAAATGAGAGGCCAGCACCCACTATTTATAGTGGGGAAGAGCTGGCCGACTGGAGCATAGAAACAGGCCGACTGGAGCTGTTGGACATGGCTCCCTAGAAAAATGCCAGAATGGCTGGGAAAAATCCCAGAAAAATACTAAAAAAGGGGTGGCTAGCCCAGAAGCAAGGGCCAAACAAAAGGGGACCAAATGGGCACCATACAGAGCAGAAACTGGGGATGAAAGTGCTAACAATTATAATAGCTAACTCCAGAGGAAGAAGGAAGAGGCAGAATTCGTTCAGTAGAGTGGAGCACCATAGTCGGAACCACAGTTCTCACTAAGTTACACCCCATCCGATTTCCGAGGTAAGAATTTCAAGCTTTTTGTTGATTCAAGAAATGCTCATTCATTCATTCATTCATTCATTTCACTTGGATGTTGCATAAATTAGTAATCGACCAGAAGCAAGGCAGACCAATGCGAGTGGAATTGGCTAGTGGAAGTTACGTGCCAAAAGATGGACGTAATTCAGTTTTCCTTGGATGGGAACCTATCCAAATGTTATCACAAAGGCACCATTTCCTTCATGGATCTTCACGTGAACAAGATAAAAGGAACTGGAGTAGTTTGAGCTCCCACCCCGCAAATTGTAAAGGCAATAAAGTTATTGAAGGGACTCTAGAAAAAGCAAGCCATCGTGCAGATAAAGAGTTGCAAGAGAACCTCGTTGGTTAAGTGAGTATATACTGTGATGTAGATTTAACTACAATACCCTCAACTCGTGAGGTGGATCATGAGACAGAGTTTATTCCCAGAGCCCAACAATAGCGAATCTTGAGCTTATAAGATGGCCATTCCGAAAGCAACCGAACTCGGGGAATAATCAAGATAACTCTTTGAGGAGAGCTTTGCTTGGCCCATTTGTATCCCCTTGCTATGTGGTGCTGGTTCTCTTTCGGAAGAAGAATGATGGGACTATGAGATTGTTTATTCAGGGTTAAATCGGCTTACTGTTAAGAATCGGCATCTTACTCCTAGAACGTTGTGTTAGATTAATCGCATAAAGGCCGGATATTTATAAAGATTGACTTAAACTTAGGATGTTAAACTTAGGATGTTATCATATCATAATATTCCTAAGATAGATTTTAATACATGAGATTACGAGTTCACAATAATGTTGTTGGGATTAAATAATTCCCCTACTACCTATAATTGTTGAATGCAGAAAGAAAAAGAAAAGAAACCTTCAGAGAACATCCGGATGATTTTATCTCGGTCTTCATTGATGAAATTCTAGTTTGCTTGAAGAATGTAGCCGATCGCATGTGAAGTATGTATCTCTTTAAAGCCCTAGAAAGCCTCCAGAAGCACAGACTTTTCTCTAAGAAGGGTGCGTGTACCTTCTTTACCGATCAAATTGAATATCCAGGATCATAATGTCAAGAGATAGTATATTAGTAGCTGATCCCACCAAGGTGCAAAAGCGGCTATCGATTGGCCAGAACCAAAGACAGTAAAGGAAGTCAAATGATTCTTGGGATTGATAAGATGGTATCCGATGTTCATATGCCAAGAATGTTTCTCCTTTGATAGCACTTCTCAAGAAGGACATTCCATTCTAATGGTCCGCGATGTGCCAAAGTAACTTTGATAAGCTGAGGGGTTGCTTGACTAATCCGCTGGTGCTATAGAGCTAAGATCTCACGAGAGGAACAGTGATGTCTCGCGAGTGATGACGTAGAGTTGCTTATCTTCTTGGGTTACAAATCATAAAAAAAAAATTTCAACCAGAATGATGTTAACATCACACAAAGAAGATAAATACAAACACTTCGAGAGTTTGGTTTTAAAATCAAGTATAAGTTAGGCAAGGAGACTGCGGTCACAGATATATTAGGTAGGAAGGCCTCCTTACTTGCACATTGAGATTAAGGAAGAGACTGCGGTCACAGATATATTAGGTAGGAAGGCCTCCTTACTTGCACATTGAGATTAAGGAAGAGATTGGGGATAAGTTCTTTATCCCTATTATCATATTGCTTAACCTCAAAAGTAAGGAAACCCTAGAAGTAAAGAAAATTCATGGATTCACATTAGAGGTGGACGCGTGTGCTTAGGATAGTCAGTAGATCATGGCACACCCTATAGTCAACATGAGCGGTTGGCAAAGAACATTGCCTTTGCCATGATCCTCCATAGTGAACTACCTATTACAAGAGGGATAGTTCTCTAAGCACCACCTCAACGAGACCTTAGTGTTCATAGATTGATGTGTAGGACTCTGGGGCATTATATTCCTTGATACAGGATCTCGATTGCTAGCCGAGCATGCAACGGTCTTTTGTTTTAGAATAATCATAAGGGATGGATGATGTCATACCCAGAATTAAGGCATTGGATAGGGATGTCAAGGAAGCACTTCATATATGGGTCACAAGCCATTTCGAGGCAAGGGTAAAAACCTTGGAGAGGGAGTGTTGAATTGGACAGATTCTATGGACGAGTAGTGTAACATATGCGGGGTACAATAAGATGGATCTTGCCAAATTGAAGGTTAAATGCACTTTCTCTACCAACCACGTTGAATACTTGGGCTTTCTGGTATCCAAAGATGGAATTTCTCCAGATTTTACAAAAGTCCAAGCAATCATAGATTGGCCTGAACCAAAGACAGTGAAAGAAGTCAGAGGATTCTTGGGATTGACTTCTTGGTATAGAATTTTTATACCAAAGTATGCTCTCATAGCTTCCCCCTTGACTAACCTTCTCAAAAAGAATATCCCATTTCAGTGGTCTGCTAGGTGCCAAAGTGCTTTTGATAAGCTGTGAAGACCGCCTTGGTAACCAGTCCCATTCTGAAGCTGCCAGATTTCTCTCTACCGTTTGAGGTAGTAACTGATGCAAGTGGTTTTGCCCTGGGAGGTGCACTAATGCAGGAAGGTCATGCAGTGGCCTATGAATCCCGAAAGATCAGAATGCATGAGAGGAATTATGCTGTTCACGACCTGGAATTACTTTCAGTAATCTATGCCTTAAAGTTGTGGAGACATTACCTACTGGGAAAAAGATTCACTTTGATGACAGACCATTAGAGTTTAAAGTGGATCTTCACTCAGAAGGACCTCAACATGCACCAAAGAAGGTGGATGTAGACCCTGTAGGAATTTGATTTTGAAATCAAGTACCGCCAGGAAAAGAAAATGTGGTAGCAGATGCCCTCAGCAAAAAAGCCTCCTTGCTTGCATTATTGTAATATCAAATCCTTTGATTATTGAAGCAAGAGAGAAGATCATGCAGGATAGATTCTTTGGCCCTATTGCTACCCTACTTATGTAGGAAAACAAAACTCCACAAGAGTTGAACAGAGTTCAAGGGTACAGCAGCCTGGATGATGGCATTATGTATTATAATCACAGGCTATGCATTCCCAATGATGAGGGAACCAAGGATCAAATTTTGAATGAATCCCATGACAACCTTATAGCAGGACATCCAGGTTTCATCAAAACCTACATGTCTGTAAAGAAAAGCTTCTTTTGGCCTGGTTTGAAAAAGGATGTACTGAATCATGTACGTCAATGTCTGACATGCCAGAAAGTCAAAGCTAAAAGAGTAAAAATGCCTAGGAAGTTACATCCATTGGACATCCCCTAGATGAAGTTGGAATATATCAATATGGACTTTATTACTGGATTACCTTCAGTGCAATTAGGTTACAACTCCATTTTTGTGGTAGTTGATAGACTAACCAAAGTTGCCCATCTGATTCCAGTAAAAGAAACCTACACTGCAATGGATGTGGCCAGAGTGTTCCTCAAAGAAATCTTCAGATTGCATGGCCTACCCAAGAGAATAGTAAGTGATGGAGATCCCAAGTTTACTTCAAGGTTTTGGACTGCATTTTTCAAAGCAGTGGAAACTTTCTTGGATCTCAACACAGCTTATCACCCTGAGACCGATGGTCAAACTGAAAGGGTAAACCAAGTAATCAAAGATATACTTCGGTCATGCTGTGGTAGGGAACCCAAGAAGTGGCTAAGCTATCTGCACCTAGTCGAGTTCGCCTACAATGCTTCTTATCACCGAAGTATCGGGATGAGCCCTTTTAAAGCTCTGTATGGACAAGATTGCTTAACTCCATTAACTTGGTCCGACCCATTGATTAGGGTCGAGATGTCCGGACAGATGCTTGACGACATGGAGCAGCATATGCAGTCAATTCGTAAAGATATTAAAGCTGCCCAGGATCGACAGAAGCAGTATGCAAATAAGAAGAGGACAGACAGAAAGTTTGAAGAAGCAGATATGGTCAGAGTACGGCCCAAAAGAAGTTCTCTATCTCTGTGAGATCCCTGTCCCTACCGCGTAACAATTTCAGGGATGCTAGCCGCGGAAGTAGCACTTCTTATGCAGGGCAGGGTTCCACACTCGGGGCCTTGCCCACGGATATCCGGACAAGAGACTAATCCATCGGTTTTTCCAAAACCGAACCCGAAAAAACTTCCTTTGCCCGAAAAGCACGGGCGATTCCACCAGGATAACTTTTCCCTAACGTAGTCAAAAGCCTTAACTAACTGAGCTCATCTGACCAAACCTGTAAGTTCCATAGTCAGATTAGGGAAAAAGACTGTACTTGGATCATAGAGACCAACGTTTTTTCTTCATTGAAAGGCAGAGCTGTTGATTCTTTTCCATAGAACAATTTCTGTGCAGGATTTACTTCATCTATCGAACTAAACAGAAATTGAGTCTCGATTTACGGATCCATCAGTCCAGCCTAACCCCATCGAGTCCCATGGGTTAGCCAACCACCCAACCACTGTAGTGATGGGATCCAATTAGGAATTTGGTTAGGTTTTGTCCCTGGTACTAGGGAAAAGAGTTCCTAGGCCCCCTAGCCGGATGTTCATGCAAACATAAAACTAGTCACACCACTTACACACCCAATATGAAATTGCCTTTTTTCGTAGCATCAGCTATCTTTAAAACAATCCTTCAATGAAACCATTGTATCACTGATCACAATCCTCCAAAATATCCGGTTGAATCTTAATTTCCAATCATTCCTTCATCGGAGTATCTATGGCATCATTAGCAACCAGAACGCTCACCATCTGTACACTCAGGGGCCTTTTCAATAGTTCCTAGCTCATAGTACCCGGCAATATAATCACTTATAAAAATCAAGATAGAATCTCTGTTGAAGATCAGCAAGATCAACCAACAGATCCATATAAAAGAGTCGTGGACTCATCCGTTGTTGAGGACCAGCAAGGTCAATCAACCAGATCCATGCCCGGTTTCATAAAACAACTCTTACTCCTTCATTCAATATCTTCCACGACGCACGTGTGGGTATCTTCGACGACCCAGAGCCCGAGTACCGTATGGTCAGCACCCTCTAGGATCCTTCGCAGGTCACTTAGCGCTTCACTCATAGGCCGCTTCCTTGGTCCCTCATCCACCATACTGGAAGCTCACCGTTTAAATCGATGGTCAAGATCTCGACCGACCATGCTACGCAAGACGTCCTCCATTGACTCTCCGCCGTCAGCTGTTGCAACTTTATCAGTTAGGTCTCCCCACGACCTTAATCACAAGACGGTCAAAATGCTTCCCCAGCATTCTTGACATAAAACAGTCATTTACAAACAGGTCACAATTACAATTTCTATAATGAACTCTCGTCTTTCCACATTATCCCTCATTAGTCCACATTACTTATCCCACATTCCATTCATATGTGTACTCATTCTCATCCAATCACATCATTTTCCATCTCATCACATCAGATTCATTCACATCACATATCATTTATTCACATCCCAATTCACATGTCATCACATCTCATCCATTCACTCATATCGACGTCTCATCATTTCACATACACATTCGCACTCATTAATCATCATGTGCACGTGTGTGTGATACATCAATATCATCATGTGCACGTGTGTGTGATACATCAATATCATGGTATGTGTGTGTGTAATAGATCATAATGTGTATGAGTTTATATAAGATACACTATCATCATCTAGATCTGTGCGCCGATGTAGTCTATAGTATTAAGAAGAACATAATCATGGCGGCTTAAGAGTGTCAGACACTCGTACAAGTCACCAAAAGAAGACTCATCCCATGAATGCAAACAATGTCGAACCTTCTGTGTCAACGCATTCGAGCAGAGTGGGTCAACGAAGTTGCCGTATGTGGACCATATATCCTCCTCATCAAAATAACGCCTCATATGACTAGGCAACAAACGTGCAAGCTCCAATGTCCAACAATGGCATGAGTATGCCATCTCGTCATAGCGTGGAGTCTCTAAATGAGAGTATAGAAGTCCTAAGCCTTAAAGTACTACCAAATGTACGTGTGAAATTGACGAAAGATATGTGAACCATGACACAAAATGGCAACTCAAAATATCGATCGTAGAGCGACGATAATATGTGAACCACCATGACACAAAAATGGCAACTCAAAATATCGATCGTAGAGCGACGATAATAGTGCATGAGCAGCTCTCCCATGATCTGATCATAAACAGAAATACTATCAAAATGATGTCGTCTCGCTCGCGATGATGATGCAAAGTTGTACCATGGTGCACAACTACTGAAGGGTAAAAGTAATAAGAATAATAACCCATGGTCATGTGTGAACACTATCCAAAGTGCACAACCGTGTGAAAAAATGCCACAACCAATGCTTAACACAAGCCCCACACGTGACTCATACAGGGTGAAATCATGTGTGAACAAGACCAACAATAGATCCCTGAAAAGATGCTCTCCCCTCACCCCCATGTAACATGCCTAACAATCACTAAAAATATGTGCGATCAATCGTCTAGACCTCAAATCCTCTCCAAATGTGCATATGCAAAATTTGCACGAAAGTAGCCTCTTTCAATACCAGTGTAGCAAAGGTGTGTACACATGTGCAAGAAAATGGGATAAGGTTAATGGTGAAGATAAGGGGTTGGGCAAATGACCATAGAGTGTGGAATGAAAGAAGGCTTAAGTGCACAAAGTGTGGGAATCAAATCCTTGTGTCAAGAGCATGAATGGATCCAAACCCTAGAGTAGGTGCCTCCTTTATTTTCCTCGCCTTTTTTCTTTTGCTCAAAACTTTCTTCTCGTGCCACCGACCTCTAAGGGGCCCTAACGGTGCCTAGTCTAGCCTAAAACCAAAACTTACAGTATCTTATCCAGTTTCGCTTTCAGATAAAGCAGCAAATCGGATGGTGAGACCCTATCTATCTAGAGTCCCTGAGCTGTCTATGGAGGATGACACGATAGCCTTTGCCTTCAAGCACCTTCTTTCCTTGGCTCATTGTGAAGATTAAGTCACCTCGGCCCGATAATTCGAGAGTCTCTACTTTCTGAGTACTACTGAATGATCGGAGGTACGTGTGTGCTTAGGATAGTCAGTAGATCATGGCACACCTGGCATGAGCGGTTGGAAGAGAACATTGCCTTTGCCATGATCCTTAGTGAACTGCTTGTTACAAGAGGGATAGTTCTCTAAGCACCACCTCGACGAGACCTTAGTGTTCATAGATTAATGTGTAGGACTTTGGGGCATTATATTCCTTGATAGAGGATCTCGATTGCTAGCTGAGCCTGCGAGACAGTCTTTTGTTTTAGAATAATCATGAGGGATGGATGATGTCATACCCAGAATTAAGGCATTGGATAGGGATGTCAAGGAGCACTTCATATGGGGCGCATTATATTCCTTGATACAGGATCTCGATTGTTGCTAGCCGAGCCTGTGAGACGAACTTTTGTTTTAGAATAATCACGAGGGATGGATGATGTCATACCCAGAATTAAGGCATTGGATAAGGATGTCAAGGAAGCACTTCATATATGGGTCACAACCACCATAGCCATTTCGAGGCAAGGGTAAAAACCTTGGAGAGGGAGTGTTTAATTGGATAGATTCTATGGACGAGTAGTGTAACATATGCGGGGTACAGTAAGATGCCAAATTGAAGGTTAATGGTATAGCCTGAGATGGGAGGACATGAAAGCTTACATGGGAGGACATGAAAGCTTACCTCCATCAAAGGTTTTGTTCCCCTGGAAGAGAAGATAAATGAGTTTATAGAGTTATCTCAAGCAGGCAAACCTACGGAGGCATATTATCAATCTTACGTAAGCCTAGTCTGATATGCTCTTTCGATGGAAGACGAGACCCTTCTCCATGGGTTTGTCAAAAGATTGGATCCTCCCTTGGATAGATTGGTCAAGAAGGCAAAACTATCTTTGTTAATGGCGGGGAAGCAATTATGATGGTGGTGGCTAAGGATTTTATTCATGTATTTCTTTCTAAGGAGACCGTGTAGTAAAAGCCCTTTTTGCCCCCTCCCAAGGAGAGCTCCATCTAATTCTAGTATACCAAATTCAAAGAGAAATAGGGGACAAGATCGGACCCAAGTATGAAAAGCGAGTGGGCATAGTGGACATGATTTTTTTCCCTAGAATGCCTTTGGATTTGCAGTTTTAGCTCAGGAAGGAGTATGAAGTGTTTTAGATGCGAGCAGCTACTACTGGGACATTTGATGAATGGTTGTCCCTACGCACCGATTGATGTTATCTTTCCAACTCTTTCTACTTTAGAATTCAGTCTAAACCAATTATCAAGGACCTCCACCATAGAACTTGCTTTAACAAGTCAAAGGAGGCAAGTTCTAGCCCAGTCTCAGCAACTTCTAATGCCATTATAATAGCTAACCCTAGAGGAAGAAGGAAGAGGTAGAATTCGTTCAGTAGAGTGGAGCACTAGGGCCGGAACCAACCATTCTCACTAAGTTACACCCCATCCAATTTTGAGGTAAGAATTTTAAGCTTTTTGTTGATTCAAGAAACACTCATTCATTCGTTCATTCATTCATTTCACTTGGATGTTGCATAAATTAGTAATCGACCAGAAGCAAGGCAGACCAATGTGAGTGGAATTGGCTAGTGGAAGTTAGTGCCAAAAGATGGATGTAATTCAGTTTTCCTTGGATGATGGGAACCTAGCCAAATGTTATCACAAAGGCACCATTTCCTTCATGGATCTTCACGTGAACAAGATGAAAGGAACTGGAGTAGTTTGAACACCCACCCCGCAACCTGTAAAGGCAGTAAATTTATTGAAGGGACTCTAGAAGAAGCAAGCCATCATGCATATAAAGAGTTGGAAGAAGGGAACCTCGTTGGTTAAGTGAGTATATACTTGTGACGTAGATTTAACTATAATACCCTCGACTCGTGAGGTGAATCATGAGGAAGAGTTCATTCTCGGAGCCCAACAATAGCAAATCTTGAGCTTATAAGATGGCCATTCCAAAAGCAATCGAGCTCGGGGAATAATCAAGATAATTGTTTGAGGAGAGCTTTGTTTGGCCCATTTGTATCCCCTTGCTATGTGCCCTTGCTATGTGGTGCTAGTTCTCTTTCAGAAGAAGAATGATGGGACTATGAGATTGTTTATTCAGGGTTAAATCAGCTTACTGTTAAGAATCGGCATCTTACTCCTAGAGAATGTGCTATTAGATTGATCGCATAAAGGCCGGATATTTATAAAGATTAACTTAAACTTAGGATGTTATCATATCATAATATTCCTAAGATAGATTTTAATACATGGTATGCACATTACGAGTTCACGATAATGCTGTTGGGATTAATTCCCCTACTAGCTATAATTGTTGAATGCAAAAAGAAAAAGAAAAGAAACCTTCAGGATGATTTTATCTCAATCTTCATTGATGAAATTCTAGTTTGCTTGAAGAATGTAGCCGATCGATTGCATGTGAAGTATATGTCTCTTTAAAACCCTGGAAAGCCTCCAGAAGCATAGACTTTTCTCTAAGAAGGGTGCGTGTACCTTCTTTACCGATCAAATTGAATATCCGGGATCATAATGTCAAGAGATAGTATATTAGCTGATCCCGCCAAGGTGCAAAAGCAGCTATCGATTGGCCAGAACCAAAGATGATAAAGGAAGTCAAATGATTCTTGGGATTGATAAGATGGTATCCGATGTTCATATGCCAAGATTGTTTCTCCTTTGATGGCGCTTCTCAAGAAGGACATTCCATTCTAATGGTCCGCGATGTGCCAAAGTAACTTTGATAAGCTGAGGGGTTACTTTACTAATCTGCTGGTGCTATAGCTAAGATCTCACGAGAGGAACAGTGATGTCTTGCGAGTGATGCCGTAGAGTTGCTTGTTGTCTTGGGTTATAGATCATAAAATTTTATTTTCAACCCGAATGATGTTAACATCATGCAAAGAAGATAAATACAAAGACTTTGAGAGTTTGGTTTTAAAATCAAGTATAGGTTAGGCAAGGAGAATGCAGTCACAGATATATTAGGTAGGAAGGCCTCCCTACTTGCACGTTGACATTAAGGAAGAGATTGGATTAGATAAGTTCTTTATCCCTATTATCATATTGCAAGTAAGAAAACCCTACAAGTAAAGAAAATCCATGGATTCACGTTAGAGGTGGATCCTTGTACTTCAATAATTGGTTATGTGTTTTTCAAGATAGAGATCTTAATAAGAGGATTCTAAAGAAAGCTTGTGAGACACGCCTCGGCTAAGTGAAGACCGTCATGGATACTACAAAGAAGCATTTCTTTTTGCCTTGCAAAGGTGAAATGACAAAAACGCCAAGAAACGTGCATCCTATTTCACATATACAATTTGAATATATAAGCATGGATTCTATCATTAGATTTTTCTTCAGTCGATGCAGGACATGATTCCATCTTAGCCGTGTGGTAGATCGCTTGACAAAGGTCGCTCATTTGATTCTATTTGAAAAAGACTTATACTGCTCTTGGTGTTTGCTAACCAAAGGATATATTTAGACTTTACTTTAGAAGGATAGTTAGTGATCGGGGTGCTGAATTCACATCCCGCTCTTGGAATAAATGCTTTGAAGCTATAGCTCTCTAGATTTTGGTACTATCTAGAAACCGATGTGATTAGGTAGAGAGGGTAATCAAAGACATTCTTCGAGCATTCCATGGATGGGAACCCAAACATGGATAAATTCTCTACATTCGGTAGAATTTTTTTGCGATGCATCTCATAGTAGATTGTGCAACACCATTGATTTGGTTCAACCCACACTGGTGAGAGTGGAAGTCTTGAAGCAAACAAATAAAGTGGATCGTTCAATGTGGACTATAAAAAAGGATATCAAATGTAGGATCCCTGTTCCCACCGAGCAACGGATTCCGGGTACTAGCAGCGGAAGTAGCACTTCTCATGCGGGATAGGGGTCCCACATTCGGGGCCTCATCCACGGATATCCGGACAAGAGACTAATCCGTCGGTTTTTTCAAAACCAAACCCGAAAAAAACTTCCTTTATCAAACTGATCCGACTGCACCTATAAAGTTACTCGGTCAGATCAAGGAAGAAACTTGCACTTGGATCATTGGGATCAATGCTTTTTTCCCCATCAAGAGGCACAGCCGTTGATTCCTATCCATAGAACAATTACTATTCGGGATTTACTTCATCTATCGCAATAACAGAAAATGAGTCTCAATTTATGGATCCATCAGTCCAGCCTAACCCCATCTGATCCCATGGGTTAGAGCCAACCGCCCAACCACTGTAGTGATGGTATCCAATTTGGAATTTGGTTAGGTTTTGTCCCGGGTACCAGGGAAAAGAGTTCCAAGGCCCCCTAGCCGGAAGTTCATGCAACATAAAACTAGTCACACCACTTACACACCCAATATGAAATTGCCTTTTTCTCAGCATCAACTAGCTTTAAAACAATCCTTTAATAAAACCATTATGTCACTGATGACAATCCTCAAAGTCTCTGATTGAATCCTTATTTCTAGTCATTCATTCATCGGTGTACTTATGGCATCATTGGCAACCAGAACGCTTACCACCTATTCGCTCAGGGGCCTTTTCCATAGTTCCTAGCTCATAGTAACCGGCAATATATTCACATAACAGAATGGAATCTCCGTGGAAGATCAGCAAGATCAACCATCAGATCC
This sequence comes from Cibotium barometz, assembly GCF_041138505.1. Classification (NCBI taxonomy): domain Eukaryota; kingdom Viridiplantae; phylum Streptophyta; class Polypodiopsida; order Cyatheales; family Cibotiaceae; genus Cibotium; species Cibotium barometz. Next base: position 11,270,916 of record NC_141065.1, on the reverse strand, counting down.
ATATAAAAGAGCCATGGACTCATCCGTTGACCAGCAAGGTCAATCAACCAGATCCATGCCTGGTTTCAGAAAACAACTCTTATTCCTTGTTCCAATATCTTCCACGATGCACGTGTAGGTATCTTCGGTGACCCAGAGCCCGAGCACCGTATGGTCAGCACCCTCTAGGATCCTTCGCAGAGCAGGTGACCTAGCGCTTCACTCATAGGCCACTTCTTTGGCCCCTCATCCACTGTACCGGAAGCTCACCATTTAAATCGAACCGAGGCTGGTCAAGACCTTGGTCGACCTTGCTACGCGAGACGTCCTCCATTGACTCTCCGTCAGCAGTTGCAACTTATCAGTTAGGTCTCCATGACCTTAATCCACAAGACGGTCAAAATGCTTCCCCATCATTCTTGACATAAAACAGTCATTTACAAACAGTCACAAAATACAGTTTCTATATCGAACTCTCGTCTTTCCACATTATCCCTCCTCAATCCACATTACTTAATCCACATTCCATTCAATGTGTTCATTTTCATCTATTTACTTATATCGACGACACATTAATTTCCATACGCATTCACGTTCATTATTCTACATTCACCTCCATGTTCGTACATCCACCTCATACCTCCAATCCACATCCACATACATACATCCACATCCGCATTCACATATGCATACATCCACATCTCCATGCATACATCCACATCCACATTCACATTCACATCCATACATCTACATCTACATGCATACATCCACACCTCCATGTATACATCCACATCCACATTCTCTTTCACATCCATACATCTACATCTACATGCATACATCCACATCTCCAAGTATACATCCACATCCACATTCTCATTCACATCCATACATCTACATCTACATGCATACATCTACATCTCCAAGTATACATCCACATCCACATTCTCATTCACATCCATACATCCACATCTCCATGAATACATCCACATCCACATCTCCATGTATACATCCACATCTCCATGAATACATCCACATCCACATCTCCATGTATACATCCACATCCACATTCTCATTCACATCCATACTCCTACATCTACATGTATACATCCGCATCTCCATGTATACATCCACATCCACATTCTCATTCACATCCATACTTCTACATCTACATGTATACATCCACATCCACATTCTCATTCACACCCATACATCTACCTCTACATCCACATTCACATTTATACATTCATTTTCACATTCCCATTCATATAATCACATACGCCTTCACATCTATTCTTTTAATCCACATTCTCATTCACATCCATACATCTACATCTACATCTACATCTACATCTACATGCATACATCTACATCTCCAAGTATACATCCACATCCACATTCTCATTCACATCCATACATCTACATCTACATGCATACATCCACATCTCCATGTATACATCCACATCCACATTCTCATTCACATCCATACTCCTACATCTACATGTATACATCCGCATCTCCACGTATACATCCACATCCACATTCTCATTCACATCCATACTTCTACATCTACATGTATACATCCACATCCACATTCTCATTCACACCCATACATCTACCTCTACATCCACATTCACATTTATACATTCATTTCCACATTCCCATTCATATAATCACATACGCCTTCACATCTATTCTTTTACATCACATCCATTCTCGCCCTATCACAGCCCATATACATCTTATCTCATCACATACACTTCTTATCTCATCCCATACACATCTTATCACAACTTAACTCATCTTATCACATCCTAACTCATCTCATATGCATCTTATCACATCTTATCACATCTCATACACCTCTTATCACATCTCATACACCTCTTATCACATCCTAACTCATCTTATTACATCCTAACTCATCTCATATACATCTTATCCCATCACATACACTTCTTACCTCATCCCATACACATCTTATCACATCTTAACTCATCTTATCACATCCTAACTCATCCGTATCTTATCACATCTCATCACATCTCATACACCTCTTATCACATCCTAACCCTTCCCATATTATAGAATACAAGGGAATTCTTATATTGATATAAGATTTCTTTACGCATCTAATTATGCATAAATTCCATTTAAGGAGACTAACACTTTCGAAATAAAAATCAATCTTTCATGCATCTTTCTATGCATAAATTCATTTTAAATGAGAATGACACTTTGAATTAAAATTCAATCTTTTATGCATCTTCCTATGCATAAATTCACTTTAGATGAGAATGACACTTTTGAATTAAAATCAATCTTTTATGCATCTTCTTATGCGTAGATTCAATTTAGATGAGAATGACACTTTTGAATTAAAATCAATCTTTTATGCATCCTCTTATGCATAAAATTCAAATGTGATAAAAGTAACACTTTTACAATAAAATAATCATTTTTTGTAATATTTTTACAATAAAATAATAAAAAAAATTTCACCTCTATGCACGAAATTCAATATGATAAAAGTAACATTTTTATAATAAAATAATCTTTTTTTCTTTATAGTTTTATAATAAAATAATCATTTTTTTTCATACCTCTATGAAATTCAATTATGCTAAAAGTAACACTTTTATAATAAAATATTCATCTTTTATGCATACCTCTATGCATGAAATTCAATTATGCTAAAAGTAACACTTTTATAATAAAATATTCATCTTTTATGCATACCTCTATGCATGAAATTCAATTATGCTAAAAGTAACACTTTTATAATATATTCATCTTTTATGCATACCTCTATGCATGAAATTCAATTATGCTAAAAGTAACACTTTTATAATAAAATAATCATTATAAAAACTTGACATTAATCAATTAACCATTCACCTAGGATAGAGAATGGTTGGTTTTGTTAGAAAAGAGAGGGAAATACCTTTTTGTAATGAGGTATAACATTTTTAGAGAAGACATAAAACATAAGAACCATTAAAGCCATAAAAATCATAAAATAAGTGAAAAGAAGAATCACCAACTTACTAATGACTTTGAAAGCTTTCCTTTGGCTTGATGGTTTGAGGGTTCAACTCTTGTTTGGACAAGAGTGGCCAACCAATCTTTGGAAGAGGAAAATGTCAAAAACTAATGAATTATTAATAAATTCATAGTTCTTGGCTTGGGTGAAATAGAGTAACAATGCCTTAAACACTATATATTTTCAACAAGGGGGAGGCTTCTATTTATAGGAAAAATTGAGCTCCTAACCAAACAAACTGATTCTAGAATTTTCCAAGTCAGTTTGGTCAATTTTTGACCATTTTTAGGTCAGTTAAGCTAACTTTTTGGAACTAGACTTGAATGAGGAGAGAGGAGAGATGAAATATCTCAATTTTTTATGATAAAATATCATGATAATATATTTTAAGTCCTCTAGAAAAATATTATTTATCCCCTCTTGAGTAATTTGGGGACGCCTAGATTACTCTTGCATCATGCCGGCTAGGTTAATATCGTGGGTGACACCACTATAAATATTAATACGTGCGGTGTATGACGTATGTTTGAGGCCACCTATGATTATTTCAGTTAGGTTTGTATGGTAGGGTGATTCCTGGGGTACTTACGCCTGGTAGTCATGAGTTGGTGATGATTTGTGCCTGTTTAATATTTGTGGGATTAATTTAATAATTAATTGGGCTTATATTTCCAGGTGATGAAGACTATGGGAATTGAAGAGTTTACTTTGGAAGAAATGTCTTGGATCATCACATTTCATTTTTGGCAAGCATAGTAGCTTGTAATCTTATTAAATGATTTTTCCATTTTGAACTTTAGGAAAGATACATTTATTTTTGTGGAATTTATTAAAGCCTATGGCTTTACCCTAGTCCCAATTTGACACTCTATTTTTGTTAAAGAAGAGTGCCGTGCTCTCTAAAAAGCACATCTTGTATTTTGGGGGCTATGGCCTAATTTTGGTGAAAAGGAAAGCTAATAAAGAAATACTCTTGTGTGGGGAGAGGCCACGCACAAGAGGGGGGAAGATTGCACCCAATATGGTCTTTTTGGAGCTAAGTATTTTTTGTTTAAGTGTTTAATTTTTCAATTGATTTGATTTAGTTGAAGCTTACAAGCAATGGTTTTTATGATTGAATTAATTCTCTACTTTCCACAATCAATTCCTAGAATAAGATTCCGGTTGCAGTGGTATCAGAGCTTGGGCTAGGAGATTTGTGGAGAAGGTAGGAAAGGGCTTCAACTTCTCAAAAATCAAGAAAGTGCAGGAATTTATCCAGTGGACAGAAGGGTGTTTTGCGAGTCTTTACCCAAAGGTCAAAGATTCAAAACTAGATCTACTCTCAAACCCACTCACCACCCTGCAAAACCATCCCTCTCTATCAAAAAGCGGTTTTTCCAAATACTCTGTGAAATCAGAATCTGACCGTATGGATGAAATCCTCATAGCCAAAAACCTCACGGGTAACTCTCAGAAATCAGAAAGCTTCAAGGTTGAGCAAACCCATAATGGATGGAGCAGATAAATCCATGCAAAAGCCATCTTATAATTCTCAATAAACTTTTGGAGCAAGAGGCGCACGGCGGCAGCTTGCCGACGCAAAAGCGTGGAGTGGCGAAGAAAAAAAAAATTCAAGCCTAATCTCTCCATAATCTAATCTCTCTCTTAATCCTTCTCTTACTTTTCCCAATCCCCATGCAAGTCACATCACTCCTTTTTGAACCTCTACTTTTCCCAATTTCCAAATTTCAGGAGAAATTCAAAGGTTTTCCAATTCTGAAAATTTCTGGGTGCAGAAAAGTGATTTACAGGTTTTAAAAAGCTTCAAAATTGCCTAGAAAAGGCCAGAAAATTCCGAAATCGCTTCTGAAAAATTTTGAAAATTTTAAAAAAATATTACAGAGTTTGGGCAAGGTTTATAGGACTGTTTCAGCAGGTTTCCAAGTGCAGAAAAAATATTTCATCAACAATTCGACTAGCCCAAGACTCTTGAATCATGCGGAATCGTTCGGGATTTGTTTGAGGCGACGAGAATTCAATTCAGCCATTGAACAACGTCTTGTTCAACTTCAACCAAGATCGAATTGCGGGAGAAAGATAAGATAAGTACTCATTTTTGCTTTATTTATTTACATCAAATAAAGTAAAATTTTATTTATCTACATCATTTGCACAAGCACTATGGCAGATTTGCCTATCTCACCATCAATTCAAGAGCAACTCCTTTCTTTACAACATCAAATTGTAGAAGAAAGAGAGAAGCGTATTGAATTGAAGAGACAGCTCTCGAATCGTAGACGCAAGCGTGACTCTTCGCTATCTTTTGATGACGAAGATGACACTATTCAAAGGGCTGTAAATGCTACATTGCAAGCACAAAGGTGACAAAAAGAATCCAAGATTAGTCGGAAAGCTTTCACATTTCAAAATTATGATGGAAAGAAGGATGCTAGGGTCATTTTAGCTTGGCTTAGTCAACTAGATGACTATTTTTCTGGAGAAAAATTTTCAGAGAATGATAAGATTAAATGTGCAGTCAATCATATGGTAGACAGTGCAGCTTTATGGTGGAGTGTAATTAAGCAAGGTCGTGATAAGCCAGATTCTTGGAAAAGATTTCAACGGCTGGTTAAAAAGCACTTTTTATCCTCACAATTCAAGTCCAAAGTTAGGCACCAATGGGACACTTTGCATCAATTGGAAAAGGAAACTATGTCACAGTATGTAGAAAAGTTTTGGAATACTTTATTACAGGTGCAGGTTGTGGATAGAGTTAGTGAGAAGGATCAAAAAAGGAAGTTCATATCGGGCCTTAGATCTACCATTAGGGCCGATGTGAATATGTTTCGACCTCATTCACTATCTTCTGCAATATCCTTGGCAACTAATTCAGAATGTAAAAATGGTTTTTCTAAAGAGATTAAAGCACATGAGAGTACTTCTTCTAAACCATTTACTAAATCTTTTTATGCTTCAAAGAAGATGTATAAACCAGGTTATGACAAAGGCAAGGACGAAGCTAAAGGCAACATGAGTACCAATAAGAAAGTCAATGGTGGCAAACCGAAGACATCTTCTATCAAATGTTTCAAGTGCCACAAAGAAGGTCACATAGCACCAAATTGTCCGGAGCGTACCAAGAATTCAACCCCAGCAGCAGCAGCTCGAGTCAACATGATTGAAGAAGACGACAATGAAGCAGAATCATTCAAGCAAGAGGGTAATTCCGATCCAGATTACTCAGAACAAGAAGGTAAACCTCATGTTCATTCTTTGCTTAAAATAAAAGGAACGATAAATGGACATGAAGTTCTTATTTTGCATGATGATGGTAGTACACATGATTTCATTTCTGAAAAGGTACTTAGAGCACTAAATCTTCATTCTTCACCTACGCACTATAAAGTCAAAGCAGCATTTACTAGAACAAAGTATAATTGCATGCAAGAGATGAAAGATTTGAATTTATGCATCAAACCTTTAACAGAAAAGAGGGATTTCTTAGTTGCACCTTTACAAGGGGTAGATATAATTTTGGGTATGCCTTGGAGACACAAATACAATCCTATTATAGACTATGACACTCATAGCATTTTTCTAAGGAAGGACAATGAAAATATTATCCTCCAGTGTCAAGTCAAAGGAGAAATGAGTCCTTTGTTGAGTCACACTCAAGCACAAAGAGCTCTAAGAAAAAGAGACAAGACTTATATGGTATGGGTTAACCAGCTTGATGCTGAGTTGGACACATCCAAAAGACCAAAGTTTGATTCTTTTATCTCCAAATTTAGTGACTGTTTCATGGAAGATCTGCCTCCAGGATTATCTAAGTCTAGGCCTGAGGATCATAGTATTGACTTATTGCCTGGAAATTCCCCACCTTGTAAAGCTCCCTATAGAGTCAACAATTTAGAGCAAAGAGAAATCCAAAGCCAAATAGAAGAATTGCTAGAGAGAGGCCTTATTCGACCTAGTAGTTCACCTTTTGGAGCTCCAGTACTTCTTGTTAAGAAGAAGAACGGAACTTACCGAATGTGTGTAGACTATCGTGCATTGAATAAGATTACTGTCAAGAACAGATATCCTATTCCTAGGGTAGATGATCTTCTTGATAAGCTTAGAGGATCAAAGGTCTTTAGCAAGATTGACCTAAAGTCTGGGTATCATCAAGTTCGTATGACTCAATCTGACATTTTCAAGACAGCTTTTAGAACCCAAACTGGTCACTATGAGTTTTTGGTTATGCCATTTGGTTTGACCAATGCTCCAGCTACTTTCAGCCGTATGATGAATCGTATATTCCTTAAGTTTCAAAGTTTTGTTATAGTGTTCTTTGATGACATTCTTGTTTTTAGCAAGGATCGACAAGAACATGAACAACACTTGGAACAAGTGTTCAATCTTTTGAGAGAAAATGAATTGTATGTCAATCCTGAAAAGAGTTCTTTCTTTCAAGAGGAGATTGAATACTTAGGACATATAGTGTCGGCCGAAGGGATTCGTGTAGATCCTAAGAAAATTGAATGTATTGCTTCTTGGCCTACGCCTAGAAACATACATGATCTTAGATCTTTTCTTGGCTTATGTAGTTATTATAGGAAGTTCGTCAAGAATTTTGCTTGTATTGCCAATCCTTTGACTGAACTCCTTAAGAAAGCTACAAATTTCAATTGGACTGATAAGCAAGATAAATCTTTTGCAACACTCAAGAATGCTTTAACACAAGCACCAGTTCTTACACTACCCGATTTCCAAAGACCATTCTTTATAGTAGTGATTGATGCTAGTGGCAAAGGATTTGGAGCTGTTCTTATGCAAGACAACCATCCTATTGCTAATCAAAGTAGAAAGCTTAAGCCTGCAGAGCAAAATTATAGCACTTATGACAAGGAATTAGCAGCAGTAGTGCATGCTTTGAAAATCTGGAAGCATTACCTAATGGGCTCTGAATTTCTTATCAAGACAGACCAACAAAGCATTAGGCATTTGCTTACGCAACCTCTTATTTCAGATAGGCATATCAAATGGGCAGCTTTCATTCAAAGTTTCCAACCTATGATTCAATATCAACCTGGAAAAGAAAATGTTGTTGCTGATGCTTTGAGTCGAAGACCAAATATCAACAACATTTCTATAATTGAAAGTGAACCATTTGTCCTCATGAAAGAAACTTATGAAGTTGATCCAGATTTTTCTCAAATATGGATCAAATTGCGTGAAAACAATTGGACACCTCAAGGAAGTTATTCTCATAATGATGGCTATCTTTTCTTTGAGAAGAGATTGTGTGTTACTCAACCTTATAGACAGCTTGTCTTGGAAGAGATGCACCAACCACCATTTGTGGGACATAGAGGAGTTTCCGCAACACTTCAAGTAGTTTCTCGAGAATTCTATTGGCCCCATTTGAAGAATGATGTAGCTAAGTTTGTAGCTGAATGTAACATTTGCCAAACAATTAAAAGCTACAAAGGCAAAGCTTTAGGATTGCTTATGCCTCTACCTATTCCTGATAGACCATGGGAACAAGTGTCTATGGACTTTATTACTGGCTTCCCTACTACTTCCAGTCACCATGACATGATTTGGACGATAGTGGACAGATTTAGTAAGCAAGCCTATTTCATTCCATGCAAAAAGACACTAACTTCTCAGCAAGCCGCGAACATATTTGTTAAGCAAATTTTTGTTCATCATGGTCTACCCAAAGTGATAGTTTCTGATAGAGATTCTAAATTTTGTAGTCACTTTTGGGTTGCTCTTTTCTCAACATAGGCACTAAGTTAGATTTTTCCACGGCATTCCATTCGGAATCGAATGGACAAACCGAAGTTACAAATAGCACTATCTTAGATATGCTTAGAGCCTATGTTTCCCAGCAACCTAGTGCATGGGATAAGTACATACACCTACTCCAATTTGCTTATAATAATACTCCTCATACTGCTACTGGTCGAGCACCATTTGAGATCATCTATGGAAGAGCATTGCCTATTCCGGCTACTAGACTCTCTCATAAGATTGAAGCAGCCGACCAATATGTTAGAGACTTTGATCACATTCTATCTGAAGTGCGTGATTGTATTCAAAGAGCTCAAGAGAAGTATACATCTCAAGCAAATAGGAAGCACAAAGATTTTTCATTTCAAGAAGGTGATTATGTACTTTTGAGAATTAAAAAGCGTCGATTAAAGAGTGTGGAAAAATTCCCTGCAGTGAAGCTAGCGCCTAGATATTATGGGCCATTTAAAATCCTCAAAAAGATTAATGATGTGGCCTATAGACTAGAGCTTCCATCTAATTGGAATATGCACAATTCTTTTCATATCCATCTCTTGAAACCTTTTCGAGGAACACTTCCTACTCACCCACCAACATATGAGGAACCACCTCTTATTGAAGGAGAGGAAGAAGTATTAGTTCCTGATGCTATCATTGACCAAGAGATAACAACAACAAGAACAGGTAACCAATACTTCAAGTATCTTTTGACTTTTAAGAATCATCCACAAGAAGATGCTAAATGGATGCCTGAGAAATTTTTTCGAGTTTACCCTGAAATTCTTCATTCTTTTCAAACCCAGCAAATCCGCAATTGAGGACAATTGCGGACTCAAGCAAGAGGGATGTCATGATAATATATTTTAAGTCCTCTAGAAAAATATTATTTATCCCCTCTTGAGTAATTTGGGGACGCCTAGATTACTCTTGCGTCATGCCGGCTAGGTTAATATCGTGGGTGACACCACTATAAATATTAATACGTGCGGTGTATGACGTATGTTTGAGGCCACCTATGATTATTTCAGTTAGGTTTGTATGGCAGGGTGATTCCTGGGGTACTTACGCCTGGTAGTCATGAGTTGGTGATGATTTGTGCCTGTTTAATATTTGTGGGATTAATTTAATAATTAATTGGGCTTATATTTCCAGGTGATGAAGACTATGGGAATTGAAGAGTTTACTTTGGAAGAAATGTCTTGGATCATCACATTTCATTTTTGGCAAGCATAGTAGCTTGTAATCTTATTAAATGATTTTTCCATTTTGAACTTTAGGAAAGATACATTTATTTTTGTGGAATTTATTAAAGCCTATGGCTTTACCCTAGTCCCAATTTGACACTCTATTTTTGTTAAAGAAGAGTGCCGTGCTCTCTAAAAAGCACATCTTGTATTTTGGGGGCTATGGCCTAATTTTGGTGAAAAGGAAAGCTAATAAAGAAATACTCTTGTGTGGGGAGAGGCCACGCACAAGAGGGGGGAAGATTGCACCCAATATGGTCTTTTTGGAGCTAAGTATTTTTTGTTTAAGTGTTTAATTTTTCAATTGATTTGATTTAGTTGAAGCTTACAAGCAATGGTTTTTATGATTGAATTAATTCTCTACTTTCCACAATCAATTCCTAGAATAAGATTCCGGTTGCATAAAAAAACTCAATTTGCCCATGTGAAGTAGGCGCCTCATTGAAGGCCCTCCCCTTCCTTACATATGTGTCAAAAATGGAATCATTATACTCAAAATATCTCATATTTTTAATATTGCTCATAGTTTTACTAATAAACCTTGTACATATTCAACTCTTCATCTTATGTGAGAATTGAAGGGACTCCCCTTCCTTACATGTGTCAAAATGGAATCATTATACCCAAAATATCTCATATTTTTAATATCACTCATAGTTTCTTACTAATAAACCTTGTACATATTCAACTCTTCATCTTATGTGAGAATTGAAGGGTCTCCCCTTCCTTACATATGTGTCAAAATGGAATCATTATACCCAAAATATCTCATATTATTAAAATTACTCATAGTTTCTTATTAATAAACCTTTACATATTCAACTCTTCACCTTATGTGAGCATTTACTCATTTTTGGGTATCTTCTTTTACAAAATTGGATTTATCTCCTCCCCACACATGGATTGATCTTATTGGTCCATAAGAACCTTAATTGGACCATAATCCAAGATTTCTGAAAATCTAGACCCTTAGGCTAAGGTCCTTTATACCCATTTCCAATTAATTCCAATTGCACATTGGAAAGTTCTTTCTGAATTTCTGTTTCAGGGGAATTTATTTTAATAATATGAGAAATTTTTCTATCTAAAAATATTCAAAATTTGAATATTCTCTCTCTAGAATATTTTCTCTCTCTAAGTCAAAACAGGCAGAGACAAGATCTTTTATATTTCTAAAGAGGGTATTGATTACAGGAGAAGATGCTGGACATTTTGAGAGGATGGGGAGGAATCTTACATCAAAGCTACTCAAGATAGAAAAAAGTAGCGTGTTAATCTCAAGTAGACTACTAGAGAATTTGATGAAGGTGATATGGTCTTCCTTGGTATACGACCCAACCAGAGAATTTCCTTTTCCTTGGGGAAAAGTACAAGAAGTTTTCGCCCAAATATTATAAACCCTACACAAATATGAGGAAAGCTGGAGATTAAGTTATAGACTGTGCATGAATACGAGGAAAGTTGGAGATTGAGCTTGTGAACTTTTATTCCCTCCTCCATACTTGAAGATCCACAATGTATTTTCATGCGAGCTCATTTGAAGAAAGAAGAAGTATGTTCCAAATCCAAGTCATGTATTGGATGATGAGAAGGTAGGCCTAGATATATGAACACTCGTAATGCTCAATGCCATCATCCCTGTCCCCTCGAGATCATGCCCACATGATCTAGCTCACACACATCGCTATCACATATGTCAACATCACTGTCCATATCATCATGTGAAAATATATGTGTATGTATCATCATGTGCACGTGTGTGTGATACATCAATATCATGGTATGTGTGTGTGTAATAGATCATCATATGTATGAGTTTATATAAGATACATAATCATCATCTAGATACGTGCGCCGATGTAGTCTACAGTATATAGAAGAACATAATCATGGAGGCTTAATAGTGTCAGACACTCGTACAAGTCACTAAACGAAGACTCATCCCATGAATGCGAACAATGCCGAACCTTCTATGTAAATGCATTCAAGCAGAGTGGGTCAACGAAGTTGCCGCATGTGGACCATATATCCTCCTCTCATCAAAATAACGCCTCATATGACTAGGCAACAAATGTGCAAGCTCCAACGTCCAACAATGGCATGAGTATGCCGTCTCATCATCATAGCGTGGAGTCTGTAAATGAGGGTATAGAGGTCTTAAGCCTTGAAGTACTACCAAATGTACGTGTGAAATTGATGAAAGATATGTAAACCATGACACAAAATGGCAACTCAAAATATCGATCGTAGAGCGACGATAATAGTGCATGAGCGGCTCTCCCATGATCCAATTATAAACAAAAATACTATCAAAATGATGTCGTCTCGCTTGTGATGATGATGCAAAGTCGTACCATGGTGCCCAACTACTGAAGGGTAAAAGTAATAAGAATAATAACCCACATGGTCGTGTGTGAACACTACCCAAAGTGCACAAGCGTGTGAAAAAATGCCACAACCAATGCCCAACACAAGTCCCACACGTGACTCATACGAGGTGCAATCATGTGTGAACAAGACCCACAATAGATACCTGAAAACACGCTCTCCCCTCACCCCCATGTAACATGCCTAACAATCACTAAAAATATGTGCGATCAATCGTCTAGACCTCAAATACTCTCCAAATGTGCGTATGTAAAATTTGCACAAAAGCAGCCTCTTTCAATACCAGTGTAGTGAAGGTGTGTACACGTGTGCAAGAAAATAGGATAAGGTTAATGTTGAAGATAATGGGCTGGGCAAATGACCATAGAGTGTGGAGTGAAAGAAGGCTTGAGTGCACAAAGTGTGGGAATCAAATCCTTGTCAAGAGCGCGAATGGATCCAAACCCTAGAATAGGTGCCTCCTTTATTTTCCTCCCCTTTTTTCTTTTGCTCAAAACTTTCTTCTCGTGCCACCGACCTCTAAGAGGCCCTAACGGTGCCTATTCTAGCCTAAAACCAAAACTTACAGTATCTTATCCAATTTTGCTTTCAGATAAAGCAGCAAATCGGATGGTGAGACCCTATCTATCTGGAGTCCCTGAGCTGCCTCTGGAGGGAAGGGATGACACGATAGCCTTTGCCTTCAAGCACCTTCTTTCCTTGCCTCATTGCGCAGATTAAGTCACCTCGGCCCGATAATTCGAGAGTCTCTACTTTCTGAGTACTACTGAATGATCGGAGGTACGCGTGTGCTTAGGATAGTCAGTAGATCATGGCACACCCTATAGTCGACATGAGCGGTTGGCAGAGAACATTGCCTTTGCCATGATCCTTAGTGAACTGCTTGTTACAAGAGGGATAGTTCTCTAAGCACCACCTCGACGAGACCTTAGTGTTCATAGATTGATGCGTAGGACTCTAGGGCATTATATTCCTTGATACAGGATCTCGATTGCTAGCCGAGCCTGCGACGGTCTTTTGTTTTAGAATAATCATGAGGGATGGATGATGTTATACCCAAAATTAAGGCATTGGATAGGGATGTCAAGGAAGCACTTCATATATGGGTCACAAGACATTTCGAGGCAAGGGTAAAAACCTTGGAGAGGGAGTGTTGAATTGGACAGATTCTATGGACGAGTAGGGTAACATATGCGGGGTACAATAAGATGGATCTTGCCAAATTGAAGGTTAAATGAACTTTCTCTGCCAACCACGTTGAATACTTGGGCTTTTTGGTATCAAAGATGGAATTTCTCCAGATTCCGCAAAAGTCCAAGCAGTCATAGATTGGCCTGAACCGAAGACAACGAAAGAAGTCAGAGGATTCTTGGGATTGACTAGTTGGTATAGAATTTTTATACCAAATTATACTCTCATAGCTTCCCCCTTGACTAACCTTCTCAAAAAGAATATCCCATTTCAGTGGTCTGCCAGGTGCCAGAGTGCTTTTGATAAGCTGAAGACCGCCTTGGTAACCAGTCCCGTTCTCTGAAGCTGCCATATTTCTCTCTACCGTTTGAGAGGTAGTAATAACTGATGCAAGTGGTTTTGCCCTGGGAGGTGCACTCATGCAGGAAGGTCATGTAGTGGCCTATGAATCCCAAAAGCTCAGAATGCATGAGAGGAATTATGCTGTTCACGACTTGCGGATAGAACCCTGATTACTCTGGACAGAAGGGGCTGGATTCTGGAAACTTGATCCTTGATTTTCCTGCCCTGAAAACCTTGATCCAAAGGGAGTTGGGCAATCCATGCTGCGATGTCCAAACCCTTAATAGTTATAGCATTTCACTCTCTTGTTCAAGGGTGGAACTTTTGAAATTGAAATCCAGGGGATTGAGTTTCGAGAAAAGGACATTTCTTACATTCTGGAAAGTCCCATATCTTAGGTTTTGACCCTGATATCTCTTAGGCGGAGGAAGATTGGAATCACCTTCTGGGAATAAAAACCTTTTGAAAGGTGATGGTGCTGCTTTGGCGAGATTTTGACATCAAAGGCCTTGGCGAAATCCTTTGCCATCCAAACTGCTTTAGTTATAGAAACTGGCTTGGCATTCTTCACCAGGATATTCAAAGGTTCGTTCAGTCCCCGAATGAACCTGGCCATCAGCTGTTCTTCATCCAGCGGAGGCGAATATTTGAGGAGGAGGGCGAATGCTTGGTGATATGCTTCAATAGTTCTACTCCCCCGGGTTAACTCTAAGAATTCGTTCATCTTTGTTTCTAAAAAGCCGGGAGAGGACAGAACCTCGTCCTTAGGTAAATTTTGAGATTAGTCCAGGTTTGGGTATTTCGATCGAGACGGTTTATCTCGCAGTGGCTTCTCCATGACACTCTAGCTGACTCCACTATCTTTAGCCTTGTAAGAGCCATTTTGCTCTTCTCATTGTACCCGGTGACATTGAAGTATTCTTCCATTGATTCGATCCACTTCTCCACAGCCTCGCCTAAGTTTTCCCCTTCTCCCTTGAAAGGTCCAGGCTACAAACTATGAAGAGTTTTACGAACATCCAGGTCAAACTCTTCTTCATCGAGTTGGGGGGTTAACATTTCTATCACGACGACCTCAATCCATGTTCCTATCAATACAAAAATTCTTGTTAAGTCTCTTTATTTATGATTCAATCCGATTTTTGATTCTGCGGTTCTCTAAATAGGTCGGCTCTCCACAGAATCAAGGGATAAAGATACTCATATAGAACGCATTATCATTTAATAATTCATTCAAAATATTTCCTTCATATCTTTAACACAATAATGGTCCATCAAACTGAACTTTTCCATCTGAACAGTCCTCCATGGGGATTTCAATTTTTCATATTTTTAATTTTTCATCCCTTAACTTGATCCACTGATCAAAAGTTAACAGTAGTAATCTGCCAGCACAATCCACTAATCTCATAGTGATTTGCTATAGTCATTAACGTCATTCCAGTTATGAACATCATCACAGGGACTCGTCCCATTCATCCTCATTGTGGTTTTGCTCAGTTTATTACATTTCAACTAAATTTCAGGAATCATTATTTTTCAATCAAAATCCAAATCAACTCATCAGTTCACACAACCAGAATTTAAAAATCATATCAACCACATTCGAATTCATCATCTGGATAGCATTAATGCTTATAATTTCAAGTCTTAGATTTACTCGTATATAGTGCCAGTAAAGAGCTACAGTTATACCCTCGGTATATACGGGTAGTCACGGTTCTTGGAACTATAAGGTAATTACCATCATGTCTAGGCCTCAAGCAGTCAGGGATTCCATACAATTGCAGTACTTCCATCTGAAGACCTAGTTACCAATTTACAAATTTCAGTTTGAATATCAAATTGTATGAATTTTATCACACAATTACAACCTTTTAGTGCTTCTTGATAAATTTTTGACATATTTGGCTTCTTGGTTAATCCTCATTAGCCAAATAGCTCTGATACCAAGTGTGAGATCCCTGTCTCCACCGCGTAACAATTTCAGGGGTGCTAGCAGCAGCGAAAGTAGCACTTCTTGCATGGGGCAGGGTCCCACACTCGGGGCTTCGCCCACGGATATCCGGACAACAGACTAATCCATCGGTTTTTCCAAAACTCAACCCGAAAAAACTTTCTTTGCCCGGAAAGCACGAGCGATTCCACCAGGATAACTTTTCCCTAACGTAGTCAAAAGCCTTAACTAACTGAGCTCATCTGACCAAACCTGTAAGTTCCATAGTCAGATCAGGAAAAAAGACTGTACTTGGATCATAGAGACCAACGCTTTTTTTTACATTGAGAGGCACAACCGTTGATTCTTTTCCATAGAACAATTTTTGTCCGGGATTTACTTCATCTATCGAACTAAACAAAAATTGAGTCTCGATTTATGGATCCATCAGTCTAGCCTAACCCCATCCAGTCCCATGGGTTAGCCAACTGCCCAACCATTGTAGTGATGGGATCAAATTAGGAATTTGGCTAGGTTTTGTCCCGGGTACCAGGGAAAAGAGTTCTTAGGCCCCTTAGCCGGATGTTCATGCAAACATAAACTAGTCACACCACTTACACACCCAATATGAAATTGCCTTTTTTCTCAACATCAGCTATCTTTAAAACAATCCTTTAATGGAACCATTGTATCACTGATCATCACAATCCTCCAAAATATCCGGTTAAATCTTAATTTCTAATCATTCCTTCATCGGAGTATCTATGGCATCATTGGCAACCAGAACGCTCACCACTTGTCCACTCAGGGGCCTTTTCAATAGTTCCTAGCTCATAGTACCCGGTAATATAATCACTTATAAAAATCAAGATGGAATCTCTGTTAAAGATCAGCAAGATCAACCAACAGATCCATATAAAAGAGCCACGGACTCATCCGTTGGAGAACCAGCAAGGTCAATCAACCAGATCCATGCCTGGTTTTAGAAAACAACTCTTACTCCTCCTTGATTCAATATCTTCCATGATGCGCGTGTGGGTATCTTTGGCGACCCAGAGCCCTAGCACCGTATGGTCAGCACCCTCTAGGATCCTTCGTAGGTCACCTAGCGCTTCACTCATAGGCCGCTTCCTTTGGTCCCTCATCCATTGTACTGGAAGCTCACCATTTAAATCAAACCGAGTTTGGTCAAGACCTCCGCCGACCATGCTACGTGTGAGATGTCCTCCGTTGACTCTCTGTCAGCTATTGCAACTTTATCAGTTAGGTCTCCACGACCTTAATCACAAGACGGTCAAAATGCTTCCCCAGCATTCTTGACATAAAACAGTCATTTACAAACAGGTCACAAATACAGTTTCTATAATGAACTATTACTTATTCCACATTCCATTCATTTCTGTACTCATTCTCATCCAATCACATCATTTTCCATCTCATCACATCAGATTCATTCACATCACATATCATTTATTCACATCCCAATTCACATGTCATCACATCTCATCCATTCACTCATATCAACGTCTCATCATTTCACATACACATTCGCATTCATTATTCCACATACACATCCACATTCGTACATCCAATTCCACATCCGCATTCATACATATACATCCATATCCACATCCATACATCCACATCCACATTCATACATCCATATCCACATCCACATCCACATCCATACATTCATTTCCACATCTACATCCACATCCATACATCCATTTTCACATCCACATTCATACATCCATATCCACATCCACATTCATACATCCACATCCACATTCCATATTTACATCCATACATCCACATTCCATATTTACATCCATACATCCACATTCATACATCCACATCCATACATCCATATCCACCTTCCACATTCATACATCCATATCCACATTCCACATTCATACATCCACATCCATACATCCATATCCACATTCCACATTCATACATCCACATCCACATCCACATGCATACATCCATATCCACATTCCACATTCATACATACACATCCATACATCCACATCCATATCCACATTCATACATCCATATCCACATTCCACATTCATACATCCATATCCACATTCCACATTCATACATCCACATCCACATCCACATTCATACATCCACATCCACATCCATATTTATACATCCACACATCCATTTTCACTTCCACATTCATACATCCACATCCACATCCTCATTCATACATCCATATCCACACTCACATTCACATTCACCTTCACCTTCACAAACATCCTCATCCATTCATCCATTTACATTTATCTAATTCATATCACTTCCATCCATCCATTTACATCTATCTGATTCCCATCACATCTCATCACATCTATTTATTGAATGTAGGAGAATTCTATTTTTTTTATATAAAGATTCTTTACGCATCTAATTAGGCATAAAGACAACTTTAGTAGAAATAACACTTTTATAAAAATCGTTTTATGCATCTATTTAGGCATAAGTTCAATTTTAAGAAAATAACACTTTTGAATTAAAAATAAACCTTTTATGCATTTTACTATGCATAAATTCCATTTTAATGAGAATAATACTTTCAAAATAAAAATAAATCTTTTATGCATTTTACTATGCATAAATTCCATTTTAACGAGAATAACACTTTCAAAATAAAAATAAATCTTTTATGCATCTAACTATGCATGAATTTAATTTCAATGAAAATAATACTTTCAAAATAAATAAAAAACTTTTATGCATAAAATCAATATTGATAAGAATAACTCTTTTGAATTCAAAATAAAATTCTTTATGCATCTTTCTATGCATAAAATCAAAATTGATGAAAATAACTCTTTTGAATTGAAAATAAAATTCTTTATGTATCTTTCTATGCATAAAATCAAGATTGATAAGAATAACTCTTTTGGAATAAAAATAAAATTCTTTAAGCATCTATTTATGCATAAAATCACAATTGATGAAAACAACTCTTTTAAAATAAAATAAAATTATTTATGCATCTATTTATGCATAAAATCAAAATTGATGAGAATAACTCTTTTGAATTAAAAATAAAATTCTTTATGCTTCTATTTATGCATAAAATCAAAATTGATGAGAATAACACTTTTTGGATTAAAATAAATTCTTTATGCATCTTTCCATGCATAAATCAAATTTAGTAGGAATTGCACTTTTAGAATAAAAGAATTTCTCTTATGCATCTAATTTATGCATAAAATCCATTTATGATGAAAATCACACTTTTAATATTAAAAATATCTCTTATGCATATGTTTATGTATACAAATAATTTATGATGAAAATCACTCTTTTAATATAAAATAATTTCTTTTATGCATCTATTTATGCATATAAATCATTTATGATAAAAATCACACTTTTAATATAAAAACATATCTTTTATGCATACAAATCATTTATGATGAAAATCACTCTTTTAATATAAAAGAATTTCTTTTATGCATCTATTTATGCATAAAAATCATTTATGATGAAAATCACATTTTTAATATAAAAATTTATCTTTTATGCATACAAATCATTTATGATAAAAATCACTCTTTTAATATAAAAGAATTTCTTTTATGCATAAAAATAATTTATGATGAAAATTACACTTTTATAATCAAAATAACAATTTCAATATACTTCCTTCTATGCATGGAATTTAATTCTAAAGAAAGTAACACTTTTTTAATAAAATATTTTTAGTATGCATTTTTTTATACCTAGGATGAAAATTAGCACTTTAAGAATACATATATGATGGGAATTACTCTTTTTGAATAAAGAAAATTCAAACTTATTTTTCATAATTTTAGAAAATTTTGCCATAACCTCCTTTGTATGGCTGACCATTTCAATTTTTAATTCCCTAAAAATAATTAGAGGTTCACCAAGAGTATTTAAATCATTCTAATGTAATCATTTTCTACTTATCAAAGTGAAACGTTATGAAAAAATTGATTTTATCCATTAATCATTCATCTAGGATAAAGAATGGTTGGATTTACTAAAGAAGAGAAGAGAATGCCTTTTTTCAATGAGGCATAACATCATATTCAATTTAGAGAAGACAAAAATCATAAAAATTAAGCATACATGGGAATTTATGTATTTTCTTACTTCCATTCATCAATTAACTTCAATAGCATTAAAAAGCCATTCCAATTAAGCTTCTCAAGCTTGAGAGGGGTTGAGAAGAGAGAAACATTGAGAAATTATAGAAAAAGATCAAAATTCACACTTTACCTTACAAATTGCTTGATTCTTTGATCACGGTAGAGGCCCCCAACCAATCAATTGGTTTGGTATGCTGATGGAGCCACCAATGGAGATTGAAGAAGGAGGGAAGCTCCAATTTCTTCAATTTGGATAGAATTTTAGAGAATAGTAAAAATTATCATTATTTCAGCATAATTCTGGCATAGTATAATTCTCCTATTTTTTTACAAAGGGCTCAGGTTCTATTTATAGGAGAGGGAGGCTCTAACCAAGAATAACTAATTTCTAGAATTTTCCAGATTCAATTTGGTTGAATTTGGACCAGATTTGGACCTAGTTTGGTTCCTTTTTTTATTCGGTTTGGTTCCTTTTTTATTCGGTTTGATCCAAGAGAGAGGAGAGATAAAAATATCACATTATTTTTGAGTTTAAAACTTATTCAGGCATGTAAAGTAGGCACCTCCTTGAAGGGATTCCCGTTCCTTACACATGTGTCAAAATGGAATCATTATACCCAAAATATCTCATTTTTTTTAGTAATACTCATAGTTTTTTACTAATAAACCTTGTACATAGTCAACTCTTCATCTTATGTGAGCATTTACTCATTTTTGGGGAGATTTTCTTTATTTCTTCCATTTTTCTCCACATATTTGGATGAATCTTATTGGCCCATAGGAACCTTAATTTAAAATTTCAAAAAAATCTTGACCCCTCAGGATAAGGCCTCTTGAACAGATTATACTTGATTTCTAATGCACCTTCTGAAAATCTTTTTGAACTTCTGTTTCAGGGGAACTTATTTTAATAAGAAGAGATATTTTTCCATCCAAAAAATATTTAAAAACTGAATTTACACTCTCTAGAAGATTATTTTCTCTCTCTCCAGGCCAAAACTGGTAGAAACAAGATCTTTTATATTTCTTAAGAGGGATTTGACTACAAGGGAAGATACTGGACATCCTGAGAGGCTGGGGAGGAATATTACATTCTACCCCACTTAAAACACTCGAGATGTCCTCATCTCATACGTGGAGTATGATCTCTTTCATCATCATCTTCTTCTTCTTCTTCAATCACTTCCAGCGTTACTGCCTTGAAAGTGGACGGCCGATTTGGGAACAACTCTCTTTGACTTGCTCTATTCTGAGGTGGAGGTCTTGCATTACCTTCGATTGAAACTGCAGGTTAGATAGAGGGTCTACCTCTCTGGGATTTCCCTGATTTTGGTGGATAGAACCTTGATTACTCTGGACGGAAGGGGCTGGAGTCTGGAAACTTGATCCTTGATTTTCCTGCCCTGAAAACCTTGATCCAAAAGGAGTTGGGCAATCCATGCTGCGATGTCCAAACCCTTAACAATTATAGCATTTCACTCTCTTGTTCAAGGGTGGAACTTCTGAAATTGAAATCCAGGGGATTGAGTTTCGAGAAAAGGACATTTCTTACATTCTAGAAATTCCCATATCTTGGGTTTTGATCCTGATATCTCTTAGACGGAGGAAGATTGGAATTACCTTCTGGGAATAAAAACCTTTTGAAAGGTGATGGTGTTGCTTTGACGGGACTTTGAAATCAAAGGCCTTGGCGAAATCCTTTGCCATCCAAACTGCTTTAGTAGTTATGGAAATTGGCTTGGCATTCTTTCACCAGGATATTCAAAGGTTCGTTCAGTCCCCGAATGAACCTGGCCATCAGCTGTTCTTCATCCAGCGGAGGTGAATATTTGAGGAGGAGGGCGAATGCTTGGTGATATGCTTCAATAGTTCTACTCCCCTGGGTTAACTCTAAGAATTCGTTCATCTTTGTTTCTAAAAAGCCGGGAGAGGACAGAACCTCGTCCTTAGGTAAATTTTGAGATTAGTCCAGGTTTGGGTATTTCGGTCGAGACGGTTTATCTCGCACTGGCTTCTCCATGACACTCTAGCTGACTCCACTATCTTTGGCCTTGCAAGAGCCATTTTGCTCTTCTCATTGTACCCGGTGACATTGAAGTATTTTGTAAGATCCCTATTCCCACCGAGCAACAGATTCGGGGTACTAGCAGCGGAAGTAGCACTTCTCGCGCGGGACAGGGGTCCCACACTCGGGGCCTTGCCCACGGATATCCGGACAAGAGACTAATCCGTCTGTTTTTCCAAAACCGAACCCGGAAAAACTTCCTTCACCCGGAAAGCACGGGCGATTCCACCAGGATAACTCTTTACTCTAACGTAGTCAAGACCATTACTGATCAAGCTGATCCTCCGACTGCACCTATAAAGATACTCGGTCAGATCAAGGAAGAAACTTGCACTTGGATCATTGGGATCAACGCTTTTTTCCCCATTAAGAGGCACAGCCGTTGATTCCTATCCATAGAACAATTACTATTCGGGATTTACTTTATCTATCGTAAACAAAAATTGAGTCTCGATTTACGGATCCATCAGTCCACCAGCCTAACCCCATCCAGTCCCATGGGTTAGCCAATCGCCCAACCACTGTAGTGATGGGATCCAATTAAGAATTTGGTTAGGTTTTGTCCCGGGTACCAAGGAGGAAAAGAGTTCCAAGGCCCCCTAGCTGGAAGTTCATGCAAACATAAAACTAGTCACACCACTTACACACCCAATATGAAATTACCTTTTTCTTAGCATCATCTAACTTTAAAACAATCCTTTAATGAAACCATTATATCACTGATGACAATCCTCAAAGTCTCTGGTTGAATCCTTATTTCCAGTCATTCATTCATCGGTATACTTATGGCATCATTGGCAACCAGAACCCTCACCACCTGTTCGCTCAGGACTTTCTTTGGTCCACAATATCTGGGGGATAACTTCTTATACTCTCCTAGAGATAAAGAAATTCTTTTGGTCCGCATTCAAATGAAGGCTATAACTGCTTCTTTGAATTCTATGATTGTCCTCTTCCTATCTGTATATTGTCTCTGACAATCCTGGGCAGCGTTTATATCTTTATGAATTGCCTACATCTGTTGCTCTAAGTCGCCAAGCATTTGACTGGTCATCTCAACCCTAATCAATGGGTTGGACCTAGTTTAAGCAATCTTGTCCGAGACGGACCCTGATTAGATTTGTATGAAGAAATTGGTCTGAATTTGGGTTCTAGACTTCCCTGTGCCCTTTTCATGGTAGGAGTCGGGCAGTCTTTTTAACTGATGGTCAATACCTTGGTATCCAAAACACCGGTTCTCACTTCTGAATTCATCGTTCTGAATCTTTGAAACAGGTGGGCTCCTGAGAAGGTATTCCGGGTAAAGTATCTTCCCTTTTTAAACAGAATCTTTCTTTTATTTAGAGAGGGAATAATTATAAGATCAAAAAAGGAGATTCTTACTCCTGTATACTTCGAAGGCTGGGGGAGAAATCTTACATTCTACCCCACTTAAAAAGTGCGAGATGTCCTTATCTCGTAAAGTAGAGGACAACTCTTTTTCTTAAGATCCAATTTATTCTGGGGTTCCTTATATTCTGGTCAACCCAACAGAATACGGGGATAATTATCCCTTAAATAGAGCTCATCATTACATAACAATTTCATTCAATTCATATCATTCATATCTTTAACACGATAATGGTCCATTAGACCGAAAAAATTTCCTCACGGAAATTTTAGTTAAGCAAGTTCTCAATTTGTCATCCCTTAACTTGATCTACCGTCTCAAGTATTAACAGTAGCAATTTGACAGTACAATCTACTAATCTCATAGTGATTTGCTGAAATCATTATCATCATTTATCATTACAGGGACTCGTCCCAATCATCCACATTGTGGTTTCACTCGGCTTATTACATTTCAACTAAATTTCAGAAATCATCATTTTTCAATCAGAATCCAAATCAATTCATCAATTCTCAAACAGAATTAAAAATCATATCAACCACATTCAAAATCATCATCTGGATAGCATTAACGCTTATAATTTCAAGTCTTAGATTTACTCGTATATATTGTCAGTAAAGAGGTGCAGTTATACTCTTGGTATATATGGGTAGTCATGATACTTGGAACTATAAGATAGATACCATCATGTCTAGGCCTCAAGCAAGTCAGGGTTCCATACAATTGCGGTACTTCCATCTGAAAACCCAATTACTAAATTGTGAATTTTTCAGTTTGAATATCAAATTGTATGAATTATATCACACAATTACAACCTTTTTGTGTTTCTTGATAAATTTTTGACATATTTGGCTTCTCAGTTGATCTTTATTAGCCAATTGCTCTGATGATTGTATCATGTGTGACGTTAAAATACTCTTCCAAGGCTTCCACCCATTTCTCCACAGCCTCGCCCAGGTTCTCCCCTTCTCCTTTGAAGGGTCCTGGCTGAGTCCTATGAAGAGCCTTGCGAACATCAAGTTCAAGCTCATCATCTTCAGAGACAGGGTCTGGCTGATGACCACTGTTTCCTCGTCTCAAGATTTTGCCAAAATTTATATATTATTAAATTTTTATTTTGATATTAGTCACGAGATCCTAAGACTTAAGAGTTCGGAAAACAATTTCTTATACAAGACAAGATCTTAATGGAGATCTATGACATATGTTCGATAAACAAATTTTTTTTTCTTTATCAACAGCAAATCGTCCGCCATATAAACAATCATTTATCCAACATTTCTTTATTTATATAAAAGTTGCAATATGTACATAGAGCAACTCGGCTCTGAGTTTAAAATCTCCTCGGACATATAAGAGGACCGTACTGGGCCATAGTCATGCCCTGTTACATAAGTTCTCTAACTGCGAAGGGAGCTATTATTTTCTCCTTAGGGATAAATCGACTAAGGAGTCTATAAATTCGACATGAAAGTCTGAAATTTCGAGGCGTCGAATGATATAGAATGACACCACGCACCATTTTCAGCTTTAACAGGATCATAGTCAATGAGAGATTCTGCCACAGCATTGTACGACGGTCACAAGGGGCGTGGACATATTGCCCTGCAAACCACTTATGCTGTATTCTCTCCGCTGGGGTAGGAAAATATAAATCCGCGAAATGGCGTGCGAGTCTTGCTTGGCCTGTTTGAGTTGAAGCGGAAGAGAAGAGATGTTCGAAGGCGAACGCAGTCATATCTTGAGACTGGGTGAGGTCGGGAATACCAGATAAGTAGGGAACTTCCATCTAAAAAAAAAAAATCTTTAATTAAAAATTCTTCATTAAAGAGGCTTACGGAATGAAAATAAATTATGAAAAATGCTTTTTCTGAATTTTTATTATCAATTTATGATAAGAATTTGCTTATTCGTATTAGTTTTCAACTGGCTCTAATACCAACTGTAAGATCCCTATTCCCACCGAGCAACGGATTCGGGGTACTAGCAGCGAAAGTAGCACTTCTCGCGTGGGACAGGGGCCCCACAATCCACGGATATCCGGACAAGAGACTAATCCGTCGGTTTTTCCAAAACCGAACTCGAAAAAACTTCCTTCACCCGGAAAGCACGGACGATTCCACCAGGATAACTCTTTACTCTAATGTAGTCAAGACCATTACTGATCAAGCTGATCCTCCGACTGCACCTATAAAGATACTCGGTCAGATCAAGGAAGAAACTTGCACTTGGATCATTGGGATCAACACTTTTTTCCCCATTAAGAGGCACAGCCGTTGATTCCTATCCATAGAACAATTACTATCCGGGATTTACTTTATCTATCGTAAACAGAAATTGAGTCTCGATTTACGGATCCATCAGTCCACTAGCCTAACCCCATCCAGTCCCATGGGTTAGTAGCCAACCGCCCAACCACTGTAGTGATGGGATCCAATTAAGAATTTGGTTAGGTTTTGTCCCCGGTACCAAGGAAAAGAGTTCCAAGGCCCCCTAGCCGGAAGTTCATGCAAACATAAAACTAGTCACACCACTTACACACCCAATATGAAATTACCTTTTTCTTAGCATCATCTAACTTTAAAACAATCCTTTAATGAAACCATTATATCACTGATGACAATCCTCAAAGTCTCTGGTTGAATCCTTATTTCCAGTCATTCATTCATCGATATACTTATGGCATCATTGGCAACCAGAACGCTCACCACCTATTCGCTCAGGGGCCTTTTCCATAGTTCCTAGCTCATAGTAACCGGCAGTATATTCATATAATAGAATGGAATCTCCGTGGAAGATCAGCAAGATCAACCCACAGATCCATATAAAAGGGCCATGGACTCATCTGTTGAGGACCAGCAAGGTCAATCAACCAGATCCATGCCCGGTTTCAGAAAACAACTCTTACTCCTTATTCCAATATCTTCCACGATGCACGTGTGGGTATCTTCGGTGACCCAGATCCCGAGCACCGTATGGTCAGCACCCTCTAGGATCCTTCGCAGGTGACCTAGCGCTTCACTCATAGGCCGCTTCCTTGGTCCCTAATCCACCGTACCGGAAGCTCACCATTTAAATCGAATCGAGGCTGGTCAAGACCTCAGTTGACCTTGCTACGCGAGACGTCCTCCATTGACTCTCCGTCAGCAGTTGTAACTTTAACAGTTAGGTCTTCATGATCTTAATCCACAAGATGGTCAAAATGCTTTCCTAGCATTCTTGACATAAAACAGTCATTTATAAACACTCACAAAATATAGTTTCTAAATCGAACTCTCGTCTTTCCACATTATCCCTCCTTAGTCCACATTACTTATTCCACATTCCATTCAGTGTGTACTCATTCTCATCCATTTCCTCATATCGACGACACATTAATTCACATACACATTCACATTCACATCCATATATCCACATCTACATGCATACATCCATTTTCACATCCTCATTTATACACCCACATACCATATCCACATTCATACATACACATCCATATCCACATCCATACATCCACATCCACATTCACATCCACATTCATACATCCACATCCACATTCCCATTCACATCTATACATACATACATTCGTATCTACATCCATACATCTATACATCCACATCTACATACATACATACATTTGTATCTACATCCATACATCCACATTCACATCCACATCCACATACATACATCCATTTTCACATTCCCATTCATATAACCCCATATGCCTTCACATCTAATCTTTTACATCACATCCATTCTTGCCCTATCACATCCCATATACATCTTATCCTATCACATACACTTCTTACCTCATCTCATACACATCCTATCACATCTTAATTCATCTTATCACCTGCTAACTTATTTCATAAGCATCTTATCACCTCTTATCACATCTTATACACCTCTTATCACACCTTATCACATCTCATATCTATTTATAGAATACAAGGGAATTCTTATATTAGATATAAGATTTCTTTACACATTTATTTATGCATAAATTCCATTTAAGGAGATTAATACTTTCGAAGTAAAAATCAATCTTTTATGCATCTTCCTATGCATAAATTCATTTTAAATGAAAATGACACTTTTGAATTAAAATTCAATCTTTTATGCATCTTCCTATGCATAAATTCAATTTAGATGAGAATGACACTTTTGAATCAATCTTTTATGCATCTTCCTATGCATAAATTCAATTTGGTAGGAATTACACTTTTAGAATAAAAGAATTTCTCTTATGCATCTAAGTTATGCATAAAATCCATTTATGATGAAAATCACACTTTTTGTATAAAAAGAATATCTTTTATGCATACTTCTATGCATGAAATCCAAATATGATAAAAGTAACACTTTTATAATAAAATAATCAACTCTTATGCATACTTCTATGCATGAAATTCAATTGTGACACTTTTATAATAACATAATCAACTTTTATGCATACCTCTATGCATGAAATCCAAATATGATAAAAGTAACACTTTTATAATAAAATAATCATCTTTTATGCATACCTCTATGCATGAAATTCAAATATGATAAAAGTAACACTTTTACATTAAAATAATAATCTTTTATGCATACCTCTATGCATGAAATCTAATTATGATAAAAGTAACACTTTTATGTTAAAATAATAATCTTTTATGCATACCTCTATGCATGGAAATCAATTATGCATAATATAAAAATCAATTTCTCTATGATTACAATGAATATCTTCAATTAATCTAGGATGATAATTCCTAGAATATGGTAGGAAGTCCTCTTTTCATGCTTTGAATGAAATTATTTTATGCGTAATTTTTATAAAAATTTTGCCATAGCTCCGCTGCTATGACTGATAAATCTCAATTTTTCTAAGGGATAAAGCTTAACATTAAGAAATAATTAGAATGATCCCTAATTGGATCAATAATCCATAATGGATTGAATCATCAATATTCATGAAATACATAAACTAAAAGTATAGAAAAAGGCCATTAATTTGGCCTCAGTATAGATTAATCTTGGATTAAGGAAAAGCTTTATGAAAAGATTCATTTGGATTGAGAATGGGTCATGAGTATGACCATTTCTTGAGTGAGAGAGAGAAATTACATAAAAACCATTTGAATTAAGCATAAATAGAAATTTATGTAATTCTTAACTATCATTAATCAATTGATTAACTATCATTAATCAATTAACTTCAATAGCATTCATCAAATTATGTAACTCTTCACTACCATTCATCAATTAACTTCAATAGCATTCATCAAAAACCATTCCAATTAAGCTTCTCAAGCTTGAGAGGGGTTGAGAAGAGAGAAACATTGAGAAATTATAGAAAAGATTAAAATTCACCATTTACCTTACAAATTGCTTGATTCTTTGTTCACGGTAGAGGCCCCCAACCAATCAATTGGTTAAGTATGTTGATGGAGCCACTAATGGGGATTGAAGAAAGAGGGAAGCTCCAATTTCTTCAATTTGGAGAGAATTTTAGAGAATAGTAGAAATTAGCATTATTTCAGCATAACTCTAGTATAGTAAAATTCTTCTATTTTTTTCAAAGGACTCATGTTCTATTTATAGAAGAGGGAAGCTCTAACCAAAGCTAACTGAATTCTAGAATTTTCCAAATTCAGTTTGGTTGAATTTGGACTAGATTTGGATCTAGTTTGGTTCCTTTTTGATTCGGTTTGGTTCCATTTTGATTTGGTTTGATTCAAGAGAGAGGAGAGATAAAAATATCACATTATTTTTGAGTTTAAAACTCATTCAAGCATGTGAAATATGCACCTCCTTTAATGGGCTCCCCTTCCTTACATATGTGTTAAAATGGAATCATTATACCTAAAATATCTTATATTTTTAATATTGCTCATAGTTTTTTACTAATAAACCTTGTACATTTTCAACTCTTCATCTTATGTGAGCATTTACTCATTTTTGCTATTCTCTCTCTAGAATATTTTCTCTCTCTATGCCAAAACAGGCAGAGACGAGATCTCTTATAATTTTGAAGAGGGAATTGATTATAGGGGAAGATGCTGGATATCTTGAGAGGTTGGGGAGGAATCTTACATATTCTTCCATTGATTCGATCCACTTCTCCACAACCTCGCCTAAGTTTTCTCCTTCTCCCTTGAAAGGTCCAGGCTACAAACTATGAAGAGTTTTATGAACATCCAGGTCAAGCTCTTCTTCATCGAGTTGGGGGTTAACATTTCTATCACGACGACCTCAATCCATGTTCCTGTCAATACAAAAATTCTTGTTAAGTCTCTTTATTTATGATTCAATCCGATTTTTGATTCAACTGATTCTGCGGTTCTCTAAATAGGTCGGCTCTCCACAGAATCAAGGGATAAAGATACTCATATAGAACGCATTATCATTTAATAATTCATTCAAAATATTTCCTTTATATCTTTAACACAATAATGGTCCATCAAACTGAATTTTTCCATCTGAACAGTCCTCCATGGGGATTTCAATTTTTCATATTTTTAATTTTTCATCCCTTAACTTGATCCAATGATCAAAAGTAACAGTAGTAATCTGCCAGCACAATCCACTAATCTCATAGTGATTTGCTGTAGTCATTAATGTCATTCCAGTTATGAACAGCATCACAGGGACTCGTCCCATTCATCCTCATTGTGGTTTTGCTCAGTTTATTACATTTCAACTAAATTTTAGGAATCATTATTTTTTAATCAAAATCCAAATCAACTCATCAGTTCACACAACCAAAATTTAAAAATCATATCAACCACATTCGAATTCATCATCTGGATAGCATTAATGCTTATAATTTCAAGTCTTAGATTTACTCGTATATACTGCCAGTAAAGAGCTATAGTTATACCCTCGGTATATACGGGTAGTCACGGTTCTTGGAACTATAAGGTAAATACCATCATGTCTAGGTCTCAAGCAGTCAGGGATTCCATACAATTGCAGTACTTCCATCTGAAGACCTAGTTACCAATTTACAAATTTCAGTTTGAATATCAAATTGTATGAATTTTATCACACAATTACAACCTTTTAGTGCTTCTTGATAAATTTTTGACATATTTGGCTTCTCGGTTGATCCTCATTAGCCAAATAGCTCTGATACCAACTGTGAGATCCCTGTCTCCACCGTGCAACAATTTCAGGGATGCTAGCAGCGAAAGTAGCACTTCTTGCGTGGGGCAGGGTCCCACACTCGGGGCCTCGCCCACCACGGATATCCAGACAAGAGACTAATCCATCGGTTTTTCCAAAACTTAACCCGGAAAAACTTTCTTTGCCCGAAAAGCACGGGCGATTCCACCAGGATAACTTTTCCCTAACGTAGTCAAAAGCCTTAACTAACTGAGCTCATCTGACCAAACCTGTAAGTTCCATAGTCAGATCAGGGAAAAAGACTGTACTTGGATCATAGAGACCAACGCTTTTTTCTGCATTGAGAGGCACAACCGTTGATTCTTTTCCTTAGAACAATTTTTGTCCGGGATTTACTTCATCTATCGAACTAAACAAAAATTGAGTCTTGATTTACGGATCCATCAGTCCAGCCTAACCCCATCCAATCCCATGGGTTAGCCAGCTGCCCAACCACTGTAGTGATGGGATCCAATTAGGAATTTGGTTAGGTTTTGTCCCGGGTACCAGGGAAAAGAGTTCTTAGGCCCCCTAGTCGGATGTTCATGCAAACATAAAACTAGTCACACCACTTACACACCCAATATGAAATTGCCTTTTTTCTTAGCATCAGCTATCTTTAAAACAATCCTTTAATGAAACCATTGTATCACTGATCATCACAATCCTTCAAAATATCCGGTTAAATCTTAGTTTCTAATCATTCCTTCATCGGAGTATCTATGGCATCATTGGCAACCAGAACGCTCACCACCTGTCCACTCAGGGGCCTTTTCAATAGTTCCTAGCTCATAGTACCCGGTAATATAATCACTTATAAAAATCAAGATGGAATCTCTGTTAAAGATCAGCAAGATCAACCAACAGATCCATATAAAAGAGCCATGGACTCCTCCGTTGGAGGACCAGCAAGGTCAATCAACCAGATCCATGCCTGGTTTTAGAAAACAACTCTTACTCCTCCTTGATTCAATATCTTCCACGATGCGTGTGTGGGTATCTTTTGTGACCCAGAGCCCAAGCACCGTATGGTCAGCACCCTCTAGGATCCTTCGTAGGTCACCTAGCGCTTCACTCATAGGCCGCTTCCTTTGGTCCCTCATCCATTGTACCGGAAGCTCACCATTTAAATCAAACCGAGGTTGGTCAAGACCTCAGCCGACCATGCTACGTGTGAGACGTCCTCCGTTGACTCTCTGTCAGCTATTGCAACTTTATCAGTTAGGTCTCCACGACCTTAATCACAAGACGGTCAAAATGCTTCCCCAGCATTCTTGACATAAAACAGTCATTTACAAACAGGTCACAAATACACTTTCTATAATGAACTATTACTTATTCCACATTCCATTCATTTTTGTACTCATTCTCATCCAATCACATCATTTTCCATCTCATCACATCAGATTCATTCACATCACATATCATTTATTCACATCCCAATTCACATGTCATCACATCTCATCCATTCACTCATATCAACGTCTCATCATTTCACATACACATTCGCATTCATTATTCCACATACACATCCACATTCGTACATCTAATTCCACATCCGCATTCATACATATACATCCATATCCACATCCATACATCCATATCCACATTCATACATCCATATCCACATCCACATCCATACATTTATTTCCACATCTACATCCACATCCATACATCCATTTTCACACCCACATTCATACATCCATATCCACATCCACATTCATACATCCACATCCACATTCCATATTTACATCCATATCCACATCCACATTCATACATTCACATCCACATTCCATATTTACATCCATACATTCACATTCATACATCCACATCTACATCCACATCCATACATCCATATCCACCTTTCACATTCATACATCCATATCCACATTCCACATTCATACATCCACATCCACATCCACATCCATACATCCATATCCACATTCCACATTCATACATACACATCCATACATCCACATCCATATCCACATTCATACATCCTCATCCACATTCCACATTTATACATCCATATCCACATTCCACATTCATACATCCATATCCACATTCCACATTCATACATCCACATCCACATCCACATTCATACATCCACACATCCACTTTCACTTCCACATTCATACATTCACATCCACATGCTTATCCACATTCCATATTCACATTCACATTCACCTTCACAAACATCCTCATCCATTCATCCATTTACATTTATCTAATTCATATCACTTCCATCCATCCATTTACATCTATCTGATTCCCATCACATCTCATCACATCTATTTATTGAATGTAGGAGAATTCTAATTTTTTTTTATATAAAGATTCTTTACGCATCTAATTAGGCATAAAGACAACTTTAGTAGGAATAACACTTTTATAAAAATCCTTTTATGCATCTATTTAGGCATAAGTTCAATTTTAAGAAAAATAACACTTTTGAATTAAAAATAAACCTTTTATGCATTTTACTATGCATAAATTCCATTTTAATGAGAATAACACTTTTAAAATAAAAATAAATCTTTTATGCATTTTACTATGCATAAATTCCATTTTAACGAGAATAACACTTTCAAAATAAAAATAAGTCTTTTATGCATCTAACTATGCATGAATTTAATTTCAATGAAAATAATACTTTTAAAATAAATAAAAAACTTTTATGCATAAAATCAATATTGATAAGAATAACTCTTTTGAATTAAAAATAAAATTCTTTATGCATCTTTCTATGCATAAAATCAAAATTGATGAAAATAACTCTTTTGAATTGAAAATAAAATTCTTTATGCATCTTTCTATGCATAAAATCAAGATTGATAAGAATAACTCTTTTGGAATAAAAATAAAATTCTTTAAGCATCTATTTATGCATAAAATCACAATTGATGAAAATAACTCTTTTAAAATAAAATAAAAATTATTTATGCATAAAATCAAAATTGATGAGAATAACTCTTTTGAATTAAAAATAAAATTCTTTATGCATCTATTTATGCATAAAATCAAAATTGATGAGAATAACACTTTTTGGATTAAAATAAATTCTTTATGCATCTTTCCATGCATAAATCGAATTTAGTAGGAATTGCACTTTTAGAATAAAAGAATTTCTCTTATGCATCTAATTTATGCATAAAATCCATTTATGATAAAAATCACACTTTTAATATTAAAAAATATCTCTTATACATATGTTTATGTATACAAATAATTTATGATGAAAATCATTCTTTTAATATAAAATAATTTCTTTTATGCACCTATTTATACATATAAATCATTTATGATGAAAATCACACTTTTAATATAAAAACATATCTTTTATGCATACAAATCATTTATGATAAAAATCACTCTTTTAATATAAAAGAATTTCTTTTATGCATCTATTTATGCATAAAAATCATTTATGATAAAAATCACACTTTTAATATAAAAATTTATCTTTTATGCATACAAATCATTTATGATGAAAATCACTCTTTTAATATAAAAGAATTTCTTTTATGCATAAAAATAATTTATGATGAAAATTACACTTTTATAATCAAAATAACAATTTCAATATACTTCCTTCTATGCATGGAATTTAATTCTAAAGAAAGTAACACTTTTTTAATAAAATATTTTTAGTATGCATTTTCTTATACCTAGGATGAAAATTAACACTTTAAGAATACATATACGATGGGAATTACTCTTTTTGAATAAAGAAAATTAAAACTTATTTTTCATAATTTTAGAAAATTTTGCCATAACCTCCTGTGTATGGCTGACCATTTTTCAATTTTGAATTCCCTAAAATTAATTGGAAGCTCACCAAGAGTATTTAAATCATTCTAATGTAATCATTTTCTACTTATCAAAGCGAAACATTATGAAAAACTTGATTTTATCCATTAATCATTCATCTAGGATAAAGCATGGTTGGATTTACTAAAGAAGAGAGGGGAATGTCTTTTTTCAATGAGGCATAACATCATATTCAATTTAGAGAAGTCAAAAATCATAAAAATTAAGCATACATGGGAATTTATGTATTTTCTTACTTCCATTCATCAATTAACTTCAATAGCATTAAAAAGCCATTCCAATTAAGCTTCTCAAGCTTGAGAGGGGTTGAGAAGAGAGAAATATTGAGAAATTATAGAAAAAGATCAAAATTCACACTTTACCTTACAACTTGCTTGATTCTTTGATCACGGTAGAGGCCCCCAACCAATCAATTGGGTTGGTATGCTGATGGAGCCACCAATGGAGATTGAAGAAGGAGGGAAGCTCCAATTTCTTCAATTTGGAGAGAATTTTAGAGAATAGTAAAAATTATCATTATTTTAGCATAATTCTGGCATAGTATAATTCTCCTATTTTTTTACAAAGGGCTCAGGTTCTATTTATAGGAGAGGGAGGCTCTAACCAAGAATAACTAATTTCTAGAATTTTCCAGATTCAATTTGGTTGAATTTGGACCAGATTTGGACCTAGTTTGGTTCCTTTTTTATTCGGTTTGGTTCCTTTTTTATTCGGTTTGGTTCCTTTTTTATTCGGTTTGATCCAAGAGAGAGGAAAGATAAAAATATCACATTATTTTTGAGTTTAAAACTTATTCAAGCATGTGAAGTAGGCACCTCCTTGAAGGGACTCCCCTTCCTTACACGTGTCAAAATGGAATCATTATACCCAAAATATCTCATTTTTTTAGTAATACTCATAGTTTTTTATTAATAAACCTTGTACATAGTTCATCTTGTGTGAGCATTTACTCATTTTTGGGGAGATTTTCTTTATTTCTTCTATTTTTCTCCACACATTTGGATGAATCTTATTGGCCCATAGGAACCTTAATTTAAAATTTCAAAAAAATCTTGACCCTCAAGATAAGGCCTCTTAAATAGATTATACTTGATTTCTAATGCACCTTCTGAAAATCTTTTTGAACTTCTGTTTCAAGGGAACTTGTTTTAATAAGAAGAGATATTTTTTCATCCAAAAATATTTAAAAATTGAATTACCACTCTCTAGAAGATTTTCTCTCTCTCTCTCTCTCTCTCTCTCTAGGCCAAAACTGGTAGAAACAAGATCTTTTATATTTCTGAAGAGGGATTTGACTACAGGGGAAGATACTAGACATCTTGAGAGAGGCTGGGGAGGAATCTTACATTCTACCACCCCACTTAAAAAATGCTTGATGTCCTCATCTCGCAAGTGGAGTATGATCTCTTTCATCTTCTTCTTCTTCTTCTTCAATCACTTCCAGCATTACTGCCATGGAAGTGGACGGCCGATTTGGGAACAACTCTTTGACTTCCTCTATTCTGAGGTAGAGTTCTTGCATTACCTTGGATTGAAACTGCAAGTTGGATATAGGGTCTACCTCTGGGATTTCCCAGATTTTGGCAGATAGAACCTTAATTACTCTAGACGGAAGGGGCTAGAGTCTAGAATCTTGATCCCTGCTTTTCCTACCCTGAAAACCTTGATCCAAAAGGAGTTGGTCAATCCATGTTGCGATGTCCAAACCCTTGATAGTTATAGCATTTCACTCTCTTGTTCAAGGGTGGAACTTCTGAAGTTGAAATCCAAGGGATTGAGTTTCGGGAAAAGGACATTTCTTCCATTCTGGAACTTCCCATATCTTGGGTTTGACCTTGATATCTCTTAGGTGGAGGAAGGTTGGAATCACCTTCTAGGAATAAAAACCTTTTGAAAGGTGATGGTGCTGGCTTTGGTAGGACTTTAACATCAAAGGCCTTAGCGAAATCCTTTGCCATCCGAACTGCTTCGGCCATGGAAATTGGCTTGGCATTCTTCACCAGGATATTCAAAGGTTCGTTCAGTCCCCGAATGAACTTGGTAGCTGTTCTTCATCCAGCAGAGGCAAGTATTTGAGGAGGAGGGTCTGAATGCTTGGTGATATGCTTCAATAGTTCTACTCCTGTGGGTTAACTCTAAGAATTCGTTCATCTTTGTTTCTAAGAAACCGGGAGGACAGAACCTCGTCCTTAGGTAAATTTTGAGATTAGTCCAAGTTTGGGTATTTCGGTCGAGACGGTTTGTCTTGCAATGGCTTCTCCATGCCACTCTAGCTGACTCCACTATCTTTAGCCTTGCAAGAGCCATTTCGCTCTTCTCATTGTACCCGGTGACATCGAAGTATTCTTCCATTGATTCGATCTACTTCTCTACAACCTCGCCCAAGTTTTCCCCTTCTCCCTTGAAAGGTCCAGGCTGCGAACTATGAAGAGTTTTACAAACATCCAGGTCGAGCTCTTCTTCATCGAGTTGGGGGTTAACATTTCTACCACGACGACCTCAATCCATGTTCCTATCAATACGAAAATTCTTGTTAAGTCTCTTTATTTATGATTCAATCCGATTTTTGATTCAACTGATTCCGCGGTTCTCTATAAATAGGTTGGCTTTCCACAGAATCAAGGAATAAAGATACTCATAAAGAACGCATTATCAGTTAATTACTAGAATTAGATGGATCTCTCTTTGGGAGGGGGCAAAAAGGGCTTTTACTACACGGTCTCCTTAGAAAGAAATACATGCATAAAATCCTCCGCCACCATTGTAATTGCTTCCCTGGCTGCCACTAATAAAGACAGTTTCACATTCTTGACCAATCTATCTAAGGGAGGATCCAATCTTCTGACAAACCCATGGAGAAGGGTCTCGTCTTCCATCGGACGAGCATATCGGACTAGGCTTACGTAAGATGGATAATATGCCTCCATAGGTTTGCCTGCTTGAGATAACTCTATAAACTCATTTATCTTCTCTTCCAAGGGGACAAAACCTTTGATGGAGGTAAGCTTTCATGTCCTCCCATCTCAGGCTATACCATTAACTTTCAATTTGGCAAGATCCATCTTAATGTACCCCGCATATGTTACACTACTCATCCATAGAATCTATCCAATTCAACACTCCCTCTCCAAGGTTTTTACCCTTGCCTCGAAATGGCTATGGTGGTTGTGACCCATATATGAAGTGCTTCCTTGACATCCTTATCCAATGCCTTAATTCTGGGTATGACATCATCCATCCCTCATGATTATTCTAAAACAAAAGACCGTCGTAGGCTCAGCTAGCAATCGAGATCCTGTATCAAGGAATATAATGCCCTAGAGTCCTACACATCAATCTATGAACACTAAGGTCTCATCGAGGTGGTGCTTAGAGAACTATCCCTCTTGTAATAGGCAATTCACTAAGGATCATGGCAAAGGCAATGTTCTCTACCAATCACTCATGCTGACTATAGGGTGTGCCATGATCTACTGACTGTCCTAAGCACACGCGTACCTCCGATCATTCAGTAGTACTCAGAAAGTAGAGACTCGAATTATCGGGCCGAGGTGACTTAATCTGCGCAATGAGTGAAGGAAAGAAGGTGCTTGAAGGCAAAGGCTATCATGTCATTCTCCAAAGACAGCTCAGGAACTCCAGATAGATAGGGTCTCACCATCCGATTTGCTGCTTTATCTGAAAGCGAGATTGGATAAGATACTGTAAGTTTTGGTTTTAGGCTAGAAAAGGCACTGTTAGGCCCTCTTAGAGGTTGGTGACACGAGAAGAAAGTTTTGAGCAAAAGAAAAAAGGGGAGGAAAATAAAGGAGGCACCTATTCTAGGGTTTGGATCCATTCGCGCTCTTGACAATTTGATTTCCACACTTTGTGCACTCAAGCCTTCTTTCACTCCACACTCTATGGTCATTTGCCTAGCCCGTTATCTTGTCCATTAACCTTATCCCATTTTCTTGCACACCTGTACACACCTTCACTACACTGGTATTGAAAGAGGCTGCTTTCGTGCAAATTTTGCATACGCACATTTGGAGAGGATTTGAGGTCTGGACGATTGATCGCACATATTTTTAGTGATTGTTATGCATGTTACATGGGGGTGAGGGGAGAGCGTGTTTTCAGGGATCTATTGTGGGTCTTGTTCACACATGATTTCACCCCATATGAGTCACATGTGGGGCTTGTGTTGATATTTTTAATTCAAAAGAGTGATTTTCATCATAAATGATTTTATGCATAAATTAGATGCATAAAAGTGTGATTTTTATCATAAATGATTTTATGCACAAATTAGATGCATAAAAGAAATTCTTTTATAT
Organism: Cibotium barometz; assembly: GCF_041138505.1. Taxonomy (NCBI): domain Eukaryota; kingdom Viridiplantae; phylum Streptophyta; class Polypodiopsida; order Cyatheales; family Cibotiaceae; genus Cibotium; species Cibotium barometz. Next base: position 11,232,146 of record NC_141065.1, on the reverse strand, counting down.
TAAAAGAGTGATTTTTATCATAAATGATTTGTATGCATAAACATATGCATAAAAGATATTTTTTATATTAAAAGTGTGATTTTCATCCTAAATTAATTTATGCAAAAATTAGATGCATAAAAGAAATTCTTTTATATTAAAAGAGTGATTTTCATCATAAATGATTTGTATGCATAAACATATGCATAAAAGATATTTTTTTATATTAAAAGTGTGATTTTCACCATAAATGATTTTATGCATAAAAGAAATTCTTTTATATTAAAAGAGCGTTTTTCATTATAAATGATTTGTATGCATAAAAGATATTTTTTTATATTAAAAGTGTGATTTTCATCATAAATGATTTTATGCATAAATTAGATGCATAAAAGAAATTCTTTTATATTAAAAGAGTGATTTTCATCATAAATGATTTGTATGCATAAAAATAGGCATAAAAGATATTTTTTTATATTAAAAGTGTGATTTTCATCATAAATGATTTTATGCATAAATTAGATGCATAAGAGAAATTCTTTTATTCTAAAAGTGTAATTCCTACTAAATTGGATTTATGCATGGAAAGATGCATAAAGAATTTATTTTAACCCAAAAGTGTTATTCTCATTAATTTTGATTTTATGCATAGAAAGATGCATAAAGAAATCTATTTTTAGTTCAAAAGAGTTATTTTCATCAATTTTGATTTTATGCATGAGAAGATGCATAAAAGACTGAATTTTAATTGAAAAGTGTCATTCTCATTTAAAATGAATTTATGCATAGGAAGATGCATAAAAGATTGATTTTTATTTCGAAAGTGTTATTCTCCTTAAAATGGAATTTATGCATAAATAGATGTGTAAAGAAATCTTATATAAAAAATAAGAATTCTCTTGTATTCTATAAATAGATATGAGGATGTGAAATGAATCAGATAGATGAAAAAGAACAAAGAATGGATGGAGAGATATGTATGTGAAAGAATGGATGTAGATATATGTATGTGAAAGAATGGATGTAGATGTATGTATGTGAAGGATGTATGGGAAAGGAAAGATGTATATGTATGTGATAAGTATAGATGTGGATGTGGATGTATGAATGTGGATGTGGATGTATAGATGTGGATGTGGATGTATGAATGTGGATGCGGATGTGGATGTATGAATGTGGATGTGGATGTGGATGTGGATGTATGAATGCGGATGTGGAAATGGATATATGAATGTGAATGTGGATGTGTGGATGTGGATATATGGATGTAGATGTGGATGTATGGATGTAGATGTGGATGTGGATGTATGAATGTGGATGTGAAAATGGATGTATGGATGTGGATGTAAGGATGTGGATGTGGATGTATAGATGTGGATGTGGATGTGGATGTATGGATGTGGATGTGGATGTATGAATGTGGATGTATGGATGTGGATGTATGAATGTGGATGCGGATGCGGATGTGGATGTATGGATGTGGATGTGGATGTATGGATGTGGATGTGGAAGTATAGATGTGGATGTGGATGTATGAATGTGGATGTGGATGTGGATGTAAGGATGTGGATGTGGATGTATGAATGTGGATGCGGATGTGGATGTATGAATGTGGATGTGGATGTATGAATGTGGATGTGAAAATGGATGTATGGATGTAGATATGAATGTGGATGTATGGATGTGGATGTGTGGATGTGGAAATGGAAGTGTAGATGTATGAATGTGAATGTGGATGTATGAATGTGGATGTGGATGTATGAATGTGGATGTGGAAATGGATGTATGGATGTGGATGTGGATGTATGCATGTGGAAGTGGATGTATGGATGTGGATATGGATATGTATGTATGAATGCAGATGTGGAAGTGGATGTATGGATGTGGAAGTACGAATGTGGATGTGTATGTGGAATAATGAATGTGAATGTGTATGTGAAATGATGTGACGTCGATATGAGTGAATGGATGAGATGTGATGGCATGTAAATTGGGATGTGAATAAATGATATGTGATGTGATGAGATGGAAAATGATGTGATTGGATAAGAATGAGTACACACATGAATGGAATGTGAAATAAGTAATGTGGACTGATGAGAGATAATGTGGAAATATGAGAGTTCATTATAGAAACTGTATTTGTAAACTGTTTGTAAATGATTGTATTATGTCAAGAATGCTGGGGAAGCATTTTGACCATCTTGTGATTAAGGTCGTGGAGACCTAATTGATAAAGTTGCAACTGCTGATGGAGAGTCAATGGAGGACGTCTCGCCTAGCAAGGTCGATCGAGGTCTTGACGAGCCTTGGTTTGATTTAAATGGTGAGCTTCAGGTACGGTGGATGAGGGACCAAGGAAGCAGCTTATGAGTGAAGCGCTAGGTGACCTGCAAAGGATCCTAGAGGGTGCTGACCATACAGTACTCGGGCTCTGGGTCACCGCCCGAAGATACCCACACGAGCGTCGTGGAAGATATTGGGACAAGGACTAAGAGTTGTTTTCTGAAACCGGGCATGGATCTGGTTGATTGACCTTGCTGGTCCTCAACGGATGAGTCCATGGCTCTTTTATATGGATCTGTTGGTTGATCTTGCTGATCTTTAACGGAGATTCCATCTTGATTTTTATAAGTGATTATATTGCCGAGTACTATGAGCTAGGAACTATTGAAAAGGCCCCTGAGTGGACAGGTGGTGAGCGTTCTGGTTTGCCAATGATGCCATAGATACTCTGATGAAGGAATGATTGGAAATTAAGATTCAACTTGATATTTTGGAGGATTGTGATCAGTGATACTATGGTTTCATTAAATGATTGTTTTAAAGATGGCTGAATCTATGAAAAAGGCAATTTCATATTGGGTGTGTAAGTGGTGTGACTAGTTTTATGTTTGCATGAACATCCAGCTAGGGGGCCTGGGAACTCTTTTCCCTGGTACCCGAGACAAAACCTAACCAAATTCCTAATTGGATTCCATCACTACAGTGGTTGGGTGGTTGGCTAACCCATGGGATTGGATGGGGTTAGGCTGGACTGATGGATCCGTAAACCGAGACTCAATTTCTGTTTAGTTCGATAGATGAAGTACATCCCAAACAAAAAAATTTCTATGGAAAAGAATCAACGGCTGTGCCTCTCAATGAGGAAAAAAGCGTTGGTCTCTATGATCCAAGTACAGTCTTTTTCCTTGATCTGACTATGGGACGTACGGGTTCGATCAGATGAGCTCAGTTAGTTAAGGCTTTTGACTACGTTAGGGAAAAGTTATCTTGGTGGAATCGCCCGTGCTTTCTAGGCAAAGGAAGTTTTTTCGGGTTTGGTTTTGGAAAAACCGATGGATTAGTCTCTTGTCCGGATATCTGTGGGTGAGGCCCCGAGTATGGGACCTTGCCCCGCGCAAGAAGTGCTACTTCCGCTGCTAGCACCCTTGAAACTATTGCGCGGTAGGGATAGGGATCTCACAACACTCGTAATGCTCGATGCAATCATCCTTGTCCCCTCGAGATCATGTCCACATGATCTAGCTCACACACATCGCTATCACATATGTTAGCATCTGTGTCCATATCATCATGCGCAAATATATGTGTATGTATCATCATGTGCACGTGTGTGTGATACATCAATATCATCGTATGTGTGTGTGTAATAGATCATCATGTGTATGAGTTTATATAAGATACATCATCATCATCTAGATCTGTGCGCCGATGTAGTCTACAGTATTAAGAAGAACATAATCATGGCAGCTTAAGAGTGTCAGACACTCGTACAAGTCACCAAAAGAAGACTCATCCCATAATTGCAAACAATGCCGAACCTTCTTTGTCAATGCATTCGAGCAGAGTAGGTCAACAAAGTTGCCGTATGTGGACCATATATCCTCCTCATCAAAATAACGCCTCATATGACTAGGCAACAAACATGCAAGCTCCAACGTCCAACAATGGCATGAGTATGCCGTCTCGTCATAGCGTGGAGTTTGTAAATGAGGGTATAGAGGTCCTAAGCCTTAAAGTACTACCAAATGTACGTGTGAAATCGACGAAAGATATGTGAACCATGACACAAAATGGCAACTCAAAATATCGATCGTAGAGCGACGATAATAGTGCATGAGCGGCTCTCCCATGATCCGATCGTAAACAGAAATACTATCAAAATGATGTCGTCTCGCTCCCCATGATGATGCTTGCAAAGTGGTGCCATGGTGCCCAAGTACTGAAGGGTAAAAGCAATGAGAATAATAACCCATGGTCGTGTGTGAACACTACCCAAAGTGCACAAGCGTGTGAAAAAGCACCACAACCAATGCTCAACACAAGCCCCACACGTGACTCATAAGGGGTGCAATGATGTGTGAACAAGACCCACAATAGATCCCTCAAAACACGCTCTCCCCTCACCCCCATGTAACATGCCGCCTAACAATCACTAAAACTATGTGCGATTAATCGTCCTCTCCAAATGTGCGTATGCAAAATTTGCACGGAAGCAGCCTCTTTCAATACCAGTGTAGCAAAGGTGTGTACACGTGTGTAAGAAAATGGGATAAGTTTAATGGTGAAGATAACGGGCTGGGCAAATGACCATAGAGTGTGGAATGAAAGAAGGCTTGAGTGCACAAAGTGTGGGAATCAAATCCTTGTGTCAAGAGCACGAATGGATCCAAACCCTAGAATACGTGCCTCCTTTATTTTCCTCCCCTTTATTCTTTTGCTCAAAAATTTCTTCTCGTGCCACCAACCTCTAAGAGGCCCTAATAGTGCCTATTCTAGCCTAAAACCAAAACTTACAATATCTTATCCAATTTCGCTTTTAGATAAAGCAGCAAATCGGATGGTGAGACCCTATCTATCTTGAGTCCCTGAGCTGTCTCTGGAGGATGACACGATAGCCTTTGCCTTCAAGCACCTTCTTTTCTTGGCTCATTGCGCAGATTAAGTCACCTCGGCCCGATAATTCGAGAGTCTCTAATTTCTGAGTACTACTGAATGATCGGAGGTACGCATGTGCTTGGGATAGTCAGTAGATCATGGCACACCCTATAGTCAGCATGAGCGGTTGGCAAAGAACATTGCCTTTGCCGTGATCCTTAGTGAACTACTGGCGGTTACAAGAGGGATGGTTCTCTAAGCACCACCTCGACAAGACCTTAGTGTTCATAGATTGATGTGTAGGACTCTGGGGCATTATATTCCTTGATACAGGATCTCGATTGCTAGTCGAGCCTGCGACGATCTTTTGTTTTAGAATAATCATGAGGGATGGATGATGTCATACCCAAAATTAAGGCATTACATAGGGATGTCAAGGAAGCACTTCATATATGGGTCACAACCACCATAGCCATTTCGAGGCAAGGGAAAAACCTTGGAGAGGGAGTGTTGAATTGGATAGATTCTATGGACGAGTAGTGTAACATATGCAGGGTACAATAAGATGGATCTTGCCAAATTGAAGGTTAATGGTATAGCCTGAGATGGGAGGATATGAAAGCTTACCTCCATCAAAGGTTTTGTCCCCCTGGAAGAGAAGATGAATGAGTTTATAGAGCTATCTCAACAGGGAAACCTACGGAGGAATATTATCAATCTTACGTAAGCCTAGTCTGATATTCTCTTTCGATGGAAGATGAGACCCTTCTCCATGGGTTTGTCAGAAGATTGGATCCTCCCTTGGATAGATTGGTCAAGAATGCGAAACTGTCTTTGTTAGCGGGGAAGCAATTATGATGGTGGTGGCTGAGGATTTTATGCATGTATTTCTTTCTAAGGAGACCGTGAAGTAAAAGCCCTTTTTGCCCCCTCCTAAAGAGAGCTCCATCTAACTCTAGTATGCCAAATTCAAAGAGAAAAAGGGGACAAGATCGGAGCCAAGTATGAAAAGCGAGTGGGCACAGTGGACTTGATTCTTTCGCTAGAATGCCTTTGGATTTGCAGTTTTAGATCAGGAAGGAGTATGAAGTGTTTTAGATGCGAGCAGCTCTACTAGGACATTTGATGAATGGTTGTCTCCCAAAAACCAATTGATGTTTCCTTTCCAACTCTTTCTACTTTAGAATCTAGTCTAAATCAATTATGCAAGGACCTCCACCATAGAACTTGCTTGACAAGTCAAAGGAGGCAAGTTCTAGCCCAGTCTCAGCAACTTCTAATGCCATTATAATAGCTAACCCCAGTGGAAGAAGGAAGAGGTAGAATTCGTTCAGTTAGAGTGGAGCATCAAGGTCGAAATCAACGATTCTCGCTAAGTTACACCCCATCCGATTTCCGAGGTAAGAATTTCAAGCTTTTTGTTGATTCAAGAAACGCTCATTCATTCATTTCACTTGAATGTTGCATAAATTACTAATTGACCAGAAGCAAGGTAGACCAATGCGAGTGGAATTGGCTAATGGAAGCTACGTTCCAAAAGACGGATGTAATTCAGTTTTCCTTGGGGGATGGGAACCAAATGTTATCACAAAAGCACCATTTCCTTCATGGATCTTCACGTGAACAAGATGAAAGGAACTAGAGTAGTTTGAAATCCCACCCCGCAACCTGTAAAGGCAGTAAAGTTATTGAAGGGACTCCAAAAGAAGCAAGCCATCCTGCAGATAAAGAGTTGCAAGGGAACCTCGTTGGTTAAGTGAGTATATACTGTGACGTAGATTTAACTACAATACCCTCGACTCGTGAGATGGATCATAAGAAATGACCTCCATCATATACACATCACTTCTAACCTCGATTTCCAATGTTGCACCCATAAGGGCGTTAGTGAATAGATAAAGTGGATCGTTCAATAATGCAGACTATAAAAAATGATATCAAAGCTACTCAAGATAGAAAAAAGTAGCATGTTGATCTCAAGTAGACTACTAGAGAATTTGATGAAGGTGATATGGTCTTCCTTGGTATTATACGACCCAACCAGAGAAGTTCCCTCTCCTTGGAGAAAAGTACAAGAAGTTTTCGCCGAGATATTATAAACCCTACACAAATATGAGGAATGTTGGAGATTAAGTTATAGACTATGCATGAATACAAGGAAAGTTGGAGATTGAGCTTGTGAACTTTTATTCCCTCCTCCATATCCACAATGTGTTTTCATGCAAGCTCATTTGAAGAAAGAAGAAGTATGTTCCAGATCCAAGTCATGTATTGGATGATGAGAAGGTAGGCCTAGATATATGAACACTCGTAATGCTCAATGCCATCATCCCTGCCCCCTCGAGATCATGCCCACATGATCTAGCTCACACACATCGCTATCACATACGTCAGCATGAGTTTCCATATCATCATGCACAAATATATGTGTATGTATCATCATGTGCACTTGTGTGTGATACATCAATATCATCGTATGTGTGTCTATAATAGATCATCATGTGTATGGGTTTATATAAGATACATCATCATCATCTAGATCCGTGCACCGATGTAGTCTACAGTATTAAGAAGAACGTAATCATGGCAGCTTAAGAGTGTCAGACACTCGTACAAGTCACCAAAAGAAGACTCATCCCTTGAATGCGAACAATGCCAAACCTTCTGTGTCAATGCATTCAAGCAAAGTGGGTCAACGAAGTTGCCGTATGTGGACCATATATCCTCCTCATCAAAATAACGCCTCATATGACTAGGCAACAAACGTGCAAGCTCCAACATCCAACAATGGCATGAGTATGCCGTCTCGTCATAGCGTGGAGTTTGTAAATGAGGGTATAGAGGTCCTAAGCCTTGAAGTACTACCAAATGTACGTGTGAAATTGACGAAAGATATGTGAACCATGACAAAAAATGGCAACTTAAAATATGGATCGTAGAGCGACAATAATAGTGCATGAGCGGCTCTCCCATGATCTGATCGTAAACATAAATACTATCAAAACGATGTCATCTCGCTCGCGAGATGATGATGCAAAGTCGTACCATGGTCGTGTGTGAACACTACCCAAAGTGCACAAGCGTGTGAAAAAATGCCACAACCAATGCTCAACACAAGTCCCACACGTGACTCATACGGGATGCAATCACGTGTGAACAAGACCCACAATAGATCCCTGAAAACACGCTCTCCCCTTACCCCCATGTAACATGCCTAACAATCACTAAAAATATGTGCGATCAATCGTCTAGACCTCAAATCCTCTCCAAATATGCGTATGCAAAATTTGCACGAAAGCAGCCTCTTTCAATACCAGTGTAGTGAAGGTTTGTACATGTGTGCAAGAAAATGGGATAAGGTTAATGGTGAAGATAACGGGCTGGGAAAATGACCATAGAGTGTGGAATGAAAGAAGGCTTGAGTGCACAAAGTGTGGGAATCAATTCCTTGTGTCAAGAGTGCGAATGGATCCAAACCCTAGAATAGGTGCCTCCTTTATTTTCCTCCCCTTTCTTCTTTTGCTCAAAACTTTCTTCTCGTGCCACCGACCTCTAAGAGGCCCTAACAGTGCCTATTCTAGCCTAAAACCAAAACTTACAGTATCTTATCCAGTTTTGCTTTCAGATAAAGTAGCAAATCGGATGGTGAGACCCTATCTATCTGGAGTCCCTGAGCTGTCTCTGGAGGATGACACGATAGCCTTTGCCTTCAAGCACCCTCTTTCCTTGGCTAATTGCACAGATTAAGTCACCTCGGCCCAATAATTCGAGAGTCTCTACTTTCTGAGTACTACTGAATGATTGGAGGTATGCGTGTGCTTAGGATAGTCAGTAGATCATGGCACGCCCTATAGTCGGCATGAGCGCTTGGTAGAGAACATTGCCTTTGCCATGATTCTTATTGAATTGTCTATTTTACAAGAGGGATAGTTCTCTAAGCACCACCTTGACGAGACCTTAGTGTTCATAGATTGATGTGTAGGACTCTGGGGCATTATATTCGTTAATACAGGATCTTGATTGCTAGCCGAGCCTATGACGGTTTTTTGTTTTAGAATAATCATGAGGGATGGATGATGTCATACCCAGAATTAAGGCATTGGATAAGGATGTCAAGGAAGCACTTCATATATGGGTGACAACCACCATAGCCATTTTGAGGCAAGGGTAAAAACCTTGGAGAGGGAGTGTTGAATTGGATAGATTCTATGGATGAGTAGTGTAACATATGCGGGGTACAGTAAGATGGATCTAGCCAAATTGAAAAGTCTTTCCAAAGGATATATTTAGACTTTACTTTAGAAGGATAGTTAGTGATCGGGGTGCTGAATTCACGTCTCGCTCTTAGAATAAATGCTTTAAAGCTATAGCTCTCTAGATTCTCGTACTATCTAGAAATTGATGATTAGGCAGAGAGGGTAATCAAGGATATTCTTTGAGCATTCCATGGATGGGAACCCAAAACATGGATGAATTCTCTACATTCGGTAGAATTTTTTTGCGATACATCTCATAGTAGATTGTGCAACACCATTGATTTGGTTCAACCCACTGGTGAGAGTGGAAGTCTTGAAGCAAATAGATAAAGTGGATTGTTCAATGCAGACTATAAAAAAGGATATCAAAGCTACTCAAGATAGAAAAAAGTAGCGTGTTGATCTCAAGTAGACTACTAGAGAATTTGATGAAGGTGATATGGTCTTCCTTGGTATACGACCCAACCAGAGAATTTCCTTTTCCTTGGGGAAAAGTACAAGAAGTTTTTGCCCAGATATTATAAACCACAAATATGAGGAAAGTTGGAGATTAAGTTATAGACTGTGCATGAATAAAAGGAAAGTTGGAGATTGAGCATGTGAACTTTTATTCCCTCCTCCATACTTGAAGATCCACAATGTATTTTCATGCAAGCTCATTTGAAGAAAGAAGAAGTATGTTCCAGATCCAAGTCATGTACTGGATGATGAGAAGGTAGGCCTAGATATATGAACACTCATAATGCTCGATGCCATCATCCCTGCCCCCTTGAGATCATGCTCACACGATCTAGCTCACACACATCGCTATCACATACGTCAGCATGAGTGTCCATATCATCATGCGCAAATATATGTGTATGTATCATCATGTGCACGTGTGTGTGATACATCAATATCATGGTATGTGTGTGTGTAGTAGATCATCATATGTATGAGTTTATATAAGATACATCATCATCATCTAGATCCGTGCACTGATGTAGTCTACAGTTTTAAGAAGAACATAATCATGGTGGCTTAAGAGTGTCAGACACTCGTACAAGTCACCAAAAGAAGACTCATCCCATGAATGCGAATAATGCCAAACCTTCTGTGTCAATGCATTCGACCAAAGTGGGTCAACGAAGTTGCCGTATGTGGACCATATATCCTCCTCATCAAAATAAACGCCTCATATGACTAGGCAACAAATGTGCAAGCTCCAACGTCCAACAATGGCATGAGTATGCCATCTCATCATAGCGTGGAGCCTGTAAATGAGGGTATAGAGGTCCAAAGCCTTGAAGTACTACCAAATGTACGTGTGAAATTGACGAAAGATATGTGAACCATGACACAAAATGGCAACTCAAAATATCCACCATAGAGCGACGATAATAGTGCATGAGCGGCTCTCCCATGACCCAATCGTAAACAAAAATACTATCAAAATGATGTCGTCTCGCTTGCGATGATGATGCAAAGTCGTACCATGGTGCCCAACTACTAGAGGGTAAAAGTATTAAGAATAATAACCCATGGTCGTGTGTGAACACTACCCAAAGTGCACAAGCGTGTGAAAAAACGCCACAACCAATGCTCAACACAAGTCCCACACGTGACTCATACGGGGTGCAATCACGTGTGAACAGGACCCACAATAGATCCCTGAAAACATGCTCTCCTTTTACCCCCATGTAACATGCCTAACAATCACTAAAAATATGTGCGATCAATCGTCTAGACCTCAAATCCTCTCCAAATATACGTATGCAAAATTTGCACGAAAGCAGCCTCTTTCAATACCAGTGTAGTGAAGGTGTGTACATGTGTGCAAGAAAATGGGATAAGGTTAATGGTGAACATAATGGGCTGGGAAAATGACCATAGAGTGTGGAATGAAAGAAGGCTTGAGTGCACAAAGTGTGGGAATCAATTCCTTGTGTCAAGAGTGCGAATGGATCCAAACCCTAGAATAGGTGCCTCCTTTATTTTCCTCCCCTTTTTTCTTTTGCTCAAAACTTTCTTCTCGTGCCACCGACCTCTAAGAGGCCCTAACGGTGCCTATTCTAGCCTAAATCCAAAGCTTACAATATCTTATCCAGTTTCGCTTTGAGATAAAGCAACAAATTGGATGGTGAGACCCTATCTATCTAGAGTCCCTGAGCTATCTCTAGAGGATGACACGATAGCCTTTGCCTTCAAGCACCTTCTTTCCTTGGTTCATTGCATAGATTAAGTCACCTCGGCCCGATAATTCGAGAATCTCTACTTTCTGAGTACTACTGAATGATTGGAGGTATGCGTGTGCTTGATAGTCAGTAGATCATGGCACACCCTGTAAGATTCCTCCCCAGTCTCTCAAGATGTCTAGTATCTTCCCCTGTAGTCAAATCCCTCTTCAAAAATATCAAAGATCTTGTTTCTACTTGTTTTGGCCTAGAGAGAGAAAATATTCTAGAAAGAGGTTATTCAAATTTTAGATATTTTTGGATGGAAAAATATCTCTTTGTATTTAAATAAGTTCCCCCGAAATAGAAGTTCAAAAAGATTTTCAGAAGGTGCATTCGAAATAAATTATAATCTGTTCAAAAGGCCTTATCCTAGGGGTCCAGATTTTTTGAAAGTTTTAAATTAAGGTTTTGAGGGGCCCAATCAAATTCATCCAAATTTGTGGAGGAGATAAATGGAAGAAATAAAGAAAATCCCCCCCAAAAATGAGTAAATACTCACATAAGATGAAGAGTTGACTAAGGGTTATTAGTAAAAAACTATGAGTATTACTAAAAAAATGAGATATTTTGGGTATAACGATTACATTTTGACACATGTGTAAGGAAGGGGAGTCCCTTCAAGGAGGTGCCTACTTCACATGCTTGAATGAGTTTTAAACTCAAAAATAATGTGATATTTTTCTCTCTCCTCTCTCTTGGATCAAACCGAATAAAAAAGATACCAAATTAGATCCAAATCTGGTCCAAATTCAACCAAACTGAATCTGGGAAAATTCTAGAAATCAGTTGGTCTTGGTTAGAGCCTCCCTCTCTTATAAATAGAACCCGAGCCCTTTGTAAAAAAATGGAAGAATTATACTATGCCAGAATTATGATGAAATAATGATAATTTTTACTATTATCTAAAATTCTCTCCAAATTGAAGAAATTGGAGCTTCCCTCCTTCTTCAATCTCCATTGGTGTCTCCATCAACATACCAAACCAATTGATTGGAAGTAAGGAAATACATAAATTCCCATGCATGCTTAATTTTTATGGTTTTTATTATTTTTGTCTTCTCTAAAATGAATATGATGTTATGCCTCATTGAAAAAAGGCATTCCCCTCTCTTCTTTAGTAAATCCAACCATTCTTTATCCTAGATGAATGATTAATGGACAAAATCAAGTTTTCATGATGTTTCTCTTAAATAAGTAGAAAATGTTTACATTAGAATGATTTAAATACTCTTGATGAAATTCTAATTAATTTTAGAGAGTTAAAAATTAAAAAATGGTCAGCCATACAAAGGAGGTTATGGCAAAATTTTTCTAAAATTGTGTAAAATAAGTTTTACTTTTTATTCAAAAAGAGTAATTTCCATCGTGTATGTATTCTTAAAGTGTTATTTTTCATCCTAGGTATAGAAAAATGCATACTAAAAATATTTTATTAAAAAAGTGTTACTTTCTTTAGAATTAAATTCTATGCATAGAAGGAAGCATATTGAAATTGCTATTTTGATTATAAAAGTGTTATTTTCATCATAAATGGATGTTATGCATAAAAGAAATTCTTTTATATTAAAAGAGTGATTTTCATCATAAATAATTTGTATGCATAAACATATGCATAAAAGATTTTTTATATATTAAAAGTGTGATTTTTATCATAAATGGATTTTATGCATAAATTAGATGCATAAAAGAAATTCTTTTATATTAAAAGAGTGATTTCCATCATAAATGATTTGTATGCATAAACATATGCATAAAAGGTTTTTTTATATTAAAAGTGTGATTTTCATCATAAATGGAATTTATGCATAAATTAGATGCATAAAAGAGAATCTTTTATATTAAAAGAGTGATTTTCATCATAAATAATTTGTATGCATAAACATATGCATAAAAGATTTTTTTATATTAAAAGTGTGATTCTCATCATAAATGGATTTTATGCATAAATTAGATGCATAAAAGAAATTCTTTTATATTAAAAGAGTGATTTTCATCATAAATGATTTGTATGCATAAACTATGCATAAAAGATTTTTTATATTAAAAGTGTGATTTTCATCATAAATGGATTTTATGCATAAATTAGATGCATAAAAGAAATTCTTTTATATTAAAAGAGTGATTTTCATCATAAATGATTTGTATGCATAAACTATGCATAAAAGATTTTTTTAATATTAAAAGTGTGATTTTCATCATAAATGCATTTAATGCATAAATTAGATGCATAAAAGAGATTCTTTTATATTAAAAGAGTGATTTTCATCATAAATGATTTGTATGCATAAACATATGCATCAAAGATTTTTTATATTAAAAGTGTGATTTTCATCATAAATGGATTTTATGCATAAATTAGATGCATAAAAGAAATTCTTTTATATTAAAAGAGTGATTTTCATCATAAATGATTTGTATGCATAAACTATGCATAAAAGATTTTTTTTATATTAAAAGTGTGATTTTCATCATAAATGGATTTTATGCATAAATTAGATGCATAAACGAAATTCTTTTATATTAAAAGAGTGATTTTCATCATAAATGCAACTATGCATAAAAGATTTTTTTTATATTAAAAGTGTGATTTTCATCATAAATGCATTTAATGCATAAATTAGATGCATAAAAGAGATTCTTTTATATTAAAAGAGTGATTTTCATCATAAATGATTTGTATGCATAAACATATGCATAAAAGATTTTTTTATATTAAAAGTGTGATTTTCATCATAAATGGATTTTATGCATAAACTAGATGCATAAAAGAAATTCTTTTATATTAAAAGAGTGATTTTCATCATAAATGATTTGTATGCATAAACATATGCATAAAAGATTTTTTTATATTAAAAGTGTGATTTTCATCATAAATGGATTTTATGCATAAACTAGATGCATAAGAGAAATTCTTTTATTCTAAAAGTGTAATTCCTACTAAATTGGATTTATGCACAAAGAATTTATTTTAATCCAAAAGTGTTATTCTCATCAATTTTAATTTTATGCATAGAAAGATGCACAAAGAAATCTATTTTTAGTTCAAAAGAGTTATTTTCATCAATTTTGATTTTATGCGTAGGAAGATGCATAAAAGATTGATTTTATGCGTAGGAAGATACATAAAAGATTGATTTTTAATTCAAAAGTGTCATTCTCATTTAAAATGAATTTATGCATAGGAAGATGCATAAAAGATTGATTTTTATTTCGAAAGTGTTATTCTCCTTAAAATGGAATTTATGCATAAATAGATGCGTAAAGAAATCTTATGTCAAAAATAAGAATTCTCTTGTATTCTATAAATAGATATGAGGATGTGAAATGATTCAGATAGATGGAAATGAATGAAGAATGGATGGAGATGTATGTATGTGAAAGAATGGATGTAGATATATGTATGTGAAAGAATGGATGTAGATGTATGTATGTGAAGGATGTATGTGAAAGGAAAGATGTATTTGTATGTGATAAGTATGGATGTGGATGTGGAAATGGATGTATGGATGTGGATGTATGAATGTGGATGTATGGATGTAGATATGGATATGGATGTATGGATGTGGATGTGGATGATGTATGAATGTGGATGCAAAAATGGATGTATGGATGTAGATATGGATGTGGATGTATGGATGTGGATGTACAAATGTGGATGTGAAAATGGATGTATGGATGTAGATATAGATGTGGATGTATGGATGTGGATGTGAAAATAGATGTATGGATGTAGATATAGATGTGGATGTATGGATGTGGATGTGGATGTGGATGTATGAATGTGGATGTGGATGTGGATGTATGGATGTATGGATGTATGGATGTGGATGTATGAATGTGGATGTGAAAATGGATGTATGGATGTAGATATGGATGTGGATGTATGGATGTGGATGTGGATGTGGATGTATGAATGTGGATGTGGATGTGGATATATGGATGTATGGATGTGGATGTGGATGTACGAATGTGGATGTGAAAATAGATGTATGGATGTAGATATAGATGTGGATGTGAAAATGGATGTATGGATGTAGATATAGATGTGGAAGTATGGATGTGGATGTGGATGTGGATGTGGATGTATGGATGTGGATGTACGAATGTGGATGTGAAAATGGATGTATGCATGTAGATATAGATGTGGATGTATGGATGTGGATGTGAAAATGGATGTATGGATGTAGATATAGATGTGGATGTATGGATGTGGATGTGGATGTACAGATGTATGGATGTGGATGTGGATGTATTCTACAGTATATTAAGAAGTGGCTTAAGAGTGTCAGACACTCGTACAAGTCACCAAAAGAAGACTCATCCCATGAATGCGAACAATGCCAAACCTTCTGTGTCAACGCATTCGAGCAGAGTGGGTCAATGAAGTTGCCGTATGTGGACCATATATCCTACTCATCAAAATAATGCCTCATATGACTAGGCAACAAACGTGCAAGCTCCAACGTCCAACAATGGATGTCTTGATACAACATTCTTGAATGCTATAGTTAGATAGTGCAAATCTAATTAGTCCCAAAACTATTTTATAAAACAAAAGACCGCCTTCAAAAAGTACGCAATTTAAGTAGACTCACATTTATTAATATTCTCCATCCATGTCACAACTCAATGATTTCCATCCCACACATACAACATATGCTGTCTCGTCATAGCGTGGAGTCTGTAAATGAGGGTATAGAGGTCCTAAGCCTTGAAGTACTACCAAATGTACGTGTGAAATTGACAAAAGATATGTGAACCATGACACAAAATGGCAACCCAAAATATCGATTGTAGAACGACGATAATAGTGCATGAGTGGGTCTCCCATGATCCGATCGTAAATAGAAATACTTTCAAAATGATGTCGTCTGGCTCGCGCGATGATGATGCAAAGTCGTACCATGGTGCCCAACTTCTGAAGGGTAAAAGTAATAAGAATAATAACCCATGGTCGTGTGTGAACACTACCCAAAGTGCACAAGCGTGTGAAAAAACGCCACAACCAATGCTTAACACAAGCCCCACACGTGACTCATACGGGGTGCAATCATGTGTGAACAAGTCCCACAGAAGATCCCTCAAAACATGCTCTCCCCTCACCCCCATGTAACATGCCTAACAATCACTAAAAATATGTGCGATCAATCGTCCAGACCTCAAATCCTCTGCAAATGTGCGTATGCAAAATTTGCACGAAAGCAGCCTCTTTCAATACCAGTGTAGTGAAGGTGTGTACACGTGTGCAAGAAAATGGGATAAGGTTAATGGTGAAGATAACGGACTGCGCAAATGACCATAGAGTGTGGAATGAAAGAAGGCTTGAGTGCACAAAGTGTGGGAATCAAATTCTTGTGTCAAGAGCACGAATGGATCCAAACCCTAGAATAGGTGCCTCCTTTATTTTCCTCCCTTTTTTTCTTTTTCTCAAAACTTTCTTCTCGTGCCACCAAACTCTAAGAGGCCCTAACAGTGCCTATTCTAGCTTAAAACCAAAACTTATCGTATCTTATCCAGTTTCGCTTTCAGATAAAGTAGCAAATCGGATGGTGAGACCCTATCTATCGGGAGTCCCTGAGCTGTCTCTGGAGGATGACACGATAGCCTTTGCATTCAAGCACCTTCTTTCCTTGGCTCATTGCGCAAATTAAGTCACCTCGGCCCGATAATTCGAGTCTCTACTTTCTGATGAGTACTATTGAATGATCGGGAGGTATGCGTGTGCTTAGGATAGTCAGTAGATCATGGCACACCCTATAGTCGACATGAGCGGTTGGCAAAGAACATTGCCTTTGCCATGATCCTTAGTGAACTGCCTGTTACAAGAGGGATAGTTCTCTAAGCACCACCTCGACGAGACCTTAGTGTTCATAGATTGATGTGTAGGACTCCGGGGCATTATATTGATACAGGATCTCGATTGCTAGCCGAGCCTGCAATAGTCTTTTGTTTTAGAATAATCATGAGGGATGGATGATGTCATACCCAGAATTAAGGCATTGGATAGGGATGTCAAGGAAGCACTTCATATATGGGTCACAACCACCATAGCCATTTCGAGGCAAGGGTAAAAACCTTGGAGAGGGAGTGTTGAATTGGACAGATTCTATGGACGAGTAGTGTAACATATGCGGGGTATAGTAAGATGGATCTTGCCAAATTGAAGGTTAATGGTATAGCCTGAGATGGGAGGACATGAAAGCTTACCTCCATCAAAGGTTTTGTCCCCTTGGAAGAGAAGATAAATGAGTTTATAGAGCTATCTCAAGCACACAAACCTACGGAGCCATATTATCAATCTTATGTAAGCCTAGACTGATATGCTCTTCCGATGGAAGAAAAGACCCTTCTCCATGGGTTTGTCAGAATATTGGATCCTCCCTTGGATATATTGGTCAAGAATGCAAAACTGTCTTTGTTAGCGGGGAAGCAATCACGATGGTGGTGGCTGAGGATTTTATGCATGTATTTCTGTCTATGGAGACCGTGTAGTAAAAGCCCTTTTTGCCCCCTCCAAAAGAGAGCTCCATCTAATTCTAGTATGCCAAATTCAAAGAGAAATAGGGGACAAGATCGGAGCCAAGTATGAAAAGCGAGTGGGCACAGTGGACATGATTCTTTCCCTAGATTGCCTTTGGATTTGCAGTTTTAGCTTAGGAAGGAGTATGAAGTGTTTTAGATGCAAGCAACTACTGGGACATTTGATAATTGGTTGTCCCAACGCACCGATTGATGTTACCTTTCCAACTCTTTCTACTTCCGAATCCAGTCTAAATCAATTTTGAAGGACCTCCACCATAGAACTTGCTTGACAAGTCAAAGGAGGCAAGTTCTTGCCCAGTATCAGGAACTTCTAATGCCATTATAATAGCTAACCCTAGAGGAAGAAGGAAGAGGTAGAATTCGTTCAGTAGAGTGGAGCACTAGGGTCGGAACCAACGATTCTCACTAAGTTACACCCCATCCGATTTCTGAGGTAAGAATTTTAAGTTTTTGTTGATTCAAGAAACGCTCATTCATTCTTTCATTCATTCATTTCACTTGGATGTTGCATAAATTAGTAATCGACCAGAAGCAAGGCAGACCAATGCGAGTGGAATTGGTTAGTGGAAGTTACATGCCAAAAGATGGATGTAATTCAGTTTTCCTTGGATGGGAACCTAGCCAAATGTTATCACAAAGACACCATTTCCTTCATGGATCTTCACTGAACAAGATGAAAGAAACTGGAGTAGTTTGAACTCCCACCCCGCAACCTGTAAATGCAGTAAAGTTATTGAAGGGACTCCAGAAGAAGCAAGCCATCGTGCAGATAAAGAGTTGCAAGGAAACCTCGTTGGTTAAGTGAGTATATACAGTGACGCAGATTTAACTACAATACCCTCGACTCGTGAGGTGGATTATGAGAAAGAGTTCATCCTCGGAGCCCAACAATAGTGAATCTTGAGCTTATAAGATGGCCATTCCAAAAGCAACCGAGCTCGGGGAATAATCGAGATAACTGTTTGAGGAGAGCTTTGTTTGGCCCATTTGTATCCCCTTGCTATGTGGTGCTGGTTCTCTTTCAAAAGAAGAATGATGGACTATGAGATTGTTTATTCAGGGTTAAATCGGCTTACTGTTAAAAATCGGCATCTTACTCCTTGAATGTGTTGTTAGATTGATCGCATATCGGCCGGATATTTATAAAGATTGACTTAAACTTAGGATGTTATCATGTCATAATATTCCTAAGATAGATTTTAATACATGGTATGCACATTACGAGTTCACGATAATGCTGTTGGGATTAAATAATTCCCCTACTAGCTATAATTGTTGAATGCAAAAAGAAAAAGAAAAGAAACCTTCAGAGAACATCCGAATGATTTTATCTCGGTCTTCATTGATGAAATTCTAGTTTGCTCAAAGAATAGAGCCGATCGCATGTGAAGTATGTGTCTCTTCAAAGTCTGGAAAGCCTCTAGAAGCACACACTTTTCTCTAAGAAGGGTGCGTGTACCTTCTTTACCATCAAATTGAATATCCGGGATCATAATGTCAAGAGATAGTATATTAGCTAATCCCACCAAGGTGCAAAGCGACTATCGCGACTGGCCAGAACCAAAGACGATAAAGGAAGTCAAATGATTCTTGCGATTGATAAGATGGTATCCGATGTTCATATGCCAAGATTGTTTCTCCTTTGACGGCGCTTCTCAAGAAGGACATTCCATTCTAATGGTCCGCGATGTGCCAATGTAACTTTGATAAGCTGAGGGGTTGCTTGACTAATCTGCTGGTGCTATAGCTAAGATCTCACAAGAGGAACAGTGATGTCTCGCGAGTGATGACGTAGAGTTGCTTGTCTTCTCAGGTTACAGATCATAAAATTTTAAAGCAGATTTTCAACCACAATGATGTTAACATCACGCAAAAAAAAGAAGGTAAATACAAACACTTTGAGAGTTTGGTTTTAAAATCAAGTATATGTTAGTAGACAAGGAGAATGCGGTCATAGATATATTAGGTAGGAAGGCCTCCTTACTTGCACGTTGAGATTAAGGAAGAGATTGGATTAGATAAGTTCTTTATCCCTATTATCATATTGCTTAACCGCAAAAGTAAAGGCAACCCTAGAAGTAAAGAAAATTCATGGATTCACGTTAGAGGTGGATGCTCGTACTTCAATAATCGGTTATGTGTTTTTCAAGATAGAGATCTTAATAAGAGGATTCTAAGGAAAGCTCATGACATGCCCCGGCTAAGTGAAGACCATCATTACTACAAAGAAGCGTTTCTTTTAGCCTTGCAAATGTGAATTGAGAAAAATGCCAAGAAACGTGCATCCTATTTCACATATACAATTAGAATACATAAGCATGGATTCCATCATTAGATTTTTCTTCACTCGATGCAAGACATGATTCCATCTTAGCCGTGTGGTAGATCACTTTTTGACGAAGGTCGCTCATTCGAATCTATTGAAAAAGACTTATACTGCTCTTGGTGTTTGCTAAAAGTCTTTCCAAAGGATATATTCAGACTTTACTTTAGAAGGATAGTTAGTGATCGGGGTGCTGAATTGACGTCTTGCTCTTGGAATAAATGCTTTGAAGATGTAGCTCTCTAGATTCTGGTACTATCTAGAAACCGATGATTAGGCAGAGAGGGTAATCAAAGACATTCTTCAAGCATTCCATGGATGGGAACCCAAAACATGGATGAATTCTCTACATTCGGTAGAATTTTCTGGCGGTGCATCTCATAGTAGATTGTGCAACATCATTGACTTGGTTCGACCCATTGGTGAGAGTGGAAGTCTTGAAGCAAATAGATAATTGGATCGTTCAATGCGAACTATAAAAAAGGATATCAAAGCTACTCAAGATAGAAAAAAGTAGCATGTTGATCTCAAGTAGAGTACTAGAGAGTTTGATGAAGGTGATATGGTCTTCCTTGGTATACGACCCAACAAGAGAAGTTCCCTCTCCTTGGGGAAAAGTACAAGAAGTTTTCACCCAGATATTTTAAACCCTACATAAATATGAGGAAAGTTGGAGATTAAGTTATAGACTGTGCATGAATATGAGGAAAGTTGGAGATTGAGCTTGTGAACTTTTATTCCCTCCTCCATACTAGAAGATCCACAATGTATTTTCATGCGAGCTCATTTGAAGAAAGAAGAAGTATGTTCTAGATCCAAGTCATGTATTGGATGATGAGAAGGTACACCTAGATTTATGAACACTCGTAATGCTCGATGCCATCATCCCTGCCCCCTCGAGATCATGCCCACATGATTTAGCTTATACACATCGCTATCACATACGTCAGCATGAGTGTCCATATCATCATGCACAAATATATGTGTATGTATCATCATGTGCACGTGTGTGTGATACATCAATATCATGGTATGTGTGTGTGTAATAGATCATCATGTGTATGGGTTTATATAAGATACATCATCATCATCTAGATCCGTGCACTTCAGAAGAACGTAATCATGGCGGCTTAAGAGTGTCAGACACTCGTACAAGTCACCAAAAGAAGACTCATCCCATGAATGTGATTAATGCTGAACCTTCTATGTCAACACATTCAAGCAGAGTGGGTCAACAAAGTTGCCGTATGTGGACCATATATCCTCCTCATCAAAATAACGCCTCATATGACTAGGCAGCACAAACGTGCAAGCTCCAACATCCAACAATGGCATGAGTATGCCGTCTCATCATAGCATGGAGTCTGTAGTAAATGAGGGTATAGAGGTCCTAAGCCTTGAAGTACTACCAAATGTACGTGTGAAATTAGCAAAAGATATGTGAACCATGACACAAAATGGCAACTCAAAATATCAATCGTAGAGCGACGATAATAGTGCATGAGCGGCTCTCCCATAATCCGATCGTAAACAGAAATACTATCAAAACGATGTCATCTCGCTCACGATGATGATGCAAAGTCGTACCATGGTGCCCAACTGAAAGGTAAAAGTAATAAGAAAAATAACCCACCATGGTCGTGTGTGAACACTACCCAAAGTGCACAAGGGTGTGAAAAAACACCACAACCAATGCTCAACACAAGCCCCACACATGACTCATACGGGGTGCAATCACGTGTGAACAAGACCCACAATAGATCCCTGAAAACACGCTCTCCCCTCACCCCCATGTAACATGCCTAACAATCACTAAAAATATGTGCGATCAATTGTCTAGACCTCAAATCCTCTCTCCAAATGTGCGTATGCACAATTTGCACAAAAGCAGCCTCTTTCAATACCAGTGTAGTGAAGGTGTGTACACGTGTGCAAGAAAATGGGATAAGGTTAATGGTGAAGATAACGGGCTGCGCAAATGACCATAGAGTGTGGAGTGAAAGAATGCTTGAGTGCACAAAGTGTGGGAATCAAATCCTTGTCAAGAGCGCGAATGAATCCAAACCCTAGAATAGGTGCCTCCTTTATTTTCCTCCCCTTTTTTCTTTTGCTCAAAACTTTCTTCTCGTGCCACCAACCTCTAAGAGGCCCTAACGGTGCCTATTCTAGCCTAAAACCAAAACTTACAGTATCTTATCCAGTTTCGCTTTCAGATAAAGTAGCAAATCGGATGGTGAGACCCTTAGAGTCCCTGAGCTCTCTCTGGAGAATGACACGATAGCCTTTGTCTTCAAGCACCTTCTTTCCTTGGCTCATTGCATAGATTAAGTCACCTCGGCCCGATAATTCGAGTCTCTACTTTCTGAGTACTACTGAATGATTGGAGGTACGCGTGTGCTTAGGATAGTGAGTAGATCATGGCACACCCTATAGTCGGCAAAGAACATTGCCTTTGCCATGATCCTTAGTGAACTACCTGTTACAAGAGGGATAGTTCTCTAAGCACCACCTCGACGAGACCTTAGTGTTCATAGATTGATGTGTAGGACTCTGGGGCATTATATTCCTTGATATAGCCCAGTCTCAGCAACTTCTAATGCCATTATAATAGCTAACCCCAAAGGAAGAAGGAAGAGGTAGAATTTGTTCAGTAGAGTGGAGCACTAGGGTCGGAACCAACAATTCTCACTAAGTTACACCCCATCCGATTTCTAAGGTAAGAATTTTAAGTTTTTGTTGATTCAAGAAACGCTCATTCATTCTTTCATTCATTCATTTCACTTGGATGTTGCATAAATTAGTAATTGACCAGAAGCAACATAGACCAATGCGAGTGGAATTGGTTAGTGGAAGTTACGTGCCAAAAGATGGATGTAATTCAGTTTTCCTTGGATGGGAACCTAGCCAAATGTTATCACAAAGGCACCATTTCCTTCATGGATCTTCACGTGAACAAGATGAAAGGAACTGGAGTAGTTTGAACTCCCACCCTGCAACCTCTGTAAAGGTAGTAAAGTTCTTGAAGGGACTCTAGAAGAAGCAAGCCATCGTGCAGATAAAGAGTTGGAAGGGAACCTTGTTGGTTAAGTGAGTATATACTGTGACGTAGATTTAACTACAATACCCTCGACCCGTGAGGTGGATCATAAGAAAGAGTTCATTCCCGAAGCCCAACAATAGCGAATCTTGAGCTTATAATATGGCCATTCCGAAAGCAATCGAGCTCGGGGAATAATCAAGATAACTGTTTGAGGAAAGCTTTGTTTGGCCCATTTGTATCCCCTTGCTATGTGGTGCTGGTTCTCTTTCAAAAGAAGAATGATGGGACTATGAGATTGTTTATTAAGGGTTAAATCGGCTTATTGTTAAGAATCGGCATCTTACTCCTAGAATGTGCTATTAGATTGATCGCATAAAGGCCAGATATTTATAAAGATTGACTTAAACTTAGGATGTTATCATATCATAATATTCCTAAGATAGATTTTAATACATGGTATGCACATTACAAGTTCACGATAATGCTATAGTTGGGATTAAATAATTCCCCTACTAGCTATAATTGTTGAATGCAAAAAGAAAAAGAAGAGAAAACTTCAGAGAATATCCGGATGATTTTATCTCGGTCTTCATTGATGAAATTCTAGTTTGCTCGAAGAACGTAGCCGATCGCATGTGAAGTATGTGTCTCTTTAAAGCCCTGGAAAGCCTCCAGAAGCACAGACTTTTCTCTAAGAAGGGTGCATGTACCTTCTTTACTAATCAAATTGAATATTCGGGATCATAATGTCAAGAGATAGTATAATAGCTGATCCCGCTAAGGTGCAAAAGCAGCTATCGATTGGCCAGAACCAAAGACCATAAAGGAAGTCAAATGATTCTTGGGATTGATAAGATGGTATCCAATGTTTATATGCCAAGATTGTTTCTCCTTTGATGGCGCTTCTCAAGAAGGACATTCCATTCTAATGATCCGCGATGTGCCAAAGTAACTTTGATAAGATGAGGGGTTGCTTGACTAATCCGCTGGTGCATTAGCTAAGATCTCAGGAGAGGAACAGTGATGTCTCGCAAGTGATGACGTAGAGTTGCTTGTCTTCTTGGGTTACAGATCATAATTTTTTTTAAAAAAACCCAGAATGATGTTAACATCACACAAAGAAGATAAACACAAACACTTCGAGAGTTTGGTTTTAAAATCAAGTATAGGTTAGACAAGGAGAATGCGATCACAGATATATTAGGTAGGAAGGCCTCCTTACTTGCACGTTGAGATTAAGGAAGAGATTGGATTAGATAAGTTCTTTATCCCTATTATCATATTGCTTAACCGCAAAAGTAAGACAACCCTAGAAGTAAAGAAAATCTATGGATTCATGTTAGAGGTGGATGCTTGTACTTCAATAATCGGTTATGTGTTTTTCAAGATAGACATCTTAATAAGAGGATTCTAAAGAAAGCTCGTGACACACCCCGACTAAGTGAAGACCATACTGGCTACTACAAAGAAGCATTTCTTTTAGCCTTGCAAAGGTGAAATGACAAAAATGCGAAGAAACGTGCATCCTATTTCACATATACAATTAGAATACATAAGCATGGATTCCATCATTAGATTTTTCTTCAGTCGATGCAGGACATGATTCCATCTTAACCATGTGGTAGATTGCTTGACGAAGGTTGCTCATTTGATTCTATTGAAAAAGACTTATACTGCTCTCGGTCTTTGCTAAAAGTCTTTCCAAAAGACTTATACTACTCTCGTAATGCTCGATGCCATCATCCCTGCCCCCTCGAGATCATGCCCACATGATCTAGCTCACACACATCGCTATCACATACGTCAACTTGAGTGTCCATATCATCATGCGCAAATATATGTGTATGTATCATCATGTGCATGTGTGTGTGATACATCAATATCATGGTAGAATTTTAAGCTTTTTGTTGATTCAAGAAACGCTCATTCATTCATTCATTCATTCATTTCACTTGGATGTTGCATAAATTAGTAATCGATCAGAAGCAAGGCAGACCAATGTGAGTGGAATTGGCTAGTGGAAGTTACGTGCCAAAAGACGGATGTAATTCAGTTTTCCTTGGATGGGAACCTAGCCAAATGTTATCACAAAGGCACCATTTCCTTCATGGATCTTCACGTGAACAAGATGAAAGGAACTGGAGTAGTTTGAACTCCCACCCCGCAACCTGTAAAGGCAGTAAAGTTATTGAAGGGACTCCAGAAGAAGCAAGCCATGGTGCAGATAAAGAGTTGCAAGGGAACCTCGTTGGTTAAGTGAGTATATACTGTGATGTAGATTTAACTACAATACCCTCGACTCGTGAGGTGGATCATGAGAAAGAGTTCATTCTCGAATCTTGAGCTTATAAGATGGCCATTCCGAAAGCAACTGAGCTCAGGAATAATCGAGATAACTGTTTGAGGAGAGCTTTGTTTGGCCCATTTGTATCCCCTTGCTATGTGGTGCTCGTTCTCTTTCAGAAGAAGAATGATGGGATGTTCTCTTTCAAAAGAAGAATGATGGGACTATGAGATTGTTTATTCAGGGTTAAATCGGCTTACTATTAAAATCGGCATCTTACTCCTAGAATGTGTTGTTAGATTGATCGCATAAAGGCCAGATATTTATAAAGATTGACTTAAACTTAGGATGTTATCATATCATAATATTCCTAAGATAGATTTTAATACATGGTATGCACATTACGAGTTCACGATAATGCTATTGGGATTAAATAATTCCCCTACTAGCTATAATTGTTGAATGCAAAAAGAAAAAGAAAAGAAACCTTTAGAGAACATCCGGATGATTTTATCTCGGTCTTCATTGATGAAATTCTAGTTTGCTCGAAGAATATAGCCGATTGCATGTGAAGTATGTGTCTCTTCAAAGTCCTGGAAAGCCTCCAGAAGCACAGACTTTTCTCTAAGAAGGGTGCGTGTACCTTCTTT
Source organism: Cibotium barometz (assembly GCF_041138505.1). NCBI lineage: Eukaryota > Viridiplantae > Streptophyta > Polypodiopsida > Cyatheales > Cibotiaceae > Cibotium > Cibotium barometz. The sequence goes on along the minus strand of NC_141065.1, from coordinate 11,205,974 downwards.
ACCATCAAATTGAATATCCGGGATCATAATGTCAAGAGATAGTATATTAGCTGATCCCGCCAAGGTGCAAAAGCGGCTATCGATTGGCCAGAACCAAAGATGATAAAGGAAGTCAAATGATTCTTGGGATTGATAAGATGGTATCCGATGTTCATATGCCAAGATTGTTTTTCCTTTGACGACGCTTCTCAAGAAGGACATTCCATTCTAATGGTCCGCAATGTGCCAAAGTAACTTTGATAAGCTGAGGGGTTGCTTGACTAATCCGCTGGTGCTATAGCTAAGATCTCACGAGAGGAACAGTGATGTCTCGCGAGTGATGACGTAGAGTTGCTTGTCTTCTCGGGTTACAGATCATAAAATTTTAAACCAAATTTTAAACCAGAATGATGTTAACATCATGCAAAGAAGATAAATACAAACACGTTTTAATATCTTGAGTAGCTTTGATATCCTCTTTTATAGTCCGCATTGAACGATCCACTTTATCTATTTGCTTCAAGACTTCCACTCTCACCAGTGGGTCGAACCATCATCAAATTGAATATCCAGGATCATAATGTCAAGAGATAGGATGTTAGCTGATGCTGCCAAGGTGCAAAAGCGACTATCGATTGGCCAGAACCAAAGGCGATAAAGGAAGCCAAATGATTCTTGGGATTGATAAGATGGTATCCAATGTTCATATGCCAAGATTGTTTCTCCTTTGACGGCACTTCTTAAGAAGGACATTCCATTCTAATGGTCCACGATGTGCCAAAGTAACTTTGATAAGATGAGGGGTTGCTTGACTAATCCGTTGGTGCTATAGCTAAGATCTCACAAGAGGAACAGTGATGTCTCACGAGTGATGACGTAGAGTTGCTTGTCTTCTCGGGTTACAGATCATAAAATTTTAAAGCAGATTTTCAACCACAATGATGTTAACATCACGCAAAGAAGATAAAATAAGTTCGTTATCCCTATTATCATATTGCTTAATCGCAAAAGTAAAGGCAACCCTAGAAGTAAAGAAAATTCATGGATTCACGTTAGAGGTGGATGCTCGTACTTCAATAATCGGTTATGTTTTTTCAACATAGAGATCTTAATAAGAGGATTCTAAAGAAAGCTCTTGATACGCCCCTGCTAAGTGAAGACCATCATGGCTACTACAAAGAAGCGTTTCTTTTAGCCTTGCAAAGGTGAAATGACAAAAACACCAAGAAACGTGCATCCTATGTCACATATACAATTAGAATACATAAGCATGGATTCCATCATTAGATTTTTCTTGGGATACGGAATTAAGATATACTCATTGTATTCAAAAGAAAATCAAGATTGAAAACTTACCTAGAAACCCTGTTTTCTTAAAAGACTGTCTTACGCCAGAGCATTTGGTATATGTGTTTTCTAAGGGAAGTTCGGTTGTAACAACTGGTGGCGGTGAGTGCTCAAAGGATAGCTCACATGGCAAAGCCTGCCCAGGTCTTGACCAGCCTCGGTATGGTTAAAATAGTGTGCTTCCGGTATGATGGACGAGGGCCGACGAAGCGGTTCCTGAGTGAAGTGCCAGGACACCTAAGGAGGATCCTGGAGGGTTCTGACCAGGCGATGCACGGGCTCGCGGTGCCGAAGACACCCATGCATACGAACGTCGAGGAAGATATTGTATGATGGACCAATGTTTATTGTAATCTATTACTGGATCTCGTTGTTGACCCACTGGTCTCAAACCACTAGTCTCAACGGAGAGTCCAGAGTGATACTGCCCCAGTACCGTCGTCTTATGCGTCTCTCGAGGAGATTTTGAATTCTGGAGCCAAGCTGCTCTATGTACATATTGCAACTTTTATATAAATAAAGAAATGTTTTTTGGAGAAAAATTCCATGTTGTATAAGTGATTGTTTATAGATGATCTGATAAAGAAAAAAATTGTTATCGGACATATGTCATAGATCTCCAATAAGATCATTGTCTTGTTTAAGAAATTGTTTTCCGAACCTCTTAAGTCTTAGGATCTCGTGGATGATATCAAAATAAAAATTTAATAATATATAAATTTTTGGCAGAATCATGAGACATGGAAACCGTGGTCGTCAGCCAGACCCTCTTTGAAGATGACGAGCTTGACCCTAATGTTCGTAAGGCTCTTCATAGGACTCAGACAGGACCCTTCAAAGGAGAAGTGGAGAACCTGGGCGAGGCTGTGGAGAAATGGGTGGAAGCCATGGAAGAATATTTTGACATTATAGCCTACAATGAGCGGAGCAAAATGGCTCTTGCCAGGCTGAAAATAGTGGAAACAGCCAGGGTAGCATGGAGGAACCACTGTGACACCAACCGTCTGGACAGAAATACCCAGGCTGAAAATAGTGGAAACAGCCAGGGTAGCATGGAGGAACCACTGTGACACCAACCGTCTGGACAGAAATACTCAGTCCTGGACCTTAAAACCTATTTGAGAAAGAGATTTTGTCCCCCTGGATTTTTGGAAATCAAAATGAACGAATTCTTAGAGCTAAAGCAGGGGAGCAAAACCATCGAGGAATATCACCAGGCCTTTTTGCTCTTCTACTCAAATATTCACCACCTCTAGATGAAGAGCAACTCATGGCCAGGTTCATTCGGGGAATAAACGAACCCTTGGATACACTGGTCAAAAATGCCAAGCTAGTGTCCATGGCAAAAGCTGTCAGAATGGCAAAGGACTTTACCAAAGCCTTCATCATAAAAGTCCCGCCAAATCCAGCTAACTCATCCTTCAAGAGATTTCAGACACCGGGAAGTTCTTCCAACTTTCTGCCTCCAAAGAGACACCAAGGTTCTAACCAGAATGTGGAGACGTGAAGTTTTAGAAATGAAGGAGGACCTTTCCCTCCTCGAAGTACATTCTCCGTAACTCTGGCTCTCTCCAAAATATAAAGGGAAGACCTTCAAAGCGAGAACAGATACTTCGGATGTCAAGGACTTGGGCACCAGCTCAAGGATTGCCCCTCTCGTTCTCTGGGCCAAGGAAACCAGGGTCCCAGAGCCCCAAGATAGACTCCTTCTTATCAGTCCAATCAGGGTCCCCCACACCAGAATTAGGGAAATCCTAGGAGAACTCCAGCTTAGCCGTCTGCCTCTGTCCAGCACTCCTTCCCAGAACTGGGACAACCAAAGAGAAAGACAACCAAAGGGAGAACAGATACTTCGGATGTCAAGGACTTGGGCACCAGCTCAAGGATTGCCCCTCTCGTTCTCTAGGCCAAGGAAACCAGGGTCCCAGAGCCCCAAGATAGACTCCTTCTTATCAGTCCAATCAGGGTCCCCACAACAGAATTAGGAAAATCCTAGGAGAACTCTAGCTTAGCCGTCTGCCTCTGTCTAGAGTAGCCTCAGCACTCCTTCCCAGAACTGGGACAACCAAAGAGAAAGAGTTCTGCCTCAGACTGCAGCAGCTAGAGCAATCACAATTGCAGAAGTAGTGGAAGAGGAAAGAGGACAAATTTATGCTGCAATTGAAAACCAAGGGCCAAATCATCAATTCTCCATCATCAATACTCCAGCTGAGTATCAGGGTAAGCCTTTTAAGCTTTTGATTGATTCAGGCAGTACTCATTCTTTCATTTCCCCTGGATGCTTGCGTAAGCTAGTCTTAGATCAAAAATCAGGGAAACCTATGCAAGTTGAATTGGCAAGTGGGAAGATTCTTTTCACTCACCTTGAAACAGATCGTATTCAATTCAATCTAGATGGAAATTTAACTGACTGTCAGCTCAGAGTTATACCTTTGGGAGTTTTTGACGGGATCCTTGGAATGGATTGGCTCCACAAAAATCAAGCTGACATTCACTATCATAATGGAACCATTTCCTTCCATGACCTTCACGGAAACAAAGTTCAAGGAACTGGAATTTCAGGATCTCCAAGTCTGCAGTTAGTAAAGGCTTCTAAGTTAAAGGACTTAGAAAGAAGCAATGTATTTATCTTGTCAAAATGAATCCAGTAGACTCAAAGTTAAAAGCTAAAGAACCTGAATGATTAAGTGATTATGATGATTTATTCCTAGCAAAGCTAACAGAGATGCCTCCAATTCGGGAAGTAGATCATGTGATAGAATTGACCCCCGGAGCTCAGCCAGTAGCCCTGCGCATGTACAAAATGCCAGTTCCTGAAGCCATCGAACTCAAGGAATAGCTTAGATAGCTGTTGGAACAAGGGTTTTAAAGACCCAGTGTTTCACCTTGGGTGCGTCAGTTCTCTTTCAAAAAAAGAAAGATGGAACGCTAAGACTCTGTGTGGACTACAGAGGTCTAAATCAACTGACAGTTAAGAATAAGTATACTATCCCCAGAATTGATGTTAGATATCCGTAACGCCACTATGGGCGTTACCACGAGAGGGGATGGCCTCTGGCCAGCCATAGAGGAAGAATGAGGATTGCCCCTCATCCCCCAGGCTATATAGTGTGTGGCCTGCCGTCCACACTAGCCTGGCTGCCCATGACTCCGCATGGGCGTCCTCTCCCATTGAACCCCGGACATGGCCATCCGGTCTGCCGTCGGTCACACAGGCATTATAGCCTACGTGACATTACCCCCCCTTAAGAAGAGTTTTCGTCCTCGAAAACAAACTGGGAAAACCTTTTGGAAATTGCACTACGGCGTTCCCAGGTTGCCACCTCCTCATCCCTATCTGTCCATTTAACAAGTACCTCCTGGTACACTTTATGTCGGGTTTGTCTGTCACGATACTCTAGAATCTTTTCAGGTTCATGTGGTATCTTTGGTGGCTCTATCAAGTCCACCAAAATCTCTGGAGAAAGTGCGTTCTCTAACCCGTGAACTGATTTCTTCAGTTTACTGACATGGAAGACAGGATGGACTTGAGAACTCTTCGGTAACTCAAGTTTATATGCTACGTCCCCAATCTTCTTAAGGATTTTAAAAGGACCACAATATCTCGGAGAAAGTTTATCACACTTTCCCATTTTCATGGTTTCTGATTGCGCAGGAACCTTGAGGAATACAAAGTCACCTTCTGCAAAGGTCACCTTTCTACGTCCTTTATCCTCATAAGTTTTAGCACGATCCTGAGCGCTACGAATGCTCTCACGTGCGGCTCTGAGCATATCATTCATATCTTCAAGGAAATCCTTGACAGATTGAATCTTCTCCTTTTCTAGGCCTACAGCCATCGGAGATCTCGGCTGGAATCCATACATTAACATGAATGGTGTAAATCCAGTCGCTGAGTGTTTGGAGCTGTTATAGGCAAACTCTAATAAGGGTAAGTACTCTTCCCAATTAGATTGCTTCTTACTAACATAAGAACGCAACATATCCTCTAGAATTTGGTTAACTCTTTCAGTTTGACCATCAGACTCCGGATGATCTGCCGTACTCATACTCAGAGTAGTATCCAGCTTTTTGAAGACTTCCCTCCAAAAATGACTGTTGAACTTTCTATCTCTATCCGACACTATATCTACGGGCAGGCCATATAGCTTGTAGAGATGTTCAATAAAGAGTTTTGCCAACTCTGGCGTTTTTACAGTTTTCTTTGTGGCGATAAACTTTGCCATTTTAGTTAACCTGTCCACTACCACCCACACCGAGTCATTCCCTCGACTCGTCTTGGGTAAACTCGTAATGAAATCCATGGAAATGCTTTCTCATTTCCCTTGAGGAATCTCCAGCGGATGGAGTAGTCCTCCAACCTTAAGACGTTCATGTTTATTGACCTGGTACTTACTGCATTTCAGCACATAAGTCTGGACGTCCTTAAACAAACTAGGCCAATAAAACTGTCTTTTTACTAGTGCATAGGTCTTCTGAATCCCAGGATGACCCGCACTTGGACTATCATGACTTTCTTTAAGAATTTGGGCCTGAAAGTCACCAATAGTTGGTACACATATTCTACCCTTGTAGAGTAAGTACCCGTCGCTCGTTAATGGAGTAATTAGCATATTTCTCCCCCCGACGAAGTTTATCACTCCCCTTTGAAGCCGTGGCAGTCAAAGGTGATGAAGGGCCTACGTCAGAGCTCTCCGGCTCCAAACTATACCCAGAAGACACTGCTAGTCTCTCTAGACTAACTCTCGCTTCCCTTCCCGTTGGCTGACCAGTTACGGTCAAAAACAAAAAACATTAGTTGGGGGGAAGCCCAACAGAAAAGCTTTGATAAGCTCAAGGTGACCGTAGCAGCTGCACCTGTTTTGACTATTGTCGATCCAAATGAGCCGTTTGTTTTGGAAACAGATGCTAATAATAAGGCCATTGGGGCCGTACTTATGCAAAGGGGACACCCAATTGCATTTGAGAGTAAAAAGTTAGATCATGCGCAACGTAACTACTCGGCTTACGAGAGTTACTAGCGATAGTTCATGCACTGAAAAAGTGGAGACACTATTTATATGGTGCTACTTTTGAGGTCCGGATGGACCATGAAAGTCTGAAATGGCTTTCAAGTCAAAATGAACTGGAATGAGGATTGCCCCTCATCCCCCAGGCTATATAGTGTGTGGCCTGCCATCCACACTAGCCTGGCCGCCCATGACTCCGCATGGGCGTCCTCTCCCACTGAACCCCAAACATGGCCATCCGGTCTGCCCGTTCGGTCACAGGGCATTACAACCTACGTGACAATTGATGAGCTTTTGGATAGGCTAAGTGGACAGGCTAAGTGGAGCCCAGATCTTCACAAAGATAGATCTCAAATCAGGGTATTATCAGATCAAGATTAATGAGCAAGATATCCCGAAGCCATCAATACTCGGTATGGGCATTATGAATTCACTGTGATGCCATTTGGATTGACAAATTCCCCAACTACATTCAATCGCTTAATGCAAGACATTCTCTGTGGATGATTTTGTTCTTGTTTTCTTTGATGATATTTTGATTTATTCAAAGAATGCAGCTGACCATGAAACTCATGTCAGAAAAGTTCTTGAGATTCTAAGGAAGCACCAACTCTTTGCCAAAAAGAGCAAATGCACTTTCTCTGTCGACCATGTTGAATACTTGGGCTTTCTGGTATGAAAAGCGAGTGGGCACAGTGGACATGATTCTTTCCCTAGAATGCCTTTGGATTTGCAGTTTTAGCTCAGGAAGAAGGAGTATGAAGTGTTTTAGATGCGAGCAACTACTAGGACATTTGATGAATGTTGTCCCAACGCACCAATTGATGTTACATTTCCAACTCTTTCTACTTCAGAATCCAGTAGTCTAAATCAATTATCACGGACCTCCACATAGAACTTGCTTGACAAGTCAAAGGAGGCAAGTTCTAGCCCAGTCTCAGTAACTTCTAATGCCATTATAATAGCTAACCCCACACAAAGAAGGAAGAGGTAGAATTCGTTTAGTAGAGTGGAGCACCAGGGTCGGAACCAACGATTCTCACTACGTTACACCCCATCCAATTTTCGAGGTAAGAATTTTAAGCTTTTTGTTGATTCAAGAAACGCTCATTCATTCATTCATTCATTTCACTTGGATGTTGCATAAATTAGTAATCGACTAGAAGCAAGGTAGACCAATGTGAGTGGAATTGGCTAGTGGAAGTTACATGCCAAAAGACGGATTTTAATTCCATTTTCCTTGAATGGGAACCTAGCCAAATGTTATCACAAAGGCACCATTTCCTTCATGGATCTTCACGTGAACAAGATGAAAGGAACTAGAGTAGTTTAAACACCCACCCCGCAACCTATAAAGGCAGTAAAGTTATTGAAGGGACTCCAGAAGAAGCAAGCCATCTTGTAGATAAAGAGTTGGAAGGGAACCTCGTTGGTTAAGTGAGTATATATTGTGACGTAGATTTAACTACAATACCCTCGACTCGTGAGGTGGATCATGAGAAAGAGTTCATTCCTGGAGCCCAACAATAGCGAATCTTGAGCTTATATGATGGCCATTCTGAAAGCAACTGAGCTCGAGGAATAATCGAGATAACTGTTTGAGGAGAGCTTTGTTTGGCCCATTTGTATCCCCTTGCTATGTGGTGCTCGTTCTCTTTCAGAAGAAGAATGATGGGACTATGAGATTATTTATTCATGGGTGGTTAAATCGGCTTACTGTTAAGAATCGGTATCTTACTCCTAGAATGTGCTTCTAGATTGATCGGATAAAGGCCAAATATTTATAAAGATTGACTTAAACTTAGGATGTTATCATATCATAATATTCCTAAGATAAAATTTAATACATGGTATGCACATTACGAGTTCACGATAATGCTATTGGGATTACATAATTCCCTACTACTAGCTATAATTGTTGAATGCAAAAAGAAAAAGAAAAGAAACCTTCAGAGAACATCCGGATGATTTTATCTCGGTCTTCATTGGTGAAATTCTAGTTTGCTCGAAGAATGTAGCCGATCGCATGTGAAGTATGTGTCTCTTTAAAGTCCTCGAAAGCCTCCAGAAGCACAGACTTTTCTCTAAGAAGGGTGCATGTACCCTCTTTACCGATCAAATTGAATATCCGGGATCATAATGTCAAGAGATATTATATTAGTTGATCTCGCCCCCCAAGGTGCAAAAGCGGCTATAGATTGGCCAAAACCAAAGACAATAAAGGAAGTCAAATGATTCTTGGGATTGATGAGATGGTATCTGATGTTTATATGCCAAGATTGTTTCTCCTTTGATGGTGCTTCTCAAGAAGGACATTCCATTCTAATGGTCCGCAATGTGCCAAAGTAACTTTGATAAGCTGAGGGTTGCTTGACTAATCTGCTGGTGCTATAGCTAAGATCTCACGAGAGGAACAATGCTGTCTCGCGAGTGATGATGTAGAGTTGCTTGTCTTCTCGGGTTACAGATCATAAAATTTTAAAGCAGATTTTCAACCAGAATGATGTTAACATCACGCAAAGAAGATAAATACAAACACTTCGAGAGTTTGGTTTTAAAATCAAGTATAGGTTAGACAAGGAGAATGCGGTCATATATATATTAGGTAGGAAGGCCTCCTTACTTGCACGTTGAGATTAAGGAAGAGATTAGACAAGATAAGTTCTTTATCCCTATTATCATATTGCCTAACCACAAAAGTAAGGCAACCCTAGAAGTAAAGAAAATTCATGGATTCACGTTAGAGGTGGATGCTTGTACTTAAATAATGGGTTATGTGTTTTTCAAGATAGAGATCTTAATAAGAGGATTCTAAAGAAAGCTCGTGACACGCCCCGGCTGAAGACCGTCATGTGAAGACCGTCATGTGGCTACTACAAAGAAACGTTTCTTTTAGCCTTGCAAAGGTGAAATGACAAAAACGCCAAGAAACGTGCATCCTATTTCACATATACAATTAGAATACATAAGCATGGATTCCATTATTAGATTTTTCTTTAGTCGTCACGATGCAGGACATGATTCCATCTTAGTCGTGTGTGGTAGATCGCCTGACGAGACGAAGGTCGCTCATTCGATTCTATTGAAAAAGACTTATATTGCTCTTGGTGCTTGCTAAAAGTCTTTCTAAAGGATATATTCAGACTTATATTACTCTTGGTGCTTGCTAAAAGTCTTTCCAAAGGATATATTTAGACTTTACTTTAGAAGGATAGTTAGTGATCGGGGTGTTGAATTCACGTCCCGCTCTTGGAATAAATGCTTTGAAGCTGTAGCTCTCTAGATTTTGGTACTATCTAGAAACCGATGATTAGGCAGAGAGGGTAATCAAAGACATTCTTTGAGCATTCCATGGATGGGAACCTAAAACATGGATGAATTCTCTACATTCGGTAGAATATATTTGCGGTGCATCTCATAGTAGATTATGCAAGACAAGATTGTGCAACACCATTGATTTGGTTCAACCCACTGGTGGAGAGTGGAAGTCTTGAAGCAAATAGATAAAGTGGATCATTCAATGCGTACTATAAAAAAGGATATCAAAGCTACTCAAGATAGAAAAAAGTAGCGTGTTGATCTCAAGTAGACTACTAGAGAATTTGATGAAGGTGATATGGTCTTCCTTTGGTATATGACCCAACCAAAGAAGTTCCCTCTCCTTGGGGAAAAGTACAAGAAGTTTTCACCCAGATATTATAAACCCTACATAAATATGAGGAAAGTTGGAGATTAAGTTATAAACTGTGCATGAATACGAGGAAAGTTGGAGATTGAGCTTGTGAACTTTTATTCCCTCCTCCATAATTGAAGATCCACAATGTATTTCATGCGAGCTCATTTGAAGAAAGAAGAAGCATGTTCCAGATCCAAGTCATGTATTGGATGATGAGAAGGTAGGCCTAGATATATGAACACTCGTAATGCTCGATGCCACCCACCAGTATGTCACATATGTGGGGCTTGTGTTGAGCTTTGGTTGTGGCATTTTTTCACACGCTTGTGCACTTTGGGTAGTGTTCACACACGACCATGGGTTATTATTCTTATTACTTTTACCCTTCAGTTGGGCACCATGGTACGACTTTGCATCATCATCGCAAGTGAGATGACATCGTTTTGATAGTATTTCTATACCCTCATTTAAAGACTCCACGCTATGGCGAGATGGCATACTCATGCCATTGTTGGACATTGGAGCTTGCATATTTGTTGCCTAGTTATATGAGGCATTATTTTGATGAGGATATATGGTCCACATACAGCGACCTCGTTGACCCACTCTGCTCGAATGCGTTGACACAGAAGGTTTGGCACTGTTTGCATTCATGGGATGAGTCTTCTTTTGGTGACTTGTACGAGTGTCTGACACTCTTAAGTTGCCATGATTATGTTCTTCTTAATACTATAGACTACATCGGTGCACGGATCTATATGATGATGATATATCTTATATAAACTCATACACATGATGATCTATTACACACACATGTATCTTATATAAACTCACACACACATACGATGATATTGATGTATCACACACACGTGCACATGATGATACATACACATATATTTGCCCATGATGATATGGACACTGATGCTGACGTATGTGATAGCGATGTGTGTGAGCTAGATCATGTGGGCCACATGATCTTGAGGGAGCAGGGATGATGGCATCGAGCATTACGAGTGTTCATATATCTAGGCCTACCTTCTCATCATCCAATACATGACTTGGATCTGGAAGATACTTCTTCTTTTTTCAAACGAGCTCGCATGAAATACATTGTGGATCTTCAAGTATGGAGGAGGGAATAAAAGTTCACAAGCTCAATCTCCAACTTTCCTCGTATTCATGCACAGTCTATAACTTAATCTCCAACATTCCTCATATTTGTGTAGGGTTTATAATATCTGGGCAAAAACTTCTTGTACTTTTCCCCAAGGAGAGGGAACTTCTCTGGTTGGGTCGTATAATACCAAGGAAGACCATATCACCTTCATCAAATTATCTAGTAGTCTACTTGAGATCAACACGCTACTTTTTTCTTTCTTGAGTAGCTTTGATATCCTTTTTTATAGTCCGCATTGAACGATCCACTTTATCTATTTGCTTCAAGACTTTCACTCTCACCAATGGGTCGACCCAAATCAATGGTGTTGCACAATCTACTATGAGATGCACCGCAAGAAAGTTCTACCGAATGTAGAGAATTCATCTGTGTTTTGGGTTCCCATCCATGGAATGCCCGAAGAATGTCTTTGATTACCCTCTCTGCCTAATCATCCATTTCTAGATAATCTAGAGAGCTACAGCTTCAAAGCATTTATTCCAAGAGCGGGATGTGAATTCAGCACCCCAATCACTAACTATCCTTCTAAAGTAAAGTCTGAATGTATCCTTTGGAAAGACTTTTAGTAGCAAACACCAAGAGCAGTATAAGTCTTTTTCAATAGAATTGAATGAGCGACCTTTGTCAAGAGATCTACCACACGGCTAAGATGGAATCATGTTCTGCATCGATTGAAGAAAAATCTAATAATGGAATCCATGCTTATGTATTCTAATTATACATAAGAAATAGGATGCACGTTTCTTGGCATGCGATAGATACACCGATGAAGGAATGATTGGAAATAAGGATTCAACCAGAGATTTTGAGGATTATGATCAGTGAGACAATGGTTTCATTAAATGATTGTTTTAAAAGATAGATGATGCTGAGAAAAAGGCAATTTCATATTGGGTGTGTAAGTGGTGTGACTAGTTTTAAGTTTGCATGAATATCCAGCTAGGGGGCCTGGGAACTCTTTTCCCTGGTACCCGGGACAAAACCTATCCAAATTCTTAATTGGATCCCATCACTACAGTGGTTGGGCAGTTGGCTAACTCATGGGACTCGATGGGGTTAGGCTGGACTGATGGATCCCTAAATTGAGACTCAATTCTGTTATGGTACGATAGATGAAGTAAATCCTGGACAAAAATTGTTCTATGGAAAAGAATCAACGCCTGTGCCTCTTAATGAGGAAAAAAGCGTTGGTCTCTATGATCCAAGTGCAATCTTTTCCCTGATCTAACTATGGGACTTACGGGTTCAGTCACATTAGTTCTGTTAGTTAAGGTTTTTGACTACGTTAGAGAAAAGTTATCCTGGAGAAATCGCCTGTGCTTTCCGAGCAAGGGAAGTTTTTCCAGGGTCGGTTTTGGAAGAACCGATGGATTAGTCTCTGTCCAAATATCTGTGGGCGAGGCCTCAAGTGTGGGACCCTGCCCCACGCAAGAAGTGCTACTTTCGCTCTGCTAGCACCCTTGAATTCCTGAATTCGATGCACGGTAGGGATAGGGATCTCACAGCTGGTATCAGAGCAAATTGGCTAAAGTGGATCAACCGAGAAGCCAAAAATGTCATAAATTTATGAAGTAGCAGTAAAAGGTTGGAATTGTGTGATGAAACTCATACAAATTGATATTCAGAATGAAATTCTTAATTTGATAATTGAGCTTTCTTTAGAATCTTCTTATTAAGATCTCTATCTTGAAAAAAACACATAACCGATTATTGAAGTACAAGCATCCACCTCTAACGTGAATCCATGAATTTTCTTTACTTCTAGGGTTGCCTTACTTTTGCGGTTAAGCAATATGATAATAGAGATAAAGAACTTATCTAATCTAATCTCTTCGTTAATCTCAACGTGCAAGTAACAAGGCCTTCCTACCTAATATATCTATGTTCACATTCTCTTTTGTCTAACCTATACTTGATTTTAAAACCAAACTCTCAAAGTTTTTGTATTTATCTTCTTTGCATGATGTTAATATCATTCCGGTTGAAAATATGCTTTAAAATTTTATGATTTGTAACCGGAGAAGACAAGCAACTCTACGTCATCACTCGCGAGATAGCACCGTTCCTCTCGTGAGATCTTAGCTATAGCACCAGCGGATTAGTCAAGCAACCCTCAGTTTACCAAAGCTACTTTGGCACATCACGGACCATTAGAATGGAATGTCCTTCTTGAGAAGCATCGTCAAAGGAGAAACAATCTTGGCATATGAACATCGGATACCATCTTAGAATATTATGATATGATGACATCCTAAGTTTAAGTCAATATTTATAAATATCCGGCCTTTATGCAATCAATCTAACAGCACATTCTAGGAGTAAGATACCAATTCTTAACAGTAAGCCGATTTAACCCTGAATAAACAATCTCATAGGGTAGTCCCATCATTCTTCTTCTGAAAGACGAGCACCACATAGCAAGGAGATACAAATGGGCCAAACAAATCTCTCCTCAAATAGTTATCTCGATTATTCCTCGAGCTTGGTTGCCTTCGGAATGGCCATCTTATAAGCTCAAGATTCTCTATTGTTGGGCTCTGGGAATGAACTCTTTCTCATGATCCACCTCACGAGTTGAGGGTATTGTAGTTAAATCTACGTCGTCACAGTATATACTCACTTAACCAACGAGGTTCCCTTGCAACTCTTTATCTGTAGGATGGCTTGCTTCTTCTGGAGTCCCTGCAACAATAACTTTATTGCCTTTACAGGTTGCAGGGTGGGAGTTCAAACTACTCAGTTCCTTTCATCTTGTTCACGTGAAGATCCATGAAGGAAATTGTGCCTTTGTGATAACATTTGGCTAGGTTCCCATCTAAGGAAAACTGAATTACATCTATCTTTTGGCACGTAACTTCCACTAGCCAATTCCACTCGCATCACTGGTCTACTGTGCTTTTGGTTGATTACTAATTTATGCAACATCCAAGTGAAATGAATGAATGAATGAATGAATGAGCATTTCTTGAATCAACAAAAAGCTTAAAATTCTTACCTCGAAAATCGGATGGGGTGTAACTAAGTGAGAATCGTTGGTTCCGACCCTGGTGCTCCACTCTACTGAACGAATTCTACCTCTTCCTTCTTCCTCTGGGGTTAGCTATTATAATGGCATTAGAAGTTGCTGAGACTGGGCTAGAACTTGCCTCCTTTGACTTGTCAAGCAAGTTCTATGGTGGAGGTCCTTGATAATTGATTAAAACTGGATTTTGAAGTAGAAAGAGTTGGAAAGGTAACATCATTCGGTGCATTGCGACAACCATTCATCAAATGTCCTAGTAGCTACTCACATCTAAAACACTTTATACTCCTTCTCCTCCTGAGCTAAAACTGCAAATCCAAAGGCATTCTAGGGAAAGAATCATGTCCACTGTGCCCACTCGCTTTTCATACTTGGCTCCAATCTTGTCCCCTATTTCTCTTTGAATTTGGCATACTAGAATTAGATGGAGCTCTCTTTGGGAGGCGGCAAAAAGGGTTTTTACTACACGGTCTCCTTAGAAAGAAATACATGCATAAAATCCTCAGCCACCATTGTAATTGCTTCCCCGCTAACAAAGACAGTTTCGCATTCTTGACCAATCTATCCAAGGGAGGATCCAATCTTCTGACAAACCCATGGAGAAGGGTCTTGTCTTCCATATCGGAAGAGCATATTGGACTAGGCTTACGTAAGATTGATAATATGCCTTCATATGTTTGCCTACTTGAGATAACTCTATAAACTCATTTATCTTCTCTTCTAAGGGGACAAAACCTTTGATGGAGGTAAGCTTTGAAAGATTCCTCCCTAGCCTCTGAAGATGTCCAGTATCTTCCCCTGTGATCAATCCCCTCTTCAGAAATATAAAAGATCTTGTTTCTGTCTTTTTGGCCTAGAGAGAGAAAATGTTCTAGAGAGAGATTATTCAGATTTTGAATATTTTTGGATAGAAAAATTTCTCATCTTATTAATATAAGTTTTCCTAAAATAGAAGTTCAAAAATATTTCCAGAAGGTGCATTAGAAATCAAGTATAATCTGTTCAAGAGGCATTATCCTGAGGGTCAAGGTTTTTTTGAAATTTTAAATTAATGTTCCTATGGGCCAATAAGATCAATCCATGTGTGGGAAGGAGATAAATCCAATTTGTGAAAGAAAATACCCAAAAATGAGTAAATGCTCACATAAGATGAAGAGTTGACTATGTACAAGGTTTATTAGTAAAAACTATGAGTAATATTAAAAAATTGAGATATTTTGGATATAATGATTCCATTTTAACACATATGTAAGGAAGGGGAGTCCCTTCAAGGAGGCACCTACTTCACATGCTTGAATGAGTTTTAAACTAAAAAATAATGTGATATTTTTATCTCTCCTCTCTCTTGGATCAAACCGAATAAAAAAGGAACCAAACTAGGTCCAAATCTAGTCCAAATTCAACCAAACTGAATCTGGAAAATTCTAGAAATCAGTTGGTCTTGGTTAGAGCCTCCCTCTCCTATAAATAGAACCTGAGCTCTTTGTAAAAAAATAGGAGAATTATACTATGCCAGAATTATGCTGAAATAATGATAACTTTTACTATTTTCTAAAAGTCTCTCCAAATTGAAGAAATTGGAGCTTCCCTCGTTCTTCAATCTCCATTGGTGGCTCCATCAACACACCAAACCAATTGATTGGTTGGGGGCCTCTACTGTGATCAAAGAATCAAGCAATTTGTAAGGTAAAATATGAATTTTGATCTTTTTCCATAATTTCTCAATGTTTCTCTCTTCTCAACCCCTCTCAAGCTTGAGAAGCTTAATTAGAATGACTTTTTAATGCTATTGAAGTTAATTGATGAATGGTAGTAAGGAAATACATAATTTTCCATTTATGCTTAATTTTAATGGTTTTTATGATTTTTGTCTTATCTAAAATGAAAATGATGTTATGCCTCATTGAGAAAAAGCATTCCCCTCTCTTCTTTAGTAAATCCAACCATTCTTTATCCTAGATGAATGATTAATGGATAAAATAAAGTTTTTCATAATGTTTCTCTTAAATAAGTAGAAATTGCTTACATTAGAATGAATTAAATACTCTTGGTGAAATTCTAGTTGATTTTAGAAAGTTAAAAATTGAAAAATGGTCAGCCATACAAAGGAGGTTATGGCAAAATTTTTTAAAATTGTGTAAAAATAAGTTTTACTTTTTTATTCTAAAAGTGTAACTCCTACTAAATTGGATTTATGCATGGAAATATGCATAAAGAATTTAAATTAATCCAAAAAGTGCTATTTTCATCAATTCTTATTTTATGCATAGAAATATGCATAAATAATTTTATTTTTAATTCAAAAGAGTGATTTTCATCATAAATGATTTGTATGCATAAACATATATGAATAAAAGATATATATTTTTTATATTAAAAGTGTGATTTTTATCATAAATGATTTTATGCATAATTTAGATGCATAAAAGAAATTCTTTTATATTAAAAGAGTGATTTTCATCATAAATGATTTGTATGCATAAACATATGCATAAAAGATATATTTTTTATATTAAAAGTGTGATTTTTATCATAAATGATTTTATGCATAAATTAGATGCATAAAAGAAATTCTTTTATATTAAAAGAGTGATTTTTATTATAAATGATTTGTATTCATAAACATATGCATAAAAGATATTTTTTTATATTAAACATGTGATTTTCATCATAAATGGATTTTATGCATAAATTAGATGCATAAAAGAAAGTTTTTATTTTAAAAGAGTTATTTTTCATTGGATTTAGTTTTTATGCATGGGAAGATACATAAGAGAAATTCTTTTATTCTAAAAGTGTAATCCCTACTAAATTAGATTTATGCATGGAAAGATGCATAAAGAAATTTATTTTTATTTCAAAAGAGTTACTTTCATTAATTTTCATTTTATGCATAGAAAGGTGCATAAAGAATTTATTTTTATATCAAAAGAGTTATTCTCATCAATTTTCATTTTATGCATAGAAAGGTGAATAAAGAATTTATTTTTATATCAAAAGAGTTATTCTCATCAATTTTCATTTTATACATAGAAAGGTGCATGAAGAATTTATTTTTATATCAAAAGAGTTATTCTCATCAATTTTCATTTTATGCATAGAAAGGTGAATAAAGAATTTATTTTTATATCAAAAGAGTTATTCTCGTTAATTTTCATTTTATGCATAGAAAGGTGCATAAAGAATTTATTTTTATATCAAAAGAGTTATTTTCATCAATTTTCATTTTATGCAGTGTGCTTGCAAGAGCTCAAGCTCTCTTCCCCCCTGCATCTTTTCAAAGTATCAGAGCCTAGTTCGTGCTAGGGCTGAGCTGCAAGCAAGAGAACCACAGGAAGCGGTACGATAGTAAGAGCTTCAACTACTCTTCCCTATTTGTGTTGGTGACTACACCCTTGTCGGGAGCTCTACGGGAGGCACCGGCAAACGATCTGTGATTGAGGAGCTTTCTTCGCGGGAGTAAAGCTATAGGGTAACTATAAAGTCCTTTTGGACAAAAATTTTTGGGCTGAAAACGCGTTTCGGGCGCGTCTGGATCTCCATTTTTCAAAAAGCAGGTGATTTCGAGCACTGCGGGTAAGTCATCGATTCTCTACAGAACTCTGTTTTAAGAACTGTAGGAAGACAGATTGGCTGTGCAGACACTATGGGTGCTGCAAAGAGGTCAACAGTTGCCATTGGGTGTATGTATGCATATTGAATGTCACTGCTTGTGACATTTGAGAGTACTACAATACCGCTGTAGAAAATACAGCAGTTTGTGTAGGACAAACCAGAGTGCTGTTTCTGGTAAAATTGTGTGTCTGGTAAGATGTCAAATGATGGCATAACCCAGATTGTGGCTGAGAAGCTTGATAAGAACAACTTCCATGCTTGGAGGTTCAGGTTGACAAATTTCCTGATGGGAAAGGGCTATTGGGACTACGTAGAAGGTGAGCATGAAGAGGCACCGGAGATACCAGACATAAATCCGACTGCTGCAGATGTGAAAGAGTTTAAAGACTGGAACCAAGGAGCCAGGAAAGTTATGTATTGGCTCTCCATTAGCATACAGGACACCATGATTGGGCACATTCAAGATGCCAAGTCCCCCAAGTGGGACACCTTGGTAAAACTCTATGAAACAAATACCAAGGCACGTAAGATACAGTTGAAGAATGAACTTCATATTGTGGAGAAAAAGAGCATGTCTGTGAATGACTATGCATTGAAGATAAAGGGTATTGTGGAATCCCTTGCATCTATTGGTGTGTCAGTAGATGATGATGATATGGTGGAAGTCTATCTACGTGGTCTTGAGCCACAATATAAGGCATTCAAGACGTCTATTCAGACTCAGAAAAACATTCCCAACTTTACAGATTTGGTGTCTATGCTGATTATAGAAGAGAAGAGCTTGGGTGAAGACCAACCGTCTTCACAAAACAAAAATAGTTCAAAGCAACAAGTCTTCTACACAAGTTTAGGTAGAGGACGAGGTAGAGGAGGCCGTGGACACGGTCAAGGAGGTGGCCGAACAGGTAATCAGACTTATGGCCAGCAGCAGCAACAACAACAGTCCCAAAATACACAACAACAACATCAACAACACACAAGTGGAAGAGGCAAACTCAGAGGTAGGGGGAGTCAAAGAGGACGTGGAAATTGGCAAAGGCAATATAATGATACACGTGAATGCTTTTATTGTGGTAAGCCTAGACATGTGCAGGGCAGAATGTTATAAGAAGCAGGGGCTGACATGCAAAATGGGAAAGTGTAGCAGAACAACTATGCATCCTCAAAGCAGAAACAATGAGGATAATGAAAGGTTGTTTGTTATGTAGCATGTTGTGAATGCCATGTCTGAAAATGTTGAAGCAGCACAAAAAGATGATGTATGGTATATGGATTCAGGTGCTTCGAACCACATGACAAGTCATGGGGAGTGGTTCAAGGAGATGAAAAACCTTGAAAGACCAGGTTTTGTGGAAGCAGGGGATGACACTGCTCATCCAATTGCCCATGTTGGAGATGTGCCACTGTCTATGCAGGATGGTAAAGTGAAGTACCTTGCAGATGTACTTCACGTTTTGAACATAACAAAGAATCTGGTTTCAGTTGGCTAGATGATTGAGCAAGGTTTGCAGGTTCGGTTTAACCCTGATGGTTGTTATGTTGAAGATTTTAAAGACAAGTGCAGGTTGGTTGCAAAAGGCAACAGAGTGTGCAGAATATTTACGTTGAATGTAGACATGCCTAAAATGAGTGCTGTGATGTTTGCAAATGGTTCAGGAATTGTTGCAGACATAGACATTTGGCATAAAAGAATTGGACATGTGAATGTGTAGAGAATGAAGTCTATGCAGACTAAAGGAATTGTGATAGGGCTGCCAAAGCTTAAAGTGGAAGGTATGCATAGAATATGTGAAGCATGCCAATTTGGAAAGCAAACAAAGCATGTATTTCCATGTAACAGAGATGTGAGCAGAAATGCACTAGATGTTGTGCATTAAGATGTATGGGGTCCTACGAAGACCATGTCTATGGGAGGCTGCAGGTATTATGTGACATTCATTGATGACCACACAAGGAAAGTGTGGGTATATTTCATGAAGGAGAAGAGTGAAGTGTTCACTCACTTTCAGAATTTCAGAGTTTTGGTTGAAAAGCAAACAGGGAAATATAAAAAGTGCCTAAGGTCAGATGGAGGGGGAGAGTCCTCCAATGAGTTCTCTGAATTTTTGAAGAAGAATGGTATTCAGAAACAGTTTACATGCAGATACACTCCACAGCAAAATGGAGTTGCGGAGCGGAAAAACAGGCACATTGCTCAGATTGCGTGAGCATTGATGGAAGAGAAGAATATGCCACATAGCTATTGGGCTGAGGCTGTTTCTACAGTAGTATACATCATGAACAGGACTCCAACTGCAGTCATACATGATGTAACTCCAGAGGAGAGGTTTACTGGCAAAAAACCTGATTTGTCTCATCTGAAAGTCTTTGGATGCATTGCATATGTGCATGTGCCAAATGAGCTGAGAACTAAGCTGGATCCAAAAGCTGAAAAATGTGTGTTTATTGGATATTCCCTTGAGCAAAAGGGATACAGGTGTCATAAGCCTGCTACACGTGAGTTGAGGGTAAGCAGGGATGTTGTCTTTGATAAGATGAGCAGCTGGTATGCTGCTAAAAAAGAAGCTGTTGGGGCTGATGTGAGTGGAAGTGTGGTTGCACAGAATGCAGGTCAGCAATCACAGTCTTTGAGTGGACCAGGAGAGTCCTCATCTAGTGGGTCTGTTGATAGACCATGGAGTGGCAGGCTACGTCATAATACTAGTCCTCCAAATGTGATTAGTACATCACGTAAATGAAAAGAGAAAGTGGTTGAGTCCCTTGGTATGCCTGACATTTCTGCAGGGCATTCTCATGTTGATGGAGAGTCTAGTGGCTCAGAGATAAGCGTTGATGAGGTCATTTTGATAGTATTTTTGTTTACGATCGGATCATGGGAGAGCCGCTCAGTCACTATTATCGCCGCTCTACGATCAATATTTTGAGTTGCCATTTTGTGTCATGGTTCACATATCTTGTGTCAATTTCACATGTACATTTGGTAGTACTTAAGGCTTAGGACCTCTATACCCTCATTTACAGACTCCACGCTATGACGAGACGGCATACTCATGCCATTGTTGGACGTTGGAGCTTGCACGTTTGTTGCCTAGTCATATGAGGCGTTATTTTGATGAGGAGGATATATGGTCCACATACGGCAACTTCGTCGACCCACTCTGCTCGAATGCGTTGACACAAAAGGTTCAGCATTATTCGCATTCATGGGATGAGTCTTCTTTTGGTGACTTGTACGAGTGTCTGACACTCGTACATTCATGGGATGAGTCTTCTTTTGGTGACTTGTACGAGTGTCTGACACTCTTAAGCCGCCATGATTACGTTCTTCTTAATACTGTAGACTACATCGGTGCATGGATCTAGATGATGATGATGTATCTTATATAAGCCCATACACATGATGATCTATTACACACACACATACGATGATATTGATGTATCACACACACGTGCACATGATGATACATACACATATATTTGTGCATGATGATATGGACATTGATGCTGACGTATGTGATAGCGATGTGTGTGAGCTAGATCATGTGGGCATCATGATCTCGAGGGGGCAGGGATGATGGCATCGAGCATTATGAGTGTTCATAAATCTAGGCCTACCTTCTCATCATCCAATACATGACTTGGATCTGGAACATACTTCTTCTTTTTTCAAATGAGCTTGCATGAAAATACATTGTGGATCTTCAAGTATGGAGGAGGGAATAAAAGTTCACAAGCTCAATCTCCAACTTTCCTCGTATTCATGCACAGTCTATAACTTAATCTCCAACTTTTCTCATATTTATGTAGGGTTTATAATATTTATGTAGGGTTTATAATATTTGGGCAAAAACTTCTTGTACTTTTCCCCAAGGAGAGGGAACTTCTCTGGTTGGGTCGTATACCAAGGAAGACCATATCACCTTCATCAAATTATCTAGTAGTCTACTTGAGATCAACACGTTACTTTTTTCTATCTTGAGTAGCTTTGATATCCTTTTTTATAGTCCGCATTGAACGATCCACTTTATCTATTTGCTTCAAGACTTCCACTCTCACCAGTGGGTCGAACCAAATCAATGGTGTTGCACAATCTACAATGAGATGCACCGTAAGAAAATTCTACCGAATGTAGAGAATTCATCCGTGTTTTGGGTTCCCATCCATGGAATGCTCGAAGAATGTATTTGATTACCCTCTTTTCCTAATCATCGATTTCTAGATAGTACCAGAATCTAGAGAGCTACAGCTTCAAAGCATTTATTCCAAGAGCGGGATGTGAATTCAGCACCCCGATCATTAATTATCCTTCTAAAGTAAAGCCTAAATATATCCTTTGGAAAGACTTTCAGCAAACACCAACAGCAGTATAAGTCTTTTTCAATAGAATCGAATGAGCGACCTTCGTCAAGCGATCTACCACATGGCTAAGATGGAATCATGTCCTGCATGGACTGAAGAAAAATCTAATGATGGAATCCATGCTTATGTATTCTAATTGTATATGTGAAATAGGATGCACGTTTCTTGGCGTTTTTGTCATTTCACCTTTGCAAGGCTAAAAGAAATGCTTCTTTGTAGTAGCCACATGACGGTCTTCACTTAGCCGGGGCATGTCACGAGCTTTCTTTAGAATCCTCTTATTAAGATCTCTATCTTGAAAAACACATAACCGATTATTGAAGTACAAGCATCCACCTCTAACATGAATCCATGAATTTTCTTTACTTCTAGGGTTGCCTTTACTTTTGTGCGGTTAAGAAATATGACAATGGATAAAGAACTTATCTAATCCAATCTCTTCCTTAATCTCAACGTGCAAGTAGGGAGACCTTCCTACCTAATATATATGTGACTGCATTCTCCTTGTCTAACCTGTACTTGATTTTAAAACCAAACTCTCGAAGTGTTTGTATTTATCTTCTTTGCGTGATGTTAACATCATTTTGGTTGAAAATGTGCTTTAAAATTTTTATGATCTGTAACCCGAGAAGACAAGCAACTCTACATCATCACTCGCGAGACATCACTGTTCCTCTCGTGAGATCTTAGCTATAGCACCAGCGGATTAGTCAAGCAACCCCTCAGCTTATCAAAGTTACTTTGGCACATCGTGGACCATTAGAATGGAATGTCCTTGAGAAGCGCCGTCAAAGGAGAAACAATCTTGGCATATGAACATCGGATACCATCTTATCAATCCCAAGAATCATTTGACTTCCTTTAGCGTCTTTGGTTCTGGCCAATCGATAGCCGCTTTTGCACCTTGGCAGGATCATCTAATATACTATCTCCTTACATTATGATCCCGGATATTCAATTTGATGGTAAAGAAGGTACACGCACCCTTCTTAGAGAAAAGTCTGTGCTTCTGGAGGCTTTCCAGGACCTTGAAGAGACACATACTTCACATGTGATCGGCTACATTCTTCGAGCAAACTAGAATTTCATCAATGAAGACCGAGATAAAATCATCCGAATGTTCAAGGTTTCTTTTCTTTTTCTTTTTGCATTCAACAATTATAGCTAGTAGGGGAATTATTTAATCCCAGTAGCATTATCGTGAACTCGTAATGTGCATACCATGTATTAAAATCTATCTTAGGAATATTATGATATGATAACATCCTAAGTTTAAATCAATCTTTATAAATATCCGGCCTTTATGCGATCAATCTAACAGCACATTTTAGGAGTAAGATGCCGATTCATAACTCCACTAGCCAATTTCACTCGCATTGGTCTGCCTTGCTTCTGGTCAATTACTAATTTATGCAACATCCAAGTGAAATGAATGAATGAATGAGCGTTTCTTGAATCAACAAAAAGCTTAAAATTCTTACCTCAAAAATCGGATGGGGTGTAACTTAGTGAGAATCGTTGGTTCCCACCTTGGTGCTCCACTCTACTGAATGAATTCTACCTCTTCCTTCTTACTCTGGGGGTTAGCTATTATAATGGCATTAGAAGTTGATGAGACTAGTCTAGAACTTGCCTCCTTTGACTTGTCAAGCAAGTTCTATGGTGGAGGTCCTTGCATAATTGATTTAGACTAGATTCTGAAGTAGAAAGAGTTGGAAAGGTGACATCAATAAATGCATTAGGACAACCATTCATCAAATGTCCCAGTAGTAGCTGCTCGCATCTAAAACACTTCATACTCCTTCCTGAGCTAAAACTTCAAATCCAAAGGCATTCTAACAAAAGAATCATGTCCACTATGCCCACTCGCTTTTTCATACTTGGCTTCGATCTTGTCCCATATGTCTCTTTGAATTTGGCATACTAGAATTAGATGGAGCTCTCTTTGGGAGGGGGCAAAAAGGGCTTTTACTACACGGTCTCTTTAGACAGAAATACATGCATAAAATCCTCAGCCACCACCATCGTAATTGCTTCCCCCGCTAACAAAGACAATTTTGCATTCTTGACCAATCTATCCAAGGGAGGATCCAATCTTCTAACAAACCCATGGAGAAGGGTCTCGTCTTCCATCGGAAGAGCATATCAGACTAGGCTTACGTAAGATTGATAATATGCCTCCGTAGGTCTGCTTGCTTGAGATAACTCTATAAACTCATTTATCTTCTCTTCCAGGGGGACAAAACCTTTGATGGAGGTAAGCTTTCATGTCCTCCCATCTCAAGCTATACCATTAACCTTCAATCTGGTAAGATCCATCTTACTGTACCACGCATATGTTACACTACTCGTCCATAGAATCTATCCAATTCAACACTCCCTCTCCAAGGTTTTTACCCTTGCCTCGAAATGGCTATGGTGGTTGTGACCCATATATGAAGTGCTTCCTTGACATCCCTATCCAATGCCTTAATTTTGGGTATGACATTATCCATCTCCCATGATTATTCTAAAACAAAAGACCGTCGCAAGCTCGGCTAGCAATCGAGATCCCGTATCAAGGAATATAATGCCCCACAGTCCTACACATCAATCTATGAACACTAAGGTCTCGTCAAGGTGGTTCTTAGAGACATGTCCCTCTTGTAACAGGCAATTCACTAAGGATCATGGCAAAGGCAATGTTCTCTGCCAACCGCTCATGCCAACTACTATAGGGTGTGCCATGATCTACTGACTATCATAAGCACACGCGTACCTCCGATCATTCAATAGTACTCAAAAAGTAGAGACTCTCGAATTATCGGGCCGAGGTGACTTAATCTACGCAATGAACCAAGGAAAGAAGGTGCTTGAAGGCAAAGGCTATCGTGTCATCTTCTAGAGAGAGCTCAGGGACTCCAGATAGATAGGGTCTCACCATCCGATTTGCTGCTTTATTTGAAAGCGAAACTGGATAAGATACTGTAAGTGTAAGATTCCTCCCCAGCCTCTCAAGATGTCCAGCATCTTCCCGTGTAATTAAATCCCTCTTCAGAAATATAAAAGATCTTGTTTCTAACTGTTTTAGCCTAGAGAGAGAAAATATTCTAGAGAGAGAATATTAAGATTTTGAATATTTTTGGATAGAAAAATATCTCATCTTATTAAAATAAGTTCCCCTGAAACAAAAGTTCAAAAAGATTTTCAGAAGGTGCATTAGAAATTAAGTATTATCTGTTCAAGAGGCATTATCCTAGGGGTGAAGATTTTTTCGAAAATTTAAACTAAGGTTCCTATGGACCAATAAGATTCATCCAAATGTAAGGAGGAGATAAATAAAGAAATAAAATAAAAAACCCCAAAAATGAGTAAATACTCACATAAGATGAAGAGTTGAATAAGGACAAGGCTAATAATTAAAAAGGGGAGCTATTTAGAAGTAAATACTCACATAAGATGAAGAGTTGAATAAGGATAAGGCTAATAGTTAAAAAGGGGAGATAATTAGAAGTAAATACTCGCATAAAATGAAGAGTTGACTAAGGACAAGGCTAATAGTTAAAAAGGGGAGATATTTAGAAGTAATGATGTATTTTTGACACCTCTGCATGGGGATTTCCCCCTCATGAATGAGGTGCCTACTTCACATGTGCAATTGAGTTTTAAATCTTTAAAAATTGAGATATTTCATCTCTCCTCTCTCCTAATTCAAGTCTAGTTCCAAAAAGTTAGCTCAACTGACCTAAAAATGGTCAAAAATTGACCAAACTAAATTGGAAAATTCTAGAATCAGTTTGTTTGGTTAGGAGCTCATTTTTTCCTATAAATAGAAGCCTTCCCCTTTGTTGAAACTCAATAGTGTTTTATGCATTGTTACTCTACTCCTCCTATGCCAAGAACTGTCAATTTATTAATAATTCACTAGTTTTTGACATTTCCCTCTTCCAAAGATTGGTGGCCACTCTTGTACAAACAAGAGTTGAACCCTCAAACCATCAAGCCAAAGGAAAGCTCTCAAAATCACTAGTAAGTTGGCGATTCTTCTTTTTTTTCACTTATTTTATGGTTTTTATGGTTTTAAATGGTTTTTATGCTTTATGTCTTCTCTAAAAATGTTATGCCTCATTACAAAAAGGCATTCCCCTCTCTTCTCTAGCAAAACCAACCATTCTCTACCCTAGGTGAATGGTTAATGATTAAAGTCAAGTTTTTATAACGTTTGTCTTAATTAAGTGGAAAAATATTTACTTTAGGATAATTTCAATACTCTTGGTGCACTTTTAATTAGTCTTAAAGATTTAAAAATTTAAAAAATGGTCAGCCATACAAAGGAGGTTATGGCAAAATTTTTAGAAATTAGTGAGATAAAATTCATCTTTCATTATTCTAAAAGAGTAATCCTTAGGATTTCTATATTCTAAAGTATCATTTTCATGCATAAAAGATGCATTTTGATTATAGGCATAAAAGATAAATTTTTATTATGAAAGTGTGACTTTTATCATATTTGATTTTAATGCATAGAAGTATGCATAAAAGATAATTTTTATTATAAAAGTGTTACTTTTATCATATTTGATTTTAATGCATAGAAGTATGCATAAAAGATAATTTTTATTATAAATGTGTTACTTTTATCATAATTAATTTTCATGCATAGAAGTATGCAAAAGAGATAATTTTTTTATTATAAAAGTGTTACTTTTATCATAATTGATTTTCATGCATATAGAAGTATGCATAAAAGATAATTTTTTCATTATAAAAGTGTTACTTTTATCATAATTGATTTTAATGCATAGAAGTATGCATAAAAGATAAATTTTTATTATAAAAGTGTTACTTTTATCATATTTGATTTTATGCATAAAAGTATGCATAAAAGATAAATTTTTATTATAAAAGTGTTACTTTTATCATATTTGATTTTAATGCATAGAAGTATGCATTAAAGATAAATTTTTATTATAAAAGTGTTACTTTTATCATATTTGATTTTAATGCATATAAGTATGTATAAAAGATAAATTTTTATTATAAAAGTGTTACTTTCATCATATTTGATTTTAATGCATAGAAGTATGCATAAAAGATAACTTTTTCATTATAAAAGTGTTACTTTTATCATAATTGATTTTAATGCATAGAAGTATACATAAAAGATTAATTTTTAATATAAAAGTGTTACTTTTATTACATTTGATTTTAATGCATAGAAGTATGCATAAAAGATAATTTTTTTATTATAAAAGTGTTACTTTTATCATATTTGATTTTAATGCATAGAAGTATGCATAAAAGATAATTTTTATTATAAAAGTGTTACTTTTATCATATTTGATTTTAATGCATAGAAGTATGCATAAAAGATAATTTTTATTATAAAAGTGTTACTTTTATCATATTTGATTTTAATGCATAGAAGTATGCATAAAAGATCATTTTTATTATAAAAGTGTTACTTTTATCATAATTAATTTTCATGCATAGAAGTATGCATAAAAGATAAATTTTTATTATAAAAGAGTTACTTTTATCATAATTGATTTTCATGCATAAAAGTATGCATAAAAGATAAATTTTTTTATTATAAAAGTGTTACTTTTATCATATTTGATTTTCATGCATAAAAGATTATTTTTAATCGGAGATTGAGGTAAATGAATATTCCTCAAGAAATCCATGTTTTTTAAATCTGTAAACAAATATTCGTCGAAAGAAATTTTAGAAAAAGAGAAATTGAGATAGTACCTTCGAGAAAGATAATTTTAGGAAGAACCTTTCTAGACCTAAACTCTGACTCAGACTATTGACCAAGACCTAATTCCTTCGTCAGTTCCAATCAATGACGATGTGCCCAGTTCAGGGAAAATGTACTCAAATCACCCACCGAATCTGAAACTAAGTTAAGACTTGTGATTTTGATCTGAGGATCAAGTTAACAACTCCCCTTCCTTACATATGTGTCATAATGGAATCATTTTAATATTGCTCATAGTTTTTTTACTAATAAACCTTGTACATTTTCAACTCTTCATCTTATGTGAAATATGCACCTCCTTTAAAGAACTCCCCTTCCTTACATATGTGTCATAATGGAATCATTTTAATATTGCTCATAGTTTTTTACTAATAAACCTTGTACATTTTCAACTCTTCATCTTATGTGAGCATTTACTCATTTTTGGATACCCAAAATATCTCATATTTTTAATATTGCTCATAGTTTTTTACTAATAAACCTTGTACATTTTCAACTCTTCATCTTATGTGAGCATTTACTCATTTTTGGGTATCTTCTTTTACAAATTGGATTTATCTCCTCCCTACACATGGATTGATGCTATTGGCCCATAGGAACCTTAATTGGACCATAATCCAAAAATTTCTGAAAATCTAGACCCTTAGGCTAAGGTCCTTTATACCCATTTCCAATTAATTCCAATTGCACATTGGAAAGTTCTTTTTGAATTTCTGTTTCACGGAAATTCATCTTAATTATAAGAGATATTTTTCTATCCAAAAATATTCAAAATCTAAATATTCTCTCTCTAGAATATTTTCTCTCTCTAGGTTAAAATAGTTAAGAACAAGGTCTTTATATTTTTGAAGAGGGATTGATTACAGGGAAAGATACTAGACATCAAAAAGGGGGTGGGGGAAGAATCTTACAGTATTCCTAAGATAGATTTTAATACATGGTATGCACATTACGAGTTCACGAGACGATAACGCTTTTGGGATTAAATAATTCCCTACTAGCTATAATTGTTGAATGCAAGGATAGTTAGTGATCGGGGTGCTGAATTCACGTCCCACTCTTGGAATAAATGCTTTGAAGTTGTAGGTCTCTAGATTTTGGTACCATCTAGAAATCGATGATTAAGCAGAGAGGGTAATCAAAGACATTCTTCGAGCTTTCCATGGATGGGAACCCAAAACATGGATGAATTCTCTACATTTGGTAGAATTTTCTTGCGGTGCATCTCATAGTAGATTGTGCAATACCATTGATTTGGTTCGACCCACTGGTGAGATTGGAAGTCTTGAAGCAAATAGATAAAGTGGATCATTCAATGCGGACTATAAAAAAGGATATCAAAGCTACTCAAGATAGAAAAAAGTAGCGTGTTGATCTCAAGTAGACTACTAGAGAATTTCAAGAAGGTGATATGGTCTTCCTTAGTATACGACCCAACTAGAGAAGTTCCCTCTCCTTGGGAAAAAGTACAAGAAGTTTTCACCCAAATATTATAAACCCTACATAAATATGAGGAAAGTTGGAGAGTAAGTTATAGAAACAAGATCCGTTATTATTCTGAAAAGGGGATTGATTACAGGGAGAGAAACTGGACATCATGAGGGGATGGGGGAGGAATCTTACAAAATGCTTCTTTGTAGTAGCCACCATGACAGTCTTCACTTAGCCCGGGCGTGTCACGAGCTTTCTTTAGAATCCTCTTATTAAGATCTCTATCTTGAAAAACACATAACTTATTATTAAAGTACAAGCATCCACCTCTAACGTGAATCCATGAATTTTCTTTACTTCTAGGGTTGCCTTACTTTTGTAGTTAAGCAATATGATAATAGGGATAAAGAACTTATCTAATCTTATCTCTTCTTGAATCTCAACATGCAAGTAAGGAGGCCTTCCTACCTAATATATCTGTGATTGCATTCTCCTTGCCTTCCTACCTAATATATCTATGATTGCATTCTCCTTGTCTAACCTATACTTGATTTTAAAACCAAACTCTTGAAGTGTTTGTATTTATCTTCTTTGCGTGATGTTAACATCATTCTGGTTGAGAATCTGCTTTAGAATTTTATGATCGGTAACCCGAGAAAACAAGCAACTCTACGTCATCACTCACGAGACAGCACTGTTCCTCTTCTGAGATCTTAGCTCTAGCACCAGCGGATTAGTCAAGCAACCCTCAGCTTATCAAAGTTACTTTGGCACATCGCGGACCATTAGAATGGAATGTCCTTCTTGAGAAGTGCCGTCAAAGGAGAAACAATCTTGGCATATGAACATCGGATACCATCTTATCAATCCCAAGAATCATTTCACTTCCTTTATCGTCTTTGGTTTTGGCCAATCGATAGCCACTTTTGCACCTGGCAGGATCAGCTAATATACTGTCTCTTGACATTATGATCCTGGATATTCAATTTGATTGGGTAAAGAAGGTACACGCACCCTTCTTAGAGAAAAGTCTAAGCTTCTGGAGGCTTTCCAGGACTTTAAAGAGACACATACTTCACATGCGATCGGCTATAATCTTCGAGCAAACTAGAATCTCATCAATGAAGACCGAGATAAAATCATTCAGATGTTCTCTAAAGGTTTCTTTTCTTTTTCTTTTTGCATTCAACAATTATAGCTAGTAGGGGAATTATTTAATCCCAACAGCATTATCGTGAACTCGTAATGTGTATACCATGTATTAAAATCTATCTCAGGAATATTATGATATGATAACATCCTAAGTTTAAGTCAATCTTTATAAATATCCGGCCTTTATTTTCCTTCCCTTTTTTTTTTGCTCAAAGATTTCTTCTCATGCCACTGACCTCTAAGAGGCCCTAACAGTGCCTATTCTAGCTTATCCAGTTTCACTTTCAGATAAAGCAGCCAATCAGATGGTGAGACCCTATCTATCTGGAGTGCCTAAGCTGTCTCTGGAGGATGTCACGATAGCCTTTGCCTTCAAGCACCTTCTTTCCTTGGCTCATTGCATAGATTGTCACCTTGGCCAGATAATTCGAGAGTCTCTACTTTTAGATTACTAATTAATGATCAGAGGTACACGTGTGCTTAGGATAGTCAGTAGATCATGCCACACCCTACAGTCAGCGTGAGCAGTTGGCAGCAGAGAACATTGCCTTTGCCATGATCCTTAGTGAACTGCCTATTTACAAGAGGGATAGTTCTCTAAGGACCACCTCGATGAGACCTTAGTGTTCATAGATTGATGTGTAGGACTTTGGGGCATTATATTTCTTGATACAAGATCTCGATTACTAGCCGAGCCTGTGAGACGGTCTTTTGTTTTAGAATAATCATGAGGGATGGATGATGTCATACCCAGAATTAAGGCATTGGATAAGGATGTCAAGGAAGCACTTCATATATGGGTCACAACCACCATATCCATTTCGAGACAAGGGTAAAAACCTTGAAGAGGGAGTGTTGAATTGGACAGATTCTATGGATGAGTAGTGTAACATATGCAAGGTACAGTAAGATGGATCTTGCCAAATTTAAGGCTAATGGTATAGCCTAAGATGGGAGGAAATGAAATCTTACCTCCATCAAAGGTTTTGTCCCCCTATGAAGAGAAGATAAATGAGTTTATAGAGTTATCTCAAGTACGCAAACCTATGGAGGCATATTATTAATCTTGCGTAAGCCTGGTTCGATATGCTCTTCCGATGGAAGACAAGACCCTTCTCCATGAGTTTGTCAGAAGATTGGATCCTCCCTTGGATAGATTGGTCAAGAATGCAAAATTGTCTTTGTTAGCGAGCGAGGAAGCAATTACGATGGTGGCTGAGGATTTTATGCATGTATTTCTTTCTAAGGAGATCGTGTAGTAAAAGCCCTTTTTGCCCCCTCCCAAAGAAAGCTCCATCTAATTCTAGTATGCCAAATTCAAAGAGAAATAGGGGACAAGATTGGAGCCAAGTATGAAAAGCAAGTGGGCACAGTGGACATGATTCTTTCCCTAGAATGCCTTTGGATTTGCAGTTTTAGCTTAGGAAGGAGTATGAAGTGTTTTAGATGCGACTAGCTACTAGGACATTTGAGGAATAGTTGTCCCAATGCACCACGATTGATGTTACCTTTCCAACTCTTTTTACTTTAGAATAATTCAGCCTAAATCAATTATCAAGGACCTCCACCATAGAACTTGCTTGACAAGTCAAATTAGGCAAGTTCTAGCCTAGTCTTAGCAACTTCTAATGCCATTATAATAGCTAACCCCAGAGGAAGAAGGAAGAGGTAGAATTCGTTCAGTAGAGTAGAGCACCAGGGTTAGAACCAACGATTCTCACTAAGTTACACCCTATCCAATTTTTGAGGTAAGAATTTTAAGCTTTTTGTTGATTCAAGAAACGCTCATTCATTCATTCATTCATTTCACTTGGATGTTGCATAAAGTAGTAATCGTCTAGAAGCAAGGCAGACCAATGCGAGTGGAAGTTGGCTAGTGGAAGTTACATGCCAAAAGATGGACATAATTCAATTTTCCTTGGATAGGAACCTAGCCAAATGTTATCACAAAGGCACCATTTCCTTAATGGATCTTCACGTGAACAAGATGAAAGGAACTGGAGTAGTTTGATCTCCCACCCTGCAAACACAACCTGTAAAGGCAGTAAAGTTATTGAAGGGACTCCAAAAGAAGCAAGCCATCCTGCAGATAAAGAGTTGTAGGGGAACCTCGTTGGTCAAGTGAGTATATACTGTGACGTAGATTTAACTAAAATACCCTCGACTTGTAAGGTGGATCATGAGAAAGAGTTCATTCCCGGAGCCCAACAATAGCGAGTCTTGAGCTTATAAGATGACCATTTCGAAAGCAACCGAGCTCGGGGAATAATCGAGATAATTGTTTGAGGAGAGCTTTGTTTGGCCCATTTGTATCCCTTGCTATGTGGTGCTCGTTCTCTTTCAGAAGAAGAATGATTGGACTATGAGATTGTTTATTCAGGGTTAAATCAGCTTACTGTTAAGAATCGGTATCTTACTCCTAGAATGTGTTGTTAGATTGGATCAACACGCTACTTTTTTCTATCTTGAGTAGCTTCGATATCCTTTTTTATAGTCTGCATTGAACGATCCACTTTATCTATTTGCTTCAAGACTTCCACTCTCACCAGTGGGTCGTTATAGTCTGCATTGAACAATCCACTTTATCTATTTGCTTCAAGATTTCAACTCTCACCAGTGGGTCAAACCAAATCAATGGTGTTGCACAATCTACTATGAGATGCACCGCAAGAAAATTCTACCAAATGTAGAGATTTCATCCATGTTTTGGGTTCCCATCCATGGAATGCTCGAAGAATGTCTTTGATTATCCTCTCTGCCTAATCATCGGTTTCTAGATAGTACCAGAATCTAGAGAGCTATAGCTTCAAAGCATTTATTCCAAGAGTGGGACGTGAATTCAGCACCCCAATCACTAACTATCCTTCTAAAGTAAAGTCTGAATATATCCTTTGGACAGACTTTTAGCAAACACCAAGAGCGGTATAAGTCTTTTTCAATAGAATCGAATGACCAAGCGATCTACCACACGGCTAAGATGGAATCATGTCCTACATCGAATGAAGAAAAATCTAATAATGGAATCCATGCTTATGTATTCTAATTGTATATGTGAAATAGGATGCACGTTTCTTGGCATTTTTGTCATTTCACCTTTGCAAGGCTAAAAGAAACGCTTCTTTGTAGTAGCCATGACGGTCTTTACTTAGCCGGGGTGTGTCACGAGCTTTCTTTAGAACCCTCTTATTAAGATCTCTATCTTGAAAAACACATAATCGATTATTGAAGTACAAGCATCCACCTCTAACGTGAATCCATGAATTTTCTTTACTTCTAGGGTTGCCTTACTTTTACGGTTAAGCAATATGATAATAGGGATAAAGAACTTATCTAATCTAATCTAATCTCTTCCTTAATCTCAACGTGCACATAAGGAGGCCTTCCTACCCAATATATCTGTGACCACATTCTCCTTGTCTAACCTATACTTGATTTTAAAACCAAACTCTCGAAGTGTTTGTATTTTTCTTCTTTGCATGATGTTAACATCATTTTGGTTGAAAATCTGCTTTAAAATTTTATGATCTGTAACCGGAGAAGACAAGCAACTCTACGTCATCACTCGCGAGATAGCACTATTCCTCTCGTGAGATCTTAGCTATAGCAACAGTGGATTAGTCAAGCAATCCTCAGCTTATCAAAGTTACTTTGGCACATCGCGGACCATTAGAATAGAATGTCCTTCTTGAGAAGCACCATCAAAGGAGAAACAATCTTGGCATATGAACATCAGATACCATCTTATAAATCCCAAGAATCATTTGACTTCCTTTATCGTCTTTGGTTATAGCCAATCGATAGCCGCTTTTGCACCTTGGTGGAGGGATCAGCTAATATAATATCTCTTGACATTATGATCCCGGATATTCAATTTGATCGGTAAAAAAGGTACACGCACCTTCTTAGAGAAAATTCTATGCTTCTGGAGGCTTTCCACCAGGACTTTAAAGAGACACATAATTCACATGCGATCGGCTACATTCTTCAAGAAAACTAGAATTTCATCAATGAAGACCGAGATAAAATCATCCGAATGTTTTTTGAAGGTTTCTTTTTTTTATACATTCAACAATTATAGCTAGTAGGGGAATTATTTAATCCCAATAGCATTATCTCGTGAACTCGTAATGTGCATACCATGTATTAAAATCTATCTTAGGAATATTATGATATGATAACATCCTAAGTTTAAGTCAATCTTTATAAATATCCAGTCTTTATGTGATCAATCTAACAGCACATTCTAGGAGTAAGATACCGATTCTTAACAGTAAGCCGATTTAACCCTGAATAAACAATCTCATAGTCCCATCATTCTTCTTCTGAAAGAGAACGAGCACCACATAGCAAGGGGATACAAATGGGCCAAACAAAGCTCTCCTCAAACAGTTATCTCGATTATTCCCCGAGCTCGGTTGCTTTCGGAATGGCCATCTTATAAGCTCAAGATTCCCTATTGTTGGGCTCTGGGAATGAACTCTTTCTCATGATCCACCTCATGAGTCGAGGGTATTGTAGTTAAATCTACGTCACAGTATATACTCACTTAACCAACGAGGTTCCCTTACAACTCTTTATCTATAGGATGGCTTGCTTCTTCTGCTGGTGTCCCTTCAATAACTTTACTGCCTTTACAGGTTGCAGGGTGGGAGTTCAAACTACTCCAGTTCCTTTCATCTTTTTCACGTGAAGATCCATGAAGGAAATGGTGCCTTTGTCATAACATTTGGCTAGGTTCCCATCCAAGGAAAATTGAATTACATCTGTCTTTTGGCACGTAACTTCCACTAGCCAATTCCACTCGCATCGGTCTGCCTTGCTTCTAGTCAATTACTAATTTATGCAACATCCAAGTGAAATGAATGAATGAATGAATGAGCCTTTCTTGAATCAACAAAGAGCTTAAAATTCTTACCTCAAAAATCAAATGGGGTGTAACTTAGTGAGAATTGTTGGTTCCGACCCCCTGGTGCTCCACTTTACTGATGATGAACAAATTCTATCTCTTCCTTCTTCCTCTGGGGTTAGCTATTATAATGGCATTAGAAGTTGCTGAGACTGGCTAGAACTTGTCTCCTTTGACTTGTCAAGCAAGTTCTATGGTGGAGGTCCTTCATAATTCATTTAGACTGGATTCTGAAGTAGAAAGAGTTGGAAAGGTAAGATCAATCAGTGTGTTGGGACAACCATTCATCAAATGTCCCAGTAGTTGCTCGCATCTAAAACACGTGAGCTAAAATTGCAAATCCAAAGGCATTCTAGGGGAAGAATCATGTCCACTCTTCCCATTTGCTTTTTATACTTGACTCCAATCTTGTCCCCTACTTCTCTTTGAATTTGGCATACTAGAATTAGATGGAGCTCTCTTTGGGAGGGGGCAAAAAGGGCTTTTACTACACGATCTCCTTAGAAAGAAATACATGCATAAAATCCTCAGCCACCATCGTAATTGTTTCCCCTGCTAACAAAGACAATTTTGCATTCTTGACCAATCTATCCAAGGGAGGATCCAATCTTATGACAAACCCATGGAGAAGGGTCTCGTCTTCCATCGGAAGAGAATATCGGACTAGGCTTACGTAAGATTGATAATATGCCTCCGTAGGTTTTCCTGCTTGAGATAACTCTATAAACTCATTTATCTTCTCTTCTAGGGGGACAAAACCTTTGATAGAGAGGTAAGCTTTCATGTCCTCCCATCTCAGGCTATACCATTAACCTTCAATTCGGCAAGATCCATCTTACTGTACCCCGCATATGTTACACTACTCGACATCCTTATCCAATGCCTTAATTCTGGGTATGACATCATCCGTTCCTAATGATTATTCTAAAACAAAAGACCGTCGCAAGCTCGGCTAGCAATCGAGATCTTGTATCAAGGAATATAATGCCCCAGAGTCCTACACATCAATCTATGAACACTAAGGTCTCCTCGAGGTGAGGGAGGCCTCCCTCACCTATAAATAGATCCTTAGCCTTTGTAAAAAAATATGAGAAATATACTATGCAGTATTATGCTGAAATAATGATAATTTTTACTATCCTCTAAAAATTCTCTCCCAATTGAAGAAATTGGAGCTTCCCTCTCTCTTCAATCTTCCTTGGTACCAAACCAATTGATTGGTTGGGAGCCTCTACCGTGATCAAAGAATCAAGCAATTTGGAAGGTAAAGAGTGGATTATGATCTTTTTTCCATAATTTCTAAATGTTTCTCTCTTCTCAACCCCTCTCAAGCTTTAGAAGCTTAATTTGAATAGCTTTTGAATACTATTGAAGTTCTTTGATGTATTGTAATAAAGAAACACATAAATTTTCATTTATGCTTAATTTTAATGGTTTTTAAGCATTTCTCTCTCTCCCCCAAAGAAAGGTCATTCCTATGACCTATTCTCAATCCAAATGAAGCTTCTCATGAAGCATTTCTCTAATCACTCAATTCTATTGTTGTATGCTAGATGAAGTAAATCTTGGATAGTAATTGTTCTATGGAAAGAAAAGGAATCAATGGCTGTGCCTCTCAATGGGGAAAAAAGCATTGATCTCTATGATCCAAGTGCAAGTTCTTCTTTGATCCAACCAAGTGATATTAGGTTCAGTCGAAACAGTTTGGTCAATAATGACCTTAACTACGTTAGAGTAAACTTATCCTGGAGGAATCGCCCGTGCTTTCCAAGCAAGGGAAGTTTTTTCGGGTTCGATTTTTGGAAGAACCAAGGGATTAGTCTCCTGCCTGGATATTTATGGGCGAGGCTCTGAGTGAGAGGACCTGCACCGCACAAGGAGTGCTTCTTCCGATGCTAGCACCCCCGAATCCGTTACGCGGAGAGGGCAGGGATCTTTCAACTGCTTTATCTCAAAGTGAAACTGGATAAGATACTGTAAGTTTTGGTTTAAGGCTAGAATAGGCACCATTAGGGCCTCTTAGAGGTCAGTGGCATGAGAAGAAAGTTTTGAGCAAAAGAAAAAAGGGGAGGAAAATAAAGGAGGCACCTATTCTAGGGTTTGGATCCATTCGCACTCTTGACAAGGATTTCATTCCCACACTTTGTGCACTCAAGCCTTCTTTCATTCCACACTCTATGGTCATTTGCCCAGCTCGTTATCTTCACCATTAGCCTTATCCCATTTTCTTGCACACGTGTACACACCGCTACACTGGTATTGAAAGAGGCTGCTTTCGTGCAAATTTTGCATACGCACATTTGGAGAGGATTTGAGGTCTAGACAACTAATCACACATATTTTTAGTGATTGTTAGGCATGTTACATGGGGGTGAGGGGAGAGCGTGTTCTCAGGGATCTATTGTGGGTCTTATTCACACATGATTGCACCCCATCTGAGTCAGGTGGGGGCTTGTGTTGAGCATTGGTTGTGGCATTTTTCACACGCTTGTGCACTTTGGGTAGTGTTCACACACGACCATGGGTTATTATTCTTATTACTTTTACCCTTCAGTTGGGCACCATGGTACGACTTTGCATCATCATCGCGAGCGAGACGACATCATTTTGATAGTATTTCTGTTTATGATGGGGGGGATCATGGGAGAGCTGCTTATGCACTATTATCGTCGCTCTACGACGATTGATATTTTGAGGTACCATTTTTTGTCATGGTTCACATATCTTTCGTCAATTTCACACATACATTTGGTAGTACTTCAAGGCTTAGGACCTATATACCCTCATTTACAGACTCCACACTATGATGAGACGGCATACTCATGCCATTGTTGGATGTTGGAGCTTGCACGTTTGTTGCCTAGTCATATGAGGTGTTATTTTTATGAGGAGGATATATGGTCCACATACAGCAACTTTGTTGACCCACTCTGCTCTCGAATGCGTTGACACTCAAGGTTCGACATTGTTTGCATTCATGGAATGAGTCTTCTTTTGGTGACTTGTACGAGTGTCTGACACTCTCAAGCCACCATGATTATGTTCTTCTTAATACTGTAGACTACATTGGCGCATGGATCTAGATGATGATGATGTATCTTATATAAACTCATACACATGATGATCTATTACACACACATACGATGATATTGATGTATCACACACACGTGCACATGATGATACATACACATATATTTGCGTATGATGATATGGACACCAATGCTAATGTGTGTGATAGTGATGTGTGTGAGCTGGATCATGTGGGCATGATCTCGAGGGGGCAAGGATGATGGCATCGAGCATTACGAGTGTTCATATATCTAGGCCTATCTTCTCATCATCCAATACATGACTTGGATCCGGAACATACTTCTTCTTTCTTCAAATGAGCTCGCATGAAATACATTGTGGATCTTCAAGTATGGGGGAGGGAATAAAAGTTCACAAGCTCAATCTCCAACTTTCCTCGTATTCATGCACAGTTTATAACTTAATCTCCAACTTTCCTCATATTTATGTAGGGTTTATAATATCTGGGTGAAAACTTCTTGTACTTTTCCCCAAGGAGAGGAAACTTCTCTCGTTGGGTCATATACCAAGGAAGACCATATCACCTTCATCAAATTCTCTAGTAGTCTACTTGAGATCAACACGCTACTTTTTTCTATCTTGAGTAGCTTTGATATCCTTTTTTATAGTCCGCATTGAACGATCCACTTTATCTATTTGCTTCAAGACTTCTACTTTCAACTAGTGGGTCGAACCAAATCAATGGTGTTGCACAATCTACTATGAGATGCACCGCAAGAAAATTCTACCAAAGGTAGAGAATTCATCCATGTTTTGGGCTCCCATCCATCGAAGAATGTCTTTGATTACCCTCTCTGCCTAATCATCAATTTCTAGATAGTACGAGAATCTACAGAGTTAGAACTTCAAAGCATTTATTCCAAGAGCGGGACGTGACTTTAGCACCCGGATCACTAACTATCCTTCTAAAGTAAAGTCTGAATATATCCTTTGGAAAGACTTTTACCAAACACCAAGAGAAGTATAAGTCTTTTTCAATAGAATCGAATGAGCGACCTTCATCAAGCGATCTACCACATGGCTAAGATGGAATCATGTTCTGCATCGACTAAAGAAAAATCTAATAATGGAATCCATGCTATGTATTCTAATTGTATATGTGAAATAGGATGCACGTTTCTTGGCGTTTTTGTCATTTCACCTTTGCAAGGCTAAAAGAAACGCTTCTTTGTAGTACCCATGATGGTCTTCACTTAGCCGGGGCAGCGTGTCATGAGCTTTCTTTAGAATCCTCTTATTAAGATCTCTATCTTGAAAAACACATAACCGATTATTGAAGTACAAGCATCCACCTCTAACGTGAATCCATGAATTTTCTTTACTTCTAGGGTTGCCTTACTTTTGCGGTTAAGCAATATGATAATAGGGATAAAGAACTTATCTAATCTAATCTCTTCCTTAATCCAACGTGCAAGTAAGGAGGCCTTCCTACCTAGTATATATGTGACCGCATTCTCCTTGTCTAACCTATCTTTGATTTTAAAACCAAACTCTCGAAGTGTTTGTATTTATCTTCTTTGCGTGATGTTAATATCATTCATCACTCGTGAGACAGCACTATTCCTCTTGTGAGATCTTAGCTATAGCACCAGTGGATTAGTCAAGCAACCCTCAGCTTATTAAAGTTACTTTGGCACATTGCGGACCATTAGAATGGAATGTCCTTCTTGAGAAGCGCCCTCAAAGGAGAAACAACATTGGCATATGAACATCGGATACCACCTTATCAATCCCAAGAATTATTTGACTTCCTTTATCGTCTTTGGTTCTGGCCAATCGATAACCGCTTTTGCTCCTTGGCGGGATCAGCTAATATACTATCTCTTGACATTATGATCTCGGATATTCAATTTGATCGATAAAGAAGGTACACGCACCCTTCTTAGAGAAAAGTTTGTGTTTCTTGAGGCTTTCGAGGACTTTAAAGAGACACTTCTTCTGAAAGAGAACGAGCACCACATAGCAAGGGGATACAAATGGGCCAACTATGTGGTGCTAGTTCTCTTTTAGAAGAAGAATGATGGGACTATGAGATTGTTTATTCAGGGTTAAATCGGCTTACTGTTAAGAATCGACATCTTACTCCTAGAATGTGCTGTTATATTGATCGCATAAAGGTCGGATATTTATAAAGATTGACTTAAACTTAGGATCTTATCATATCATAATATTCCTAAGATAGATTTAAATACATGATATGCACATTACAAGTTCATGATAATGCTGTTAAGATTAAATAATTCCCCTACTAGCTATAATTGTTGAATGCAAAAAGAAAAAGAAAAGAAACCTTTAGAGAACATCCGGATGATTTTATCTCGGTCCTCATTGATGAAATTCTAGTCTGCTCGAAGAATGTAGCCGATCGCATGTGAAGTATGTGTCTCTTTAAAGCCATCGAAAGCCTCCAGAAGCACAGACTTTTCTCTAAGAAGGGTGCGTGTACCTTCTTTATCGATCAAATTGAATATCCACGATCATAATGTCAACAGATAGTATATTAGCTGATCCTACCAAGGTGCAAAAGCGGCTATCGATTGGCCAAAACCAAAGACGATAAAGGAAGTCAAATGATTCTTGGGATTGATAAGATGGTATCCGATGTTCATATGCCAAGATTGTTTCTCCTTTGATGGCGCTTCTCAAGAAGGACATTCCATTCTAATGGTCCGTGATGTGCCAAAGTAACTTTGATAAGCTGAGGGGTTGCTTGACTAATCCGCTGGTGCTATAGCTAAGATCTCTTGAGAGGAACAGTGATGTCTCGCAAGTGATAACGTAGAGTTTCTTGTCTTCTTGGGTTACAGATCATAAAATTTTATTTTCAACTAGAATGATGTTAACATCACGCAAAGAAGATAAATACAAACACTTCGCTCGAGAGTTTGGTTTTAAAATCAAGTATAGGTTAGACAAGGAGAATGTGGTCACAGATATATTAGGTAGGAAGGCCTCCTTACTTGCATGTTGAGATTAAGAAAGAGATTGGATTAGATAAGTTCTTTATCCCTATTATCGTATTGCTTAACTGCAAAAGTAAGGCAACCCTAGAAGTAAAGAAAATTCATGGATTCACGTTAGAGGTGGATGCTTGTACTTCAATAATCAGTTATGTGTTTTTCAAGATAGAGATCTTAATAAGAGGATTCTAAAGAAATCTCGTGACACGCCCCGGCTAAGTGAAGACCGTCATGGTGGCTACTACAAAGAAGCATTTCTTTTAGCCTTGCAAAGGTGAAATGACAAAAACGCCAAGAAACATGCATCCTATTTCACATATACAGTTAGAATACATAAGCATGGATTCCATCATTAGATTTTTCTTCAGTTGATGCAGGACATGATTCCATCTTAGCCGTGTGGTAGATCGCTTGACGAAGCTTGCTCATTCGATTCTATTGAAAAAGACTTATACTGCTCTTGGTGTTTGCTAAAAGTCTTTCTCAAAAGGATATATTCAGACTTTACTTTAGAAGGATAGTTAGTGATCGGGTGCTGAATTCACGTCCCGCTCTTGGAATAAATGCTTTGAAGCTATAGCTCTCTAGATTCTGGTACTATCTAGAAACCGATGATTAGGCAGAGAGGGTAATCAAAGACATTCTTCGAGAATTCCATGGATGGGAGCCCAAAACATGGATGAATTCTCTACATTCGGTAGAATTTTTTTACGATGCATCTCACAGTAGATTGTGCAACACCATTGATTTGGTTCAACCCACTGGTGAGAGTGGAAGTCTTGAAGCAAATAGATAAAGTGGATCGTTTAATGCAAACTATAAAAAAGGATATCAAAGCTACTCAAGATAGAAAAAAGTAGCGTGTTGATCTCAAGTAGACTACTAGAGAATTTGATGAAGGTGATATGGTCTTCCTTGGTATAAAACCCAACCAGAGAAGTTCCCTCTCCTTGGGGAAAAGTACAACAAGTTTTTGCCTAGATATTATAAGCCCTACACAAATATGAGGAAAGTTGGAGATTAAGTTATAAACTGTGCAATACGAGGAAAGTTGGAGATTGAGCTTGTGAACTTTTATTCCCTCCTCCATACTTGAAGTTCCACAATGTATTTTCATGCGAGCTCATTTGAAGAAAGCAGAAGTATGTTCCAGATCCAAGTCATGTATTGGATGATGAGAAGGTAGGCCTAGATATATGAACACTCGTAATGCTCGATGCCATCATCCATGCCCCCTCAAGATCATGCCCACATGATCCAGCTCACACACATCGCTATCACATACATCAGCATCAGTGTCCATATCATCATGCACAAATATGTGTATGTATCATCATGGGCACGTGTGTGTGATACATCAATATCATGGTATGTGTGTGTGTAATAGATCATCATGTGTATGAGTTTATGTAAGATACATCATCATCATCTAGATCCATGCGTCGATGTAGTCTATAGTATGAAGAACATAATCATGACGGCTTAAGAGTGTTAGACACTCATACAAGTCACCAAAAGAAGACTCATCCCATGAATGCAAACAATGCTGAACCTTCTGTGTCAACGCATTCGAGCAGAGTGGGTCAACGAAGTTGCCGTATGTGGACCATATATCCTCCTCATCAAAATAACGCCTCATATGACTAGGCAACAAATGTGCAAGCTCCAACGTCCAACAATGGCATGAGTATGCCATCTCGTTATAGTGTGGAGTCTGTAAATGAGGGTATAGAGGTCCTAAGCCTTGGAGTACTACCAAATGTACGTGTGAAATTGACGAAAGATATGTGAACCATGACACAAAATGGCAACTCAAAATATCGATCGTAGAGCAACAACGATAATAGTGCATGAGCGGCTCTCCCATGATCCGATCGTAAACAGAAATACTATCAAAATGATGTCGTCTCGCTCATGAACGATGATGCAAATTCGTACCATGGTGCCCAACTGAAGGGTAAAAGTAATAAGAATAATAACCCATGGTCGTGTGTGAACACTACCCAAAGTGCACAAGGGTGTGAAAAAATGCCAAAACCAATGCTCAACACAAGCCCCACACGTGACTCATACAGGGTGCAATCATGTGTGAACAAGACCCACAATAGATCCGTGAAAACACGCTCTCCCCTCACCCCCATGTAACATGCCTAACAATCACTAAAAATATGTGCGACCAATCATCTAGACCTCTAATCCTCTCCAAATGTGCGTATGCAAAATTTGCACGAAAGTAGCCTCTTTCAATACCAGTGTAGCGAAGGTGTGTACACGTGTGCAAGAAAATGCGATAAGGTTAATGGTGAAGATAACGGGCTGGGCAAATGACCATAGAGTGTGGAATGAAAGAAGGTTTGACTACACAAAGTGTGGGAATGAAATCCGTGTCAAGAGCGGGAATGGATCCAAACCCTAGAATAGGTGCCTCCTTTATTTTCCTCCCCTTTTTTCTTTTGCTCAAAACTTTCTTCTCCTGCCACCGACCTCTAAGAGGCCCTAACAGTGCCTATTCTAGCCTAAAACCAAAACTTACAGTATCTTATCTAGTTTTGCTTTCAGATAAAGCAGCAAATCAGATGGTGAGACCCTATCTATCTGGAGTCCCTGAGCTATCTCTGGAGGATGACACAATAGACTTTACCTTCAAGCACCTTCTTTCCTTGGCTCATTGCACAGATTAAGTCACCTCGGCCTGATAATTCGAGAGTCGCTACTTTCTGAGTACTACTACTGAATGAGGAACACCCTATAGTCGGCATGAGAGTCGCTACTTTCTGAGTACTGCTATACTGAATGAGTCGGCATGAGAGTCGCTACTTTCTGAGTACTACTACTGAATGAGGCACACCCTATTCGGTCAATAGATCATGGCGCACCCTATAGTCGGCATGAGCGGTTGTTGGCAGAGAACATTGCCATGATCCTTAGTGAATTGCCTGTTACAAGAGGGATAGTTCTCTAAGCACCACCTCGACGAGACCTTAGTGTTCATAGATTGATGTGTAGGACTCTGGGGCATTATATTCTTTGATACAGGATCTCGATTGCTAGCCGAGCCTGGCGACGGTCTTTTGTTTTAGAATAATCACATGAGGGATGGATGATGTCATACCCAAAATTAAGGCATTGGATAAGGAAGCACTTCATATATGGGTCACAACCACCATAGCCATTTCGAGGCAAGGGTAAAAACCTTGGAGAGGGAGTGTTGAATTGGACAGATTCTATGGATGAGTAGTGTAACATATGCGGGATACAGTAAGATGGATCTTGCCAAATTGAAGGTTAATGGTATAGTCTGAGATGGGAGGACATGAAAGCTTACCTCCATCAAAGGTTTTTGTCCCCCTGTGGAAGAGAAGATAAAT
Organism: Cibotium barometz; assembly: GCF_041138505.1. Taxonomy (NCBI): domain Eukaryota; kingdom Viridiplantae; phylum Streptophyta; class Polypodiopsida; order Cyatheales; family Cibotiaceae; genus Cibotium; species Cibotium barometz. The sequence goes on along the minus strand of NC_141065.1, from coordinate 11,161,140 downwards.
GAGTTTATAGAGCTATCTCAAGCAGGCAAACCTACGGAGGCATATTATCAATCTTACGTAAGCCTAGTCTGATATGCAATTTGGATGGAAGACGAGACCCTTCTCCATCACTTTTATCATCATAAAAATCATTTATGTTGAAAATCACTCTTTTATCATGAAAGAATTTCTTTTATGCATATAAATCATTTATGATGAAAATCACTCTTTTAATATAAAAGAATTTCTTTTATGCATATGTTTATGCATAAAAATCATTTATGATGAAAATCACACTTTTAATATTAAAAAAATATCTTTTATGCATATGTTTATGCATAAAAATCATTTATGGTGAAAATCACACTTTTAATATAAAAAAATATCTTTTATGCATATGTTTATGCATAAAAATCATTTATGATGAAAATCACCCTTTTAATATTAAAAATATCTTTTATGCATATGTTTATGCATAAAAATCATTTATGATGAAAATCACACTTTTAATATATAAAAAATATCTTTTATGCATAAAAATCATTTATGATAACAGTAACACTTTTATAATAAAAATATTCTTTTATGCATACTTTTGTGCATAGAATTCAATAATGATAAAAGTAACACGTTTATAATAAAAAAAAATATTCTTTTATGCATAGAATTCAATAATGATAAAAGTAACACTTTTATAATAAAAAAATATTCTTTTATGCATACTATGTATAGAATTCAATAATGATAAAAGGTCTGACCAGCCTCGGTTTGATTAAAATGGTGAGCTTCCGGTACAGTGGATGAGGGACCAAGGAAGTAGCCTATGAGTGAAGCGCTAGGTGACCTGCCAAGGATCCTAGAGGGTGCTGACCATACGGTGCTTGGGCTCTGGGTCGCTGAAGATACCCACAAGTACGTCGGGGAAGATATTGGATCAAGGAGTAAGAGTTATTTTCTGAATTCGGGTGTGGATCTGGTTGATTGACCTTGCTGGTCCTCAACGGATGAGTCCATAACTCTTTAATATGGATCTATTGGTTGATCTTGCTGATCTTCCACGGAGATTCCATTTTGTTATGTGAATATCAATTTTGATTTTATGCATAGAAAGATGCATAAAGAAATCCATTTTTATTTCAAGAGTTATTCTCATCAATTTTGATTTTATGCATAGAAAGATGCATAAAGAAATCCATTTTTATTTCAAAAGAGTTATTCTCATCAATTTTGATTTTATGCATAGAAAGATGCATAAAGAAATTCATTTTTATTTCAAAAGAGTTATTCTCATCAATTTTGATTTTATGCGTGCATAGAAAGATGCATAAAGAAATCCATTTTTATTTCAAAAGAGTTATTCTCATCAATTTTGATTTTATGCATAGAAAGATGCATAAAGAAATCCATTTTTATTTCAAAAGAGTTATTCTCATCAATTTTGATTTTATGCATATGCATAAAAGATAAATTTTAATTCAAAAGTGTTATTCTCATTAAAATGGAATTTATGCATAGTAAAATGCATAAAAGGTTTATTTTTAATTCGAAAGTGTTATTTCCCTTAAAATTGAATTTATGCCTAAATAGATGCAAAAAAAGGATTTTTATAAAAGTATTATTCCTACTAAAGTTGTCTTTATACCTAGTTAGATGCATAAAGAATCTTTATATCAAAAAATGAGAATTCTCTTACATTCTATAAATTGATGTGATGAGATGTGATAGGAATCAAATAGATATAAATGGATGGATGGAAGTGATATGAATCAGATAAATGAAATTGGATGAATGGATGTGATGTCCTCTGAATTAGGATGTGAATGAATGATATAGGATGTGAAGGAATGTGATGGCATGTGAATCGTGATATGAATGAATGATAAGGGATGTGAGTGAATGACGACATGTGAATCGGATGTGGATGAATGATGTGGTTTGATGTGTGAATGATGTAGATTAATGTGGATGGATATATGGATGATGTTATTTGCTGTGTGAATGATGTGGATTGATGTAGATGGATGAATGGATGATGTGGATGTGGATGTGGATGTGGATGCATGAATGTGAATGTGGATGTGTGGACGTATGAATGCAGATGTGGATGTGGATGTATGAATGTGAATGTGGATGTGGATGTATGAATGTGAATGGAGATGTGGATGTATGAATGTGAATGTGGATGTGGATGTATGAATGTGAATGGAGATGTGGATGTGGATGTGGTTGTATGAATGTGGATGTGGATATGGATGTATGAATGTGGATGTGAAAATGGATGTATGGATGTGGATGTGGAAATGGATGTATGGATGTGGATGTGGATAAGGATGTATGAATGTGGAAGTGGATGCATGGATGTGGATGTGGATGTGGATATGGATATGTATGTATGAATGCGGATGTGGAAGTGGATGTATGGATATGGATGTACGAATGTGGATGTGTATGTGTAATAAGGAATGCGAATGTGTATGTGAAATGATGTGACGTCGATATGAGTGAATGGATGAGATGTGATGGCATGTGAATTGGGATGTGAATAAATGATATGTGATGTGAATGAATCTGATGTGATGAGATGAAAAATGATGTGATTGGATGAGAATGAGTACACATATGAATGGAATGTGGAATAAGTCATGTGGACTGATGAGGGATAATGTGGAAAGACGAGAATTCATTATAGAAATTGCATTTGTGACCTGCTTGTAAATGACTGTTTTATGTCAAGAATGCTGGGGAAGCATTTTGACCGTCTTGTGAATGAGGTCGTGGAGATCTATCTGTTAAAGTTGCAACTACTGAGACGGAGAGTCAATGGAGGATGTCTCGCATAGCAAGGTCGGCCGAGGTCTTGACCAGCCTCGGTTTGATTAAAATGGTGAGCTTCCGGTATAGTGGATGAGGTACCAAGGAGCAGATAAGAAGAGGACATACAGAGAATTCAAAGAAGCAGATATGGTCTTCATTCGAGTACGCCCCAAAAGAAGTTCTCTATCTCTTGGGAAGTACAAGAAGTTATCCCCCAGATATTGTGGGCCATATCTGATTACAAAGAAAGTAGGTGACTTAGCCTACGAACTTCTTCTGCCTCCTCATCTTAAAGTACATAATGTATTTCATGTCAACCTTCTTAAAAAGTATATACCAAGCCCGAATCATGTGCTTGATGATGAAATCTTAACTTCTTTAACCCAAGGGCAGATGGAACTCCAACGTGAAGAAATCCTTGATGTTCGAGAAAAGGTTCTGAGGAATAGAATTCTGAGAGAATTATTGGTCAAATGGAAGTTCTATCCTTTTGAAGATGCCACCTGGGAGAGAAAGAAGCCGAACTGTTGCAGGATTACCCCCACTTTGCGAGATGAGGACTTATTTTGACCTAGAGAGAGAATATTCAGATTTTGAATATTTTTGAATCTTATTAAAAGAAGTTCCTCTGAATGAAACAGAAGTTCAAAAAGATTTTTCAGAAGGTGCATTAGAAATCAAGTATAATCTGTTCAAGAGGCCTTATCTCAGGGGAGTCTAGATTTTAAAAAAAATCGAATTAAAGTTTTGAAGGGTCAATCAAATACATCCAAATGTATGAAGAAAATAAATAGAAGAAATAAAAAAAAATCCCCCATAAATGAGTAAATACTCACATAAGATGAAGAGTGGACTAATGACCAAAGGAAAAGCTAACAAAATGGATTTTTGACACCTCACAATGGGGATTCCCCCCTCATGAATGAGGCACCTACTTCACATGTGGGGTGGAGTTTTAAATCTTTAAAAATTGAGATATTTCATCTCTCCTCTCTCCTACTTCAAGTCTAGTTCCAAAAAGTAAGCTAAACTGACCTAAAAATGGTCAAAAGTTGACCAAACTGATTTGGAAAATTCTAGAATCAGTTTGCTTGGTTAGGAGCTCACTTTTTCCTACAAATAGAAGCCTCCCCCTTTGTTGAAAAATAATAGTGTTTATGCACTGTTACTCTACTCCTCCCAAGAGCCAAGAACTGTGAATTTCTTAATAATTCACTAGTTTTTGAGCTTTCCCTCTTCCAAAGATTTGGTGGCCACTCTTGTTGCAAACAAGAGTAGAACCCTCAAACTATCAAGCCAAAGGAAAGCTTCCAGAATTTATGTAAGTTAGAAATTTTATATTTTTCTTTATTCTTTTTATGCTTTTCTAATTTTTGTGTTGTTTGAAGTGATAAATGGACGTTATGCCTTGGTCGAAAGGCTTTTCCCCCTCTCTCATTCTTAAAATCATCCCTTCTTTATCCTAGTAATAGTTGGAATTAAACTTTTTATATTATTTTCTCTTTTATAAGTGAATTTTGATTAGTCTAGATTACTTTAAACGAATTAGAGTTAATTTTTAAGAAAAATTAAGTAGGAAATTTAAAAAATGGTTAGCTATACAAAGGAGGTTAAGGAAAAAAATTTTAAAATTCTGAAAATAAGTATTGTCTCTTATTATTCTAAAAGAGTAATCCCTATCGTTTCTATATTCTAAAAGTGTCATTTTCATGCATAGAAGATGCATATTGATTATTATTTTTATGCATAAAAGAATAATTTTTTTTATCATGAAAGTGTTACTTTCATCAAAATGGATTTTTATGCATAAAAGACTTTTTTTAAATGAAAGTGTTATTTCATCAAAATTTATTCTTTTATGCATAAAAGAATAAATTTTTTATTATGAAAGTGTTACTTTCATCAAAATGGATTTTTATGCATAAAAGAATAATTGTTTTTTAAATGAAAGTGTTACTTTTATCAAAATGGATTTTTATGCATATAAGAATAATTTTCTTTTAATTATGAAAGTGTTACTTTCATCAAAATTAATTTTTATGCATAAAAGAATAATTTTTTTATTATGAAAGTGTTACTTTCATCAAAATGGATTTTTATAAATAAAAGAATAACTTTTTTTATTATGAAAGTGTTACTTTCATCAAAATGGATTTTTATGCATAAAAGAATAATTTTTTTATTATGAAAGTGTTACTTTCATCAAAATGGATTTTTATGCATAAAAGAATAATTTTTTATTATGAAAGTGTTACTTTCCTCAAAATGGATTTTTATGCATAAAAGAATATATTTTTTATTATGAAAGTGTTACTTTCATCAAAATGGATTTTTATGCATAAAAGAATAATTTTTATTATTATGAAAGTGTTACTTTCATAAAAATGAATTTTTATGCATAAAAGAATAATTTTTTATTATTATGAAAGTGTTACTTTCATCAAAATGGATTTTTATGCATAAAAGAATAAATTTTTTATTATGAAAGTGTTACTTTCATCAAAATGGATTTTTATGCATAAAAGAATAATTTTTATTATTATGAAAGTGTTGCTTTCATCAAAATGGATTTTTATGCATAAAAGAATATTTTTTATTATTATGAAAGTGTTACTTTCATCAAAATGGATTTTTATGCATAAAAGAATAATTGTTTTATTATGAAAGTGTTACTTTCATCAAAATGGATTTTTATGCATAAAAGAATATTTTTTTATTATAAAAGTGTTACTTTCATCAATATTGATTTTTATGCATAAATAGTAAAAGAATATTTTTTTATTATCAAAGTGTTACTTTCATCAATATTGATTTTTATGCATAAATAGATGCATAAAAAATTATTTTTATTATAAAAGTGTTACTTTCATATTGAATTTATGCATAAAATGATGCGTTACTTTCATCAATATTAATTTTTATGCATAAATAGATGCATAAAAGATTATTTTATTATTATTATAAAAGTGTTACTTTTATCATTAAAGAATATTTTTTTATTATAAAACTGTTACTTTTATCATTATGGATTTTTATGCATAAATAGTTGCATAAAAGAATATTGTTTTATTATAAAAGTGTAACTTTTATCATTATGAATTTTTATGCATAAATAGCATCAAAGAATATTTTTTTAATCATAAAAGTGTTACTTTTATCATTATGGATTTTTATGCATAAAAGAATATTTTTTATTATAAAAGTGTTACTTTTATCATTATGGATTTTTATGCATAAATAGTTGCATAAAAGAATATTTTTATTATAAAAGTGTTACTTTCATCAATATTAATTTTTATGCATAAATAGATGCATAAAAGAATATTTTTTTTATCAAAGTGTTATTTTCATCAAAATGGATTTATGCATAAATAGATGTATAAAAGAATATTTTTTTATTATATAAAAGTATTATTTTCTTTTATGCATAAATAGATGCATAAAATAATATTTTTTAATTATAAAAGTGTTATTTTCATCAAAATAGATTTTATGCATAAATAGATGCATAAAAGAATATTTTTTATTATTATAAAAGTGTTATTTTTATCAAAATGGATTTTATGCATAAATAAATGCATAACGAGATCATTCCCACATGATCTAGCTCACACACATCGCTATCACATACGTCAGCACATTAGTGTCCATATCATCATGCACAAATATATGTGTATGTATCATCATGTACACGCGTGTGGGATACATCAATATCATTGTATGTGTGTGTGTAATAGATCATCATGTGTATGAGTTTATATAAGATACATCATCATCATCTAGATCGGTGCGGCGCTGATGTAGTCCATAGTATTAAGAAGAACATAATCATGGCGGCTTAAGAGTGTCAGACACTCGTACAAGTCACCAAAAGAAGACTCGTCCCATGAATGCGAACAATGCCAAACCTTCTGTGTCAAGGCATTCGAGCAGATTGGGTCAACAAAGTTGCCGTATGTGGACCATATATCCTCCTCATCAAAATAACACCTCATATGACTAGGCAACAAACGTGCAAGCTCCAACGTCAAACAATGGCCTGAGTATGCTGTCTCATCATAGCGTGGAGTCTGTAAATGAGGGTATAGAGGTCCTAAGCCTTGAAGTACTACCAAATATATGCATGAAATTGATGAAAGATATGTGAACCATGATACAAAATGGCAACTCAAAATATCGATCGTAGAGCGACAATAATAGTGCATGAGCGGCTCTCCCCGATCATAAAACAGAAATACTATCAAAACGATGTCGTCTCGCTCACAATGATGATGCAAAGTCGTACCATGGTGCCCAACTGAAGGGTAAAAGTAATAAGAATAATAATCCATGGTCGTGTGTGAACACTACCCAAAGTGCACAAGCATGTGAAAAAATGCTACAACCAATGCTCAACACAAGCCCCACATAGGACTCATATGGGGTGCAATCACGTGTGAATAAGACCCACAATAGATCCCTGAAAACATGCTCTCCCCTCACCCCCATGTAACACGCTCACCCCCATGTAACACGCTCACCCCCATGTAGCATGCCTAACAATCACTAAAAATATTTGCGATTAATCGTCTAGACCTCAAATCCTCTCCAAATCAGCCTCTTTCAATACCAGTGTAGCGAAGGTGTGTACACGTGTGCAAGAAAATGGGATAAGATTAATGGTGAAGATAACGAGCTGGGCAAATGACCATAGAGTGTGGAATGAAAGAAGGCTTGAGTGCACAAAGTGTGGGAATCAAATCCTTGTCAAGAGCGCGAATGTATCCAAACCCCAGAATAGGTGCCTCCTTTATTTTCCTCCCCTTTTTTCTTTTGCTCAAAACTTTCTTTTCGTGCCACCAACCTCTAAGAGGCCCTCCAAGCAGTCATAGATTGGCTTGAACCAAAGACAGTGAAAGAAGTCAGAGGATTCTTGAAATTGACTAGTTGGTATAGAATTTTTATACCAAAGTATGCTCTCATAGCTTCCCCCCTGACTATTCTTCTCAAGAAGAATATTCCGTTTCAATGGTCTGCCAGGTGCCAGAGTGCTTTTGATAAGCTGAAGACCGCCTTGGTAACCAATCCTGTCTTGAAGTTACCAGATTTCTCTCTACCCTTTGAGGTAGTAACTGATGCAAGTGGTTTTGCCGCCCTGGGAGGTGCACTCATGCAGGAAGGTCATGCAGTGGCCTATGAATCTCAAAAACTCAGAACGCATGAGAGGAATTATGATGTCCACGACTTGGAACTACTTTCAATAGTATATGCCCTGAAGTTGTGGAGATATTACCTACTGGGTCAAAGATTCACTTTGATGATAGATCATCAGAGCTTAAAGTGGATCTTCACTCAGAAGGATCTCAACATGTGCTAAAGAAGGTGGATGCGAACCCTGCAGGAATTTGATTTTGAAATCAAGTACCGTCTAGGCAAAGAAAATGTGGTAGCAGATGCCCTTAGCAGAAAAGCCTCCTTGCTTGCAATTATTGTAGTGTCAAATCCCTTGATTATTGAAGCAAGAGAGAAGATCATGCAGGATAGATTCTTTGGCCCTATTGCTACCCTACTTATGCAGGAAAGGAAAACTCCATAGGAGTTGAACCGAATTCAAGGGTACAGCCTGAATGATGGAATTATGTATTATAATCGCAGGCTATGCATTCCCAATGATGAGGGAACCAAGGGACAAATTTTGAATGAAGCCCATGACAGCCTTATTGCAGGACATCCAGGTTTCATCAAAACCTACATGTCTATGAAGAAAAGTTTCTTTTGGCCTAGTCTAAAAAAGGATGTTCTTAATAATGTACGTCAATGTCTGACCTGTCAAAAAGTCAAGGCCGAGAGAGTAAAAATGCCTGGGAAGCTTTAGACATCCCCCAGATGAAGTGGGAATGTATTAGTATGGATTTTATTACTGGATTACCTTCAGTGCAATCAAGTTACAATTCCATCTTCGTGGTAGTTGATAGATTAACCAAAGTTGCCCATCTGATTCCAGTAAAAGAAACCTACACTATAGTGGATGTGGCCAGAGTGTTTCTCAAGGAAATCTTCAGATTGCATGGCCTATCCAGAAGAATAGTAAGTGATCGAGACTCTAAAATCACGTCAAGATTCTGGACTGCATTTTTTGAAGCAGTAGGAACTTTCTTGGATCTCAGCATAGCCTACCACCCTGAGACCGATGGTCAAACAGAAAGGGTAAACCAAGTAATTGAAGATATACTTTGGTCATGCTGTGGTAGGGAACCCAAGAAGTGGCTAAGCTATCTGCACCTAGTCGAGTTTGCCTACAATGCTTCTTATCACATAAGTATTGGGATGAGCCCTTTCAGAGCTTTGTATGGACAAGATTGCTTAACTCCATTAACTTGGTCCGACCCATTGATTAGGGTCGAGATGTCCAGACAGATGCAGGCAATTCGTAAAGATATAAAAGCTACCCAGGATAGACAGAAGCAGTATGCAGATAAGAAGAGGACAGATAGAGAATTCAAAGAAGCTGATATGGTCTTCATTCGAGTACACCCCAAAAGAAGTTCTCTATCTCTTGGGAAGTACAAGAAGTTATCTCCCATATATTGTGGGCCACATCTGATTACAAAAAAAGTAGGTGACTTAGCCTACGAGCTTCTTTTGCCTCCTCATCTTAAAGTACATATCTTAAAGTACATAATGTATTTCATGTTAGCCTTCTTAAAACGTATATACCAAGCCTGAATCATGTGCTTGATGACGAAATCTTAACTTCTTCAACCCAAGGGCAGATGGAACTCCAACCTGAAGATATCCTTGATGTTCGTGAAAAGGTTCTCAGGAATAAAATTCTGAGAGAATTATTAGTTAAATAGAAGTTCTATCCTTTTGAAGATGCCACCTAGGAGAAGGAAGCCGAACTGTTGCGAGATTACCCCCAGTTTGCGAGATGAGGACATCTCGCGTTTTTCAAGTGGGAGAGAATGTAAGATTCCTCCCCAACCTCTCAAAATGTCCAACATCTTCCCCCTGTAAAATCAAATCTCTCTTCAAAAATATAAAAGATCTTGTTTCTACCTATTTTGACCTAGAGAGAGAAAATGTTCTAGAGAGAGAATATTCAGGTTTTGAATATTTTTTGATGGAAAAATATCTCTTCTTATTAAAATAAGTTCCCCCAAAAAATGAGAAGTTCGAAAAGATTTTCAGAAGGTGCATTAGAAATCAAGTATAATCTGTTCAAGAGGCCTTATCCTAGGAGTCCAGATTTTTGAAAATTTTCAAATTAAGGTTTTGAAGGGCCAATCAAATTCATCCAAATGTATGAAGAAGATAAATAGAAGAAATAAAGAAAATCCCCCAAAAATGAGTAAATACTTAAAAATAGATTTTTGACACCTCACAATGGGGATTTCCCTCTCATGAATGAGGCGCCTACTTCACATGTGGGGTGGAGTTTTAAATCTTCAAAAATTGAGATATTTCATCTCTCCTCTCTCCTAATTCAAGTCTAGTTCCAAAAAGTAAGCTAAACTGACCTAAAAATGGTCAAAAATTGACCAAACTGATTTGGAAAATTCTAGAATCAGTTTGCTTGGTTAGGAGCTCACTTTTTCCTACAAATAGAAGCCTCCCCCTTTGTTGAAAAATAATATTGTTTATGCACTGTTACTCTACTCCTCCCAAGAGCCAAGAACTGTGAATTTCTTAATAATTCACTAGTTTTTGACCTTTCCCTCTTCCAAAGATTTGGTGGCCACTCTTGTTACAAACAAGAGTAGAACCCTCAAACCATCAAGCGAAAGGAAAGCTTCCAGAATTTATGTAAGTTAGAAATTTCATATTTTTCTTTATTCTTTTATGCTTTTCTAATTTTTGTGTTGTTTGAAATGATAAATGGATGCTATTCCTTGGTCGAAAGGCTTTTCCCCTCTCTCATTCTTAAAATCAGCCCTTCTTTATCCTAGCTAAGTGATAATAGTTGGAATTAAACTTTTTATATTGTTTTCTCTTTCATAAGTGAATTTTGATTAGTCTAGATTACTTTAAACCAATTAGAGTTAATTTTAAAGAAAAATTAAGTAGGAAAATTTGAAAAATGGTCTGCCATACAAAGGAGGTTATGGCAAAATTTTTAAAAAAAATAAAAATAAGTATTATCTTTTATTATTCTAAAAGAGTAATCCCTATCATTTCTATATTCTAAAAGTGTCATTTTCATGCATAGAAGATGCATATTGATTATTTTTTTAATGCATAAAAGAATAATTTTTTATTATTATGAAAGTGTTACTTTCATCAAAATGGATTTTTATTCATAAAAGAATAAATTTTATTATTATGAAAGTGTTACTTTCATCAAAATGGATTTTTATGCATAAAAGAATAATTTTTTTATTATGAAAGTGTTACTTTCATCAAAATGGATTTTTATGCATAAAAGAATAATTTTTTATTATTATGAAAGTGTTACTTTCATCAAATTTATGCATAAAAGAATAAAATTTTTTATTATGAAAGTGTTACTTTCATCAAAATGGATTTTTATTTATAAAAGAATATTTTTTTAATTATGAAAGTGTTACTTTCATCAAAATGGATTTTTATGCATAAAAGAATTTTTTTAATTATAAAAGTGTTACTTTCATCATTATTGATTTTTATGCATAAAATAATGCATAAAAGAAAATTTTTATTATAAAACTGTTACTTTCATCATTATTGATTTTTTTACATAAAATAATGCATAAAAGAATTTTTTTATTATAAAAGTGTTACTTTCATCGTTATTGTTTGTATGCAAAATAATGCATAAAAGAATTTTTTTAATTGTAAAAGCGTTACTTTCACTAATATCGATTTTTATGCATAAAGAATTTTATTTTTTATATCAAAATAACAGTTCTCTTTGATCCTATGTCCAGTTCCCATGAATATTGGTAAATGATTAAGTAAATACTCTGTGAAAGAAAATCCTACCGTTTCATATTCTCTAAGATGATAATGAGAAAATTCAGTGAAGCTATCGAAATTGGAATTTTAGATAAATGATTCCTCATAGGAATTCGTGATTAGTTTTAAATTCACTCATCATCTTCAGAGATAGGGTCTGGCTAACGACCATAATTTTCTCGTCTCATGATTCTGCCAAAAATTTATATATTATTAAATTCGTGATTAGTTTTAAATTCATCATCTTCAGAGATAGGGTCTGGCTAACGACCACGATTTTCTCGTCTCATGATTCTGCCAAAAATTTATATATTATTAAATTTTTATTTTGATATGATCCACGAGATCCTAAGACTTAAGAGTTTCGGAAAACAATTTCTTAAACAAGACAATAATCTTATTGGAGATCTATGACATATGTCCGATAACAAATTTTTCTTTATCAGATCATCCGTAAACAATCATTTATACAACAGGAATTTTTCTCCGAAAAACATTTCTTTATTTATATAAAAGTTGCAATATGTACATAGAGCAGCTTGGCTCCAGAATTCAAAATCTCCTCGGGAGACGCATATGACGACGGTACTGGGCCATAGCCATGCCCTGATACAAACGTCCACTTACTGACAAGGGAGCTATTATCTTCCATTTAGGAATAAAACAACTAAGGAGTCTGTAGACTTGGCATGAAAGTCTGAAATTTTGAGGCGTCGAATGATATAGAATGACACCACGCACCATATTCAGCTTTAACAGGATCATAGCCAATGAGAGGTTCTCCCACAGCATTGCACAGTGGTCACAAGAGGCGTGGACATATTGCCCTACAAACCACTTATGCTGAAATCTCTCCGCTGGGTTAGGAAAATATAAATCCTCGAAATGGCGTGCGAGTCTTGCTCGGCTTGTTCGAGTTGAAGCAGAAAAGATGAGATGCTCGAAGGCAAACACAATCATATCTTGAGACTGGGTGAGGTCGGGAATACGAGATAAATGGGAAACTTCCATCTATAAAAACAATTTCTTTGATTAAAATTTCTTCATTAAAGAAGCTTACGGGAATGAAAATACATTATGAAAATGCTTTTTCTTAGTTCTTGTTATCAAATTCAGATAAGAATTTATTTATTCTTATTAGCTTTTAACTTGGCTTTGATACCAACTATAAGATCCCTCTGCCCCCTCTGTGCACCGGACTTCCGGTAGCTGACAGCGGAAGCAGTCCCCTCATGCGCGGGGCAGGGATTCTCACTCGGGGTCTTGCCCTCGAATGTCCGGGCACGAGACTAAGCTGGTGGTCACTCAGAAAACCAAAACCGAGAAAAATTCCCATGCCCAGAAAGCGGGGACGATTCCACCTTTTTGGATTTTTTTGATTTTTTTATTTATTTTTTTTAAATTTTATTTAATGAGTTTTTTTAAACGAGGTCATAGTGTTAAACTAACCTTCATCCGATAAAACCAGATAGAAGGAAACTATCGCTGATATAATTTGATCATTTTAGTAAATTCAACGCTTTTTTCCTGATTAAGATCAGGCACAGCCGTTGATCCACTTATTTGAAAAATTTATCAGGGAATTGACTAACTACTCGAATCTTAGCGTAATCCTAAGATTTTTCAGTATGATTATTAAAAACTCCATGATTCCAGTCTAACCCCATCCGGCCCATGGGTTAGCCACCACCCTACCACTCGAATCGGTGGAACCAAACAAGTACTCACCCACCCATAATTGAATTACCTTTCTTAACTTTATCTTTAGAAAACAGATACGCACACACTCCTCTTTATTAAAACTTTAATAAAAACAATCCATTGACAAACAATTTACTGGTTATACATGTCATACTTCCAAATTTCCATTGAGTCTTTGTTTCTCACAAAACTGCATCACTCTGGACTCTCCGTTGAGACCAGCGAGTCAACAACAAGATCCAGTGTGATAGACTACAATAAACATAGGTCCATCATATAATATCTTCCTCGACATACGCATGGATGTCCTCGGCACCGCGAGCTCGTGCATCGCCTAGTCAGAACCTTCCAGGATCCTCCTTAGGTGTCCTGGTACTTCACTCAGGGACCGCTTCATCGGCCCTCATCCATCGTACTATCGGAAGCGCACCATTTTAACCATACCGAGGTTGGTCAAGACCTCGGTAGCCTTTGCTGCGTGAGCTCTCCCTCGAACACTCCCCGCCAGCTCTGTTGCAACCGAACTTCCCTTAGATAAACATAAATGCCAAATGCTCCCTCCAGCATTCTGACATAAGACAGTCTTTTAAGAAGGCATAGTTTCTATGCAAGTTTACAGTTTTGATTTTGTTTGAATACCATGAGTATATCTTAAATCTGTATCTCATTACTTCTAGATTAGTATGAGCAATATTAAAATGATTCCATTATGACACATATGTAAGGAAGGGGAGTTCTTTAAAGGAGGTGCATATTTCACATGCTTGAATGAGTTTTAAACTCATAAAAATTGAGATATTTCATCTCTCCTCTCTCCTCATTCAAGTCTAGTTCCAAAAAGTTAGCTTAACCGACCTAAACATGGTCAAATATTGACCAAACTGATTTAGAAAATTCTAGAATCAGTTTGTTTGGTTAGGAGCTCAATTTTTTTTATAAATAGAAGCCTCCCCCTTGTTGAAAAATATATAGTGTTTATGCATCGTTACTCTACTCCACCTAAGTCAAGAACTGTGAATTCATTTAATAATTCACTAGTTTTTGGAGCTTCCCTCTTTATTCAATCCCCATTAGTGGCTCCATCAACATACTTAACCAATTGATTGGTTGGGGGCCTCTACCGTGAACAAAGAATCAAGCAAATTATAAGGTAATTAGTGAATTTTGATCATTTTCTATAATTTCTCAATGTTTATCTCTTCTCAATGTTTATCTCTTCTCAACCCCTCTCAAGCTTGAGAAGCTTAATTGGAATGGTTTTTGAATGCTATTCAAGTTAATTTATGAATGTTAGTGAAGAGTTACATAATTTGATGAATGCTATTGAAGTTAATTGATTAATGATAGTTAAGAATTACATAAATTTTTATTTATGTTTAATTCTAATGGTTTTTATGTAATTTCTCTTTCTCACTCAAGAAATGGTCATACTCATGACCCATTCTCAATCCAAATGAAGCTTTTCATAAAGCTTTTCCTTAATCCAAGATTAAGCTATGCTTGAGGCCAAATTAATGGTTTTTTTTCTATGCTTTTAGTTTATGTATATTGATGATTCAATCCATTATGGATTGATGATCCAATTAAAGACCATTCTAAGTATTTCCTTAGTGATAAGCTTTATCTCTTAGAAAAATTGAGATTTATCAGTCATAGCAGCGGAGCTATGGCAAAATTTTTATAAAAATTATGCATAATATAATTTTATTCAAAGCATGAAAAGAGGACTTCCTACCATATTCTAGGAATTATCATCCTAGATTAATTGAAAGATATTCATTGTAATCATAGAGAAATTGATATTATGCATAATTGATTTTCATGCATAGAGGTATGCATAAAAGATTATTATTTTAACATAAAAGTGTTAGTTTTATCAATTTTCATTTTCATGCATAGAGGTATGCATAAAAGATTATTATTTTAACATAAAAGTGTTACTTTTATCAATTTTCATTTTCATGCATAGAAGTATGCATAAAGGATATTAAAAGTGTTACTTTTATCATTTTTAATTTTCATGCATAGAAGTATGCATAAAAGAAAATTATCATTTTTAATTTTCATGCATAGAAGTATGCATAAAGGATAATTTTTTTATATTAAAAGTGTTACTTTTATCATTTTTAATTTTCATGCATAGAAGTATGCATAAAAGAAAATTTTTATATCAAAAGTGTTACTTTTATCATTTTTATTTTTTATGCATAGAAGTATGCATAAAGGATAATTTTTTTATATTAAAAGTGTTACTTTTATCATTTTTAATTTTCATGCATAGAAGTATGCATAAAAGAAAATTTTTATATCAAAAGTGTTACTTTTATCATTTTTAATTTTCATGCATAGAAGTATACATAAAGGATAATTTTTTTTATATCAAAAGTGTTACTTTTATCATTTTTAATTTTCATGCATAGAAGTATACATAAAGGATAATTTTTTTTATATTAAAAGTGTTACTTTTATCATTTTTCATTTTCATGCATAGAAGTATGCATAAAGGATAAATTTTTATATCAAAAGTGTTACTTTTATCATTTTTCATTTTCATGCATAGAAGTATGCATAAAGAATAAATTTTTATATATATCAAAAGTGTTACTTTTATCATTTTTAATTTTCATGCATAGAAGTATGCATAAAGGATATTTTTTTTATAGTAAAAGTGTTGCTTTTATCACATTTGAAATTCTTGCATAGAGGTATGCATATATTGTAAAAATGTTACTTTTGTCATAATTGGTTTTGATGCATAGGGTTATGCATAAAAGATATTTTTATACTAAAAGTGTGATTTTCATCATAAATAGAATTTATGCATAAATTAGATGCATAAGAGAAATTCTTTTATTCTAAAAGTGTAATTCCTACTAAATTGAATTTATGCATAAGAAGATGCATAAAAGATTGATTTTAATTCAAAAGTGTCATTCTCATCTAAAATGAATTTATGCATAGGAAGATGCATAAAAGATTGAATTTTAATTCAAAGTGTCATTCTCATTTAAAATGAATTTATGCATAGGAAGATGCATAAAAGATTGATTTTTATTTCGAAAGTGTTAGTATCCTTAAATGGAATTTATGCATAATTAGATGCGTAAAGAAATTTTATATCAAATATAAGAATTCTCTTATATTCTATAAATAGATATGGAAAGGGATAGGATGTGATAAGACGTATATGAGAAGAGTTATGATGTGATAAGATGAGTTAGGATGTGATAAGATGAGTTAAGATGTGATAAGAGACCTATGGGATGAGTTAGGATGTGATAAGATGAGTTAAGATGTGATAAGAGACCTATGGGATGAGTTAGGATGTGATAAGATGAGTTAAGATATGTATGGGATGAGATAAGAAGTGTATGAGATGAGATAAGATGTATATGGGTTGTGATAGGGCGAGAATGGATGTGATGTAAAAGAATAGATGTGAAGGCGTATGAGGCCATATGAATGGAAATGTAGAAATAGATGAATGTAGATGTGGATGTATGAATGTGAAAGTGGATGTATGCATGAAGATGTATATGCATAGATGTGAATGTGGATGTAGATGTATGCATGAAGATGTATATGCATAGATGTGAATGTGGATGTAGATGTGGATGTATAGATGTGAATGTGAATGTGGATGTATGCATGAGGATGTATATGCATAGATGTGAATGTGGATGTATAGATGTGAATGGGAATGTGGATGTGGATGTATGTGAATGTGGATGTGAATGGGAATGGGAATGTGGATGTGAATGGGAATGTGGATGTATGTGAATGTGGATGTAGATGTGGATGTATAGATGTGAATGTGGAATGTGGATGTGGATGTATGTATGTATGTGGATGTAGATGTGGATGTATAGATGTGAATGGGAATGTGGATGTGGATGTATGTGAATGTGGATGTAGATGTGAATGTATAGATGTGAATGTGGAATGTGGATGTGGATGGATGTATGTATGTGGATGTAGATGTGGATGTATGGATGTGAATGGGAATGTGGATGTGGATGTATGTATGTATGTGGATGTGGATGTATGAACGTGGACGTGATAGTGGATGTATACATGTGGGTGTGGATGTATGGATGTGGATATGGATGTGTATATATGAATGTGGATACGAGATGTGGATGTATAAATGAGGATGTGAAAATGGAGGTAAGCATGTAGATGTGGATGTATGGATGTGAATGTGGATGTGGATGTGGATGTATGGATGTGGATATGGATGTGAATATATGATATGTGATGTGAAGGAATCTGAAGTGAAGAGATGGAAAATGATGTGATTGGATGAGTACATATATAAATGGAATGTGGAATAAGTAAGGTGGATTAATGGGGGATAATGTGGAAAAATGAGAGTTAATATAGAAACTGTATTTGTAAATTGTTGTATATGCTGTTTGTAAATGGCTGTTTTATGTCAAGAATGCTGGGAAAGCATTTTGACCGTCTTGTGATTAAGGTCATGGAGACCTAACTATTAAAGTTGCAACTGCTGACGGAGAGTCAATGGAGGACGTCTCGCGTAGCAAGGTCGGCCGAGGTCTTGACCAGCCTCGGTTCGATTAAAATGGTGAGCTTCCGGTACGGTGGATGAGGGACCAAGGAAGCGTCCTATGAGTGAAGCGCTAGGTCACTTGCGAGCGAAGGATCCTAGAGGGTGCTGACCATACGATGCTCGGGCTCTGGGTCACCTAGGATACCCACGCGTGCGTCAAGGAAGATATTGGAACAAGGAGTAAGAGTTGTTTTGTGAAACCGGGCATGGATCTGGTTGATTGACCTTGCTGGTCTTCAATGGATGAGTCCATGGCTCTTTATATGGATCTGTTGGTTGATCTTGTTGATCTTCAACGAGAGTCCATCTTGATTTTTATAAGTGATTATATTGCCAAGTATTATGGGCTAGGAACTATTGAAAAGGCCCCTGTGTGGACAGGTGGTGAGCATTCTAGTTGCCAATGATGCCATAGATACTCTGATGAAGGAATGATGGGAAATTATGAATCAACTAGATAAATTGGAAGATTGTGATTAGTGGTACTATGGTTTCATTAAAGGATTGTTTTAAAGTTAGCTGATGCTAAGAAAAAGGCAATTTCATATTGGGTGTGTAAGTGGTGTGGCTAGTTTTATGTTTGCATGAACTTCCGGCTAGGGGGCCTTGGAACTCTTTTCCTTGGTACCCGGGACAAAACCTAACCAAATTCCAAATTGGATCCCATCACTACAGTGGTCGGGCGGTTGGCTAACCCATGGGATCGGCGGATGGGGTTAGGCTGGACTGATGGATCCGTAAATCGAGATTTAATTTCTATTATTATGATAGATGAAGTAAATCCCGGATAGAAATTGTTCTATGGATAGGAATCAACGGCTGTGCCTCTTGATGGGGAAAAAAGCGTTGATCCCAATGATCCAAGTGCAAGTTTCTTCCTTGATTTGACCAAGCACCGTTAAAGGTGCAGTCAGATCAGTTGATCCGTAATGATCTTGACTACGTTAGAGTAAAGAGTTATCCTGGTGGAATCGCCCATGCTTTTCGGGTAAAGGAAGTTTTTCCGGTTTCGGTTTTGGACAAACCGACGGATTAGTCTCTTGTCCGGATATCCGTGTGGGCGAGGCCCCGAGTATGAGACCCCTACCTACGGATGTGCTACTTCCGCTGCTAGTACCCCGAATCCGTTGCGCGGTGGAGACCGGGATCTCACAAATACTATGATATGATAATATCATCCTAAGTTTAAGTCAATCTTTATAAATATCTGGCCTTTATGCGGTCAATCTAACAGCACATTCTAGGAGTAAGATACCGATTCTTAATAGTAAGCCGATTTAACCCCGAATAAACAATCTCATAGTCTCATCATTCTTCTTGTGAAAGACAATGACGAGCACCACATAGCAAGGGGATACAAATGGACCAAATGAAGGTCTCCTAAAACAGCTATCTCGATTATTCCTCGAGCTCAGTTGCTTTCGGAATGGCCATCTTATAAGCTCAAGATTTGCTATTGTTGGGCTCCGGGAATAAACTCTTTCTCATGTATGATCCACCTCACGAGTCGAGGGTATTGTAGTTAAGTCTACGTCACTGTATATACTCACTTAACCAAAACAAGGCTCCCTTACAACTCTTTATCGGCAGAATGGCTTGCTTCTTTTGGAGTCCCTCTTCAATAACTTTACTGCCTTTATAGGTTTTGGGGTGGGAGTTCCTTTCATCTTGTTCACGTGAAGATTCATGAAGGAAATTGTGCCTTTGTGATAACATTTGGCTAGGTTCCCATCCAAGGAAAACTGAATTACATCCGTCTTTTGGCACATAACTTCCACTAGCCAATTTTACTTGCATTAGTCTGCCTTGCTTCTTGTCGATTACTAATTTATGCAACATCCAAGTGAAATGAATCAATGAATGAATGAGCCTTTCTTGAATCAACAAAAAGCTTAAAATTCTTACCTCAGAGATCGGATGGGGTGTAACTTAGTGAGAATCGTTGGTTCTGACCCTGGTGCTCCACTCTACTGAACGAATTCTACCTCTTCCTTCTTCCTCTCGGATTAGCTATTATAATCGCATTAGAAGTTGCTGAGACTGGTTGCCTCCTTTGACTTGTCAAGCAAGTTCTATGGTGGAGGTCCTTGATAATTGATTTAGACTGGATTCTAAAGTAGAAAGAGTTGGAAAGGTAACATCAATCGGTGCATTGGGACAACCATTCATCAAATGTCCCAGTAGTTGCTCGCATCTAAAACACTTCATACTTCTTCCTGAGCTAAAACTGCAAATCCAAAGGCATTCTAGGGAAAGAATCATGTCCACTGTGCCCACTCGCTTTTCATACTTGTCTCCGATCTTATCCCCTATTTCTCTTTGAATTTGGCATACTAGAATTAGATGGAGCTATCTTTGGGAAGGGGCAAAAAGGGCTTTTACTACATGGTCTTCTTAGAAAGAAATACATGCATAAAATCCTAAGCCACCATCGTAATTGCTTCCCCGCTAACAAAGACAATTTTGCATTCTTGACCAATCTATCCAAGGGAGGATCCAATCTTCTGACAAACCCATGGAGAAGGGTCTCGTCTTCCATCGAAAGAGCATATCGGACTAGGCTTACGTAAGATTGATAGTATGCCTCCGTAGGTTTGCCTGCTTGAGATAACTCTATAAACTCATTTATCTTCTCTTGCAGGGGGACAAAACCTTTGATGGAGGTAAGCTTTCATGTCCTCCCATCTCAGACTATACCATAAACCTTCAATTTGGCAAGATCCATCTTATTGTACCCCGCATATGTTACACTACTCGTCCATAGAATCTATCCAATTCAACACTCCCTCTCCAAGGTTTTTACCCTTGCCCTCAAAATGGCTATGGTGGTTGTGACCGATATATGAAGTGCTTCTTTGACATCCTTATCCAATGCCTTAATTATTCTAAAACAAAAGACCTCATGATTATTCTAAAACAAAAGACCGTCGGCTAGCAATCGAGATCCTTTAGTATCAAGGAATATAATGCCCCAAGTCCCTACACATCAATCTATGAACACTAAGGTCTCGTCGAGGTGGTGCTTAGAGAACTATCCCTCTTGTAAACAGGCAGTTCACTAAGGATCATGGAAAAGGCAATGTTCTCTACCACAACCGCTCATGCTGACTATAGGGTGTGCCATGATCTATTGACTATCCTAAGCACATGCATACCTCCGATCATTCAGTAGTACTTAGAAAATAGAGACTCTCAAATTATC
This sequence comes from Cibotium barometz, assembly GCF_041138505.1. NCBI lineage: Eukaryota > Viridiplantae > Streptophyta > Polypodiopsida > Cyatheales > Cibotiaceae > Cibotium > Cibotium barometz. Next base: position 11,139,958 of record NC_141065.1, on the reverse strand, counting down.
AAGCCGAGGTGACTTAATCTACGCAATAAGCCAAGGGAAGAAGGTGCTTGAAGGCAAAGGCTATCGTGTCATCCTCCGGAGAGACAGCTCAAGGACTCCAGATAGATAGGGTCTCACCATCCGATTTGCTACTTTATCTGAAAGTGAAACTCGATAAAATACTGTAAGTTCTGGTTTTAGGCTAGAATAAGCACCGTTAGGGCCTCTTAGAGGTCGGTGGCACGAGAAGAAAGTTTTGAGCAAAAGAAAAAAGGTTAGGAAAATAAAGGAGGCGCCTATTCTAGGGTTTGGATCCATTCGCGCTCTTGACAAGGATTTGATTCCCACACTTTGTGCACTCAAGCCTTCTTTCATTCCACACTCTATGGTCATTTGCCCAGCTCGTTATCTTCACCATTAACCTTATCCCATTTTCTTGCACATGTGTACACACCTTCGCTACACTGGTATTGAAAGCTCTAACTTTTCGCATATTTATGTAGGGTTTAAAATATCTGGGTGAAAACTTCTTGTACTTTTCCCCAAGGAGAGGGAACTTCTCTGGTTGGGTCGTATACCAAGGAAGACCATATCACCTTCATCAAATTCTCTAGTAGTCTACTTGAGATCAACACGCTACTTTTTTCTATCTTGAGTAACTTTGATATCCTTTTTTATAGTCCGCATTGAACGATCCACTTTATCTATTTGCTTCAAGACTTCCACTCTCACCAGTGGGTCAAACCAAATCAATGGTGTTGCACAATCTACTATAAGATGCACCGCAAGAAAATTCTATCGAATGTAGAGAATTCATCCATGTTTTGGGTTCCCATCCATGGAATGCTCAAAGAATGTCTTTGATTACCCTCTCTACCTAACAATCGGTTTCTAGATAGTACCAAAATCTAGAGAGCTACAGCTTCAAAGCATTTATTCCAAGAGTGGGACGTGAATTCAGCACCTCGATCACTAACTTTCCTTCTAAAGTAAAGTCTGAATATATCCTTTGGAAAGACTTTTAGCAAACACCAAGAGCAGTATAAGTCTTTTTCAATAGAATCGAATGAGCGACCTTCGTCAAGCGATCTACCACATGGCTAAGATGGAATCATGTCCTGCATCGAATGAGCGACCTTCGTCAAGCGATCTACCACATGGCTAAGATGGAATCATGTCCTGCATCGACTGAAGAAAAGTTTAATAATGGAATCCATTCTTATGTATTCTAATTGTATATGTGAAATAGGATGCACGTTTCTTGGCATTTTTGTCATTTCACCTTTGCAAGGCTAAAAGAAACACTTCTTTGTAGTAGCCATGACGAACTTCACTTAGCCGGGTGGGGCATGTCACGAGCTTTCTTTAGAATACTCTTATTAAGATCTCTATCTTGAAAAACACATAATTGAATATTGAAGAACAAGCATCCACCTCTAATGTGAATCCATGAATTTTCTTCATTTCTAGGGTTGCCTTACTTTTACGCGGTTAAGAAATATGATAATAGGGATAAAAAACTTACCTAATCTAATCTCTTCCTTAATCTCAACGTGCAAGTAAGGAGGCCTTCCTACCTAATATATATGTGACTGCATTCTCCTTGTCTAAACCTATACTTGATTTTAAAACCAGACTCTCAAAGTGTTTGTATTTATCTTCTTTGCGTGATGTTAACATCATTCTGGTTGAAAATCTGCTTTAAAATTTTATGATCTGTAACCCAAGAAGACAAGCAACTCTACGTCGTCACTCTCGCGAGACAGCACTGTTCCTCTCGTGAGATCTTAGTTAGCTATAGCACTAGCAGATTAGTCAAGCAACCCTCAGCTTATCAAAGTTACTTTGCACATCGCGGACCATTAGAATGGAATGTCCTTCTTGAGAAGCACCGTCAAAGGAGAAACAATCTTGGCATATGAACATCGGATACCATCTTATCAATCCCAAGAATCATTTGACTTCCTTTATTGTCTTTGGTTCTGGCCAATCAATAGCCGCTTTTGCACCTTGGCGGGATCAGCTAATATACTATCTCTTGACATTATGATCTCGGATATTCAATTAGATCGATCTAAAGGTACACGCACCCTTCTTAGAGAAAAGTCTATGCTTCTGGAGGCTTTCCAGGACTTTAAAGAGACACATACTTCACATGCGATCGGCTACATTCTTTGAGCAAACTAGAATTTCATCAATGAAGACTGAGATAAAATCATCTAGATTTTCTCTAAAGGTTTCTTTTCTTTTTCTTTTTGCATTCAACAATTATAGATAGTAGGGGAATTATTTAATAAACAGCATTATCGTGAACTCGTAATGTGTATACCATGTATTAAAATCTATCTTAGGAATATTATGATATGATAACATCCTAAGTTTAAGGCAATCTTTATAAATATCCGGCCTTTATGCAATCAATCTAACAGCACATAAGATACTGATTCTTAACAATAAGCTGATTTGACCCTGAATAAACAATATCATAGTCCCATCATTCTTCTTCTAAAAGAGAACGAGCACCACATAGCAAAGGGATACAAATGGGCCAACCAAAGCTCTCCTCAAATAGTTATCTCAATTATTCCCCGATCTCGGTTGCTTTCAAAAATGGCCATCTTATAATCTCAAGATTCGCTATTGTTGGGCTCTGAGAATGAACTCTTTCTCATGATCCACCTCACGAGTCAAGGGTATTGTAGTTAAATCTATGTCACAGTATACTCACTTAACCAACGAGGTTCCCTTGCAACTCTTTATCTGCAGAGGATGGCTTGCTTTTTCTGGAATCCCTTCAATAACTTTATTGCCTTTACAGGTTGTGAGGTGGGAGTTCAAACTACTCCAGTTCCTTTCATCTTGTTCACCTGAAGATCCATGAAGGAAATGGTGCCTTTGTGATAACATTTGGCTAGGTTCCCAACCAAGGAAAACTGAACTACATCCGTCTTTTGGCACGTAACTTCCACTAGCCAATTCCACTCGCATTGGTCTACCTTACTTCTGGTTGATTACTAATTTATGCAACATCCAAGTGAAATGAATGAGCCTTTCTTAAATCAACAAAAAGCTTAAAATTCTTACCTCAAAAATCGTATGGGGTGTAACTTAGTGAGAATCATTGGTTTCGGCCTGGTGCTCCACTCTACTGAACAAATTCTACCTCTTCCTTCTTCCTCTGGGGTTAGCTATTATAATGGCATTAGAAGTTGCTGAGACTAGGCTAGAACTTGCCTCCTTTGACTTGTCAAGCAAGTTCTATGGTGGAGGTCCTTGATAATTGATTTAGACTGGATTCTAAAGTAGAAAGAGTTGGAAAGGTAACATCAATCGGTGCATTGGGACAACCATTCATCAAATGTCCTAGTACCTGCTCGCATCTAAAACACTTTATGCTCCTTCATGAGCTAAAATTGCAAATCCAAAGGCATTCTAGGGAAAGAATCATGTCCACTGTGTGCCCACTCGCTTTTCATACTTGGCTTCGATCTTGTCCCCTATTTCTCTTTGAATTTGGCATACTAGAATTAGATGGAGCTCTCTTTGGGAGGGGGCAAAAAGGGCTTTTACTACACGGTCTCCTTAGAAAGAAATACATGCATAAAATGCTCAACCACCACCATCGTAATTGCTTCCCCGCTACTAACAAAGATAGTTTTGTATTCTTGACCAATCTATCCAAGGGAGGATCCAATCTTCTGACAAACCCATGGAGAAGGGTATTGTCTTCCATCGGAAGAGCATATCGGACTAGGCTTACGTAAGATTGATAATATGCCTCCGTAGGTTTGCCTGCTTGAGATAACTCTATAAACTCATTTATCTTCTCTTCCCAGGGGCACAAAACCTTTGATAGAGGTAAGCTTTCATGTCCTCCCATCTCAGGCCTTACCATTAACCTTCAATTTGGCAAGATCCATCTTACTGTACCCTGCATATGTTACACTACTCGTCCATAGAGTCTGTCCAATTCAACACTCCCTCTCCAAGTATTTTTCCCCTTGCCTCAAAATGGCTATGGTGGTTGTGACCCATATATGAAGTGCTTCCTTGACATCCTTATCCAGTGCCTTAATTTTGGGTATGACATCATCTATCCCTCATGATTATTCTAAAAACAAAAGACCATCGAAGGCTCGGCTAGCAATCGAGATCCTATATAAAGAAATATAATGGCCCAAAGTCCTACACATCAATCTATGGACACTAAGGTCTCGTCCAGGTGGTGCTTAGAGAACTATCCTTCTTGTAATAAGCAGTTCACTAAGGATCATGGCAAAGGCAATGTTCTCTGCCAATCGCTCATGCTGACTATAGGGTGTGCCATGATCTACTGACTATCTTAAGCACATGCGTACCTCCGATCATTCAGTAGTACTCAAAAACTAGGATGACACAATAGCCTTTGCCTTCAAGCACCTTCTTTCCTTGGCTCATTGCGTAGATTAAGTCACCTCGGCGAGATAGCTCTGAGCCTCTAGATAGATAGGGTCTCACCATCCGATTTGTTGCTTTATCTAAAAGCGAAACTAGATAAGATACTGTAAGTTTTGGTTTTAGGCTAGAATAGGCACCGTTAGGGCCTCTTAGAGGTCGGTGACACGAGAAGAAAGTTTTGAGCAAAAGAAAAAAGGGGAGGAAAATAAAGGAGGCACCTATTCTAGGGTTTGGATCCATTCGCACTCTTGACAAGGATTTGATTCCCACACTTTGTGCACTCAAGCCTTCTTTCATTCCACACTCTATGTGGTCATTTGCCCAGCCCATTATCCTCAACATTAACCTTATCCCATTTTCTTGCACACGTGTACACACCTTTGCTACACTGGTATTAAAAGAGGCTGCTTTCGTGCAAATTTTGCATACGCACATTTGGAGAGTATTTGAGGTCTAGACGATTAATCGCACATATTTTTAGTGATTGTTAGGCTTGTTACATGGGGGTGAGGGGAGAGCGTGTTTTCAGGGATCTATCACGTGATTGCACCCCGTATGAGTAATGTGTGGGGCTTGTGTTGTGAATGAGCATTGGTTGTGGCGTTTTTTCACACGCTTGTGCACTTTGGGTAGTGTTCACACACGACCATGTGTTATTATTCCTATTACTTTTACCCTTCAGTTGGGCACCATGGTACGACTTTGCATCAGCATCGCGAGCGAGATGACATCGCTTTGATAGTATTTCTGTAAGATCAGATCATGGGAGAACCGCTCATGCACTTTTATTGTTGCTCTGCGAGACGATTGATATTTTAGGTTGCCATTTTGTGTCATGATGGTTCATTGGAGCTTGCATGTTTGTTGCCTAGTCATATGAGGCGTTATTTTGATGAGGATATATGGTCCTTTTACGGCAACTTCGTTGACCCACTCTGCTCGAATGCGTTGACGTAGAAGGTTCGGCATTGTTTGCATTCATGGGATGAGTCTTCTTTTGGTTACTTGTACAAGTGTATGACACTCTTAAGCTGCCATGATTATGTTCTTCTTAATACTGTAGACTACATCGGCGCACGAATCTAGATGATGATGATGTATCTTATATAAACTCATACACATGATGATCTACTACACACACACATATGATGATATTTATGTATCACACACACGTGCACATGATGATACATACACATATATTTGCGCATGATGATATGGACAGTGATGTTGACGCATGTGATAGCGATGCGTGTGAGCTAGATCATGTGGGCATGATATTGAGGGGGCAGGGATGATGGCATCGAGCGTTACGAGTGTTCATATATCTAGGCCTACCTTCTCATTATCCAATACATCACTTGGATCTGGAACATACTTCTTCTTTCTTCAAATGAGCTTGCATGAAATACATTGTGGATCTTCAAGTATGGAGGAGGGAATAAAAGTTCACAAGCTCAATCTCCAACTTTCCTCGTATTCATGTACAGTTTATAACTTAATCTCCAACTTTCCTCATATTTATGTAGGGTTGAAAATATCTGGGTGAAAACTTCTTGTACTTTTCCCCGAGGAGAAGGAACTTCTCTGGTTGGGTCGTATACCAAGGAAGACCATATCACCTTCATCAAATTCTCTAGTAGTCTACTTGAGATCAACATGCTACTTTTTTCTATCTTGAGTAGCTTTGAAATCCTTTTTTATAGCCCGCATTAAACGATCCACTTTATCTTTTTGCTTCAAGACTTCCACTCTCACTAGTGGGTCGAACCAAATCAATGGTGTTGCACAATCTACTATGAGATGCACCGTAAGAAAATTCTATCGAATATAGAGAATTCATCCATGTTTTGGGTTCCCATCCATGGAATGCTCGAAGAATGTCTTTGATTACCCTCTCTACCTAATCATCGGTTTCTAGATAGTACCAAAATCTAGAGAGCTACAGCTTCAAAGCATTTATTCCAAGAGCGGGACGTGAATTCAACACCCCGATCGCTAACTATCCTTCTAAAGTAAAGTCTGAATATATCCTTTGGAAAGACTTTTAGCAAATACCAAGAGCAGTATAAGTCTTTTTCAATAGAATCGAATGAGCGACCTTTGTCAACCGATCTACCACGGTAGATGGAATCATGTCTTGCATCGACTAAAGAAAAATCTAATAATGGAATCCATGCTTATGTATTCTAGTTGTATATGTGAAATAGGATGGACGTTTCTTGGCATTTTTGTCATTTCACCTTTGCAAGGCTGAAAGAAACGTGTGAGATCCCTGTCCCCACCGTGCAACAAATTCAGGGGTGCTAACAGCGGAAGTAGCACTTCTTGCGGGCAGGGCAGGGGGTCCCACACTCGAGGCCTCGCCCACAGATATCCAGACGACAGAGACTAATCCATCAGTTCTCCCAAAACGGACCCCAGAAAAACTTCCCTTGCTCGGAAAGCACGGGCGATTCCTCCAGGATAACTTTTCTCTAACGTATTCAAAAGCTTTAACTAACAGAACTGATCTCACCAAACCTATAAGTCCCATAGTCAGATTAGGGAAAAGATTGCACTTGGATCATAGAGACCAACGCTTTTTTCCTCATTAAGAGGTACAACCATTGATTCTTTTCCATAGAACAATTTTTGTCCGGGATTTACTTCATCTATCATACCATAATAGAATTGAGTCTCAAAGTCCCATGGGTTAGCCAACTGTCCAACCATTGTAGTGATGGAATTCAATTAAGAATTTGGTTAGGTTTTGTCCTAGGTACCAGGGAAAAGAGTTCTCAAGCCCCCTAGCCGGATATTCATGCAAACTTAAAACTAGTCACACCATTTACATACCCAATATGAAATTGTCTTTTTTCTTAGCATCATCTATCTTTAAAAACAATCATTTAATGAAACCATTGTCTCACTGATCATAATCCTCAAAATCTGGTTGAATCCTTATTTCTAATCGTTCCTTCATCGATGTATCTATGGCATCATTGGTAACCAGAACGCTCACCACCTGACCACTCAGGGACCTTTTCGATAGTTCTTAGCTCATAGGTAACCGGCAATATATTCACATATCAAAATAAAAAATCCGTTGAAGATCAGCAAGATCAACCAACGGATCCATATAAAAGGGCCATGGACTCATCCATTGAGGACCAGCAAGGTCAATCAACCAGATCCATGCCCGAATTCAGAAAACAACTCTTACTCCTTGTTCCAATATCTTCCACGACGCACGTGTGGGTATTGTCGGTGACCCAGAGCTCGAGCACCGTATGGTCAACACCCTCTAGGATCCTTTGCAGGTGACCTAGCGCTTCACTCATAGGCCGCTTCCTTCGTCCCTCATCCACCGTACCAATAGCTCACCATTTTAATCGAACCGAGGCTAGTCAAGACCTCGGCCGACCTTGCTACGCGAGACGTCCTCCATTGACTCTTCTACGTTAGCTGTTGCAACTTTATCAGCTAGGTCTCCACAACCTTAATTACAAGACGGTCAAAACACTTTTCCAGCATTTTTGACATAAAACAGTCGTTTAAAAACAGGCCATAAATACAGTTTCTATAATGAACTCTCATCTTTCCACAATAATCAACATTACTTAATCCACATTCATTTCATATAAATTCCTATTCTCCTTCAATCGCATCATTTTCCATCTCATCACTTCTTTCCTCAAATATCCTCATCAAATCTCATCCACTCGCATTTACACATCTCATCCACTCGCATTTACACATCTCATCACATCATATTCATTCACATATCATCCATTCATGTTTACCCGATTCGCATCACATTCATCACATCTCGATTCACGTGACATCACATCCATTCTCAACCTATATCATTCATTCACATCCCGATTCACATGACATCTCATCCATTCACATCTTATATCATTCATTCACATCCGGATTCACATGACATCACATCCATTCACATCTCATCCATTCACATCTCATATCATTCATTCACATGACATCACTTCCATTCGCATCCTATATCGTTCATTCACATCCCGATTCACATGACATCACTTCCATTCACATCCCGATTCACATGACCACATCCATTCCCATCTCATATCATTCATTCACATCTTGATTCACATGACATCACTTCCATTCACATCCCATATCATTCATTCACATCCTGATTCACGTGACATCACATCCGTTTTACATCACATCACCTCCATCCATTCACATCCATCACAGCACATTCAATTCATATCCATCACATTCACAAATCCACATATATTCTTTCACATACACATCTATATCCATTCTTTCACATACATCCACATCCATTCTTTCATATACTCATTCACATGCATTCTTCACATACACATTCACATGCATTCTTCTCATACACATCCATTCTTCTCATACACATTCACATCCATTATCATCACATACATTCACTCATATCCCATATCATTCATTTACATTCTGATTCACATGACATCACATCTCATTTATTCATTCACATTTATCTGATTCACATCGCATCTCATCTCATCTATCCACATCACATTCTCATCACTTCTATTCATATCACATCCATCCATCCATCCATTCATTCACATCTATCTGATTCTCATCACATCTCATCACATCTATTCTCATCACATTCGTTTAAGCATGGAATTTAAGAGAATTTCTAATTCTTGATATAAAGATTCTTTACGCATCTATTTATGCATAAAATCAACTTCAGTGGGAATAACACTTTTAACAAAATCCTTTTATGCATCTATTTATGCATAAATTCAATTTTAAGAAAAATAACACTTTTTAAAATAAAAATAAATTCTTTATGCATCTTTCTATGCATAAAATCAATTTTAATGAAATTAACACTTTTGGAATAAAAATAAATTCCCTTATGTATCTTTTTATGCATAAAATCAAAATTAATGAGAATAACTCTTTTGAAATAAAAATAAATTCCTTTATGCATCTTTCTACTATGCATAAAATCAAAATTAATGAGAATAACTCTTTTGAAATAAAAATTAATTCCCTTATGCATCTTTCTATGCATAAAATCAAAATTAATGAGAGTAACTCTTTTGAAATAAAAATAAATTCCCTTATGTATCTTTTTATGCATAAAATCAAAATTAATGAGAATAACTCTTTTGAAATAAAAATATCTTTCTATGCATAAAATCAAAATTAATGGGAATAACTCTTTTGAAATAGAAATAAATTCCCTTATGCATCTTTCTATGCATAAAATCAAAATTAATGAGAATAACTCTTTTGAAATAAAAATAAATTCCCTTATGCATCTTTCTATGCGTAAACTCAAAATTAATGAGAATAACTCTTTTGAAATAAAAATAGATTCCCTTATTCATCTTTCTATGCATAAGTTCAATTTTAATGGGAATGACACTTTTGAAATAAAAATAAATCTTTTAGAATGCACAAATGGAAGGAATTACTCTTTTAGAATAAGCTAACGATAAACTTTAGTTCCACAAAATTAAAAATTTTTTACCATAATATCCTTTGTATGGCTGACCATTTCTCAATTTCAACAATCAATTTATGACTTGAATTAATCCAATTTGAATTCTAATATCTTTAATCTACTCCATTTTCTAAAAATCAAGAGAGTAAACAATGAAAAGAGTTTGATCAATCTTTTAATTAAACTTTCTAGGATTAAGAAGGGCTGAATTGTAAAGAAGAGAAGGGGTGGCCTTTCCATCAAGGCATAGCATCATTTTAATTCAAACATTTACAAAGCATAAAATTTAAGAATTAAGCTTACATGGAACTTGTAAGCTTTCCTTTGGCTTGAGGGATTGAGGGTTCTACTCTTGTTTGCAACAAGAGTGGCCACCAGTTCTTTTGGAGAGGATTTAGTAAAAAATAATTGAATTCAATGTATTTGACTCTGGGGAGGAGTAGAGTAACAGTGCATAAAAACTATTAACCTTTTACAAGGGGAGAGGCTTCTATTTATAGGAAAAAGTGAGCTTCTAACCAAGCAAACTGATTCTAGAATTTTTCAGATCAGTTTGGTCACTCTTTGACCATTTTTAGGTCAGTTTAGCTTACTTTTTGGATCTAGTTGAAACAAGAGAGAGGAGAGATGAAAATATCTCATTATTTGTGAGTTTAAAACTCATTCACACATGTGAAATAGGCACCTCCTTCATGAGGGGAATTCCCCACACTGAGGTGTCAAAAATGCATCATTTCCTCTAAATATCTCTTCTTTTTAACTAATAATAAACCTTGTCCTTAGTCAACTCTTCATCTTATGTGAGTATTTACTCATTTTTGGGGGATTTTTCTTTTATTCTTCAATTTATCTCTTTCCTACATTTGGATTAATCTTATTGGTCCATAGGAACCTTAATCTAAAATTTTCAAAAAATTTGGACCCTTAGGCGAAGGTCTTTTTTACCTATTTTCAATTTATTCCAATTGCACACTGGAAAGCTCTTTTTGAATTTCTGTTTTAGGAGAAATCATTTTAATAAGAAGGGATATTTTTTCATCCAAAGATATCTAGAAACTAAATTATCTCTCTCTAGAATATTTTCTCTCTCTAGGCCAAAAGAGATAAAAACAAGATCTATTATTATTCTGAAAAGGGGATCATGAGGGGCTGGGGGAGGAATCTTACATCCTACCCCACTTAAAAAATGCGAGATGTCCTCATCTCGCAGGTGGAGTATGATCTCTTTCATCTTCTTCTTCTTCTTCAATCACTTCCAACATTACTGCCTTGGAAGTGGACGGCCGATTTGGAAACAACTCTCTTTGACTTCCCCTATTCTGAGGCAGAGGTCTTGCATTACTTTGGTTTGAAACTGCGAGTTTGTTAGAGGGTCTATCTCTAGGATTTCCCTAATTTTGGTGGATAGAAACCTGATTACTCTGGAAGAAAGGAGCTGGAGTCTGGAGTCTCTAATCTTGATCCTTGATTTCTCTGCCCTGAAAACCTTGATCCAAAAGGAGTTGGACAATCCATACTGCGATGTCTAAATCCTTGACAGTTATAGCATTTCACTCCCTTGTTCAAGGGTGGAACTTCTCAAGTTAAATTCAAAGGGGTTAAATTTTAGGAAAAGGACATTTCTTCCATTTTGAAACTTCCCATATCCTGGGTTTCCCTTATATCTCTTAGGTAGCAGAAGGTTGGAATCACCTTCAGGAACTAAAAACCTTTTGAAAGGTGATGGTGCTAGCTTTGGTGGGACCTTGACATCAAACACTACAAGGGATCGGGCTCATACCCGCGCTCCTAGCTGCTAAAAATGACTTGTGAAAAAAAGTAGCGGGCCCGTGTATCAGCTCGTGTATCATCGCGGCCAGAGACATGCGTGTAAAAGCGCGTGTATAGGACTGCACAGACGCGCTCATACACGGGTGTATACACATGTTCTATCAGTTCAGATGCATTTAGACGCATTGATACAAGCGTCTATACACGCGTTTTGTTAATTTAGATGCGCTTATACACGCGTATTTCTCAGGTTTGAAGCATTTATACACGCGTGCTTTACAGATTATCCGCGTATATACATGTGACTTTTAGCAGTTCTGACGCGTTTATACACGCGAACAGAGAGCAAAAAAAAAAATCCAGAGAGTGCTATTTGGTACCTGAATGCTGTTCCAGCATTCCAGCACCCCCAATAACACTCTCTGGATTTTTTTTTTTGGTGCATTAGACCATCCACGAAGAACATATCCACGAGGAAGATTAAGACAAGAACGACATGAATGCATACATTGTCAATACACGATTCAAGACAGACATGAATGTAATCGATTCACGATTCAATATTACTATCAAAATTTCACACATATATACAAGGGAGTCCATATCTCGAAGTAGCCCATGGCTTCAGTTTACAAAAAAATATATACAACCACATCCTCAATATGGAATGTGATACTATAAGTCTGAGTACTACTCAGACCCAGATGATGACTCGGTGCTCCCTCCATGCTCAGATGAGCTCACATCGGTCAGAATGTCCGATGAGTAGTGCTCACGTCCACCCTCTGTAGTGGCGGCGGGTGGATCATCAGCAGCTTGTGCCTGTTCAAGTAATATATAGTATATAAGTATATATATATATGTAATTCAATAAACCAAAATCATTCGTTTAGAATTTTCAAGTACCTGTCGACCGTATGGTCTCATGGCTATCTCAAACTGTGCATCCGTAATACGTCCCTAAGCTCTGAAGATGGCCCACGTGTCACGTCTGCTATGCCGGCGAGCATACGCAGTATCGTGGGTTGTGGGCTTCCTCCCCGTAACCCGTCGCTGTATCATAATCAACACAATTTGTAAGATTACAACAATCATAGAATCAATGAATTAAGTAAACAATCAAATAAAGTGGCAAGATACTTACGAACTCTGCCTCCCATGACTCGACGCCGCCAGATCTGAAATGCGAAGATCCAATGGTCTCCATCTGGATCCGTCGTGCCTCCACATGCTGCCTGCTCTTCACGCCACCCTCTACTCGTTTCTTTGCCTCCTTCCACTCGCGTTTGTGCGCAGTGGCAGGTTTCTCGGCAGGATAGCCACCCGCAGCTACATTTAGCTGGTCATCGGACGCGAGTTTTTTAAGGTGAGATCTTTCATTACTTAAGATCTCCCTTATTCGCGTCCTTCCCCATACATCCGAGAATGTAGCATGTGGGGGATTGGGGTACTAACTATGTACAGCCTCTATCACCTCCCCAACTAATCGGCTATTTTGATCTTTAAATTTAATAAAACAATTTCTATACAAGTTTGATACTACTCCACGCATGTACTCCATTACCTCCCTCCCCCTCGCATCCATCACTATCCCGCCCCTATCCGTCACATCATAGCAGATCACTCTCTCCACCTCTCTCATCTCCTCCTCTTTCGAACTGTCTCCTCTAACTCTTCTCCCTCTATCTCCTCTCTCACCGCGTGCCCTACTACCTCCCCCACCTCCCCCACCAAAGCACCCGTCGCATCCTCCACTCCCACTCTTCCTACTGCTCTGCGGGTGGAGTCACGACTGGGGAATTGTCTACGTGATGGTGGTTGTGAGCCCTGACGTGACGGTGGCTCTGAGGGAGCACGTGATGGTGGCTGTGAGGGTGTGCGTGAGTGTGTCTGGGACGAGGTATGTCTCCTCGGTGGACGTGGAAGAGGAGAAGTTGCATGCCGTCTCGTCGGACTCGTAGGCATAGACGGCACTGGAGTGCCCTGGATACTCGCGGTAGGGGTATAGACACCAGGCATGGAAGGAGGGGGATGGGCATACATGTACTCTGTAAGCTCAACTGGACCAGGATGGTGCCCAAAATGATTTAGCATCTCCATGAGCCAATTGTTGTACGCAAATGGATCGGATGAAGAACCTGGAATATCCATAAAGAATCTGTAAAAATAATCCTCATGTACATCATGGGCTATCTCTTGACTCACACAAATATCATCATTCAAGTCACCTATCAGCCTGCAAACCATAGAAATAGGAAACGCAGTTCAAGTTAATGGACACACAGTTGCGCATGTCTTCAGCATATCACCCGCAGACGTATGGTCAAACGGAGCAAATCAATCAAGGCATAGAAGACTACATTTGCAATTATGTTCGTGCTGATCAGAAGGATTGGGTGAATTACCCAGAAATTTTAGAATTTCATTATAACTATTCAGTGCACACTGCTACCGAGTATACGCCGTTTGAGTTGGCCACCACCGGTAAAGAGGTCATTACACCTCTCACAATTGCCACAGGGGATGTGCATGCTGAAGATGTAGATGCATAGGATTTTTTGCGGAAATGGTAGAAGAGAATGCAGGTTGTGTATACACCCGCCGTCCAGAAACGCGTGTATACACCCGTCAAAAAATGCATGTATACACCCGTCCAGAAACGCGTGTATATTCGCGTGAACAAACTGTGCAGACAGGATACACGCGTTTCTACATGCAACCTGTGCAAAATTTTTTTTGAAAGGGACCGACCTCTCTCATCTCCTCCTCTTCCGAACTGTCTCCTCTAACTCTTCTCCCTCTATCTCCTCTCTCACCGTGTGCCCTACTACCTCCCCCACCTCCCCCACCAAAGCACCCGCCGCATCCTCCACTCCCACTCTTCCTACTGCTGCGGGTGGAGTCATGACTGGGGGATTGTCTACGTGACGGTGGCTGTGAGCCCTGACGTGACGGTGGCTCTGATGAGGGAGCATGTGATGGTGGCTATGAGGGTGTGCGTGAGTGTGTCTGGGACGAGGTATGTCTCCTCGGTGGACGTGGAAGAGGAGAAGCTGCATGCCATCTCGTCAGACTCGTAGGCATAGACGGCACTGGAGTGCCCTGGGATACTCGCGGTAGGGGTATAGACACCAGGCATGGAAGGAGGGGGATGGGCATACATGTACTCTGTAAGCTCAACTGGACCAGGATGGCACCCAAAATGATTTAGCATCTCCATCAGCCAATTGCTGTATGCAAATGGATCGGATGAAGAACCTGGAATATCCATAAAGAATCTGCAAAATTAATCCTCATGTACATCATGGGCTGTCTCTTGACTCACACAAATATCATCATTCAAGTCACCTATCAGCCTGTAAACCATAGAAATAGGAAACGCAGTCTCGTGTATACACCCGTCCAGAAACGCATGTATACATCCATTAAAAAACGCGTGTATACACCCGTCTAGAAACGCGTGTATATTCGCGTGAACAGACTGTGCAGACAGGATACACGCGTTTCTACACGCGATCTACGCAAAAAAAATTTTGAAAGGGACCGACCTCCGACAATGTGTCCTTATAAAAGGCCCACTGTCGCCCCTGTCAGAATTGTTCACCAAAATCGTGTGCACAGAAGCAAAAGGATGAAGACAAACCCAAAAAGCAAAGAGAAAATAGCATAAACAAATCTGAGGAAGGAGACAAGGCAAAGGACAAACTGACTCACCTCTGAAAAAGTGAGTCTTCTTTCTTGGTCGGCTTCCTTCCGTGTGTGCTTCTTCTCTTCTCCCTCCTTGCACTTAGGTTTCGTTTCTGTTGGAAGAGGCGAAAACGAAAAAGAACAGTATTGTTAGTCCAAAATCTATATTTGGGAAAGGCGGGCTATTTTTACTTTAAACAGATCGCCGCGTTTATAAACGCATGTATGTTCGCGTGTATGATAATTTAGCTGCGTTTATACACGCGTTTTGTAGGAATTACCCGCGTTAATACACGCGATTTTTAGGAAACAGCCGCGTTAATACACGCAATTTTTAGGAAATAGCCACGTTAATACACGCGATTTTTATACTTTCATTAAAAACATATTATGATTTTGTGTTTTCTGGTTTGTGCATAGGATGTCATCAACCTCCTCAAGCAGTTATGGGGAAGATGAGACAATGCATCATCATAATCGCGATGTGTGGTTGGGACAACGGATCAAATGTATGTGTAATCGATGTCAAGGATGCATTGTACGAGCACGTCAAATTACCTTGAATCACATCTCCATGTATGGAGAATGGAATCAAACAGGTTTAGAGGTGAGTAGATGTAAATTGATGGTATTCAAATGACTCATGGTATCCAAATTAAATTAATAGAGTTGTCAAAATGGGAGTATGCACGAGGATGCATGTTAAAGGTACATAGAACAAATGTTTTGCATTAGTTGTAAGTGATTTGCTTTTAATATTTATTCACATTGCTTACACAAATATTGCTTCTATTTTGGTCCAGCGCACTATGTTCAATGCTATATGGTGTGAAGGCAAGCATTTTTGAACACAAAGAATTGATGAAAAGAGGAATACACAAGATTGCGGTGTCATTAGTAGCTTTGAGGGAGCTAATGGAAAAATGGATGATTATTGTGGCATAATCCAAGACATATTTAGGCTTGACTTTCGTCGCTTCTTTGTGTATGTTTTGGATATCAAATGGCAAATGAACGTGGTGGAAAAAGGGCCTGATGCAACAATAAAACGCCATGCAAGTGGCTATGTAACTATTGACTCTACAAAGTTTTGGCAAACAAAGAAAGATAGGCTCGTATTGCCACAACAATGTGAGCAGGTATGCATTTTTTTACTAATGTGTTTCATGTACATATATATCTAAGCTCGCGT
Organism: Cibotium barometz; assembly: GCF_041138505.1. Taxonomy (NCBI): domain Eukaryota; kingdom Viridiplantae; phylum Streptophyta; class Polypodiopsida; order Cyatheales; family Cibotiaceae; genus Cibotium; species Cibotium barometz. The sequence goes on along the minus strand of NC_141065.1, from coordinate 11,123,411 downwards.
ACCCCTTGACTTTTGATATGCTAATTAATTACTATAGTATGTGTATTTGAGTAGGTTATCTATCTACCAATGGTGCATGACATTAAATGGTGGTACGTCATCCCTATTGCACCACGTTCCAAAGTGATGTATAATACATTCACTGATATGGAGCATATGGAGGATGTAACAAGCCGCAATGAAGATGATGTCGAATATGCCAATGAAGATGTTGTGATCGATGATCAAGAAATAAGAGATGATCATGATAATGAGGATGAGTGTGCCATTTCTCATGATCATGAGAATGACCCTACCATTGAGGATGATGGTGATGTTGATGAGGATGATCAGGACATCGATACCATTATCAATGGAGTACAGAATATCGATAGTGGAATAAATTTAATCGTAGCCTTACAAATTGATCAAATGGATATTGATGTTGATCGTTTGGCAAGGATGGATCTTATTGAAGATGAGATCTAACCCTAACCAATCCGTCACTGTATCGTTCTAAATTGATGACATTTCTATTATATGTGTTGTCTTTTAATTATCATCTAATATGCATGATTTATTTTTGAATATATTTCATTGTTATAAATGCATGTAGTGGGATTGTGTAATGATATATACTATAATGTACTATGAGATGGTTTAAAGAAAATAGTTCTTAATTTTGTAAAGGAATTCAATTTTTTCTTCAGTTTTTCTTTGCCAAGCGTGTATTAATGCGTGTATGGCAGCGTGTATTGATGCGTGTATTATTGCGTGTATATAAATGTGCTTATACACGCGTTGATAAATGCAAATATACACGCGAATGTAAATGCCAAAATACACGCGCCCGATTCTATTCAAATACGTGCGCGACCATACACGCACTCGTAATTTATCGCGTGTATGACAGCATTGTCTTGTAATGAAATGCCTTGGATAAATCCTTCACCATCCGCACTATTTCGGCCATGGAAACTGGCTTGACGTTCTTCACCAAAATATTCAAAGGTTCATTCAATCCTCGAATGAACCTGGCCATCAGCTGTTCTTCATTCACAGTAGTGGGGGCGAGTATTTGAGGAGGAGAGCGAAAGCTTGGTGATATACTTCAATAGTTCTGCTCCCTTGGGTTAGCTCTAGGAATTCGTTCATCTTTGTTTTCAAAAAGTCGGGAGGACAGAACCTCGTCTCCTTAGGTAAATTTTGAGATCATTCCATGTCTGTGTATTTCGATCCAGACGGTTTGTCTTGCAGTGGTTTCTCCATGCCACTTTGGCTGTTTCTACTATCTTCAGCCTTGCAAGAGCCATTTTGCTCTTCTCATTGTACCCAGTGACATCAAAGTACTCTTCCATTGCTTTGATCCACTTCTCCACAGCCTCACCAAAGTTTTTCCCTTCACCCTTGAAAAGCCTAGGCTGCGAAATATGAAGAGTTTTACAAACATCCAAGTCGAGCTCTTCCTCATCCAGTTGGGGGTTATCATTTCTACCACCGACGACCTCGATCCATGTTCCTATCAATACGAAAAATCTTGTTAAGTCCCTTTATTTATGATTCATCTGATTCTGGGGCTCTTTAGATAGGTCGGCTCCCCATAGAATCGTGGGATAAAGATACTCACATTCTCAGATAACAATTCATTCAGAACATATCATTCATATCTTTAACACAGTAATGGTCTATTAGACCAAAATTTCCATCTGAACAGTACTCCATGGGGGATTTCAATTTTATAGATTTTTAATTTGTCATCCCTTAACTTGATCCACTGGGTCAAGAGTTAACAGTAGCAATCTATCAGCATAATCCACTAATCTCATAGTGATTTGCTGAAGTCATTATTGTCTTTCTAGTTATGAACATCAACACAGGGACTCGTCTCATTCATCCTCATTGTGGTTTTGTTCAGTTTATCGCTTTTCAACCAAAAATTTAGGAATCATCATTTTTCAATCAGAATCCAATTCAACTCATAAGTTCTCAATCAGAATTTTAAAATCATATCAACCACATTCGAATTCATCATCTGGATAGCATTTTAGCTTATAATTTCAAGATCTTAGATTTACTTGTATATACTGTGAGTAAAGAGCTGCAGTTATATCCTTGGTATATATGGGTAGTCACGGTCCTTGGAACTATAAGGTAAATACTATCATGTCTAGGCCTCAAGCAAGTTAAGGATTCCATACAATTGCAGTACTTCCATCTGAAGCACCGTGATCGCCAATGTTTATTGTTGCATGAGCAAAGCCATTTTTCTCCGTTCCTAGGTCACAATGACACTCACTCTCACAAACCAACACAGTTTTATCTTACTCCGAATTTCACTACAACTCTACACACATGTCTCACACAACACTACTGCACTTGCACCACTCTCAATACACAAAATACAGAATGAAATGACTAGAAGAGATGAAGCACAAAATCTGTCAACTGTATTGTCATTACAGAATCTGTCATAGCTACACATAAAATCTGCCAAGAACCATATTCGTGTACCACTGAACAAAACGGCTCCAACTATATAGACTTCCCACCACGACTCTCTACCTTCCAAGATCTCAAAGCTAACCAACTTCCAAAAATACCAAAATCCATACATATAACTTGAAAAATAATCTACCTAAGGTCTACCCCAAACACTCACATTCTCTCCCACTTGAAAAGTGCGAAATGTCCTCATCTCACATGTGGAGTATGATCTCTTTCATCTTCTTCTTCTTCTTCAATTACTTCTAGCATTACTGCCTTCTTGGAAGTGGACAGCCGATTTGGAAATATCTCTCTTTTTCTTCCCCTATTCTGAGGCGGAGGTCTTGCATTACTTTGGATTGAGACTGCGGGTTGGTTAGAGGGTCTACCTCTGGGATTTTCTTGATTTTGGCGGAAAGAATCCTGATTACTCTCTAGAAGGAAAGAGCTGGAGTTTGGAATCTTGATCCCTGATTTCCCTGCCCCAAAAACCTTGATCCAAAAGGTGTTGGCTATGATGTCCAAATCCTTGATAGTTATAGCTTTTCACTCCCTGGTTCAAGGGTGGAACTTTTGAAGTTGAATTCCAGGGGATTGAGTTTCGAGGGGACTTTGACATCAAAGGCCTTGGTGAAATCCTTCACCATCCGTAGCACTGCTTGAGCCATGGAAACTGGCTTGGCATTCTTCACTCACCAGGATATTCAAAGGTTTGTTCAATCCCCGAATGAACCTGGCCATCAGCTGTTCTTCATCCAGCAGTGGCAAGAATTTGAGTCGGAGAGCAAACGCTTGGTGATATAATTCAATAGTTCTGCTCCCTTACATTAACTCTAAGAATTCATTCATCTTTGTTTCCAAAAAGCCGAGAGGACAGAACCTCATCCTTAGGTGAATTTTGAGATCATTCCATGTCTCGGTATTCCGATCCAGATGGTTTTCCTCGCAGTGGTTTCTCCATGCCACTCTAGCTGTTTCTACTATCTTCAGTCTTGCAAGAGCCATTTTGCTCTTCTCATTGTACTTGGTGACATCGAAGTACTCTACCATTGCTTCGATCCACTTTTCTACAGCCTCACCCAAGTTTTCCCCTTCACCCTTGAAAGGTCCAGGCTACGATCTATGAAGAGTTTTACGAACATCCAAGTCGAGCTCTTCCTCGTCGAGTTGGGGGTTATCATTTCTACCACAACGACCTCGATCCATGCTCCTATCAATACACAAATTCTTGTTAAGTCCCTTTATTTATGATTCAAATCCGATTTTAGATTCAATTGATTCTGGGGTTCTTTAGATTGGTCAGTTCCTCACAGAATCATGGGATAAAGATATTCATATAGAGCTCATTATCGGATAACAATTAATTCAGAACATCTCATTCATATCTTTAACACAATAATGGTCCATTAGACCAAAATTTCCATCTGAACAGTTCTCCATGGGTATTTCAATTATATAGATTTTTAATTTGTCATCCCTTAACTTGATCCACTAGGTCAAGTGTTAACAGTAGCAATTTGTCAGCACAATCCACTAATCTCATAGTGATTTGCTGAAGTCATTATCGTCATTCCAGTTATGAACATCATCACAGGGACTCTTCCCATTCATCCTCATTGAGGTTTTTGCTTAGCTTATTACATTTTAACCTAAATTCAAGAATCATCATTTTTCAATCAGAATCCAAATCAACTCATCAGTTCTCAACCAAAATTTTAAAATCATATCAACCACATTCAAATTCATCATTTGGATAGCATTTATGCTTATAATTTCAAGGTCTTAGATTTACTTGTATATACTGCTAGTAAAGAGCTACAGTTATACCCTCGATATATATGCGTAGTCACGGTCCTTGGAATTATAAGGTAAATACCATCATTTCTAGGTTTCTAAAGAGGCTGCTTTTGTGTAAATTTTGCATACGCACATTTGGAGAGGATTTGAGGTCTAGACGATTGATCGCACATATTTTTAGTGATTGTTAGGCATGTTACATGGGGGTGAGGGGAGAGCATTTTTTCAAGGATCTATTGTGGGTCTTATTCACACGTGATTGCACCCCATATGAGTCACGTGTGGGGCTTGTGTTGAGCAATGGTTGTGGCATTTTTCACACGCTTGTGCACTTTGGGTAGTGTTCACACATGACCATGGGTTATTATTCTTATTACTTTTACCCTTCAATTGGGCACCATGGTATGAGTTTGCATCATCATCGCGAGCGAGACGACATCGTTTTGATAGTATTTCTTTTTACGATTGGATCATGGGAGGGCCGCTCATGCACTATTATCGTCGCTCTATGATCCATATTTTGAGTTGCCATTTTGTGTCATGGTTCACATATCTTTCGTCAATTTCACACGTACATTTGGTAGTACTTCAAGGCCTAGGACCTCTATACCCTCATTTAGAGACTCCTTGCTATGACGAGACGGCATACTCATGCCATTGTTGGATGTTGGAGCTTGCACGTTTGTTGCCTACTCATATGAGGCGTTATTTTGATGAGGAGGATATATGCTCCACATACGGCAACTTTGTTGACCCACTCTGCTCGAATGCGTTGACACAGAAGGTTCGGCATTGTTCGCATTCTTCTTTTGGTGACTTGTACGAGTGTCTGACACTCTTAAGCCACCATGATTATGTTCTTCTCTTAATAGTGTAGACTACATCGGCGCACGGATCTAGATGATGATGATGTATCTTATATAAACTCATACACATGATGATCTATTACACACACACACATACGATGATATTGATGTATCACACACACGTGCACATGATGATACATACACATATATTTGTGCATGATGATATGGACACTGATGCTAACGTATGTGATAGTGATGTGTGTGAGCTAGATTATGTGGGCATGATCTTGAGGGGGTAGGGATGATGGCATCCAGCATTATGAGTGTTCATACATCTAGGCCTACCTTCTCATCATCCAATACATGACTTGGATCTAGAACATACTTCTTCTTTCTTCAAATGAGCTTGCATGAAATACATTGTGGATCTTTAAGTATGGAGGAGGGAATAAAAGTTCACAAGCTCAATCTCCAACTTTCCTCGTATTCATGCACAGTTTATAACTTAATCTCCAACTTTCCTCATATTTATGTAGGGTTTATAATATAGAGGCAAAAACTTCTTGTACTTTTTCCCAAGGAGAGGGAACTTCTCTGGTTGGGTTGTATACCAAGGAAGACCATATCACCTTCATCAAATTCTCTAGTAGTCTACTTGAGATCAACACGCTACTATTTTCTATCTTGAGTAGCTTTGATATCCTTTTTTATAGTCCGTATTGAGAACGATCCACTTTATCTATTTGCTTTGAGGTAGAAGCATGTTAACGTACACAAAAAATGCTGTCCCGGACAATGCTAGTTAGTAGTGCTTGTTAGCATACATTCGAGAGCCAAGAATATGTCCATTTTGAAATAAACTTTCCATAACTAATGTTAAATTTACTCGGTGCCAAATTCAAATGTAGCATCTTTTCAGTTACTGAAGTCATGGTGTAGCGGATGAGCGCTCTCTCGAGGTTCTCCATGATCTGTGTAAGCCAAGCTCTCTCTCTCTCTTGCTCTCGCTCTCTCGAGGTTCTCCATGATCTGTGTAAGGCAAGCTCTGTCTCTGTGTCTCTGTGTCTCTCTCTGTGTCTCTGTGTCTCTGTGTCTCGCTCTCTCGAGGTTCTCCATGATCTGTGTAAGCCAAGCTCTCTCTCTCTCTCTCTCTCTCTCCTCTCTCTCTCTCTCTCTCTCTCTCTCTCTCTCTCTCTCTCTCTCTCTCTCTCTCTGTGATGCTGCTCAAACAGTCTCACCCTCTCCCTTTGCCTCGAATTCTCTCCTTGTAGCCCACTTCCTCCCCATCTCATAGAGTTATGGCGAACCATACCTTGCAATCTGATCTGGTAGGTTTACTTGCACGTTCAAGGGCAGCAGATGAAGGTAGCAGAAGGGATCCTTTACAGACAATGAATCTGAACTTGGAGGACCCAACTTGTACTGCCATTAGGGATTATGAGAGACAAATAAAGAGGAAACAACGAGAGAAGAAAAAACTTAAGCAGGTTCAGGTTCGAGAGCTTGCCTTTGAGGAGGAAAAGAAGAAGAAAATCTCGTCTGAGATTGTGGCACTGTTCAAGAGGAGGACTGAAGGAATTAGTACAGAAGACAAGCAAGAAATTTGGAATCTAGTATCTCATCATCCTATCATGTAAGCAGTGTGTCCAGAGGAGTCTACTATTCAAAGTGCAATCATGTGCAATGTTCGTAACACCTTGGCACTTGTAAAGCAGCCAAGCTGTAATGTTCGTAACACCTTGGCACTTGTAAAGCAGCCAAGCTGTAATGAGGAGTTGTATTTGAAGCATACAACATTGTCCATGATGTTGAATTCAAAGGAGAGCATGCAAATGTCAAAAGTCTCGAGACTCCTTAAAGTTCTGCATCAATACTTGTACAAGGCTAAATTGCGAGTGACATCAAATGTTGACGGTGGAATGTTTTCATTGGCTGCATGTCAAAAACATGCCCATCGTAGCACAATCACAGATGAAATGAAAGAGTTGGTTTACACATTTTGGAGGGATGAGACACGTGTATCCCCTAACAAAAAAGATGTTTGTTGAAAGAGGATGGGGAGAAAAAATTACATAAAGCACCCTGTACACCTACTTGATGAACCTCAGGTAGTTGATCTAACCAAAGCACCATTCGAGTACACTAAAAAGCATGTGAAACTTTATAGTTAGCATACTGGTTGTTATTTACACTGTGGTTGTTTATGGTTTATTCTAGCTAGAACATGCTATACTGTATATGCTAGTTCAAATCTTCAATATGTTGATCACCTTACAGAGTGTGTTATTTATCATATTAGTAATGCTAATTAGTATACAAGCCATACCTGGAGGCACACTGTAAATGCTAGTTAGCAGTCTGTGTATGCTAGTTAGCATACACAGTCTGTGTATGCTAGTTAGCAGACTGTGTAAATGCTAGTTAGCACACTGTAAATGCTAGTTAGCAGACTGTGTATGCTAGTTAGCAGACTATGTATGCTAGTTAGCATACTCTATGTGCTAATTAGCACACTCTACATGCTAGAACATGCTATACTGTATATGCTAGTTCAAATCTTCAATATGTTGATCACCTTATAGAGTGCGTTATTTATCATATTAGTAATGCTAATTAGTATACAAGCCATACCTGGAGGCACACTGTAAATGCTAGTTAGCAGACTGTGTATGCTAGTTAGTATACAAGCCATACCTGGAGGCACACTGTAAATGCTAGTTAGCAGACTGTGTATGCTAGTTAGCATACTCTATGTGCTAATTAGCACACTCTACATGCTAGTTAGTATACAAGCCATACCTGGAGGCACACTGTAAATGCTAGTTAGCAGACTGTGTATGCTAGTTAGCATACTCTATGTGCACACTCTACATGCTAGTTAGCATGTAAATGCTAGTAAGCATGATGTGAGTGCTAGTTTGCATATGGTAGGTGCTGATTAGCATAGTGTAAGTGCTAGTTAGCATACTCTAAGTGCTAGTTAGCATATTCTAAGTGCTAGTTAGCATACTCAAGGTGCTAGTTAGCATAATGTAGGTGCATCTTAGCATACTGTAAGTGCTAGTTAGTATATGATTAGTGATAGTTAGCACTTTGTATGTACTTATTAGCATATTGTGAGTGCTAATTAGCATACTTTAAGTACTGGTTGTTATCCTGGTGGATTTGCCCGTGCTTTCCGAGTAAAGGAAGTTTTTTGGGTTTCGGTTTTGGATAAACCGACGGATTAGTCTCTTGTCCGGATATCCGAGGGCGAGGCCCGAGTGTGAGACCCCTGCCCCGCGCACGATGTGCTACTTCCGCTGCTAGTACCCCGAATCCGTAGCGCGGTGGAGACTGGGATCTTACAATCATGGCAGCTTAAGAGTGTCAGACACTCATACAAGTCACCAAAAGAAGACTCATCCCATGAATGCGAACAATGCCGAACCTTCTGTGTCAACACATTCGAGCAGAGTGGGTCAACAAAGTTGCCATATGTGGACCATATATCCTCCTCATCAAAATAACGCCTCATATGACTAGGTACGTCGTGCAAGCTCCAACATCCAACAATGGCATGAGTATGCCGTCTCGTCATAGCATGGAGTCTGTAAATGAGGGTATAGAGGTCCTAAGCCTTGAAGTACTACCAAATGTACGTGTGAAATTGACGAAAGATATGTGAACCATGACATAAAATGGCAACTCAAAATATCGATCGTAGAGTGACGATAATAGTGCATGAGCGGCTCTCCCATGATCTGATCATAAATAGAAATACTATCAAAATGATGTCGTCTCGCTCGTGAGATGATGATGTAAAGTCGTACCATGGTGCCCAACTCAAGGGTAAAAGTAATAAGAATAATAACCCATGGTCATGTGTGAACACTACCCAAAGTGTCAAGGGTGGAACTTCTGAAGTTGAATTCCAAGGGATTGAGTTTCGGGAAAAGGACATTTCTTTCATTCTAAAACTTCCCATATCCTGGGCTTGACCCTGATATCTCTTAGGCTGGAATCACCTTCTGGAACTAAAAACCTTTTGAAAGGTGATGGTGTTGGCTTTGGTGGGACCTTGACATCAAAGGCCTTGGAGAAATCCTTTGCCATCATCCGCACTGCTTCGGCCATGGAAACTGGCTTGGCGTTCTTCACCAAAATATTCAAAGGTCCGTTCAGTCCCCGAATGAGCCTGGCCATCAGCTGTTCTTCATTCAGTGTGGTGGCGAGTATTTGAGGAGGAGAGCGAACGCTTGGTGATATACTTCAATAGTTCTACTCCCCAGGGTTAACTCTAAGAATTCGTTCATCTTTGTTTCCAAAAAGTCGGGATGACAGAACCTCGTCCTTTAGGTAAATTTTGAGATCATTCCATGTCTGGGTATTTCGATCCAGATGGTTTGTCTCCCAGTGGTTTCTCCATGCCACTCTGGCTGTTTTTACTATCTTCAGCCTTGCAAGAGCCATTTTGCTCTTCTCATTGTACCCGGTGACATCAAAGTACTCTTCCATTGCTTCCTCGCCCAATTTTTTCCCACCCTTGAAAGGTCCAGGCTGCGAACTATAAAGAGTTTTACAAACATCCAAGTCGAGATCTTCCTCATCGAGTTGGGGGTTATCATTTCTACCACGACGACGACCTCGATCCATGTTCCTATCAATACAAAAAATCTTGCTAAGTCCCTTTATTTATGATTCAAATCCGATTTTTGAGGCGAATATATGTGATGAGATAAGATGTGAATCAGATAGATGATTGGATGGATGGGTGTGATGTGAATAGAGGTGATGAGATGTGAGGTGAATAGATGTGATGAGATAAGATGTGAATCAGATAGATGATTGGATCGATGTGATGTGAATAGAAGTGATGAGAATATGAGGTGAATAGATGTGATGAGATAAGATGTGAATTAGATAGATGATGATTGGATGGATGGATGTGATGTGATTAGATAGATGCGAATGGATGGATGGATGTGATGTGAATACAAGTGATGAGAATATGAGGTGAATAGATGTGATGGGAATTAGATAGATGAGAAGAATGGATGGATGGATGTGGTGTGAATAGAGGTGATGAGAATATGAGGTAAATAGATGTGATGAGATAAGATGTGAATCAGATAGATAATGATTGGATGGATGGATGTGATGTGAATTAGATAGATGTGAATGAATGGATGGATGGACGTGATGTGAATAGAGGTGTGATGAGATGAGAGGTAAATAGATGTGATGAGATGTGATGTGAATTAGATATATGTGAATGGATGGATGGATGTGATATGAATAGAGGTGATGAGATGTGAGGTGAATAGATGTGAGATGTGATGTGAATCGGATAGATGGGAATTAATGAATGGATGGATGTGATGTGAATAGAGATGATGAGAATGTGAGGTGAATAGATGTGATGAGATGTGATGTGAATCAGATAGATGGGAATGAATCGATGGATGGATGTGATGTGAATAGAGGTGATGAGATTTGAAGTGAATAGATGTGATGAGATGTGATGTGAATCTGTGAATGAATGGATGAGATGTTATGTCATGTGAATCAAAATGTAAATGAATGATATGAGATGTGAGTGAATGTGTATGTGAAGAATGGATAAGGATGTGTATGTGAAGAATGGATGTGAATGTGTATGAGAAGAATGGATGTGAATGAGTATGTGAAAGAATGGATGTGAATGTATGTGAAAGAATGGATATAAATGTGTATGTGAAAGAATGTGATGTGATGTAAAGAGATGAGATGTGACATGAATATATGTGGATGTGAAGTGATAGATATGAATGTATGGAAAGATGCGAGTAGTCGTACATGTGAACGATTGGATGGATGTGGATGAATGAGATGAGATGTGTATGAATGAGATATGATGTGGATAGAAGTGATGTGATATTATGTGATGAGAATGAATGTGATGGATATGAATGAAAGTGAATGTGATGGATATGAATGAATTTGATGTGATGGGATGTGAATCGGGATAGATGTGAATGAATGAGATCTGAGGTAAAATGAATGAGATGTGATGTGAGTGAATGTGATGTGGTCTGAATGGATGAGATGTGAGTGATTGTGATGTGGTCTGAATGGATGAGATGTGAATGAATGTGATGTGATGAGATGTGGATATGGGTAGATAAGAGTGGATGAGATCTGATGAGGATAAATTGAGGAAAGATGTGATGCGATGAAAATGATGTGATTGGATGAGAATAGGAATACTTATGAAATGGTTGTGGAATTAATTAGTGTGGTTTGATGTGGAGCAATGTGGAAAGACGAGAGTTCGTTATAGAAACTGTATTTCTGAACTATTTTTAAATGATTGTTTTATGTCAAGAATGCTGGAGAAGTATTTTGACCATCTTGTGAATGAGGTCGTGGAGACCTAATCTAATAAAGTTGCAAGAGCTGATAGAGAGTCATTGGAGGATGTCTCGCGTAGCAAGGTCACGGCCAAGGTCTTCACCAACCTCGGTTTGATTAAAATGGTGAGCTTCCGATACGGTGGATGAGGGACCAAGAAGCTGTAGCTCTCTAGATTTTGGTACTATCTAGAAATCGATGATTAGGCAGAGAGGGTAATCAAAGACATTCTTCGAGCATTCCATGGATGGGAACCCAAAACATGGATGAATTCTCTACATTTGGTAGAATTTTCTTGCGGTGCATCTCATAGTAGATTGTGCAACACCATTGATTTGGTTCGACCCACTGGTGAGAGTGGAAGTTTTGAAGCAAATAGATAAAGTGGATCGTTCAATGCGGACTATAAAAAAGGATATCAAAGCTACTCCAGATAGAAAAAAGTAGCGTGTTGATCTCAAGTAGACTTACTAGAGAATTTGGTGAAGGTGATATGGTCTTTCTTGGTATACGACCCAACCAGAGAAGTTCCCTCTCCTTGGGGAAAAGTACAAGATGTTTTCGCCCAGATATTATAAACCCTACATAAATATGAGGGAAGTTAGAGACTAAGTTATAAACTGTGCATGAATATGAGGAAAGTTGGAGATTGAGCTTGTGAACTTTTGTTCCCTCCTCCATACTTGAAGATCCACAATGTATTTCATGCAAGCTCATTTGAAGAATGTATTTCATGCAAGCTCATTTGAAGAAAGAAGAAGTATGTTCCAGATCCAAGTCATGTATTGGATGATGAGAAGGTAGGCCTAGATATATGAACACTCGTAATGCTCAATGCCATCATCCCTGCCCCTTGAGATCATGCCCACATGATCTAGCTCACACATCGCTATCACATACGTCAGCATGAGTGTCGATATCATCATGCGCAAAATGTGTATGTATCATCATGTGCACGTGGGTGTGATACATCAATATCATCGTATGTGTGTGTGTAATAGATCATCATGTGTATGAGTTTATATAAGATACATCATCATCATCTAGATCCGTGTGCCGATGTAGTCTACAATATTAAGAAGAACATAATCATGGCGGCTTAAGAGTGTCAGACACTTGTACAAGTCACTCACAAGAAGAAGACTCATCCCATGAATGCGAACAATGCTGAACCTTCTGTGTCAACGCATTCGAGGAGAGTGGGTCAACGAAGTTGCCGTATATGGACCATATATCCTCCTCATCAAAATAACACCTCATATGACTAGGCAACAAACGTGCAAGCTCCAACATCAAACAATGGCATGAGTATGCCATCTCGTCATAGCATGGAGTCTTTAAATGAGGGTATAGGGGTCTTAATCCTTGAAGTACTACCAAATGTACGTGTGAAATTGACGAAAGATATGTGAACCACAAAATGACAACTCAAAATATCGATCGTAGGGCGATGATAATAGTGCATGAGCGACTCTCCCATGATCCGATTGTAAACAGAAATACTATCAAAACGATGTCGTCTTGTTGGTGATGATGATGCAAAGTCATACCATGGTGCCCAACTAAAGGGTAAAAGTAATAAGAATAATAACCCATGGTCATGTGTGAACACTATACCCAAAGTGCACAAGCGTGTGAAAAATGCCACAACCAATGCTCAACACAAGCCCCACACGTGACTCATACGGGGTGCAATCATGTGTGAATAAGACCCACAATAGATCCCTAAAAACACGCTCTCCCCTCACCCCCATGTAACATATTAAGAGACTAAGGTTATGTAAAAGGGGAGGAGAAGGGTGTGTGTGTGAAGGGACTTAAGGTCCACTAGCTCACATATTTAAAGGTGAAGCTAGGAGGCATTTTGTATGGAGCAAGAAACCTAGTTGTATTTTGAGCAACTTAATAAGCAAGACATTTTCTTGTATTTTGTGAGTCTCTCTCCTCCACATCTTTGATCTAGCATGAGCACCACAAAATTCTAACATGGTATCTAAAGCTTGGCAAGATTAGGTCCCTATGTGGATGTATGGATGTGTATGTGTATGAGGAAGAATGGATGTAGATGTGTATGGGAAATAATGAATGTATGTGTATGAGGAAGACTAGATGTAGATGTGTATGGGGAATAATGAATGTGGATGTGTATGTGGAAGAATGGATGTGGATGTATGGATGTGGATGTGTATGTGAAAGAATGAATGTGGATGTATATGTGGAAGAATGGATGTGGATGTGTATGTGGATGTATGGATGTGGATGTGTATGTGGAAGAATGAATGTGGATGTGTATGTGGAAGAATGGATGTGGATGTGTATGTGGATGTATGGATGTGGATGTGTATGTGTATGTGGAAGAATGAATGTGGATGTGTATGTGGAAGAATGGATGTGAATGTATGGATGTGGATGTGTATGTGGATGATGGATGTGGATGTGTATGTGGAAGAATGGATGTAGATGTGTATGTGGAAGAATGGATGTGGATGTATGGATGTGGATGTGTATGTGGAAGAATGGATGTGGATGTGTATGTGGAAGAATGGATGTGGATGTGGATGTATGGATGTGGATGTGTATGTGGAAGAACCAAGGGATTAGTCTCTTGTCTGGATATCCGTGGGCGAGCACCCGAGTGAGGGATCCTACCCCGCGCAAGAAGTGCTACTTCCACTCGCTAGCACCCCCGAATCTGTTGCGCGGAGGGGGTAGGGATCTTTCACCATCCGATCTCCGAGGTAAGAATTTTAAGCTTTTTGTTGATTCAAGAAACACTCATTCATTTCAACTGGATGTTGCATAAATTAGTAATCGACCAGAAGCAAGGCAGACCAATGCGAGTGGAATTGGTTAGTGGAAGTTACGTGCCAAAAGACGGATGTAATTCAGTTTTCCTTGGATGGGAACTGTTATCACAAAGGCACCATTTCCTTTATGGATCTTCACGTGAACAAGATGAAAGGAACTGGAGTAGTTTGAACTCCCACCCCGCAACGTGTAAAGCCACTAAGTTATTGAAGGGGGGCGAAAGCAAGGGATGGTGGTACAAAATTGGTTGTCCTTGACACCACCTAGGCTTGGTAGAACGAGAGTAAAGAAAAAGAGGGCAAAAAGGAAATAAAGGAGAAATATTAAGCTGTGAAAATTCCCTGAGGTGTTATACTTTAGTCTTTTTTTTGAAACGTCCCATAATAGATAGACGTGGGTGGAGACGTGGGTGCAGACGCAAGGAAGCAGATTTCTCTCTCTCCCTCTCTCTCTCTCTCAGACCTCCCCTCTCTTTCTGTCTGTCTCTCTCTCTCTCTCTCTCTCAGACCTCTCTCTGCACATCCTCTATCCCCTGCGGAACACCATAGCCCTCTCTCTCTCTGTATAAACATGGCAGCTCAGGCCGTCAGCATATTTACAGAGACGATGCTGGAGGTTGAGTGTGATTCCTTCACTAACCTTGAGTCAGGGATACTTGCATTTACAGAGGATACTATCAATGAAACCCAAGCTACTCACGAACCTGTCGGCAACCAAGAATTTCTCCGGGGCTATTGGGCGCAAAAGAAGCGTGAGCAACGATGCAAGGAGCGCAACCCTGCTAGGGAAGGTAGCCTTTCAAGAACCAGGTCAAGGAACAATATATGCAAAGCCATGGCTAGATGTTGGCGTTGACAGACCCAAGGACTAACAACAGTAGAACAACAGGAAATTCTAGAGCAGCTCATGCATCATCAGCCGTTTTCCAAGTTGAGGAGTTTGGATGTGCAATCGAGTCTTCTTTCCAACGTTCGCAACACATTGACTCAATTGAAAGTACCTCACTCTGCAAGTGAGCTGTTTGTAAAGAGAGCCTCTTTGATGATGATACTGAACAATGGTGATCAGAGAACAATGTCAGTGAACCAGTCCAAAATTGCTGCTGTCTTGGGTGTTCATCGACGGAATATAGCGGCAGCAAGCAGTCGACTGGAAACGAAAGATGAGAATGAAGTGTTGCCACTTAGTGCTTGTCACAGACAATTGCCTTTGTATACAAGTATCACAAGTGAAACTAGAGATTTGGTGACCGCTTTTTGGAAATCTGAGACGAGAGTTTCACCAAACAAAAAGGATATTTGTAAGCAGAGGATCGAGGCAAAATGTGTCATCAAACATCCAATTCATCTTCTAGATGACTCTCAGGTAATATGTTTTTGCTACAATGCAATCCATGGTGGCCTTGATTTCTGTTGGAATAGTTCAAAATTTGTAGTCTTTGGGCAGCACTGAAAGCTTGGTTGTTCAGTACCAAACTGGTAGTTTTTTACCAGCAATCACTCTAGGCCATAAGTACCAATTTGGTACTGCAATCATTGTAGGTACTAATTCCCATATCCAAGTACTTACCATTGTTTGAATTCCCAGCTCCATAATAGTATCATTGTAGGTACCAATTCCACCTCCATAGGATTAAATTTGGCACGTCTCTGAATTTTACATTGTACCCAACAGGATTCACGGTACAACTTTTGGTTGCAATGTCCAAGAGTAAGGAAGCACAGTCTCAATTTGGCACTTTTGAGAAGCACTCACACTTGGTAGTGTAATACCAAATTAGGTTTTGGAGACAGATTTGGTGCTTTCAATGTATCTTGCAAAGTACCAAATGGATGCATAGTACCAATTTTGGAGCGTTTTATATCCAGAAAAGTATCCAATTTTGTACTAAGTATCCAATTATGGTACTGTAAAGTATACAGAGAAATAGCCAATTTGGTACTGTGGATCAAGTTCGGTACTATGCAGGGTGCTTTAAGTGTGCTTGGTTAGTACCTAAGGTGTTCCACAGCTCCAATTTGGTTTTTTTGGGCACCACTTACACTTGGTAGTATAATACCAAAATGGGTTTTGGAAACAGATTTGGTGCTTTTAGAGGATACTGAAAAGTACCAAACTAGATGCATAGTACCAATTATGGCACTCTTTGTATCCAAAAAAGTATCCAATTTTGTACTAAGCTTCCAATTATGGTACTGTGAAGTATACAGAGAAATAGCCAATTTGGTACTATGGATCAATTTTGGTACTATGCAGGGTGCTTTAAGTGTGCCTGCATAGTACCTAAGGGGTTCCACAAATCCAATTTGGTGTTTTTGGGCACCACTCACACTTGGTAGTATTATACCAAATTGTGTTTTGGAAACAGATTGGGTGCTTTTAGTGAATACAGAAAAGTACCAAACTGGATGCATAGTACCAATTTTAAAGCTTTTTTGTATCCAAAAAAGTACCCAAATTGCCACTATGGATTCATTTTGGTAATATGCAGTATGTAAAACAGTACCAAATTGGGTACTATGGTTCCAGCTTGGTACATAGAACCAAATTTGGTGCTTTTTTGTATTCACAAAAGCACCCAATTTGTTACTATGATCCAATTTGGTACCATGCTTAATGTAGAAAAGTATCCAATTGGGTACTATGGTCTGCCTGGTAATAAATAGAGCCTAATATGGTGCTTTTTTGCATCAAATTTGGCACTATAGTTTGTTATCTGGCACTACAGTTCCAAATTTGGTACTTTAGAATGAGTTGGTGGTTTACAGTACCAAATTTTGTACTGTAAATAGCTTTGGTGCTTTACTCTTGTTTGATAGTATTCTGAGCTCTAACGTGGTTCATTTTTTGTTTAAAGGTGGAGCTCTACAAAAGATTCAAGAGCATGTATCCTGCGGTGAAGTTGTCACTTAGGTCCTTTGAGACACTCAAGCCTTTTTTTGTCCGAAGATTGAAAGAGCGCTATACTTACTGCTGTATTTACCATATCCAGATGGTATACTTCAAGGATGCTTTCAATCAAATGCGCCAGAACAAGTTTGGGCATCACGGCAAAGAACATCCATGTACATGCTCCGTTTGTGGTACACGTAGTGAGGCAGGCCAATGTTCTGCAAACCAGGCTGTTTTTCAACACATAAGTAACTTGCTAGATTTTATATTGTGCCCTCGCCCTAAGGAGGGTGAATATCATGCAAAGAGATGCTTGGAGAGTGCCCCAAATGTGGTGTACGAAAGTTGTCATTCTGCCCAGCCGAGATTGCAACAGATAGCAAGGAGGTGACTGTTAAGATATTCCAGGATGTGGGCACTGGACAGGTTAATGGTGATGGAAAAGAGAAGAAGCGAAAGGACTTGGTCGTGGAAAGGATGAAAAGTGCAACTTTCATTCATCTCTTTTCAGATCATCTGAAAAGCTTCGTTAAGCACAACTTTATGTTTAGGTGGCAGGCCCAACAATTCAAAGACTGCTTGCTTAAGTTTCCCAGAGATGTTGTGGTATCTATTGTTGATTTTGCAGAGAATTACAGCTTTAAAGTGCAAAATGAGATCCAGTCCATGCATTGGTGGTCAACACAGGTAACAATACTGGTACACATCTCTTATATCAGAAATTCAGTAGGAGCTATTGAGAAGACTGTGCATTTTTACATATCAGATGATAAGCTCCACGACACGCTCTTTGTTCAGCATTGTTTTATGCTGCATGACAACTGGATGAAACAGCAAGGACACTGTTTGCGTTATCATTGGGTATGGTCAGATGGTGCCGCTTCACAGTTCAAGGCACGAAGACCACACTATTTCGTAGCCAGGTATTATCAGTTGACAGGATTGCTTATGATGCATAACTTCTTTGCTTCAGGGCATGGAAAAGGAGAGCATGATGGTGCAGGTGCTATTATCAAGAGAACCCTGATGCACGAAGAGCTAAAACCCGATGGCTGGCCCATGAAGTGTGCGGCTGATGTGGTCAATTTTTTGAACGCGAGGTTTCAACCGACAACGGAAGGTGGAAGCGCCAGCACAAGGAGGGTGTTCTGGTTGGTTTCACCGAATGATGTGCTGCGTTTTCCGTTGTGGGACTGTAAACCAATTGCAGGCTCTCGCTCATTCCATTGTGTTGACGGCTACTCAACGCACAATCCATGTGATGTGCGTTTTCGTACGCTGTCATGCTTCTGTGATCCATGTGTGAATGGGCAGTGGAGGAGATGCAATAATAAACAGCACATTGAAGAATGGAAATATGTCTCCATCGAGCCATTGACAGAGTCAGTACAACCTACAAATAGTGATGAGGACAACGATGATGAGGAGAACTACAATGATTTGTTTTCCTCCCATGTGAGTGAGGATTTAAGCATGCCTATGTATGAAGGAGACCCCGAGGTGTTGAGCCAATTATTGTCCATTGTGGGGATAACTTTGCAGTGAACGCAGCCGAGGAGAAGGAGGACTTCTACCTTCTTAAGTGCACAAAAACCGTTTATGTAGCACCAAGAGTACTGAAGGACCTTTGGCATAACAAGATCGTAAGAGGTGGATTGCTAGTTGAGGGCTTGTACTATGCCCAGGTTGAGGGCAAAGTTGATACCTATACCCTATTAGATCAGACACCACCGGTGATGATCTACTCGCATCTTGTTAGAGCCATACGGTTCCCCATGGAGGCTATCCCTGGCCTCCATCACCACTTTAAACTATCCTCAGAGATATATGAAAATATCTACAACAGTATGCCATATGAAGACGGAAGTGACCAGGACGGGAGCCATACAGTGTTTACCCCAACTACAATTCTAACCACTGGCAATAGTTGTAATTCTCTTGAATAGAATCTTGCTTGTGATCAGTACTGTCTAATTCTCTTGATTAGAATCTTACTTGTGATCAGTACTGTCTAATGCTATTGCTGTGTTATCAATTTGGTACTGTGCTTTATTGTTTTTAGCTCTGCTGTGTTTTTGCAGTACCAAATTTTGGTACTGTTCCTTTTTGTTTTCACCAAGTAGTAACAGAAAAGTACAAAAGCAGTAGCCAAAAAAAGTACATGTACAAAAAGATAATTATCATTAAATGCCAAAGGCAATGTACAAGCATACAGAATCTTTTACACATCAGGGGGGTCAAAGCGGTACGAATACCCCTCCATAGATACAAAGTAGTTGACAACGAACGAGGAAATGTCATCCTCAACATCAAACAAGGGATTCCGGTGGCTGTAAGCAGTGGGGAACTTATCAGCTAGCCACCCGGAGATCCACGGGAAAATGACATCCATAAGATACTTCGGCTTGTGGGGGTCATAATACTTAGGCTCATATGACCGGATGCAGCAGCACGAGTCGTAATCATTCTTCAAGGACTTGGATCTCGTGTCGTCCACAAGGAGGGTGTTCGTTTCATTGAATTGCGGATACTTGTGCCACACTGTTCTTAGGAGCTTCAGAAAAATAGGCTTGTTACCGAACTCCTTCGCAAGGACTGGCACATCTCTGAGTTTGGTAGCCCACCTCTCACAATGAGACTGGTCAAAAATATCTGTAAAACAAGTAAACCAAGCAATTAGAATAGCAGCACAAATAAGAGTACCAAAGCTAACAAACAGTACATAAGTACCAAACATTATAAAATGGTGTACACAAATGTTACCAAGCACAGAACCAAGTACCATAGTATCAAAGCACCAAACAGTACCAAATTGTGTACAAAATAAAAAACACAATTTCAAACTACCATAGCATCAGAGTACCAAAGTACCAAAGATAACCAAAGAGTACCAAATTATGTACAAAACAGTGCCAAATTGTGTACACATGAACAAACATAGTCCAAAGCAGCATAGCACCAGAGTACCAAAGTTCCAAAAAGTACCAAATTGTGTTAGCATTGCCAAAAGTACCAAACTACCAAATAGTACCAGATTGTGTACAGAACAGTAGCAAAGCTAGCCAAATAGTATCAAAATCAATAAAACCAGTTGTGAAAGTTTAGGGATAAATACCTAAAAAGAGGCCTTTCATCTTCATCAACCGAGGGAAGCAAGCATTCATTATGGCCATCAGGTTCTTCCTTTGGCTACATGACCAGAGCATCACGTCGCATCGCTTCCTCAAGTTGACGATGAAGTCCTCCGCATCAGGTCTGACGACACAATATTTGTATTGAGACACTTGCACACCTCGGGGCCTAACTCCATCTTGGAACGGGAGATGCCACAAATCCTTGGGTGCTTCAACATAATCCTTTAGTAGCACTCCATTGACATCCAAAACAACAAGGCGCCTATTGCTTGCCATTACATGTATCGGCATTGATGTATCCGGTGGTTGTTCATGTAGCCACCAATGGTCCCCTGTTGTAGTACCACTAAACTATATGAGTAGAAGAACACAGCCTTTTCGCAAAAGCAAAGTTAGACATTGGGCACCAATAAAAGGTTACAAAACAGTGACAGTAGGACATGACAGTTTACAAACACATTGACACCTTTCAAGAGTAGAGCGGCATGACACAAAACGCATCGATAAAAGCAAAATGGGCTGGTATTTCAAATTAGTCCAGAAGCAAGTACAAAATGCTGTAACATCAGCTAATTTTTGCAGCCTTGCGGCTTGAGACCACCACCAACGGGACGCTTTCTACATTTCATAGCGAAGAGCTCGAAGAGGGTGGCTGAATCATTGCTATCACCTGTTTCTAAGGGCGTTGCATCAGGTGTCTCCTCCGTAGCTCTGTCCTTCCCCACACCTTTTGTATCCTCCGTGCCTTTAGGCAACTCTACACCTTCACCCTCCTCTGCACCTTTAACCTGCTCTGCACTTTCAGTAGCTTCCCCCGCCTCTTTGGCCTCCTTCGCGCTTTTAGCCTCCTCTACACCTTCAGCCCCCTCTGCACCTTTAGCCTCCTCAGCACTTTCAGTAGCTTCCCCCGCCGCTCTGGCCTCCTCATTGCTTTTAGCCTCCTCAGTGTCTTTGGGCTCCTCTGCACCTGCAGCCTCCTGTGCACTTTGAGTAGCTTCCGCTGCCCTATTTCCGTTCTTCCTCCTCTTTCTACCTGCCTTGTCCTTTGCAGATGTTGATGCCGTAGCCAAAACCTCTGCCTCTGAGAGAACTTCAACTGTCACCTCCTCAACAGCCGGCATCTCTTCATTGTTCTTCTCGCCTTGGTCAGTCTCTTGCTCAGCAACCTCCTCAATCAGATCACTTCCCCCCTGTTCTTTCTCCTCCGGTCCCTTTTCGTCTTTGTCTCTCTCCTGCACTTCCGCTTTTAGTCGATCTTCCCCCATGCTTGAGTCTACAGCCCCTTTCCCTTCCCTTGTGTTGGCATCAAGGTCTTGCAGTATTTTCTGCACTGACTTGTAAGGATCTTCTTTAAACATGTAAGTGGCATCTGACTTACTGTGACCAGGAAGATCCTTCCTATCCTTTGGGGTGGTGTCATGGGTGTCCGCACCGAAAGATTCTCTACCTACATATGCACAAAGATGAAAGACAAGATTAGATCATCAGTTCAAACAATATAAACATACAGTGTCCAACACAAACACCCCACTTACTCTTCAATAATGACCTCCCTGACACCCAAGCCTTTGCCTCCGAAGGGATTGCGGTGTTGCAACGTGCCTTCACGCACATATCTCTTGTTCTCAACATAGCTGCAAAACACAATGGATGGTACTGATGCCTGCAGGGAAGCATGAAGGTACCAACCACGTAAGAAGCCTCCAAAGCCTCCCCACAGGCAACACAAGTACCAAACACATGAATTATGTTGGTAGGGTCCACAACATGAGGCCTTGGAGTCAATGTATATTTCATCCCCCTCTTCACATCAGCACACAACTTATGTACAAATTCTTGATGGTCTTGGGTCTCCAAGCATTCATTGTGGAGCTTCACATACTCCATCTGCAAAACAGACATACTCTATCTACTTATCCACCAAAACAAACAATTAGCAAGGAAGTACACAAGCAGTACAAAAACTGAACCAGAATAGGTACCAAAACAGGTAAATTGTACCATAACAGTTCTAAACAGCACTAAATGGGTACAATGAAGTTTCAACAACTCCCAAGCCAAACCTAAGCAGAATAAAAACAGTACTAAAAAGGGTCGGATTGTACCAAAATAGTTTTAAACAACACTAAATTGGTACATGAAGTACCAAAAACTACCAGAACAGTACTAAAAAAGGTTGGATTGTACCAAAATAGTTTTAAACAACACAAAATTGGTACATGAAGTACCAAAAACTACCAAAACAATACCAAAAATGTAGCAAAGCAGTACCAAAATAATATCAAATAGTAGCAGAATAGTACCAAATACTACTAAAATAGTACCAAATAGGTTACAGACAGTGCTAAAAAGGTAGCAAATCAGTACCAAAATAGTAGCAAACAGTAGCAAAATAGCACCAAATAGGAAACAAAACAGTACCAAAACAAAACCAAAAAGTAGCAAAATAGTACCAAAATAGGTAACAAAATAGTACCAATACAAACCAATGACAAACCAAAACAGTACCAAAAGATTAACAAATCAGTCTCAAAAAAGTACCAAAAGGTAACTAAACAGTACCAAAACATGTAAATTATGCCAAAACAGTTGTAAACAGCAAGAATTTGGTACAATTAAGTACCAAAAACACACAAGACTCCCAAAAATACCCAAAAAGACCCAAAAACTTGTCACAGTGAAATTCCAAACTAGTACCAAAATAGCACAAAAAGTACCAAACGAATCAAAGAAAACAAAAAATACCAAAGACAATACCTAGATAGCACCCAAGACATATTTAGCACTACCATATAAGACCAAATAAAAGCTCAACTTCAGTACCAAAACACTTCAAAAGAGTACCACATGAAGCAAAGAAGCACAAAAAGTACCAAAGTTAGTGCCAACATTGAACCCAAGATGTAACTGCAATACCTTAAAGACTCTAAAACTTGTAGCTAGAAAGTCCCAAAGCAGTATCATAATAGGTCAGAAGAGTTTCAAATGAACAGCAAAGCACCAAAAGTACCAGTCATGGGTGCAACCAATTATCCAAGACAACCAAAGGTGCCCTATTAGACTAAACTCAGTAACTTGAAAGTACCAAAACAGCACAAAAATAGTTCAATAGAGTACCAAATGAAATAAAGAAGCACCATTAAGTACCAAGAAAGGCAGTAGCACAACACCAAGTGTTATAAAAAATACCAAAACAAGTAAAGAAAGTACCAAAACAGTTCAAGAAGTTCCAAAACCACCAAAAATGTCAGCAGATAAACCAATCAAGAAGTGAAACATGCCAAATTGCCAAACCATGTGCAAATTAAACAATATCAACAGTCAAACACAATGCAATAGGCCAGAAATACAATACCTCCTGCTGTTCAACCTCCGCTTGGAGCTTTTGGATATTTTCGAAAACCCCGTGTCATCGCAACAAGCGCCGACTTGCTCCCAGCTCAGCCTCCACCTCTCTGATCTCTTCATCCGGAACAGGGATTTGTTGCTGAAGCTGAACAATGCGTGCTTCCAGGGTATCGATGTCTTCCATCAAACTCTTCGCCACGTCCTTTCTACCTTCATATACCAGTAGTTGGTCCTTGTTTGCTTGAATAGAGGCCTTCAGGCTTCTGAGGTTTGACCATCCTGGATGTGACACTGGGTCTGCCAGTCTTTGCAGCAATGCCTCTAAATCAGGTAGGTAGTCAGCAATTACCCCTCTGCAAGCATTATCTGGTTCTGTGCAGATATTACTACCACTTTGAGTCATCCGGGCCTTCTTATCTGAATGCAGGACACTGCCAGGAGAGGAAGCATTTTGCCTCCTCCATGCCTCAATTTCACGCTCAAGCCCGCCACTCCTAGATGATATCATCTGCAACACTCCTTCCCCAAACCGGCCCATGCTACTTTATGCCCTGCTGGGTCTTTTTTCGCTGCATGGCATTTCTCAAAAGCGTAGCACGTAGCAAATTTGTGGGTCAATTCACCACATGAAGGGGGCCCCTGATAAACTTTGGAGAATAGAAGTCTGCAGTCTTCCACCAGTTGTGGCTGCAAATGGTTTAAATAGATCTTGCTGTTCTTTTGGTACTTGAACTTGAATACAGTTAACCATTGGTCGGGTGGCATGTCCTCATCAGTCAAGTCCTTGAAGAGTTTGCCCTCAAGACTGAGACCGTACTCTTCATGCAGGTCCCGTGCCGTGTAACAGAACCTGGTTTGTTGAGGGTACTCCTCCATTTTGTTCTTACCTAAAATGTGTTCAAAACAAATCAGAGAATTGCTGACTCCTATAGATTAAATGTGGTGCCCGACATTATGTCTAATGTGAGGTGATGCCCTACAGAACCATTTGTGGTACTCAAAGAGTACCAAATTTGCTACTGCAAAGTACCAAATATAGTACTGTTCATTTAACTTCAAATGTCAGTGCAGGGAGTGAACATGCACCATTTACTTAGCACATGCATATGCCAATGAATAGCGTACCACGTCTTGACTTGCTGGTAGATTTTGATTCGTCGTCGTCGAAGAGGAGTGAGGTCCGTTCGGAGTCGACCTTGCACTGTTTTGCACTTGCCCTTGTGTTGGGACTGGCTATGTGCTCCGGCTTTGTTTGTTGGGGGGGTGTGGTGGAAGCACCCTTCTTGTTGCTGCTGCCAGGAGGCACCATGCCCTCCTTTGCCTTCGCTTTCGGTTTGCATGTTGAAGGTGACGCTCCCAAATATAGTACTGTTCATTTAACTTCAAATGTTAGTGCAGGGATTAAACATGCACCATTTACTTAGCACATGCATATGCCAATGAATAGCATACCACGTCTTGACTTGCTGGTAGATTTTGATTCATCGTTGTCGAAGAGGAGTGAGGTCCGTTCGGAGTCGACCTTGCACTGTTTTGCACTTGCCCTTGTGTTGGGACTGGCTATGTGCTCCGGCTTTGTTTGTTGGGGGGGTGTGGTGGAAGCACCCTTCTTGTTGCTGCTGCCAGGAGGCACCATGCCCTCCTTTGCCTTCGCTTTCGGTTTGCATGTTGAAGGTGACGCTCTGCTGGCAGCAGCTCCCTTGGCCTTTGGGGTCCTCATGGCTAGACGACTGCTCTAGAGCAGAGCAGCTCTGCTACAATCGAATGCGGGGGGAGAGAGAGAGAGAGAGAGAGAGAGAGAGAGATGGTGCGACCAGACGACGCCCGCTTAGTTCAAACAGAAATGAGCAAAAACAATAAAAATTTGAAACCACTACCACCAGTAATGACACCACTACTCTCACGGGGTGGTACTGCACAAAAGATTCTTAAAGATCTTAAAAATAGTTCCTAAATACAAACCTTTTACCCTCAAATCCCCCCCCCAAAGTACCAAAAAGGTGAAAAAAAAATTGGCCCTTTTCTTGTACCACCAACCCTTGCTTTCACCCAGGGACTCCAGAAGAATCAAGCCATCCTGCAAATAAAGAGTTGCAAGGGAACCTCGTTGGTTAAGTGAGTATATACTGTGACGTAGATTTAACTACAATACCCTCGACTCGTAAGGTGGCTCATGGGAAAGAGTTCATTCCGGGAGCCCAATAATAGCGAATCTTGAGCTTATATGATGGCCATTCCGAAAGCAACCGAGCTCAGGGAATAATCGAGATAACTGTTTGAGGAGAGCTTTGTTTGGCCCATTTGTATCCCCTTGCTATGTGGTGCTCGTTCTCTTTCAAAAGAAGAATGATGGGACTATGAGATTCTTTATTCAAGGTTAAATCGGCTTACTATTAAGAATCGATATCTTACTCCTAGAATGTGCTATTAGATTGATCGCATAAAGGCCGGATATTTATAAAAATTGACCTAAACTTAGGATGTTATCATATCATAATATTCCTAAGATAGATTATAATACATGGTATGCACATTATGAGTTCACAATAATGCTGTTGGGATTAAATAATTCCCCTACTAGCTATAATTGTTGAATGCAAAAAGAAAAAGAAAAGAAACCTTCAGAGAACATCCGGATGATTTTATCTCGGTCTTCATTGATGAAATTCTAGTTTTCTCGAAGAATGTAGCCAATCGCATGTGAAGTATGTGTCTCGTTAAAGTCGTGGTGGAAAGCCTACAAAAGCAGATACTTTTCTCTAAGAAGGGTGTGTGTACCTTCTTTATCGATCAAATTGAATATCGGGGATCATAATGTCAAGAGATAGTATATTAGCTGATCCTGCCAAGGTGCAAAAGCGGCTATCGTCTTTGGCCAGAACCAAAGACGATAAAGGAAGTCAAATGATTCTTGGGATTGATAAGATGGTATCCGATGTTCATATGCCAAGATTGTTTCTCCTTGGATGGCGCTTCTCAAGAAGGTCATTCCATTCTAATGTTCATATGCCAAGATTGTTTCTCCTTGGATGGCGCTTCTCAAGAAGGTCATTCCATTCTAATGGTCCGCGATGTGCCAAAGTAACTTTGATAAGCTGAGGGTTGCTTGACTAATCCGCTGGTGCTATAGCGAAGATCTCACGAGAGGAACAGTGCTGTCTCGCGAGTGATGACGTAGAGTTGCTTGTCTTCTCTGGTTACAGATCATAAATTTTAAAGCAGATTTTCAACCAGAATGATCTTAACATCACGCAAAGAAGATAAATACAAACACTTTGAGAGTTTGGTTTTAAAATCAAGGGATTAGTCTCTTGTCTGGATATCTGTGGGTGAGGCCCCGAGTGAGGGATCTTGCCCCGCGCAAGAAGTGTTACTTCTGCTGCTACTAGCACCCCCGAATCCGTTACGCGGAGGGGGCCTCTTTCACCATTTGATTTTCGAGGTAAGAATTTTAAGCTTTTTGTTGATTTAAGAAACGCTCATTCATTTCAACTCAATGTTGCATAAATTAGTAATCGACCAAAAGCAAGGCACACCAATGCGAGTGGAAGTTATGTGCCAAAAGACGGATGTAATTCAGTTTTCCTTGAATGGGAACCTAGGCAAATGTTATCACAAAGGCACCATTTCCTTTATGGATCTTCACGTGAACAAGATGAAAGGAAATGGAGTAGTTTGAACTCCCACCCCGTAACCTATAAAGGCAGTAAAGTTATTGAAGGGACTCCAGAAAAAGCAAGCCATCCTCCAGATAAAGAGTTGCAAGGGAGCCTTGTTAGTTAAGTGAGTATATACTGTGGCGTAACCCTCGACTCGAGGTGGATTATGAGAAAGAGTTCATTCTCGGATCCCAACAATAGCGAATCTTGAGCTTATATGATGGCCATTCCGAAAGCAACCGAGCTCGGGGAGTAATCGAGATAACTATTTGAGGAGAGCTTTGTTTGGCCCATTTGTATCCCCTTGCTATGTGGTGCTCGTTCTCTTTTAGAAGAAGAATGATGGGACTGTGAGATTGTTTATTCAGGGTTAAATCGGCTTACTGTTAAGAATCGGTATCCTAGAATGTGCTGTTAGATTGATCGCATAAAGGCCGGATATTTATAAAGATTGACCTAAACTTAGGATGTTATCATATCATAATATTCCTAAGATAAATTTTAATACATGGTATGCACATTATGAGTTCACGACGATAATGCTATTGGGATTAAATAATTCTCCTACTAGCTATAATTGTTGAATGCAAAAATAAAAAGAAAAGAAACCTTCAGAGAACATCCGGATGATTTTATCTCGGTCTTCATTGAAATTCTAGTTTTCTCGAAGAATGTAGCCGATCGCATGTGAAGTATGTGTCTCTTTAAAGTCGTGGTGGAAAGCCTCCAAAAGCACATACTTTTCTCTAAGAAGGGTGCGTGTACCTTCTTTACCGATCAAATTGAATATCCGGGATCATAATCTCAAGAGATAGTATATTAGCTGATCCCGCCAAGGTGCAAAAGCAGCTATCGATTGGCCAGAACCAAAGACGATAAAGGAAGTCAAATGATTCTTGGGATTGATAAGATGGTATCTGATGTTCATATGCCAAGATTGTTTTTCCTTTGATGGCGCTTCTCAAGAAGGACATTCCATTCTAATGGTCCGCGATGTGCCAAAGAAACTTTGATAAGCTGAGGGTTGCTTGACTAATCCGCTAGTGCTATAGCTAAGATCTCACGAGAGGAACAGTGCTGTCTCGCAAGTGATGACGTAGAGTTGCTTGTCTTCTCGGGTTACAGATGATAAAATTTTAAAGAAGATTTTCAACCAGAATGATGTTAACATCACGCAAAGAAGATAAATACAAACACTTTGAGAGTTTGGTTTTAAAATCAAGTATAGGTTCTATAGACAAGGAGAATGCGGTCACAAATATATTAGGTAGGAAGGCCTCCTTACTTGCACGTTGACATTAAGGAAGAGATTAGATTAGATAAGTTCTTTATCCCTATTATCATATTGCTTAACTGCAAAAGTAAGGCAACCCTAGAAGTAAAGAAAATTCATGTGGACTCACGTTAGAGGCAGATGCTTGTACATCAATAATCAGTTATGTGTTTTTCAAGATAGAGATCTTAATAAGAGGATTCTAAAGAAAGCTTGTGACATGCCCCGGCTAAGTGAAGACTATCATGGCTACTACAAAAAGCGTTTCTTTTAGCCTTGCAAAGGTGAAATGACAAAAACGAAACGTGCATCCTAATTCACATATACAATTAGAATACATAAGCATGGATTCCATTATTAGAATTCTCTTCAGGCGATGCAGGACATGATTCCATCTTAGCCGTGTGGTAGATCGCTTGACGAAGGTCGCTCATTCGATTCTATTGAAAAAGACTTATACTGCTCTTAGTGTTTGCTAAAAGTCTTTCCAAAGGATATATTCAGACTTTACTTTAGAAGAATAGTTAGTGATCGGGGTGCTGAATTCACGTCCCGCTCTTGGAATAAATGCTTTGAAGCTGTAGCTCTCTTGGAATAAATGCTTTGAAGCTGTAGCTCTCTAGATTCTAGTACTATCTAGAAGAATAGTTAGTGATCGGGGTGCTGAATTCACGTCCCGCTCTTGGAATAAATGCTTTGAAGCTGTAGCTCTCTTGGAATAAATGCTTTGAAGCTGTAGCTCTCTTGGATGATTAGGCAGAGAGGGTAATCAAAGACATTCTTCGAGCATTTATTCCAAGAGAGCTACAGCTTCAAAGCATTTATTCCAAGAGAGCTACTGATGATTAGGCAGAGAGGGTAATCAAAGACATTCTTCGAGCATTCCATGGATGGGAACCCAAAACATGGATGAATTCTCTACATTTGGTAGAATTTTCTTGCGGTGCATTTGGTTCGACCTGGAAGTCTTGAAGCAAATAGATAAAGTGGATCGTTCAATGCGGACTATAAAAAAGGATTTCAAAGCTACTCAAGATAGAAAAAAGTAGCGTGTTGATCTCAAGTAGACTACTAGAGAATTTGATGAAGGTGATATGGTCTTCCTTGGTATACGACCCAACCAGAGAAGTTCCCTCTCCTTGGGTAAAAGTACAAGAAGTTTTCGCCCATATATTATAAACCCTACATAAATATGAGGAAAATTGGAGATTAAGTTATAAAGTGTGCATGAATACGAGGAAAGTTGGAGATTGAGCTTGTGAACTTTTATTCCCTCATCCATACTTGAAGATCTACAATGTATTTCATGCGAGCTCATTTGAAGAAAGAAGAAGTATGTTCCAGATCCAAGTCATGTATTGGATGATGAGAAGGTAGGCCTAGAGATATGAACACTCGTAATGCTCGATGCCATCATCCCTGCTCACATGATCTAGCTCACACATATCGCTATCACATACGTCAGCATAAGTGTCCATATCATCATGCACAAATATATGTGTATGTATCATCATGTGCACGTGTGTGTGATACATCAATATCATTGTATGTGTGTGTGTAATAGATCATCATGTGTATGAGTTTATATAAGATACATCATCATCATCTAGATCCATGCACCGATGTAGTCTACAGTATTAAAGAAGAACATAATCATTGTAAGATTCCTCCCCAGCCTCTCAAAATGTCCAGCATATTCCCTTGTAATCAATTCCCTCTTCAGAAATATAAGAGATCTTGTCTCTGACTGTTTTGGCATAGAGAGAGAAAATATTCTAGAGAGAGAATATTCAGATTTTGAATATTTCTGGATAGAAAAATATCTCATATAATTAAGATGGATTCCCCTGAAACAGAAATTCAAAAAGAACTTTCCAATGTGCAATTGGAATTAATTGGAAATGGGTATAAAGGACCTTAGCCTAAGGGTCTAGATTTTCAAAAATTTTAGATTATGGTCCAATTAAGGTTCCTATGGGCCAATTGGATCAATCCATGTGTAGGGAGGAGATAAATCCAATTTTGTAAAAGAAGATACCCAAAAATGAGTAAATGCTCACATAAGATGAAGAGTTGACTATGTACAAGGTTTATTAGTAAGAAACTATGAGCAATATTAAAAATATGAGATATTTTGGGTATAATGATCCCATTTTGACACATATGTAAGGAAGGGGAGTTCTTTAAAGGAGGTGCATATTTCACATAAGATGAAGAGTTGAAAATGTACGAGGTTTATTAGTAAAAAAAACTATGAGCAATATTAAAAATATGAGATATTTTGGGTATCCAAAAATGAGTAAATGCTCACACAAGATGAAGAGTTGAAAATGTACAAGGTTTATTAGTAAAAAACTATGAGCAATATTAAAAATATGAGATATTTTGGGTATAATGATCCCATTTTGACACATATGTAAGGAAGGGGAGTTCTTTAAAGGAGGTGCATATTTCACATGCTTGAATGAGTTTTAAACTCATAAAAATTGAGATATTTCATCTCTCCTCTTTCCTCATTCAAGTCTAGTTCTAAAAAGTTAGCTTAACTGACCTAAAAATGGTCAAAAATTGACCAAATTGATTTAGAAAATTCTAGAATCAGTTTGTTTGGTTAGGAGCTCAACTTTTCCTATAAATAGAAGCCTCCCCCTTGTTGAAAAAATATATAGTGTTTATGCATTGTTACTCTACTCCACCTAAGCCAAGAACTGTGAATTCATTAATAATTCATTAGTTTTTGGCACTTCCCTCTTTCTTCAATCCCCGTTGGTGGCTCCATCAACATACTAAACCAATTGATTGGTTGGGGGCCTCTACCGTGAACAAAGAATCAAGCAAATTCTAAGGTAAATGGTGAATTTTGATCTTTTCTATAATTTCTCAATGCTTCTCTCTTCTCAACCCCTCTCAAGCTTGAGAAGCTTAATTAGAATGGTTTTTGAATGCTATTGAGGTTAATTGATTAATGATAGTTAGGAATTACATAAAATTGATGAATGCTATTGAAGTTAATTGATTAATGATAGTTAAGAATTATATAAAATTTCATTTATGCTTAATTCAAAATGGTTTTTATGTAAATGCTCTCTCTCACTCAAGAAATGGTCATACTCATGACCCATTCTCAATCCAAATGAAGCTTTTCATAAAGCTTTTCCTTAATCCAAGATTGTGCTATGCTTGAGGCCAAATTAATGGCTTTTTTCTATGCTTTTAGTTTACGTATATTGATGATTCAATCCATTATGGATTAATGATCCAATTAGAGTTCATTCTAATTATTTCATTAATGATAAGCTTTATCCCTTAGAAAAATTGAGATTTATCAGTCATAGCAGCGGAGCTATGGCAAAATTTTTATAAAAATTACGCATAAAATAATTTCATTCAAAGCATAAAAAGAGGACTTCCTACCATATTCTAGGAATTATCGTCCTAGATTAATTGGAAGAATTTCATTGTAATCATGGAGAAATTGAATTTTTATATTATGCATAAAGGATAAATATTTATATCAAAAGTGTTACTTTTATAATTTTTATTTTCATGCATAGGAGTATGCATAATGGATAAATTTTTATATCAAAAGTGTTACTTTTATCATTTTTATTTTCATGCATAGAAGTATGCATAATGGATAAATTTTTATATCAAAAGTGTTACTTTTATCATTTTTATTTTCATGCATAGAAGTATGCATAATGGATAAATTTTTATATCAAAAGTGTTACTTTTATCATTTTTATTTTCATGCATAGAAGTATGCATAATGGATAAATTTTTATATCAAAAGTGTTACTTTTAGCATATTGAATTTCATGCATAGGGGTATGAAAAAAATGATTATTTTATTATAAAATTATAAAGAAAAAAATAATTATTTTATTATAAAAATATTATTTTTATCATATTGAATTTCGTGCAGAGGTGAAAAAAATAATTAATTATTATTTTATTATAAAAATGTTTTTTTAATGATTATTTTATTATAAAAGTGTTACTTTTATCACATTTGAAGTTCTTGCATAGAGGTATGCATAAAAGATGTTTATTATATTGTAAAAATGTTACTTTTATCATAATTGGATTTCATGCATAGAGTTATGCATAAAAGATATTTTTATACTAAAAGTGTGATTTTCATCATCATAAATAGATTTTATGCATAAATTAGATACATAAGAGAAATTCTTTTATTCTAAAAGTGTAATTCCTACTAAATTGAATTTATGCATAAGAAGATGCATAAAAGATTGATTTTAATTCAAAAGTGTCATTCTCATCTAAAATGAATTTATGCACAGGTGAGATGCATAAAAGATTGAACTTTAATTCAAAGTGTCATTCTCATTTAAAATGAATTTATGCATAGGAAGATGCATAAAAGATTGATTTTTATTTTGAAAATGTTAGTCTCCTTAAACGGAATTTATGCATAATTAGATGCGTAAAGAAATTTTATATCAAATATAAGAATTCCTTTGTATTCTATAAATAGATATGGGAAGGGATAGGATGTGATAAGAGATGTATGAGATGTGATAAGATGTATAGGAGAAGAGTTAGGATGTGATAAGATGAGTTAGGATGTGATAAGATGAGTTAAGATGTGATAAGAGACCTATGGGATGAGTTAGGATGTGATAAGATGAGTTAGATGTGATAAGAGACCTATGGGATGAGTTAGGATGTGATAGGATGAGTTAAGATGTGATAAGATGTGTATGGGATGAGGTAAGAAGTGTATGTGATGAGATAAGATGTATATGAGATGAGTTAGGATTAGATAAGATGAGTTAGGATGTGATAAGAGGTGTATGAGATGTGATAAGAAGTGTATGAGATGTGATAATATGTGATAAGATGCATATGAGATGAGTTAGGATGTGATAAGATGAGTTAAGATGTGATAAGATGTGTATGGGATGAGATAAGAAGTGTATGAGATGAGATAAGATGTATATGGGTTGTGATAGGGTGAGAATGGATGTGATGTCAAAGAATAGGGTGAAGGCGTATGAGGCTATATGAATGGAAATGTGGAAAGGGATGAATATATGTGGATATAAGAATGTGAAAAACGGATGTATACATGTCGATGTAGATGTATGGATGTGAATGTGATCATGGATGTGGATGTATACATGTCGATGTAGATGTATGGATGTGAATGTGATTATGGATGTGGATGTATGCATGGAGATGTGGATGTATGGTTATGTATGTGGATGTGGATGTATGAATGAGGATGTGAAAATGGATGTATGCATGGATGTGTATATAGAATAATGAACGTGAATGTGTATGGAAAATAATGTGTCGTCGATATGAGTAAATGGATGAAAATGAATACACATTGAATGGAATGTGGATTAAGTAAAGTGGTATGAGGAGGGATAATGTAGAAAGACGAGAGTTCGATATAGAAACTGTATTTTATCACTGTTTGTAAATGACTGTTTTATGTCAAGAATGCTGGGGAAGCATTTTGACCGTCTTGTGGATTAAGGTCATGGAGACCTAACTGTGATAAAGTTGCAACTGCTGACGGAGAGTCAATGGAGGACGTCTCGCGTAGCAAGGTCGGCCGAGGTCTTGACCAGCCCCACGGTTTGATTTAAATGGTGAGCTTCCGGTACAGTGGATTAGGGACCAAGGAAGCGGCCTATGAGTGAAGCGCTAGGTCACCTGTGAAGGATCCTAGAGGGTGCTGACCATACGGTGCTCGGGCTCTGGGTCACCGAAGATACCCACACGTGCGTCGTGGAAGATATTGGAACAAGGAGTAAGAGTTGTTTTCTGAAACCGCGCATGGATCTGGTTGATTGACCTTGCTGGTCCTCAACGGATGAGTCCATGGCTCTTTTATATGGATCTGTGGGTTGATCTTGCTGATCTTCCACGGAGATTCCATTCTGTTATATGAATGTATTGCCGGTTACTATGAGCTACGAACTATGGAAAAGGCCCCTGAGTGAACAGGTGGTGAGTGTTCTGGTTATTGCCGATGATGCCATAAGTAAACCGATGAATGAATGACGGGAAATAAGGATTCAACCAAATACTTTGAGGATTGTCATCAGTGACATAATGGTTTCATTAAAGGATTGTTTGAAAGTTAGTTGATGCTGAGAAAAAGGTAATTTCATATTGGGTGTGTAAGTGGTGTGACTAGTTTTATGTTTTGCATGAACTTCCGGCTAGGGGGCCTAGGAACTCTTTTCCTTGGTACCCGAGACAAAACCTAACCAAATTCTTAATTGGATCCCTTCACTACAGTGGTTGGGCGGTTGGCTAACCCATGGGATTGGATGGGGTTAGGCTGGACTGATGGATCCGTAAATCGAGATTTAATTTCTATTATTACAATAGATGAAGTAAATCCCGGAGAGTAATTGTTCTATGGATAGGAATCAACGGCTGTGCCTCTTGATGGGGAAAAAAGCATTGATCCCAATGATCCAAGTGCAAGTTTCTTCCTTGATCTGACCAAGTACCGTTAGAGGTGCAGTCGGATCAATTTGATCAGTAATGATCTTGACTACGTTAGAGTAAAGAGTTATCCTGGTGGATTCGCCCATGCTTTCCGGGTAAAGGAAGTTTTTCGGGTTTTGGTTTTGGATAAACCGATGGATTAGTCTCTTGTCCAGATATCCCAAGGCGAGGCCCGAGTGTGAGACCCCTACCCTGCGCACGATGTGCTACTTCCGCTGCTAGTACCCCGAATCCATAGCGCGGTGGAGACTGGGATCTTACAGTTGGTATCAGAGCAAAATTGAAAGCTAATAAAGATAATTAAATTCTTATCTGAAATTGGTAATAAGAATTTAGAAACAACATTTTCATAATGTATTTTCATTCCGTAAACTTCTTTAATGAAGAAATTTTAATCAAAGAAATTATTTTTATAGATGGAAGTTTCCCATTTATCTGGTATTCCCGACCTCACCCAGTCTTAAGATATGATTGCATTTGCCTTCGAGCATCTCATCTCTTCCGCTTCAACTCGAACAAGCCAAACAAGACTCGCATGCCATTTCGAGGAATTATATTTTCCTAACCTAGTGGAGAGACAACAGCATAAGTGGTTTGCAGGGCTATATATCCACACCTCTTGCAACCGGCATGCAATGCTGAGGTAGAACCTCTCATTAGCCATGATTTTGATAAAGCTGAAAATGACGTGTGGTGTCATTCTATATCATTCAACGCCTCAAAATTTTAGACTTGCTTGCCGAGTTTATAGACTCTTTAGTCGATTTATCCCTAGGGAGAAAATAATAGCTCCCTTCGCAATTAGAGAAATTATGTAACAGGACATGACTATGGCCCAATACCGTCGTCTTCTGCATCTCTCGAGGAGATTTTGAAATTTGGAGCCGAGCCACTCTATGTACTTATTGCAACTTGTATATAAATATACAAATGTTTTTTTTAAGTGATTGTTTACGGACGATCGGATAAAGAAAAATATGTTTATCAGACGTATGTCATAGATCTCCAATAAGATCAACTGAGGAGCCAATTATGTCAAAAGTTTATCAAGACGCACAAAAAGGTTGTAATTGTGTGATATAATTCGTACAAATTGTTAATTCAAATTGAAATTCGCAAATTAGTAATTGGGTCTTCAATTGGAAGTACCACAATTGTATGGAACCCTCACTTGCTTGAGGCCTAGACATGATGGTATTTACCTTATAGTTTCGAGTATCATGACTATCCGTATATATCGAGGGTATAACTGCAGCTCTTTACCGGCAGTATATACGAGTAAATCCAAGACTTGAAACTATAAGCATTAATGCTATCCAGATGATGATTTCGAATGTGGTTGATATGATTTTTTAATTCTGTTTGAGAACTGATGAGTTGATTTGGATTCTGATTGAAAAAGGATGATCCATGAAAATGGATTGAAATGTAATAAATTGAGCGAAACCACAATGTGGATGATTGGGACGAGTCCCTGTGATGATATTCATAACTAGAATGATGATAATGAATTCAGCAAATCACTATGAGATTAGTGGATTGTGCTGTCAAATTGCTACTATTAACACTTGATACGGTAGATCAAGTTAAGAGATGATAAATTGAGAACTTACTTAACTGAAATTCCCGTGGAGGAATGTTCAGAAGGAAATTTTTCGGTCTAATGGACCATTATCGTATGAATGATATGATCTAAATAAATTAT
This sequence comes from Cibotium barometz, assembly GCF_041138505.1. Taxonomy (NCBI): domain Eukaryota; kingdom Viridiplantae; phylum Streptophyta; class Polypodiopsida; order Cyatheales; family Cibotiaceae; genus Cibotium; species Cibotium barometz. The sequence goes on along the minus strand of NC_141065.1, from coordinate 11,086,659 downwards.
TATTTAATGATGAGTTCTATATAAGGAATATTATTATTTAATGAGGAGTTCTATATAAGGAATATTTATCCCAATATTCTGTTGGGTTGACCAGAATATAAGGAACCCAGAATAAATTGGATCTTAAGAAAAAGAGTTGTCCTCTACTTTGCGAGATGAGGACATCTCGCACCTTTTTAAGTGGGATAGAAGTTTGTAAGATTCCTCCCCCCAACCTTCGAGGTATATAGGAGTAAGAATATCCTTTTCTGATCTTATAATTATTCTCTCTAAATAAAAGAAAGATTCTGTTTAAAAAGGGAAAACACTTTATCCAGAATACCTTCTCAGGAGCCCACCTGTTTTAAAGATTCAGAATGATGAGTTGAGAAGTGAGAACCAGTGTTTTGGATGCCAAGGTTTTGACCATCAGTTAAAAGACTGCCCGACTCCTACCATGAAAAGGGCACAGGGAAGTCTAGAACTCAAATTCAGAGACCAATTCCTTCATACCAATCTAATCAGGGTCAGTCTCAGACAAGATTGCTTAACTCCATTAACTAGGTCCGACCCATGGATTAGGGTCGAGATGACCAGTCAAATGCTTGGCAACTTAGAGCAACAGATGTAGGCAATTCATAAAGATATAAACGCTGCCTAGGATCGACAGATACAATATACAGATAAGAAGAGGACAGTTAGAGAATTCAATGAAGCAGTTATAGTCTTCATTGAATACGGACCAAAAGAATTTCTTTATTCTCTAGGGGAGTATAAGTAGTTATCCCCCAGATATTGGGGACCAAAGAAAGTAAGTGACTTAGCCTACGAACTTCTTTTATCTCCTCATCTCAAAGTTCTTAATGTCTTATATAGAAATATGTGCCAAACCCAAATCATGGAAAGACGATAAAACTTCAGTGGCAAGATACCGTTGGCTTCTAGGTTACGCTAACTCCTTCCTTTATATAAGTCATAACTTTTACTTATCGCTCACAGTAATCTTACTTCCATCGATCTTCCTTCTTCTTAATCTCCTTCATGGCTTGGCAATAGGAATTAGTTTTATCCATGATGATTTCTCACCTTCAAGACACAAGCGAGTCTGTGAAGAAGGATTTTATAGAACAGTATGAGCACTCACTTTTTTCTCACTTGGGAACGTCTGTAGCTCAGACCAAATGGCGGACCTATCAAGACATAACTAGGGTAACACCCTGGGGTCAGCAGCACTTTCGTAACAATGTCCACTTGGCCATGGTTATCGAAGCCTTGGGTTTGGGTCCCCGATACTACTACGTCATGAGATCAAGACATCTTGGGTTTTCTGAGCGGTCTTCTTACTGGCGTGTTTTCTTCCTCATCAGAAGATATGTCTTTACCCCATTTTTGGTTTGCCTCTCAGAGGTTCTTTTGTTAGATCACCTCATACCACTAAGATAGGTGCGGTAATAACCAACAGAATTATTCCTATAGATGAGTTACCTTATACGTGTGCAGCTTGGAAGTGCTGCTTTTGTGATCATATGATAGACGGGCTTATGGAAGTGTAAAGAGTTCTTCTATCTTTACTGTATATGTTCCATGAATGAATAAAGTTTAAATCTTGTTCTTGTCTTGACCCTTACTCTCTTTGAGACTTTTTTAATTAGTAGTTAATCTTAATTAAATTTTTCTCTAAGTCTCATGTTCGTGTATTTTGCGAAATTATCCCAAGTTTGCGAGATAAGGACATCTCGCATTTTTCAAGTGGGAGAGAATGTAAGATTCCTCCCCAGCCTCTCAAAATGTCCAGCATATTCCCCTGTAATCAATTCCCTCTTCAGAAATATAAGAGATCTTGTCTCTGACTGTTTTGGCATAGAGAGAGAAAATATTCTAGAGAGAGAATATTCAGATTTTGAATATTTCTGGATAGAAAAATATCTCATATAATTAAGATGAATTCCCCTGAAACAGAAATTCAAAAAAAACTTTCCAATGTGCAATTGGAATTAATTAGAAATGGGTATAAAGGACCTTAGCCTAAGGGTCTAGATTTTCAAAAATTTTAGATTATGGTCCAATTAAGGTTCCTATGGGCCAATTGGATCAATCCATGTGTAGGGAGGAGATAAATCCAATTTTGTAAAAGAAGATACCCAAAAATGAGTAAATGCTCACATAAGATGAAGAGTTGACTATGTACAAGGTTTATTAGTAAGAAACTATGAGCAATATTAAAAATATGAGATATTTTGGGTATAATGATCCCATTTTGACACATATGTAAGGAAGGGGAGTTCTTTAAAGGAGGTGCATATTTCACATAAGATGAAGAGTTGAAAATGTACAAGGTTTATTAGTAAAAAACTATGAGCAATATTAAAAATATGAGATATTTTGGGTATCCAAAAATGAGTAAATGCTCACACAAGATGAAGAGTTGAAAATGTACAAGGTTTATTAGTACAAAACTATGAGCAATATTAAAAATATGAGATATTTTGGGTATAATGATCCCATTTTGACACATATGTAAGGAAGGGGAGTTCTTTAAAGGAGGTGCATATTTCACATGCTTGAATGAGTTTTAAACTCATAAAAATTGAGATATTTCATCTCTCCTCTCTCCTCATTCAAGTCTAGCTCCAAAAAGTTAGCTTAACTGACCTAAAAATGGTCAAAAATTCACCAAACTAATTTAGAAAATTTTAGAATCAGTTTGTTTGGTTAGGAGCTCAACTTTTCCTATAAATAGAAGCCTCCCCCTTGTTGAAAAAATATATAGTGTTTATGCATTGTTACTCTACTCCACCTAAGCCAAGAACTGTGAATTCATTAATAATTCATTAGTTTTTGGCACTTCCCTCTTTCTTCAATCCCCATTGGTGGCTCCATCAACATACTAAACCAATTGATTGGTTGGGGGCCTCTACCGTGAACAAAGAATCAAGCAAATTGTAAGGTAAATGGTGAATTTTGATCTTTTCTATAATTTCTCGATGCTTCTCTCTTCTCAACCCCTCTCAAGCTTGAGAAGCTTAATTAGAATGGTTTTTGAATGCTATTGAGGTTAATTGATTAATGATAGTTAGGAATTACATAAAATTGATGAATGCTATTGAAGTTAATTGATTAATGATAGTTAAGAATTATATAAATTTTCATTTATGCTTAATTCAAATGGTTTTTATGTAAATGCTCTCTCTCACTCAAGAAATGGTCATACTCATGACCCATTCTCAATCCAAATGAAGCTTTTCATAAAGCTTTTCCTTAATCCAAGATTAAGCTATGCTTGAGGCCAAATTAATGGCTTTTTTCTATGCTTTTAGTTTACGTATATTGATGATTCAATCCATTATGGATTAATGATCCAATTAGAGTTCATTCTAATTATTTCATTAATGATAAGCTTTATCCCTTAGAAAAATTGAGATTTATCAGTCATAGCAGCGGAGCTATGGTAAAATTTTTATAAAAATTACGCATAAAATAATTTCATTCAAAGCATAAAAATAGGACTTCCTACCATATTCTAGGAATTATCATCCTAGATTAATTGGAAGAATTTCATTGTAATCATGGAGAAATTGAATTTTTATATTATGCATAAAGGATAAATATTTATATCAAAAGTGTTACTTTTATCATTTTTATTTTCATGCATAGGAGTATGCATAATGGATAAATTTTTATATCAAAAGTGTTACTTTTATCATTTTTATTTTCATGCATAGAAGTATGCATAATGGATAAATTTTTATATCAAAAGTGTTACTTTTATCATTTTTATTTTGCATCATTTCATTAGCACAGAAACTAATGTACTGGAGAGCACTCTAGTAGCGCAAGTTCTTAGACTATGCTACTAGATATTTGTAGACTACGCTACCATGTTGCATCACCAACTTGTTAAAACTTCTCCTTGGAAAGCTCTACGGCCATAGGAGAAATAAACTAGAGCCAATCTAATCATGCATCACAAGGATTAGTTCCAAAGTTGAGAGATACTTCTCTCAGAGTAACATCTTTGCACAAGCATATGCTCTAGAATCTTGTTGAGTTTCTAACTACCATCAATCTACGGATGGTTAAACTCCACTCTAACTTAGAGTAAATGTAACTTTTTGAAGATTTCCCTTCAATATAACAATCAAACTTCCTATCTCTTATGCCATACTATATATGCGGGCAGACCATATAGTATGTGGAGATGTTTGATAAAGATTGTTGCACCACTACGGGTGTCTAGAGTTACATCCAATCACTTACAACTCTTTGTTGCTATTACCAGACACATCCCTTCAAGTATTGTCTGGACTCACACAACTATTCGAGTTTATGTGATATTTGAGGATATTCCTCCTTTCCCTCAAGAAAGGTTTTTGTCCTCAAAAACTCTACTCTCAAGCGGACTACGCGCTAGTGTTATAGGTCCAAGAACAAATCTAGACCGTGTTTAGTATCATATGTTATATTCTTGAGTCCTTCCAAGAAGCTTTTAAACATCTTGCAACGAAGATGTGGTATAGTGTCTACGCACATATGGTGGTACTATTGATAAACTGCTTTGCAACAGATCAGTGGTTTCACACTTGTAACAAAGTGCTTCATTATTGCATATTATTGCCCTTCATAAGCGGTTACACACTTATGAATCATTTGGGTGGGTTGTACCATCTATCAAGAAAATTTCAAACTACTAATAACCGCATTATCAATCCACAGATAATGACTGAGCTTGCTACGAAGCCATAGGTTGCTAGATAATTGATGGTAATTACACAAGCCCAATGTCTCATTACATCATACATTCAATATAAATGCAAACATCACAGTACTTCGTGATGATGAACTTAGGAATTTCATCCTATCCCTGTTTGGTGTTGGTATGAAGTATAACTATGAGAACATTATTTGCTTATTATTTTATTATAAAAATGTTTTTTAAATGATTATTTTATTGTAAAAGTGTTACTTTTATCACATTTGAAGTTCTTGCATAGAGGTATGCATAAAAGATGTTTATTATATTGTAAAAATGTTACTTTTATCATAATTGGATTTCATGCATGGAGTTATGCATAAAAGATATTTTTATACTAAAAGTGTGATTTTCATCATAAATAGATTTTATGCATAAATTAGATGCATAAGAGAAATTCTTTTATTCTAAAAGTGTAATTCCTACTAAATTGAATTTATGCATAAGAAGATGCATAAAAGATTGATTTTAATTCAAAAGTGTCATTCTCATCTAAAATGAATTTATGCATAGGAAGATGCATAAAAGATTGAACTTTAATTCAAAGTGTCATTCTCATTTAAAATGAATTTATGCATAGGAAGATGCATAAAAGATTGATTTTTATTTCGAAAATGTTAGTCTCCTTAAACAAAATTTATGCATAATTAGATGCGTAAAGAAATTTTATATCAAATATAAGAATTTCTTTGTATTCTATAAATAGATATGGGAAGGGATAGGATGTGATAAGAGATGTATGAGATGTGATAAGATGTATAGGAGAAGAGTTAGGATGTGATGAGATGAGTTAGGATGTGATGAGTTAGATGTGATAAGAGACCTATGGGATGAGTTAGGATGTGATGAGTTAAGATGTGATAAGATGTGTATGGGATGAGGTAAGAAGTGTATGTGATGAGATAAGATGTATATGAGATGAGTTAGGATTAGATAAGATGAGTTAGGATGTGATAAGAGGTGTATGAGATGTGATAAGAAGTGTATGAGATATGATAAGATGCATATGAGATGAGTTAGGATGTGATAAGATGAGTTAAGATGTGATAAGATGTGTATGGGATGAGATAAGAAGTGTATGAGATGAGATAAGATGTATATGGGTTGTGATAGGGCGAGAATGGATGTGATGTAAAAGAATAGGTGTGAAGGCGTATGAGGCTATATGAATGGAAATGTGGAAAGGGATGAATATATGTGGATGTAAGAATGTGAAAAACGGATGTATACATGTCGATGTAGATGTATGGATGTGAATGTGATTATGGATGTGGATGTATGCATGGAGATGTGGATGTATGGTTATGTATGTGGATGTGGATGTATGAATGAGGATGTGAAAATGGATGTATGCATGGATGTGTATATAGAATAATGAACGTGAATGTATATGGAAAATAATGTGTCGTGATATGAGTAAATAGATGAAAATGAATACACATTGAATGGAATGTGGATTAAGTAAAGTGGTATGAGGAGGGATAATGTAGAAAGACAAGAGTTCGATATAGAAACTGTATTTTATCACTGTTTGTAAATGACTGCTTTATGTCAAGAATGTTGGGGAAGCATTTTGACCGTCTTGTGGATTAAGGTCATGGAGACCTAACTATGATAAAGTTGCAACTACTGACGGAGAGTCAATGGAGGACGTCTCGCGTAGCAAGGTCGGTCGAGGTCTTGACCAGCCACGGTTTGATTTAAATGGTGAGCTTCCGGTACAGTGGATTAGAGACCAAGGAAGCGGCCTATGAGTGAAGCGCTAGGTCACCTGCGAAGGATCCTAGAGGGTGCTGACCATACGGTGCTCGGGCTCTGGGTCGTCGAAGATACCCACACGTGCGTCGTGGAAGATATTGGAACAAGGAGTAAGAGTTGTTTTCTGAAACCGGGCATGGATCTGGTTGATTGACCTTACTGGTCCTCAACGGATGAGTCCATGGCACTTTTATATGGATCTGTGGGTTGATCTTGCTGATCTTCCACGGAGATTCCATTCTGTATATGAATTTATTGCCGGTTACTATGAGCTAGGAACTATGGAAAAGTCCCCTGAGTGAACAGGTGGTGAGTGTTCTGGTTGTTGCTGATGATGCCATAAGTAAACCGATGAATGAATGATGGGAAATAAGGATTCAACCAGATACTTTGAGGATTGTCATCATCAGTGACATAATGGTTTCATTAAAGGATTGTTTGAAAGTTAGTTGATGCTGAGAAAAAGGTAATTTCATATTGGGTGTGTAAGTGGTGTGACTAGTTTTATGTTTTGCATGAACTTCCGACTAGGGGGCCTAGGAACTCTTTTCCCTGGTACCCGGGACAAAACCTAACCAAATTCTTAATTGGATCCCTTCACTACAGTGGTTGGGCGGTTGGCTTAGGCTGGACTGATGGATCCATAAATCGAGATTTAATTTCTATTATTACGATAGATGAAGTAAATCCCGGATAGTAATTGTTCTATGGATAGGAATCAACGACTGTGCCTCTTGATGGGGAAAAAAGCGTTGATCCCAATGATCCAAGTGCAAGTTTCTTCCTTGATCTGACCAAGTACCGTTAGAGGACAAAGCTCTCCTCAAACAGTTATCTCGATTATTCCCCAAGCTCGGTTGCTTTCGGAATGGCCTATAAATGAGTTTATAGAGTTATCTCAAGCAGGCAAACCTATGGAGGCATATTATCAATCTTATGTAAGCCCAGTCCGATATGCTCTTCTGATGGAAGATGAGACCCTTCTCCATGGGTTTGTCTAAAGATTGGATCCTCCCTTGGATAGATTGGTCAAGAATGCAAAACTGTCTTTGTTTGCGAGGGAGAAATTATGATGGTGGTTGAGGATTTTATGCATGTATTTCTTTCTAATAAGGAAACCGTGTAGTAAAAGCCCTTTTTACCCCCTCCCAAAGGAGGAGAGCTCCATCTAATTCTAGTATGCCAAATTCAAAGAGAAATAGGGGACAAGATCGGATCCAAGTATGAAAAGTGATTGGGCACAATGGTGGACATGATTCTTTCCCTAGAATGCCTTTGGATTTGTAGTTTTAGCTCACGAAGGAGTATTAAGTGTTTTAGATGCGAGCAGCTCCTGGGACATTTGATGAATGGTTGTCCCAAGGCACGAACGATTGATGTTACCTTTCCAACTCTTTCTACTTCAGAATCCTATTATTATGGGCCTATAGCTCTGGTCTAAATCAATTATCAAGGACCTCCACCATAGAACTTGCTTGACAAGTCAAAGGAGGCAAGTTCTATTCAGTCTCACAGCAACTTCTAATGCCATTACAATAGCTAACCCCAAAGGAAGAAGGAAAAGGTAGAATTCGTTCACAGTAGAGTGGAGCACCAAGGTTCGGAACCAACGGTTCGCACTAAGTTACACCCCATCCGATTTTTGAGGTAAGAATTTTAAGCTTTTTGTTGATTCAAGAAACACTCATTCATTCATTCATTCATTTCACTTGGATGTTACATAAATTAGTAATCGACCAGAAGCAAGGTAGACCAATGAAAGTGGAATTGGCTAGTGGAAGTTACGTGCCAAAAGACGGATGTAATTCAGTTTTCCTTGGATGGGAACCTAGCCAAATGTTATCACAAAGGCACCATTTCCTTCATGGATCTTCATGTGAACAAGATGAAAGGAACTAGAGTAGTTTGTACTCCCACCCCACAACCTATAAAGGCAGTAAAGTTATTAAAGGGACTCTAGAAGAAGCAAGCCATCCTGCAGATAAAGAGTTGCAAGGGAACCTTGTTGGTTAAGCGAGTATATACTGTGACATAGATTTAACTACAATACCCTTGACTCGTGAGGTGGATCATGAGAAAGAGTTCATTCCCGGAGCCCAACAATAGTGAATCTTGAGCTTATAAGATGGCCATTCTGAAAGCAACCAAGCTCGGGGAATAATCGAGATAACTGTTTGAGGAGAGCTTTGTTTGGCCCATTTGTATCCCCTTGCTATGTGGTGCTGGTTCTCTGTTAGAAGAAGAATGATGGGACTATAAGATTGTTTATTCAGGGTTAAATCAGCTTACTGTTAAGAATCGGTATCTTACTCCTAGAATGTGGTGTTAGATTGATCACATAAAGGCCGGATATTTATAAAGATTGACTTAAACTTAGGATGTTATCATATCATAATATTCCTAAGATAGATTTTAATACATGGTATGCACATTACAAGTTCACGATAATGTTGTTGGGATTAAATAATTCCCCTACTAGCTATAACTGTTGAATGCAAAAAGAAAAAGAAAAGAAACCTTTAGAGAACATCCGGATGATTTTATCTCGGTCTTCATTGATGAAATTCTAGTTTTCTCGAAGAATGTAGCCGATTGCATGTGAAGTATGTGTCTCTTTAAAGTCCTGGAAAGCCTCCAGAAGCACAGACTTTTCTCTAAGAAGGGTCGTGTACCTCCTTTACCGATCAAATTGAGTATCCGGGATCATAATGTCAAGAGATAGTATATTAGTTGATCCCGCCAAGGTGCAAAAGCGGCTATTGATTGGCCAGAACCAAAGACGATAAAGGAAGTCAAATGATTCTTGGGATTGATAAGATGGTATCCGATGTTCATATGCCAAGATTGTTTCTCCTTTGACGGTGCTTCTCAAGAAGGACATTCCATTCTAATGGTCCGCGATGTGCCAAAGTAACTTTGATAAGCTGAGGGTTACTTGACTAATCCGCTCGTGCTATAGCTAAGATCTCACGAGAGGAACAGTGCTATCTCGCGAGTGATGACATAGAGTTGCTTGTCTTCTCGAGTTATAGATCATAAAATTTTGAAGCAAATTCTAAACGAGAATGATGTTAACATCACGCAAAGAAGATAAATACAAACACTTCGAGAGTTTGGTTTTAAAATCAAGTATAGGTTAGACAAGGAGAATGCGGTCACAGATATATTTGGTAGGAAGGCCTCCTTACTTGCACGTTGAGATTAAGGAAGAGATTAGATTAGATAAGTTCTTTATCCCTATTATCATATTGTTTAACCTCAAAAGTAAGGCAACCCTAGAAGTAAAGAAAATTCATGGATTCACGTTAGAGGTGGATGCTTGTACGTCAATAATCGGTTATTTGTTTTTCAAGATAGAGATCTTAATAAAAGAAAGCTCGTGACACGCCCCGGCTAAGTGAAGACCGTCATGGCTACTACAAAGAAGCTTTTTTTTAAGTCTTGCAAAAGTGAAATGATAAAAACGCCAAGAAAGGTGCATCCTATTTCACATATACAATTAGAATACATAAGCATGGATTCCATTATTAGATGTTTTTCAGTCGTCGATGCAGGACATGATTCCATCTTAGCCATGTGGTAGATCGCTTGATAAGGTTGCTCATTTGATTCTATTGAAAAAGACTTATACTACTCTTGGTGTTTGCTAAAAGTCCTTCCAAAGGATATATTCAGACTTTACTTTAGAAGGATAGTTAGTGATCGCTTGATGAAGGTCGCTCATTTGATTCTATTGAAAAAGACTTATACTACTCTTGGTGTTTGCTAAAAGTCCTTCCAAAGGATATATTCAGACTTTACTTCAGAAGGATAGTTAGTGACCAGGGTGCTGAGTTCACGTCCTGCTCTTGGAATAAATGCTTTGAAGCTGTAGCTCTCTAGATTTTGGTACTATATAGAAACCAATGATTAGGCAGAGAGGGTAATCAAAGACATTCTTCGAGCATTCCATGGATGATGGGAACCCAAAACATGGATGAATTCTCTACATTCGATAGAATTTTCTTGCGGTGCATCTCATAGTAGATTGTGCAAGACAAGATTGTGCAACACCATTGATTTGGTTCGACCCACTGGTGAGAGTGGAAGTCTTGAAGCAAATAGATAAAGTGGATCGTTCAATGTGCGGACTATAAAAAAGGATATCAACGTTACTCAAGCTAGAAAAAAGTAGCGTGTTGATCTCAAGTAGACTACTAGAGAATTAGATGAAGGTGATATGGACTATCAAAGCTACTCAATGTGCGGACTATCAAAGCTACTCAAGATAGAAAAAAGTAGCGTATTGATCTCAAGTAGACTACTAGAGGATTTGATGAAGGTGATATGGACTTCCTTGGTATACGACCCAACCAGAGAAGTTCCCTCTCTTTGGGGAAAAGTACAAGAAGTTTTTACCCAGATATTATAAACCCTACGTAAATATGAGGAAAGTTGGAGATTAAGTTATAAACTGTGCATGAATACGAGGAAATTTGGAGATTGAGCTTGTGAACTTTTATTCCCTCCTCTATACTTGAAGATCCACAATGTATTTCATCATGCGAGCTCATTTGAAGAAAGAAGAAGTATGTTCCAGATCCAAGTCATGTATTGGATGATGAGAAGGTAGGCCTAGATATATGAACACTCATAATGCTCGATGCCATCATCCCTGCCCCCCCTAGAGATCATGCCCACATGATCTAGCTCACACACATTGCTATCACATACATCAACATCAGTGTCCATATCATCATGTGCAACTTTGGGAGTTTTTGACGAGATCCTTGGAATGGATTGGCTCCACAGAAATCAAGCTGACATTCACTGTCATAATGGAACCATTTCCTTTCGAATAAAGTTCAAGGAACCGGAATTTCAGGATCCCCAAGTCTGCAATTAGTAAAAGCTTCTAAGTTACTAAAAGGACTTAGAAAGAAGCAGCTCATTTATGTTGTCAAAATAAATCCAATAGACACAAAGTTAAAAGCTAAAGAACCTGAATGGTTAAGTGATTATGATGATTTATTCCTAGCAGAATTAACAGAGAAGCCTCCAATTCGGGAAGTAGATCATGTGATAGAATTGACCCTCGGAGCTTAGCCCCAGTAGCCCTGCGCACGTACAAAATGCCAGTTCCTAAAGCCATCAAACTCAAGGAACAGCTTAGACAGCTGTTAGAACAAGGGTTTGTAAGACCCATTGTTTCACTTTGGGGTGCGCCAGTTCTCTTTCAAAAAAAGAAAGATGGAATGCTAAGACTCTGTGTGGACTACAAAGGTCTCAGAGCTGACAGCTAAGAATAAGTATCCTATCCCCAGAATTGATGAGATTCTAGACAAGCTAAGTGGAGCCTAGATCTTCACAAAGATAGATCTCAAATCAGGGTATTATCAGATTAGGATTAATGAGCAAGCTATCCCAAAGACAACCATCAATACTCGGTAGTATGGGCACTATGAATTCACTATCATGCCATTTGGATTGACAAATGCCCCAGCTACATTAAATCACCTACTAATGCAGGACATTCTTAGAGAATATTTGGATGATTTTGTTCTTGTTTTTGTTGATGATATTCTAATTTACTCAAAGAATGCAGTTGACAATGAAGCTCATGTCAAAAAAGTTCTTAAGATTCTAAGGAAGCACCAACTCTTTGCAAAAAAGAGAAAATGCACTTTCTATGCCGAGACCATGTTGAATACTTAGGCTTTCTGCTATCCAAAGATGAAATTTCTCCAGATTTCACAAAAGTCCAAGCAGTCATAGATTGGCTTGAACCAAAGAAGTCAGGGGATTCTTGGGATTGACTGGTTGGTATAGAATTTTTATACCAAAGTATGCTCTCATAGCTTCCTCCCTGGCTAATCTTCTCAAGAAAAATATCCCATTTCAATGGTCTGCTAGGTGCCAGAGTGCTTTTGATAAGCTGAAGACCGCCTTGGTAACTAATCTCGTTCTAGAGTTGCCAAATTTCTCTCTACCCTTTGAGGTAGTAAACTGATGCCAGTGGTTTTCCCTGGGAGGTGCACTCATGCAGGAAGGTCATGCAGTGGCCTATGAATCGCAAAAACTCAAAATGCATGAGAGGAATTACGCTATCCACGACTTGGAACTACTTTTAGTAGTATCTAAAGTTGTGAAGACATTACCTACTGGGTCAAAGATTCACTTTGATTGACAGATCATCAGAGCTTAAAGTGGATCTTCACTCAGAAGGATCTCAACATGCACCAAAGATGGTGGATGTAGACCCTACAGGAATTTGATTTTGAAAGCAAGTACCGCCCAGGCAAAGAAAATGTGGTAGCAGATGCCCTCAGTGGAAAAGCCTCCTTGCTTGCAATTACTGTAGTGTCAAATCCTTTGATTATGGAAGCAAGAGAGAAGATCATGCAGGACAGATTCTTTGGCCCTATTGCTACCCTACTTATGTAGGAAAGCAAAAATCCACAAGAGTTGAACCGAGTTCAAGGGTACAGCCTGGATGATGGAATTATGTACTATAATCGCAGGCTATGCATTCCCAATGATGAGGGGACTAAGGGTCAAATTTTGAATGAAGCCCATGACAGCCTTATTGTAGGACATCCAAGTTTCATCAAAACCTACATGTCTGTGAAGAAAAGCTTCTTTTGGCCTGGACTAAAAAAGGATGTACTTAATCATGTACGTCAATGTCTGACATGTCAGAAAGTCAAGGCCAAGAGAGTAAAAATGCGTAGGAAGTTACATCCATTAGACATCCCCCAGATAAAGTGAGAATGCATCAATATGGATTTTATTATTGGATTACCTTTAGTGCAATCAGGTTACAACTCCATCTTCGTGGTAGACTAACCAAAGTTGGCCATCTAATTCTAGTAAAAGAAACTACACTGCAATGGATGTGGCCAGAGTGTTCCTCAAGGAAATCTTTAGATTGCATGGCCTACCCAGAAGAATAGTAAGTGATCGAGACCCTAAATTTATGTCAAGATTCTGGACTACATTTTTCGAAGCAGTAGGAACTTTCTTGGACCTCAGCACAGCTTACCACCCTGAGACCGACGGTCAAATAGAAAGGATAGACCAAGTAATCGAAGATATACTTTGGTCATGCTATGGCAGGGAACCCAAGAAGGGGCTAAGCTATCTGCACCTAGTCGAGTTCGCCTACAATGCTTCTTTTCACACCGAAGTATTGGGATGAGCCCTTTCAAAGCTCTGTATTATGGACAAGATTGCTTAACTCCATTAACTTGGTCCGACCCATTGATTAGGGTCGAGATGTCCACACAGATGCTTGACAACATGGAGCAGCAGATTAATTCGCAAAGATATAAAAGCTGCCTAGGATAGACAGAAACAGTCCGCAGATAAGAAGAGGACAGATAGAAAATTCAAAGAAGTGGATATGGTCTTCATTCCTCATCTCAAAGTACATAATGTATTTCATGTCAGCCTTCTTAAAAAGTATGTACCAAGCCCGAATCATGTGCTTGTGTGATGAAATCTTAACTTCTTCAACCCAAGGGTAGATGGAACTCCAACCTGAAGAAATCCTTGATGTTCGAGAGAAGGTTCTCAGGAAGAGAATTCTGAGAGAATTATTGGTCAAATGGAAGTTCTATCCTTTTGAAGATGCCACTTGGGAGAAAGAAGCCGAACTGTTTTGCGGGATTATCCCCAGTTTGCGAGATGAAGACATCTCGCGTTTTTCAAGTGGGAGAGTGTAAGATTCCTCCCCAACCCTCAAGATGTCCAGTATCTTCCCCCTGTAATCAATTCCCTCTTCAGTATAATAAAAGATTTTGTTTCTACCTATTTTGGCTTAGAGAGAGAAAATAAATTTTTGACACATCAGAGTGGGGATTCCTCCTCATGAAGGAGGCACCTATTTCACATGTGTGGTGGAGTTTTAAATTCTCAAATAATGAGATATTTCATCTCTCCTCTCTCCTAATTCAAGTCTAGTTCCAAAAAGTAAGCTAAACTGACCCAAAAATGGTCAAAATTTGACCAAACTGATCTGAAAAATTCTAGAATCAGTTTGCTTGGTTAGAGGCTCACTTTTTCCTATAAATAAAAGCCTCCCCCTTTGTAGAAGCTTAATAGTGTTTTATGCACTGTTACTATACTCCTCCCCAGAGCCAAAAACATTGAATTCAATAATAATTCACTTGTTTTTGACCATTTCCTCTCCAAAAGAATTGGTGGCCACTCTTGTTGCAAATAAGGGTAGATCCCTCAAACCCTCAAGCCAAAGGAAAGCTCACAAAACTCCATGTAAGTTAGAGATTCTACTTTTTCTTTATTCTATTTTATGGTTTTTTTATTTTTACTTTCTTTAATGTGAATGGATATATGCCTTGATGGAAAGGCTTCCCCCCTTCTCTTCATTATTGAATTCAGCCCTTCTTTATCCTAAATGTGTAACTAATCAATAGAGTTAAAAGTTTTGTTGATTTCTCTTTAAAAAGTAGAAATTGATGAGATTAGAGTGCTAAATTCATCTTGGGTTAGATTCTAAATAGAATTAGAATGCAAAAATTGAAAAATGGTCAGCCACACAAAGGAGGTTATGGTAAAATTTTCTTAAATTTTATGGAATTAAATTTTATTTTTATAATATTCAAAAAGAGTAATCCCCCATCGTATGTGTATTCTAAAAGTGTTATTTTCATTCCATGCGTAGAAAAATGCATATTAGAAATTTTTTTATTATGAAAGTGTTACTTTCATCAAAATTGATTTTTATGCATAAATAGATGCATAAAAGAATTTTTTTATTATAAAAGTGTTACTTTCATCAAATTTGATTTTTATGCATAAATAGATGCATAAAAGAATTTTTTTAATTCTATATGTGTTACTTTCATCAAATTTGATTTTTATGCATAAATAGATGCATAAAAGAATTTTTTTATTATAAAAGTGTTACTTTCATCAAAATTAATTTTTATGCATAAAAGATTTTTTTATTATAAAAGTGTTACTTTCATCAAAATTGATTTTTATGCATAAATAGATGCATAAAAGAATTTTTTAATTATAAAAGTCTTACTTTCATCAAAATTGATTTTTATGCATAAATAGATGCATAAAAGATTTTTTAATTATAAAAGTGTTACTTTCATCAAAATTGATTTTTATACGCATAAATAGATGCATAAAAGAATTTTTTTATTATAAAAGTGTTACTTTCATCAAAATTGATTTTTATGCATAAAAGAAATTTTTTTAATATAAAAGTGTTACTTTCATCAAAATTGATTTTTATGCATAAATAGATGCATAAAAGATTTTTTTTATAAAAGTGTTACTTTCATCAAAATTAATTTTTATGCATGGAAAGATGCATAAAAGAAATTTTTTTAATTATAAAAGAGTTATTTTCATTAGATTTAATTTTTATGCATGGAAAGATGCATAAAAGAAAATTTTATTTATAAAAGAGTTATTTTCATTAGATTTAATTTCTATGCATGTAAAGATGCATAAAAGAAAATTTTTTATTTTAAAAGTGTTATTCCTATAAATTGATTTTTTAATGCATAAATAGATGCATAAAAGGATTTTCTTTTATATAAAAGTGTTATTTCCATAGAAGTTGGATTTTATGCATAAATAGATGCATACAGAATTTTTATATCAAAATAAGAGTCCTCTTTAATCTTATGTTTAATTCTCATGAATAATTGGTAAATGAATAAGTAAATACTCTGTGAGAGAAAATTCTATCATTTCATATTCACTAGGATGGTAATGAGAAAATTCTATCATTTCATATTCACTAGGATGGTAATGAGAAAACTCAAAAAAACTATCGAAGTCGGTATTTTAGATAAATGATTAATTTATTCCTCATAAGAATTCGTGATTAGTTTTGAAATCAGTTAAGCAAATATTCAATGAATGAGATTCAGTAAAGCAGAAATTGAAATATTACCCCTTTCGAGAAAGATAGTTTAGAAAGAACCTTTTTAGACTCAAACCCTGAATTAGACTGTGACCAAGACCTAACTCCTTCGTCAGTTTCAAGGAAAGACGATGTGACCAGTTCAGGAAAATTCTAAAAAATGGTGTGCTTCCGATACGATGGGCGAGGACCGACGAAGCGGTCCCAGAGTGAAGTGCCAGGACACCTACTAAGGAGGATCCTGGAGGCGACCGGGCTCGTGGTGCTTAGGATACCCATGCGTATGTCGTGGAAGATTATATGATGGACCAATGTTTATTGTAATCTATTATTGGATCTCGTTGTTGCTGACCAGCTGGTCTTCTCAACGGAGAGTCCAGAGTGATACTGTTTTTTGTGAGAAACAAGGATTGAATGGAAATTTTGAGTTATGACATCTGTACCCAATAATTATTAGTCAATGGATTGTTTTATAAGTTAACGTTTAAAGAGGAGTGTGTGCGTATCTGTATTCTAAAGCAAAAGTTAAGAAAGGCATTCAATTATGGGTGGGTGAGTACTTGTTTGGTTCTACCAATTCCAATGGTTGGGCGGTGGCTAACCCATGGGCCGGATGGGGTTAGTAGGCTGGAATCAGTAGAGTTTTAATAATAAAATTGATTAATAGGAATACGCTTAGAACTCGAGTAGTTAAATAATAGCCTGAAGACTTCTCTAATGAATAGATCAACGGCTGTGCCTAATTTAATTAGGAAAAAAGCGTTGATTCCTTCAAGTTAAGTCTGTAATAGTTTCCCTTCTATCTAGTTTAATCAGATGAAGGTTAGTTCAGTATCTTGACCTCGTTAGAAAAATTCATTAAGAAAATAAAAGTGGTGGAATCATCCCCATTTTTCGGGCATGGAAAATTCTCCCAGTTTTGGTTTTCGGAATGACCACCAGCTTAGTCTCATGCCCGAACATTCGAGGGCGAGGCCCTCGAATGTTCGGGTAGGGTATCCCCACTCAGGGCGAGGCCCTGAGTGGGGATACCCTACCCCGTGCAAGAGGTAGCTGCTTCCGCTGCTACTAGCAATCGGGAATCCGGTGCGCGGAGGGGGCATAGGGATCCCACAAGTACCACATAGCAAGGGGATAAAAATGGGCCAAATAAAGCTCTCCTCAAACAGTTATCTCGATTATTCCCTGAGCTCGGTTGCTTTCAGAATGGCCATCTTATAAACTCAAGATTCGCTATTGTTGGGCTCTGGGAATGAACTCTTTCTCATGATCCACCTCACGAGTTGAGGGTATTGTAGTTAAATCTACGTCACAGTATATACTCACTTAACCAACGAGGTTCCCTTGCAACTCTTTATCTGCAAGATGGCTTGCTTCTTCTGGAGTCCCTTCAATAACTTTACTGCCTTTACAGGTTGTGGGGTGGGAGTTCAAACTACTCCAGTTCCTTTCATCTTGTTCATGTGAAGATCCATGAAGGAAATGGTGCCTTTGTGATAACATTTGGGTAGGTTCCCATCCAAGGAAAACTGAATTACATCCGTCTTTTGGCACGTAACTTCCACTAGCCAATTCCACTCGCATTGGTCTGCCTTGCTTCTGGTTGATTACTAATTTATGCAACATCCAAGTGAAATAAATGAACAAATGAATGAGCATTTCTTGAATCAACAAAAAGCTTAAAATTCTTACCTCGAAAATCGGATGGGGTGTAACTTAGTGAGAATCGTTGGTTCCAACCCTGGTGCTCCACTCTACTGAACAAGTTCTACCTCTTCCTTCTTCCTCTTGGGTTAGCTATTATAATGGCATTAGAAGTTGCTGAGACTGGGCTAGAACTTTCCTCCTTTGACTTGTCAAGCAAGTTCTATGGTGGAGGTCCTTGATAATTGATTTAGACTGGATTCTGAAGTAGAAAGAGTTGGAAAGGTAACATCAACCAGTGTGTTGGGACAACCATTCATCAAATGTCCCAGTATAGCTACTCGCATCATCTAAAACACTTCATACTCCTTCCTGAGCTAAAACTGCAAATCCAAAGGCATTCTAGGGAAAGAATCATGTCCACTGTGCCCACTCGCTTTTCATTCTTGGCTTCAATCTTGTCCCCTATTTCTCTTTGAATTTGGCATACTAGAATTAGAGGGAGCTCTCTTTGGGAGGGGGCAAAAAGGGCTTTTACTACACAGTCTCCTTAGAAAGAAAGACATGCATAAAATCCTCAGCCACCATCATAATTGCTTCCCCGCTCCTAACAAAGATAGTTTCGCATTCTTGACCAATCTATCCAAGGGACGATCCAATGTTCTGATGACAAACCCATGGAGAAGGGTCTCGTCTTCCATCAAAAGAGCATATCGGACTAGGCTTACGTAAGATTGATAATATGCCTCCGTAGGTTTGCCTGCTTGAGATAACTCTATAAACTCATTTATCTTCTCTTCCAGGGGGACAAAACCTTTGATGGAGGTAAGCTTTCATGTCCTCCCATCTTAGGCTATACCATTAACCTTCAATTTGGCAAGATCCATCTTACTGTACCTCGCATATGTTACACTACTCGTCCATAGAATCTGTCCAATTCAACACTCCCTCTCCAAGGTTTTTACCCTTGCCTCGAAATGGCTATGGTGGTTGTGACCCATATATGAAGTGCTTCCTTGACATCCTTATCCAATGCCTTAATTTTGGGTATGATATCATCCATCCCTCATGATTATTCTAAAACAAAAGACCATCGCAGGCTCGGCTAGCAATCGAGATCCTGTATCAAGGAATATAATGCCCCACAGTCCTACACATCAATCTATGAACACTAAGGTCTCATCGAGGTGGTGCTTAGAGAGCTATCCCTCTTGTAAAACAGGCACTTCACTAAGGATCATGGCAAAGGCAATGTTCTCTGCCAACCACTCATGCTGACTATAGGGTGTGCCATGATCTACTGACTATCCTAAGCACACGCGTACCTCCGATCATTCAGTAGTACTCAGAAAATAGAGACTCTCGAATTATCGGGCCGAGGTGACTTAATCTGCACAATGAGCCAAGGAAAGAAGGTGCTTGAAGGCAAAGGCTATCGTGTCATCCTCTAGAGACAGCTCAAGGACTCCAGATAGATAGGGTCTCACCATCCAATTTGCTGCTTTATCTAAAAGTGAAACTAGATAAGATACTATAAGTTTTGGTTTTAGGCTAGAATAGGCACCGTTAGGGCCTCTTAGAGGTTGGTGGCACAAGAAGAAAGTCTTGAGCAAAAGAAAAAAGAGGAGGAAAATAAAGGAGGCACCCATTCTAGGGTTTGGATCCATTCGCGCTCTTGACAAGGATTTGATTCCCACACCTTGTGCACTCAAGCCTTCTTTCATTCCACACTCTATGGTCATCTGCCCAGCCCGTTATCTTCACCATTAACCTTATCCCATTTTCTTGCACATGTGTACACACCTTTGCTACACTGGTATTGAAAGAGGCTGCTTTCGTGCAAATTTTGCATACGCATATTTGGAGAGGATTTGAGGTCTAGACGATTGATCGCACATATTTTTAGTGATTGTTAGGCATGTTATGTTAGAGTTTCGTGGTGCTCATGCTAGATCAAAGATGTGGAGGAGAGAGACTCACAAAATACAAGAAAATATCTTGCTTATTAAGTTGCTCAAAATACAACTAGGCTTCTTGCTCCATACAAAATTCCTCCTAGCTTCACCTTTAAATAAGTGAGCTAGTGGACCTTAAGTCCCTTCACACACACACCCTTATCCTCCTCTTTTACATAACCTTAGTCTCTCAATACTCCCCCTCAATACCAACTATGAAAGAAATTGGAATAGGTGGACATAGGATGCCTTTATAACATTAGGCATACAAGATTAGGAATATAGGTGTGGTTACATTGAGATTTAAAACAATTTCTCAGTGGAGTTAGAGGCTGATACAAAGTTAGCCTCTGACTCTTTGTTAGGAAATTTAGAAGTGATATGTCCCGTTTGTTTACACTTGTTATATTTCATTTTGTCGGAATATTTGATCCAACAATTATTTGCCAAATGACCCACCTTTTTGCAATGGACACATCTTACTTTGATCACTTGATGTGACAAAGCTTGTTCGATATTCGATGAAGTTGTTGCATTTGAAGATTTAGCTCCTCCCTTTAGCCTCTTTTCTTCATCAAGACAAGATTGAATGACTC
This sequence comes from Cibotium barometz, assembly GCF_041138505.1. Lineage (NCBI taxonomy): Eukaryota > Viridiplantae > Streptophyta > Polypodiopsida > Cyatheales > Cibotiaceae > Cibotium > Cibotium barometz. The sequence goes on along the minus strand of NC_141065.1, from coordinate 11,066,091 downwards.
CTTCAAGGGTGGGATTAGGTATGTTCTTTAGGGTGGTGACTAAGGTGGGGTACACCTTCTTGACTGCTTTTAGCAAAACAGCCACTGCATCATCTTCATCCATTCTCACATTCACTGATGCAAGTTGAGCCATAAGGCCCTTCAAGTGAGAGATGAAGGCTCCAATGCCATCTCCCTCTTTGAGTTCCAAGCTGAAAAATTCAATTTTAAGTGAGATCTTGGAATTCTTACCACCACGAGCTCCATAGAGCTCCATAGAGCTTATCAAGTTCATCCCATTTCTCCTTCACAGAGTCAAAAGCTGGTCCACATGGTGAATGAGAGCCTCATCAAGATGAAGCATGATGATGGCTTGTGCCTTCTCATCATCTTCAATATCTTCAACCTTAGTTTGATCAATAACCTTAGTGCCGGAGATGAATGGCCAAAAACCTTTGGACATCATCTTGTACTTGACAAGGACTTGCCAAGTGTGGAAGCCCTCTCCTGAAGAACTTCTTAATTTGGGTGTTGTCCTTTGACATTGGGTATTGAAGGGGATTACTAGAGAGTAATGGGCTGATTTATGAATGGCCAAAAACCTTTGGACATCATCTTGTACTTGACAAGGACTTACCAAGTGTGGAAGCCCTCTCCTGAAGAACTTCTTAATTTGGGTGTTGTCCTTTGACATTGGGTATTGAAGGGGATTACTAGAGAGTAATGGGCTGATTTATGAAGAAGAAAAAACCAAAAAATTTTGATGTTTTGGCTTATGAGAGTGCAACAACCCTTAATCAAGCCAAGGATGTTGCATAAAAAAAAGGAGATTAAGATGGTAAATTTTATGGTTTAGCACTTAGAGTACCGCTAATTCTAATGGACATTAGCTTCATTAGTGTCAAGGAACACTTTGTTTGGTGATTAAGATCACCATTAGTGTTTAAAAACATGATTAGTGCTTAAGAGCACATTTCTAGCATCTAATGACACTTGCATTGGTGATTAGATTCACCATTAGTGTTTCAGAACACTCTTAGTGTTTAAAAACACTTTGGAATGACTCTCCTTTGTTGGATTAGAAGCCTCATTAGTGTTAATCAACACAATTAGTGCTTATAAGCACACTTTGACAAGCTTTGTACACTTGAAGGTGTTGTTGATGGAGCTTGATGAAGAATGGAGCTCATGAATACCTCATGTTGTATGCCCACCACTTCAAACTCAAAGTAGGATTAGCAACAAACCCTCACAAGAGAACTTAAGTGATTAGAGCTAAGAAGAAGAGATTAGTGAAAGAAAACCTTTGATTTTGAAGCTTTAATGGAAGCTTCAATGGCTTGATAGGAGAGCAGCCTGGTTTTTCTCTGATTACGAATGATTGGTGGAGCAGCCATTAGGGCTAAAAATCGAGCTGTAGCATCTTGAGACCTTGGGCTTCAAAAGCCCTAAGTTCCCTAGGGCTGCCAATGCCTACACACGGCGAATTTGTGTACGGCATTAGCTGCGCAGGGAAACGTGTGCCGGTTTGCTCAGGCGACAATGCCGCGATAGCGAGAGGAGTAATCCGCCAATTGCTTGTACTACGAAGCTGAGTGCCTAGACCTCCTCTACATTTTCTTAGATGAAAACACGTTGAGATCTTGTCTCCACGAGTTGCTAAAGCTCCTCCAACTGGCAGGAGGTTCAACTCCACAAAAGAAAAAGAGATAAAATTGACCTATTCTACTACGCATCCACATCCATATACTTCCCATCTCACCCTTTCACATATCCTCTCATCTCATTATTCACATCCACATCCATTTCATTACATTCACATCCACATCCATTTCATTACATCACATCTTATCACATCCTATTTTCATCTTATCACATTCATTCACATCTATCACATCCCATACACATCTTATCACATCCATTCACATGCTATTCCCATTTAATAGCTTTTTCTAGTTTGATACCGATAATGGGGTTTTTTCTAAATTTCTGCCAATTGTTTGGCCTAATCAAAGGTTCTTTTTCTCGACGACTATTTCCATATTCCTTTTCAATTCCTCCATTGAATTATATTCAATATTCCTCTTTTGAATAAAAGAATTTGTGGGATGTGTAGAAATCAATTCTACCCATATTTTCACTTTTGGTAAATAATCATAAATTGAATTATACTAAAAACTCCTCTTCTTCTCATTTAATTTCTTGGATCTCAATTACCATGGGAATTTCTCTTTTTGCATTTAATTAATTGCATTCCAATGTCATGGGTATTCCTCTTTTATTCATAAAGTAATTTCATCTAAAATAAAATACCCATAAATTCAATATGCTAGGAATTTCTCTTTTCCCATCTAAATGATGGAATTCCAAATGTCATAGGAATTCCACTTTTACATTTAAATATTTCTCATAGATAAAATAAATTTATCTAAATCTCAACTTTGAATTTAATTAACATACTCATTAATTCCAATATGCTAGGATTCTCTTTTTCCATCTAAATGATGGAATTCCAAATGTCATAGGAATTTCTCTTTTAACATTTAAATATTTCTCATAGATAAAATAAATTTATCTAAATTTCATCTTTGAATTTAATTAAAAATACTCATTAATTCTAATATGCTAGAAATTTCTCTTTTCCCATCTAAATGATGGAATTCCAAATGTCATAGGAATTCCTCTTTTAACATTTAATTTTTTCTCATAGATAAAATAAATTTATCTAAATTTTATCTTTGAATTTAATTAAAAATACTCATTAATTCCAATATGCTAGGAATTTCTCTTTTCCCATCTCAATGATGGAATTTCCAAATGTCATAGGAATTCCTCTTTTAACTTTAAAAATAAATTACTAGAAATTCCTCTTTTGCTAATTACTATTTATGCATAAACATAAAAATCAAATTTTTCATGATTATAATGAGAATCATTCAATTAATCTAGGATGATTAATCCTAAAATATGATAGGAAGTCCTCTTTTCATAATATAAATGAAAATGATTTATGTATTTATTTTTTAAAAATTTTACCATGCTATTACACTACTGATAATTCTCAATAAATTTGAAAGAATAAAGTTTAGTATTATTCATGTGATTAGAATAACCACTAATTGGATCATTATCCAGTTATGGATTGCTTCTTAATTTTACCCTAAATTAAATAGCATAAAAGTATTAAAAGCCATTATTTTGGCCTTCAATTAGACAAGTATAGAAATTACTTTTAGATTAGAGAAATGCTTCATGAGAAGCTTCATTCGAATTGAGAATAGGTTATAGGAATTATCATTCTTTGGGGGAGAGAGAGAAATGCTTAAAAACCATTATAAATTAAGCATAAATGAAAATTTATGTATTTCTTCATTACAATACATTAAAGAACTTCAGTAGTATTCAAAAGCCATTCAAATTAATGTTTCTCAAGCTTGAGAGGGGTTGAGAAGAAATAGAAAATATCATTATTTCAGTATAATACTGGCATGGTATAGCTCTCATATTTTTTTACAAAGGGCTAAGGATCTATTTATAGGTAAAGGAGGCCTTTAACCAAGTCCAACTAGTTTTTAGAATTTTCTAGGTTCAGTTTGGTTGAATTTGGACAAGATTTGGACCTAGTTTGGCTCCCTTTTGATTTGGACCTAGTTTGGCTCCCTTTTGATTTGGTTTGATCCAAGAGATATTAAGAGACTAAGGTTTTGTAAAAGGGGAAGAGAAGGGTGTGTGTGTGAATGGACTTATGGTCCACTAGCTCACCTATTTAAAGGTGGAGCTAGAAGGCATTTTGTATTGAGCAAGAAGCCTAGTTGTATTTTGAGCAACTTAATAAGCAAGATATTTTCTTGTATTTTGTGATGAGTCTCTCACCTCCACATAATGATCTAGCATGAGTACCACAAAATTCTATCATGGTATCTAGAGCTTGGAAAGATTAGGCCTTTTTGTGGTGTAGAATAGGTCAATTTTATCCCTTTTTCTTTTGTGGAGCTAAACCTCCTGCCAGTGGAGGAGCTCTAGGAACCCGTGGAGGCAAGATCTTGGGGAGCTTTCAACTGGGAAGATGAAGGAGATTGCTGGGCGCTAAGATTCGTATGGTCAATTGACGGAAATCTTCCTTCGCTATCATGGCATTGCCGCCTGAGTGCGCCAGTGCTGTTTTCTACACTCCTGGAGGTCGTACAGCCATACACCGTGTGTAGGCGATGGTAGGCTATGTGGGCTTAGGGCTTTTGAAGCTCATTATCTCAAGAGTCTACAGTCCAAGTCCTAGCCCTAATGGTTGCTCCAAGCTCTCACAATCAGAGAAAAATCAGGCTGCTCTCCTTGAAAGCTATTGAAGCTTCCATTAAAGCTATTGAAGCTTCCATTAAAGCTTCAAAATCAAGTTTTTTCTTGCTCTAATCCTCTCCTCTGCTCTAATCACCTAAGTGCTCTTGTGAGGGCTTGTTGCTGATCCTATTTTTGAGTTTGAAGCGGTGGGCATACACCATGAGGTATTCATGAGCCTCATTTTCATCAAACTCCATCATCAACATCTTCAAGTGCACAAAGCTTTTTAAAGTGTACTATAAGCACTAATAGTGTTGATTAACAGTAATAAGGCTACTAACCCAACAAAGGGGAGTCATTCCAAAGTGTTTCTAAACACTAAGAGTGTTCTTAAACACTAATGGTGAATCTAATCACCAATGCAAGTGTCATTAGACGCTAGAAATGTGCTCTTAAGCACTAATCATGTTTTTAAAGACTAATGGTGATCTTAATCACCAAACAAGTGTTCATTGACACTAATGAAGCTAATCTCCATCAGAATTCGTGGTTGGGCATAAACCCTAAGTGCTAAACCATAAAATTTACCATCTTAATCTCATTTTTATGCAACATCCTTGGCTTGATTAAGGGTTGTTGCACTCTCATAAGCCATTCTCTTTCCACTCAAGCCAAAACATCAAAATTTTTTGGTTTTTTTCTTCTTCATAAATCAGCCCATTACTCTTTAGTAATCTCCTTCAATACCCACACTTGGCAAGTCCTTGTCAAGTACAAGATGATGTCCAAAGGTTTTTGGCCATTCAAGGTTATTGATCAAACTAAGGCTGAAGATATTGAAGATGATGAGAGGGAACAAGCCATCATCATGCTTAATCTTGTTGATGAGGCTCTCATTCACCATGTGGACCAGCTTCTGACTGCAAAGGAGAAATGGGATGAGCTTGATAAGCTCTATGGAGCTCGTGGTAAGAATTCCAAGATCTCACTCAAAATTGAATTTTTTAACTTGGAACTCAAAGAGGGAGATGGCATTGGAGCCTTCATCTCTCACTTAAAGGGCCTTATAGCTCAACTTGCATCAGTGTGAATGCGAGAATGGATGAAGATGATGCAGTGGCTGTTTTGCTAAAAGCAAGAAGGTGTACCCCACCTTAGTCACCACCCTGAAGAACATACCTAATCCCACCCTTGAAGGAGTCATTCAATCTTGTCTTGATGAAGAAAAGAGGCCAAAGGGAGGAGCTAAATCTTCAAATGCAACAACTTCATCGAATATCGAACAAGCTTTGTCACATCAAGTGATCAAAGTAAAATGTATCCATTACAAAAAGGTGGGTCATTTGGCAAATAATTGTTGGATCAAATATCCCAACAAAATGAAATGTAACAAGTGTAAACAAACGGGACATAGCACTTCTAAATGTCCTAACAAAGAGTCAGAGGATAACTTTGTATCAGCCTCTAACTCCACTGAGAAATTATTTTAAATCTCAATGTAACCACACCTATATTCCCAATCTTGTACGCCTAATGTTATAAAGGCAACCTATGTCCAATACCACCTATTCCAATTTTCTTTCATAGTTGGTATTGAGGGGGGGCTATTAAGAGACTAAGGTTTTGTAAAAGGGGAAGAGAAGAGTGTGTGTGTGAATGGACTTATGGTCCACTAGCTCACCTATTTAAAGGTGGAGCTAGAAGGCATTTTGTATTGAGCAAGAAGCCTAGTTGTATTTTGAGCAACTTAATAAGCAAGATATTTTCTTGTATTTTGTGAGTCTCTCACCTCCACATAATGATCTAGCATTAGCACCACGAAATTCTATCAAGAGAGAGGAGATAAAAATATCACAATATTTTTGAGTTTAAAACTCCACCACACATGTGAAATAGGTGCCTCCTTGAAGAGCTCCCTTCTCCAAGGTGTCAAAATTGAATCATTATATCCAAAATATCTCATTTTTTTAGTAATACTCATAGTTTTGTACTAATAAACCTTCTCCATAGTCAACTCTTCATCTTATGTGAGCATTTAATCATTTTTGGGGGTTTTTATTTTATAAATTAGATTTATCTTCTCCCCACACTTGGATTGATCCTATTGGCCCATAGGAACCTTAACTGGACCATAATCCAAAAATTTCTGAAAATCTAGACCCTTAGGCTAAGGTCCTTTATACTTCTTTTCAATTAATTCCAAATGCACATTGGAAAGTTCTTTTTGAATTTCTATTTCAAAGGAAACCATTTTAGACACACTAGGAGGATTTTTATATCCAAAAATATCTCAATTTTGGATTACCTCTCTCTAGATATTTTTCTCTCTCTAGGTCAAAACAGGGTAAAACACAATCTTTCTTTTATTTTAGAGAGGGGAATAATTACAAGATCAGAAGGGGAGGCTCTTACACTTGTACACCTCGAAAGCTGGAGGGAGGAATTTTAAAAATGCGGTGTAACTTAGTGAGAATCGTTGGTTCCGGCAACCCTGGTGCTCCACTCTACTGAACAAATTCTACCTCTTCCTTCTTCCTCTGGGGTTAGCTATTATAATGGCATTTGAAGCTACTGAGACTGGGCTAGAACTTGCCTCCTTTGACTTGTCAAGCAAGTTCTATGGTGGAGGTCCTTGATAATTAATTTAGATAGGATTCTGAAGTAGAAAGAGTTGGAAAGGTAACATCAATCGGTGCGTTGGGACAACCATTCATCAAATGTCTCAGTAGTTGCTCACATCTAAAACGCTTCATACTCCTTCCTGAGCTAAAATTGCAAATCCAAAGGCATTCTAGGAAAAGAATCATGTCCACTATGCCCACTTGCTTTTCATACTTGGCTTCGATCTTGTCCCCTATTTCTCTTTGAATTTGGCATACTAGAATTACATGGAGCTCTCTTTGGGAGGGAGCAAAAAGGGCTTTTACTACTCGGTCTCCTTAGAAAGAAATACATGCATAAAATCCTCAGCCACCATCGTAATTGCTTCCCCGCTAACAAAGAGAGTTTTGCATTCTTGACCAATCTATCCAAGGGAGGATCCAATCTTCTGACAAACCCATGGAGAAGGGTCTCGTCTTCCATCGGAAGAGTATATCGGACTAGGCTTATGTAAGATTGATAATATGCCTGCGTAGGTTTGCTTGCTTGAGATAACTCTATAAACACATTTATCTTCTCTTCCATGGGGACAAAACCTTTGATGGAGGTAAGCTTTCATGTCGTCCCATCTCAGGCTTTACCATTAACCTTCAATTTGGCAAGATCCATCTTACTGTACCCCGCATATGTTACACTACTTGTCCATAGAATCTGTCCAATTCAACACTCCCTCTCCAAGGTTTTTACCCTTGCCTCAAAATGGCTATGGTGGTTGTGACCCATATATGAAGTGCTTCCTTGACATCCTTATCCAATGCCTTAATTCTAGGTATGACATCATCCATCCCTTATGATTATTCTAAAACAAAAGACGGCTAGCAATCGAGATCCTGTATCAAAGAATATAATGCCCCAGAGTCCTACACATCAATCTATGAACACTAAGGTCTTGTCGAGGTGGTGCTTAGAGAACTATCCCTCTTGTAATAGGCAGTTCACTAAGGATCATGGCAAAGGCAATGTTCTCTGCCAACCGCTCATGTCGACTATAGGGTGTGCCATGATCTATTGACTATCCTAACCACACACGTACCTCCGATCATTCAGTAGTACTCAAAAAATAGAGACTCTCAAATTATCTAGACGAGGTGACTTAATCTGCGCAATGAGCCAAGGAAAGAAGGTGCTTGAAGGCAAAGGCTATCATGTCATCCTCCAGAGACAGCTCAATGACTCCAGATAGATAGGGTCTCACCATCCGATTTGCTGCTTTATCTGAAAGCGAAACTGGATAAGATATTGTAAGTTTTGGTTTTAGGCTAGAATAGGCACCGTTAGGGCCTCTTAGAGGTCGGTGGCACAAGAAGAAAGTTCTGAGCAAAAGAAAAAAGGGGAGGAAAATAAAGGAGGCACCTATTCTAGGGTTTGGATCCATTTGTGCTCTTGACAAGGATTTGATTCCCACACTTTGTGCACTCAAGCCTTCTTTCATTCCACACTCTATGGTCATTTGCCCAGCCCATTATCTTCACCGTTAACCTTATCCCATTTTCTTGCACACATGTACACACCTTCGCTACACTAGTATTGAAAGAGGCTTCTTTCGTGCAAATTTTGCATACGCACATTTTGAGAGGATTTTCTAAATCATTGGAATACATGGATTTCCAATGTCATGGAGATTACTCTTTTAACATAAAAATAAAGTACTAGAAATTTCTCTTTTTTCTAATTTAGAAATTATGCATAAACATAAAAATCAAATTTTCCATGATTACAAAATGAGAATCATTCAATTCCTCTAGGATGATGATTCCTAGAATATGGTAGGAAGTCCTCTTTTCATAGTATGAATGAAAATGTTTTATGTGTTTATTTTACAGAAATTTTACCATAGCTCTGCTGCTATTACTAATAATTCTCAATTTAATTGAAAGAATAAAGTTTAATATTATTGATATGATTAGAATGACCACTGGTTGGATCATTATCCAATTATGGATTGATTCATAATTTCCCTATGAAATAAATATCATAAAATCATTAAAAAGCCATTATTTTGGCCTCCAATTAGACAAGCATAGAAATTACTTTTGGATTAGAGAAATGCTTCATGAGAAGCTTCATTTGGATTGAGAATAGGTCATAGGAATGACCTTTCTTTGGGGGGAGAGAGAGAAATGCTTAAAAACTATTAAAATTAAGCATAAATGAAAATTTATGTGTTTCTTTATTACAATTCATAAAAGAACTTCAATAGTAACCAAAAGCCATTCAAATTAAAGCTTCTCAAGCTTGAGAGGGGTTGATAAGGGAAGCATTTGGAGTTTTAATAAGAAAAAGACAATAATCCACACTTTACCTTCTAATTTACTTGATTCTTTGATCACAGTAGAGGCCCCCAACCAATCAATTGGTTTGGTATGTTGTAGGAGTCACCAAGGAAGATTGAAGAGAGAGAGAAGCTCCAATCTCTTCAATTTTGTAGAGGTTTTTAGAGGATAATAAAAATTAAGCTTAGTTTAGAGTAATACTGGCATAGTTTAGTTCACAGATAATAATACAAAGGAATTAGGGTCTATTTATAGGAGTCACCAAGGAAGATTAAAGAGAGAGAGAAGCTCCAATCTCTTCAATTTTGTAGAGGTTTTTAGAGGATAATAGAAATTAAGCTTAGTTTAGAGTAATATCGGCATAGTTTAGTTCACATATAATAATACAAAGGAGTTAGGGTCTATTTATAGGAGAGGGAGGCCACTAACTGAGTTTAGTTCCAATTGAGTTCTAGAATTTTCCCTGAATTTGGACAAGATTTGGACCAGTTTGGCTCCCTTTTTGATTTGGTTTGATTTAGGAGAGAGGAGAGATAAAAATATCCTATTATTTTTGAGTTTTAAACTCATCCAAGCATGTGAAGTAGGCGCCTCCTTGAAGGTCTCCCTTTTCCTTACACATGTGTCAAAAATGAATGATTACTCCAAAATATCTCATTTTTTAAATTAGTAATTCATAATTTTTAACTAATAAACCTAGTACTTGGTCAACTCTTCATCTTATGTGGGCATTTACTCATTTTTGGGTATTTTAGTTTATTCTTTGGATTCATCTTGTCCCAACACTTGGATTAATCTTATTGGTCCATAGGAACCTTAATTGGATCATAATAAAAAAAATTTCAAAAATCTGGACCCTTAGGCTAAGGTCTTCTGAATCAATTTTAATTAATTCCAATTGCACCTTGGAAAATCTATTTTGATTTTCTGTTTCAAGGAAACATTTTTTTGATATTTGTAGAATTCATTTATCCAAAAATATCCCAATTTCGATTTACCACTCTCTAGAAATTTTTATCTCACTAGGCAAAACAAGGAAAAATGATATTTTCTTGTATTCAGAAACATAGAATGATTACAAGGGATTGAAGTAGAGGCTTATTTGATATTCAGGCTGCTGAGGAGGAATCTTACATCCTCTCCCACTTGAAAAACGAGAGTTGTCCTCATCTCACAAAGTGGGGGTAATCCTTTGCCGACTCTTCTTCTTTCTCCCAGGTGGCGTCTTCTAGAGGGAATAACTTCCACTTTACTAAGAATTCTCTAAGGACTTTGCTCTCGAGAATCTTCTCCCGAAAATCAAGGATTTCCTCAGGTTGGAGTACCATCTAGCCTTGAGTCGGAGAGATCAATTTCTGATCATCAAGTACGTGACTCGGGCTAGGTACATATTTCTTAAGCAAGCTGACATGGAATACATCATGTACCTTGAGATGGGGAGGCAGAAGAAGTTTGTAGGCTAGATTGCCCACTTTCTTTATGATAGCATACGGCCCACAGTATCCGGGAGAGAGCTTCTTATACTTCCCCCTAAGGATAAGGAACTTCTTTTTGGTCATACTCGAATGAAGACCATATCTGATTCTTCAAACTCTCTCTCTGATCTCTTTTTATCTTCATACTGCTTTTTCCTGTCTTGGGTTGCCTTTATATCTTTATGTATTGATTGCATCTGCTGGTCCATGTCATCAAGCATTTGTTTAGACATTTTGACTCTGATCAATGGGTCAGACCAAGTTAACGGTGTAAGGCAATCTTGTCTATACAAAGCTTTGAAAGGACTCATCCCAATGCTCCGATGATAAGAAGCATTGTAAGCAAATTCGACCAGATGCAAATGACTTAACCACTTCTTGGGTTCCCTGCTATAGTATGAATGAAGGATATCTTCAATTACTTGATTCACCCTTTCCATTTGGCCATCTGTTTTGGGGTGATAGGCTGTGCTGAGATCCAAGAAAGTTCCTACTGCTTCAAAGAATGTAGTCCAGAATTTCGATGTGAATTTGGGATCTCGGTCACTTACTATCCTCCTGGGTAAACCATGCAATCTGAAGATCTCCTTAAGGAAAACTCTCGCAACATCCAGTGCTACAGAGTATGTTTCTTTCAGTGGAATCAGATGGGCAACTTTGGTTAGCCTGTCAACTACCACAAAAATGGAGTTATAACCTGATTGCACTGAAGGTAATCTAGTGACAAAGTCCATACTGATGCATTCCCACTTCATCTGTGGAATGTCTAGAGGCTGTAGTTTCCCTAGCATCTTGACTCTTTGGTACATCAAGCATTTCCTTACATGATGAAGTACATCCTTTTTGAGTCTTAGCCAGAAGAAGCTTTTCTTCACAGACATATAGGTTCCATGGATGTCCATCCCTGGATGTCCAGCTCATGGGCTTCTCTCAAAATTCTTCCCTTTATTCCCTTAGCATTGGGGATACATAGCCGATTATTATAATACATGCATCCTTTATCCAGTTTGTATCCAAGAACTCGACTCATTTCCTGAGGAGTCTTGCTTTCCTACATCAGAAGGGTAGCAATAGGGGCAAAGAATTTGTCCTACATGATTTTCTCCTTTGCTTCATTGATCAATGGATTTGACACCACTGTAATTGCAAGCAAGGAGGCTTTTCTACTGAGCGCATCTGCAACCACTTTTTCTTTCCCCGGCCGATACTTTATTTCAAAATCAAACTCTTGCAAGGTCTGCATGCATCTCCTTTGACACATGTTGAGATCCCTTTGGGTGAAGATCCACTTCAGACTTTGATGATCTGCATCAAGGTGAATCTTTGTCCCAAAAGATAATGTCTCCATAACTTCAGAGCATACACTACTGAGAGTAACTCCAAGTCATGGACGGTGTAATTCCTCTCATGTGTTCTGAGTTTTCTAGATTTCTAGGCCACTGCATGACCTTCCTACATTAGAGCACCACCTAAGGCAAATCCGCTGGCATGAGTAACTACCTCAAAGGGTTTGATAAAATTTGGCAATTTAAGGACAGGGTTGGTTATTACTAAGGCTGTCTTCACCTTGTCAAAGGCACTCTGACACATTGCAGTCCATTGAAAAAGTGTACTTTTCTTGAGAAGGTTAGTTAAAGGGGATGCTATCTGAGCATACCTAGGTATAAAGTTCCTACACCATCCAGTTAACCCTAGGAATCCTCTGACTTTCTTTACTGACTTGGGTTCTGGCCATTCAACTACTGCTTGGATCTTTGCGGGGTTAAGAGAAATCCCATCCTTTGACATTATGAATCCCAAGTATTCCACCTGGTCAACAGAGAAGGAACACTTGCTCTTCTTTGCAAAGAGTTTGGTGTTTCCTTAGGATTTCTAGGACTTTGCGCATATGATCTTTCATGATCTGCAGCATTCTTTGAGTATACTAAGATATCGTCAAAGAAGACAAGAACAAAATCATCCAAGTATTCTCTAAGAATATCTTGCATAAGACGATTGAATATCGCCGGGGTATTAGTCAATCCAAATAGCATGACTATGAACTCATAATGCCCATAGTAGCGAGTATTGAATGCTATCTTTGGAATGTCCTGCTCCTTGATTCTAATCTGGTAGTACCCCGGATTTGAGATCTATCTTTGTAAACATTTGGTTGCCACTTAACCGATCCAGAAGTTCATCAATCCTAGGAATAGGATACTTATTCTTAATTGTTAATTGATTCAATCCTCTATAGTCAATACAGAGTCTTAACGTTCCATCTTTCTTCTTTTGAAAGAGAACGGGCTCACTCCAAGGTGAGACATTGGGTCTGACGAATCCTTGCTCTAATAGTTGTCTTAACTGCTCCTTAAGTTCTATGGCTTCAGGGATTGGCATTTTGTATGCTCGTTGGGCTACTGGCTAAGCTCCGGGGGTTAATTTGATCACATGATCTACTTCAGGAGACGGAGGCATCTTAGTCAGCTCTTCAAGAAATATATCAGCATACTCACTTAACCACCCTGGTTCTTCAGAGCCTTGCATTTTATGTCTATCGGATTCATTTTAACGACATACATAGCTTGCCTTTTTCTGAGCCCTTTTAATAATTTGGAATCCTTGACTAATTGCAGCACCGGGGATCCGAAAATTCCAATTCCTTGAACTTTATTCCTGTGAAGGTCAAGGAAAGAGATGATTCCTTTGTGACAATGAATGTCAGCCTGGTTCTTTTGGAGTCAATCCATTCCAAGGATTCCATCATATATTCCCAAGGGTTACGTTTCCATCTAAGCTAAACTGAATAAGGTCAGTCTCTCAAGGTGAGTGAAAAGAATCTTCCCACTGGCTAATTCCACTTCCATAGGTTTCCCTGATTTTTGATTTAGGACTAATTTACACAGACATCGTGGGGAAATAAAAGAATGAGTACTGCTTGAATCAATCAAAATCTTGAATTTCTTACCCTAGTACTCTGCTGGAGTCTAAAGGAGGGAGAATTGATGGTTATTCCCCTGATGCTCAATTGTTGCATAGATCTGTCCTTTCTCTTCCTCCACTTCCTCAGCTAAGGTGACTGCTCTGGCTGCTGCAGTGTGAGGTGGAACTCTCTCTCTTTGGTTATTCCAATTCTGGGAGGGAGTTCAGAGATTGCTTTGCATGGAGGCTGCAGAGGTTGAGCTGGCACTCCTCTGGGGGGTTACCCTCATTTTGGCGCTGGTGGGGACCCTAATTGGACTGATATGAAGGAGTCTGTCTTGGAACTCTGGGACCCTGGCTTCCTTGGCCCACAGAAGGAGATGGGAAATCCTTGAGCTGGTACCCAAGTCCTTGACATCCGAAGCATGTGAAGGTCTTCCCTTTGCATTCTAGAGAGAGCCGGAGTTCCTGAGAATGTACTTTGGGGGAAACATCTTCCTTCATTTCTGAAGCTTCCCGTCTCCACATTCTGGTTAGGACTTGGAGGCAAAAAGTTGGAAGAACTTCTTGGTGTCAGAAATCTCTTGAAGGATGAGGGAGCTGGCTTTGGCAGGACTTTTACAATGAAGGCTTTGGCAAAGTCCTTCGCCATTCTGACAACTTCTGCCACCATGGACATTGGCTTGGCAAAATTTGACCAGTGTGTCCAAGGGTTCATTCATTCCCCGAATGAATCTAGCCATGCGTTGCTCTTCATCTAGAGGTGGTGAATATTTGGGTAGTAGAAGAGCAAAGGCCTGATGATATTCCTCGATGGTGTTGCTCCCCTGCTTTATCTCTAAGAATTCGTTCATTTTGATTTTCAAAAATCCAGGGGGACAAAATCTCTTTCTCAAATAGGTTTTAAGGTCGTTCCAGGACTAAGTATTTCGGTCCAGATGGTTGGTGACAGTGGTTCCTCCATGCTACCCTAGCTGTTTCCACTAATTTCAGCCTGGCAAGAGCCATTTTGGTCCGTTCATTGTAGCCTGTGACGTCAAAATATTCTTCCATGGCTTCCATTTCTCCATAGCCTCGCCTAGGTTCTCCCCTTCTCCTTTGAAGGGTCCTGGCTGAGTCCTATGAAGAGCCTTGCGAACATCAGGGTCAAGCTCATCATCTTCAGAGAGAGGGTTTGACGGGCGGCCACGATTTCCTCGTCTCATGATTTTGCCAAAAATTATATATTATTAAAATTTTATTTTGATATCGTCCACGAGATCCTAAGACTTAAGAGGTTCGGAAAATAATTTCTTAAACAAGACAATGATCTTATTCGAGATCTATGACATATGTCCGATAATAGATTTTTCTTTATTAGTTCGTCCATAAACAATCACTTATACAACAGGGAATTTTTCTCTAGAAAACATTTCTTTATTTATATAAAAGTTGCAATATGTACATAGAGTAGCTCGGCTCCAAAATTCAAAATCTCCTCGGGAGATGCATAGGACGATGGTACTGGGCCATAGCCATCATGCCTTGATACAAACGTTCACTTACTACAAGGGAGCTATTATCTTCTCCTTAGGAATAAAGCAACTAAGGAGTTTGTAGGCTTGGCATGAAAGTCTGAAATTCCGAGGCATTGAATGATATGCATTTGGAATTAATTGAAAAGAAGTATAAAGGACCTTAGCCTAAGGGTCTAGATTTTCAAAAAAAATTAGATTATGGTCCAATTAAGGTTCCTATGGGCCAATAGGATTAATCCAATTGTGGGGAGGAAATAAATCCAATTTATAAAAGAAAAACTCCCAAAAATGAGTAAATGCTCACATAAGATGAAGAGTTGACTAAGGACAAGGTTTATTAGTAAAAAAACTATGAGTATTACTAAAAAATGAGATATTTTGGATATAATGATTCAATTTTGACGCCTTGGTAATAAGGAGAAGGGAGCTCTTCAAGGAGGTGCCTATTTCACTTGTGTGGTGGAGTTTTAAACTAAAAAATATTATGATATTTTTATTTCTCCTCTCTCCTAGATCAAACCAAATCAAAAGGGAGCAAAATCTTGTCCAAATTCAGCCAAACTGAACCCGGAAGATTCTAAAAATTAGTTGGACTTGGTTAGAGGCCTCCCTCACCCGAAAGATTCTAAAAACTAGTTGGACTTGGTTAGAGGCCTCCCTCACCTATAAATAGATCCTTAGCCCTTTGTAAGAAAATATGAGAACTATACCATGCCAGTATTATACTGAAATAAAGATGTTTTCTATTATCCTCTAAAAATCCTCTACAAATTGAAGAGATTGGAGCTTCTCTCTCTCTCTTCAATCTTCCTTTTAACATACCAAACCAATTGATTGGTTGGGGGCCTCTACTGATCAAAGAATCAAGTAATCTAGGAGGTAAAGTGTGGATTATTGTCTTCTTTTTCTTAAATCTCCAAATGTTTCTCTTCTCAACCCCTCTCAAGCTTGAGAAGCATTAATTTGAATGGCTTTTGAATACTATTGAAGTTCTTTAATGTATTGTAATGAAGAAATACATAATTTTTCATTTATGCTTAATATTTAATGGTTTTTAGGCATTTCTCTCTCTCCCCCAAATAATGGTCATTCTTGTAACCTATTCTCAATTCAAATGAAGCTTCTCATAAAGCATTTCTCTAATCTAAAAGTAATTTCTATTCTTGTCTAATTGGAAGGTAAATTAATGGCTTTTATTACTTTTATACTATTTAATTTATGGTAAAATTAAAAATCAATCCATAATTGGATAATGATCCAATTAGTGGTTATTCTAGTCACATGAATAATACTAAACTTTATTCTTTTAAATTTATTGAGAATTATCAGTAATAGTAGGAGAGCTATGGTAAAATTTCTTAAAAACACATAAATCATTTTCATTTATATTATGAAAAGAGGACTTCCTACCATATTCTAGGATTGATCATCCTAGATTAATTGAATGATTCTCATTATAATCATGGAAAATTTAATTTTTATGTTTATGCATAAATAGTAATTAGCAAAAGAGGAATTTCTAGTAATTCATTTAAATGTTAAAAGAGGAATTCCTATGACATTTGGAAATTCCATCATTGAGATGGGAAAGAGAAGTCCCTAGCATATTGAAATTAATGAGTATTTTAATTAAATTCAAAGATGAAATTTAGATAAATTGATTTTATCTATAGGAAATATTTAAATGTTAAAAGAGAAATTCTTATGACATTTGAAAACTCCATCATTGAGATGGGAAAAGAGAAATTTTTAGCATATTGGAATTAATGAGTATTTTAATTAAATTCAAAGATGAAATTTAGATAAATTTATTTTATCGATAAGAAATATTTAAATGTTAAAAATTCCTATGACATTTGGAAATTCCATCATTGAGATGGGAAAAGAAAAATTCCTAGCATATTGAAATTAATGAGTATTTTAATTAAATTCAAAGATTAAATTTAGATAAATTTATTTTATCTATAAGAAATATTTAAATATTAAAAGAGAAATTCCTATGACATTTAAAAATTCCATCATTAAGATGGAAAAAGAGAAATTCCTAGTATATTAGAATTAATGAGTATTTTAATTAAATTCAAAGATAAAATTTAGATAAATTTATTTTATCCATAAGAAATATTTAAATGTTGAAAGAGGAATAACTATGACATTTGGAAATTCCATCATTGATTTATCTATAAGAAATATTTAAATGTTAAAAGAGGAATTCCGATGACATTTGGAAATTCCATCTCATTGAGATGGAAAATGAGAAATTCCTAGCATATTTAATTTATGGGTATTTTATTTTAGATAAAATTACTATATGAATAAAAGAGGAATACCCATGACATTGGAATGCATATATATATATATATATATATACATACACACACACACACACACACACACACACACACACATATATATATATAAATATATATATATATAAATGTATGTATATATATATATATACACACACACACACATATATATATATGTATGTATATATATATATATATATGTATGTATATATATATATATATATATATATATATATATGTATGTATATATATATATATACATGTATATTTATAATATATATATATATACATATATATATATGTGTGTGTATATATACATGTATATAATATATATATATATATACCTATATATATGTGTGTGTATATATATTTACATATATATATATATATATGTGTGTGTGTGTGTGTGTGTATGTGTGTGTGTGTATACATGTATATATATATATATATATATATATATGTGTGTGTGTGTGTGTGTGTGTGTGTGTGTGTGTGTGTGTGTATATATATATATATATATATATATATGTACATGTACATGTACATGTATGTATATATATATATATATATTACATGCACTTAATTCAATGCAAAAAGAGAAATTTCCATGGTATTTGAGATCCAAGAAATTAAATGGAAAGAAGAGGAAATTTTACTTATCAAAAGTGGAAATATGGGTAGAATTGATTTCTGTAAAGCCCATGAATTCTTCTATTCAAAAAGAGGAATATTGAATTTAATTCATTTGAGAAACTGAGAATGAATATGGAACTATTCGTTGAGAAAAAGAACCTTTAATTAGGCCAAGCAATTGGCAAAAATTTAGAAAAAGTCCCATTATCGGGATCAACCTAGAAAAAGCTATTAAATGGGAATAGCATGTGATAGGATGTGATAAGATGAAAATAGCATATGATAAGATGTGATGTAATGAGAATGGATGTGGATGTGTATGTAGAAGAATGGATGTGTATGTGGAAGAATGAATGTGGATGTGTATGTGGAAGTATGAATGGTGGATGTGTATGTGGAAGTATGAATGTGGATGTGTATGTGGAAGTATGATTGGGGATGTGTATGTGGAAGAATGAATGTGGATGTGTATGTGGAAGTATGAATGTGGATGTGTATGTGGAAGAATGGATGTGGATGTGTATGTATGGATGTGGAAGTGTATGTGAAAGATTGATGTTTATGTGTATGTGGAAGAATGAATGTGGATGTGTATGTAGAAGTATGAATGTGGATGTGTATGTGGAAGAATGAATGTGGATGTGTATGTGTATGTGGAAGAATTTATGTGGATGTGTATGTGGAAGAATGGATGTGGATGTGTATGCATGGATGTGGATGTGTATGTGAAAGATTGAATGTGGATGTGTATGTGGAAGAATGAATGTGGATATGTATGTGGATGTGTATGTGGAAGTATGAATGTGGATGTGTATGTGGAAGAACGAATGTGGATGTGTATGTGGAAGTATGAATGTGGATATGTGTATGTGGAAGAATGGATGTGGATGTGTATGTATGGATGTGGATGTGTATGTGGAAGATTGAATGTGGATGTGTATGTGGATGTGTATGTATGAATGTGGATGTGTATGTGGATGTGTATGTATTGATGTGGATGTGTATGTGGAAGATAGAGATGTGATGTGATGTGAATTGAGATAAGAATGAATGAGATGACATGTGAAATGAATGAGATGAGATGTGATGTAAATTAGGACAGATGTGAAATGAATGAGGTGTGATGGGATGTGAATATGGGTTTATATGCAAGTGGATGAGATGTGATGAGAATAAATGAGGAAAGATGTGATGAGATGGAAAATGATGTGGTTGGATGAGAATGGGTATACATGTGAATTGGATATGGATTAAGTAATGTGGACGGATATGGATTAAGTAATGTGGACACATGTGAAACAATGTGAAAGACGAGAGTTCATTATAGGAACTGTATTTATGACTTGTTTTTAAATGACTGTTTTATGTCAAAAAAGCAGGGGAAGCATTTTGACCATCTTGTGAATGAGGTCGTGAGGTGACCTAACTGATAAAGTTACAATAGCTGACGGAGAGTCAACGGAGGACGTCTCGCGTAGCAAGGTCGGCTGAGGTCTTGATTGACGAGCCTCCTCGGTTCGATTTAAATGGTTAGCTTCTGGTACGGTGGATGAGGGACCAAGGAAGCGGCCTATGAGTGAAGCGCTAGGTCACCTACCAAGGATCCTAGAGGGTGCTGACCATACGGTGCTCGGGCTCTGGGTCACCGAAGATACCCACACGTGCGTTGGGGAAGATATTGGAACAAGGAGTAAGAGTTGTTTTCTGAAACCGAGCAAGGATCTGGTTGATTGACCTTGCTGGTCCTCAACAGATGAGTCCATGGCTCTTTTATATGGAGTTGTTGGTTGATCTTGTTGATCTTCAATGGATATTCCATCGTGATTTTTATAAGTGATTATATTGTCGAGTACTATGAGCTAGGAACTATCGAAAAGGCCCCTGAGGGATAGGTGGTGAGCGTTCTGGTTGCCAATGATGCCATAGGTACACCAATGAAAGAATGATTGGAAATTAGGATTCAACCGGATATTTTGGAGGATTATGATCAGTGACACTATGGTTTCATTAAATGATTGTTTTGAAGATAACTGAATCTATGAAAAAAGATAATTTCCTATGGGATGTGTAAGTGGTGTGACTGGCGTTAAATTTGCATGAATATCCGGCTAGGGGGCATCGAAACTCTTTTCCCTAGTACCCAGGACAAAACCTAACCAAATTCCTAATTGGATCCCATCACTACAGTGGTTGGGCGATTGGCTGGCGGTTGGCTAACCCATGGGACTGGATAGGCTGCACTGATGGATCCGTAAAATGAGACTCAATTATGTTATAGTACGATAGATGAAGTAAATCCCAGATAGTAATTGTTCTATGGAAAAAGAATCAACGGTTGTGCCTCTTGATGGGGAAAGAAGCATTGGTTTCTATGATCCAAGTGCAAGTTTCTTCCTTGATCTGCCCAAGAGACTCACAGGTTTGGTCGGATCAGTTTGGTCAGTAATGACCCTGACTACGTTAGAGTAAAAATATCTTGGAGGAATCGCCCGTGCTTTCTGGGCGAGGGAAGTTTTTCCGGGTTCGGTTTTTGAAGAACCGAGGGATTAGTCTCTTGTCTGGATGGGCGAGGCCCCGAGTGAGGGATGCTGGAGTGCTACTTCCGGTGCTAGCACCCGCGAATCCGTTGCGCGGAGGGGGTAGGGATCTTTCAGCTGGTATCAGAGCGAATTGACTAAAGTGGATCAACTGAAAAGCCAAAAATGACAAAAAATTGTGAAGTAGCAGTAAAATGTTGTAATTGTGTGATAAAATTCATACAAATTGATATTCAGAATGAAGATTCATAAAATTGAAAGTGGGTCTTCAGATGAAGTACCGCAATTGTACGAAAATCCTTGATTTGCTTGAGGCCTAGTCATGATGGTATTTACCTTATAATTCCAAGGACCGTGACTACCCGTATATACCGAGGGTATAACTGCAACTCTTTACTCGCAGTATATACGAGTAAATCTAAGACCTTCAAATTATAAGTAAAATTATATCCAGATGATGAATTCGAATGTGGTTGATATGATTTTAAGATTCTGATTGAGAATTGATGAGTTGATTTGGATAGTGATTGAGATGATTCCTGAATTTTGGTTGAAAAGCAATCAGTTGAACAAAGCCACAATGAGGATGAATGGAATGATCCCTGTGTGATGATGTTCATAACTGGAATGACGATAAGGACTTCAACAAATCACTATGAGTTTAGAGTATGTGCTGACAGATTGTTACTGTTAGCACTTGACCTAGTGGATCCAGTTAAGGGATGACAAATTAAAAACCTGCATAACTGAAACTTCCATGGAGGAATGTTCAGATGGAGTTTTCGGTCTGATGGTCCATTATTGTGTTAAGAATATGAATGATATGTTATGAATGAATTGTTATCTAATAATGAGTTCTATATAAGGGATCTTTATCCCATGATTCTGTGGAGAGCTGACCAATCTAAGGAACCCCAGAATCAGTTGGATCTAAAGTCGGATTTGAATTGTAAATAAAAGGACTTAACAAGAATTTTCGTATTGATAGGATCATGGATCGAGGTCGTCGCGTGGTAGGAATGATAACCCCCAACTCGATGAGGAAGAGCTTGACTTGGATGTTCGTAAAACTCTTCAGAGATCGCAGCCTGGACCTTTCAAGGTGGAAGGGGAAAACTTGGGCAAGACTGTGGAGAAGTGGATCAAAGCAATGGAAGAGTACTTCGATATCACTGGGTACAATGAGAAGAGCAAAATGTCTCTTGCAAGGCTGAAGACAGTAGAAACAGCCAGAGTAGCATGGAGAAACCACTGCGAGACAAACCGTGTGGATCAAAACACTCAGACATGGAATGATCTCAAAATTTACCTAAGGAAGAGATTCTGTCCTCCTGCCTTTTTGGACATCGCAGTATGGATTGCCCAACACCTTTTCGAACAAGGTTTTAAGGGCGGGAAAATTAGGTATCAAGATTCGAGACTCCAGCTCCTTCCTTCCAAAGTAATCAGGTTTCTTTCCGCCAAAATAATCTTAGAGGTAGACCATCTAACCAACCCACAGTTTTAATCCAAAGTAATGCAAGACCTCCACCTCAGAATAGGGGAAGTCAAGGAGAGATGTTCCCAAATCGGCCGTCCACTTCCAAGGCAATAACGCTGGAAGTGATTGAAGAAGAAGGAGGATGAAAGAGATCATACTCCATAACGAGATGAGGACATCTCACGTTTTTTAAGTGGGGTAGGATGTAAGATTCCTCCCTCCAGCTTTTGAGGTGTACAGGTGTAAGAACCTCCCCTTCTGATCTTGTAATTATTCTCCT